>NC_079161.1:90680665-91930665 GCF_947563725.1 Argiope bruennichi
AAACATAAATCTATCAAATTTGGTATGGGATTTTGTGACTACAAGTGAAATTTTGTGTCAAATTTTTGTTCCAATCGGTTGCGAAAAACGTGTCTGAAACATAATTTCAATTTTTGGCTTTTGGTAACGTATGATAGGGATTAATCGCCAAAAAACTCGCCAAGGATGACACCATAGATTCAATAAAAATCTCAAAAAGTTGATATTACGTAGCTATTGTACTCCAGTGCTACGTAAGATGTTCTCTGGTATGACACGTTTAATTGAGAATATGCGAGAAAATTTTGAGAAGAGTATTCTTGCAGTTTTTTTTAATGAGAATAACAATTCGTTTCATTATAAAAGCATTTAGAACAATGTTCAAGCCTTGGATGTAAACTGAGATGAAAGAGATCCCTGGATGGAAGGTTAAAAGCTTTTTATTTCAACAAAAACTGTTATCCCCGAAATGGATCTTATTTATATATAAGCTGCCTTTTATTGCCATTTTCTGTTTCTCTCTTAACTTTATGTCATTTATTTCCACTTTGGATGTCCTATGTGTATCTTCTTTCTCTCGAGCACAATATTTATTTCGCTTCCGGATTCCATCAGTGGGAGGGCCTTACTTTCGTAACTTCTTTTCCATGTTTTACTTCATCTGTTCCATCAACTGATGCCCCTTTATGGCTGATAGTAACTGATTAGAGAGGTGGGGGATGCCAGCCATCCGAATCAATACGGGCTAGACTTTACCCTCAAAGCAAACCCTTGGGATTGAATGCCTGATGTAAAGAGGAAACGGCAGTAGAGTATCTATTAGGGTTTTGGGTATATTTCCTTTCATTTTTTTCCCTCCTTTATGCAAAATGTTGTTATGGATATATTTTATGGTTCTGCTTTGAGGATTAAGAGTGTTTTTTGTTCCATTCGAAAATTCGTAAATAGCACACTCCAGAAAAGACGTACATAATAAAATTTATGGCATTTCTATATTTGGTATTAATAAACACTTCTACTTTCAGAACCTTTGAAATCTATTATTCGAATCTTAGTTTTAGAATCAACAAATCGGGGGTTAATGAGATTGCGCCTTAAATCCAATAATAGCCTTTGGTTACTCCAGAACAGAAAGGATTGTAATTCTTTCTGGAACTAGAACCGAAAGGATTATAGTTCTTTCTGGAACCTAGAACCGAAAGAATTATTATTCTATCTAGAACCTAGAGCTGTAAAGGATTATTATTCGCTCTAGAACTTGAACAGAAAGAATTATAACCCTACTGCTTCATTTTGTTTCTGAAATTATTGGAGATTCCAAGCTTTATATTTTCGGTTTTTCATACTTGAAGTATATGAGAAAAAAATGTAAAAGAAATATTAAAATACATGTGTAAAGAAATTATTACAAACACCATAAAATTCGACCACGAGATTCTGAAGAATCTACATGTTTCAGGCCTTTCAAAGTTCGAAAGAGACATTTTATCGTGTGAGAACATGATGTTGTTTTGGTTTGAGGTTTTTGAAGCCTCAAAATGCGTAGGCAACAAATGGGCGATTTATCGCTTTTGAGGCATCCATTTTTTGCTTTTAGGATTATTAGAAAATAATGCAAAAGGTTGTCACATTTGGCGATTTATTGCCAACTAAAGTTACAACTTGATTTCCAAATTATTCATTTTCTGAATTTTACGAATCGTCTTAATTTAAGTCATTAACCAGTTTAAACCGGTTTGAAACAATCACGAGACTATCAGATTACACATGCGTCGATATTTAGAAACACCATGGGTTTTTTTTCATCTCAAAATCGGTCGAGCTCCAAAACTTTGTTTGCCAGCTAGAAAAATTGAAAATGAAAGTTAAAAAATTATCACTATAGGGATAGAGACCGATAGAGAAGTCTCGTGATTGTTTCAAACCCGTTTAAACTGGTAAATGACTTATATTAATTAAGACAAATAATGACTTAAAAATAATAATGTTCTCACATGATAACTTGAAATTTGCGATCGTAGATTTCATTTTTACTTTAAAAAAAATAATTTTTTTCATTTTTATTTGGAATTATACCTGTTTAATTATCTGTCTGTTAAAAAATATGATTTCAGCTATTAAGATAAATATGATATTTGACATAAACATCAAATTTCTTGGTTTCTATCTAATTTTGAATGAAATCCTTTCTGTTCAAATCTGTCTATTCGGCTGTCTGAATATAACAACAAAATGAAGATAACTATATGGATGAAATTATTTGCACAGATTTATCTTAAATTTAAATCAAATGGGGAATCGCATCCCTCAAGGAATTGATCGTGTGTTAATCTCTACATTTGCAGGCATATAAAACCATAATTCAAAAACCCAATTTAAATAAATGAAATTTTGTATGTAGTCTTGGCACTGAACTTGTGATTCTGCATCAAATTGCCAAATTTTAATTTCAATTGAGCCATAAATATATCCAAAATGTATACTCTCTTTCCCTGAGTACATTATAATGCACAAAAGACTAATGATCTGAAAATAAAAATCTGAGCACTAGTAGCGTCCATATTCTCGTTCAGAATCTCCAATTTTTTTGCGGGGAGAGAATGACAACATCTTTACTGTTGAATATTCGTGCAAGTTTCCGGAAGACCCCTCTCACTAGTTTTAAATAAATATTAGTAACTGGTGTTCATTTAATTTAGCTTTCAACAGGTATCAGTAATTGATTTACGAATGCTTTTAACAATGACTGTTCGTAATGTTTTGAAAAAAAATGTATTCTACCATCCTAGAGTAATTTAATATGTAAAGAATTACAGTACGAAAATTTTAAGTGAAGATAAATCTGTTTTTATTTCAAAAATAAGACACTTTAAAAAATTATACTACCCAATTTTACTAATTATAGAATATAATTAATACAATGATTCTGAAAGAATAAGTATTTAAAAGAATCCACCAGAATGGTTATACTGAGAATGCCTTGCATAACATTGGTGTACAGCAGTTACGAATATTTATCTTTAACCTGAATTTAACAATTTTACTGAATCTATCGTGCCGTCCAGGGAATTCAATCAATATTTTCCCCAATAGGGAATGTACAAAGAAATAGTATTTTTCAGGTTTCTTTCGGAATTGGAAAGTAGTCGTTGATAGGCAAGGATTGTTGACGTATCTAGGAGTTATAAGCTTTCATAAGAGATAAAAATTGGCGAAATCTATATAGCAGTTGGGGTTGGGGAGCTCTGTTTTGGTGTTTTCCTATTGATGATACAGAGGGAAATAATGTTATCCGGATTTCTTTCATAGTATGGTTTTTTTATGGTACAAACGACTATTGATAACATATAGGGATGTAATAAATTTTTATATAAAATAAAAATTGGCAAAATCGGTATAAGGTGGTTATCGTAGGGGAACTCAATCAAGATTTTATCTTATAGGAAATGCACAATAAAATAGTTTCTCTCGAAATTGAAATTTAGTCGGTGATAGCTGGTGTATTGTGGAGTCATAAACTTTCATATGAGATAAAAAAAATTGGCGAAATCGGCATAGCAGTTGGGTTCGGGGAACTATATTTTGGTGTTTTACTATTGATAATGTACAGTAAAATAGTGTTTTTCAAATTTTTTTTTCCAAAATATGATGTTGTGAGGTATAGAAGACTATTAATGACATATAGAAATGTCATACATTTTTATATAAAATAAAAATTGGCAAATGATTGGACTGGGGCTCATTTAATAATTTTCTTCTTTATTTTATATATATGAATAAATGTAAAAAGGTGGCATCGAATCACTCCAATATAAATCTTTTGTAACAGAAGTTGGTCTTGCATCACTACTTTTCTGAATTTGTGTGTAATTCACAAACCGGGTTGAGTTGTAGTACAATGCGCTAGGGTTGTGTTTATTTTTACCTGTTGAAGCCACTATTTGAGGTAATGAGCGCCTTATGTAAGGATGTAAAGACAATGCACAAGGCGAATGTCACCTGACCCAATTGTTTTCTTCTATTCTGGAGCCCCAAGTCATTTACCGGGGACCGAGCAAACGATTTCTTACGAACAAGCAATCCCTCCTGCAAAGTTCCGGGATCTCCCGAGGGACGGATGCCAAGCGATGACGCTCGACTAGGATTCATTAATGGAAGAACAAGGGTGGGCGGATCCTGAGATATCGTCTGCCTTCTTCGTTCGCATGCACTCGAAAGATTTTTTTGTTATTTAATTATCGTTTTGGGGAAGAGCGCAATTCGAATTTATCTTTATTTTTTTCATTAAATGTGGACATGTTGGTTTTGATAGCAGAATGTTGATTTTACCAAAAGCATGTTAAAAGGAGAAATTGTTTTGTTTTTTTATTTTAGATGAAAAATAATAAGATTTTACAAAATTTGCTTTCGGCCGTGATATAAATGAAATGAAGGCAAATAATAGATAATAGATTCAATAAAAACAGCTCGTTAAAAAAAACTTTGTTATACATGCAACTGATATTTCCGATGAAACAGCTGGTCGCCAAAGGCGATTAATATGTAGTAAATAAAAAGATGACAAACGCTGAAATAGAATAATATCTATCTCAAGTAACCGTGAGAATAAAAGGCATTAGTGTTTTTCTTATAACCAAATCGTTAAATTTTGTAAAGAAACTTTCTGTCTGTACGATGTGTTATCGAAAAAGCAACATATACAGAATCGACATTTCTTTATTTATCAATGAGTATTATTTATCTATGATATCTATAATTTATCTTTGATATCTATTTATATATCTTTGATGAATTATGGTAGTTTTTTTTTAACTAATGAAACGAAGGTATCTTGAGTTTGATTTTATGTAGTAATTTCTTTGACTTTCAAAAAGGTTGTTTAAAAAACATTTCAGATTTGCTCGAAGTTTTTATTCATTTGTTTTCAAAAAATTTATACAGGGGAAACAAAGCTTAAATATATCTACTCGAATTTCCATTAATGAGGCTTTGTTCCAAAAATTTATTAAAAAAGTTTGAAAGTTAATGCCAACTTTGCGTTGTTTTCTTTTTCTTTTCGTGTTTACAAATATTTAATGAAAGTGAAAGGTATGTTTGCATGTGTTTAAAATAGTCAAAGAAAATTTGTCTCTTTACATGTAATATATAATATATATTTTTTCACTAACATTAAAATTTCTTTTAACTTGTATTGTGCATCCTTAAACCCTTGACATAATAGCTTATTTGCCTCATTCGCTAACACATTTTATTTATGACATTTATAGTTATTTCTTCGATTTAATGATATAAATGTCATTTTTAGTTTTTAAACACTTTCTTTACTTCAGCCACTTTAAATTCTTTTTCAAATAGATATTGCTTGCGGAAATTGGTTTTAATCCTCTAATAGCTCTTCATCTGAATCCTTTTTGTTTCCTTAGCTCCTTAGTTTGAACATTTTTATCTAATTTTACGAGACATAGTATTTGTAACATTTATTGTTATTAGATATATAATTGTTTTTCTAATCTGTGAGACATATTATTTGTGGCATTTATTGTTATTAGAAGTATAAAAATTGTTTCTATTATTATATTCTCAATTGCTCTTATTTTTGCATATTTTGTATTCAAATATTTTCTCTTTTCATCCTTTAATTACTAATTTTTTAACAGTTTCTAACACCACTTCCTATGAAAATGTACAAAAGAGGTTCCAAGTACGACAAATTTACTGTTACATTTTTTTTCAATAGTGTTTAAGCTTAAAGAGGAGACATAAAACCAAAATAATTGCTTTTTGATGCAACTATTTCAAGCCACAAACTACTTGTTTACGTATAAAATTTGATTATTATTTAATATGGAAGTGTATTTTATATTTACAATATCTAATGTATATTTATCGCAAAATATTTGCAGTATTTATTAACAGATAAAAAAATACTGAGCGCAATAAAAGTTCTCACAAGGGGAGGGCACGGGGTTGAAATCTGAGATCGGGATGAGATTTAATATAATGATAGTATACATTTAGAATGTTCATTCATGAAAATATTAAAACGCAATGGCCAGTCAATTTCGAGAAAATGGTCCTTAAACTTTTGGTAAAGCTTATATACTGATAACTTGACTCCCGTTCCTATGGCATGGTTGTCTAGGTAACCGTCTCGTATGTGGAAGGTCAGGATTCGAACCTGGCTACGCTTTTCTTTTTCTTTTTTAATAACTTTTATTCAATTAAAAATTTACAATTACTCTAAATTAATATGTTTTTAATTTTTTTCATCCAAAATAAATATTTATTATCGAAATACATAATAATAAAATGAAAATTTTAAAAGAAATAAATTATAAATACAGATGCATTTTTTAAACAAAATAAAATTATTTAAATTTAATTAACTATTTACAGATAGTTTTAATTAATATGCTACTTATTTTTATGCAAGGATAAATGTTTATTATTTTAATACTTAAATAGCAGTTTAATATTTAAAAATTAGTAATAAATATAACATAAATGGTGATAATCATTAATTATAAATACTCACATAGTAAAAAAAATTATTCAATATTTCTTTAAAAAATTATCTTATATACATTTACTTTCGTTTATATACAAGAACCAGAATGGTAACTGTAGTAAAAACATTGGAAAGAAAATATATTTCGACATCTTGCACAACTGATAAATGATGATTGTCCACAAGAGCAAGGTTCCTTTAAGAGATCTATGGAAAAACAAACTTCATTTGCATTTAAAAATATCTCACTTTCATCAGAAAGTTGGGCAGCGTAGCATGCATACCTCATCATCTTATTAAAAATTGATGATGACAATTGATGATGTACAATTTTATGAATTTTTACACTATCTTCGCACGAATTTATTTCTTGATGATGTTCGATTAAATAAGAATTTAGTGTACGCTTAATACGCTATGGACCATTTGCCTACGCATTCAATAAATTAACACCTGCTCTCAACTATTTCTTTTAATTACTGCAACTGGGAATGTTTGCTTACATATTTAACAAATATCAGCTGCTCCTTTCAATTTTTGATTAAAACTACTGCTTCGTTGAGTTAGAATTGATAATTTATTATTATTAAAATCCAAGAATTTGAAAATTAATTGCTTGAAAATGATTCAAGCAAGTTAAATTATTTGTAGCCATTAATGTTGCGTTTTTAATTATCTTTCCTTTAAACATTAAATTATAATTTAAGTATCTAAAGAATAAACATTTATCTTTGTATAAAAATAAGCAGCATATTAATTAAACTATTTGTAAATAGTTAATTAAATTTAAATAATTTTATTTTGTTTGAAAAATGCATCTGTATTTATAATTTTTTCTTTTAAAATTTTAATTTTATTATTATGTATTTCAATAATAAATATTTATTTTGGATGAAAAAATTAAAAACATATTAATTAAGAGCATTTGAGAATTTTTAATTGAATAAAAATTGTTAAAAAAGAAAAAAAAAATCCTAGCCGGGTTCGAACCCTGACCTTCCACATACGAGACGGTTACCTAGACAATCATGCCACCGGGATCATCGAGTCGGGAGTCAAGTTATCAGTATATAAGCTTTACCAAAAGTTTGAAGACCAATTTCTCGAAATTGACTGGCCATTGCGTTTTAATATTTTCATGAATGAACATTCTAAATGTATACTATCATTATATTAAATCTCATCCCGATCTCAGATTTCAACCCCATGCCCTCCCCTTATCAGTAAACAATATCGTTTGGTGAGAAAATAAGCAGGCCATTTTGGCTACTAATTATGCAATGTATATATTTTTCTTCTATCTATTACTGGGAACTCTGCAATGAATTTCAACCAAATTGTTATCCCAGTAGTAACTTTAAAATGCGAATGGCACCATTGATAATCAAATTATTTTTGCTCTAACGTAATTTTAGATTGAATATTTAAAAATAATGCTGACTCTGAAACAAGTGACTGACATTTTCTTGCAAGCAAAAAGATGGAAGATTTAAATGTATAAAGATGAAAACTCTAAGCATGAAATATCAGATGAACTTACTCTTAAAAATATATATTAAAATATAATTAACTATTCTTAATTAATGCATTTTATCCCATTATTATTTTATAATCAATGCATTGCAATTCAGGTAATAGTGCAAAGATAAACTTTAACAGTTCCTACAGTTGGTTACAGATAGTATACAGTTAAAATCATTAGAAAGCAAGTGGGGTAGAAATGTTCCAAAAATAGAATGGAGAAATATCATAATCCTATTGTAAAAATAATATGATTGCCATTGTATTATAGCTAAGCAAAATATACTCAAATTCAATAAAAAAAATATTATTTTCACTCTTATTTTTTTAAATTAAAAATATTTCAACCATTTTTGGTTTTTTTTTTATATTGATTATTTTTAAATTGATTTTTTATACTGAAGTTAGTGTTCTTATTTTCGTATGCAATTATATGCAGTGTTAATATTTTAAAAAAATTTCTCAACTGTACATTTTTCCTTCTTCCTTTTATTATAGAGAAAGAGTATAGAGAAAGTACAGAAACTTCAAAAAATTAGAACTGGAGATTTTGACGAATCTCCACGTTTTAGACCTCCATGAGTTTTGAAAAACACATTTTTATAACAAGTTCGTCCGTATGTTTGTCTGTGACAAAGATAACTCAAAAACTCTTGGAGATGAACGATTCAAATTATGTACAAGATCTTCAAGATTTCAAATAAATTTTGAACAAAATCTGTTTAGAGGAAGTCTGTCTGTCTGAATATCAGTTAACATGATAATTACAAAACGAAGAGATCTAGATAAATAAAATCGGAACACAGGTTTAACGTCTATATTATAGACATCTATCAAATTTTGAGCCATGTTCAACAACGGATTAACTGTCTGCCGGTCTGTATTTTCAAAAACATGTTAACTTGCTAATTGAAAAACACAATGACTTAAATATATCAAATCTGGTACAGAATTTTGAGACTACAAGTGCAGCTTTGTGTCAAATTTTGGTTTCAGTTGGTTGAAAAAACATGTCTAAAATACAGATTCGATTTTCGGATACTATTAACCGCATACCAGAGATTAATTGCCAAATAACTCGCCAAGGATGGCACAATAGATTCAGTATATATATACTGAACTCGCTCCAAAGGTTGATATTTCGTAACTACTGTATGCCAATGTCATGTAAGACGTTCTCTGGTATGACAAGTTTATTAGAGAGTATACGATAAAGTTTTAGGAAGATTACTTCCATCGGTTATCTTTGTTCTTGAACGATGGCAGATGTTTAACCCTTTCTAGGGCCATGGGAAGTATGCTTCCCATTCAATTTATCAATCTTCGTATGAAATTATGTAGGTTGGCATAAGTTCTGACAAATTTTTTCAGTAAGTCAGAAACTTAGATGCTTCAGTTCTTTATGTCAGACAAAATGATGTGTCTTGATTTGTTACTTAATTATTAATGAATCAAATCAAATTTATCTAATAATCTAAATGAATCTCTTTTCTTATTCTGATTTCAAGCCTAAAAATATTTTAACATAATATGACTAGAAAAAAAAATGGCCCTTTAAAGGATTAAGATACATGCAGACAAATTAAGGTCACACTAATAAATGCCATTTTACAAAAGAAAAATGTTCAAAAGTAACGAAAGGCCCATGCACTAATTCAATACAAACTTTGTTTTATTTGTAACGACAATAATTCTTTAGTTACAACGTTACTTCATTTTTGTTGCCGAATAATACAGTATCTTTTACGATAAGTTTATTTTTAGAAAATAAAAAAAATGTGACTTTATAACACTGTAACTTTCACCCATCAAGTATTGATTTTTTTTGTCTTCTTTTTTTATATAATTGTTTTTCTTGCATATTTCTATTTGTGAAAACTCGTCTCAATATGTTAAATACAATTATTTTTTTCTATATTTTGATATTTTTGCTGTGCAGTACTATGCTTTTTTCTTTTTCTTATTGTTTTGTATTTTACGATTTATTATTTTATCACCAAAATACTGATAGTAATTGAATTGATACTGATTGCCAACTTTAGAGCTTTTTTAACTAGGATTCCTT
Organism: Argiope bruennichi; assembly: GCF_947563725.1. Lineage (NCBI taxonomy): Eukaryota > Metazoa > Arthropoda > Arachnida > Araneae > Araneidae > Argiope > Argiope bruennichi. The sequence continues at coordinate 90,690,739 of NC_079161.1, forward strand.
AATTTTAATATTTTTATTATCTTTTTTTCTTATGTTATTTTTTTTAAATGAGCATTTGTTTATAGAATAGGAAATACTGATTGCAAAATTTTGAGCTTTTGTAATTAGGATAATTTAAATTTAGCATATTATGGCCATTATATGTTTCTAAATACCATTTGGGTTTTTAATCATGAATTAGCATACATCAGAGTGAATATTGATTGCCAAATTTAGAACTTTCGTAATTAGGATTGCATAATTTCAGTATATATTTTTCGAAGTTAAGAACGGTATACGAACATTCAGTTGTATCTCGAATATTGATTATTCTGGCGTTCTTTGGAAGTGTTATTGGCCGAAATTCGTTTGTCGATAAGGGCTGGTCAAATGACCAATTGTATCGACATACTAATTGCTATATATAAATTGTATAAAAAAATCTATATTTATTTTTTTCATTAATTTTGAAACATTAGTTAATTCACTTATCGATGCTAAAAATATTTAAGATAAAATATTCGGATGTTGATTGTGTTGGCTGGCCGAAATTCATATGTCCGTAAGGACTGGTCAAATTGCGTTATATAAAAATATAAGTTACTTAATGTAAATTGAATTGGAAAATAATAGTTATTATTTTCGAAAATTCTGAAATATCAATTTAATTCATATACAGATGGTAAAATGATTGAAAGTAAAATAAGAAATTTTTTATCAGAGACTAATTGTCTTTATCAACGGGTATCTCCGTGCAGAACATTCGCTTTTCTAGCTGCTAAATATCACTGCGGAATGCATTTATTTAAAATTTCACCTTATTATTTGATAAGGCTTGAAAGAAATGAATTTTTTGGAATTAGTCTACTACAAAAAAAGTGCATTTACTATGAAAGAAAAGATAAAGTTAAATTAATACTTCGGTGTTAGCTTTCAAAGCGAGAAATTTTTCAAAATATTAATTAAAATCTTTAAAAGAATCTTACGACAAGATCGTTTGATCGAACAAAGAAACTAATTTGAATTTCATCTTAAGAATATAAACATCGTTACTTATTTGAAAGTTAAATTTTTTGAGAAATTATTAGATTTCAAAGAAAAAAATATGCGAAATTAAAATTGATATAATCAAAAAAGAAATTTTTAAGTTTTCAGATGAGGTAAAAATTTATTTCTGTGGTGTGATTATTTTCGGAAGATATAAATGAAAAATACTAAACACTGGTTTAATTTTTAATTAACATATTGTAATTAATTTCTGGTCTTTGAAAAATTGATACTGAAGAAAATGTGTACCAAATTTTATCAACATTGGATAAAATCTGTAGATTTAGATAAAAGATGAGCAAATAAATTTTTAATGTACGGAAACAAATAGATAGTTATATAGTACTGTCTTAAGAATCTTAAAATTTCTTAATTTTTATATATTTTTAATATTTTAAATAATTTAATATTTTTTGATGTTTTATTATGAATGTTATATTATAGATTTAAATGGGACAAATAATATTGTTGAAAAAGTAGACTCTTTTTATCAGTTTGTAATGGGAAAAGCATGAATAAGTGCATAATTAATTTTTGGTATTGTGTCATTCTGGAAGTGATTGCATTAGCGATGTGAATAAAGTATGATAACAGTAGTGCCTTTTATTATTTATTTATTTTATGTTATGGGTTTTCCATATTTGGGAAATCTATTAAATATCAACTACTAATAATTTTTTTTCTTCAGTTTTCTGAGGTAGTATATATTAATTCCGAACATCCTATATTTAAATCTTTATTATGCTAACAAAAGCATAAGCTGTGAAATATCTTTTGTAGTCATAAAATGAGACTCACATGCTAGTAAAACCATAAAAAATTAGAACGTCAATTTTCAAGTAAATCGTCTTATTTAGGTAATCAATTTTTTTATCTTAAATTGGCAACAAAAAACTCTTTTCTTATTAATAATTACTAGGTTGAACGGATAAATTCTTAAATTTAAAAAAGAAGACGTAAAAGAAATTTCTTATAGATTTTGCAAAAATATATTCTGCTTTAAGACTTCTTTTTGTTTTAATTTATATGTTTTTAATATCTACAATTGACATTTTACATCATTTTTTATACTATTCCTTACAAGCGCTCTAAATCTAAAAAAAAAAAACCATTGCAGCTTTAATAATATGAAAAAATATTTCAAAACTGATCGATAGTTCCTTTAAGCTATCTTATATAAATTAGTAAAAAGAGTTGAAAAAGCGTATTAAAAGCGTGTATCCTAAAGTAAAGTAAAACCCTTTTTTGATTCCTATATATTTATTATTTGAAACTAAAATTAAATATGAATTAAAATAACATATATAATTCATTGAAGAGCTTTATTTGAAATATAATTACTCAAAAAATAAAATTGATTTTCGTTCAAATTTTGATAAAAATAATTACTATAATCAGTTATTCAAACACAATAGTTTGTGAAATAAAAAGAATATGGCGTCTGGTCCCTCCTTAACATCCAGAATTTTATAATCAGAATATTATCTTACACCAGATATACTGATAAAAACTTTTTTCTGTTCATAATCTCTATACAAATAAATACATTTTAATAAAAGAAATGCTGCAAAATATATTTACACATGGCAGAGTAGTTCTATTTTCAAATACAAAATTCAACCCTCTTGCCTCGAATTCGATTTTCAAATTCAAAATTCAATCACCTTACTTCTTTAACTCTATCAAGATTGAAAGGCCTCAAAAGTCTGTTCAACGAAATTACGGAAGGCATCCCAGATGCCTGAATAACTCTGCGAAATTTCTTTCCTCTTTTATTGTGATTGAATATCCAAGGCGTGTGTTTTGTTCATTTGTTGCTCGCCCAAATGGGTTTGAGAAGAAGGAGGGGTGTTTGTTTTTTCTTAACTCTCACAAAATATTCGAAATACATTTTTTTATTGGCCATCAAATAAACGGAATCCTCTTTTTGTATTTAACTCCTTAGGAACATGGGCAGTGAGTGTGGTCTTTTAGGGAAATATGAAATTGTTCTTGTCTTTGAAAGAGAAATTCGAGCGTTCTAGTATTTTTATCTATCTGAACTCGAAAGATCTTGGATATGAAAGGGTTAAAAGAGCTCATGAAAGAATTTCTACGCAACCAAATTTTATGAAATGTCATTAAAAGCATTAAATTTGATTGTATTTAATTTTTAAAGGTGAAATCATTTCATTTTCATGTTTCACTTTGGCAAAGTGTTTTTTCTCCACTTTTTTCTTCTTTTGGATATTCACACTAGAAAAAACATACACAGCTTTGAATGTTCGAATGTTCTTGTCAGAATTAATCATCAAAAAAAAAAAAAAAAAAACATCGCATGAAGCAAATCTCTCACGAGTTTTCTAGAACATTAACACTCTTCTGGTGAGTAAAAATTAATCACAGAATAGCTGCCCACCCAGCTCCAAAACAACACAATCAGTAGAGTGTTTTGTTTGTAGAGATGAACTCAGTTCTGCCAAACCCACAAACGCTACATGCATTCTAATGTAACTAACTCCTTTTCCAAAACAAAATTTCCCCTCTTGGCACCCACCCCACTGCTACTGATTCATCCCCTAGCAGAAGCCGTGCGTAATGCTGGCCCCTTGTATAAATAATTTGCTTAAATGCCCCAGTTGCTATGAGAACCCCCAGTGTTTGGCTGCCCACCAGGCAGGATGGTTGTGTATGCACACGACGCAGGAGAGTTTCGCAGGAAAAAACAACCACCAATCAATAACGGGGCCAGAAGAATGACTTGGCCTATATCGTCGGAAAATGCGAGGTTATTTTTTTTATGAAATGGCTGATAAAGGAATGGTTTATTTTTACTTTCTTTCATATCACGGAAATAAAGGAAAAGTATTATATAAAAGAACGTATATAAAGGAAAAGTGTAATATTTTAAAAAAAACCTACTTCAAGATCTTGAAGAATTTTTAAATTCAAACCCTCCCGAGACCGAAAGCACATTCTTGAAACTATGTACAGTACACTCCCGATTATCCGCGGAATTGGGTGGCGCGGCCGCCGCGGATAACAAAAATCGCGGATAATCCGAAAAAAGATAAAAACGGAGATAGCAAAAGAGAAAACAGTCATTCCAACTTTGGAAAATCGTTTCATGTACAATAAAACGTAAAATAAACAGCAGGAAATGTTTAACTAACGCTTAATATTTTAGTATATCACTCAAAACTAATCTAAAATGCATTTTGTTAATGAAAACAGAAAAGGGCTTTGTACTTACAAGAGGCGTCAAGGATACACAGAAAAATGAATACATATGTTCTGTTTTAATACCGTAATGTATTATGTACTAACAAAAGCATAACTGTAAAACGACACCTTTTTGAAGAAATCAGTCATTTGTGTTTGCTTCTTGCTTTGGAAGAATTTTCTCTTTGCTTAAAAGCAAAAAAAAAAAAAAAAAAAAAAACACTTAGTGCGGCAGGCGCGGATAATCGGGAGTCTATTGTATGTCTATCTGTCTTCAAACGCCATAGCTTAAAAATGCTTTGAGCTAAAGTGATGAATTTTGGTATGTAGCTTTTTAGCTCAAAATCTGCAGATTTCTTTCAAATTTTGTACGAAATTTAATTGCAGAAAATTTCTCTATCTGAGTGGAATGGAGGATGATAACTGAAGAACGTAAAAAGTTAGATGAATAAGATATGGATCACAATTTTACCATGTAAAGTGTAGATTTATATAAGATTTTTAACTAAATCTATGAAATATTGGTCCTATATCCATTCACATGCAAACACGATAACTTAAAAACGAAACAAATAAATGAAATTTTGGCATACGATCTTTTTATTAAAATTATACTTTTGTGTCAAATTTTGGTTTTAATTTATCCATAAAATGGTTCCAAAATGCATATTAGGTTTTCTCAATGTGCTACGAAGCACCAAACGTCCATGTGTGTGACTCTGCAATTTGAATTCTGGGTATTCATAGAGTTCACTGACTTCCCCAATGTCTGCAGTTTTATACAAGGAGAGGAATGGGGTTTATATATTATAGAAACTATAAAAAAAAAATTTTTGTCTTGTCTTGATGATAAAATTTCTGTTACTTTAGAATTTGAAAAACTACTAATCATCTTATGTGAAAAAAATGTAAGCTTTCAATTTATAGTGATTTGAAGTTCATTTATCAAGTAAAAATTTTGAGTCTAACTTGGAATATAAACCCAAAGAAGGCCATGTAGAAATACACAGATGTCTTGAGAGCTCTCAGAATTTATTCTGTTTTAGAATTAGCATTCTTTAAGTCTTGATATATTAATAAAAGCTTAAAGTAATTGATATTTATTTAACAATTAATTAATTATAAGTACTATCCTTCGCTTAGGTGCAATGGGTGCAACTGAATTTTGATTTTTAAAAAACACATTGATTGTAAAAATAGAATTTCCACACCCAGTGGCAATCCCACTTGCGAATTTTTACTATAAATTTAAATGAAAATTTACGGAACAATTATTTATAGAGACTATTATTATTCTTTTAAAGGATATACATGTAATCATATGGCTTAAATAGTAAGTTTCTTGACGAGTTTTTAGATAAATAGATTTATTTTTATCCTGAGATCCGTAATAAAAGCTAATTTGGCTCAATATAACCAAATCTCGCTCTCGTACCATGAAATCAATCAGTGTATCAATCAATAAAACCAGTATAAGTGATATCCTCAAAACTTTTTCGCAAATATCATAATAAAAATGCCACCCTAGAGAACGCCTTGGGTAGCATTGGCGTTCAATAGTTACGAAATTATCCTTTGGCGAGAATTTAACATTTTTGATGAATTCATCGAGTCATCCTTGGCGAATGTTTTGGCGACTAATCCCTGATATGCATTAATTGTATCCGAAAATCGAATTTGAGTTTTGGACACATTTTTCTTAATTGATTAAATCAAATATTTGACATTTTTGATGAATTCATCGTGTCATCCTTGGCGAGTGTTTTGGCGACTAATCCCTGGTATGCATTAATTGTATCCAAAAATCGAATTTGAGTTTTGGACACATTTTTCTCAATTGATTGAAACAAACATTTGACATTTTTGATGAATTCATCGTGTCATCCTTGGCGAGTGTTTTGGCGACTAATCCCTGGTATGCATTAATTGTATCCGAAAATCGAATTTGAGTTTTAGGCACATTTTTCTCAACTGATTAAAACAAACATTTGACATTTTTAATGAATTCATCGTGTCATCCTTGGCGAGTGTTTGGGCGACTAATCCCTGGTATGCATTAATTGTATCCGAAAATCGAATTTGAGTTTTGGACACATTTTTCTCAACTGATTGAAACAAACATTTGACATTTTTGATGAATTCATCGTGTCATCCTTGGCGAGTGTTTTGGCGACTAATCCCTGGTATGCATTAATTGTATCCGAAAATCGAATTTGAGTTTTAGGCACATTTTTCTCAACTGATTGAAACAAACATTTGACATTTTTGATGAATTCATCGTGTCATCCTTGGCGAGTGTTTTGGCGACTAATCCCTGGTATGCATTAATTGTATCCGAAAATCGAATTTGAGTTTTAGGCACATTTTTCTCAACTGATTAAATCAAATATTTGACATTTTTGATGAATTCATCGTGTCATCCTTAGCGAGTGTTTTGGCGACTAATCTCTGGTATGCATTAATTGTATCCGAAAATCGAATTTGAGTTTTAGGCACATTTTTCTCAACTGATTAAAACAAACATTTGACTCAAAGCTGCAATTGTAGTCACAAATTCCTGTACCTTCTTTGATATACCTAAGTCATTGCGTTTTTGAATTATCACGCTTATATGTCTCTGAAAGTACAGACTAACAGAAAATCAACCTATAGTTGGTTTTGGATCAAAACTTGACAAATATCTACATTATAGATGTTAAATCTGTGTACCGAATTTTGTCTATCTAGCTCTCTTCGTTTTGTTGTTATTGTATTAACTTATATTCGAACAGACTGCCAAACGGATTTCTTTTAAATGAATTTTACTCAAAATTTGACAGAAATATGCAAATTTGGTGTAAAGACTGCATACCAAATTTCATCCCCCTATCTCAAAGCATTTGGGTTATCTTTGTCACAGACAGACGGATGGACATTTTCCAAAAATATGTTTTCCACCTCAAGGGAGTCTAAAACGTCGAGATTCGTCAAAATCTCGAGTTCGAATTTTTCAACGATTACTGTTCTTTCTCTACGTTACGTATATGATAAAGTAACAAAAGCTAAACATATTTTTTGTCATTAAAATAGACCTTCATTAGAAAGATATGATTAAATCTTGCTTTTTAAGATATTGCTCGTGTGTAATTCCATTTTAATTTTTTTTTTTAAATCTGTTAGCACTTTATAAAAGATAATTATAGGATTTTCCAATAATTTTGGAATGCAATTAAGATGAAATAGAATTTGTAATATGAACATGCAAGAAATGTTTGCTCATAAAATATTTAGTTGTCGAATGATCCCAGATGGTATTTTTGATTTCCAACAGTTAATTTATATATATAAAAAATGAAATTGTGAAATTTTTAGAGAGGAAATTAAATACTCTTTATTCATTTGGAATCAAATTATTGTAATAATTTGAAGTTAAAGGTATAGTCAATCTGAGATATTGAAACCGATCCGTGTTTGAAATTTATCAAATTCAGAAACACTAAGATCTTATATAATTAATTAAATATGGAAAATGTTAAACCTTCTTGGGAAGGCAAATTAGTTTGATTAAAATACCCATGTATTGAATATTTGATATTTCAAACCACAAGATTATAACATTCAATCGAATTCAATTAAGATTAAGACACTTTGTTAAAATGTGACCAATGGAATAAACAGAACTTTATGGCATTCTGGTTGCTTTTCATTCATTAATAAACGAATACATATAGAATTTTATTACAATCCGGGTACTTGTTCGTGTAGCGTCGACCTTAAGAAACGATAAAATTGGACACAGAGTGATAAGAGGCTTAAAGGTTGCAATTAATTGCTCATCTGTAAATCCCGCATCACATTGCCGTTTAGCAATAACGGTTTATCTTAAATTTATTGATAGTATCCATTCTAATCGTGGACAAATGACTAACATTCTAATCGTTACAGATAAACGTTTGCATCCCCTTGGAAAAATGTTCCAAATAGCTTAACGAATTATATGTTATTGTGTTGTTTATTATGTTGTTTTTAATCACTAAACGTAGTGCTGAAAGGATTACAAAATCACGATAAAGTTCTTCAGCCTTATTTGTTGCATTAACTAAAATATTTTTGACAAACAAATATTTTAAGCACTTGTCATATTTTCATGAATATGTCACTATTTTACCCATTTTAATGGATTTCTCAAGAAATGTCCACCAATTAATAAACTTAGTTTTCTCGAGGCGACCGCTGGTTAATTTAAAGTAATGAAATTCAAAGCTTCGTAACTCGCTCAATTTTGATTGCTAAAGATTATAACTTTTTACTTTCTCGTTCGTGAGAAAATGTTGCAAAATATAAAAAAGAAAATATTAAAAAAAATCGAACTCGAGTTGTTAAAGAATTTCCGCTTTTCAAACTTACATGTGTTCGAAATTCACATTTTTGGTATTATGCATATTTGTTCATCTGTGAATTCTGTGATAATTCAAAAATGCTTTGTACTTGACAAATCGAATTCAACATATGGATTTTGCTTCAAATTTGTATATATCTATCAAATTTTGAACAGAATCTGCTCAGAGGAAAGATATGTCATAATCTTCAAGTATAAATGAAAATAATTACAAAATGTAAAGAGCTACAAAGAAAAAATTTGGTGCATCGATTTAACATCTAAATTAGATTCTTATGAAATTTCGAAGTAAATCTCTCAAAATGTTGACTTTCTGTCTATCTGTACTTTTGTATGCAAGTAAACAAATGACTTGAATCAATGAAATTCGATGTGATTTTCTGACTATAACTGAAATTCTGTCTCGAATTTTAGTTTTAAGCAGTTGAAAAAAGCCGTCCAAAATATATATTTTCGCACGATAGATTCAGAAAAAATACTAGATTCACGCCAATAATCCATATTTCGTAACTATTGTTTGCCAATGTCGTATAAGGTGTTCTCGCTGTTACTCAAGATCCCCTAGAGGAGGGGGGGGGGGTTGGGAGGTATGGTCGTTATTACAGAACTTCGAGAAGACCCCTATTGCTGGTTTAATTAAGATGTCAGCGTTATAAGAGTATTTTACTGATCATGACTTAGTATGAAAATTTAAATTTTGTAATCATTTCAGAAACATAATTCTTTGTTTCATTCAGAACATTTTTACCATGTGAAAAAAAAATGTTCTAAATAAAATAAAGAATTAAAAAGAAATCTGACTTCACATGACTTTTAGAATCTCTTTGATATGTGACTTATTTTAAAAATAAATCTCATATATATAGTTTCTTGAAAAATCCTATAAGGTTTTTAATTTCTGGTTGAGTATTATTTTAAGAAAACTATAACATTGAATTCATATCACGTGATGCACGTACAGCGAATAGAAAGTTATTATATAGAAGTAATTATGTAGTTGCAATAGTTATATATTTATTATCCATTTTTCAATTGCGGGAAAAAAATTAAATTATATTCTTTTGCTATTTTTTTAAACTGTTTTAAGTTCTGTATTTTATTCAAAAATCTATTTCTTACTATAGAGACTTAACTGGATTATTTTTTTCTACCCGTAATTTAATTTTTTTTTCTATTTTTGCGTATTGTTTCCTATTTATTACAAAATAATTAATTTTTTATTACTTTTAAAAATAAATTTAATCTCAACCATAAGGTTTTTTTAATTAATAATACAAATATTTAACTATGATAAATAATTAATTCATTTCTTTTTATAAAAATAACGATAACTTTATAAACTAAGTTAATAACTATACGCCTGGAGATTATTCATTTTTAAAAGAACACTTTGTACAATATAATATTTATAATACAGAATAAAAAAAAATCATATACTTTTTAAGACTAGTTAGTAAAAAAAATATTTTCTTTTCAAAATAATCTTTCTTTACTTAATAAGAACTCAGCTAAAAGGTCATAATTAAAGCCTCTTTAAATGTTTTTAACCTGATTGGTTTCACGTTTTCTGAAAATGCAATTATGCAATTTATTTTTTTCACTTATTTCCTGACATGCTAGATTTTTAGAATTTTCTGCACTTGTATGTTTTTTGACAAAAAGGCATTATTTTAATATTTACAAAACATTTTTATCAGTTAATTATTTTTTATTCCATACAGTAACGCCCCCTGGCAATGAATTTGCGAAAAATTGAATACAAAATTAAAAAAATAGAAAAAATATATATTTTTAAATTAATCTATTAATAATGTTAATAAAAGTGTTTTTAAGAATTATTTTTAATTGAATTTACTTATTTGTATAGTTGCACTTAAACATTCTACTGTTAATAAAACTAAATAAAGTGATTTTAATTGTTATTTTTTAATTGAATTGATTTATTTTGCATTCAAAACGATGGTTTAAAATATAAATGTAGATAACGCATTTCATAGAAACCACTGGAAATGATTTACGGCTATGTAGCATTTAGTGCTATACTTCAGTGTATTATAGCTAGGTTTGGTATACAGGTATGATGTAGGATTTAATTGCATCTTTAATTGGTTCTTATTTCTTATTTATTTCTCTTACTGAATGACATTTTTGATAAATATTTTATTTAACTTGATGTAAAAATAAAACTGATAAAACTTTATAAACTGATGTTATGTCAATAAACTGCCTCCTCTTAAAGCGACATGGCTGATGCAAATTAATTCATAGTGTTTTATTGAGCAGATTGATGAATTTGTAATTATCAAATTTGGCAAGTAATAATTTCTTGGTAGTAGGTGCTCATTAAGGATGGGTATTTCAAATTTTTAACTACATTTTTAGTCAAAATCAATACAAAGATTAAAGTTTTCCCCTTAAGATAAGTGACTATCTATTTTTGATGAAAACATCGAATATTTTTTATTCAATGCTTTTAATTTTTGAATAGTATTTTTGATAAATCAGTTTGAATTTCATTTTTATGTTCATGACTGAGGAAATTGGATCGATTCTTATATTTTCAAAATTTATATTTAAATGTTATTTTATACAAGCCGCTTTTGACGACCAGTTTGTCCGACCAGATTATTGACATTTTAAATAAAATATAATTTAAGTAATATTGCCATAATTAATTTACTTAAATTATTTATGGTAATATTTTTTTAATTTCTCTTTGTTATATGATACGACTGAAAAATTGAATTCAATTGAATCAATTTACTGTAAATTAAAAAATGTATATATCTCGAAATCCATTATAGCATTTAAAAACATTGTTATATATATATATGTGTGTGTGTGTGTGTGTGTGTGTGTGTGTGTGTGTGTGTGTGTGTGTGTGTGTGTGTGTGTGTGTGTGTGTGATATTGTATCAAATTAAAATAACAATGGGTAAAAATTTTACGTAATTGAAATTAATATCATTAAAAAGGTAAGGATTTTAGGCTTAAAATAATACAAAGATTATTTTTGTAAGATAATTGTTTTGAAAGATACAGACATCAAGTCATAACAATTACTTATCTGGCGACAAGTAAGTTTATTTTTGTGCTCGATTAAACTTCCTGGTTAACGCCTATTGCTTGATTTATTTTATACCTTCTTTCGTCTGACTGAATGTATTTTTGGGTGACATGGCGAACCACATCCAGAACACTTCTAATATTTTCCCTCTTTATTAATTAGCTACATAAAGATTTGAATTCAAAGCAGTTGCAAAAACATTCAGTTAAGCTATCTGAATTTCGTATGATGGTTTTATGTATTTGATTGTTGCCATTCGACAATAAGTAATAAGAGAGATTTCTGCGCACATATATTTGCGTTTTAGTTATATACTTTTTTAAATATTATTTTTTTAACTCTGAATTTTGATAAAATCTTATGATAAATTTCGCAAATTAAAATAGAATTTAAAGAGCTTTTTTTTGTTCTAATTTAGTATAAATATTTCTCAATAGTTTTTACAGTTTCTAAAATACAGAATGAACAATCGGTTCATTAAAAAAATATTTTGGTTTGTAATTTTTTGGTTGTTCAAAAAAAATTTGTGGTTGTTGTAATCTTTGGATACAAATGCAATAATTGGATACAAATGCAGATACAAATTATTATATTATGAAAACTGGATACAAATGCAGTTTATTTGTTATTTTAAGAATTAGGAAAAATATTTATTAAATTATTTGAAAATTTTTGAATAACTCGTTTGATAAACTTCTTAACAAGTTTTGCTTTACGGTTCTTTTTAGTCAAAAAAAAAAAAAAAATCTTCCAATTTAAAAAAAAAAAAGTTTGACTTTTATTTTTTTTGTGTCAAAGATGTATTATGTTTTCAATCTATTTTATGTAAAAATTAATAAATATGAGCTTTTTATAAAAAAATTTCAAAAGTTCGTCTTTAACATAGTAGCCAACCTGCTTTAATAACATTAACATTGGAGTTCATTAACCCACAAAATACATTTTTTGTGCCAGTTTCATATTCAAAAATTCGGCTTTTGAGTTGCTATATATTTTATTTTGAGCGATTTTTCTCTAATTTTATTACATTTTTAAAACTTCGGGTACATTTTACGTTAACTTTTATTTTTATTTCATTTAGTGAATATATTCTCATACTCTTTCATTTTTATTTTTGTGTGAGCATTAATGCTGCTATCTATTTAAGAATAAATTTTAAAAATAAAATATAAACAAATTAAGTTTAAAATATTATCATGCTGCTTTTTGGAATTGTGGTTCGTTTCCTCTGTAATCTTTTTAAAACACAGCTCTACATTCAACCATAAATAAATTTGTTATACAATCTTCAAATATATTTTCTTACGCCTTTAATCTTCCTTTTCTTTATTTTAATGAGAAAATAGGAAATTTTTAAGCCATGCGTGACAACATTTCATTTTTCTTTCTGTCTACTTCAGTTCTCATTCTTTTTCTTCCACGTCTACTATGTTCCAACAGAAGTTAAAGTGATTCTTTTTTTTTTTTTTTTGCCACCATTTTTTTTCTCTCCTTCCAAGCCGAAATGAGTTGCACGCTTCCTGTTTTATCGTTTGCCAAACTCATCTTTCGATGACGTCATATTTCGTTTTGAATTCCTTTCGCTATTAATTATTCTTTTTTAAAGTCATGTGAGTCGGCGAATCTCGGTTTCGAAAGAAAAAGCTTTTTTGTCTTCATACTTTTTTAATTACTGCTTAGGAAGTTGTTCTTCTACTCTGTGATATATTTAGAGAATAAAAAAAGTTGAATGAAAAAAAAAAAGAATATTTTTGTCTACTTTATATTAATTAAACAATGTAATTCAAATTTTCAATGTGAAACAAACTGGAATAAAAAAAATTGCATTTCACTGGTAAATTTATAGCTAATATATAATAATTTAAAAAAAATAATTCCTACTTGTATATTGAAATGATTAGAATGAGCTGTTTTAAATCATTTTAACCTTATTGTTATTATATTATTATAGTAAAAGTCATTTATTCCAGTTTCAGGAAACTAAAATTTGTTAATCCTTCTACAATTGAAAATATTTGTCTAGGAGGAGACTAGACAAATGCTATGCCATTTGCATAGTATTAAATTTATTCATTAATTGTAACTTTGGCTTCAATCCAGCTTTGCAATAATTTATATTATGTTCCTGTTTCGAATTATAAAAACTAATCAAGAGATCATATGATTCCTGAAATATGGTTTAGGTTTCTTTAAAAAATGATGTGCTAATGTGTGATGTATAAATGCCGTCTGTTTCTATAGGGACAGTGAACTTTAAAATGAGCAAAAATCGACAGAAACATGAAATTTTATTTTTATCGTTTTCTCACAAAAATATATGTTTGTATTCAATTTAAATAATGTTGTAAGATATATTGTTCAACAAAATGAATATTTCAAAGACCAAGATTTTTTTTACCTTCTTCAAAATGATATAGCAATTAGATTTAAATATCTTTGAAACATTCCAGGTGTCTTAATTTTTGAAGAAATTAAATAGAATTGATAATAAACATTTCTATTAAACATTAAAATAAAATAAGGGATGCATCTTATATTTCGAGGCTTTTTAAATAGTTAAAAGTTAATTTTAGTTCCGTAAAACCTAAAATTCTTTTGAAAATTAAGTAAATGTGGTTAAAAATAGTTCTACAAAATTAGTATTTATTTGGAATTACAAAATAATACAAAGTTTTAATCTAAGCAAATTTATATTGGGTAATATAGAAAAAAATAATAAAAAAAATTAAAAATTGAGTCGCCTAAAATATTTCGAAAATGTCTATGAGCACGATTACTCCTTTGAGCTATATAGATGAAATATGGTATGTAGTATTAATTAGATTTGTCAGATATGGAGCGAAATTTATGCAGAGAACGTGTCTGTCTGTCCAAGTACAACTGAGCATGATAATTACAAAACGCAAGGAAGATGGATAAAATTTGATATGCAATTTTAGATTTTAAAATGTTTATCTGTATTAAATTTTCAACTAAATTCATCAAACTGTCTGCACACTTGCATACATGTAAACTTAACTCTAAAACGCATTTGCTTTGATAAATGAAATTTGTTTTATTATCGTGTTACTAAAATTATGATTATATCAAATGTTGGTTTTAATGGATCAACAAAAATGCCTCCAAAATACATATTGTTTTTATTACTATACAACGAAGCACAAAAAAACTCATGGGCCGAACTCTGAAAATAAAAATCTGAGGACTCTTTCATAATAAGGCATTCATGATATTTCCCAAAGTCCACTAAGATGTCACAGATGGTTGACATGTCTACATTAATAACATTAATGTAATTGACGAACAACTAGTCGCCGAAAGTGGTTTGTCAATATTAAAAAATGCCTACCAAAATATAATTCTTTTTTGTATATGCTCATTTTAATTTTCTTCTGTGAATTTTAATTTATATTCTATTTGATTCAAAATGCAACGAACTTACCTAATTCGAACAATATTTTTTTGAAAATCCGCCAGCTTCATATTTTGTATTAAAAATGGTCTTGAAAATCGCCTTCTTGATAAAGTTTTTTCACTTTATATATTGATCTTAGAATTAAATGATATATAGCTACCAATTTTGCTATAGAAAAAAATTTTTTCTTCTTATCCTTACATCGTATTTATGAAATTATTTTTTAAATTGTCAGTAGGAAATCCAATTAAATTCCCCGACAAATGAAATAAAATGAGATATCGAAGAAAAAAATAGGTATTAATTGAGGGAATTTCAATTATCCATTTTTGTAGCTATCTTACGCATTAATCTCGGCATAAACAAGTTTCACGAGATTGGTTGATCGCCGCCATTTTTGCCCAATTACTCTAAACTTTTTGATTTGTTTTAGGGAGTTTTTATATCGCTCGCATCATTTAATCATTACTAAAGTAAAGAATTCACTGCCTCAAGTTATGTTTAAAACATGACATAAAAATAATTAACGTAAATGTTCTGCCCTCTACATTTTCGTTCATATATATATATATATATATATATATATATATATATATATATATATATATAATTTAGTGAAATTTGGGTTCCGTAGCCAAGTGAGCTGGCGTTCTCGCATACTCTGTAATAAATTTTGCATGCTAAAGAACACCTTACAGCATTGGTTTCATACTTTCTCTGTACTACGAATATGAGAAAAAAAAAATAGCGCTAGGTTTTGAATGTTTTGAAAAAGAACAAAAAAAAAAATCTTAAAATATCAATACTAAAAGGGAATTATGTGCTAGTTTTTATTTATTTATTTTGCATATTTATTTATTTTTATTTATCAATTTTGTTGTAAATTCTCATTCGACTAATAGATAAATGGGCTACAAATCCTTAATAGCCTTCTGTGACCAGATATGGCCGATTATTGGTCTTGTTTTACACGTCAAAGATTGATTTCAAACATCGAGTTAAAGAAGCGGGAAAATTGACGATTGAACCTAAAGCGAAACGACACACTTTGCTCTGGTTTTGTGCAAAGGTCATTTTTCAATCGTACACTTTACAGAGAATTTATTGAATTTTATCTCTGAGATAGTCTTCACCAAATTTAAAAGATTGCATTGTGGGATTGAGGTATTCGCTGAACATAAAGAAAGAAAGGAATTCAGTTTTGTAAATGTAAAAAAAAAAAAAAAAGTGAACAGAATTACGGTGAAATTTATTTTTCCTTTTCAGGTTCTTATCTATTTGAAATCTGTATTTTAAAAAATCAGCCTGATTTAAATGAAACTCTTTTCCCCGATATCGGTATGAACTGAAGTGAATATGTATCTGCAGTGTAGATTTATTCATTTTGCAGCTCCAGGCAATGCCCATTATTATTTTCTTTTTTTTAATAAAATAGCCAGTATAACTCACATTTCAAAACATTTTTAACTGAATCGTCATGTTAATAATTTATTTTGAATTTTATTGTGTTTCTGAAAAGGAATGTTTATTACATTTATTATTATTTTAGTCGTCTTTAGCCACCAGCTGATTCATTGGGAATATCTATCTATTATATTAAAAAAATTATATAAAAATTGCATTTTATTCCTTTTGTAATTGGTAGATATCAAGTCACCAGACCCAAGACATTTGAAGTTTATTTTGCCAGTATTGTTTGAAATATTTAATGGAAATTATTATTACGTCATAATAAGTATTTATATTGCACTTGACGGTGAAATGGTAAAAAAAAGCAAAGCTTTAATTAATACCAAAGTTACAGCAAATGAGTTTAAAGCAATATTATTACTTAATTCTACTTTTAGACACAGAATTTGTGGCAACACTGATGAATAACTTTCCAGTTTGTTAACTTACCATAACTCCATAACTTACCTTTTTTCTAGTAACGGAACTTTTTCATCTATTGGCTAACAATCGCTTGAATATTTAAGTAATACACGTGTTAACCTTGCATTTTAAAAAAAAAGAGGGAGGGGCATACAGAAATATCAGACAAAGAAAAAATTGCGAGGAAAAACCGGTCGCCATTTGAAAAGAAAAGTTGATCGTGAAGCTGCCAAGTTGGCGGCAAAATGTGAAAAATTGATTCAATATTTAGATATTGGGATATAAGCTTATATTGTTCTCAATATGGGGTTTGAGTCTGAAGTAGACCGATTGGAAAATGTATGTTCTGATCATGGAAAGATGAAGCTTCCAGCATTGGACGAATGGCCAGTGGAGTTTAAAAACTTGCCAACTGGAATTGGCGAACATCGGAGTTGACTGAAAGCGAGTCATTGCCGAAACCCCCTATTTAGTAATATTTAATTTTATTTGAATCATATAGGCATAACTTCATATTTATGATTCGGCGAGATTATCAGATGTTAAAGTTCTGTTATTTTAAATGTCGTACATGCGCTTTGTTTATTGTGTAAATGATTCTTTTGGTACTTACGTATTATCGCAACCAGGTTGGCGCGATTTGTCAGTTTGAGTAAGAATGAATAGAAAGAAAGGCTTAACAAAGGCGTAAGTAGGGTCGCCAAATTTGGCGATTTATGCGAATTTTGGCCTGGTTGCGTTAATACGTAAGTACCATTCTTTCTATTGGAGATCAATCTCATGACAATTTACAAACGTAAATGTCCGGTCCATCTGTCTTCTAAATTTCATGGTACTTTCATTTCACTTTCAATTTTTTTTATTCGTCTCGTAAACAAACTATACTAATGTTAAACAAAATTTTCCTTTTTTAGCTTTCATGAATGGCAGAAAATCACGCGATCAGATAGCTGATGAAAACGGTTTGAGGTTCAGGACAACAATGTAATCTATTGTTGAAAATTCAGGCACAAAATAATTTTTAAACAGCTCACATACAGGAAAAAAATGTAACGATTATTAAATTGGTATAATTAAAAAAAAAACATTTTTTAAATTTTTAAACGATGCAGATTTAATTTTAAAACTATGTAAATATGATAATATTTTTGAAATTTAAACAAAAAAACTCAGCTTCAAGAAAAAGGGTTCCAACCGATGAAACGTTATGCAAGCGAGTCTGGTGCACACTATATCTATCGAGGCCATATATCCTCTCACCGGTGTAATACGGAAATTTGAAGTAGAGTGCCTATTCAAGTGTCGCCCTTATCATCTGATAGAGGTTCAAAATTACGAAATCCGTCCCAAATTGGCTTTAATATAACTGTATATATAAATGTATGATGAAGTATATATTTCATCATTTATTCGGCGACCCCGTCAAGTTTCTGCATGGCCTCTAGATAGGTCGGCTTTCATACTTCAAGCACATGAATATATATGTGTAATGATATCGCTCAGTTTAATATAAATACTAATTTTTTTTTAATTTTCATCTTAAATTGGCCTATATATATTATTTCATATTTAACTGTCCTATTTATAATTCTAAAATGTTCTATTATTTCCTTCTCTAAATCCTACTTTTTATTGAATTATTTCTAATATGTGCTCTAGAAAATTGCTGATCATTGTAGTTTCTCACGCTCCGAGCGAAAGAATAAAATCCCTAATACCCAAAAAATTCCTTTCAAAGATACCCAAGATTCCTTTTCTTGAGTTGAAACATCTCGAAGAAACCCCTATCAGGATCCCTTAATAAAATCACCAAAAGGAACGAATTTCTTTCGCCTTTTTTATGTGTCGCGATGGTCACAGACGCGACGTCTCATCGCTTCTCTCTATGCCTGGCTCAATTTAGCCAAGCATGGCTCTTACGCCAAAAAAAAATTACAAACCAACCAACTCTCCGTTCTCCCAATGTACAAATCATACCTCCAAAGGTAAAATAAATTGAAGTTAAATTCCAAATTTATTTTCATTTCGATCACGCATCTGTCAAAAATATGTTACAATATATATATATATATATATATATATATATATACAATGGATTAATTCTATTCACTATTATATATGACAATTAATATATAATTACAAAATGTGAATTAAAATATCTATTTTCCATATATAATCGAGCAATTGAAAATAAGAAATATTATGAAACAAATGAATATTCCTTATTTATTCATAATTGACATAGCAATCTGGACATGGAGTGATGAATGCTTGTTCCTATTTTATTTCGGAAATACTATGAGACTGATATTAATCGTTTGGGTGATTGAGCCCTAAGTCGATATCGTTTGGCTGAGTGAGCATTGTCGGCTAGCGTGGGCGTTTCTCTCTTTATTCTACCTGTTGATCCTCTCAGTCCTTGAGTTTCTCCTAACAGGTGGCCTCTGCGAGAGAGATGAGATATCGTCTGGCGGATTGTCGTTAGAATGTTGCGCCATCTGCTAGTCAGCTGTCGGAATCGTTTGACTTTTTAGTTTGACTGTTTCTTCTTAAACAGTTTAAATGTTCGATTTTTTGAATTGCGCTCGTGAGTCGGATCGTTTTGTTTCGTAATGGATGGCTAAGTATTGTGAATAAACGAAAAATTTTGTGGGAGCAGCAATTCAGCTGTTATTTTTGATAAATCTCTTTTATATTCTATTCGATATAATTAAGTCATAATAAATTTTTGACCAGTTAATTGCGGAGTTTATTCTTAGAAGTAGCTCAAGCGGTGTTTAATTAAAATCACGCAATGGTATTCACTTCAAATGCAATACAAATGGTTGCTGTAATGTACTGATCTAGACTAATCAAATAACGAAGCAGAATTTCCAGACAATTCTTTATTTTACAGCCCTATATATACTAAAGGACAACTTATTCTAATCTTGGTTCAATAAATAGTTATTTACACCTGTAGTAGGAGACACAATAGTCAAAGTCGAAGGCTTTCTTGAAACTTCGTTGGTTCTCGGACTCCGAACTCGTGGGCTTAGTCCAACAGTCCCCTGCAATTCGTTTCTTCTTTTCTCCTAAAAAAAAATCTCCGCACTTTATTTCGGCGACAATCCTCGCCTCTTAATTTACATTGGTCATTTGAGGTCTCTTTCGGCCAATCGGGGTTCAGCAATATGCTCTCTCAGCGGCGCCAGTAGGTCGTGGGAAGGTCCTTTCACAAAGAGAAACATCTAGCATCCAGATGTTTGGACACCCCTTTCTCTTTGAAGGTACTATCAATACCTCTTGGACGAGGAATTCCACATGTGGTCTTTCGCTGTAGTCGCTAATGAACAGATGCGAGACCCCCCAGGTGAAAAGATCCACCATCTGGCTATCTCGAGGATTTTAGTATTTAACAGCGACGACACAGTTGGCTGTAAATGTCTTATCAGTACTGGGAAACGGGTAATGTTACATTGCATAGTAAATTTTGTGAAAAGCTCATAATAAAGAGAATAAGATTTCCTTTTTATTAAATAAACCAGCAGGAATGGTTTCCCCCAAACTCTCTCGCATACTCTCTAATGAACGTGTTATCCCAAAGAATGCGTTGCATTGAATTTCGAACAGTAGTTACGAAATATTAACTTTTGGCGTGAATTTAGCATTTTTACTGAATCTGTCATGTCACCCTTGGGTTGTTGTTTTGGCGATTAATCCCTGCGCCGAATTTTATCCCTCTAGCCCTCTTCGTTTTGTCTCCATCATATTAACTTATTTTCAAAACGGCAGGGCAGACAGACTTCTCTGAATGTATTTTGCTCAAAATTTGATAGAAATATGAAAATGTGATATAAAGACTGCATGCCAAATTTCATCCATCTAGCTCAAAGCGCTTTTGAGTTATCTTTGTTGCAGACAAACAAACGAACATTTTCCGAAAATGTGCTTTTTCGAGATCAGGGAGATCTAAACCATAGAGATTCGTCAAAATCTCGGGTTCGTATTTTTTGACGATTGCAATTACTTTCTCAATACTACGCATATGAGAAAGTATAAAATTAACAATATATTTTTGAAGAAAGATATTGTTATGGAAAATTTATAAACTAACAAAAAAAAATATTGCCAAAAATGCTCGAAGAAGCAATAGCAAATTTTGAGGATGTAGATGCTGAGAATGTGGGCAAATGTTTTGCTGCTGTTCTCAATCTACCAACGTTGACGTCGACAGCAGATAAAAATATCAAAGAAAAAGTTTTTTTTTGAAATTTAAAAATTATTATGTGGTACCTACTAACCAGAATTGCAATCGTTATCTCAAAATACCTGATATTCAAATACAGTGCAAGAAAACCCTGATATATAAATTCCCGATGCCATGGAGAAAATAATCAACTCCTTGTGTAGAGCAGTACATTCTAGAGAGAATAACTTCTATACCAAAGAAATTAACATGAGAATCTTTTTTATTCATAGCAGGTTTACTGGCAAAAAATAAATGTACATGTTTATTAAAGAATAACATCTCGGATAATATTTTTTATCATAGAATATGTGAGAATGTTTTGAAGAAATCACTCCCGCAGGTGTACACGTGAAAGCCATAAACTCGAAAAATGAAATTTCAAATACGGTTTAATTATAATTTAGTGTATTTAAAAATCAGTTTTGAATTTTGGTCTCAATAAGTGACTCAAAAAAGCTTTCTCTATTCCATAAAATGTTAAACGAAATTTAAAAAATGCACTACATATTTTAAGTGCAGGATGATTATAAAAAACTGCCACAATATATGAGACCGTAATTATTATATCATTCACAGGAACGGAATAAAGCTTTGGTTCAAGACATTTTGAGCATGCGCTCAAGAATCATATGAAAAACAACAATTAAACTCAAACGGTTAAGGTTAGAGTGACGAAATTTCAAAATTTTCAAATGGCAGAACCAATTTTTTTTTTATAAGAATGTGTTCTCCATAGAAGAAAAACAATAAATAGCATTGGAGTAGTACCTGTAGCAAGGAAACCACCATCGGTAGACAAATCAAAAAAAAAAAAAAAAAAAAAATCAATAACGGCAGTAAAGCAACAGAAAGCAAAATATTTTACTGTGTTTCGCAAATTTTCTACTTGACCTATTTCAACCACAATGACACTTTGCAAGCGGCGGATGGTCCTAGAACCAAAGCACTTACCATGCCGAGAGGAATCTGTTGAATATCACGTCTCTGGTAGGCGCACCATAGTTGTTTTCTCTTTCCTTCTTAGTTGTTTAGCGCTGGTAATTTTTGTGCTATTGGTACGGTTTTAACGCTATTTATTGTTTTTTGCTGTGGAAACATTCCAATGAAAAAAAGTTTCAAAAGGTGTTGCCATTTGAAATGTTTGTCAATCTGTCGGAGACTGATCAATGCAGTTGTGGTGAGATTGGCACGGCACTTCATTATGCTACTGAATTGATCTTCAAGATCTCCTGGCATATGAAAAAAACTATCACCAAGCCATGAACAAGAAGGGCAGAAAAGAGTCGCCAGCAACTTCCTCTCCAAGCAAAATATCCATTGGATAATTAAATTTATCAGTGAAAATAGAAATCTTTTCTTGTCTCCCTAGCTTTCAACATCAAGTGTCCTACTCACAAGGACCAAGGGGAAAAAAAGCACCAAAGTTTCTTCACATTCATATGCATTTATAAATATCTTTAAATAGAGATTTTCTTTGTAACCATTAACCAAATTATTTTATATTAGATTTTTTTTTAATTCCATTTTCATCTACTATGTTATGATAACAAGTGAACACAGAATTCATGTGTTATTATTTTTATACATAATATCTTTTTGCATATTATTACTCCAAATAATTTTTCTATAACATCTCAAAGCAGAAAGCCGTAGTAAACTGTTCATATTATTATCATTTCTTATATGTTTGCAAATTTTGTAAATATTTAATTTTTTTGGTTCCTAAATAAATATTCTAGCATGTTATAAAATTCCCGTAACATGCCCATCAAACCGTTCAATGACCAAAATTGTTACGGATACGGGAATATGAGACGACATTCTGCTTTCTCACTGTAACTGTTAGAGGTTAACTGTTGTTTTTATTATGATTCGTGAGCGCATATCTCAAAAGACCTTGAACCAAAATTTTATTCTGTTCCTGTGAACGGCATAAGGTTAAAGCCTCATATATCGGGATTGTTTATATATAATATAATTTTTTAAGTAGAATCGTGGCCATAGACAGGGAGGACACTGAATTTTTAACTTATTCCATCCCGGGAGGCATGATTTATTTACAAGCAGAAGCGACGAGCACATCAACACAGAACGACACAAGAGCGAAAAGAGGAAAAGCTAATGAAATATTTATCCCCTTAATTATATACTGTGAGATTTTGATAGGGATTTCTTTACACGTGTCGATTTAGGTAAGGGAATCATAGGGATATTTGAAAAGAATGTGCTTGGCTTGGCAATTTTTTATCCCTTCACTCTGAGCGTGTGAACCACTGACTCAAGCCTTTTTTACAAAGTTTCTGTTGAATTAGTTAACTAAAAAAAGTAGAATGATATCAGAAAATAAGAAAATATTTTAGAATGAAGTTAATATGACCTGGATTAACATAGAACTTTGGTAATTAATTAGGATTAAATTAGATTTGAAAATATCATTTTATATATAATATATATATATAACCCGGTTTATGAGAAAGTCGAAAGAGAACATACGTAACGTTATATGAAGAAACGTAAAATCAAGTCTTTTGCTTTGTTTTTATGTTCAGCAGAATACTTTGTTCTTATTTTGATTTCAGTTCGAAGATTCCTCTTATAATGAGGCGAGAATTCTGTTTTGAAACCTTTGCAATAAAAAAAAATTCTACATTTCAGTTTTTGCATAAACCATTCCCCATACTTTCTTTTCGTCTTTCCAATTCAAAAATAATTCCATTTCTTTTCTTTCTCCTGTTCTTCCTAGACATATTTCTAAGAGTTAATTGGCAATTATAAAGTAAAAATGGAATCAAAGAACTGAACAAATGTTTTCCAAGTGTTGCTATCGAAGTGATAAAAAAGCAACCGAGTGTGGTAAATGGGAATTGGAATCCAGAGGACAGTGTGATCATTAAAATATTGCGAATTCTCTTTCTTTTTCAGCACTTGTAGTCAAAGCAAAAATGGGAAGGAAAGGGAATCTAAGAGCCAGTATTGTAGAAAATAATAGTAAATATATTTTTTATAAAAGAAAATAGTATTCAGTGTCGTGGACATTTTCTTTTGCTGCTCATAATAGAAAATAAGCTGAATGAAAGTTCCTAACTAAAAAAAAATGAGCATGGACCTTAATAAAAGCCTGTAGTGGTGTAAATAAATAAATAAATCTTCATATGGTACAGTTATTTTTTCCCTTCTTTTATTGCGAAAATTGAGACAAACCAGAAATATAATTTTCTATCCCATGCTTATATTGTTTACTTATATATTTATCAGAAAATCATGGTTTTAAAGAAAGACATGAAAATAGAACTGCTAAGTTCACCATACCGATTTATTACTATGATTTAAAAGTCAATGATTAAAAAATATAAGATTAATTATAATAATTAATAATCTAACTAATAACTAATAATCTACCATAATTAAGAATCTGTAATATCGTTTCTCCGTTCAAGAAAATTAATTGCAACTATTTATCGGATATAAAAAAAATATTCTATATCTTCCATGTAAATAGCTTATAACCGGCGTCCTGGCCTAGGAGTAGCGCGTGATCTGGACGTCCCGGGTTCGAGTCCTGGTTCGAGCATGATTGTTTTTTACCCTATGTTCTATCTGTGAGGTGTGTGAAAGAGCCCCCTCCCCCTGTAAAAAAGGGTTGTGCAAGCGAGTGTGTGTCATTTCTTTTCAGCTAGAATTCCGACTTCTGCCCTCGAATGCTAAGGGGTCTTTACCCTCAGAAGCTACTGCACCCCTCTTTCCGTTGTAACGCGGACACGACATCATCATCAAATAGCATGTAACTTGATAACCATAATTAAGAATCTGTAACATTGTTTCTCTCTTCAATTAATCTCATGGTCCACAGCTATTTTTATTGAAAGCTAATCATGACTCCTGACTCTGACAATCATTTGGCGACTTGGCGACGAAACGGAAGGTTCTAGAAAATACAAAAATTTTGGTTCTGTCTCTATTAAGAACCGAGATCTAGAGAATTTTCTGGAAAATTAAATACTCTGCCGGAGTTCCTATATGACTGGGGGCTGAAGCGAGTCAAACAAGATGATTATCTCTTTGAAGAGTTGATTGCAGACTGAGCTCTCTTGTTTATACTGAGCGCTGTTGATTGAGCTATTGCTATTGTTTAATTGGCAATTTTCTGTTTGTTTGTGTATTTTTGATTTCTGAAAGTGCTTTCTATATTTTGAACTCAGATTCCTTTTTTGTCACCTACGTTTCATGTTTTCTTGTCGAATAAAGCTTCGTTATGTGTTAAATATCTTACTGGAGTTTTTGCTCGTACATTCAATGAGCAATTTTTGCAAAACTTGAGTCTAATAATAATATGGCTAAGTAATATAATTATTAACACAGTTATATAGAAATATGAAACTTTAGATTACATTTATTTACTAACTAATTTTATTCTGTGTATTGGATCAAAAATACATTACGACATGACGTATCCAAGAGAAATTGAATGAACAAACATTCTCCCTCCTCGCAATGTATGTCTCTCGGTAAAAGTGAAAAGGCGTGGAAGAGTGGGCAGTTGACTTAAAGGGTCAGAATCGAAAAATGGACATTTGACCGCCAGCAACAGACAACGAAAATCGAGGAAATGAGAATAGTTGTTATAGAATCTCTACAGTAAATAACTAAAATATACTTGCTAAGTATTATTTTTATCTAGAGAATTTAAATAAAAGAAAGATTTATTGACCCTTAACTGGGGAGGTGCGGTCTACGAGACCGCATTTCATTTACACTCAAATTAAATTTTCTAATGAATGTATTAGTATGAAAAACTGCCAATATATTTTGCAGATATTTTTCTTGATATATAGATATGTTTTAGAAATTTTTCAAAATATATTACCGTTGAAAAAAGTAAATGCGTTGGAAGATACGTTTTCTTCTCAAATTACATGTTACAATAAATAATATTCTTGAAAAAACATATTACTTTTTAAATCATATTTATTATTACAGTATATGAAGGTATATAGAAGACAATATAATGTAAAATTCAACAATTATATGAAAAATAAAAAAAATTGGCAATGGTTAAAATTGGCTCTTTTTTTTATCGGTTTGTGTGACTTTCATAGCACGGTTTTCTAGAGCATTTTAAACATACATGGTCAGAACTAGTATAAAAATCAACCTATAAATTCTGTATATATATCTTTTGGTATATTAATATATTTTATAAATTTTTCAAAATACTAGAAAAATTAACTATGTTTGAACATACATGTCAGAATCAGATGAATGCGAACTTTCATCGAAAAACTCTTCTGTACGATTATCCTTATCACTAAAATCACTTTCTGCTTCATTTAAAAGTGTCTGGAACACTGTTTCATAATAGGATCAGTAAACTGGATAATATTTCGGGGCCAAAGTCTGCTAAGCCTTGTTTATCACTGGGACACTAACAGAGAGGGGCGGTCTTAGGGACCGCGCTTAAAGAAATAACTGAATTATTTTAAAAGGCATCCGTTGAAATCGGTTGAAAAAGTGCACGTGTATTGAAGGTCATAAAACAGGAAGCTACAGGGTCAATCCATTCAGTTGAGCTAAAAATAGAATTGGGGTGACCGAAAATCCATCACTAGCGGTCTCACAAACCGCACGTCCCCAGTTAAGGTTTAAAATCTCATTTAGTCATTAATTGGAATAAGATAGGCGATTATAAGTACCAAAATCGTCAAGATGTTAAAATAGTTATTGAAGGAAGAAGTAAAATAGAACGCGATGCCATTATTCAGCGTGAGGCAAGTTCCAGATACTGAATGACATGGGCAGCTGCGTTTATCTGATTATATTAATGGATGTTGCGTCAGTTGATTTCATTATGAATGGATTCATATTGGTAGGAGGTTATTATACAATATCTCCACAACGTTGTTCAATATTCTGAATGTGAAATATCTTGAAGGTATTATCAGAGCAATGTTATCCATAGGTAAAACAAATATTTAATGGAATACAACTCGTAAAGATAAACAATCGTGTTTATTGCAATAATTTTTACTTTCTCGTATATGTAGTATAGAGAAAGTATAATAATCGCCAAAAAAAGTTCGAAGTCGAGATGTTGATGAGTCACCACGTTTTAGACAACTTTAAATTCGAAATATATATTTTTGGAAAATAGTCCGTTTGCCTCTATGTCTGTGACAAATGCTTTCAGCTATATGGATGAAATTTGGTATACGGTCTTAACACCATATTTGTAAATTTCTATCATCAAATTTTGAGCACATTCCATCCATATAATGTCTGTCTGTCTGGCTGTTACAATATAATTTAACGTGATAAATACAAAACAAAGAGAGCTAGATGGATAAAATTCGTTAAACATATTTAACATCTATAGTGCATCCCTCTATCACATTTTGGGCTAACTCCAATGAGGAGTGGATCATTCAGTTTGTACTTTCAGAAACATATAAACGTGTTAACTCAAAAACGTAGTGATTTAGATATATTTAATTACTGTGTAATTTTGTGCTTGCAATTGTAGTTTCGTGTTAAATTTTGATTACAATCGGATGGGTGTTTGAAAAGAAAAGTCGATTCGAAAAGCGTCTAAGAGAAAATTCGATTTTGTCGCCAAAAAAAACTCACCAATGTTGACAGGATAAATTCACTAAAATTGTTAAATTCATGCCAAAGGTTAAAATTTCGTAACTATAGTACGCCAATGCCTACAAAGGGTTTCTTGAGTTAAAACCGTTATTACAGAATATGCGAGAAAGTGTTGGGAAGACCAATTCCACTGTCTATATCTATTAATAGTTTGGAACAATTTAGCCAAATCTGGCAATCGCAAAACAGTACCAAATCGATCAGATTTAATTATATAAGAGCGCACTCTTTATCACAACCTTTGAGTGCTTTCAAGTCAAGATTTATTATATCTTACACCATTATTACGATATTTTAGATAATGATATCTCATTAAAGGCAATTTCCTTGACACCACCGTTACATAATATTTTGTAAATATGTCTACCACTTAATACTGTCCTACGCTGTTCTGTCTTAGTAATTCTACAAGCAACAAATAAAATATTTTTAAATTATATTAGTGCTGTGAATTTGTTGGGTATTTCATGCTGCATGAAATAATTCCTATAAGATATACAAAACACTGAACAAATAGTGTTACAATGTATCAATTCTACAAATATATAGTACGGTTTTTTTTTCCACATCCATACAGAAGATTCTTTTAATTTGTTTAATAAAAAATATTTAAATTTAAAGAATTTTTTTTTTTTCATTCTTAAATATTTGTAAACAGTGTCACAAATTTCTAATGAATAAATAAAAAGTGAAAATTAAAAAAAAAACAAAAAATGCATAAACATAAGTATTTAATATTTCGATTCAACTGGTTTATTTCGATTTCTTTTACTAAGAATGGTACGATCCATTTATGAGTTTTACTCTTGAATTTCACAGCTTAACTACTTCAGCTTTTGTTGTATTATGTGATATTTTGATTACAATAATGAAATTGAATACTGTAATACAATGATAACATTGATTACTGATTTCTTCTAACCTGTTGACTTTTGTCTTCCACAGCCCCAAGCCATGATCCCGAAAGCAAGGGCGTCGAGTCGTTGTCCAGCAGCCTTCCGTCCAAGCCGCCGGGGGAGCAGGCGGAGGCAGGGGGTGAAGGAGGCGAGGAAAAGCCTCTATCGAGCGCGTGGCAGGCCGCTTTGGGAGCCACCTCGGCCATGGACAAAGAGAAACAAGAGCGCAAGCGGGTGGTGCGCAAGCAGCCTAAGGTGGTTGAGCGCCCGGTCAGGGCCCTCTTCTGCCTTGGACTCAAAAATCCCATCCGAAGCCTCTGTATCACCATAGTCGAATACAAGTATCCTTTTCAATTTTATTTATTTCAATTTTATTTGCCG
The DNA here is from genome assembly GCF_947563725.1 of Argiope bruennichi. Classification (NCBI taxonomy): domain Eukaryota; kingdom Metazoa; phylum Arthropoda; class Arachnida; order Araneae; family Araneidae; genus Argiope; species Argiope bruennichi. The sequence goes on from NC_079161.1 coordinate 90,719,847, forward strand.
GTGTCCTGGACTAGGGGTAGAGCGGCTTACCCGTGATCTGGGCGTCCTGGGCATGGTTGTCCTCTACCCTGTGTTCTATTTGTGAGATGTGTGAAAGAGCCCCCCCCCCCCCGTAAAAAGGGTTGTGCAAGCGAGTATGTGAGTGTCATCCTCATATGAGCTAAGTCAGACTTCAGCCCTCAGGTGCTTAGGGGTTCTTACCCTCAGAAGCTACTGCACCCCTCTTTCCTCTATCTCTTATTCTTGGTTTGAATTGGAGTTGTATCCAAGGGGGATAAGCAACAACATTTATTACTTTTTTTACATATTTTTTAACTTCTTGCGCTTGTCTTTGGCAACTTATATTTAGTACAAATATTTTTTATATATAACTTTGAATACGAATATTTTTTAACTTTGCAGTTTTCTTTCTTTATCTTATATTTATATTAATCAGAGAATAAGTTCCGTTGACCAATTAAACGAACGATAAATCTAACGGATCAAATCTTGTATTGTTAATGCATTGGACTATATTTAGACATACTGGGTGTCCTAAAAATGACTGATGTATCATTAAAAATAAATTATGGAATACAATAGAAATGTATTGTTTACGGCCTTACGCTTGGGGAATCAGGAAATTTTATCCCACCAAATTTCAAATTCAGTTAACTTTGCTATCGATAGACGGCGCTGCGAAATAGGAAAATCGGTTTAAAAATGTTGTAAAGACTGTTTCAAAAAATTAAAAAAAAAAATAATGTTTTTAATGTTACCCACATTTGCAGCAACAGTGTGGTGCAGCTTGAAGCAAAAATGAGTAACAGAATGACTATTTCAAGTATTTCGTTTTAACTTTACTTATTGCATATCGCCTCACAGCGCCATCTGTCGATGGTATGGGTAACTATATTTAGAAATGGGTGAATAAAATTCCCTGCTTTCCCAAGTGTAAGACCACAAACTATGTATCCTGTCACATTCCATTAGTATTTTTCGGATACCCGGTAAGTGCCATCTATATCATAATGAAGCAACATATTCGTATCAAAGAACGATGCTGCCTCTGTTAATCGAGTAGTGACGTTTTGTTTGCAATATCATCTTAAAACCTTTTCAAAAAAAAAAAGCAAAGCTTTAATTAAGATTTTAAATGTGTGAGAAAATAATAAAGAAGGATATATGTTTGTAAAAGAGATTATGGATTGTCTTCCAGATAAAGTCTGTGATGAATTTTTGTATTGAAACTTCTTTATGAATAAGTTAATTATCAATTTCAATTTCTCAATCACTCTCTAGCTTTATCAATTTCTCTAATTGAAGTATGACTAAAGCCATCCACGTAGTATCTGCATCTTTGTCGCTTCCGACACTTTGTTGATCAACTTATGTCTGCATAATTATGTATAATCATTTCAGGATAACCTGGAAAATTTATTACAATACTGGACAAAAATTTTTTTTTTAATTCGGTATACATCATTGTTGAAAACTCTTAAAGGATTGCAGCTTCTTACCCCTTTATTTGAAATAGAGCGATGGTAGAAATATGAACTTTCATACAGCGCATGCGCAATAGAAAGAAATCTAAACTGACCTGAAATGCAGACTTTTAAGATATTCCCTCTTTCTTCTACTTAGGAAAGAGATATTAATAGATTAATAACAGATTGAAAGTTCAGCAAGATTGCGTTAGGTTATTGATGTATTTAAAAGTTAAATAAGGGATTCTAAAATATCCAAAATCTACATGTATACATAATATTATTAAAGCAAATATTTGATTTCATAAATATTTTTATAATTAAATGCACGTAAATAAAAGATATAGGAATCGAACAGATTATATTTCATAAATTATTAAAATTATCCTACTATTTTGTCTTTCATACGATCTGTACTTTTTACAAGCTGATTTATTAGCACAAAAAGGAGAGGAAAGTTATTTAATAAACCTGCTAGCAGCTTCCTCTTAACCTAATTGACTTTGGCAGCAATCTAGTCTACCTAGTTGGATATCCATCACTGAATGGTGATCAAAATTAATCATTTCTGATTTATTGTTTATTAGAACGTGTTTGCTTTCGCTATCGTTTTCTAAATTAATAAATGAGCAATAAAGGGATTATTTTATCTGGATACGAGGCAAATAAAAACATTAAAAGACTAATACTCGTGAAAATAGTTCAGCTTGCATTTTGTGTGATTTTTCTGTTAACAGAACGGAAATAATAATTTCTAAATATTTGTTTATATCTATACAAATGCCATTATTTCTAGTATTTATTGCAACTCGGCCTTTAGATTTTGAAGCACCTATCAAAAATACGGAATAGAACCTCAACAAATAATTCAACATTAAATTCATTAATAAATTGTTGAGGGACGAGACTCTTTATAACTTCATTATGAGGTAGATGAAAATGATAGACGAGTTTCAGGAAGAGTTATTTAATTATTTTCTAAGTTCCACATTTCACAAGACAAAACAAACACGAACACGAAAATACACAACACTAGCTAGAATATCATGTAATAATGATCTTTAAGAAGGATCATGGGAAATATACTTTGATGTTAATAAGGTAACGCCATCTGTTGATCAAAAGAGAAGGTTATAGAGTTATGTAATGTCTACAAAATAAAATTGACTTTTAATATAAAATGGGAATATATTCAACATTTATTTTCTTGTTTTAAGCTGAGTTTTCATTTTAGAAAACTCAGCTGGAAATAACCAATTATTGATATAAAAGAAAAATGTTTATATGATTTAATTTCCTTTCTTTTAAATTCGGCAAATTAATCTTAGTTTCGCTTATTTTACGCCTTCATTCTTGAGCTATGAAGACTTTCATTATTTATTATTTCAAGTTTTCCAAAACTTCGAGTGACTTCAGCTGAAAATTAGTAGCAATATTAATAAAAAACATGATAATACAAATTTATGCATTTAAAAAATAATTCTAAAAATTAGAATAACCGGGGAAGAAGAATATGAGAAAAACATATTTTTATATTTATAAAAATGCAAATACATATATATATATATATTTAACTATACATATTTAAATTACCATCATTGGTATAGTGACACACTTTTGCAAGATATATCCATTTATGGGTTATCTCAAAAGCGAAACCGAAACAAACAACTGATGTCTTTTATCTTTTTTTCTGAAAATCAACTATCGTTTGCGAATTATTTGACTGTAAAACAAGTAATTCATTTCTTTTCTTTTTTTGCATAATTTTTTTCTGGGAACTAAGCTTCCATAATAAAATTTCACTATTGCAAATGAAAATCTTGTTCACACTTTTCTCTCTCAATAAAAAACGGATTAATATTTCTGCGATTCGCCAGAAGTGCTGCGGCAGACAGATTGATGATTCGTGCATTAAGTTTCGAGCCACTAGAGAGCGCTATAGTCACTATAAGTAGCAAACAGCTTCATAGCATTTAGACTGCATTTAGAGAATTATGCATTAGACTACATTTTATATGGATAACCCAATATAATGAAATTGAGAAATGTGTTTCCCTAGCCAAGAAATTTTAAACATTCTAATGGAGACCGAACAAATATAAATTCTCAGATAATGCTATAGAATACTTTAATTTTTTCATAGAGATTTTTTTTCTGTTATTTCAGTTGTAACATTCGTATTTTAATGCCAGCTACAAACACATACAGATTTTTCTTACACTGTTATTTTTTTCTTGTTTCAAATTAGGTTTATTATATAGGAAACAAACTAAATTTTGGATTTATCAAATGATTTGAATCTTTGAGCTCTTATTTCCGAAATATGTTCTCAGCAAAAATTTCTTCTAGAAACCTCTCTTTTTTCCCCACCAAAATGACGCTCGTTTTCTTTCCTTTTTTCAGGGGGGGGGGGACGTTGGAATACAGAAAATAAATTTAGCTCCAAATTATACCTTGGTCTTCTATTTGCTAAATGCGTTTTCGATAAAAGTTCAATTTAGGTGTCTTCTCTTTCTTTTGCAAAATGGTGCTATCTTTTTCTATTCTATTCTTCTTGGACTTGAAACATAGGAAATAAATTTGTCTCGATTTTATAATTTAGTAACAGTTTTTTCTCTACATATTATGAAACTGAACATCATTATTAATTTGGACCTGGGATATACGGTTATGTGGTTGACTTTAGAGATGCAAATGATCTATTGTTTCCAAAAAAAGAATCATTTCTGAATTTTTTCTAAGGTCGTATAAAGTCTACTTACAACCAGTTGCTAAAAGTTCATCATTTCTTAAATATCCACAATTAGCTATTTTACTTCCTTTAATTTCAGCTAATATTTGCTATTAGCTTTTTAAAAAACTCAAAGTATCAAAATGTACTTTAATCATATAATTGTTTTAACAATAAAATTGAAATTCATGTAACTAATCTTGGTTTTTAGATAATTATAAGTCAATAACTAACTTTGAAAAGAATGTTGATTTAGTTATCGCCAATTACTTCGATGAAGAAAAGTTAGTTTCTTATCTCAAAGAAGTTAAGTTTCTTATTTCCAACTAAACTGAAGTATCCCAATTTTTTAATTAATTATTAATTAGCAATTATAATTTTATTTAATAATAAGCTCAATGAATTTCTTTTCTGAAACCAATCTTGCCCTCAAAAATATTTCAGTGGGCTATTTTCGTACATTAATGATATATTAAAGTGTTTATATGCAGAGAAATTTATCGCTGTTCATATTTACATTTTCCCCATGATTATAGCCCATATCTCACATTTTCATACACAATGGAAAACTTTTATCCTTGAGCTGTTAATTTTATAATCGAACAAGTTTTGTATTTTAAAAATTAGTTAAACATTTCAACTATAACAACTATCATGGCTATGGATTCTCTAATTAACTTTCTTTGAATTTCAATAACGAAATAAAAATGTTTTCTTTTTCAATTTTTTTTGAATTTTTATATTTTCTGCCATTTCTGCTTAAACTGGGTGTAACATTTAGTCCAGTATAAAATTTAGACATATATTTTAAATTTTTTGTATGCTTTAATGTTACTGTTATAGAAATTTCTTCAGATTGCTTTCGACTTTTTTTTTTAATTTATTTTTTTATAGAAAGAATCTCTTTTTGCTTGTAATACAGCTACAATCATGGCCTGTTGCCAACATAGTTTGTTTCAAATGCACTACATTATTTTACAGGAAGCCGATTTCTATTGCTATGCTTTCTCATTTAATGGCTGGGAGAATCCTTAAGTTTAGCCCAATTAATCTTTTTTTTTTTTTTTTTCCCTTAGCTTTAACTTTTTGCAACATGATGCCTGAGAAAGCTTTCAATCAAAGCATAAAAGTGATCTGATACCACTTTATATATTTTGCAAGAACTCTGTTTTAGATCCACTGAAATACTTTAGTATTTAATCTTGATTCCACTTCAAAAATTCCACCTTCAAAATTTGTTTAGTTTTGAAATTTAAAATATCACACATAAAATTTGCCTTCTTTATTCTTTCGTGTACGTAGTATAGAGAAAGTTTAGTAATAATCAAAAAATTCGAGCTCCAGATTTTGGCGAATCTCCACGTTTTAGACCTCCTTGAGTTTGAAAAACATATTTTTGGAAAATGTCCTTCTATCTGTCAATAACAAAGGTAACTCAAAGTAATTTGAGCTAGAAGGTTGAAATTTGATGATGATTTTTATACCAAATTTGCAGATATCTCTCAGATTTTGTGCAAAATCTGTTTAGAAGAAGTTCATCTGTCCGGCTGTCCGAATATAAGGTAACAAGATAACTACAAAATGAAGAGAGCTAGATAGATAAGATTCGGTTCAGAGATTTAAAATCGATAGTGTAGAAGTCTGTCAAATTTTGGGTGAATTTCAACAAAAGGCTGACTGTCTGTCTCTTTTGCTCTTAGAAATATGTAAACGCAATATTTCAGAACCGAAATGACTTAAATATATCAAATTTGGTATGGGATTTTATGACTAAAAATGTAGTCTTGTGTCAAATTTTTGTATCAACTGATTTGGAAAAATGTGTCTGAAACAGAAATTCGATTTTCGGATACTATTAATGGTATGCCAGATATTAATCGCCAAAAATCTCGCCAAGGATGACGCCATAGATACAGGGAAAATGCTAGAGTCACGCCGAAAGTTAATAGTTTCTGACTATTATACACTAAAGCCATGCAAGACATTTTTTTGACATGAGAAATTAGCTAGAATGTTTTGGAGAAATCACTCCCGCGGGTTTATCATTAAAATGTAGCATCTGCAGTTAATGTCGAATTAAAAGAGTCGTTAAATTATTTCATTATTTGCATATTTTCAAATTTATTTGCTTCTGTCGCTTTTTTAACTATTTGAATTTATTAATTTGGAATATTGAATTCATTCTAATATTAGTTAGGAATATTGGATTTATTCTAAATTTTATAGCATTAATAAATTAACAATAACTTTGTATACAGCTTCAGAAATCTTCAACTGTTCCATTAAATTATAAGCAAAACAGCAAAAATACAATCCTTTGAGCAGATTTTTTTTTCCCTGCCATTTGTTTCCTTTCTAATTTCCTTAACTTTTTTATAGAGCTTTTGAATATCTTATACTTTTAACCATTTTTGCCAATTGTATAGCCCTAGCTGTCTTCACCCCTTTTCCATTTGGGGACTCCAATGCAGTAAATGCGACATTGGTAAGTAAATTATCATTTAATTATTTTTTTTAAAAAATACATTTTAAGCTAGGAAGCCATTGATGAAATGAATCTTTTTACCGACTTTTATTTACTCAGCATGCTTTATGGCTGCAAATTTCAAACCTTGTAAAAGATTTTTCATTTACTTCTTAATATGCTATTTTCAAATTTTGTGTTGCTTGTTCTCGATAGCTGCATACATTTTCAATATTTTTAAAACTCACTTATCAGTAAATTGATTCACTGAATTTTGGATTCCATTGGAAGGACTCCATTTGTTAGTGAATTTGAAAAAAAATTAATCGCAAGATTTCATCACATTTAAAATGAATTAGAAAGTGCAGATTAAAAAAATAAGAAGAAGAATGCAGAAATTTTCTTCGAAAAGCACACTTTCATTAAAAGTACAAAAGAAAGGAGTTGGAATAATCCATTTATTTCAGTTTTTGAAGAGGAATCTGTAACATGAAAACGCTAGTCTTTGAAAACAATACATTAACAAAACCAAATTATAATGGTCGTAGAAGGGGAAAAAAATTAACATTTATTAAAAATAAAATATATAGCATGTATTAAAATAATTAAAATGAATTTAAAATTTAATATAAAATCAATAAATTAGCTTGCAAGAGTGTAGTTTGCTCTAAGTACCATGTTCTTGTGGTATAACGTTTTTCTCCTGCTAATTAATCCTGCTGAGTTCCTAATATTAAACATAGATGGCGCTGTACTTCCTTTTCATTCCAATATTTCATAAAATATGATTAGTTATTTCATGAAATAACTAAATATTCTAATGAATGATTATTAATGAGCAGGCATTCGTGAAAATTTTCTTTTTGACGATAACATCTTTAAAGCAGGAAAAAAACGTGCAGAGACATAAAATTTCTATAGATGTCGCTTCTGTATATTTTATTTACATATTAGGGTTGCGGAATTGTTTGTTTAAACTCGAATCTCGCATGCTTTCCAATATCTTCTACAATTACTATAAGAGAACACGTATTTGGATGTGGTTTTTCAAACAAATGGTGTACATATTTAATAATGGTAGGGAAATGACCAACCAAATGATAATAGCTTCCTGTAATAAAATAAATTATCAGAATCTGTGTGTCTTGAATTTTTATATTATTTTAAGATACAGTGCCATTTATGTAAGCAATCTGAAACTAATTTATTTTTTACTTTCTAGAAAAAAATTCCACGCCTTAAGAATTGTAGTGCAAACCACATTTATTTACATCGATAGAGTTTATATTGAATTTAAAATGAATCAAGAATTTTTGGCATATTCTGCATTACGAATGCTATTAAAATTGCTATTTACTTGATACTTTTCCTATCAGTTTTTAGCTTTAACGTCTTCATTTTGATCCCAACATTTTTGTTTTAAAAAATGTATTTCTTTAGGTCACATGCACGGTGAGAAAAAAACTTTTTTGTATTATTTTTAGTTTTTCTGATACGAACTCTGAAAAGTTCGCTGCATGGATATCATAAAGATATATCAAAATGGTTTTTGTAATTACACTCTTGAAATGATAGGTTGTGTTTGTGCTAACTGCTTTGTTTACCATCTCTCCTCCAGGAAAAAGTAGAGTATATATTTTTGGTGATTTTCACCCTGGAGTGCGTGATGAAAATCATTGCGTACGGTTTCGTGCTCCATCCTGGTGCTTATCTACGGAACACATGGAATCTTCTAGATTTTGTAATTGTAGTTATAGGGTGAGTATATCTATGGAACAGCTTGGCTTTATTAGTTGATAGTAAATGATATCGGTTGTAAAAATATAGTTAGTTATATAAACATCTCAACCACTTACAACTCGATTACATAAAAATCTTATCACTTTCTTTACACTGACTCAATAATTGCTTGTAAGGTTCCAATATTTCAAGAGAATAAAACAGAAATAAAACATTCCTTGAGGCATTTCGTTAGTTTCATTTATATAAACATTTCGTAATAGGAACAAACATTTGTGTGCATGATCAAAAAAATGAGCAAAGAATTTAATAAACGTTTCCAAAGTTTTAGCAGACATTTTAAAATAATTTTTTACATTGAATCAAAACATTTAATGTAAGAAAAATATTATCAGAAGGGAGTCAATAAATGTGACATTAATCATATACCAAGCATATTTGCGCTTTACATCTGCCACACATGCGAACTTAACAATGCCGTAGGATCTTATATAATTTTCTAGATGCATAGAAGAATTTAAAATTAAATTGGCCCACCGAGTAGGACTTTACTCCTCTGCATCGATACTCATGCATTAATTTCAATTATCCATTTAAATAGTTTCATGACATCCAATCATCCATGTAACCAATAATCCAACTGCTGACAGCCAATATTCCTATAAAAATTGATGCAGACATTTGGGAAAAACATTTTCAGAATTGCAGCACACATTCTTGTAGACATTTTCAGAATTGTAGCACACATTCTTGTAGACATTTTCAGAATTGTAGCACACTCTCTTGTAGACATTTTCAGAATTGTAGCACACATTCTTGTAGACTTTTTCAGAATTGTAGCACACATTCTTGTAGACTTTTTCAGAATTGTAGCACACGTTCGTGTAGACATTTTTCAGCACTGTATCATACCTTCATGCACACATATTTTCAAAATTTTAGCCCACGTTCGAGTAGACATTTTTCAGAATTGTAGCACACATTGAAGCAAACATTTTTCAGAATTGTAGCATACATTCATGCAAATATTTTCATAAATGAAGTAGACATTCTGTTAGACATTTACATTTTTAGAACAGGCATTCATTTTGAGATTTATTCTGTTTTAGATCTGTCTTGATTTATTTCTGTTTTGCTTTTTTCCAGTGTCGTGAGTACAGCTCTGTCCAATCTAATGAAGGATGGTTTCGATGTAAAGGCCTTGAGAGCTTTTCGTGTCCTCAGGCCCCTTCGGCTCGTATCGGGTGTCCCAAGTAAGTACAACTTTTATACTCATTTCGTATTCATCAGTGTTTTTAATAAATTCCTTATGTCTTATTTTATTTCTGTTGACATAAAATTTAATTATTAATTTGTAATTCACGTCCTGGGGTGCAAGAGTTCGTGATTAAAATATAGTATTTTACTATTTTCAGAACGTAATTTTCAATTAATTGCATAATTTTGCTTCGCTTTGATTCAATATGAGAGTTGTCATCTGATTGTAAATTATAAAGAAGCTGCAATCACAATTCCATAATATTTGTAATATGATTACATGATTTAGATACTATATGAATTTTAAAATGTCTAACATTAAAAAATAAAAAAAAATAGTGGAAATGATTTTAAATAACAAGATTTTATTAATCTATTAAAATATAATCAAAAGAGAAAGAACAAAAACATTCAATGAAAATTAAAATATGTAATGAGTTTGATGTAAGCGCCAATTTATACAAAATAATTATAGCAGCACTTTAAGATTTGTGCATATAAATTCTTAATATATATATATATATATATATATATATAATATTGATCAACGTTTAATATTGTAAGTGTTGTTAATGCACTTATCAAGGCGTGCCTTCTAAGAACATTTTTTATTCATTTGTTTCTAAAATGCACTTGTGGATTAACCACCTTTTTTTTATATCAGTACAAATTTCTTTGTATTCAAGCGAATTCACACAGAAAAACTTGCAAAAATTTTTCAATACATAGAATCTTATGGTTATCTTTCAAGTGAACTTATATGCAAGCAATTATTATTCTTTTAAATAGTTTCTTTTTTTAAAACAGATTAATCAATGCAATCGCAATTCATGAATTTCTCTTCTATTAACCAAGTTTTAAAACTCTCGTATTGACTAATGTAACTTGATTCCTTAACGTATCGCTTTAAGGAATAGTGCGTTCGAAATGTATGCATACTAATCCAAATCTTCATATTTGAGCAGTCGATGTTTAATTTCTTTTATCTAACAAAAATGAAATCTCATTCGCTTTATTGTGATTTTTTGCAAAATTTACTATGCAGCGATTCATTGCCTGACTTTAAAAAGAGGTGCTTTAAAAATATATTCCGCAGTTAACTGGTTTATGATCTCCCTTGTTTCACTCATAAGCACCTACTGTTTGATGAACAGTTCTCAACTTGTGCAGCATGAGACGTTAACTTTATTAACATGAGTTATTATCCCCTTTTTTACTTTTACGGGTTTCTTAACTTTTTCCCGAAACTTCATGAGAGAATATTGACTTCAAACGTCTTTAGATTCTAAAATTATCCATATTACAGCAAGAGAAATAAGTTCAGAGCGATGTGGGCTTTCACCATAAAAAGTGCGCTTATGTAAAGTAGCTATACGTGACGCGATGAGACTACCACAGCGCCACCTAGCAAAAGAATTTGGAGGCAAGTGTTCCTACCTCAGAAATTGTATCAGATATAGGTAAAATGTCAATGTGAGGTCGTAATACAAAAGTAATGACCTCATAAAATTTAAAGCATCCTCGATTTAGTAACAAAAAAGATCTTGGGTACATTAATGTTATAAAGAGGAAGCATTAGATCTAGTTTTGGTCTAGATTTCCAAAATTACACCGTATTGGGAATATAGCATATTAACATCTTTGAAGATTAATCTTGACTGATTAAGGAATGCAATGCGTGGTGTAATTTTGTCCTCTACGTGTTGAATTCTTGGAAGTTCAATCAACTCTTCTTGCGAGTATAATATTTGCGAACAAAGCTTGCTTTTGGCATACAGACTTCCAAAATAGACTGAACTAGTAAAAGAACATATAAGGTGTTGGAAATTTCTGCTAGATTTATTATAGTTTATATCAAATTCGAGTCTATAAGTTTTGATGTTGATTTTCTATTACAAGATGTATTTTACAAGTTCAGGTTAATGGAAGCAAAATGCCTGGTATTTTTTATATGTAATCTCCGATTTTGTTGAAATGATGCCTCTGTCTTCATTTCTGGACTAAATTGGTATTGTGACTAAAAGAAAATAAGTTCAGCGAAGTGAAAAACAGAACTGATTAATAAGTAACGGCTCATTTCCTTTGCTTTTTATGATATCACAGACTACACAAAAGTAACAGCAACAGAAAAAGAACGTTTCGAAACTTCATCTTGCTGTTAATGTGCGTAAGATTTCTTTTTATACTAATTTGATGATCCTAAACAATTTTGTGACTGACATATTCCAAGTTGTCGGAGTGGCTTCTCCGCAGGAATGTTAAATCTAAATTTTGCAGCCAGATGGTGTTGCAAGTAATGTTATCACTTTCCATACAAGTTTTATGACTATAGATCTCGCCATTTAGCAGTTAGATGAAGGGGTTGTATGTGAAGGCATTTTATAGTCAAAATTAAAATATATGCGTTAAGAATGTTTAGAAAAAAAAAGGCAGGGCATAAAGAAATGCCAAATATTCGTAATTTAAATTTTAGAAAACGAATTGCATATGTACAAAAAATGAATCATCTAAGAAGCTTGATCATAACTTACCTTATAATTTTTTGTTTTTATGCATTCAGTAGTTATACGTTCCGAAGCTCTTAACAATTTTATAAAACATTTTACGACTATAGCGTTATAATTTGTAATTGCATGTGCCGTGGCTAAATAAATGTAGATAATAGAATAATGTTTAACGAGGAACTGTTCTACTGTTATTGATCTCAGATTTTTCACTATCGATTTCTATATGAGTGCACCGAGATATGGTAATATTATACGCGTTTATTTATTTTGACTAAAAGTTTGAAGCCCTGATAATCTGGTTACAGTCACTTAGATCTATATCGGATCGATCGAAGTTTGAAAGCTGCTATCCTAAATATCCACCATGTGCTTTCTAAAGTTCTGTGATTAGGGATATGAGTCTGTAGCGTCTTGGTGTGCTGCTGCATTAGAATATAGAAAATAGCCATTGTTAAACAGGAATCATGTGGAGTGCTAAGTTTGGGCATGCATATGACATTCGAAGCAATTAAAATGTGTTTGCGAATACAAAAGTGAAAAATGATTGCTATGAATCTTGAAAAGGGCAAATTTCTGAAAAAAACAGGGTTTAAAATTTAATTTTTTTCAAGTGTGAAATTGCATTACATGGAACATCGAAAATACCATCAAATTGTATTACTTGAAACATCGAAACTACTACATTAAATTGTATTACAAAAAACATCAAAAATATTGCATCAAATTGTATTACCTGAAACATTGAAAATACTTCCGAATTAAATAATTCATATCAATAATATTGCTAATTTAACTTCCTTCTAAAACAAAATAGGCTGATTTATAGATGAATATCCTGGGAATCCGATATGTAGCATTCAAATATCCCCATGCGCACTAATGACTTTGTCGATATTTCTGTTCTAAAAGGTCAAAGTATTCAATTACATTTTGAAATGAGTTAGAAGTTTGAATATACGTTTCTTTTTTTTCCCATTGCAGGTCTTCAAGTGGTGCTCAACTCCATCCTCAAAGCCATGATTCCTCTCCTTCACATCGCATTACTCGTCATCTTCGTCATCATCATCTACGCCATCATCGGGCTCGAGCTCTTCTCAGGAAAGATGCACAAGACGTGCTTCAACAACGTCACGGGTGAGCAGCAGCATCCTGATTACATTATTTATTTTGAATGAAGGAATAATATCAGTTCTTTAAGAACTCGGATCATTTTAAAATGGACCGTTTCAAATAGAGGGGTATAACCAATCATTTTGCTGCATGAGGGTGACACCTGTCTATAATTTTTTACTGCTGTGATTAATTTCTGAAGTCATAACAAATTCTGAAAATATAAAATATGGTAAGGTGAGAAACAAAATAAATTAAATATTGCGTCGTATATTCTGCTTTTGCTAATTACTAGCATTATTTAAAATCGGTTAATTCGATGTGTGCTCTAGCAGGAAACTATTTATTGTTGTCGGATTGGTTATTGGGGACCCATTCATTTTCGAAGTGGTGTAAGCCCCCCCCCCCTTTTTTTTGTTTAGAAAAAAATGGAAGATTACCGAATTCAAATATGTAAGGAAGGTTAAATCTAGAAATGTTCTATTAATTTGCGAATATATAATTTACTTATATAAATCTACTTTAGACGAATTTAACTAATGTTGTGTATTTTTACTATCCATAAATTGATTTCTGCCATTTTCATAATGTGTCAATTACAAAAATCATTTAATTTCAATTATGACAAATTGAATATATTTAAAATATATTTTATTTTAATCTAATTTTGTTTATAAACAGTAAAAAAAAAAAGAAGGAATTCTTTTTGAGAGTTCTGTTCATTTTAACTATATAAATGTAATTAAGATATTGCTATAGTCTCTGTCTTTTCTGTAGGCGGTTCACATTTTCTACCGCGTTACCAGACAACCAATAACGAGGTAGAAAATATGACCTTGAACCGCCTATTGAAAATACACAGACTATAATTATTTTGTGTTTCCGTTGGTATTAAATTATGTTGAATTATCATTTCCTGATATTAATTACGAAGTTAATTCACTTTTGGTGAAAATAAACAAAATAATCTTCGATACGTAAAATAAATAAAATACCACGTGACCTTTGCCATTTATGTGTATGGAAATTGGGTTACATCGCTTTCATAAGCAATCGCTAGGCATTTTATTTTCTTGGCAAATTGTAAATTGAACAAAGTATTGCTGTTTTTTAAAGTATTAAGTATTAATTCATTTTAAATAAACAGTTTATACTATAATAATCACAAATAATGTGATATCTCATTTTTTTTCTATAGATATATAAATGGTTTATATTTACGGTTACATGGTTATGTAAATGGTTATGTTTTTCTATAGATATAGATTATGTTTCAAAATAAACGGTTTATATATCTCTAAGCGGAATAGAAACACAGTTTTTACCAAAACTCTTTGACGAAAGCAAACTGTTGCGTATTGAAACTAACTATTAGAATTAAATTCGGTATCTACCCCAGAAAATATGTACGCATTTGAAAGCTTTGTTGATCAATTCAAAGTTACTACACGTCCCTTATAACACGAGTCCTGGCTCATAGAATTGGCTGGGCCGGCTAGACTAAACATAATTAGAACTACCAATATCAAATATTTTAAAATATCACATTAAATCAATCAAAGAAAATGGTAGCCCTAACACGAAATTACTTTTCTTTTGGAAATTCATTTTTTACTTTGTTTTATTCAATGCAAATTTTATAACTTAAGTTTATTGAATTGAATAAATTGGCAGGTTTACTGAAAAACTGGTTAGGCTTAAAAAAAAGCTCAGAATTCAAAAAACAGAATTTTCCATTTAATTTTATCTGCAAAACGAGTAACATAAATGAGTGCTAAACTGTAGGAAAAAGAGCCTATAACACTCCAGCGTTCATATATCGCTTATTTATTTGAATAATTCGAAAGCAGAAAATAGTAACTAAATTTTTTTACCTTAATTACCTTAATCTTTATTCAAAAAATAAGGCTATTATTTTCTAAATTTATTCATGGAAACGCTTAAATTACTCAGTAAAAGTTTCGAGAACAATGATTTATTTTCAGCTTATGACATAATGAAGCCTTTTTAAATTTCATAACATCTTTCAAAATTTTCATAATTTTTGCATTCTTCTTATTTGCGATTACTTTTTCAAGGATTGGAAGATCTGGCATAAATACAATAATAATTATCTCTCTATATATACATATAACTTTAACGTACGTGGTACAAAATCACGTTTATTACTTAAAGTCATATGGCAACAGTCTAATGTAAACAAACCACCGTGCGAATTTCAGACTGCTTCATTATGCAGCTACATTAAATTTAGTACTTCTGTTAGCTGATTAATGCAGCTGAAAAATGTTATTGTCAATATTCTGTGTATACGTATTCTGCATATATGTATGTGCGCAGAAATCTCTCTTATTTGTTGTTGTCGATTGGCAACAGTCAAATGCATAAAATTATTTGTACGAAATTCAGACATCTTAGTTATAAATGCTTTTACAGCTGCTTTGAATTCAACTCTTCGGATAGCCGATTAATAGAGCTGCTGAATATTATTAGAAATGTTCTGGAAAAGGTTCGCCATGTCACCCAAAACTACGTTCAGTCAGAGGGGAAAAAAACAAGAAATATACTTCAAACTGAAAGTTTAATTGACTACAAAAGTAAATGCCAGATAATGGTGGAAGTTGATGTCCTTAAACTCTACAACAATTATCTTACAAAATTATTATTTTAAGACTAAAAAATTGATTTTTAAATTATATCAGTTTCAATTTCGTACGATTTTTACCCGTAATTTTAGGATTTTTAATTCAATTCGATACTCTATAATGTTTATAAATGCAATGTTTGAATTCAAACTCAGCCGTCAAACAAAGCGAAGTATTTATTTGTACCAATAAGCATTGTTGTAGGATACCAACTACCACTTTTATTTCGTAAGATGTAGTTATATTATATTATCCCAAATGGCTACATGTTTATATATCCATTTATAAATTTCATAGAATTGTTTCAAACGGCAAAAACGAATGTTTGGAAATCCTCTTTTAAATGCTTTTTGATAAAAATTTGTAGAAAAGATCGATAGGTTATCATAGCGGTACAGGAATTAGAATTAAATTGAGAACTTGAAAATAACACCAGGATGGCTGTTCTGTGAATAATTCTACCATTAAAAATATAATCAAAATATTTTAATTGCTTTATAACAAATATATTGGTAAAAAGGGATTTTTATTTTTATTGCACAATTGTTATAATGTGATTTTGTTTAATTTATAATGTAAACATTTGGCACATTTTATTTTATTTTTTTAAAATTTCACGAAAAAATAAATATTTTAAAATTTTTAAATGATTTTCTTGAATTATATACAGTTATTCAAAACGTACTTTTTTTTGTAAAAAATAAATAAAAAGTCATGTATTGTAGGATTAAATTGTTGTAAACATATAAATTTGAATTCATATTTTTCCGAATACTTTTCAAGTGACAAGCTGAAATGCATTTTAAATAAATTCTCTATTAACCATTTAGCAACGCCAAAATTAATAATCTGGAATAACTAAATAGGCGCCAAAGGCTGCTAGTATAAATAAATTTTCTTCATTATATGAACCAATATTATTAATGCAATTGAAATGAATTAATTATTTATATTTAATTCAATTCAGTTATATAAAATAGGGTGTCATTAAGTAACATTAAGTTATTGAACATTCAAATTCTAGCAATATCTGAAGAGTATTAACCTTGAAAGTTATATATGGCATTTTGGGGCACCCTATATAACTTCAACTTATAATATCTGAACAGGAGCTATACTAGGACTATCTTTCTATTGAAGTAGGAATGTCAAACGTTCGTTAATACAATTGGATTTCATGTAATTTTTGACCTTGTGTAGTGATATTAATAGGCATATAGCTTGTAAAAATATTTCTTAATAAATTAACGCAATCCTTATTAATTTGAGACGTACATTTATGTTACTGTGTATTAACCTCGACTTATTTATTTAAGGCGAAATCGCCGTGGACCCTCCCCACCCTTGCGGCGACGCCGGATACCAATGCAAGGGGACGGAGGAGGTGTGTCGGCTGTACTGGGAAGGCCCCAACTACGGCATCACCAACTTCGACAACTTCGGATTGGCCATGCTAACAGTCTTCACATGTGTCACCAACGAAGGATGGACAAGTGTCCTCTACAATGTAAGTTACAACTTATTCATATTCTTTTTCTCTATATTCTTTCCTAACCTGGGCTCCAGCTGGTGTGGTGTGGAAGTTTGGAGAGGGAGTGCAAGCGCTGGTATCGTCCTCGTCATGTAACTGCGGTTCAAAATTGCGAGGTCCGTCACAAAATAGCCCTAGTGTTGCTTTAAAGTAGATCGTTAATATAACTAAACAAAACTAACTAAACCAAATTAAAATTTACCAGGAAACCGTACCTTAATGTAATTATGAAAAAAATATGAATAAGTAGCAATCGAAAGAGTATAGTGAGATATATTTTATGAAGCATAAATGATTTACCCTAGTCTCCCCATTATCGAGATATAAAATCTTAAAATTTTCTAATTTATTAATTTACTTTAGACAATATAAAGAGAAAAAAAAACCCCATGGTTCCAGAACCTCCCATTTCTCGCCAAAAGTCACCAAATTACATTTATCTGATCTAATCGTAATCTGTTCTGTGCTTCGATCTCATTTGTCTTATATAGTGTTGGTGATTTTTCTACATCCTCAAGCATGGAACATTTTAGAATAATCACTGTAACTTCGTTAATATTCCAGATATCGATATTCAGATCATTGTTTCCAGAACTGTTCATTTCTCGCCAAAAGTCCCCAAATTGCATTTATCTGCTCTAAACTTAATCTGTTCTTTGCCTCGATCTCATTTGTCTTATATAGCGTTGGCGACTTTTCTACGTAGAGAAGCAGAGAACGTTCTAAAATTGTCGCTGTAATTTCATTAATTCTCAAAATATCGACATTCTGAACCTTATTTTCCCGCCAATAGGCCTGAAATATGGCGACTTTTCTTAAAATGCCTCCAAACTTTAAGATTTTATATCTCATTAATAGAGAGACGAGAGCAAATGATTTATGCGTCAAAAATGTTTCACTATGCTCTTTTGATTGCTACTTATTTATTTATTTTTCTATTATTACACTATTCGATGGTTCCCTGGTAAAACACAAGGATGATTTTAATCTTCCATCCCTATGAGCTTGGATAGGCGACAAAATGGCTTCTTTCTTGTCGAACGTCTACTATTTCGTACCCTGCAGTGGTTTGGGAATACGCGTCATTCATAAAAAGAAAAAGAGCAAAGGATTTTTTTGTCAACCACTTTTTTCTAAAAGTTATATATCTATTAGATCAACTGATTACGCGTCTAACATAGTCAATGCTGCAAATTCTCATATCTCTGCAAATAAGAAATACTGTATAATACTAGTTGAAAAGAAATCGTCCGTTTAGGTAATTAGCCCACTCATTTTCAAAACAAGATATGTGACTACTTTCGGGATAAATTTTTGAAAAACGTTCGAAAGTTATATTTTTGAACATTTGCATAAAAAAATCCCAAGAAAACATCTATGAAACCAAAATATATCAACTAAGTGGCAAAAGTGTTTTAAGAATTGGGAAAAAAGGCCTTTTTGATATATAAAAAATCTTCTAGCTTAGAAGTTTATCAAATGATTTGTTTAAAATTCTGCTGATAGCTTAAGAATTATATTATCTAGTTCCTGAACTAAAAAATAAATTGTATTTCTATCCATTTTTTAAATATAGAGGTTCGAATGATAAATCACTTTTTTCTTTCTTTTGCATAAAAGGTTATATATGCAAAAGAAAGAAAAAAGAAAGAAACATATATTTTATAGTTTCTTTTATTGCACCATTTCTTGGTGCAATAAAAGAAACTATAAAATATTTCTAAATGAATAGGTTACTTATTTTCTATTTAGCTAAATTATTATACATAATTTGAAAAGCATGGACAATCAGTACAAGTTAAAAAAAATACTTATATAACTTCTAGGTTTTATGTTCTCACTGATAAAAGGACTAATGATGATCTGGCTGATGGATGATTACTTACAATTAGTACCAAGAAGTCCTTCGTATTCAGGGTGATTCAAATTTGTAGTTCAGTGATTCGGTCTTGTGTGCTTGACCTCTTTGCTAATTACTGAACACTTTCAATCACTCTGTATTGTTTGACATCTCAAAGAATACTTATACTTATTGTTTGCTTTATAAGGTTATACGTTGTTGAGCAGAATACTTATTGTTTGCTTTATTTTTATATGGTGAATTGCTTGTTGTTTTATATAGTGAATGTCTGTAAGAATTACTTTAACGTTAAATGTCTGAATCAGCTTGAACAATAATTATAAGGTTGAAAGTTTGCTAGATCAGGGAATTCTATAATCCAACCGATAAAAAGTCTAATGTTGAAAGCTATGAGTAGTTAATGACTAAGTATTAAAAAAATTCTTTCATATACAGATTCAAAACTATTGCTCAGTAATTAGTCCTTGACCTCTCCTCAAATTACTGAAAAATATTGGAAGAGAGGTCAAAGCTCAAGATCAATCACTCTGTATTATTTCATACCCAGTCAGAATTCCTGTTAAATTATCACTGTAAATGCCAAAAATGAATTATATTAACTATAGCTTTAATAAATTTCGGTTAAATTAAACTGTCCTGTAAATTGTGAAAAGAAAATATATGTTAAGGAAGTAAATACTTTCAGGTGAACGATGCTTGCGGGAACCAGTGGCCTTGGATCTACTTCCTGAGTCTCATCATTTTAGGTTCTTTCTTCGTGCTCAATCTGGTTCTTGGTGTCTTGAGTGGGTGAGTACTAGCGATGCACTTTGCCGTGATGCATGATACTGTGCTTACTGGTAAACATTGCAATTTTTCGTTAAAATAGAATAATTTATAATACTTAAATTCAAAAGACTGCAAATTAAATTGTTTTCGTCAGATATCAACTGGAATCTTCTCTTGGAAGCACCCTATTGGCACAAGATATTGTACTATACTTCCACAATATTGTTCGATGTTCTAACTACCGGCCAATATTGTGAAGATATCATAACAGTGTTGTTTGCCGTTTTGTGCTAATAGGGCAGTTAATAAATCTCACCATAATCGCCAACTGTAAAGTATATACGGAAGGAAGAAAATGCAGTCATTCATAACGATATTGTTACTTGAATAAAAATTTCGCTATTTCAGATTTATATTTTGAATAGCATCGTTACTTGACTCTGTATCATCACCATATTAATACAATTATACTCAATAGTGAACAGAACAATTTATAAAATATAAAGTCAAAACTGCGCAATCTGAATTTTCTTTTATCAAAGATCGCAAGTAATATTATATTGGGTTGGCAACTAAGTAATTGCGGATTTTTTTTTAGAAAATCAAAGACAATTTTTTCATGGAACTAAATAACTTTATTCTGTAATGTATTGCCCATTTTGATCAATGACCTTTTGCCATCTTTTAGGTAGCATCATAATCCCACGTTCATAAAACTTCTGGTTTTTATTAGCAAAAAACTGAATCAGGTACGATTTGACATCATCATCATTATTAAAATTTTTACCATTCAAGGAGTTTTGGAAAGATCGAAACAAAAAGTAATCAGATGGTGCAAGGTCAGGACTATATGGTGGGTGTGGCAAAACATCCCACCCAAGCTCCAATAATTTTTGCCGAGTGACCAAAGATGTGT
The DNA here is from genome assembly GCF_947563725.1 of Argiope bruennichi. Taxonomy (NCBI): domain Eukaryota; kingdom Metazoa; phylum Arthropoda; class Arachnida; order Araneae; family Araneidae; genus Argiope; species Argiope bruennichi. Next base: position 90,740,846 of record NC_079161.1, read on the forward strand.
GTGGCCTTGCATTGTCATGATGGAATACAACACCTTTTCGATTTGTCAATTCGGGCCGCTTTTCTTCAACTGCATTGTTTAATTTCTTTAGTTGTTCAATGTAAACATAACAAAACCTTCTTTTGATGAATATCAGCTTTTGATGTTGTTTGAGTTGGTTCACCTGACCTGCTCCACGATCTTTTCCGCTTGATATTGTTGTAAACAATTCATTTTTCATCGCCAGTTATCAGTCGTTTTAAAAATAGATCATTTTCATTACGTTTCTTTAGCAAATCGCAGCTGTTAATGCGTTGCGTTAAATGTGTTTCTTTCAGTTCGTGAGGAACCCATGTAACGAGTTTTTGAACATAGCCAAGTTGTTTTAAGTGATTTTCAATGCATGTATGTGATACATGAAGCTTCTCTGCAATCTCACGTGTTGTACTGTAACGATCCGAATCGATTATTGCTTTGATTAGGTCGTCATCAACTTCAACTGTACGACCAGAGCGTTTTCATCTTTGAGTGAAAAATCACCAGAACGAAATTTGGCATATCAATTTTGACACCGCCGTTCTTTTAAGGCTTCGTCACCATAAAACGCACATAACTTTTTATGAGCTTGCGATGCGTTTTTCCCTTTGCGGAAATAAAAAAGCAAAATAAGACGAAAATGTTCCTTTTGATTTTCCATTTTTCAACGAACGCCAAACGAAAACTACGCAACCGATAAAAAAAACTTTTTTTACTGATTGACAGCTGAATTGCCAACTATCAAATAACAAAATGTGTTTTACATTTGTACTACGTCTGCAAACCTAAAAATTCAACTGAAGCCATCTATGAGTGAAATCCGCAATTACTTAGTTGCCAACCCAATATCTAAGAAATTTTCAGTTTGAGCGCCAAGGGTTGCAAGGAAGAGAGTTCGCTCTCTAAATAAACGCTTTTTCATTTTTCCATGGAGTACAGTAATATCATTGAACTCAATTACATCAACTCCAATGACGGGATGTACCTCTTTACAGAAGTATTAGAGGTCGTCTTTAGGACTCTCGGTTTCAGGTCTCGCTATAATGTCATGATGACTATTACTCAGATCATCCTGAATTCTTAGAAAGAATGGCAGCAGCTACTGTGCGATTATAATTGACAGTTTCAGGAGCTCCCGCCTCAGGTTCGAGGCTATCTCCTGTCCTTAGAGTAAGAGCCTGATTGCAAATCTTCCCTGGACTGGAACAAGACTAATAGTAGTATAAAGTTGCTTGGTTAGGTGCAGGGGGATCAGAATAGGCAAGAGGATGAGGTTCGCCTCTCCAATAGGAGAGAACTGTGTGGTTATTTTGAATTGTTTAAAAATAGACAAGGTTGTCGAAATTAAACATCACCCATTTAGGAGGAGTTGTACAAGTTAAACATTATGAAATTTGAACAAGAGATATTCCAGCTCTTGAACTCGAGATTTATTGAAAAAAATGATGCAGAAAGTCACCAATATGTGGCAAAGCAGCATGACAAAGTTTCTTACATAATTTCTGTGTTAAAATGCATCACGTAGTTGCCCAGATCCCTTTCCATTCACAAAACAATATATTCTATAGCGGGACGTAATAAATCTTTCATTGATTTCTATAACATGCCGAATAATGTTGTCTTTTAGATGTAAAAATTTTGAGGGCAATTTTCAGTACATCAACGAAAACTCGCAGAATGCTTATCACGCTGTAGCGCCATCTAACGGCAACTTCTGTAATAACTTTTTTTTTAATAAATCTAATTTGGTGCATTTGTCATCTAAATTTCATGTAATTATGACTCGACACGGTCCTCTGAATTGGAAAAACTTCATTTCAACAAACCTGTTTAAAGATAATCCTAAAAATACATCATTAATATTTATCAATAAATAAGAAATTCCTCTTCAACGTCAATGCACTTATATTCAACAGAAATGAAAATGTGATGAGTATCTTCAAACCAATTATATCTCCACTACTTGAATGTTATCTAAAGCTGTTCCTCTTGATTCCTTTGCATATTGATTTTTTTTCTATAGCATTTAACCGCATAATTGAAAGTTATTTGAACGTGTAAAATAAGGGTGAAATTAACCGGAAAGCGTTGTTTGTACTTAAAAGTGAAATAATATAATCCATTAATTTATTTATACGTCGCCAAATCCTATAGATAATAAACATATTTTCAAAGAGCAATAGATATTCATCGTAGTTTAATTTTCTTATTCTATTGTTGTCTTTACCTCACGCTTTTATATATATATATATATATATATATATATATATATATATATATATATATATATATATGTCCCTTTTGCTTCATAATAGAACAGTTTGTAAGTTTTATTGTGCTCTTGGTACATTTGTACAAGTGTTTTTAAACAAGTGATGTACTAAAGTGTTTTTAAAAACTTTTTGCTTTGTAATTGTATTGATCTGAAATGCATCTATTAATTCGTTCATTCCAGAGAGTTTTCCAAAGAAAGAGAGAAAGCGAAGGCCCGTGGTGACTTCCATAAACTGCGGGAGAAGCAACAGATAGAGGAAGATCTCAGAGGCTATCTGGATTGGATAACACAAGCAGGTGAGAATGTACTTGAAATAAACCAATAAGGTCACAGTTGTTGATATTAGTATAGTATTATTTTATTTTATATCTGGATTGCATTCATTGGATATCTTTAAAAATCATTGATTGAATTATTGAAATCATTGGATAACTTTCAATATCATGCATTTCATTGGATATCTTTCAAATTATTCTTCATTTAGCTCAAAACAAATGTTACATTACTTACAAATTTATCGTTTGTCATATAACTTTAAACGAGCAATTCTTGTATAAAATTTATTTATTTATTATATCTATGAAACGGCTTTAACGATTTGGATCAAATTTTATATTTAGATAATGCTTTTTGCTTTTTAAGTTTATCTATATAGGTGTCTTTACTGAAAAAAAAAGCCGAGATTTCACACACACACATAACAAAAACATTTTTAGAACTATTAGAGCATATTTCTATCTGCTCTCATGCTGACAATGACATATAGCGCCAAGTCGTAAAGTTTGTGGTATTTCCATTGTTACCCTAGGATGATAACCTCCAAAAATTATGAGATGACGCTGATGGATATGAGATGAGATAAGATTAAAAAATATTTATATGTAATCAGCTTCCGATTCGTATCTAAATATTTTCTCAAGAAAAAAAATGCCGGGTGAAGCTTGGTCTCCTAGATATTAAATATTTTAACAGTAAAAGCAATTTAAATAGTTCTCTCTTAAAAAGTGAGGCATACTTTTCAATAAATGGTTTATCAATTTCCTCTTTGCTTAAAATTCTGCCCTTTGGATAAAACCGCGAATGCCTTGTACAGAACTGCGAATAGTAGTAGCGAAATAAAGATCATTTGCTTTATCTTAATCTCGCTTTTTTTATTGAGTTTGTTGTATGAATATATATTTTTGGATACCTTTTATTTTCATCCGATTAAACAAAAATTATTTGATCTTGGTACTACAATTCATCGATTTAAGTCATTGCGTTTGCATATATCACAAAATACAGATAGACTGACGGCCAACCCTTTTATAAATTTGATTCGAAATTTGATGAAAATCTGCATTTTAAATGCTACACCTGTGTACAAATATTTAATTTATCCATCTAGCTCTGCGTATTTTGTAATTCCCGAGTTCGCTTGTACACGAACAGCCAAACAGAATAGACAGATTTTCTTAGAACGGATATCGTTCGAAATTGATATAAATCTACAATTTCGGATTGAAATCCATATAACACATTTCATCCATCTAGATCAAAGTGTTCTTGAGTTATCGTATGCACAGACAGACAGACATAATGCCAATTCTTTTCCGCATTCTGAGAGGTCTGAAACATAGAAATGCGTCAAATTTAAAGTTCGAATTTTTGACGATTACGGTATCCTACTACGCCTAATTTCTCCGATCATGGTCAATAGAAACCAAAATTATATTTTTTCAAAAGTTATACAGTATATTGTGTCCCTTATCTTGTGTAATGAACCTAGTAAGTAAACTGACTTTGCATGAATTTGAGCTGACAAATAATGTGCCATGTGGAAAGGCTGTCTTGGCCATATTCGTACTTTCCAATTCAAGGGGTGCAAATGTTGGTGGGAGGGATAGAAATTTTTATTTTCCCATAGCTTCCTCATGGAGGATATAAAAGTATTATAAATTAAACATATTATTACCTCAGTCTAATGAACAACTTTTCAATAACTGCAGTTACTCAAAACGTATGATCTGAAAAATTATTTCCTATACCGAACATCGTTTTCCTCTTCGGTTACGTGATACCTCGTTAGAACACTTTCGTCCATTGCAGTCTTTCCCATTGTCTTCCATCTTTGTATTCGTAAATCTTGTAAAATTAGAGAAAGAAATAGTGTAGAAAGATATCATTTGAGCTATGACTTCCTTCATAACGACAGTTAATTGAAAAGTCGATTTTTTGTGAAACTATGAAATTTTATTTTATTTAACATTATTAATGCCAGAACATATTTCTTTATAAAACCATTTTGAATTTTCTTTCTAAATCTATTTTTGAGATGTCACACTGATTTTTATGTTTATATTTACATACGCTTTAATGTTATTTTCTCAAATTCTAATCTTTGATAGAACTTTCTCAAGAAAAGTATCATAAATTAAAACTGAATGCATATTTTTTGTTCAAATTCGGTATAATGATTTCTCAATATGTTCTGCATTTCCTGAATTAGAAAATAAGTTATCTATTGATTTAGAAATATTTTAAAGTTGTTTTATTGCTTCACAATGAAAAAAAAATGAAAGTTTCATGTTATTTGTCAGTCTAAAGCCAATATTTAAAGAAGGGACAGAAATACAGCTTATTTTTTAATTCAGAAACTCGATAATATAATTATTAAGCTATCTGTAAAATATTAAGCAAATCATTTGATAAACCTCTATACCAGAAATTTTTTGATTTAAACCTCTTTATAGACAAAAAAAAAAAAAAAAAAAACGCCTTTTTTTTTTCCTCCAATTTTTAAAACATTTTCGTCACATTTTGGTTTCATAGATATTTTTTCGATCTTTTTTATGCAAATATTCAAAAATATAGCTATTTTTGAACGTTTTTTTAAAAATTCATTCTGAACGTAATCGCATACCTTAATGTAGTTCCAACAAAACCAAGAATATATTATTTTCTTATTATGTTCTTGTCTTTTTATGTTTTCAAAGTTTGCTTGCTTCTTTTGTATTTCTTATAAGCAGAGGGTGTTTAAGCTTGTTCGGAGCCCCTGACATTAAAATTCCTAGAGGGAGGCCCTTTCAAAAGTTTCAAACATTTATATTTGTGCATTTCGGTTTTTCAGTTATTACTCTTACCTGTTATGAAATTCCAAAACTTCCTAAATGTATATTATTTATTAGAGCACAAAATCGGACAGTTTTGTTATTTTCTTATTGTGTCATATATTTATCTTTCAATAATCTAGTTTAAATATTTTTTATAATAAACACTCTTTTTTGCTATCTTTTTTAGAGGACATTGATCCTGACGAAGGTGGAAATCAAGATGAAGACGGACGGTTAGGTAAGAAACAAGAGCTTTCTTTTTATTGTTCATGCTTTGTTTCAAATTGACTTACTTTATGCTTTTGGACTCTACTCGTTTTTCTGTAATAAATTATTCGTCATTTAACACTGTTTACATTAATTTGTTTCCAGGATTAACCAATTGACAGGATGTCCAATTTAATTATAAAACAATAACTGTTAAAAATGGAAACATATTTTCAATTATATAAATGGTTTAAATGATGTAAGAATTTTATGCTATGTTGTCAGAAACAATAAATACATTGTCGAAGAAATTACGAAGACCAAATTTTCATATAATCCTTCATACTTATTACGAAAGATTTTCATTCTAAAAGGTAAAGAACGTTTGTTTCGCTAAGATTTTTCCGCCCAGGGGCAACTCGAAATGAGGATGAGATGCTTCAGGCATGGTAGCTGGTTCTAGCCACCCTGGTGAGTATACGAAAAGGGGAGGGTCTGTCCCCTATCATCGATGAAGGGACGTACTTCTTAAGGCCTTATCACACGGGTAAGTACTGTTTACACTTTCGTGGACAAACGCGCACGGAAAAATGTATGTAGTGACGTCACGTGGAGATTTGCTGTATGGTAAACCTAAAACACAGGTGTACTTTATGGCTCATTTATCGCTCTTTATTCGCTTTTTCTGTTTGGTGAATATCTGTAGTTTACACATTTCATTAGTGGGATTCCTGTTCATACATTCCACACATTATATCCTGGGATATATTGCTGTTTCATCAATTTTTGTTAATTTTTCAGTAATAATGACAGGTTTACGTAAAAAAAATCTAATAATTGCGTAATGTATCTGTATTGGTATTTTATAGATTAAATTGTGAAAATCAAATTGAACACAGAAATATGCTAAAAAAGCGATTTTATGAGTTGGATGTGCAATTCATTTTAAAAATAAAAACTTCACTATTATTTATTAATTAAAGCATTAAACAATAACAGAATCATTCATATTTCTGCAATTCCCTCAAATGTACTATATAATGTGCTGAACAATATTTCGGCGGCAAGAAAATGAATTGATCCTTATTAACTTTCACAACAGCATAGGAATTAAATAATTTTTTAACTGTATGGAAGATGTTAATTACATATTTTAGAAATTCAAAAATTCCACCATTATTTCAAAAAATTAAAGATTTAATCTGATCAAATACAGTTCACAAAAAGAAGACAATTCACATAAACATTAATAATTTTTTTTAATTCTGAAAACAAATTTTCTTGGTTTTGATGACTATCTACGGGTGTCAATATCTCTTCGTCTTCTGATAATTATTGTACGAATTTCTTCGTGTAACATTTTTCTTTTAATAATGAATATTCAGTGGATTCAAAATAGTCGGCTTTTCAAGAATAAAGTCGATCAAAACCCATTTTTTATCACACGACCATACAACATTTTTTGCCGTCTTTTAAGAAGTGATTCGGAAATGTGTTTACAAATTAGTTTCATATCGGCCTCAATCGCGCCATTCTTGGCAACTACGTCACTACCAAAGCCATGCACGATTGGTCGAATTTCGTTTGCAAACAATCTTTCCGTCTACACTTTCAAGCCGGTTGAAAACAGTCCATGATGACGAAAATCCTGCTTGAACCGGTTGAGTGCGGGTGTAAACGGAAAATTGTCCACGAAAGTGTAGACGGTATTTGCCCGTGTGATAAGGCCTTTAGGGAAAGGTTGTACGATGGCAGGTGATGGCCCTTAGGAGTCAGCCACAGTTCCTGCCAGTGCTGCTGTAGGGGCTGTCCGGCCATTCAGTATTTATTATCTTTGTGCCTTCGGGCGGGTCGGAGAGTCAAGAGTATGACTTCACTAAGATTTATTCACTGGCAGGGTTTCTGTAAATTTCGTGATGACAAATTCGTTACATAGAGATTCAAAAGCTGGTGCACTCAAACCAAACGAAAACAAGCCGACGAATATTTTCTAAAAGACTATCATGCTTGAAAGATTTGAACTAAAATTTGAAATCTGAGGAAATATTTTCAAATTAATGTATCCTCGCTTTGCAGATGAAAAATTAAAAACTTATTATTATTATTATTATTATTATTATTTTATCATTTTGCTCAGTCATCTTGTCATGGACTTATTAAAAGTCCATGACAAGAGGACTTTCAGAAACTGAATTTCATTTTTGATTTTCAGAAACTGAAGCAGATAAAGAAGAAGAGAATGGAAGTCAAGAAAACATGGCGTCTCCGTCTTGGTGGGAATTAAAAAAGTAAGTGGTTCTGCATCTTCAGATCTCTTCCGTTATTTGATGAGTACGATTCTCTCTGACGTTGCCTATATCGTTTTTTGTTAGACAACAGTTCGACCGACAGAACCGACGCATTCGTCGTGGCTGTCGGAAGCTGGTCAAGTCTCAAGCTTTCTACTGGCTGGTCATCGTGCTTGTTTTCCTCAATACCATGACTTTGGCATCGGAGCATCACCATCAACCAGAATGGCTTGATAAGTTTCAAGGTGAGAAAAACAGACCAAGACTAGAATGTACAAAAACAAAGGGAATTAAAAATAAAATTTAAGAAATTAATCTATTAGGACAATATTTCCTGAGGAAATTGTTTCTGAAAATTATGTGGAAAAACATTGTGTTTAGAATGCGCCACTTCTGCTACATCTAAAACACAAATGAGAATATTCAAATATTAACTAAGCTTTTGTGTGCATTTATTAAGCATTGTGTGCATTTATTAAGCATTGTGTGCATTTGTTAAGCATTGTGTGCTAAGCTATTTATTGTGCATTTATAAATAGATTAAAATGAAAAATACTCTAGAAAAAAAGATTAATCAGATCTGAAAAATTTATCAAGAGTCACCTTCAAGCAAAAATTCGAACAAGGATGTTTTTTCTGTGAGGCGCTTAACTTTCGTCCAAGAATAGCCCCCCTCGTGATATGAATTTTTAATATTTCTTTTACTTAATATGTAATTTTGTATATATGATTGTCTGAATCGTTGATTGTGTGGTGCGTATTCTAATTCTTGTCTTTCAAGCCTCAATTTCTTGGGATTTTTCATTTACGAGGGGTCAATTCTTAAACGAAAGTCAGGCTCTTCACAGAAAAACTTGTGGCGAAAGCTTATAAGCCATTTAACAGATACGCAGCACGGGCAATTGCTTTTGTATCGTGGTCATGTTACTGGGCTGCGAATCATAAGGTCCCAGGTTCTATCCTCGCACCTCGCAATCCGCTACATTGGTGACATCGGACAATGAACCTTCAACCTTCGTACAGCTGTTGTGGCGCCATCTACCCGCAACCAAAGTCGTCAGACTCACTTGACACAGAAACAGCAACCACTCACCCACACACGCTCGCCATAACGCTTGGCGCTTCTCAAATGCTCATATGGGTACAGGCGCATTAGATTCAACGGCTAATACATCACTACTCAACAGCCATATCGTTCGTCTCACCTCCGACTCACTGGAGGGAGAGTCTGTGGTGAAAGCTTATAAGCCAGCTAACAGCTACGTTGCATGGGCAATTGCTTTTGTATCGTGGTCATGTTACTGGGCTGCGAACCATAAGGTCCCAGGTTCTATCCTCGCGCATCGCAAACCCGCTACAAACTCTTTGATCTAAATCCGAGCTTGAAAGTGGTCCTTTATAAAGTCTTCAGTTCATATTTATCATTTTTACAGCTTTTTAATTTTATTCTGTCTATAAATGCACAGTAATCTTAAACTTTATTTAGTGTTTCTGCTTAGGAGTAAGATGTCGCGCATTTTGAGGCATTTATTCACATAATTTTATCAGGTTGACATTTTTTTTTTTTTTCTGTAGCATGTGTGACGTCGAAAATCTTTACAAACATAATGAAAACTGACTATGCGTTTTAGACGCCATTTTTCGATCAACTGATTCCCGAAATTAAAAGTGAATTTTAATTTTAGTGATAAAATAACATACCAAATTTCATGCGTCTAAGTCGTCATATTTTTCAATTACCGAGTTTACATTCAAGCGAAAGTGCAGACTAACAGATGCTCGACACTTTGATGGATTTGATTCAAAGTTTGACGCGTATCTACAATTTAAAATTTTTAATGATCAAATTGTGAACAGAATTGTATACAACTAACTCATTTAAGTTTTGTAATTTTCGCGTCCACTTCTACTCGGGCAGACAAATTTCTTGTGAATGGATTTCATTCAAAATTTGATAGCAATCCACAACTTTGATTAAAAATTCATATTCGTACGTGGTCTAGCTCATACATTCTTCTATTATTTCGATGTCGTCTAGCTCATACATTCTTCTATTATTTCGTATGTTGTCTAGCTCATACATTCGTCTGTGATTTCGTATATTGTCTAATTCATACATTCTTCGATTATCTCGTATGTTGTCTAGCTCATACATTCGTCTGTGATTTCGTATATTGTCTAATTCATACATTCTTCGATTATTTCGTATGTCGTCTAGCTCATACATTCTTCTATTATTTCGAATGTTGTCCTGCTCATGCATTCTTCTATTATTTCGTAGTTATCTAGCTCATACATTCTTCTATTATTTTTTATGTTGTCTAGCTCATACATTCGTAGGTGATTTCGTATGCCGTCTATCTCATACATTCGTATGTGATTTTGTATGTTGTCTAGCTCATACATTCGTTAATGATTTGGCATGCCGTCTAGCTCAAACATTTTTTGAGCTATGTTCACAGATAAACTGAGCGATGGATAAATAGACGGACATAATTCTAAAATTTTATTTTTCGGGGGCGTGGAAGTCTGAAAAGTGGAGATTTCTCAAAATTTCTAATTCGAATTTTTAGACGATTACAATATTTTTTTATATATATATTTCCTATACAAGAAATTAAATAAAAAAAAACTCGCCAAAAAATAGTTTTAAGCTTTAGGAACAAAAGCGAGTACAAAATAATTATTACACGCAAAACAAGGGTAATTGATTATGTAAAGCTTAATTAATGTTCAAGTGATAAAAAAAGTCGCCTACGCTATAAAGTAAAATAATCCTTTGGTAAGCAATGTTAGGGTCTTCTGTCCCATGGGAATATTTTCTATGCACTGACCTTCCTTGCATACAAGATAAATCGACGACTTGCGGTATTCATTTTTTTCTTTCGTTCATTAATTTTAGCAGCAAATGCCTCCACAAAAGAAGAAGAAAAAGAAAAGATATTTTATGGTGTCTTGTCCTTGCTAATTATTTAGATCGCGACGGGTGCTTTACTTTTATTCCATATTTGTTTACCAGGCGATTTTATGTTAATAAATTCTTTTTGTTTTCCTATGAATTTCCATAAGCTTTTAGATTTATTCATTTATTTGATAATTAGCAGCAATATTTTTTACATTTTATTTAAGTTGCAGTTATAAATGCACAAGTTAGTTCATTGTTAGTTCACTAAAGCGAGAGTCTTTCTTTTTACTTTCTCGTATGCGTAGCAGAGTGAAAGTACAGTAATCGTCAAAAAATTCGAACGGGAGTTTTTTAAATTCTCCATGTTTTAGACCTTCCAAAGCTCGAAAAACATATTTTTGTGAAATGTCCGTCCGTCTGCTGTGACAATAACTCAAAAACTCTTACAGCTAGACGGTTGAAATTTGGTATGCGGTCTTTACACCACATTTTCACATTTCTATCTAATTTTTGAGCACGTTTATATCAATTTTGAGATTCCTTCTGCTCAGAGGAATTCCGGTTGTTCGATTATAATTTAACACAATAATTGCAAAATGAAGAGAGCTAGATAGATAAAATTCGGTACACAAATTTAATATTTATGATGGAGTCCAAAGTAACAGTGGGTTAACTGTCTGTCGATCTGTACGTTCAGAAACATGTAAACCCAATAACCCCAAAACGCAAATACTTAAATATGTCGAATTTGGTATGGGATTTTGTGAATACAAGTGTAATTTTGTATCAAATTTAATTTCAGTCGGTGGTAAAAACAACGTCTAAAACAGAAATTCTATTTTTGGATACTTTTATCCACATGCCATTGATTAATCGCCGAACAACTCGCCAAGGATCGCATGATAGACTCAGCAAAAATGCAAAATTCACGGCAAAAGTTGATATTTCGTAACTATTGTATGTTGTTGCCATGTAAGGCATTCTCTGGCATGACATGTTTATTAGAGAGTATGACAGAAAATTTTGAAGAAACCGCTCTCGCTAGTTTACATTCACATGTTGTAGGTCTGTCATTCTTCCCGTGTAGTGCGTGATGTTAAATTCTTAAGCATAAAATGCAAAGATAGTTGAAATGCTTTAATCTCAATGTTCGAATATCTAATATTATAAGCATATAAATGCGTAGATTAAAAGTTAGCTCGTCATTATCTTCTTTGCTGACATCAAACAGCATTCTTTTCCCGGGTAGGTTTCCTTTTATGTATTTTGCAGTTCTTTTCGCGAACTATTTTTAACAAGAAATTTTTTTAGATTGGTATCCTTTCTATAGGTATAATGTGTGACAACGTAATGGTAGTTGCGATGTTTCTGCCTAGATATACCGAATTTCAACCATCTAGCTCAAAGCGTTTTTTGAGTTATATTTCTCATAGATAGACACGGACGGACGGACATTTTCCAAAAATGTGTTATTCAACCTTAGGGAGGTCTGAAATGTGGAGATTCGTCAAAACTCAAATATGAATTTTTTTTAACGATTACTATACATTCTGTAAAGTCTCGATCCAATAAAAGGTAGCCTTATGATCAAATTCTTTATTTACAGCTTTATTTACATAAAATTATAGTTCATCATCTAGGTTAAAGGATTCTTATTCGACACAACAAGGATAGTTCCTCGAATACTTCGGAGAAACCTCTTAAGAAAACAGCTAGGCGACTTGTGGCGTTCTCGCAAACAGGCGTAGCTCCATTGATCCACCGAATCTTTTCGGGTGGAATTCTAGTCGGACACTCCGCTTTCTGCCTCAGTGTCCACCATCCTTCTCTTCCAATCTCCTCGCACTTTTATCCTGTTCCCACCCTCATTCACATCGGACCATTTTTCCGGTTATCCAATAATCGTTCAGCAACAACTTCACTGGTCTACCGTCGACCGTGGGAATCCGTTGGGGAGACATCCTCCACAATGTAAAGAATGCAGTTTTACATCTGTTTCAAATACAATGCAGGTGAGGTCCCTTATCTGGACTCGCACTCATTGCCCAGATGTCCTTACTTTAAAGGAGTTGACCACCTGGCACTTCTGGAAGCACTTACACTGCGGTAGGGCGTCGCCATTGCTGATATTGCTGTCTGGATGCTAATTATGGAGCGTGGGAAAAGAAACGTCACCATGGTCAAACAGGGAAGAAGCTGAATCATTACAATTCTCTACACTGATACGAAATAGTGAAATATTTTACGTTTATTATTATTAATAAACATAAATTAAATATTTTAAGTTATAAAGTAGTAGATAAAAAAACTTCCATAAATTTTATTTTCAGAATCTTGCAACATCGTGTTCGTGGCTCTCTTCACCTGCGAAATGTTCCTCAAGTTGTACAGTTTAGGCCTGCAAGGGTACTTTGTGAGTCTTTTTAACCGCTTCGACTGCTTCGTGGTGATCAGTTCCATCCTCGAGATGGCACTCCTCTACACGGACGTCATGCCCCCCCTTGGTGTCTCTGTGCTCCGTTGTGTCCGGCTGCTCAGAATTTTCAAAGTCACAAAGTGAGTAGAGTTCTGTCTGTCTGTTTGTCACTCCTGAAGAAAATCACATAAATGGAATTGTAAAAATATATTAACTGACAAAGGAACTGTTTCCCAACCTTAATTACCTCCAGAAATTCCAATTTCTAGGGGTAGTTGGATCTCTAGATTCCTGGAAATGTCATCAATCGTGACTTGCTGCAGCATTTTCGAAACAGCTTAGACAGTCCTCCGACCTTAACACCTGCACTGATTTCAGCAGTTTATTTTTCAGTTTCTAAAGCATAGTTGACAAATCACAATGTTTCATATATATTGTGAGAACCTTAATTACCTCCAGAAATTCCAATTTCTAGGGGTAGTTGGATCTCTAGATTCCTGGAAATGTCATCAATGGTGACTTGCTGCAGCATTTTCGAAACAGCTTAGACAGTCCTCCGACCTTAACACCTGCACTGATTTCACCAATTTATTTTTCAGTTTCTAAAGCATAGTTGACAAATCACAATGTTTAATATATATTGTGAGAATGCTTCATGTAGTTATTTCGCCCTCTGACTACTGAAAATCTTATGTTAGTAAAACAAATTAACCCGTGTCTGGATAACCCGTATTTCCTCACGCCACCAGAGAGCATGGAGTCAAAATGACTCCATTGTTTTTATTTTTTGTAAGCAGCTTTGGAATTTAATTTAGAAATACAATACATTCTGTATATCGTGTAGTTAACCAAAACTATTAAAAATATTAAATGTCGTAATATTAAATGTTGGAAAAATATTATAAAAAAAACTAAAGAATCTTTTAATGGGCATTTATTTAGGTTAGATATTATGGAATTACACAAATGTTAACAACTGTTAGAATTTAACAAATAAAAATGAAGAATACAATATTTTAAAATAACTTTTTAAGAATATTTCTTTATTATTTTTGAATTATTCAAATTAGAAGCAGTTTCCGGGACATGGAGTCAATGATCCCTTAAATAACAACAAAAAATTTGAAAAACAATAACTCGGTTATAGGCATGTGTTCATACTTAGGCTTTTGCCAATATTCTGCTAAAAGAACAACTTGATGATACTGAGGTGATTATTGTATTCAAGAACAAAATACCACGTGATAATCAGAGCTAATGAGCAACACGGAGTTATTTTAACTCCCGTCTCCGTTATGAGTTAAACACAAGTTAGCTCAAATCTGTCTGCTTTAATCTTATGAATACTTTTTATTATGTTTCCTTTTGTATTTTTTTTAAATCCTCATTTTTTACAGATATCTTTTCTGTGTGAGTTTCTATCTCTGTACACCGTTTATCTCAGCGGGTCTGCAATAATTTGTGTTAAATGGCAGGATTTTAATTTTATATAGAAAAAGGGGATTACTTAGAAAGTGAAATTTTTTCTTGGCATTTTGGTAAGGATTAATAACTGGATAAAAAAAGAAGTTTGTTCTACAGGTGAAGCGGCTTAGTGATAAATGTAGACAAAAAATTACTCATATTCTTACTCATTAGTGATAAATATAGACAAAAAATTACTCATATTCTTACTCATTAGTGATAAATATAGACAAAAAATTACTCACATTCTTACTCATTAGTGATAAATATAGACAAAAAATTACTCATATTCTTACTCATTAGTGATAAATATAGACAAAAAATTACTCATATTCTTACTCATTAGTGATAAATATAGACAAAAAATTACTCATATTTCTTACATGGTAAAAAATATATATATATTGTCTGACAAACACGCGTCTGTTCAGAAATCCCAATATACAATAGCATACTTTTCGCTTCCACAGAATAGATCTAACATGATTTGAAAATGCCTCCGATATTATTCCTATTAAGTAGAATGGTACCCCAATTAGCATTTACATTATTCCTTAAATATATTTGCTTTCCATTCTTTGATATTTGGTATAAATAAGCATCTGCTAGTTAACCCTTGAATCAATAAATGGAATCGACTCTTTTGTTATTATCTTTCGTTTATCCCAGGAAGTCCTGATTTCCAGATTGGTTAAAATTTGTATGCATTCGAACCATTTTCATTGTTTGTTTTGTTTTCATACTTCATTTACAACTAGATTCCTATAAATAATTTTCTTTATTTTCTACATAAGAAAATTAACAGCACTTACGTACTATCGCAACCATGTCGACTTCGAGGATAACTCACCAAATTCGCAACACTTATTTCGCACGTGTCTAAGGCGCTGAATTAGAAATTTTAATATTGGCGACGTTGAATTTTATTGAATGTCGCCAATGTGGTTCGGATATTACGTTAGTACCACATTAACGTACATGATTCTTAGTCCTTATGCTCAAATATTAATTTGGAAGCTATTTAAAATGTTGTCGCCATAATTTTTTCAATCGTTTTTCTCATGTTTCATACTTTTTTACTGCAGCGCCCTCCAGTGACCAAATGTCCAAAACATTAGTTTTTCAAAAAAAAAAAAAAAAAAAAATCAAGTAAGCAAGCAACATTACCAACACATTGAGATGAGAGCACCCCACCATTTCCGGTGAAACCAAGAATAAAAAATTAATTTATATAGAGTTCCTTCATTTAGTACACTTCAATTTCAATTACAAATCTCAGAAAGTAATTGGAGAAAAGTCATCATAATTAAATGATAAAAGAAACTGTTTGTAGCTTAATCCCGTGAGTCGAATCATAATACAACAATCTTTCTTCCAGGTACTGGACATCTCTGTGTAACCTCGTCGCTTCACTCATCAATTCAGTTCGATCCATCGCCAGTTTGTTGCTGTTGTTGTTCTTGTTCATCATGATATTCGCCCTTTTGGGGATGCAGGTGTTCGGAGGAAGGTTTAACTATAAACCCCTGGAGGAGAAACCGAGGCACAACTTCGATAGCTTCGTACAGGCTCTGCTCACTGTGTTTCAGGTACATAGTTCAAATTGTCATTACTTTTATATTGTAAAAGAAAACCGTTTTGTCACCGATTTTTTTTAGTATAAATTATGATTGAAAGTATAAATTATTGTCCTTTAATTTTTTTTCTTCTCTCTTCCGATATATAATAGCAAGGTTCGCGGTTACTTTCTCAATGTCACTTATATCAAAAAGACAAGCAAGAAACAATTTTACTCAATAGTAGCTGCCTTTGGCGACCTGCTGGTTCACCAGCAGTAATGCTTTCTAAAATTTTCATTTAAATTATGTGTCTTGGACTCTTAATAACTTTTTCAGCAAAATATTTTTAAACTTCAGAATTTGATAGTCATATAACTCATACTATTATAGAAATTTAAGATATTCTTTTCGTTGCGCTATATGTCTCTAATTTCCTGTTAGTTGCCGTAAAATTTGAGCTCAAAATTGAAAAGGAAAAAACTTGAATAAATGCAAACGGGTTTTCTTTTAGCTATAGCCAATCATTTTTTTTTTAAACTATGACTATAGAAAATCAAATATTATATATACTACAGATTATTTTTTTTAATAATTTATGCAGTATTTCAAAGAATTATTCAATAAATTATTCAAAAAAAGTGTTATTTTAACATGAAGTGTTTAGTTCCGGTTTTGTTAATTCAACTTTTAAGATTTTATTTTTAGAATAATATTCAGAAGAGAAGACGTTGAAGGTCTTAATCATCAAAGAAGCTCACCATTTCGGAGCGATAATCTCTGAAGTCTAGACTTGGATCCTATCATTGATTTCTCTGAAAGCTTGCTGACTTTTACGAAGTTAGGATAAAAAGGGA
This sequence comes from Argiope bruennichi, assembly GCF_947563725.1. Classification (NCBI taxonomy): domain Eukaryota; kingdom Metazoa; phylum Arthropoda; class Arachnida; order Araneae; family Araneidae; genus Argiope; species Argiope bruennichi. The sequence goes on from NC_079161.1 coordinate 90,757,921, forward strand.
ACTAGAGAAAGTCGATTTGATCGAATTTGCATACATTTTTTTTCTTATTTTGCATATTTACAAGTTATAATTTTTATTAATTAATTCTGGCAAAAAAGCTGTTTCGAAAATCGTTATGTTGAGGAGAAGATAGTGCACATGCATATCGATGCAAAATTATACATATAAAAATAACTATTATTCAAAAACGGATCTTTGAAAATCTATAGACACTTCTTAACTTTTACTCTCCACATCTTCTATAATTCACTTATTTTTTGCAACTTCGAGTAGAACATATTAAAAGCAAAATTTCAAAACCATCATTTATGATTTTTCCTACATTGGACCCGATACATTCCGAGTATTAACATGTTGTACGACTCCACTTCTTCGTTTCAGATCTTAACCGGCGAGGATTGGAATGAAGTCATGTACGATGGCATCCGAGCATATGGTGGCGTTGAATCATGGGGTGTTTTAGCTTGCATCTATTTTATCATTCTCTTCATCTGTGGTAACTGTATCCTTTGATTTATTAAAAAAAGAATTGTTGTCGTTGTTTCTAATCCCAGGTGTTACTGCGCTATACCACCTCCATGAAACAAAAGATCTCTAAAAAGTCCAAAAACAATAGCGAATAACCTAAAAATCTCAAAAATCGTTAAGAATGTGATTGGGGGGAGGCTTGATCTGCCTTGCACCAAGGACATTCAGCAAAGATCCTCCGTCTGTGTTGGAAGGTGAGGGATTTGGTGTGTTCACTCAAAAAACGAGAGAGAGAGCTGTTTGCTGTTATAATTGTGACATATCTGATCCATTCTTATGATGCATTCATCATTTCGTTCGCTTTTTAAAAAATTTGCATTTTGTGGCTTGTTACTTGTAATTGGCACAATTGTTCAATTTATTGAATAAGCCCTTTTTTTTATTCTATAGGTATTTTGATCTGAAAAACTGATTTAAAATAGATATTTCAGTAAGCGAAATGTAAATTTATATGTCATTTTAAAAACTTATTTTCAATTGGTTTTTTTTTTTTTTTTTTTTGTATTTGTTCATACCACCTGCTACTTCCTGTTTCAATGGTGTCACCTTTATATCCTGTTAGAAAATACGCCACTTTACCAATCCTACTCATACAGAGTAGGCGCACTTTTGCTTTCCTTGTCATTGTTGATCCTTTATTATGAGTGTTAATAGTAATAAATTTATTTTTTTATAATTAATATAGATTAAGTCCATTCATCTCAAATTATTCGCTATCGATGAATTTATTACTTGCTGGTCTAACGGATTGTGATGAGTGAGGATAGAACCTGGGACCTTGTGGTTCCCAGCCGAGTAACACGACAAAAGTTATACTCATCTCCCGTAGCTGTTAACTGGCTTATAAGGTTTTCGCCAGAATTAGGCTTACCTCCATAACAGTATTCTTTATCTTTTGCATCTAATTGCAAAATTTTTGCTATAAATAACCAGAAGTGGTCTCCCAAAAACTTTCTCGCATAAAGATATTAAACCAGAGAATGCCCCGCGTACAATAGTCACGAAATATTAAACTCTGGGGTAAATTTACCATTTTTACTGAAACTTTCGTATCATCCTTGGCGATTAATCCTTGGTATGCAGTTAATAGTATACAAAAATGAATTTGCGTTTTAGAGCCTTTTTCCCTACATTTTTTTGAAACAAAAAAATGCGACACAAAATTACACCTGTAGTCACAAAATCTTGAAAAATTGATAAGATCGTTCCGTTTTTAAGTTGTTGCGATTATTTGTTTCTGAAAATACAGGCCGAGAGATGCATAACACCTTCTCGGATTTGACTCAAAGATTGATACCTGTCTATGCTAAAGATGTTAAGTTTGGTTTAGTTATATTAACGTCCCGTTTGAAGCAACGCTAGGGCTATTTTGGGACGGACCTCGTAATTTTTAACCGCGGTTAGATGACGAGGACGACACCTGAGCTGGCACCCCCCGCGCTATAGATGTTAAATCAGTGTACTCAATTTTATGTATCCCACTCTTTTCATTTTGAAGTTATCGTGCTAAATTATATTCAAGCAGCAGTCTTCCTTTGAGCAAATTTTGCTCAATATTTGACACAAATCTATAAATTTGATATAAAAGACCGTATACCACGTTTCATTCGCCTAGCTCAAAGCGTTTTTAAGTCGTCATTGTCACAAACAGAGACAGACGGACGGACATTTTCCAATAATGTTGCTTTTCGAACCCATGACGGTCTAAAACACTAAATTTCCAGTTCGAATTTTTTGACGATTACAATACTTTTCTCTTTACTATGTATACTAGAAAGTAAAAAGCCGGTGTCCTGGCATAGGGGTAGCGCGTCTTCCCCGTAATCTGGGCATCCCGGGTTCGAGTCGCGGTTTGGGCATGGTTGTTCTTCCGTTGTTCTATCTGTGAGATGTGTGAATGTGCCCTCCTGTGAAAAGGGGTTGTGCAAGCGAATGAGTGATGCGTGAGTAGCAAAGTCGTACTCTTGGCCCTAGTTGGCGCTACTATAGAAACAAGAGACGCTCCCCTTCCAGCTTAAAATCGCTGTCTTCGTAACAGCGGGCTTGTCCATGGCAAGTGCCATAAGAAACAACAACAACAACAGAAAGTAAAAAAGTGCTATGCAAAGATAGGTCATACTATTATAAATAGCGTAAGTCAATTTATACATCTACGCATGGATGATTTCTCACATATTTAATCAATTCCTGAGTCCGGAAGTCTTAAGAGGCATCATAGTACAATAAAGATCCAATAGAAATTTTCATTTTACCTTAAACTATTCAGATTTTTATTCAGGTTCAAAATTTAAAAAATCCAGAAGTTCGTGCTTTGACTCCAAATTCTGTATAATGATAATATTCATAAATTCTTTCAAAGAATTTGAGCTGCAATCGATCTTTTCTTAATGGAAAAACTTTTATGATGCGTTTATCATGCTGATGTTGAAATCTCTTTAGGAAAGTAATGGTACTAATGCCTGGTATGATGATACACTTAAATGAATCCTTGACTAAAAATCAGATATTCTCCTAAACGTCTTCTTGGCTATCGCTGTGGACAATCTGGCTGATGCCGACAGTTTAACGGGAGTTGAAAAGGTTTGGATTCCTTTTTATTTCTATTAATATTTTCTTTTATGATATTTTTTCTGTAGGATGCCATTTGCAAGCTTTAATATTGTTACCAAATTTTTCTACTACAAATACCGCTAATCAATTGTAATAACGCAGCGCATTTAATTGCTAGTTCAGCAGCTTGCTTGCTGTCTAATCCTCCAGTTTCTCTACGTGTCGGCGACTCCGACTACTCTCACACACCACTTCTGACGATACACACGACTTCCTCGTAGCCTGAAATAGCAACGATTAAAGGAGTTCCCGCCCGAGATGGGCTACCTCCAACCTAGCAAAGTTGAGATGACCTGGCTTCAGATAACTTAACATGGACTGGATACGTCTCCTGTGGTGATAGAAGAAATGAAGAAATGAAGCAAAATCCAAAGTCGACTGGAAGCTTCAGAGTGCTCGTCTTTTATAGTTGCGGGAGGCGGAGCTAGAATCTTCAGACCAATCAGGGCGTACCTGGGTGTATCTCGGTTATTACTGGATGGATCGTGAAACTTCTCGAACTTTCCGGTATTATCCATTTAGTCGCCAAAGTCGCCAAATTTATCGCAAAGTCGCCAAGTTAGTCACCAAGCTCCGAGTTCATTGACGCGGCACCCGCTCAGCACACACAGGACAGATCGTACAACGGTCTTTCTTACGATGACACTCGTCGTGCTGGGAAGCAAAATTACAGGTTTGTAACAATATCAAGTCAGGCATGCAGGAACAAGTTATTTGTAAAAGATAATATATTTTCTAATGTTAAGTCCTTGGCTTCGATGCCGGAAGATCTAGGTTCAAAACTCGATTCTACTAAAAAGATTCGTCGTATATGCGAGTCGTGTGCACAACAAATCTGATGTCATAGGCCAATCGTCCTTTCGCTGATGTGGTGTGGAAGTTTAGAGAGAGAGGGTCTAAATAAAGTAATTTCATTCTTTTAATGCGTTTTGTTTTTCATGGTTAGCAAATGCTCAATACAATAGGAATTTTTAAGATTTTTACTAGAATTTTTAATTTGAAAATTATTTTAAATTTTAACCCTTAGAAACCTGATTTTCCAAATTAAAAAATATTAATGTGCTCATTGTAGTTGTCAGAATTGAGGGAAAATAACAAAAAAATTACAATAATATTTTATATATTTATTTCGAAAAAGCAAGTATCAATTCTTTAAACAAAACAGACCCTTGCAAAAAATAATTATATTATTGTAAAAATGAGATAATCGGCTGCTTCAAAAGTATTTTTATTTTTCAGAAAAGTGAAATGTGTCAAAGATTTATTTCGCTAAACTTTTTCTAAAAATATGTCACTTGTTCAAGACGACAAGAATACAAAATGTCGTATTATTTGAACAATTTTGTCAACTAACGTTTATTTTTTTAACTTTCGTTCAAAGGAGCATTATGCAATGGCAACATACATACAGCCAAATATTTAAAACAAAACAATTGCAAGTATACAATTCGAGTCCTGTATCAAATTTGTAATAAAAGTCCTGTAAATTTGATTTGAAACTTAGGGCATTTAAAGGTTAAAAATTTTAGTACTATGAATTTTATTTCCTTATAATTTGTTTTAATTTTTTTTGAATATTTAATTATTTCCAAGTTTAGTTTGCTATAATACTTTTCAGTATTTTAGTTACTGGATTTATACTCGCAATGGTTGATTTCATATTAAATACTTTTTTGTGCACTTTATTGTATTTGATATAATTAAATGCAATTTTTAAAGACAAGATGAAGGCAGACCAAATTTTTCACATAAATTTGGCGGTTGTCAAATCTGTACATGGTTTTTGTTCATCTCAATTTTGATTAAATGTGCAGGAAGAAGAGGAGGAGGAAGAAGGTGGGGAGGTAGTTCCTGAGGGTGGAGAAGGTGAAGGGGAGAAGGGAAGCCAAGAAGAGCTTGATGATGAGATGTGCAAGAGAAACCGCAGAAAGAGCGAAATGTTCAAGATGGATGGAGTTCAGATGAATCATGTGGGGTCAGTGTTCGTATGCACTTTTATTTGTTTTCCTTCATGCTTATAATGATGCAATGTTGTAACTGATTTTTCAATCATTTCCAAAATACTAGGGTTCTCAAATTTTGCTCACTTGCGTTTTCTCGATGAAAATACACTATTGTAATATTCTCAGAATTAAATATAAGTTTATGAACTGATACAGTTAAATTTTGGTTTCATACGAATGAGGCCATCTGGTGATGAAGTTGTGAAAATTTGTTTTCAAATTTTCATTATGTTTATAGTAAAGAATCATAAATTAAAAGCTAAAAATAGAAATCATTTAAAAATTTTAAAAATTCGGCTTTTTAGTACTTAAATAAAAAAAAGTGCTTTTAAAACTGCTTTTATCAAATTTATTCTATTTGTGTAACTTTTTATTATGCTTCTATGTTAAATTTTAGTTTTTTCACACTATTTTCATATATGTGTCAGTTAATATTCATTTTATTAATATTAATTATTTTTCTTGCAGGTTTGCTACGGATAAAATGGTACGATATATTTTAATTATATTATTGACCTCTCTATGAGTATTGTAGTTCTGATAAATTAATTTTCGGTAAATCTTATTAATTGTTTTTTTTTCCTATTAAAACTATTAATATTTGAAAATTTTATTTCTTTTCATAAATTAATTATAATTTTAAGTTTTGCTTTATAAAGGATTATAGATGGTATTTTTACAAACATTTTTTTATATGTACACTCAATAATTAATGTTTCAAATCTTTTAATTACACTTTAAAAAAACTGTCTTATGGAAATAAAAACTCTATAAAATAATATTCTCAATTTATTTGGATTTTATAAATGCGACGATAGTAAAAAATGCCAAAAAAATTTTATATTTGATTTGACATTTATATGAAACTTTTTAATTTTTTAAATTTGTAGCCAAAGAAACTTAATTTAGATGTACTTCCCAAATCTGATGCAAATAAAAATACGAACATCAATTAAAATTTTGGTTTGTTATTACATTTCAAATGTATGTGTTGGCAACTGGGGTAAAATAATCTTTAAAGAATGGAATGTAAAAACGATTCGAGGGGGCAAAGTGGATTTATAAAATGGCTGATTGCAAGTACATGTAAATATACTTGGCAAACGACTATATAAAATTCATATTTTGAGCTTTTATAAAGATTCAAAGTTTTGGAATTCAACTTAGAGAATTATGACGTGCATTCGATTTTATTATGATAATATAGAAATGAAATCTTTTAGAAATTAATGAGTGAATATTTAGTTCAAGTATTTATTTAAAAAAATAATGTCTATCTTATTTTATAATAATGAAATGGTCTTCATAGTATTATTAATTATTTTTGAGTAAAACGATTTTTGCTAATTCTTTTTTTTTTCAGAATCAAGTAGAAATTCGAATTAATACAGATGAGGAGAAAGGTGAGATTGCTTTCTTTTTTTTTTAAATGAATTATTTTTCTACTGTTAATCAGTTTTCAAATATTATGTTTATAGCAATAATTTTTGTTTTAGAATTTCAAAACAGAGCTTTATTAAGATAATTTTTTAATTAGTACGTCAGAAATCTCGAGTAAAATGTAGCATCTAATTTTTGCCGTCATTGCTAAATTTGCAGTAATTGCATAATTAATTTTGTATCTAATTTTAAGGTAGCATATAAATCTAATTAAACTTGCAGCATTTAACTTTTGGCCTACAAATGTGTCGCTTAAAGCATTGAAAAATACATTAGAGTTAAGATAAACGTGATAAAGATATCAAAACCAGCAAAAGGAGCAGACAATAACTTATTTTTATACACAGAATTGTCGTGGCGCTTTCTTCAGACGCTATTGATTTTTTATTCCTGTATTTAATTAGAATCTTAGATTTAACCCAAAATTGTGCAATTGCTTCGTCTTAGAATCTTAGACTTACTTCACTGAAAAATGTTTCAGAGGAATTTACTTAATAGAAAATGAAGTGAATTGCTTATAAAAAGTATAAATTAATGTTCAATTTTAAGAGCTGAGCGGTAATACAGAAAAGGTTTATATAAATCAATATTACCTCTTCAAAAATACATTGGATATGAATTTTTATTTTACAAATCCATTTATATAATTATATAATTTTAAGGGAAAAGCTATGTGTTATTTCATGTAGAAGTATTTTTGTTTAGTAATTGAAACAACATCGTTAAATTTATTTAATTAAGTGTTACCATTGTTTCGTTTGTATTATCATGGCTTATAATATACATTCAAGTATATTTCATAGTATTATTCAAGCAAATTGTATTTTAGACAGAGAAATAAGACTCGAGTACGAAGATGACAAGTCTTTAGGAATTTAAACTATTTATTTATTCTCTTGGCAAAAACTGATACAATGAGCTGGTTAAAGATTTTAAATTTTATTTTAAGATGTAGCATTCTTGGAACAAACAAGAAAAGGACTGTTTCATGGAAATTTATTACTTGTATTGTCATTTGTGGTATTACCATTAATGACACAAGTGTTTATTGTTCTCGTTATGTTGACTCCTTGGCTTTTCCTTGTTCCATTCTGAGCCCTCCCTTGTAGAGATAGGATATTTTAAGGACGATATACAAGATGAAACGGAGAGTCAAAAGTAAAGGGACATTTGAGAAAAGATGACTAATGTATGAGAAATTTTCTATCATTTATTCTAATGATAGAAAAATTTCCATACATTATTTTTCTGCATAACCACCCTGGACTTCAACGCACTTTCTCCAACGTTTCACAAGTTTTTTTTCTTTTAATTTTATCTTGAAAAAAATTTCCGGTTGTATCTATAACCAATTCTGCACTGCATCAAAGACTTCTTCGTCAGTTGCAAATCTTCTTCCCTTTATCTCTTTCTTCAATGATCCAAACACATGAAAATCACTTGAAACCAGGTCTGGATTGTATGGCGTGTGTTCCTGCACTTCGAATCCCAACTCCTTCATTGTTTCGGCTGTTGTGCCTATTGTCGTACCTTGTAAGATGGAATACTCTGCACCATGACTGATATGTAAATTACTGGAAATTTCACCTTATTTGATTCGTCTGCTTGCTTCGCCATACCCTCAAGGACTTTCAAATTGTCCTCGGTGGTTGACGTCGATGGCCTGCCTGATCTTCCGTCATCACATAAAGAAGTTCTTCCCTGCTTGAAGCAATTTAATCATTTGTAGTTCTTGTTTCGAGATAAACAACAGTCAGCTTACATTCGAAAAATAATTTCTGCCGTTTTAACACTTTCCTCACACAAAAAGCGAAACACTGCCCTCATTTCCTGCTTGGTGCGCATCAACAATGGAATTGCCATTTTTAAAGGTCTGCTATACTCCAATGACTAACGCAGGAATAAGTTGTTGCAAAGAAGTATTGCCAATTACACTAATTCAGCCTTGGATACTAGTAGTATTACCAAACCCTGGAAAGAGAAATTGCAGAAGTCCCTTTACATTTTTACTTACCCCCAGGGGGGCACCTCGAAATGAGGTTGAGATGCTTCCGGCATGGTGGTTGAATCTCGCCACCCTAGAAGGTACATGAAAAGGTGGGGGTCTGGATCATCCCATCGATGATGGGACATACTTCCTTAGGGAAGGGTTGTACCGTGGCCTGTGATTGCCCTTATGACTCAATCCCAGTTGCCACCAGTGTTGCTGCTACAGAGGTCCGTTCATTCAGTATTTATTATCCGTGTGCTTTCAAGCTTGTCGGAGAGTCGGTGATATGACTTACCCTTGCATATGGAACACTAAACGATTTATAATTTCTTTCACTCAAAATTATTCAAATAGGTTACAGCAATATTATACTATCCACTGCGAAGCGTATTATCTTTTAATTATAATATTATTTTACTTTTGTATTCTAATCTTTATCTGTGTTCCATACTTAGGAGAAGAGGAAGAAGGCGAGGAGGAGGAAGGTATGGAAGACGAAGAGTGTGAAGAAACGGAGTCAAGAGTAGGCTCCCAAGGAGCCAGACCCCGCAGAATGTCCGAATTAGACGCCATACCCAATAAAATCGTTCCCATCCCTCCTTACAGCTCGTTCTTCATCTTTTCGCCAACGAATTGGTGAGTGAATATTTCTCGCTTGATTTGGGAATAATGTCCTGAGAATATGGTATGTAACATATTCATACTTCTGCAGTTAAATAGTATCAATTTAATTGAATTTCGTGCATATTAAGATTGCTGGAAGTATATTTGAATAATAGTCATTAAAAAAGCGATTTTACAAAACATTTTCCTATTTCATTGCTGGTTTTCTTGGGCACTTTAATGCATTCAAGCACCTACATAAAGAAACTCTGTAACCAGAGAGAACTTCAGCCATAGCCATCGCATCAAAATCACCTGATATTTGTATTGACTAGCATTCTGATATTTTATTTCAAACTTTCTGAATTGTGGAATTTTACAAATAATATTTTGGGTACTCAGAAAACATCTATGGGGCCGCAGTGGCCCGGTGGTAAGGTCTCGGCTTCGGAACCGGAGGGTTCCAGGTTCGTGACCCGATTCCACCGAAGAACCGTCGTGTAAGGGGGTCTGTTGCACGTTAAATCCGTCATGACCAAACGTCCTCCTGCTGGTGTGGTGTGGGGAGGTGCCAGCTCAGGTGTCGTCCTCGTCATCTGACCGCGGTTCAAAATTAAGATGTCCGTCCCAAAATAGCCCTAGTGCTGCTTCAAACGGGACGTTAATATAACCAAACCAAACCAGAAAATATCTATTTAATGTGTTAAAAGTGATAGAGGAAAACAAAATAATATTTTCTTGTAGAATATATGTTAGGAAATGTCACCTTTGGGCTGCGGAAGGAGATGTTCGATTCAGTCAATAAAATCCTGCTCTTCCATGAGGTATCTTTCTCGTTCTGACTTACAGAGTATTCACAAATAATATGTAGGATATTCAGAAAATGCCTATCTAATGTATTAAAGGTAATAGAGGAAACCAAAATAATAATTTGTTATAAAACGTGTGGTTGGAACTGTTGCCTTTGGTCTGTAGAAGGAGATGTTCGATGTAGTCGTCACCTGCTCTTGCGTGAGGTGGCTTTCTTATTAAGATTTGGAAAGTATATATTGTTGCACGAATTCAGTACTTCCAGATATCCACCTGAAACATGAGACTGCAAAAGATGATTAACAAGCTTCTTAAGGATTTGCAGTGAGTCATTCAATCAGACACTCTTCGTATACGCTCATGCTCGAGCACGCGCATCAGTAATTTCGCAGAAGATCTTTTAGATTTCAATCGGTTCCATTTCTAAACCTTATATATGAGTTGATATATACAAGTTCAGAATTCGAGCAACATATTGTTGCAAATCACAAGGGAGATTTAACGCCTCAAGAAAGTGCAGAGAGATTGAAATGAGCGTCTATCTCTTTCTACCAGTTAAACCATTTACGAGTACGTATTCTTTAGTAAACGACAATTTTCTGACTCATTTTACCAAGTATCTTGAATGAAAGATTTTACTGGTATCTTTGCTTCAATTCTTCTGCCTATGTTGTCTCTGTTCTTTTTATTATTATTATGTTTAAAAAAATTCTTAAATCGTTCTAGAGAGTTTGTCTATCTTTAAGAACATAATAAGGGCAAAAAACAATTTTCTGACTCATGCTAAAATTGTAAGCGATAGTAAAATATCTCCCTATCACCTTTAATTGATATTTATTGAAAATTTGAAAGATTTTGTTATCTTTGCTTCAATTTTTCTGCCTATTTCGTCTCTGTTCTTTTTATATTATTATCAAGTTTGAAAAAATTCTTAAGAGTATATTCTTTAAGAGTATAAATGCTTAGATTAAAAAATGAATGCCTTTAGGTTATATTTTATTTTAATACCGGATAGTATTTAAACAATCTTTTTACTGTGTTGTGAATAATATAATCAGACATTTTCTTAAACGCTATAAACGATTTGATTTATTACAGAACGAAAATTTGACATTTATTTTAAATTATTTGATATCAGTAGATAGTTGAATGTAATATCCTTTATTATCTTATATTGTGGTATTTGTTTATGACTTTCTTTTTATAGTTTGCAAGTCTGATTCAAAGTAGTTTAAATAACGCTTTATGATACCATTTTTATTTATTAAAACAGGAGATAGTACAGTAACATTTTATTCGCTATTTGAAATTTTCTGTACTAGGCTTTTATACCATATATTTACATGTTGTAAACTGAAAATAATTTGATATAAATTGCATGCGGACAAATTGAAACGAGACAGTTTAATACAAGTTCGTTTCTAAAATGTCACTTACCAAATGTTCTTTTTATTATATATATATATATATATATATATATATATATATATATATATATATATATATATATATATATATATATATATATATTATAGTTAATGTTCGATTGCCAAAGCTGAATTACTTGGGAGCGATTTCTCGCCAAATATAACCTTGTTAATTTCATATTTCAATCCGAAATGCTTTTTGTAATCGTTCTTATAATCATTCAAGATCGGCGGATTTTTTAACTCGTTTTCGGACGGTTGATGTGATTTTATCGTACTTGGCGAGAAATCGAACCCTGACTATAGGTCATGATTAGGTTCAAATTGATATACAATCAGAATTAAGTTGATAGTTTAGAAATATAGGTCAGTTGTAACAATCCAAAGAATTTTTATATTTTAATTAAAACATTTTTACACCTTATATTGGAAAAGCTAATGAGTGATTCTTCACAGAATTGCATTTTGTCAAAAGATAGATAACTTCATGTCAATCGTTTCAGCTTCCGAGTGTTTTGCCATCGGGTGATCAACCACAGTTTGTTTGGCAACATAGTGCTGGCGTGCATTCTCATCAGCAGCGCCATGTTGGCTGCAGAAGATCCACTCAGCTCAGATACCCCTAGGAATAAGGTAATTGACTGACTAACTTTGGTTATATCTGCTTGTTGAGAGGTTTTACATATCATAGTATCCAAGCAACAATGGTTTTATTCGTAAAAAACTTCTATTTAGACCTTATGTTTCTATTATTGAAACTTGGGAAGGGATTTTAATGACTTTTCAATTAAAACAACAGCCTCTAAAATTTGAATCAAAAGCTCCAATTATATCTGTTTAACTTCAGCAATAAAATGTGCAAATTTTATGTCAGATTCGCTGGAAAGCTTATAAGCCAGTTAACAGCTACGCTACACGAGCAATTGCTTTTGTATAATGGTCATGTTACTCGGCTGAGAACCACAAGGTCCCAGGTTCTATCCTCGCGCATCACAATTCGCTACAACTTCTGCAATAAAAATAATTTGATATTTCGGGCCAAGATTTATACAGCTGTTGCTGTTGAGGTAATGAAAAAGTGCTCCTTATTTCATAATTAACATTCAGTGTTAAAGTTGGTTCAAAATATTTACAAAATGTATCTATTTCTATGTCCTCTTTTTAAAACAAAGCATCAAATGTTGCCAATAAAATTTAGTTTCTGTTTATGAAATTTTAAAAATTCCATAATGATTAATCAAAATATTTTAAGATAGAAATAAGAAAATATTTAAATTCTAGAGAGATGGATATTCTGTATAATGTCTCTGAAATATATACAGATTAATGCAAACATAATGAAAGTAAGAAAAGTTTTTAAAAAGTAATATATAAAATTTACAATTGCCCTAAGTCCAAACCATTTAATTCTTAGGGTTTTTTTTTATTGCATAAATATGCTTGATCGACCTTCCTGACATTGACCTTGAAGATTCAATGTCAGGAAGAAGTAAAGATTCGATATACAGAAATTTATATATTAACAATTTTTCATCATTTTTTTAAAACTAAAAGCAACTTTCTAAGTATACATTTTTTTAAAGTCAAAAAGATTTACAAGAATAAAATTATCAAAATTGATTTATTTTTATAAAAAATGTAGAAATTGCAACGAGTTTTTAAAATTTTTCATACCGTACTTGTCGAAATTTCCTTCTTTTTTGCCACGTCCTTATCTGTAAAAAAATATTAATTCGTGAATTTCTAAAGAATTATTTAGCTTTCTAAAATCCAAATGTCTGAATGAAGGAAATATTTAGACATTTTTGGAAAGAGAAACCTGGTAATTTCTACTAAATAGGGAGAATTTGGGGAATTTCTATTACATTATGAGAAAAACCATGTATCCACTCCAATCATTGCCCAATTAACAAATTTTTAAATCGTTAGAAAAGGGCATATATTTTCAGTTAGAAAAGAAAACGCTCTGTTCCAAAACAAATTAATTTCTTAATTTTTACACAATTTCGTTTTTTATGTAGTCATATTTAATGAAATATTTTAGATACACTTATCTTTAAAACAAAGCGCTTCAATTTTCTGCGACCAAAACTAACGAAGCTACGGATTCCTTTATTTTAGGCTAATCAAAAACATCTTCGGGTAAGAGCCGTGCTTTTCTTTGGTAATGTGCCATCTTTGGGATGATATAAAGTCCTTTAAAACAGTTACATTCAAATAATTATAATTCATTCGATTTTAGCAGGAAAAATATGGATGTCTTAAAAAAAAACTTTAGATTGTCAAGAGTAATATAATCGGGAAATTATAAACAATATAGATTTTGTAAAAAAATTTCTGAATTGTTTTCAATGACTCGAACAAAATGGAATATAATTCTTTCGATCATTTGGAACAATTTTTCCATCTCGAAATATGTGCCTACCTCTAACTGATTAGAAAAAAACTACTGAATCTTGAGTAGCGTGGAAAAAATTTATGCATTTTAAATAATAATTCTGAAATTTCTAATGTATTATGAAAACTAGCAAATTTCATTTGCCATTTGATATTCTATTTAGCATAATTATTTTTTATATTCCATTAACGAAATGCTATCTCTTTGTAGATATACGCAAGCTGTAGATTTTAAACGTTCTTATTAGTACTTTTGATACTAAAGAGTTAAATCTTGCAAAAAAAAATGTATATTCTTTGTACATTATATTTGAATAAAATCTATAATATAATTATCTAACGCCAGCTGTAATGCTGAGGGGAGTTTAAAAGTATTCTCACTTCAGTTACTTGCATCATTATATAATGTGCAAATCCCAAATTTGTTTTGGCGTCAAGCAAACAAATCAGAGAGTGATTTTTTTATGTTTGAAGCAACTTATTTATCGATATGTGATTAAAACTAATTAATAAATATTAAACTATCTAATAAAAATTAGTTATGTAATCAAAAACTTTGCGTTTTATTTACGTTATTTTAAGTTACATTGTAATAAAGACCAATGAGCTGAGGTCTGCAACTTTTATTATTTTATATTTATTTCAATTAATTCTCCTGTCATGGATCAGTTGCAGTTATAGTTAACATTTTCTTTTAGCATTTTTAATTTTTAGTTTTAATTGGATGTTTGACATTACTTTTTTTCGGTTTGAGATCACAGCTCGTTCCGATCCGTTTTTAAATGATCAGTTAGTTTGAGTGTTCATAAAGTTTTTTTTTTAAATAATAAAATACCGGGTCTTTGATGTTTATTTTTAATTTTAGTGTATATTTAAAGTGCACTACAAATTATATATATTTTTTCTATTTCTTAAGAACTTTGCTAATGTGCATGAGTTTTTTTTTGTTACAATTTTCGCTAATTAATGTGTGTTAATTAGATCTGAGACACTGTCAACTACATAAGAAAACTACTTAAATGGGCAAATTTTCTAATTTTCCCAAAATAATTAATCTATAAGTGGATCTTGATCATTTCACCGAAGCACAGATATATTGCATTATTATTTTTTTTTATTTTTATTTTTATTTTCAGATTTTGAATAAATTTGACATGTTTTTTACAACCGTTTTCACCGTAGAAATCACATTGAAAGTAAGTATCATCACCTTCCGTATGAAATATAATTAGCCTTATAAACCTTTTGAATGATATAATTCGCTGTGTTTCTTGTTCCAGGCTATCACGTTTGGTCTCATCCTACACAAAGGCTCTTTTTGCCGAAGTGCTTTTAACAATCTAGATATCCTTGTGGTGTCCGTATCTCTCATATCCTTTGGCTTCGAGTAAGTCCGAATTTTTATTCGTGTATTTTATATACTTTTAAATACTTCCCCGTTAAAGATATGCATATTATTCTAATTGGATAAATGCTTTAAATGATGAGAAAATTATATTTTATGTTGTTTCAGCCAGTCATTTTTCAAAAAGTTACGAATCCTCGATAGTAATGTTAAGCTTTACCTTTATTCTTTAATAAACGTCTATAATAGACAATTAAATATAATTTGTCATAATTAATAATAATATTGTTACAAAATTATTTTTCTACTGCAAATACCGCCAGTAAATCGTAATGACGCAGCGCATTTAATTGCTATAGTTCATTAGTTCAGCAGCTTTCTTGCTGTCTAATCCTCCAAGGCCTCTTATTTGTCGGCGACTCCGACTCCTCTCACTCACGTCTTCTGACGATCCACTCGACGACTTCTTCTGACGATACACACGACGACTTCGGACGATCCACACAACAACTACCACCAGTAGCTACTGAGCGCCCGTCTTTTATAGTTACAGGAGGCGGGGCTAGAATCTTCTGACCAATCAGGGAGTACCTGGCTGCATCTCGGTTGTTAGTGGATGGATCTTGAAAGTTCTCGAACTTTCCGGTACTATCCATTTAGTCGCCGAACTCGCCAAATTTATCGCCAAGCCGCCAAATGCTCGCCAAGTCTGTCGCCAAGCTCTAAGTTCATTGATCTCAGCACGTACAGGACCGATCGTACAACGGTCTTTCTTACGATGACTCTATTCGTGCCGGGTAGCAATATTATAGGTTCGTAACAATATAGTATAAAAATTTCTTGATATTTCGAATTGAGTGCTTGTTTATTAACTGCATGACACTGGTGAATTTAGACAATGTAATAGCATAAAATCTATGGTGAATTTTTTAGATTAATCATTAATATGCAGTTAATACGCAAGTGGCTAGAATTGTTAAACATGTTTTTGAAAATGAATTGACTAAAAGTATAATTCCTTTTCAGCAATGGTGCTATTTCAGTAGTGAAGATTCTTCGAGTGCTCAGAGTTTTACGTCCCCTTAGAGCTATTAATCGTGCTAAAGGTTTAAAAGTAAGATTTATCCTTTCTTTACATCTCTTAATAAAATTTATAAGTAGATGCAATATCTATTAATGGAAAAGCCTGGATACTTGAAGCCATTGTTTTAAATAGCAATAACTCAGGAAATTTTGTTTAAAAAAAATTTAATCCAAAAAGTCTTAAATCCATAGCAAAACTTTATTGCACAAAAACTTTTATACCTATATGTATGTTGTTGTTTTGAAATATCAATAGTTTTTCTGTGGTCAAAATTTTCTTAAAAATTTCAGCAAGAGCAATGAAAATAAGGTGTTTTAACACAGAAACAAAAACAGTTTTTTAGAAAACTTTAAATCACTAAGCTTCTTATTTCACTTGGAAACTCAATTATAAATCCAGCACTTCTGCAGCAAAAAAACTGCTTGTTCGCTACAAAACATTCATGTAAAATCTATCTTCTTTTTTCTTCATTTCTGTCCGATTTATTAGTAATATATTGCTAACTAAGTAAATCATTTTTTATTTAAGCACAATCCCTTACTAAGCCATCTCATTGGCATGCTATTTCTCTCTTCACCGATTATGTCCGGAGGTAAAGAACCTTGAATTCAAGTACTCCTTGACACTCCCTTCAAATGTTTATTCTGAAACTTATTCCGACAACCATATCACTCATTCTATGCTTACAACAACTTAAAAAGTTACTAGATTCTTAAAACTTTTGATGACATCGCTTTGTTTTTATAATATTTAGGGTTTGGGGTTATAAGAATTGAAATATTATAACCAAGTGATATAGCTATAATACAGGGTGGTTATAATTAAAGTTTCACTTTGAAATGGTCGTAAAAGAAAAACTGCTAGACCAAATGTTATCAAACTGTATAATAATTTAAAGAAAGTCATGGGAATTTCTTTTTCCACCAAAAAAATTCAAAAGCTCACCATCAGGGGAGAAATAGCGCTGTATGCAATATTGCTAAACAAAATAAGACATGAAGACATTGGTTTAAAATGTGTTTATTCATTTCTGAAATGTGTTTGCAAAACATGTTCAATGAAGGTTAACTCAAAGCACTGTTTATGGTGATAATTTGAAAATTTGGCGGAACTGAAAAATGCGATACATCGACGTGTGCGTGACATTCCTCCTGATATGCTAAGACTACTGTTGAGAATGCAGTAATGCGATTTAACTTGGTTTTAGGAAATGGTGGACTCGACATTGATCATGCTTTGTAACACGTTTTAGAAACAATAAAACACAATTTAAACCGATGTCTTTCTTTTTGGTCTATTTTGCTTAACAATATTGCATACAATGCCATTTCTCCCCTGGTGCTGAGTTTTTGAACTTTTTTGCCAGAAAAGAAATTCCCATGTCCTCCTTTAAACTATTAAAAAATTTGATAACATTTAGTCCAGTAGTTCACCTTTTATGACAGTTTCACAGTGGAACTTTAATTATAAACAACCTGTATATTAATAATGTTTATAATATTTGTCCATTACGAATATTGGTACAGAAACTCAAAATTTCATATTTGAATTTCATTACTTAAAATTCATGATTTTTATTCTGTTTATATTCGTATGTGCTCAGTGTATATTTTGTGTTTACGGAATTTTTGAATTTATTTCCTATTCAGAAATTCCTCTCATAATAATGTTTACTTTTTTGTTAATATTTTCTATTTCAATTGCAGCATGTTGTTCAGTGCGTCATTGTTGCCGTCAAAACCATCGGTAACATCATGTTAGTTACATTTTTACTCAATTTCATGTTTGGTGTCATTGGAGTTCAGTTGTTCAAGGTAAGAAGATATTATTATTATTACTGGAGAAACCGTGGTTATTACTGTTGAAAAAATTTATTAGGGAAAAAATATCATTTTAAAACAGAACTTATGTTTTTTAGAAATTTTTTTTAAAAGAATAGCCAATAGAATTTCGATCAGAAGAATCGGTATTTTTTTGTATTTGAGTTTTTGGATGTAAATAAACAATGCCGTTACACGATGAATGAACAAAATGGAAGTAACTAATCTGAGCCTGTTTTATCCGGTTTAAATCAGATTGATGCAGATCATGTGTTTTATTCGTAATTAAATAATTAAATTTTTCCTTCTCGAGGAAAATATATAATTTTCACAGCAATCAAAGATAACTTTGTGAGTTGGCATTAAAATATTACTTAAATCAGATTAAAGGTACAATGGATGTTGAAACCAAAATGTATCATTTTCTGAGATATTGTTTTGAAATTTTCATGGCTAATATATTATCAGTCTAATGCTGTAAAAAAGATTCAGCAATATTTATTACTAAAGTTTTCCTTTTTTGGTAAAAAAAATGAAAAAAAAATGTATTAGAATATTTTAAAACTTCTAACTGTTCCATGCACATTAAAATAGAATATAAATATTTTTTTAAAGATTTTTAGATAGATATTTTAACTCTAAACCATATTTTACATGTTTAACTTTTTCGAAAATATATTTTTCACTTCAAAACTTGAGTTATTTATTTTTTTAAAAAAAAATCGATGAAGTAATATTGCAAGAGATCTTCAATAAAAAAAAAATTCTAAAATTCATAAATAACCTGTTCATTCAATATTATATCATTATATATTTATACAGCATAATAGAAAAGTTTCAGGTTTATAATTAAAAATGAGACGCGAGTGGAGTATTTTAAAACTCCACCACTCGAAAGAAAACGATTTTGTGTCATATTGCAGCTATCTAAATGTAAACAAATGAGATTGGTATCCTAATATCAATTTTAAAAAAACTCTAACCTTGAGCAAGCGAAAAAAGATATAAAAATAATTATTTTTGCAAGCGATTACTCACAATCGAAATATTCATAAAGATAAAAATTAAAATAATCCCAGTTTTAGTTCATTTTTTCACATGTTCGTTGTACTCTTAAGGGAAAATTGTCGATAAGTTTAATTAGGTCAGTTCTAGTCCATCGATATTAACAGTTCAAAAAAAATATCGATAAAGTATTGAGGATGATAATATATCAGACCGAAATCAATATATACATATCGAAATCAGCATCTAATATATCAAAGAAATTGCATACCAGCGGAAATAATTTCTCGGAGACATTTTCCTATGTTCTAATAAATATAATTATGTATTACTAACAGATTACCGTTGGTGAAAGGCCGGGATAGCCTGGTTGGAAAGGCGTTGGATTCACATCCCTTGGGTTGTGAGTTCGAACCTCGCAGACCGAAGACTCCCCGTGTATGTGGTGACTGGCACACGTATAAATCTATCGTGGTCACAAAATCCTCCATATCGAGAGAAATGCCACGGGGGTACTAGTTCAGAGTTCTTTCTTTGATTCAGGTCTAAATTACGATCTGTGAATGAAGTCCGCCCCATAAAAAAGATTGTGACTAGCTAGGACGTGCTCTTGACCCTAGATGGCGCTATTGAAAAACAAGAGACGCTCTCTCGGTTTAAAATTGCTGGCTTCGTCAGTGGATTTGTCTATGACAAGTGTCATTAGAAACAACAACAACCGTTGGTGAATAATAGTTATAAAAGGGCCTAAGGGCGCCTACCTTTGGCGATTGTTTTCGCAATTAATCGCAAATAGACAATTAATAAACAAGCATTATAACACTGAATATGTATATTGGAACATATTTTATCCGTCTTATTGAAACTAGAGTTTGTTATAGAACTATAACTATTGTCACAAAATCTCGTGCCAGATTTCATATATTTAAGTTATTACGTTTTTGAGTTTATCGCTTTATATGTTACAACAGACGGTTAGCCCCTTCCGGAAATAGTTCCAAATTTGACAATGTTCTACCCTTTAAATATTAAATATATATACCAAATTGTATACATCTAGCTATCTTCGTTTTGTAGTTATCGAATTAATTTATATTCTGCCAGTCGGGTTGGCAGGTGTCCTCGAGATTTATTTCATTCAAAATATCAGGGAGAAAAAATTTTGTGTTAAGTCTGTATACCAAATTTAATCCATCTAGCTGAAAGCGGTTTTGAATAATCTTGTGCGGGGGCAGATAAATTGACATATTCCAAAAATTCATTTGGGGGGGGGGGTGGAAGTGCTTGAAAATTTCTGGAGCATGAAAATTCTTCAAAATCTCGAATTCGAATTTTTTTTTTTACGGTTGCTGTATTTCCTCTTTGTAACTTCTTTTATGAGAAAGTAAAATCGGGCACAAAGAACTGTTAAATTATCTAGAATTAAGGCTCTAAATGTTGCATGATTCAATGATATGCAAGTTCTCAGATATTTGATAGACGAGTCGTAAAGTTAAATCCAACTTGTGATTTAACTTTATTAATTTAAAAATGAATCTGGTCAAAACCAGTCTGTATAATGATACTATATAAATTCTATATTTCCTTCATTTTTCTTCTGTGTTATTTTTAACCTTTTTTTAAAGTGTATTTTATATATTCATAAATGACGTCATTGCTTTTTTTCCCCAGGGCAAGTTTTATTCATGTAGTGATGGCTCAAAACTTTTTGAAAAAGATTGCCAGTAAGCAAAATTTTTATTCCATTTTTTAAAAAAATATCATACTTAAATCTGATATTTTTCTTTAAAATCACAAATAAAAAATATATGCATATAAATTTAAAATGATAGTGCTCATAGACTGGAAATCTGTAAATTGAAACATTCAACTTGTACAAATGCACAAAAAAAAAAAAAAAAAAAAAAAAAAAAAAAAATCGCTCAGAATGCTCTGCAGAGAAGATATTTTGAATGTCGTTGCTCCTTGAGTGGCAGTAGCACTTCTTGAATATAGGAATTAATTAAAAGGGAGAGATCTAAATATAAAATTTTATTAGAATTCTAAACTAAAACTCTATAAACTATCTAAATTCTAATTCAAAAACTCTAATTAGAATATTCATTAAAAACTAATCTAAATGTTAGTATTTTTTCAATAAGTTTAGAAAATATTGTTACACAAAAAACAATTTTACTTCAATTTAGAACTTAGAAAATTAGTTTATCAGTGATATCGATTTATTTGTAAATTTTTTCTTTAATTTTGATAAAATATTCAAAATATTTAAATATATTTTATGCCGATACTTTTCTTTTTTTTAGAAACTGAATTAATATTCACTCGCTATGCAAAAGTATTAAATATATTTATTGTATGTACTTCATCGCTGCGAATGAAAATAAATATATAAGATAAAATAAAATAAAAACAGACGATTAAATATAACTGACTAAAAGTTCAAATTCTCTTTCAATTTTAAGAATTGGTCTATCTACATAAGAAGAATGTAGATAGTTGTGGCAAGAAAATCTCAATATCACTTCAAAATAAATAACAGTTTTAAAAAAATCCTTTTTTGATTTGAAACAAGATAAAAATACTAGCAATAATTTTTAATTACAATTTTTGAAATATATTTTTTTACATTCCTTATCATATATAAATTGAAATTTCTATTGAAATGCATTTTTAAACTAAGAGAATTTTTTTATTACAAAGTAAAGAAATTTTTAGAATAATTTTGCCAATTAAGAACTTGATTATTATATAAAATTTTATTTTCAGTATTTTTAATGAAACGAATTTGTTGGATAAATTCCAAACATGAATTGAAAGTTTAGATGTTAGATGACAAACATCTTTCTATTTTGTAACTAATCTCAAAATGGCAAAATAATTACACTGCTTGAAAATAATCGGAAAATTCAATTTGAATGTCGAAAATATATTAGTTATAGATTAAATAATAATAAGATTAAAAAGTGTAATGAGTAAATTTTATTTTCTCATTAAAGCGGTTCATAAAAAAGAAAAACACGATTTGAAAAACATTTGATTGTTAAAAAAAAATGTCGTCTGCAAATATGTCATGTTTGAATAATATTGTTCACTTTTTGGCAATGCGCCTAACTATCATTTTCATGTTTTTGAAAAAGTCGTTTGTCTTTGTCCATTTTTTTCTTTTTGCTATTATATTGAAATGAAAAGAATTTAGAATAGTAAAATCTATTTGCGAAAATAAAGTTTTTACAGATCCAACATGTATTTATTGCTTAAAAACGTAATTAAATAAATTAAGATTAAATTACTGAACACACATAAACGCAGAATAAGACGATTATTTAACAGACAGGTAATTACTAAATATTCATAATGAATAAATACTCATAAATATAATTATTAGGCTCATTGATTTCAAAAAATATATTTTTAATCAGTTAACGAAAGCAATAAAAGCAATATTTGCCTCCGTCCGAAAACGCGATGTACTTATTAAAAGAAAGTTAAAGATTAAACGGATAAAATAAATAATTTAGATATCGAGTAACTGTTTGAATTCGGTAATAACCTTTATGCAACACGCGATAGCAGACAAACATTTATATTCGAGGAAATCAAAATTTTGAATGAGAAGAACATTATGATAACTAAATTAATTTAACATAAGCTATGTTCATGAAATGGGCGAATTTATGAAAGTACTATGGTAATGTAAAGAAACAGTAACCAATCGAAATAATTAACTGAAACTTCTATAAGATTCCGTCGTAAGGGGTGGATATTTACGAATTTATTTTGTTCTAAAATAGTCTTAGACATAGAAAAATTCTACTTCATAGTATAATTTAAACTGTCTTAAATATTTTTTTAGTAAATTTACTCAATCTATATATTTAAAATAATTTGTGAAACAAAGCCATTGTTTCTTCAACTCCAACATGCCACTTCTATTTCACATCAAAACTCAGATACATCATCAGTCATCTGCCCTTCAACTTTTTTTTTTGAGATATCGGAAAGTAAAAGTTTGGCAAAGTCCCAAATTTTTAAAATTGGACCAATTTTATTCGCCTGTTAATCTGACCAATAGGTAAGCTAACTGATCAAGTTTTACAATTTTATACAATTGTTTTTCAACTTAATACCAATATTAAATAATTAATTTTTGTGTTAAATTGTAATCCAATAAAGTGGTTGACGTAATTAAATTAATAGTAGTAATATGATAAACAACAGCTAGTTACTGACACCTAATTAAAAAAAATATTATAATTGAAATTGAAATTAATGCACCATTACTAAAATTGGTGCCAATAAAAAGTTTCTTTTTAAAATTTTGTAAATATTATTTCTGTGTTATATAATGTGAAAGAAACTTTTCCAATTCATTTTTAAATTTATTTTAAAATATTGAAGGTCTAAGTAAATTTTTTAATAAAATTTTCTAGCTTGAATCTATTTTCCCAAATGTTAAACTAACCAAATTCTCCAGATTTAATTGTGTGTGCTTTGTAGAGCATTAAACATTGTTTATTCATATTTTTTTTTGTATTAAGCAGTTTTTTGTATTATTTTGTATTTACAGATGGCAACCTCTCTTAAAACATTTTATAATAAAATCTGTATTTGTTTCATGTCTTTAAAGTACTTTAAAAAAATTCTTGCGTTTCAGGGGTTACTATATCGTATACGAAGGAGGTGACATTACGAAACCCAAAGCCGAGGAGAGGGTATGGGAGCGTTACAAGTTTAATTTCGATGACGTTGCCAAAGCCATGCTCACTCTTTTCACCGTTTCCACTTTTGAGGGATGGCCTCAGTAAGTGTCTCGCATTCTCCAACAAAGTTTGTTTTGCATTTTTTTGAGAAGTTGATTTTTTGCTTATGGTAACATCTTGTTTCAGTTACATAAGATAGAAGACAATGTAAATAAATTATTGTTGCTTTTCTTGATTACACAATAATTTATTTGATAGTAAAGATTGTAGCATGGATGAATTGACCTGAAGACACATGTTGTCTTTATGTGGCTTATTGGTAACATCAACAACAAAAGGCACATGAGTATTCATAGTGTAGTATGCCTGGAGAACTACACATAAAATTTCTCGGGAGAAAGCCGAAATCATACCCCCCCTAGTACATGTTTATGTTAGAAAAAAAATACATACTAACATCAACAGTGAGACCACGTGATATTTATATGATTGGCAGCTAGCTTCGTCCAAGAAGACCACGTGGTTAACTGAATTCTTAACAAACAATAATTGCCACACAATCAATATTGTGAGAGCACGAATGCTTACCTTAGCATTTTCTTATCACTACAGGAATTTGATAGGAAAACGTCTTATAGAACACTGTAATAAATGTGTGTCGAAACATTGAAGTTGTTTAATCTAAAGTTCGATAATGGAACCATAAAAATGTATCTTAATAATGTTATAAGAAATTCTAGAAGAAAAAGACAATTTTTCCATCTACTTTTGCAAATAAACGAAAAGTAAGATAAAGCAAGCCTTTTGTTGTTAGTTACGTATTTCATATTGTGAGAAGTAATACTTACTGTGTAAGTGAAAAGTATGCCAAAACTCATGCATATATTTACCAATAAAAAGCTTTTTACAATAACCTGGATCATATACCGCTATTTTCAATTTGAATGAAGTTTTTATTCTTTATTAGTTGGTTAAATATTTCCACAATCAAATCCCGTATCGACTATGCGGGATTCAATCTCAACAGTTTCCCAAACTACAATTTGCATTGGAAGAATAAGCAAATAATGCTTGTTTGACTATTTCAATTATTACATATCTTGAAGTAATTGATGTCACGTTTAAAAGAAAGGCTCCATATGATCATGGATAATTTTTTTTAAAAATCCATTATATTTCTTCTGCTACTTTTAACACTAAAAGAGGTTTTTCTAAAATGCCAAGATTGTACAAGCAGAACAGTTCACATTTTACCTATTTATTAAAGCACAGAAATCTTTATATTTTGTCAATGCCTTAGTTCGTACAAGTTGTTCACTACCTCAAAAGTGCTTTGATAGTGAATAAAAATCCGTTAGAATCGAATACCACAATTGAACTTTAATCTTTTCTGCAGTGTCCCAAATTAATATCAGTTCAAAATAACAAAATATTCTTGAAGAAGAGAAAAAAAACTATTACTTTTTTTCTCTCTTACTCTTAATGCCTACTATTAGTAAATACTCCCAAAATATTTTACCTCTTCTTTTGATGAATCTGGATAAAGTGCAATGCTCTTCATATCTACCATTAACAAATATTACCAATGTACTTTGTCTATACATTTCAATGCTAGATATCGCCACCATTATGAGGTTGTATTAATCGAATCGCTATAAATCGAGGTCTCTGTAAACTGAACCATTATCAAAAAATGGAATTGTGTTTTATATTTCTTAGTAAAATATACTAAGTGTTAGAGTTAGCATCATATTTGTCGATTTTTGCAATAAACTAGTAAAACATAAACAAAGATAATAATAAAATGTTATTTCACCAATAAATTTGGATTATTAAAATTTGTGGAATAACTAATTAAATTTGCATGATTAAATCACACTCTCACTTAATAGAATGAAAATATGAGCATTCATCCTCGCTTTATAGAATGATTTTGCCTCCTGCTTAATAGAGACGCTTTTGCTCGTGGTCCAGTTCGTACGAATATCTAGTCTGAACTCAGAGGTTTTATCTTTTGACACACAAGGTGACTGCTGCTGAAAGTGATGCTAAAAAGCTTTGGAAGATTATCTTTTATAACTCAATAAGTTACTCAGAATAAAAGAAAAATCAATTATATATTCTGTTTTTAAACGTTTTAATATGGTGTTAACAACTTCTAGATAGTTTTGGGAAAAAGTGACACTGTGG
This sequence comes from Argiope bruennichi, assembly GCF_947563725.1. Lineage (NCBI taxonomy): Eukaryota > Metazoa > Arthropoda > Arachnida > Araneae > Araneidae > Argiope > Argiope bruennichi. Next base: position 90,783,873 of record NC_079161.1, read on the forward strand.
TCTGCAGTTTTTGCTTTATTAAAGAGGCTAAAATATTCTTAACTCATTGCCGAATTCGACTCCTATAACCATCAAATTTACCTTGTAAAACTATGTACGAAAACGCATTAAAACGTCAATGGTAAAATACGGAGGAAAAGATCAAAATCATTAACAATAGCAAATTAATCGATTAAAGAATTACTAAAAATACTAAGAATGTAGTAGTGTAACTAAGAATTTTTAGTAATTCTGAAAGAATTCAGAATTACTAAAAATACTAATATGTGTTATAATTATACCACCTAATGCTATATTAAAGACAGTGCAGTAAGATGCGGTTCTTTATTATAGGTTGTTGTACGTGGCCATCGACTCGAAAGGGGAGGACGAGGGGCCTTATTACAACTATCGACCCATGGTGGCCGTCTTCTTCATCATCTACATCATCATCATCGCTTTCTTCATGGTCAACATCTTCGTAGGTTTTGTCATCGTCACATTTCAGAACGAGGGAGAGCAAGAGTATAAGAATTGCGAACTGGACAAAAATCAGGTGAAACGTCGTCTCTTGTCTCATGGTTCATTTCATTTATTCATTTAACACTGTTTATCTCCATTAATTACTGAAACTGGCTTTAAATTTTAATAAATACTCTGTAACAGCTAGGAAGATTTTACTATGATTCTTACAATTCGCTTGCATAGCATGACAGAGTTTTAATCGCTTTACATAATTTTTTGAGTTGAGTATCAAACATTTTTTTTAATTTCTTCTCTCATTTATACCTGACAATCGATACATATTTCAAGTATAATTTAAAAGTCTTAGTTTTAAGATAAATTTTGATCTCAGGTTAATTTTACAGAAAATCTAATTATGCATCGAGTTTTTACGCAACTGCCAGAGAAATTTTAAAAAGAATTTATTTGAAATTACATAATAATTTAAAACAATTATTACAAACTTTGCTGCTTAATATTTTATTGAACATATTCGCATACAAATACTAAACAAATTTCATAAACATCTTATTAAATCTTTGTACATACAATGTATTTAAAAACTTTTAAGACTTTAAAAGATTTGATTAGAGAAAAACTAGATGAAACTAAGAAATTTGTTTACAAAAAAATCCTATTGGAAAACTTAAAAGCAAAGTTAAATTCCTTATAATCTAAAAGTTTCAAATATTTTTTTTAAATCCTTAGTTTGAAAAAAATGAAATATTAAATATTGCAGTAACCATGTATAATGACTTTATTGTATCGTATAGTTTAGAGTTTATTGTAAAATAAATTATACTAAGGTGCCAAATGTTATAAAAATAAAATACAGATTTGCTTTCAAAGTTTAAAATACGTTATTGGAAAGCTTTGAAGTTTTTAAATAAATGCTAAAAAGTATCAGCTGGCAAAAACAAATATTTTATCGTTTGTAGTTTAAACAAATTTGAAGAAATTAACTATCGTTTGCAATTGCTTTTTTTAAATTAAAAGCGAAGAATAATATTTTATGACATCAATTAAGAATTTATATGGGTTTTCAGTTACATTAGGAAAAGTTTATTTTTTTTAACTGATATTTAATTAAAATCTTTTTGGATTGCACTTTCAAATATTTCATCTATTATTATTAATTGAGCAAACGGAAAATATCATCAGCATTTCTAATATGTGTTCAGGCTATAGCAGCTGTCTTTATTTAATACAATAAACTCGTAATAATGCTGCAGAATTAGACAAAAGAACCGCCAGATTAACAAAAATTACATATTAACGTTTATTTAAAAATGCATTTAAATAATAAAATTTGTTTATATTGCAGAAAATGTACAACACTATACCAAAAATTATTATTAAATATGTAATTCGTAATTTGTGCAGCAACCTAGTATACGCCTTGGCGAGGCAGCTGCTATCCGTTTAGTAAACTAAATGGCCACTATAAGGCTTCATTTTAGTTTCATAAGCATTTTCTTTGGAAAATAAGATATTAATTAAATCCAACTGATACTATTTAATCCTATTCAAAAATAAAGTAAAGAAGATACCACCCCCCAATAAAAAGCACCTTTTGCGTTTTAAGTATCTAATTCTCATTTTTAAGGAGATTTCCGCTTTTATGTATATTATCATGAAAAAGAATCCAATTTTAAAATATAACGTATTCCTTTTAAAAGATTAAAAAAAAAAGACAACATAAGCACGCCCATACTATCGTTTCCAAGATAAAGATTACAATGAGATAAATTTAAAAGAACTAAAGCGTGCAATTTTTGGAATTTTCTAAATCTAATCATTTTTACATAACGTTACCAATAAATGTTTCTGCTTCTTTATTTAATTAACTTTCTTGGAGCTATCGAATTTTAATTAAAGTACAATTACGCCATTTCATAGTAAGAGAGGAAATATAGAAGTTTTATTCTATTTTTTTCAAAATTAGTAAAATAGATCATATTAAAATACTCCAAGTTAGAGGCTGAAAATCACTATTCAGTCTCTAACTTCCAAGCAATTGCAACTATCCAAATGTTTTATTGCAAAAGTCATACATTTTAATGAGATTCAATTCTCCTAATAAATCAAATTATTGGTTTAGTTTTGTATGTTCAGTCGTACTAGGAAACGAAAATTCCAACCTTCCACCATTTCTATTTCTATCCTTTTTGATCTAGGTGGATCATTTAAGTACTCGTCCGAGATTTTTATTCCCTTTAAAATATATCAAAAGGAGGTTGAAGTCCGGTTAAAATTTCTCTATTAACCATATAACATGTGAAAAATGTTATATATATTGAACGAAAGATGGTTTTAGATTGGATTCTATTATCGGTGAATATCTGCAGAAACTCCAACAAAGTAGTATTATGAAACCACTACAATAATTAATATATAATATATTACAATAAAACACTCGTCATTGCCGCTGTACAATAAGTATTTCATGAATCCTATGAAATCTTCCTAAAGTAAAATAATCCAAACTTTTCGAGTTCAACATTCATTTTTGTGTAATTTCGAAGTTGGAATTAAATTAAAATCGATGATATTCGAAGAAAATTGATTCATATTCTGATAGTGCCAGCGACATTTTGTATTTTCCAAAACTATGGAATTAAAAATTTATAATTAAACTTTATATTTTTAACCATAATTTTATTTATAATTAAATTTTTTATAATTATAATTTTAAAGTAATTATTTGATTTTTTTTTATTTCAGAGGAATTGTATAGAATTTGCACTCAAAGCAAAACCGGTTCGGCGGTATATTCCAAAACAAAGAATTCAATACAAAATTTGGTGGTTCGTGACATCACAGTATTTTGAATATACCATTTTTGTCCTTATAATGGTCAATACTCTTACTCTAGCAATGAAGGTATGTCAGTGTTTTCATACTTTTAAAATTCTAATTTATGTTCATTGATTCTGTATAAACATTTTTTTTAATCTCAGTTTAGTTCTAAAGCTACACCAAGACCTCATCTTAAAACTTCACGCATATTCGTAAATTTTCATACAAATTCTTCTAAGGAGCTATTAGAAATAAAGGTAGCTCCTATGAAAATTCTAGAGCTTTCTTAAATATTTGTTCTGGTATGTTTGTATATTGATGAATTACTCCTTTCACGGCTACAAGTAAAACTCGACATTATATTCTCCTTTTTTTCCAAACAAAATTCGTTCCATTCACACAATTTTATTCAAAATGAATTAGCAAACCTGAAATTTTACCTGAAGACATCATAAAAAAAATGTAGATGTTTTACAAAAAAATTAGTTATCTTAATGTAATCTATGCAAAAAAAAATCTGCTATTATTTTTAACACAAATAATATGAAGAGTTGTACAGTTAAACATTTAAATGACTAATTTGAAAAATTGTAAGACTGTTTGCAGAAATGTGAAAGTTTTCATGTTCTATAGGTGCTGATTTAATAATTCAGTGATCCCTTTCTAATCGATGAAGCAAATCAAATCAAATAATATTTATTAAATCATATTCACTCTTATATGATCATTGAAAAACATTTAATACTCAATGGCTTTCTTTCTGGACTCTGTTTCTCACGATTATGAATTGCGAAATGCAGCCCTCGTTGTTGTGTCTGAACTTGGAGTGGTTAGAAGTTCGAAATCCCTGTCCACAGATGGCAGTGCAAGCGTAGCTAAGCTACGGAGTTTTAAAAAAATAGAAATAATTAGTTTTTATACGTTGGAGCTTATAACTTTTTGATATTAATGCTGTGTAATATTACATTTTTATATATAAAAGCAATATTTTTTTATTCATAATTCCGTTTTCTTTCAACATAGTTTTATGGACAACCTAAATCCTATACAAAAGCTTTGGATATTTTGAATATTATATTTACTACTGTTTTCGCCTGCGAGTTTCTTCTCAAACTGATGGCTTTTAAATTTAAAGTAAGTAAAAAACAAATTTCTGTTATTTTAAGCAACCTTTGAAAAATCAAAATTATTTTTAAAAATGTTTCCTTTTTTTTATCATTTTGATGGAATACAATTGATTTTGAATAGAATTACTTTGGTGATGCTTGGAACGTGTTCGACTTCATTATTGTGTTGGGCAGTTTCATTGATATCATATACGGTGAAGTAAACGTAAGTATATTTTTGTCATGATTCCTTGGAATATTTGAATTGCTTTTTTTGCATGTTTTTTGAGTGTATATAAAATTTACTCGAGTGAAATTTTGCAGGAAACCAAAACTGCTTGCATTTTCTAAACATTTACTTAATGTATGTAAAAAATGAGTCTGGATCATCGCTCACAAATCCAGGAAGGTATATAAGTGTTTAAAGGTAAAAGTAGGAAAAAGAATGAAATGCTGGTAGTTCAGTGATACTCTGGCAGTTTATGGTAAAGAAGTGACCTCTATGAAATGTCACAGAAAACAAGGCGTAGGAACTACTGCTTAGTATTGTTGTTATTGTTATGTCTATCTTTATTCAGATCATTACATTGGTTCTACTAATAAAAAATTTAGAAATGAAAAAAAAATTTGATGCAATATTAAAGATATTGTTTAAAAAGACAAAAGTTATTTAATTTTTACTTCGAGTAACCATACTGCAATTAATTTATCAGAATACTGAAGTCAAATGCAAGAGCTGAAAGGCTAAAGAATCCTGATATGTTCAGATATCTGAATTGAAAGGATTTTATTCTGGCCTCCGAAGCCTATATTAAGCTTTTTGTAATGTGCATAATTCAAACATGTGAATTAGTCAGTAACAGAGCAGTATAGTGAGTGACAGGTAATTTACAATTAGTCGGTGGCAAAATATGGTGGAGGATATGTTTTGTCCTAGACTATTTTGAAAAAAAAAAAAAAGCATTTCAAAATTATAACTGAAATAATGATAAATGAAATACAGGAAATGCTTCGAAGAAAAAAAGATAGAAGTGGTTAATTGCAATTTTTCTGACAAAACTTAAAATTAGAATTGCAATTTTAAAAATCAGAATTATTACTTGAAATTTTAGAACTTTGAAACTAGAGAAGTAAGTGATTGGTTGATTGTGCCCCGCACTTTTTCATTTAAATAAACATTCTTATTAATGAATACCATTTTTTTTTATAAAAGAAGACAAACGATTAATTCGAAGTTTTTTTCAGCAGTTGTGTAAAAAAAAAAGAATGATATTCATGAGAGACTTATTACAACCCAATTTCCTTTTTTTTTCCTATCTTTCTATTTTTTAAAATATGATTTTCCTTTTTTATAATTAAATTTATCTGCATTTATGCCAAAATGGTTTGGAATCTTTTGAATTTTTGTGTTGGAAGTAGGATTTAGTGTTCAGGTGTTATTGAACACCGTTGGAATTTCCTACTTTTTGGCACTAGTGGCCTGAGAATAACTTTGGGTTCCAAAATATTTGAAAGCAAGTTTGATTCTGGATACATCAGATAAATTTATAAGTAGAATTTTATATTTATCTTATATGTGGAGGTGAAAATACCTAACTTTTATGTGCTCTGGAGTACAGAGAGTGGGATGCTGAATTAGATGTCACCATCGTAATATATGTTGGAAGTATCCGAATACCGAGATCCGTTCAATTGCTCGTGTTCGAGCGATGCTGCTTAAATGTAGCAACATGAACATCAAATTTTCTTCTGTAAAAAAAATATTAACTCATGTCTGATTTATTTTCTTTAATTTTAAAGATTAGCATAATTTTTTCTATGTTATTTATTCTGTTATGACCGGTAGTATGAAAAACACGAACATCGAACTTCGCACGATGAATTTCCTACAGACGGCATCTTAGATGAGGAAAAGGTAAGTTCAGTTCCAATGGCGAAACCTATGAGCATGCTAGGCTAGTGGCGCATGATTCAACTTTAGTTCCAATATACAAAAAATTCGAATCTCTTCATACAAGGTGTTTCACAGGGGATATATCCTCTTTCAAATTAAAAAATTGGACATGGAAACCTATTGACGAATGAAAGTACATATTTTATTTATGAGTATGCCACAGAAATTTCAAAATTAGTTACAAATGATGATAATTGATGTCGCTGTGTGCTATAGTACCACACGAATGGATTCTTTAGCGGATCGCTGTCGAAATGGGTGGTTTCGAAACATTTTATGTCAATTTACAAATGTTAGAGGCCTACCAGGTAATTCAAAATTTGTGCAAGATGGGAACCGAGCATACTATTCTCCTCTTGGCTATGCTTTATTTGAAGTATACTTACTAATAATGGCATTACTTTGATATAGTCTATATTTATTGCCGCAAATTGACTTTCATTTTCATTGACCTTATCACCTGCGACGATGCCTTATTTATTGGTGCAAATTGGCTTTCATATTCATTGACATTATATCCTACAACAATATCTTATTTATTGGCACAAATTCACTTTCATATTCGTTGACGTTGACCTTATCACCTGCGACGATGCCTTATTTATTGGTGCTAATTGGCTTTCATATTCATTGACATTATATCCTACAACAATATCTTATTTATTGGCGTAAATCGACTTTCATTTTCATTGACCTTATCACCTGCGACAATGTCTTATTTATTGGTGCGAATTGGCTTTTATATTCGTCGACATTATCACCTGCGACAATATCTTATTTATTGGCGTAAATCGACTTTCATTTTCATTGACCTTATCACCTGCGACAATGTCTTATTTATTGGCGTAAATCGACTTTCATATTCATTGATCTTATATCCTACAACAATATCTTATTTATTGGCGTAAATTGACTTTCATACTCATTGACCTTATCTCCTGCGACAATGTCTTATTTATTGGCACAAATTCACTTTCATATTCGTTGACCTTATCACCTGCGACGATGCCTTATTTATTGGTGCAAATTGGCTTTCATATTCATTGACATTATATCCTACAACAATATCATATTTATTGGCGTAAATCGACTTTCATATTCATTGACCTTATCTCCTGCGACAATGTCTTATTTATTGGCGTAAATTGACTTTCATACTCATTGACCTTATCTCCTGCGACAATGTCTTATTTATTGGCACAAATTCACTTTCATATTCGTTGACCTTATCACCTGCGACGATGTCTTGTAGCGCACTCATTAACGGAAGTGTTTTCGGAATAGTTCTGCACAGTTGGAAAAGCTTGAAGAATTTTATATGGCTCCATTAAGATATATGCCTATGCCTCCGTTCTCTTTGACATATGATGAAGAATGGCTGAAAATTTCATTCTTTGCACCATCAGATGTCTCTGTGTATACTGCGGAAGGTCCACGTTTTAAACACATTGCTTGCAAAGCTCCGCTTAGTGATTACAGTTTACAACGCCACCTGTATACAATATTTGTTATTAAATATAAATCTTATGTGAGAGTTTTACAACTTTCAAAATAAATGTACTTCGCTGCATTCTTCTGCAGATGTCCGATTGCAGAATTATTTAATTATTTAATTTTGAAATGAGGCAGTCCTTTGTGAACACCTTGTAAATATTAATTAAATTCACAATCCACTCGAATTAGAACTGAAACCTAACAAATTTTAGTGCCCACTTAGTGAAAAAAACGCATGAAAATGTAGATGCGCCCACCTATTGAACTTGCTCATAGCATGCGAATGAGCTACAAAGTTAGCTCTACAAGCGCACTGTTCCTTTTTTTTCAGTTACAGAATCCAGGCATGTCCTTTCCTTATGCGCTGGCCTCGGCCTTCTTATTGAAAAGTATGGCAAAGCATACTTAGCGTAGATGTCGCTTCTGAATAAGCAAGTATTTGAATGCAGATAAGAAGGCGCAACATTACGTTATTAAATGGTGATAAAAAAAATACTATGAATAAAATATTCTAAACGAGATGCTTTATTTATTATGCTGCAATATATATTGATATTACATTATGTCGCAGACACAGCAGCAGTATTTTGATTTTCTTTTAATTTTTGAAGCACAATTTTCCGTATGAGTTTCAATCATGCTCTCTTTAATCGATTTTTTTGCAAAAATTTTGTCTTTTTGTCATTGAATTTGGGAATTTGAAATAAATAATATCATAATATCTTGTATGTATTTGTTGATTTTTTTAGGACAAAGTTTGATAATTTTTTGTCTTAAACTAAAATATTTTTTTAATAAATGTTTTGGTCTCAAACTTTATTTTTTCATATTTATATGTTTTTTTTTTGTTACATATAATGATTTATTTTTAAGGACAACAACCAATTTTTGTGTCTAAAGTATATCTTTTCTAATTTACTTTCAATATTAGTCATTTTAGGGTTTTTTTCGGTGTTTTTATTTTTGTTTGTTTTTATGTGTTCGTGTTTATTTTTCGTTATTGTGCCGTGGCATAAAATTTTTTTAATTAAAGTAGCAGCAACACTCTATCATATCTAAGCATAGCAACGAAAGATCTCCCATTTTGTTTTTGTAGTCGTTTTGAAATTTAAAATAACCATTTCATTTGCTACAAAGAGGAATGAAGGATCTTTTAATTTTCAGATACGTCAAAAACAGAGATATTATCCTTATTAGATTCCTTACCCCTTAATACCAGTTAATAGATATGTAGATGTAAAAATGTAGTTGTTGAAAACGTCCTTTATTTCAATTTATCCTTTCCTTTAGAAATATTTAATGTATCAAATTTATGACTGAAATTTATCGAACTTATGTGTTCAGAATGAATTTTTTTAATCGTACTATGATAAATTACAGTTTTTTATTATGTTTTATACTAGTCATAAAAATTATGAAAAAAAACCGATTGCTAAAAAATAGCAATCGGTTTAATTTATTGAAAAAGAATATAAGAATAGAAACATTTCCTAAAGGTAATAAAAAGTAAAATGATTTATTTTAATTATTCTCTATCTTCTATTTTCTAATTTATAACTTAACTAAAGGATATTTTTTTGACAGTCTTTTGAAGTTACTATGTTTAAAGTCACTACCAGATGGCGATCCTTGCATGGAACAAAATTTATTTTAATTCAATCTATCAATAGTGTAATTCTGAATATATTATAAGAGATTTTTGTTATGAATACGCAAGTGTATGTCAATATCAGAAATCTAGTACATCAAGAAGTGTGAAAAACCGATGACATAATTCCAACAAAACAACAACATGATTACAATCCTGAGACAAATCAAGTATTTAAATACTAAATTATTTAAAGAATATATAATTAATTTGCATATTTCATGATAATAAAAAGAAGATTCATTGGATAGCTCGGTTTATTGTGGCGAGGAATTTGGATACGACTAATTATTTTTCTAATATTATATGACAGGTTTTTTTTTTTTGTTGTTGTTTGTTTTGTTTTGTTTACATTTAAAAAATATTTCAAAAATTGAGAAACTATTTGATTAAAATAAGAAAGTGATGATTAATCTTTTATTTTTCGGTAATTTCGTCAGAAACAATATAGATTTATTCTAGTACAATACAGTTAATGTGATTGGAGTAATTTTGCTAAAAAGCCGTTAAGAGTACAGCCCCTTGCTCAAAGGGGACTTTCTCTAACTAAAAACGTTATCTCAATTAAAATATAGTGCATAAAGCAAGAGTATATATACTTAAATCTGAAAAACGCATATTTTGAGAGAAATGCTAAAGTTCCATAATTTTTTTTTTATAATTACTGTCTTTTTGTTTAAATTGTTCAGAGTTGTTTTATTGGATTTTGGAATTATAAACCTATACCGAAAATACATTTTCGGAAGTGGATTGTCCCCTATTTCATGAGCATCTAGATTTTTTTTATATATAAAATGTTCTTACTGCCTTAAGAATTCTAAAAGCTAAAAAGTTTTTTGGAAAACAATGAAGGGTTTTGTAGTATTTGTTATTTATTTTACTTGGAGAGTTTAGAAGCATTTATATAACAATATTCAAATTAGATTCCCTTAAATTGGACTCAGTTTAGAGTCCTACCTCATGATATGCGTTTAAAATGTTGAAATGTAATAGCTATTTAAACTAGTGTATCCGCTTGATTTTAGCTAGCTACAATGACTTCTTAACAGTGCTAATTTTAATTTTTTTAATTAATTTTTGAATATTCTGGAGTGTAGACTCGCGTATTCACAAAGAAGTGCTGTATATGTGAAACTAGAAAGCATTAAAAGCTCATAGCCAAACGATACTACAAGTGGTGAACAGGCTGGAAGTGTGGTAAAAGGATACAAAGTTAGATCATGCCCTTTTGGCCCAACTACCAAACGCCAGTCATAATATTCATCATGTGGCTAGAAAAAGTCATGAAGTTATGTGGTTGTGATTATTAACTGAAAAAAAAATTCTTTAAGTTAACTCTATAGTACAAAATTTCGTAAAGTATGTTACTATCTATTTATGATATGTTTAGTTATTAACTTGGAGGTACAATTTTTAAAAAAGCGATCTAAATTAATGCAAATAAAAACGTGCCCTTTTTGATATTTTGTTTTATGTTATTTAATTATTTTGGTACATATAAATATTTTTGAAACAATGAGGCATATTTTTTTTTAATTCTTACTTATGCAAAAACTTTTTATTTATTTATTTTTTTCATTATGATTTTTATATTCTGAGAATTTTTGATATAATATATTTTGTGAAGTGCCAAGGTTATTTATTTTTAATTGCTTAAACGGTATTCAGTAAAATTTGCAAATCATTAAATGGATCATTTATATTTTTATAAATTAATTATACTGTATTATATCGATTTTGAAATTTTTTTGTGTATATTCATCATTTTAACGCTGATTAATTTACAGGATTTTATTCCAACTTCAGAATTTTGTTTTTTCTTTCAGAATGTTGTGTTTGTCTTTTTTTCATTTCTTTTATTTCCTTTTTGGAGAGTTTTTATACAATATATGATATTTTGTATATTTTTGTATAAAGAAATTTATTCACCTTTTAGCAAGAAATCGTTTTTTATTTTAAAAAAAATATATAATTAGAAAATTAATTCCTAGAAAATCGAATTTTGCGGAAAGAAATTTACATCAATTATAATTTATGGGGAGAAAATAAGGATACACCAAAGATATTTTATCATAATTTTTTGTTGTTGATCAGAATTAGGCATAACAAAACAATTAGTCTACATTTTTAACCCAGAAAATATGAAATTTTTAGTATTGTCATAATCACAAACGGCGGCTCTAATTAAGATTTTGAAAAAAAAATCAGATTTGTCCTGACAATATTAGCAGTAAAATATATTTTAGTCCTTGTATGCATTATATAAGTTGTAATGGATTCGAAAGTAAAATAAAATTTTAAAGAGGAATTACTAAATAAACTTTAATTTTTAATTAAAAATTACTTTACTTTTTTAGTAATAAATGTAAATAATTTTTTTTCATAGTTTATCATTTTTGTAAACTCGTGAATAAAGCGGTTAAAACACAGGATATGAAATCCAGAGTTGTTAAATTATTACACTTTGGTTGCAAAGTATATTAAAAACTGTTCACTCTACATCGTCAAAAGTGTCATATAACTGTAATAAAATATTTTAAAGAAATGTAAGGTATAATTTATTATTCAGTATTTATTACATGTCCTTCAAAGTAATATCCTTTGATTGCATCGGACAGGAAGTAAAGTATTAAAGATTGTCTCAAAAAATTCCATTTTCTAGAAGTGAGGATTTTAAATCTGCGAAAATCTTCAGAGAGGACTCATGTCGGAGAAAAGCTGTTATTAGTACTTCCCAGACATATCCCAGAAGAATATAATCTGGCTAGATTTCCCTTTAGACAAAAATCCTTTCTTTTTAGAAATAATTCACAAGCTTAATTTTATATGGAATTACGTTTCGTCTGTAAGATTAAAGTCTTCTCAAGGTTTTAACTTACAGACTTTAAGGTTTGGAATCTTTGTACGAAATAATGTCTCACACAAACGGCTGCTTTTCTGAGCAATGAAGTATATAAAATCTGAGATTTTTTCTTATATTAAATCCTTGATTGTAATAAAGGCACATTTATTTATAAATATCCAATATTACATATAAATTTTTAAAATATGTTTTTAATATAGTAAATTTACATATATTTTCTTCACAAAATAACGAAATATTTTAAAGTACACCTCTATAACAGAGTGGTCTATTAGTTAAAGAAATATAACTAATTGTATCGTTGTTTATTTTTTGGCTTCTATCTCTTTTCCAATTTTAATTCTGGAATTCGACAAATACGGGCATAATACAACATGTACCATTAGACGATACATAATGTTCACTTTGTCGAACGTCCATTTTTTCACGTCTTCCACTCCACATCGCTAAGTTACAAAAACCGTGTTTTAATAATTCCCACTTCCAGTGTTAGAATACGAAACACATATTCTATTCTTTTAAATAATCTGTTTTAAGTTACAAAAACCATGTTTCATCAGTTCCCACTTCCAGTGCTACCCGAGAAACACATATTCTATTCTTTTAAATAATCTATTTAATTACGAAACCCGTGTTTCAACAGTTCCCACATCCAGTGCTAGAGCACGAAACACATATACTATTCTTTTAAATAATCTGTTTTAAGTTACAAAAATCGTGTTTTATCAGTTTCCACTTCCAGTGCTAGAACACAAAACACATATTCTATTCTTTTACCTCATCTTTTTTTAAGTTGCAGAAACCGTGTTTCATCAGTTCCCACTTCCAGTGCTAGAACACATATTTTATTATTACATATTTTAATATTTTACCTAATCTGTTTATAGTTCGCGTTCTATTGCATAAAAACTTTAATTTTCATATGTGTATGAAAATTATCTTATTCTTTCCTCTTTTTCTTTTTGTAGCCCAACTCTGGGATAATCAGCATCAACTTCTTCCGTTTGTTTCGTGTGATGCGGTTGGTAAAACTCCTCAGCAGAGGGGAAGGCATCCGAACTCTACTCTGGACGTTTATCAAATCTTTCCAAGTAAGTTCCATCTACCTCTCCTTATACAGACGCTTCACTAATTTTATAGGTGAAAAAATAATCTTGCTGGTATTTTTATCTCATTCTTACGTGTTTTTTACATAGGCATTAGGAATTTATAATAGTCTTATGAATTGTTATCATATCTGTTTCTTGCGTCATTAAACCTCGCCCCGTCGCAACCACTTAAAAACCATTCTTCTAAAACTGATTTGTTTTTCAGGCCCTTCCATATGTAGCCCTCTTGATCGCTATGTTATTTTTCATCTATGCCGTTATTGGTATGCAAGTAAGTTAAGCTTTCTTCTTTTTTTTTCTTAATAATTATATCTGATCTGAAAAGGTAAAAGCGTGAATTGCCTTCGAAAGTATCATTTAGCATTTGTTTCTGACTTAATACATTCCTTTTTTTCTTATACAGGTATTTGGAAAAATTGCTTTAAATCCGGAAACCGAAATCCACCGCAACAACAATTTTCAAACCTTTCCCCAGGCAGTTTTGGTGCTCTTTCGGTAAGATGTCACTAAAGAAGTTTCATATTTCTTAGATCAAACACCTTTTGCTTAATTCTTTTAAAGGGACATTATAAACCAGCATATTATACGTAAATTGAGTTGTGCATGATGAAAATATCGTTCGAAACACTCCACTCAGTAGAATATCTATAGCTAACCAAATTTGGTAGATATAGATTATGAACCAAACTATATACAACTATGCTCCAAGTTTGGTAATTTGATGCATGGTTACTTTTTAGATAGTAAGGAATAGCTAAAAACAATTTTTTTTTCAAATTTTAATTCGATTTTTTAATAAAAATTAATTTATATTTTCCCCTTTAAAAACTTGAAGCTTAGTGTGCAAAAATAATTTTTAAATTACTTTTAAAAAATTTTAAAAATTAGCCTTTTAAATCATTAATTTCAATGTTACTACATTTATAATAGATTTTTCAAAATATTTTTTAATTTTATATTAAAATAATTTTTTGTCACTTCATTTATATACACATGCATTACAAAAATATAAAATATTTTATACGTATGTTACGAAGCTGAAATTAAAAATATATTTTTTAAAATAATATCGCTCTATGACTAAGACTAATAGATCTTCTTCAAACCTCGAAGATTAATCTGAACATTCCTATATGTACCGTCTTCAATTATGATTGGTATTTGTTGTTTTGCAAAAAGAAATTGTACCTCGGACTCCAAACAATTCTTTGGAACATTTAGAAGAGCACTAGGGCAAAGCGACTGATTTTTTTTAAAAAAATTACCACTGTTAAAACAGTTTATATTTTAATTTTTTTTTTTAATTCGCCCATTACATGTTGAGCAAAATAGTGGATATATTGTCTTAAGTTCTTGTGTAAAAATTAATTTGTTAAAAGATTTATATTTAACAAAGAAATAGAAAATTCACAGATTAAAATAATATAATATTCTTCTAATTGAATATTTCACTTCGCACTGAAACTTGAATGTATTTTGAAAAAAAAAAAAAACCTTGTTTTATAGGTCAGCGACAGGAGAGGCGTGGCAAGAGATCATGATGTCATGCGTCAGCGATCCGAAGGTCTTGTGCGATCCCAGATCCGATGATGCCAACAAGCCCTGCGGAACAGACATCGCCATTCCTTACTTCGTTTCCTTCTACATCCTGTGTTCCTTTCTGGTAACGACCCTAAGACTCAACCCTTTCCATTCTAGGCAGCGCGATTGCGTTCTGTTTTGTTTACTCTGTTTAGGGCTAATCTTTTTCAGTGTTTAGGGGATTCTTTAGATAAAAATAATATTTCTGGTCATTTTGAGTAATTGAAAACAAAATAAGACCAGAAATATTATCAGTATGACATAAAAGATGGGATGCTTTGGAAAAATCAGTTCGATTGATGAAGTTTTTCAAAGATGTCACCAAAGAGACTTGAGGCTGATTTCTACCTAAACCAAATCATTATTGAGGAAGGCATTCATAATTATTGGAGACGACCAAATCATTATTGAGATCATTGGTTTACACCAAGCACGTTTGTTTCAAAAGAACCCGATGTGCGCTTGTGGAGGTGGTGAGAAATCACTTAAACATGCCCTATTGAGTTGTCCTTTATGGGGGCATTATTAGGAAAAAATATCCTGACTCATGAATCGATAAAGAACTTTCAGAACTTAATCGCCTTTCATCTTTTAAGATATTTTCTATTGAAATTATACAGTTAATATTTTCATCCAGATCTTCGAATTGGTGTTGATATTGTTCGATTTTTATTGTAGACACGGAATAAGGATTTTATATTCCGGATTCAAATATTCGGTGTGAACTTTGTTTAATTGTTGTTCTAATAGTCTTATTTTGCTATAATGAATTTGTAAATGCAATATTGTGTCGTATTTCGTAATATTACGTCGTATGGAAAACAGGCGAATCGATAGACTTCATCTGCTGTGGGCATGATGATTGGGTGCACATTTGCCTGCATACATCGAACGGTGTCTCGCTCAAATGGTCTGGTGTTGGAGTTCTATCCTTGACCCTATAAGTTGTTCCTGTGCTTCAACATTGGGTGGGGAAAAATAAGAAGCATTTTAATAAAAAATTAAATTTCATTTCTTTAATGCAGCATTTTTTCAATTCCTACTATTAGCTCACACTCTCTCTATATATATCTTGTTATAATTTTCAATCGTTAATAAGATACTTTTTATTCATCCACTCAAGTTCAAATTCATTTTTTTAAACTAGTAGTGGATGACACTTGATGTTAATACAGTTTTTTCAAATATTAATTAATTAATTAAATTTGTCCAGTCATTTCTATTTGGTCACCAAAGTTGCCAAATCTGTGGCCATGTCGCCAAATGGGAGCCAAGCTCTATTTTGCCACTTAATATTGTAATTCTGTCATATCTATATATACATAATTATATTAATTATAATTATTTAATAAAAAGTAACTAAAATAAATATTTTGTTGACCTAAGTAGAAATTGACTTAAATTTTTTTATATATATATTACTTGTTTTATTTACGAATACTGTTGCCTTTTGATTTTTTTTTTTTACAAATACTGTATTTTTTGCTTTTTTTTCTGTGTGTGAGTAC
This sequence comes from Argiope bruennichi, assembly GCF_947563725.1. Lineage (NCBI taxonomy): Eukaryota > Metazoa > Arthropoda > Arachnida > Araneae > Araneidae > Argiope > Argiope bruennichi. The sequence continues at coordinate 90,800,418 of NC_079161.1, forward strand.
TATATCTTTTGATTTAGTCAATTTTAATGATATGTTCTTTCCAGATTATTAACTTATTCGTTGCTGTCATCATGGATAATTTTGACTATCTAACACGCGATTGGTCAATTCTGGGTCCACACCATTTGGATGAGTTTGTAAGGCTGTGGTCAGAGTACGATCCAGATGCTAAGTAAGTTCTTTCTTAATTGTTTTGTATTGGATAATTTTTAAGAATTAAATGTTGTGAATTAGATGATTTCATTTTCATTTGTGTGTTTAGACTTTTCAGTATGTAGGTACGCCAAATGAAATTTTATAGTTGTTATGCGCCTTTGAATAATACGCCAAAATTAAATTTGATGATTAGATATTCTGAATTAAAAATCAGGACATTTGACTACCTGATGTTGGATATTTTTTGGTTTATGCTAAAAAATATGCAAATATATATAATTATAAAATTAAATTAAAATCAGATGGAAAAAATTAATTATAAAAATATTTTAAACTAGAAAATATCAATGAAGCATGTCTAATAAAACTCACATTTATTTCCATGACAGTAGTAATCTTGCATAAAATTTCGTAGTGGTAACATTGCAACACAATCTAGTGCACAGAGTGGTTGGTCTATTCTTTTAGAAACGCGTCATATTCCGGTCAACCGCAGCATAAAAATCTGCCTTTCAAAGGTGGTAAAATACGAAATAAACAATGGTTTCATTTTTCAACAATGAACTTTTATTCTAGAAGCTGAAATTCAGAATATATATATATATACAGGGTGGTCAAAAAAAACTTCCCCTGTATATGAAACCCTAGCGGCCTATCCACTCAACCAATCGAACCAAAATTTCAGACATGGTTGTTTGAAGGTATGCGCTGGAGATTGTGATGATTCTAAACAACGCAGAGCTCACGGTTACGGTTACAGTGAGAGAATTTCGAAATTTTCGAATGGCAACACCCACTTTTTCCTTGAGCAAATTGATCAGCGTATTGAAAAACCACAAATGACGTTGGAATGATTAACGTGTGACGAAAATTGCCGGCGAAAAGCAATACAGAGACAAAATAAAAAAAAGCTTTTATTGGAGTGGAAAGTTATAATTACAGGTTTTCAACGTGTTCTCCTTCGCAGGCGACAACGCATTGTATTCGGAAGATTGTGGACATCAATGTCGAACATAACATGAAAGAAGGAATCTGCATAACTTCACACGTGTTACGACATCTTGCAATTCTGACACATCTCGTAGACCAGACGTGTACACCTAAGATTTCAGATAACCCCAGAAGCAGAAATCCATAGATGTGTGGTCGGGGGATCGCGGTGGCCACGAAACCGCAAAGTTATGAGAGAACCAAAGTGTTGTTGCAGCACTGATCGAACACATAGGGTGACGTGTGGAGGAGCCCCATCTTGCATCCATACAATGTCACTAATGACATTTCGTTGCTGTTTTTACTGTTTAACCCTGTGAATTATGCAAAGTGCGTCAAAGCTCTTCCTCTCTGTGTTGTCATTAGTCCTTTATAATGATCTTCTTTGTAAATGATTTACGCCGCTAATTTTCGTCACACGCTAATCGTTTCAACGCCATTTGTGGTTTTTCAATACGCTGATCAATTTGCGAAAGGAAAAAGTGGATGTTGCCATTCGAAAATTTCGAAATTCTCTCACTGTAACCGTAACCGTGAGCTCTGTGTTGTTTAGAATCCTCACAATCTTCAGCGCATACTTTCAAACAACCATGTCTGAAATTTTGGTTCGATTGGTTGAGCTGATAGGCCGCTAAGGTTTCATATATAGGGGAAGTTATTTTTGGACCACCCAGTATATATATATATATATATATATATATATATATATATATATATATATATATCCATCGAGATGTAAAAAGGGAATTTATTGAAAAATATCCAGCAGTCCTGCCACCAAATGCACAAACGACTGTTCATTTTTGAAAAAGGGTTGATGTCATCATTTTCTCCATTCTGGATTTGATGTTTCACAGAATCATCCATATTATGATCCAACGAGAAAATGTCTATCACGATGTCAAACAGTAACCAATTTGAACTAAGAAACTTCTTTTCCTCCATTTTTATAAATATAAAGCCTAATTTTTCTTTTTTTCTTTTATTTTTCTAGTTTGTTGGATTGTGTTTTAAACAAATAATCTTGTTTACCTCAAAGCTGAGCCATTACATTGTCCATATCAAAATAAAAATTCTGCAACCGATTCAATCTCATTAATCTTTATTATTAATGATTATTTTTATTATTATTCTGATTTATTATTATTTTTTATTATTATTTTTCTGATGCAGTAAAAATCGTAACAATCCATAATTGAAATTACATTTCTGGTCACTTTTTGTATCCTGGACAAAGAGTCAAATTTCCAGATTATCTTGAATATTTGATCATTTTATACGTTTCTCTATAATGAGGGTTATTATTTAAAATTCATATTTTATCTAAGTTTTAAAAAATTAAATCGATCTAATCTTTTATAGTTGCCGTTTTCCTAAGATCCGATTTTCTGTAATTTCCAATGCATCATCTTAATGGGAACAAAGTTACACTTTTAAACTCATCGATGTACGCACTCCTATGTACTACAGACAGATACACGAGCTAGAAAATAGATTTCGCTGTATAATATTGCACTTGATTATTTCATAATATAAAGTATAAAGCGATTGAGAACTATTACAATCCTTTATTCTGAATCTATTACAAATCTTTATTATGCAGGGATTCTCAAACTTTTTAAAAATTTGTACCACAATAAATACGAATCAAATCATCATATACATAATTTTTAAATTATTTTTTACTGCACGGATTTCGTTGTCATCAGTTTCAATATGTCGAATCTTACCTTCATATATTAGGGTGTCCCATAAATTTCTTTCCTATTTCTAATATGAAATGAATACACAATATTTACTTTTTAAGATATTATTTATTTTATTATATAAGAACCCTTTTGCTCTATTACCTTCTTCCATCTCTCAGGAAGCCTCATTATGCCTTCTTTCCAAAATTGTTGTGTTTTGGACAAGAAATAATCCTCGAGGCGCGCTTTTATTTTGCTGATGGATTTAAAGCGCTTATTGCAAGAAAAATTTTTAAAGACAAAAAGAAGTAATAATCAGAAGGAGCGAGATCTGGAGAGAATGCAGGATGTGGTAAAATATCTCAATCAAACTGTAAGAACTTCTCTCCTACGATTACTGCAATATGTGGTCTCGCGTTGTCATGATGGAAAACATCGCCTTGTCGGTTCATTAATTCTGGCCTTTTTTGCTACAGCAGTTTTCAGTTGATCCAGTTGATGACAGTAGAATTTATTGTTTCACCTTGAGGAAGGAGTTCATTGAAAATTGCGCCTTTCCAATCCCACCAAATGAACAAAATAACTTTTTTTTTGGGGGGGGGAGTTAGCAAAGCTCTGGCACGACTGAAATCGATGACATAGACGGCTAATAGATAAGCCTGCATGTTTCCACAAGCAGAGCCAGATAAGGTCATTCTTAGCGCGATGAGAAAGAAACTTTTGGGACACCCTAATATATTCCAAGCTTTAGACGAGTAAATTGAAAGAAAGGTTACGCTTCTTCAAGTGAAATCCTTGAAAAAAAATTACTAATTTCAATATCAACTTCACTGACGTAACTAGCATGTGGCTACTACCATACGTGCTCATTGAAGAAGGTACCAAATATAGACATGTCTGCGTCTAAGCAGTAAAGTTAAAATTACTGTACCCGGTGTTTATCAGTTCCATTTCGCAAGTTTTTAAACTCCACTGGTCATTCGATCATCGTTGGGAACTTAATCTTTCCATGTTAATAACATATGTTTGCTGATCTATCTTTATCCGACTCAAAAACCTTCACAGTGAGAACATTAATTGCTCATATCTCCAATATCTAAATATTGATTCAGTTTTTCACATTTTGCCGCCAACTTGGCAGCTTTACTATTAGCTTTTCTTATCAAATTGGCAGGTTGTCGCTCGGTCTTTCTTCACATTTTTTCTTTATTTGATATTGCTGGACGGCCCATTACTATTTTTTTTAAAAAATGCAGGGTTTACATGTATATTCCTTTAATATTCAGAGAATTGATAACCGACAGAGACAAAAAATCTCCGTTTTATAGATAGATGAAATGTTAACACAAACAATGTATCTAAAAGTATAATTAACAATTAATATTATTTTAAATTCATTTGTTGTTAATTAAAGCTTTATTTTCTTTCTTTTTTTTTTTTTTTTTTTTTTGTTACCGTTTCAGTTTTTAAGTGCAATATAAATACTTGCTAAAATCTAATAAGAAATTTCACTAAATATTTCAAACAACATTGGCAAAACAAACCTCAAATATCATGAATCAGGTGATTTGCTATCCCAATCACAAAGCGAATGAAACGCAATGTTTTCATAAAATAATTTAAAAATTAGAGAGATAATTTCTTAAGTTTAAGGTAATTTTAATGTGCGTCTTGTAAGCGCAAAATATTGTGCGATATCGTAACAATGTTTTGTGGTAATAGGATGTGAATGTATTCTTTAAAAAAGTTTTAACATGCACTTTAATGTTTCTAGGGGGAGAATCAAGCATCTGGATGTCGTAACTCTGCTACGGAAGATCTCGCCTCCGTTGGGTTTCGGTAAACTATGTCCTCACAGAGTTGCCTGCAAGGTAACGCGAAGACTGCCATTTTCTTGTGATAATCTTTCGTAAATTTAATGCTCATTTTGCAGTTTCAGTTGTTTGTAAGGCAATAATCTTGATGTTTTGTTTTTAGGCACATTCTTTAATAGGAAGATTAACTATAGCAGTAATTCTCAATATTTGATTTCGAGAAATTTCTTATACAGTTTTTCGTACTCAAAACTACACCTTGTTTCAGAGGCTTCATACAATGCTTTGCTTATGCTATCCTGTAAAGAAGATAGAAAAGGAAATTTTGAATGAGTTTAATTTGATTTCTGAACTCTTGAAATTAAGTTAGATCGTGATATATTGAATAAAATACCCGGTTGAATTCATAGATGGACCTTCCAGCTAACGAAAGTGGATACTGGGGATTGAGATATTTCCAACAGTAAGAAAGTTATGAAAAAATGAGATTCAAAAAGGGATTTAAATTAAGAGAATTATTTCCTAATCATGATAATCAATTTATATACTAAAATTTTTTTGATAGCTTCCATTCCCTAACAAATAAGGGATTTGTTATTTTGTATTTAGTATACATTATTAAAGCTTCGTTATTCTAATCAAGAGACTATAACACCTAACTGCTCTTGCTTAATTATTGCAAGCATTTTACTAAGTTTTACCGAGATAGGTAATATTTTACCTCCATTTTCCCTTTCGACAAAAGAATTATTTTCCCCGTGCATGTACTTAAATACACATTTTGTTATTTTTCTTTAAAAATTTTCTTTCAAAAACTTTATTCATTATGTAATATCTTGATGCTTCAGCTGGATAAAAATACTCATCAACTTCTTCACAGTCATACAATACTAATTTTTTTGCAATATATCATTAATTGCAAAACATTTTCCATACTAAAGTAAAATAAAAAAAAAAGAGAGAAAGAGAAAACTTGCAAATACAAGACAATGGCCTAGTAACTGAAATATAGAGATTATAGATTACCCAAGCGCCACACTTAATGGTCTTTCTACATGTATTGAAACAGATAGCAGTCTGATGGAGCAACATCTGGTGAATGTAGCGAATGGGGCAACACGTGCCAACAAAATGATTCTAAAGTCTTTCACTGATTTAATGTGGGAAATCAACCTTATTGTACTTTTCAAGAAAAGCATCAGACAGAAAGTATCAGAAAGAAAAAATAATGTCATATCTCAGGCTCCACTTGCCTTCGTTACGGCTGTTCAGTAGGTAATTTTTGTATAGGCTAAATAACACTAATAATATGCATTTGAGGAAGAATAAAAATTTATTAAATAAATTTCAATAAATGTAATAATTATTCAGGTATATAAGTCTATGCAACACTATGCATTTCCTAAAATTTGGACCTGTAATAAGCTGGATACAGCTATTATAAATTTCCTTCCAATAATTTTTCCCGTAATACTTTCATTTTATTACAATTGCCAAAAACTTATCTTTACACAATTATGAAATATGTAAAATAATGAAATGAAAAATTATAAATAAAATGATGAAAATTATATATTGGGTGTATAAATATGACCTGGTCATTTTTTAAAGTAAAAAAAAATACAGTTATTTGTTATAAAATTAAAGATATATTTATTCAGTAATTTCCTCTAATAAACTACGTTTGCCATTTATGGGGCAATAAAAACATATTGTTATTTCGATGCAATTGTACCTAAATTTTGATATCTGCACTAGAAATGAAAATCTCTCTGGAAAGGTCACTCTACATGTATTGAAACACATAGCAGTCTGATGGAGCAACATCTGGTGAATGTAGCGAATGGGGCAACGCGTACCAACAAAATGATTCTAAAGTTTTTCACTGTTTTAATGTGGGAAATCAACCTTATTGTATTTTTGCCATTATCCAAACGTTTCGCTTTCAATGTGTCAATCAAAGTGATCATTTTTTGCTTGTATCATTCACCAGTGATGACTTCATCAAACAATGCTTCCAAATGTATTCTTTATATTTTTGATTTACAGTACTTTTTGTCACGTATAATGAGATCATCATTTTTAGACTACCAAAACTATCGTTTTCAGATTGCATTCGATGGGGCACGTTGAACATGAATGTGCAACAACAGCCCATGTTGGACAGACATTTGTTTTTCTTTAGAAGGTTAAATAAAGTGACATAACTTTCCTCAAATGTTATTTGGCACAAACATCGATATGTTTTTTAAAATATATATATATAATATTAAATATTAACCAGTGGTCACACAAAAATTTTTAAATGTTGTCATACCTTTCAAATACAATTTCACGATTTTTATTGCAAGAAAATAATGCTATTAATGTCATCTATTTAAAAATGGTCACAATCACATTTACATATTCAATGTTTTAAGGCATTTCGAAAAGAAATGTTCTGGCTCGTCTTTACTACTGTCTGCGGCGTAAATTCCGATCGATAATCGATAGAAAATCCTCAATAATTAATAACTTGTCATTTTCTTTTCTAAATTTACATTTTGTCAGCTCCAAAACTTTAAAAATACAAGAACAGAGATAAACATTATTAAAAAAATCATTATAAGTGTTCAATTAAACACATAATGAACACTATAAGTGTGTTGGCAAGAATGCAATAGCATTACTGACGACTCGTGAAGCTACTTGACTTTTTTATTTTTCGTTCTCTAGCGTTTGGTTTCCATGAACATGCCACTCAACAGCGACGGGACGGTGAATTTCAACGCTACGCTCTTCGCTGTGGTGCGAACGTCCTTGAAGATCAAAACGGAAGGTAACATAGATGAGGCCAACGAAGAGCTGAGAGCCATCATCAAAAAGATATGGAAGAGGACGAATCCAAAGCTTCTGGATCAAGTGGTACCTCCTGCAAGTAAGGCAAAAACCCTCTTCTGTGGCGCTATTTGTTCGTCTCATGAACTAAAAACTCTACTTTTAAGATCTTCAGTAGAGTTTTCAGTTCTTAGTGTGCCTGGAGCTAGACTTCAAAAATTCTCAATCAACTAAATAATACCAAATTTGGTCCATATGCCATTCCAATCATGAGATTTTTATTTATGCAATAAAAAAAAAACTTAATATCAATTTAAACCAGCAACTGCACTATGTTAGATTTATTTACTTGAAAAAAAAAACTGTGTGTGTGGTCTCCCTAAAACTTTCCCGCATACTCTATAATAAGATTCCCATGCCTGAGAATGACTTCCATGGCACTGACCTGCAATAGTTACGAAATATTAACTTTTGGCTTGAATTTAGCATTCTTATTGAATCTGCAATAGTCACGAAATATTAACTTTTGGTTTGAATTTAGCATTATTATTGTATCTGCAATAGTTACGAAATATTTATTGGCTTGAATTTAGCATTATTATTGAATCTGCAATAGTTACGAAATATTTATTGGCTTGAATTTAGCATTCTTATTGAATCTGCAATAGTTACGAAAATTAACTTTTGGCTTGAATTTAGCATTCTTGTTGAATCTGCGATAGTTACGAAATATTAACTATTGGCTTGCATTTAGCATTCTTATTGAATCTGCAATAGTTACGAAATATTAACTATTGGCTTGAATTTAGCATTCTTATTGAATCTGCAATAGTTACGAAATATTAACTATTGGCTTGAATTTAGCATTCTTATTGAATCTGCAATAGTAACGAAATATTAACTTTTGGCTTGAATTTAGCATTCTTATTGAATCTGCAATAGTCACGAAATATTAACTTTTGGCTTGAATTTAGCATTATTATTGAATCTGCAATAGTTACGAAATATTTATTGGCTTGAATTTAGCATTCTTATTGAATCTGCAATAGTTACGAAATATTAACTTTTGGTTTGAATTTAGCATTATTATTGAATCTGCAATAGTTACGAAATATTTATTGGCTTGAATTTAGCATTATTATTGAATCTGCAATAGTTACGAAATATTTATTGGCTTGAATTTAGCATTCTTATTGAATCTGCAATAGTTACGAAAATTAACTTTTGGCTTGAATTTAGCATTCTTGTTGAATCTGCAATAGTCACGAAATATTAACTTTTGGCTTGAATTTAGCATTCTTGTTGATTCTGCGATAGTTACGAAATATTAACTATTGGCTTGCATTTAGCATTCTTATTGAATCTGAAATAGTGACGAAATATTAACTATTGGCTTGAATTTAGCATTCTTATTGAATCTGCAATAGTAACGAAATATTAACTTTTGGCTTGAATTTAGCATTCTTATTGAATCTGCAATAGTAACGAAATATTAACTTTTGGCTTGAATTTAGCATTCTTATTGAATCTGCAATAGTTACGAAATATTAACTTTTGGCTTGCATTTAGCATTCTTATTGAATCTGAAATAGTGACGAAATATTAACTTTAGGCTTGAATTTAGCATTCTTATTGAATCTGCAATAGTTACGAAATATTAACTATTGGCTTGAATTTAGCATTCTTATTGAATCTGCAATAGTAACGAAATATTAACTTTTGGCTTGAATTTAGCATTGCTATTGAATCTAACATTCCAACCTTGGCTAGTTATTTGGCAATCAATCCCTGGCGTGCTATTAATAGTATACAAATAAAGGAATTTTTGTTTTAAAAATGTTTTTCAACCGACTAAAGCAAAATTTGGCACAAAACTGCACTTGTTGTTACAAAATTTCATACCAAATTTGATATATTTAAGTCATAGCGTTATTGAACTATCGCGTTTACATGTTTCTGAAAGTGCAGACCTCCAAATAGTCCTCCAACATACTTGGATTTGGTTCACAATTTGAAAGGTGTCTAAATTATAGATGTTAAACCTGTGTACTGAATATTATCTATCTAACTCTCTTTGTTTTGTAGTTATCGTGTTGACTTATATTCGAACAGCGAGACAAATGTACTTCCTCAGAACAGATTTTACACAAAATTTGTTTGAAAGTGGCAAATTTGGTGTGAATACCATATACCAAATTTTGATCGTCTAGCTCAAAACTTTTTTGAGGTATCTTTGTTACAGGCAGAAAGACGCATATTTTCCAAAAATGTATTTTTCGAACTCAGGGAGATCTAAAACACGGAGATTCGTCAAAATCCCGAGTTCGAATTTCATGGCGTTTATTATACTTTATCTATACTACTTATAAGAGAAAGTAAAAATGTGCAGCTATCCCAATTTCCGTTATGAATTTCGCTGGGATAACATTGACTTACGTAGTTCAATAAGTTGTTTAAGAAGTGCATTACTCTAATCAGATCTGTAGTTTGGATCTGTTGTGCAACAGAATGCAGAAACCTTAATGTCGATTTATCGAACTTGTATTATTAAGCATTTTTTAAGATGGTTAGATTATGAGAGTTCTCCTTGTATAACATTCATTTCAGGAGATCTCACAATAAAACAAAATCACTGTGTATATGTAAAAATTGAATACAGTTATTATCTGCTCGTCGCTAAAATATTCCTATAGAGTTTGTTTAGCACATAATTCAACATGAGAAGCTACTATATTTTGCATGGATAAATTGTTAACAATTTTATCATTATTCAGAGTGTAAATTTAATGGAATATTTATTAAAACGATATTAAAATAAAACTTATGATGGGAAAAATAATATGTGTATTTCTATCAAAATGAGTGTCGCTTCATATTGCAGTTGATTACATGAATCGAAATTCCTTAATGGGAGTAGTATTTTTATATTGAAAGTAAGTTGTAGAAAAGTTGATTGTATTTGACAGAATAAATGTTTCAGAATAAATGTTTGAATGGATAAATGTTTCATGATCGAAATCTTTCATACCTGTTTATGGCCATCTGACATCACAAGTTTAGATATGGCTTCATTTAGTTTAGTTTTTGTTCGGAACTGTGAATGTGTTTGTTTATATACTTTCTAAAAATAAGGGAGCTGTAATCATACATAAAGCTTCACAGTAAAACCTCTATACTTACTTTTTAATTTCCATATTTACAATAGAGAGTACTCATTCATTAGCACGACCTTTTAGTATTAGTTGGGAGATCTTTTCTGGTAAATATGTTATTGTATGTCATTATAATACCAATCTTGAAAAATCAAGAACTATAGAAATTTCAGAATATTTTCTGGTGTTCATCCAATTTGTGACAATTAAGTTCTAAAAATTCCCATTCTTTTTTGCCAAAATCCTGTATTTCCTTCCTGGTTTCCTCGGAAGGTTTCTGAGTATTGTTTTACAAGTAGGTAACGAATGGATTCCCATAATTTACAGAATCATTTTTCAGACTTATTTTGCGTTTGGTTTGTAAGGGAAGTTTTCTATTTAAGATTGCTATCACTTTTCATGTGCTAGAAAGTTACAAAGAGTGATTAGATTTAGAGCATTCGTGCAGTAAAGTGTTTCCAACCCTATTGAAAAAACCATTTGACGATTGATAGTTTAGCGTTACACGATAGAACAATGTGTTAGCGCAAGATTTGAATTTAAAAAAACAGTTTTTTTTTCCTTTAATTTTTTATGTTTTTATTGAATCGTAAAATACACAGGATAGGGTCATGTATGTAATAACACATAGGACAAATAACCTCCACATCTTTGCTGGTATGTACACACACGTTTATCGAAATTTTCCGTTAACATTTTGCATAAATGTGACTGAATTTCGTTGATGCAGGGTTTAATTTCCTCCTTCAATGCACGCGTGCCTGTTGGTATAGACCTTTGTCTTCAAATAACCCCATAAAAAGAAATCCAATGATGTTAAATCGATTTAGTGGGACAAATATCAAAATTTCGAACTGTGGCTACCAAACTTTCATTATTTTTGGAATACTGTTCAACATTGAAAACTTATTGTTATATCGTGTAATGCTATAATTTTTACATATCCTAAACTATCAGCCGCCAATGGTTTTTTAAAAGTGTTTTCAACACTTTACTGCACGAATGGTGACAAATTCAAATCTTTCATTAATTTTGGGACACTTTATTACATGGTCTCTAAAAATAATACAATTTTGTTTATACAGAGTATTCTTTTAATATTAAAATCTGCATTTATTCCTTTTATTTTTTCATACGGATACTGATGCAAAAATAATTCAATAGATTAAACGAGCTTAAATTTATATAATACTCTTCTTCAATAAAACGGATGTTGAATTAGGACTCTAAAAGACTTACTTTAAAGGCTTTTTAATGTTAAATGAAGGTTTTCATTTTGTCATTGTGTCTTGATATAATAGAGCAATTAACTCTTTGCACTCGAATATCTTCTCTCAATCACCATTCAAGACAGTGCATCATATTGTCATCTTATTTATTTATTTATTTAATTTTAATTGTTAAAAATACCTGCAGAATCTTAAAAAGATCTAGATTCATTTTTCAGAGAAATTGAACTTAAAGTAGTTAGTTACATACATTTATTTTTTGGTGTAATATATAGGTCAATGTATTAAACGAATAATTATGCATCAAATTATCCTTCCGAGTGCAAAGGTGTAAAATATTTTAATGTAATTCCATTTATAGACAATAAAAAATAGCAAAATTTTAGACTTGATAGCAAAGTGTGATGTCACTCACCTTTCAGCAAAATCAATGAACTTCGATTTCACTAACTCCGTATAAACCTCTGCCCTTTATTATTTTTCACTGCCAGTGTTTTAGGAGATAAGCTATCATTGAAAGTAATAAAAAAGTGATAAAATAAAATTGTGTTAGAAAAAAATCGCATAACCTTGAAATGAAATCTTTTCTCTCCCCAGCGGACGAAGACGTGACCGTTGGCAAATTCTATGCCACCTTCTTGATCCAGGACTACTTCAGGAGATTCAAGAAGAGGAAAGAGGAACGAGAGAAGGCCCTCGGAGATGGAAGCGAGGAGAGCACGGTGGCCTTGCAGGTAAGATGTGCCTTTCACCAAGCTCTCACGCTATGAAATTTAGCCCGTCCCCCCAAACCCTTGAAAATCAGTAAAATACCTTTGCATTCAATATCGATGAGTCCCATTCTTTCAGGGTTGGACAGTAGTCATTATATATATGGTCAAGAAATGTTAACAGGTCGTTGGGAGTCCATTAAGATTACAAAACACTGATGTTTTGCCCGTCCTATTACTCTACATCGTTATGCGACTGCACTATAGCAAATTCGTTGTCAAACTAAATGAGGAGAGTTTTAAAAATAATTGCCAATGATTGGATCATTTATTTATTTTAATGATTTTTTGGGTTGATTCGCTTTTGCTCAGTTATTTTCAATAAGTTATAATTCAATGTAAAAAAGTTAGTATAATAGCAAAATCTTTATTGAGAAACGCGCTATTGAAATACAATTTATAAAACATTAATGATTTTTAATGTGAATTAACAGTAAAAATAGGATGGATAATTTTTATTTTGTTTTACTCAGACGATATATCTGTTAGAATTAGCTAACCTCTAAGAAACTTTATTAATTATGCGTATATATGTAACGATATTTTTGAATCTAAATTCATTCTTAATTAATTTCCTAATTTTTCATTTTAAATTAGCCCATATTAACTTAATCTTAAAGTGTTCCCTTATTTCCTGATCCAATTTCTTCTTTTTATTTAATTATTTTTAACATGCGCTCTAGAAAACCGATAACTTTAGCATATTCTCACGCTCTGAGTGAAGCGATAAAATTCCAGTATGCTTACAAAGGTCTTTTAAAGATAAAATACCTATCAAGATACTGAGGTAAAATCACTAAAGGGACAAATTTACGTCTCTTTGCTTGTGTATCGCAATGTAAACAGACGTGAGTTATCATCACTTCTTATTTATATCAATTCAGATTTTTCTGAAAAGAAACTGAAATAAATCTGTTGAAATTCCTGCTTAACGTTTAAACTTGTTGGAAATTTGCATATTTTTATGAAGTAATAACTTAACTAGCTAATTAACTTCTAATAAGGGAATAAATTAACTAATAATTAATATATTAAATGGGTTATTAATATATTTACTATCCCTTGCCACTTATCAAATGCTTTGTTTTTCAAAATTGAGCTATAGGTAATTACACTTCTACAAGCAATTTTCTCTCTCGAAATAATTTTTGAAGTAAATTCATAATATAATTTCTGTTTCATTAACTGATGCATAATCATGATTAAGAAAAATCCAATAATAATTGTGTCAGGAACAATTTACCATGATACGAAAATGAATAATCTAAAAATCTCTAAATAGCTAACTAATATATAGTAGTGGTAACTGATATTTCTTTTTTATAGGCTGGGCTTCGTACTCTCCACGAGGCTGGTCCCGAGCTCAGGCGAGCCATCTCCGGGAATCTGGAAGATGACGACTTTGACGATGGGCCGGACATCCTGCCCATGCACAGGGTTAGAAAATTAATATATTCGTCTCGAATCTTTTTATAGCTGCACTTTTTATATTGGACTGTCCTTTATTGGCTAGTGATAGGTTTTTCTTGTACAAATGCAGAATAAGGCATTTGAGATCTCATACCATCATATGTGAATCTAGTACATAAAAGTCTGGCATGATATGCTTTAGCTGTCTAAGAGGGTGGATGCCAAATCAAGTGGTAATCAAAAGTATGATTCCAAATGACAACATCTCCCTTAAATAGGTTTATTTATAGCCCCAAAAGGAATACGTGAATAAATAAAGAAAAGTAAATAATTATATTTGCCCATTTACTCAAATAGTTCATGAAGTCAAAATTTTGAAACTCATTCAAAAATAGAACGAGGCAATTGAATATAAATTATTATTAAAAATAATTCCTTGAAAAATAGCGTCTTATTACTGTTGTTTATCAGAATACTAGTAAAAAGAAGATTTATCAATGTGGGATATTCGAAGTGTAAAAAGATCTAAAACACTTCGGTTCAGCACTACATAGCAGAACACATTATGGATAGTGATAATTTTAACACAATATTAAAATACGTTGAAAATTTAGAAATATATTTAAAAAATGATGGAAAAGATTTCTAGCCTTTTACCAATAGTTTGAAGATTCTTTGAACTTTTGATGGCCGTTGCTTTCTTATGCAACAGGTGGATAGTTAATGAGTATAACAGCCAGTCCCAATAATCCCTCTTTATACAGTTTAGTTTTATGGTAACGGGGTGACTGGATGTCATTAAAAAAACATTGGTCATTATTAAATCTTACACACTGGTCTTCTGGTCTGGGTGCTTCAACCAGACGATTTAAGATAAAAATCTGTTATTGCATTGAGTTGTTAAAATTTTGATATCGTTTTTCTTTTATAAAATAAATGCCGTGATTTATTTTAATAATTAATTATTCGAAGAATAACTTCTATAGAATTTATTTTAAATTCATTGAAAGATACGTTTGGCTGAATTGATCTATTATTCGGTACAGTCAACCTTTACTTGTTAACCAATTTTTTTTTTACCTTTATTGGGTTTATTTTAATCATTGACTGGTACAACAACGACAAACAAAATCACATGTTGTCTTTAAATCTCAGAAAAACCGAACTGATAGCAAGAAAAACTATCTGCTTCCATTTAATGATATTGTTTCGACGTTCAAATTTAATAAATAGATTTTAGTTTTTACATCTAAATCATTCAGCCTACTGTAATTAATGCACTTACATTTCTCATAATGACAATATAAATGCGATACGAATACGATATTTTAATTGCAAAAAATTTGTCCACCGAGTTCCTCTGTGTGATATTAGTTTTAGTGTCAGTGAAAAGAAGAGCTATCGCTGAAAAAAGGGTTCCAGTTTGTATATCCTGGAAATATACCATCCATAGCGAAATAGATTCCAAAGAAACTGCTTCACAGGATTGCTCCAGTTTCGTAACGAGTTAGGACAACTGTCAGCATACGATCTTGCTATACCCAGTTCTAGAAAAAGGCCTAGAGCAGTAATTGACAACATTTATATAAATTTTCCGTCTCTAAAAGACCTAGGACCAATCTGGGGGATTAAGTTTTTCTAAATTATTTCTTTTTTGACCTTAGATAGCTACAAAAAGATACAAGCGTGAAATTTTTCTGAAATTTTTTTCGAAAATAATGAACCAAAATAGTTCATTAAACCAGTACCCATAGTAAAGCACATGCAATGTAAATCCATTTGAGTTCTCTTTCCTCCATAAATAATTAAAATATTATATCTTCATTAATAATTTTATCATAACAAATATATAAATAATTATATCAAATTTCCAGACGTTAGGGCTTTATGCGCTCGTCTAAACGAGTTCAATTAATTTTAATTAATTGATTAATCTTTCCCTTAAACTTACTAATTGTAATTGCTATTCCAAATGATGATGTTGGTGTGCTCATGATCATTTTGTCACACCGTGAAACTCCGAAACATCATAACTTTGCCGTTGCTTTCGCACAGGATTGTTATTGTTATCTTCTATATGTATAGATAACCAATGTCCAGTGCCATATGCATATGGATAGATAACCTAACTCTAGTGCCATCTGCTCTATGGATAGATATCCTATCACCCATGCCATCTGCTATATGGATAGATAACCTATCACCCATTCCATCTGCTATATGGATAGATAACCTGTCTTCCATGCCATCTGCTATATGGATAGATAACCTGTCTTCCATGCCATCTGCTATATGGATAGATAACCTGTCTTCCATGCCATCTGCTATATGGATAGATAACCTGTCTTCCATGCCATCTGCTATATGGATAGATAACCTATCACCCATGCCATCTGCTCTATGGATAGATAACCTATCTCAAGCGAGAACACATGACCCTTGTGTAGCCAGAAAAGTGATGAATCACTATTGACACATAAATTTCAATGCTCAGAGTATTTTTAAAAATTCCACCGTTATTCATTTGAATTAAATACAATATCTCAATAATTTAAATTTTGTATTTGCAGAGGAACCACATGCTGTTTGGTAACATCTGGGGGAAAGGCGGCAAACAATCGAATGCCCGGGGCCCAGGTCGCTCTCACGCTAAGGTATCTCCTGTCAACACGCTCAACCTTGTCAGTCCCATGCACAGGGCTGCAATGCCCAACCACTATGTGCTCTCCAGGGACTCACAATCCAGGTAACAAACTTTGCCCAAAAGCGATGCACAATGTTGATACCTACTTGAAAGTAGCATAATATGAAAAATTAATCAATCAATGCACAATTATCCTTTATTTCACAATCTGTTAAGATTTCAATTTTCGTTACAGATATATATTAATAAGATATTCGTTATCGAAGTTTCTACTTCTTGTCGTTAATGATAAAAAAATAAACTATCAAATGAGAAATATATATATAGATACACAAAAATATTTAAAAAGTAACAGTAGTTAATAAAATTAGAAAATATTAAAAATTGACAGTAATTAATAAAATAAAATAAATAAGTTTAATAGAGTTTTATTTAATTTTTTTTACCAGTGGTATTTCATTATCTTAAAATTTTTTTCTTTCTTCAATTATTTTCTTCATTAGATATGTTATATCAAAAAAAGTATGCTTAATAAGAAAAAAAAATTTTTTTATTATTTTTTTGTCTTTTTTCCAATAATTACATTTTAAAGCTTAGTTAGATGCGTAAGTTTCCACATGGATATAAATTTAAAATTATTTAATACTTTGCTAATCCTTAAATTATTTTTATAACTAATTTTTACTTTTTTTTCTCTCAAATTGTGGATTCTAGACAGTCATTGTTGCATTTCATCACAAAAAAAATTTACATGCTTCCTTGTATTGCGAATGTTCAGTGTTGCATCGTTATCTTTAAATAACATTCAAGCAGTTAAATTATGTTACTTATCATAAATTTCCTTCTAAAATCACTTCTTGTATATCCATTCTCTACGTTGGAGAATTGCTCTTTAAAGGTTCATTTCATAATTAAATATACTGCATTTTTTAACATTTACATGGAATTCAGATAGAAGAAAAATAACTTTTCTACATTCAAATAAATATAATACGATAAGAATACGAAATAGGATTAAGTATATAAATAATTTTATTATACTTGTTGAAACACCTTATAGATAACTCACAAGCAGAAAAAAATAAGCAAATTCTACACTGTGTATACCCAATATTTTAAAAAGAAAATTAATGTTCGAACCGGAGCATGTATTACAGGAGTACTATTAGCTTATAATAAAGTTTTTGCACTATCCAATCTGAGAATGCTCGCAATGCCGGTAATAATGAATTTTCGAAACGTAAACATTAATATTTCTAGAACAAAATTCTAACTGAAATGTGTTCCGAAGCTCCTACTGTTGACAAGTACAATTTTGGAAGCCTTCTGTTTATAGTACTGCGTATTCGGGAGTTCATTTTATATAATCGATGATTCGAAATGGTATTAGTGATGAATTTTCGAAGCATAAAACTTTATAATTCTAGAATAAAATTTTAACTAAAATGTGTCTCGAGGCTCCTTTTACTGACAAGTACCCCTTTATCAGCCTCAGAGCTTCTGATTATAGTACTGTGTATTCGGGAGATCATTTTATATAATCGATGATTCGAAATGGAAGTAATGAGGAATTTTCGAAGCATAAAACTTTATAATTCTAGAATAATATTTTAACTGAAATGTGTCTCGAGGCTCCTTTTGCTGACAAGTACCGCTTTATCAGCCTCAGGGCTTCTGATTATAGTACGGAGTATTCAGGAGATCATTTTATATAATCGTTGATTCGAAATGGCAGTAATGATGAATTTCGGAAGCATAAAACTTTATAATTCTAGAATAATATTTTAACTGAAATGTGTCTCGAGGCTCCTTTTGCTGACAAGTACCCCTTTATCAGCCTCAGGGCTTCTAATTATAGTACGGAGTATTCAGGACATCATTTTATATAATCGTTGATTCGAAATGGCAGTAATGAGGAATTTTCGAAGCATAAAACTTTATAATTCTAGAATAATATTTTAACTGAAATGTGTCTCGAGGCTCCTTTTGCTGACAAGTACCGCTTTATCAGCCTCAGGGCTTCTGATTATAGTACGGAGTATTCAGGAGATCATTTTATATAATCGTTGATTCGAAATGGCAGTAATGAGGAATTTCGGAAGAATAAAACTTTATAATTCTAGAATAATATTTTAACTGAAATGTGTCTCGAGGCTCCTTTTGCTAAAAAGTACCCCTTTATCAGCCTCAGGGCTTCTAATTATAGTACGGAGTATTCAGGACATCATTTTATATAATCGTTGATTCGAAATGGCAGTAATGAGGAATTTTCGAAGCATAAAACTTTATAATTATAGAATAATATTTAAACTAAAATGTGTCTCGAGGCTCCTTTTGCTGACAAGTACCCCTTTATCAGCCTCAGGGCTTCTGATTATAGTACGGAGTATTCAGGAGATCATTTTATATAATCGTTGATTCGAAATGGCAGTAATGATGAATTTCGGAAGCATAAAACTTTATAATTCTAGAATAATATTTTAACTAAAATGTGTCTCGAGGCTCCTTTTGCTGACAAGTACCCCTTTATCAGCCTCAGGGCTTCTAATTATAGTACGGAGTATTCAGGACATCATTTTATATAATCGTTGATTCGAAATGGCAGTAATGAGGAATTTTCGAAGCATAAAACTTTATAATTCTAGAATAATATTTTAACTAAAATGTGTCTCGAGGCTCCTTTTGCTGACAAGTACCCCTTTATCAGCCTCAGGGCTTCTAATTATAGTACGGAGTATTCAGGACATCATTTTATATAATCGTTGATTCGAAATGGCAGTAATGATGAATTTCCGAAGCATAAAACTTTATAATTCTAGAATAATATTTTGACTAGAATGTGTCTCGAGGTTCCTTTTGCTGACAAGTACGCCGTTATCAGCCTCGGTGCTTCTGATTACAGTATGGTGTATACAAGAGGTAATTTTATATGAAATTGATTATTCTAGAATCAACAAATTTTTTTTCTACAACTACCCTAGTTTTCGAAGTAAAAATCTTCGAAGATGCTGCACAAAAGAATCTGTTTTATTAATTATTTTCAAATGAATATCAGAAATATTTTAACACTCAATTTCGTCATTAGGAGCGTTGCAAAATCAGTTTAATTTCCAAGGTTTGTCACTAGAAGTGCTGTAAATCTGAGATAATTGCAAACACACAGTTTTATTCTTCAAGATATTTGCCATGATAAGTGCTACAGTTATTTTCAGATTATAGCTATTGACAATAGTCATTTCTTTCATAATTTTAGATTTCTTCCTTTGAATTTGATTTCGCTTTTTCAGATGTATAGCATGCACCTTAAAATATATTGTCATGATAAAAAGTAAATTAATCTTCTTTTTTATTAATCTAAATTTTTCGAACTGAACGATGCGACATTGAACATTATTCCAGTAAATGACTGAAATATACTGGAATTGTAGTTCATAATATGAATATATTATGAACTACAATTATATAAAATTTTATTTTTTGATGATTTATTGTATAAAACATTGCTATTTATGTTTATTTTATTGATGTGCAGTCAAGTGTAAAAATCCCCTGACGTTGTTACTCACCATCCCTCAAGATTTTGTGTTGTTCACCCTTTGATGTTTGTATGAGTTTGATCAAGAATGCATGATTCATTTAGCATGAAGTTTTTTAAAGTTTCCTTTTCTTGCATGAGGTATGTACAAAGTTGGAGCACCTTAAGATTTTTTTTTTATTTTGCTTGTGTTTTTATTAACAAATTTTATTTGTAAAAAAAAAAAACATCCTACCGTTTTTTAAGTTTTGACTTGTAATATATTTTTTTACGTTAAAATTGACATTATATCCTATTACAAGGCGTTTACCATTCATTTTGAAAACATATATATATTTTTAATTCATCGCGTTCTTAGTATTTTTCGAATGAATGTTAAGTTTTCATTTCAAATTGTATTATTTTATTTTTGATCAGAGGATTTCATTAATTTTTATCCATTTTCTTTTATTTTTCTCCTGAAATATTAATTTTCTATATCCCAAATTCTTATGGAAAATAAATGTCAAAAAAATGTTTTATGCAGGTTTTAATCATCACTTCCTATTCTATGAGATGTGATTAAGTTATGACAATGTATGAAAGCTTTTTCAGACTTTTCTGACGAATTAAATAAATAATAAATCTTATACAATGAAAGTTGGAGATACCAAAAACACTAACGCCTGTTAATTTTTCTCATTCTAACCACCAATTATATTAATATAATAAAAAAATACATAAAATGTATTTGCTAAAAGCAAAAAAGTATAATTATAAAAGTCATAAGAACATCTTAGAAAGCTTTTACTTAAAATGTAAACTATCCCCAGTTGCAATCTGAATAAGCTTTCTTGGAAAGCTTCTCAGATTGCAACTGGAGAATAATGAAAAGCTTTTTCATTCTCCTCTTGGTCACATCTTTCTTCAATAACTTTCTCACCTTCTCTTCTATCTCTTCCGCTTCCCCTGCACTCTTTCTGCAGCACCCTTTGTGCAAGTGATATGCACCTCCACGTCCCCTCTTCCTCCGTATGCCACCGGTCCCTCCAGGGATCCTCTGAAGACAACTCACATCGCGGGAGCACCACCTCACTAGGATTGCACCTCCTAGGCTCCTGGATCACGCCAATCTCCATGGCGGAGTAGGGACTTTCTCTATCTCTATCACTGTTCTTTATATTTTCTTAGCACCTGACTTTTCTTTAACTATATACTTTCTATATCTGTACTATTCTATTATTTCCTTTCTTTCTTCTTTTTCCTCATAACGTCAAACTCTTTTCTATAGATCTGGTTACACAATGGGGTAAACAACTAATTAAATATTTGATATTAAGTAGAATATCCAGAAAATAAATTCCATGGTAATTTATGCCACAGTTCTCTGCTTCCATCACAGGAGGGTGCATGTGATACGATTATTTTCAGTTGTCTTCTAAACAGGTACATCGATGTTAGGTGACACAGTGACGCATAAGTTTTGCAGTGAGTTAAGATAATATTTAGGAAAATTTATATACTCTATAGTGTGAAGTGTGCGTGCTCATTCATACGATTTCTGAATAAATGGAATAGTCAGCCAGCCGACTCTCCGACTCGCCACAAAGGCACACGGATTTAAACCATAAAATTGAATGACCGGATCTCCGCAAACAGCAACACTGGCTGGAACTGTGGTTGAGTCCTAATGGCCATCACTGGCCACAGTACAACCCTCCCCGAAGGAAGTACGTCCCGTCATCGATTTGAGGAGTCAGATCCCCCACCTATTTGTGTACCCTCCAGAGTGGCGAGATCCAACCATCATGCCGGAAGCATCTCATCCTCATTTCGAGGTGCCCCCCGGGGGTCTGAATAAATGGAATAAATCAATAACCGAAAATAATCGCCACTAATTGCCAAGGCAATATGTACTGTGAAAGAATCGCGAATGCATTAATATTGCGTAGTGCAATTAAAGTAAGTAGCTTGGCATCGTTTTCATCTACGACGAAACTCATGTCCATACAATTGCTACAACGCAAAAATTTACTGAGTTTGACTGCGAAGTAGCCTCTTTTATTTCCTTTACAAAGCAGACTGTTTGTTTTCACCTCGTTTTGTTTAAGATCTTTCTTTTTAGTAAGAGGTTCCATACTGACTGAGCCAACGTTATCATGTGGATATTATAACACTATTTATTGTTCTTCGATATAGAGATACAGCATATGGTTTCCCAGTATAATATTTTTATAAATCTGTAATGTTGCTTCTTAGCACAGTTAGCTCTATTGCAGGAAATATAGTTTTACGATCAGCTTTATTGCATGCTGACAGGAGGCCGGATCAATGATCCCGGGCTTGGGCGACGAATTTGAAAACTGAGGACAAAATAGAAGACACTAGAATCATCTGGAATTTGGGCGATAGGATTAATAGAAGGCGAGTTATGCTTGATTGTCGAGTACCTTCTGTGCCCTGCTTCGGAACTATAAAAAATTGGAAGTTCGACGCAAAGTCGGTTGTATAGTGAGTTAACGTTGAATTAGTTCAACGAAGTGCAAACGTTGAGTGGATCTCAAGCAATTAGTGGATTGAGAATAAGTACCGTGCACCGGGTTTTGGAGATAAGTATTGAAGCAGCATCGAGTCGTGTGTGGAGTAGCCGGTCGTATAGTAGTGAATCGGCAGTTGTGTACAGCCAAAGCAAGAAGACAGTGGAGAATAGCAGGCGTTTGGAGAGTCCTTAGTGAATAGCTACGTAGATTCCCTCCTCCTGCTGAGTTCTGTCTGGTCGCTTGTGTGCTGTGACTGTTTTTACTACTGATTACTATTTATGGGCTGATGTTTGTTCTAAGAGTGCTGCTGTGTATTTCTTGTGTACGTCTTGACTGTGTTTTGCTGCCTGTGTATTCCTGTTAATAAATATCATTATTTGTTATTGAGGCCAGCTGACTCTTACACCATACTCTCACTACATTGGACCTGCCGAATGAGAAAATTAATTTCTATAACAATATGTTTCTGGGCAAAAAAAAAAAAAAAAAAAAAAAGTGCAAGGCATGTATCTTAGTTGAAAATAAATAATTTTGTTCTTAAATATCTTATTTCCTTTTAACTGACCATTGGATCTCATTTTCTGGATATTCTAAATATTTATGTAAATTTAGTGAAGTATTAGATTTCCTACTTGAAAATTTGAAACATAGCCGATTTTGGACTTCTTTATTTTCTACCCATTGCGGATATTTTTTTCTAGTTTGTAAACAGAAAATAATACGCTAACTCTGTGTGGTTAAGATTCTATTTCGTTTTGTAATCATATTATAAAAAGGTTCCTTTATTAGTGTAAATAAAACCACTCTTATAAAGATACAAAAATTAGCCTTTTCAATTTGAATAAATATAAACAATACTTAATGTTATAAACATTTTTATATCATATCAAAATACACATTACATACTAAACTTGCTTTATATAACTTTTTTTTAATGTACTCTCAATTCCTTAGTGAATTTTATAGAAATTTCATAATGTAAAGTCTACACTTTTATTTTTTTAAAGTACAAATTTCTAATAGTATTTCTGATTATTTTTTAAATTGAAAGGCCTAATTCTGTGTTATATAAACCGGGTTTATTAGTTAGACTTTATATATTATATCTATAGTATTTAATATAGGATAAATGAACGATAAAGTATCTGCTGCTTACAGACTGAACAAGGATTTTGCTTTCAACGATCATTGACTAAAAATTAAAATAGAGTAAATCTGACATCGAACAACCAATATGCCTCTCAGACATCTTGTCATATTATTTTGAATTTCAAATGATGATTTTAAGATCCGTTAAATCTGAATGGTAAACGATTTTTCTATTTCACGAACGTGTTTAATATTTCAAACTCTTGCACGATTTCATTTAGAATAAGATATCCATGTACTCATATTACCATTTTGGCTACATTATAATCATATTGACGTTTTTGTCTTTCACATAACAACTGCTCTTGTTTCGTGTACTGATGAAATCTTTTATCCATATTTGTAAGTATTCACTAAGAGCTTAAATATGCTTTAGGTATTGTGGTAAAATAATAAACACATATTTAAAATGTATTAACTATATTTTCATTGTTATCTATATTTGGCGAAATTACATTAGCTGTACAAAAAAATTGTGAAAATCTGGACGATGTTTTCACGGTGATAATAATCAGAAAACCAGCGGGAGTGGTCTCCGTAAAACTTCCTCGCATTATAATAAGCGTGTCAGTCTAGAGAACGCCGTTCATGGCACTGGCGCGCAATAGTTATGAAATATTAACTTTTGGCGTGAATTTGGCATTTTTACTGAATCTATCGTGTCATCCTTGGCGAGCTATTTGGCGATTCATCCCTGGTTTGCAGTTAATAAGCATCCGAAAATCGAATTTGTAGTTTAGACACATTTTTCACAACCAATTCAAGCAAAAATTTGACACAAAACTGTACTTGTAGTCATAAAATCCCATACCAAATTTGACATATTTAACTTTACATGTTTCTGAAAGTACAGAAACTTGTAAAACATGCAAACATACGACAAACAATCAACCCTTTGTTGAATCCGACTAACTCTTATAAGAAATATAGTGATATTTGTGCTAAATAGAAAATATGTGATCTAAATAGAAATTTTCAAAAACATTCGTCGTGGATATAATTGACTGCTTATTGACTAATTTGATATACCTATTCCAAGTAATATTGCAATGCAATGCAAATGGAACATGAAATGTAATTTAAAACATTTTAACTCTTGAATGTTTGTTACTTAACATAAGAGTTATTAACTGAAGATATTCTAGAATAATACAACTTGCATGAATTGTTGATATACTTTGCTTATTTAAACTTACTTATTAAAATTAGATCGTATATATGAATGTATTATTTTTATACATATTTAACCACACTTAACTATAAATGGTGTACTTACTTTTTATATGCATGTGATATTTATGTGTTTGCGTTAAAAAACTAACTTAAAAATGTTTATGTAAGTGTATTGTTTAAATTGCCACTAACATTACTGTAACAAAAGGTTAACTTCATCAGGGATGTTTTTCTTTTGAGTTTCCGCTGACTTCCGCTGATTTGACTGAAAAAATGTTTAAAAAAATTTACACATTGACTTTTTTAAATCTCCCTATCTTCCTCAAGTCTGTTATTCCATCAGTTTTACAAGTGATGGGATTATGATTCCAATGAATTGCAATCTTCTTACAAAAAATTCTGGTTAATTAATTCTATAAAATTCTGGTTGTACCTACTCCATATTAGCATAAAAAAAAGTATGATATTATGCATGCTGTACAGTATCAAGAAGACAGCGAACAATATTATAGATAATCTGTGCTGTTTTTTTTTTCTCTCAAAAATTATATATTTAACACTAGAATCCATGAATTTATCTTTTTATCAAAACAGTATAATTGTTTTGAATAGCTGCATATGATTAAAGAAAATTATTTTTTAAAAAAATATTTTAATTTCTTTTTTGAGAATTTTTTAAAATATTAAAATGTGCAAAATGGCCGCATTACGAATTAAATAATATCCCAATGACAAAAAAATCACATTATAATAATTCTGCAATAGAAATAAAAGTCCTTTTTTACCACTACATTTTTTACAATGCAAAAAAAAAATAATGTTTTGCTAGCATTATTTATAACAGAACTATTCTTACAGATAGCCATCTTAGTATTTTTCCAAAATTGCAGTTTAAATCTAATTCTAATATCGTTATAGCCAAATATAGGTCTTTTCTACAATTGTTTATCAAAAAGCAATTTGAAAAAAAAAAGTATTTCATTGTTGCCTTTTGGAACATTCATGTGAAGCTTATAAATGGAAATAAAGACTCTTCGTCAAATGGCTACACAATGCACTGTATAGTTAATATGGCCTCCATCATATATCAAAGTTTAAATTCCCTGCGCATGTCTTCGAAGCAGGAAATGTCATTGAGAACAGCATCCCTGAGAAACTTTTCAGTAAGGATTTAGATAGTGTTCTGTCACCTGCGTATGTTGAATCCTTGACATCCTTAACCACTCTTCTCCTTAACAATTCCCACGCCTTGCTCGCAGCCCGTCTTCTGAGGAGTCGGACGAGCGGACCCAGCCCCCGACCCCACCTCCCCGCCATTTCCTGCGCAAGAGTGGGGGCTCCTTCCGACTGCCCTGCCTTACCAAGCAGGCCAGCCACGAGAAGCCCCCCGCCGGGGAGTCTCCCGACCGCAACCTGATGAGCCGTATCGCTGCCTCCCTCAGGTTTTCGCCCCTGCCTGTCATGGCTGTCGCCGGCATCGCTCCAGAAGAGGATGGCTCGCTGTCCCCTGTGGATCGACGGAACCACGTCCCGCTGCACAGAGCTTCTTATCATGGTAAGTGGTTTGAAATGTCAAAGGGGGGGGGGAAACAAGAATGTGAATGACATTAGAAGATTTCTTGATTCATTTATTAATGTAAGATCTTCCTCTTCTTTTTTTTTCTTCATTTAAGAAAATCTTTTTTCTTTTGCCCAACCACTTACAAGATAATCTCATTGTCATGCCATTTCCCAATTCACCTTTTATGTCCGGAGGATAAGAACGCTGAGTCCAAGCAATTACGTGACACTCCCCTCAAATCGGCATTACTTACTGACATAAATTGTTGCGAACTCTGCCATCGTGTTTCATGAAATACATGCAGCTACATAAAATCTACAATAAATATTCAATTATAATCTACAGGATGATTCAAAGATATTTTGGCAAGTTTGAAAAAATATGTCGAGGAACACTTTTGTTATGGAATATCTGTGGTTAATATCAGACAGTTGTCCTAGCTTACAAAGTTTATCCAATGATTTTGGATGCATCCATGTTCTAAATTTTGTTTGATATCCGCTTCTTTATCTTAATTTACTGACAACAGTTCTCTGTAATGGTCTGCTTTTGTATTTAGTACCCCATGATATATTGTAAAGATACTTCTCCCTACATACTCAATATGCCCTTATAGTTTGACCCATGATTTTAAAATTGCCCTGTATTTATTTGAGCCATATTCAGTAACATTTTTAGTTAACATTTTCATGTCTAAAGATTAAGTTCAATGTGGAAAATCTCTAGGCTGAGCCTCTAACAGGAGATTTCAGGAGAAACCGCCCAGCAGCCAGTTATATTCAGAAATTTAGAACTGCCCTAAAATTCTGTGCGTTAGTATTCATTTAGACCGTTTAGTTTACCTTCAAATGTCATCGCTTCACGGTAAACGACTGATATTTTTTCCCCCTGTCCAAGGAAAATAGAGACTTAGTTAACTGGGCATTACAAAAGACATTAAAAAAACTCAATGTTTCCAAAGATAAGTCTCTTGGAAATTAATAATTATAAAAGCCATTATCAGTGGCCAAGAAAATGCTGTTCTTAGAGCTTCACCAGCAAATAAAATAGGATTTTAAAAGTTCATTAATTTTTCATGAAACTAAATACATTGATTAATCATATTATCATACACATTTAACTTGAAGCCTATTTTGTAATTCATATATATTATCTGAAAAATTATGATATATTCTTCTTCGATTCATTAGAAGTTAAGCCTTTTAAAAGATCTGGACATGGTTAATCTCTGTTACTAGATGAGTGATGACTATTCACGTACTACTTCTGCTCAAGAATCACATTTCAGATTCTCCAATTCTCTCTTTCAGATGAAATACCATCTTTTATCTGAATACCGAATTAATTTATACGTTATAAAAATCCCTATTCGGGGATAGATAATTTTTATTTCTTATTATTAAATATGCTTCGCTTGAAAAAGATTTGATTGATTTAACAGTTAACTGACTACAAATAAATAAAATTATCCATAAAAATATACCCTTCTTTAATTGCTGCTTCACAAAAAATTCTTGACGAAAAATCTCGTTTGCAATAAATAAATCCAAAATCATTTTAGTTTCACTATTTTACAATTTTAGTTTTTTTTTTTTTTTTTTTGTGTGTGTGTGTGTGTGTGTGTGTGTGTGCGTTTGTATGATTTTATTACATAACTATAAAATATTGAATGTTCTGTTTATTAAATTTAAATCGATTTTCAGTAATAAGACACTTAAATTTAATAATAATAAATTGATTAACTGAAAATTAGGGAAAAAAGCATAAAAATAAACATTTTAAGTTGCTGAAATTTCTCAAAAATTCTGGAACAAAAAAAAATCGTCTGCCGTAAGCAAATGTAAAATTATTTTACTTTTTGGAATCGACAAACTGAGTGTTGTTTTTTTTGTTTATTTGTTTGTTTGTTTTATCAGATTCATAATTGGAAACTGAAATTTCTTTTTATTATTTATTTATAGTAGATGTTAATTTTTTCTACAGCTTTTTTTACTAAGCTTATTATTTTAATTCTTTTAATCCTAAAAATTTTTTTAATTTCCAAACAATGATAACAAATATCAAAATTGAAGATTTTTCTTCTAAAAACACAGAATTTAGTTTTACTTACATAAAGAGCTCACGGCTACATCTGTGCAATATATTAGCAGAAAATGAAAGAAGCAAAGCTTCTTGATAATCATCTTCAATATTTTAATTTCATTCGTGCTTCTCAAAACCAGTTGACCAAAAACATTCATAATTATAGCGATAGAAGTTCATAAAATTTATCTATATTTATAATTATTTTATAATTCTCCATGAAAATATTCAGATATTATCCGTAGCAAATATTCTTCGATTAGTTGTGATGGAATCTGAACTTAAATAAGAAGTATCGTTTAACTTATCTAAGTGTTGCTTGGTGTTTATGCAATTTACTTTTTGATCTGTTGATTTAAACATTTTCATCATTGTAGCAAGAACCTAACCACTGCATCTGAAAGAGCTACTTAAGCGTTTTGCAGTGATGGGCAATTTACAGCAATGAACTTTCACAAATTACTATTGAGAATGGCAACGATGAAATTGATTTATTGAAACGAAATGGTAGATTGGAATTATCTTTGTTTTACCCTTTTAAGGTAATCTGAAAGTAAAAATGCTTGCTGAGGATAAAATGAATGGTATAAGCTTTCTTACTTACGAGCTAAAAAAATTCACAAGACTTCGATTTTACAACAGCTTTGCAAATTTTCATTTACTAGAAAAGTTTTTATGCAGTTCTTATAAGTTCATGAAATGCTTTAATGCGAAAATATTTGAAAAGCGTACAGTATTACCTCTCTTTTGCGTTTTCACGGGTCAAATGAATAACTAAGAAAACATGGAAGGGAAAAAGGTCCGGAACTATTTATATTATCAGAAATACATCGATACTTAAAAAAGGCTTGCAAATTACTGGAAACGTAATTCAGGGGTAATA
Organism: Argiope bruennichi; assembly: GCF_947563725.1. Classification (NCBI taxonomy): domain Eukaryota; kingdom Metazoa; phylum Arthropoda; class Arachnida; order Araneae; family Araneidae; genus Argiope; species Argiope bruennichi. The sequence continues at coordinate 90,829,990 of NC_079161.1, forward strand.
CTGTATTGTAAAGAAACTAAAATCTAGTCATACAATAATTTTATTTGTACTTAACGTTTATTTTTGCAGGACCCAGCAAGTATGTACCTGAAATGAACGGTATTGAGATTCCAAACAACATGCAGAAATACAATCCTGACGAAAGAGTTATAGGCAGTGCAGAAAATCTTGTTGGGAGGGTTTGTATTCCTTTTAAAGAATTTAGTATTATAAAAGGACCTTCAAAAGTTAAGATATAAGGTGTTGTTTTTTTTACATCTAATTTGTATACAAATAAGCATATAAATATAACAATTGGATAGTAAAATATGCCACAATTACATATTGGAACAATTGAAGATTAAACAGCTATTTATTGAACTTGTCTTTTTTTAGTCAAACCTATCAAGAACAATTTATGTAAATATATTCCACAAAAATCCTTAGTTGGAGAAAAATAACAAATGAAGAATTTGTTTTTAAAAAAAATAAATCAATGGATTTGAATACAGATTGCATTCTCCCTTATAAGTAATACAATGCCAGCAATGATTTGCTATAATTTCATTTAATTTTTGGAAACCGAAATGGGAAGCAAAGACCATTCATGCAGCAATGCTTGTTCAAATGCATTTAACATACTCAGAAAGGTATTGGTGTAGCTATTTGTCTTCCAAAAATGATGTAGAATTAAGGTCTGCTATCTATTATCTGTATTAAGGTTATCTACTCGCATCAAACCTTTATCCTCAAAATATTCTCTAATAACTTCAGCTCGGTAAGGTCGCATATTATTTTCTACTTCTCTGAGGCATTACTGGCAATATCATCAAGGATAAAATTCGTTGAATGATTGACAAAACTCTATAATGTTGTAATTTGTGAGCTAATAGTTCACAAATATATCAGCTATTAATGGTTCTTAACATTATTAGTTCACAAATATATCAGCTATTAATGGTTCTTAACATTAATAGTTCAAGTTAACGATATGTTTCTCACATCGGAGTATCCGTCCTCGGATCAGGGGACTATCTCCTTCATGAAAGTACTGAAAAGTGTCGTTTCTTTTTATAGAGTTTCATGAAGTGTAACATTAATAGTTAACTCTTGCTCTTGTAAAAATACCAATTTTTTCTTAAAAAAAGGAGCTAGTAGACAAGATTATTAATGTTACCTAACATCTGTCATATAAACCATGCTTGTTACTTTTATTTGTGTCAATTTTATGATTAGCTTTAAAAAGGGGGAGATTTTCTTTTCCTTTTTTATTTTTAAGAGAAAAAGCTCTCATAACTAAATTCTTGCAAAATTAGATGTCAGTGTAATAATTTACAATTCCGTACAAAATTTCCTTTCACTTTGGTATTGTTTCAAATTAGGAAAAAAAGTAAAATACAATTATGAATTGTAAACAACAACCACAACAAATATTTTTCAATATCATATGGAAGACTTAAAAAGAAAACATTTATAGAAATCAAGGGGGTTTTGTCGTTAATCTACATTTGACAGGATTGTTGGAATTTAATGTAATTTCCTTACATAAGAATATTTATCCATCTGAGAGCAATGATTTTTTTCTGCCAACGTAATGGGTCATGTTTTTCAGTCACTTATTTTTTGTGTACATAAAATGTCTTACAATTTATGCTGAAGATTTGGTGTAATGGTAATAATACAGAATATCAATACACTTCAGTACTTTACAAGCAGAGAGAAGGGCTCTATTTTATGGTGATGTGTCCAGACTATTTCTCTATAAAACACAAATCTATAAATTACAAGATTGCATATTATAAAAAGGAATTTATTTCTGAAATTTTCCATTGCTTTTAGAACATCGCTGATTACTGAAATCACTGTTCTAACTGGCATTTCTTCTTTACATATCGTCGCTAGTTTTTAATTTTTGAAGTTTCAAGTTTAGAATTAAAATTCAAAAATTATTTCGGTTTTTATGATCCAGATCTTCTGAGTCAATATAGGTATATCAAAATTATTGATTCAAAAAGTTAAATCTTTGATTTGGGTTCACTAGGCGAGTACGATTTCTTGGTGTACACCTATGGGTCCAGAGTTTGAGGCAAATTTGGATTCCTTGTAAGCATTTTCGATAATGATATTCTTTAGACCGTTTTTCGTTTCAAATTGAGATATTTTAATTTCGTTTCTACGCCAAGCTTTAGACAGCTAATTTTACTGTGTTCTGAGATATACGGTGATATTATTCTTTTATTTCTTGCAGGTGCTGCAGGAGCAAGGCTTGGGCCGCTACTGCGATCCTGAATTCGTGAAGGCTACCCAGCGAGAGCTGGCAGAGGCCATCAATCTCACCCCCGAAGAACTGGACCGTGCGGCCCACCGTCTCATGCAGGCCGAGCGTCGCAGCAGCAACCCCTACCTGTACCAGCCCACACAAGTGCCAAACGACAACACCTTCCTCTCGAGCTTACGGGACGAGCGGCCCAGCAGTCAGCAGACCTACCACACCGACACTCGGTGGGACGACAAGCACTTCGGCGACACGCGGCTATAGTGCTACATCCAGTGGATTCCAGTGCCTTTTCTTCTGTCGGGGGAACAGTGTGTCATGTCCCTTGCTGTTTGTGTATTTTTGTCATGATGGATTCTTCTTCTTTTTGTTAGTTATTTTTTGTGGAGATATGTGGAGCCGTCTCTCCAAAGAAAAAGGGTGAGTCCAGTATACATCTATAAATAAACCGAACATTTCAATTAAATCAATAATTGCAAAAAGTACATCTTGATGTGACTTATTTTCTTAGCAGTATATGTCCTCCTCTATTTTCACCCTTCATATCTTGCATTGTTGGAATGGATCCTAGAACTTGGTGTTGCAGGAAAGTTAACAATTATTGTTAACTTTCATGCGTTATCATATCAAATCGTTATCATAAATTGAAACACATATATCAATCATATCAAATAAAACTATTACCTACATCTTTAGCAAACTCATGCATATTTGAAAGATGATTTCCAAAGTTCAAAACATGCATTTCATCGTTATGAAGATCGCCTATTGATCTTGTCTTTAGTTTCCAGATCTCTTTTGGCAGACATTCTGCACAAGATGAAAAAACTATTCTTCCTATAAGTGCGCTGCAACTTCTCTAAAATTTCACCAATAAGAGCCTCTAAAAGTTATCATAATTTCTGGTTGTTTATAGAGATGCATAATCCACGATTTTTTGAATAACAAATAATTTTGCTATCGTTATTTTTAAATATTTGTTCCAAATATCTGTTATTTCAATCATATTATTAATTAAAAATTATTACTTAGTATTAAATATAAAATTTATTAATTGTAATTAATACTTAATTTACTAATTTAAGTAACGTGTGATTGAATTAAATTATCTATTTCAGCTTATTTCTTAAATGTGATTTTTTTTTCAAAACTATTTCTTTAATTTCTTTATTGGAGTAAACCATTTTCGGAAAAATTTGAATTAAATAAATATGTCATTTCTTTAAAATATTTACTTTAGTTCTATATTCTATCAACAGATGGCGCCAGCAATAGACAGAATATATGCAAAGTCATGTCACAGGCAATTAAAAATGATTTGTATGGAATAGTGCATCATCAAATGCGAATATCGAAAAGTCAAGGTCACACTTTCCAGTGAAGTCACCACTCCGATAAATTTCAGTGATATGCAATTCAATGATACCATAATTCCATGAATAACCGGTCCGTTCACTTTTCAACCCATTCACAGATTTCTCCTTTTCTGTTTTGTTCGAGAGCTTCCATTGGACAGATCGTATCGATTGTTACTTTCTATCGTGATCCAAAACCTGTAATCGAAATATCACCAGTAAGATCGTATCAAGGATATGAATCACGCCCCTCTTTGAAAAGTATTGATCACTGGTATTTGTGAATTTATGATATTGGTTACGTAATAACTGCTCGTAAATATTCGTCATCCCTAGTCGTTTAGCACAGTAATAGGAAGAGATTTACAATAAAATAGCTGCCTTTGTTTGACTTGTTCGCTTAGAATACTGACTTTTTGTAATAGAATATATATTTTTTTAAAATTACCTTGTTATTTGATACGAACGGAAAAACATGAATTCATTTGAATTAATTAAAATTAAAAAGTGTATATATTATGAAATAAAAGCGAAAGTGAAAATTTTGTTACGGAGTTAATGATTGGTGAAAGCAAGCAATTGAATGTCACGATGCATGAGTTTGAATTCTGACATAACATTTAAAAACGTGTATCAAATTGAACTAAACAATATTGTTAAAATTAAGAGATACTAACTACACAAAATTTAATTTTATCAATTTCATTTCGGTAATTTTGAATCTTAAAATAATAAAATGACAATTTTCGTCTGATAATTGTTTTGGAAGATATTAACATTACTCACCATAGGCAAGTCAGCGATTACCCATGTGGTGACAGTTAAGCCTATTTTTCCTCTCGATTAAACTTTCTGTGTGAAACTTCCAAAGATCAAAAGATGATTTCTTGGCTTATTTTCACTTACTTAATTGACTATTTTTTTTTTTTTTTGACACGGTGAATCCTTTCCAAAACATTTAATAATACTTTGCAATTCCATCAATTAATTAAGAGAAATAATTAATTTAATGCAGCTTTAAATATATCCCATGAAGCAGTGTAAAATTCGTACGATATTTTGTTTACATTTGATTGTCGCCACTCGACAATAAGGGTAATTTCTGTGCTACATACGTTAGTGTTATATATATATAGAGAGATGCTTCTAATTAAACTTTTTTTATTCTTATTAAATTATTTTTTATCTATAACTTATTAACATATTATTTCTTCTGTTTTTATTGCAGGTGTTTAGTAAAAAAGCTGTCCATTGACTCCTAAGAAACATGAAGTTACGAAACATTCGCCGTTGATCCCACTCAGTCCATGAAAATTTGATTCGCTGTTTCCTCTTTAGTAGACATTTTTGGTTCTTGACGCTTTTGTTAAGTGTAGTTCGTTTCTGTTGTATCTATTTTATGATGTTCAGAAAGCTTCAGTTTCTGAGTGTTTGTATTGTCTTTTTAAGTGCTTTTCAGCAGTTCTGCGTTCGGTAAGATGTGTACTTGCCACTGTGGATCAAGGTTTGAAATTGAATAATATAAAATATGCATACATCTGTTTACTGATAGTAGATTTTTCAGAAACTAAAATTCATGACGTCCTAAAAAAATTATATCCCTCCATTTTTTTGTCGAGCCAAAATGTGAGATCAAAGATTAAAAGATAATTTCTACGCTTGCGAAAATGAATTGCCAAAATTATATTCTTTAATACTATATCTAAATTTAGTGATTTTTTTAAAAAATTTTACATGCAAATTTTGAGGCATTGTCATTTTTTTTAAACTTAGTTTAAGCATACGCATGTATAATTTTTTCACATCAATGAAATAACGGTTTTTAAACATTTTTCTTCGCGAATTTTAATTTATTAGCGTATTTTAAAACGAATGAAAAATTATTTACAAAATGAGCCTTGAACAAATTAATTAGTATTAAAAAATTTGCTTTACATAATATTTTTTTAGCGAATCATAGGAAAAAAGAAAATTTTAACTATAAAAATTCAAACTTTGTCATTAATCTTAGAGGGATTTTATCATACTGTGCATCATTTGCCAACTGATATTTAAAAAAAAATAATAAAAAAAGTGAACCAAAATAATCTTAGGTAATTTTAAAATATAATGGAGCAATTTTTTAAGAAAAAAAAATTCTATTGAAAATAATATATTAAAAAAAGCTCTTCAGTTAAAACTATTTTAATTTGAAACTAAAGAATTCTGAATATTTACAGTAATTGAATAAATCCAATTTGTGTAACTAATTTTTAATAAATTATTTAGAATATTATCCCATTTTAATCAACTTTTAGGATTTTTAATGTGTTTTTAATGTTTCTTAATATCCCCAATGTTCTGTCACATTTGTTTTTAATGATATATTGTTCTTCACATGTTATGATTTTTTCTGAACTATAAAGAGATGCATAATATTTATGATCAATAAATTAAGAAAGATATTTATCACCTGTATATAAATTGGAAAAAATCCTTATACTCTTAGTGTTTTTAATGATTCTAGAATATGCCTTCTTTTTATATTAAGATCTCAATAAATTACATATAAGTTTTTAAAAGAGGGTCAATTTTCATTTTTTTAAATTTACTGTTTCAAGAAACTTTCACATTTCTTCTAACAATTCTATGCATAAATACCATTATATTCATTTCAACATAACTTGAAAATATTGCATTGAATTTTAATTTTTATTTGGTGTAACTCCTGCTCTCTAAGACATAAACATCGAAAACTAAAATTTAATTATTTCCTACCGAAGTAATGTTCAACCCAATATTTTTGTTGTATAATAATTCATGCATTAAGTATGAATTAAAAATAAATGCAAAATTCTTTGCGATGCTTATATAATTACTATCCGTATCATACATGGTACTCTGTCTAAAACAAAATATTTTGAAATACATATTTCTTCAACTTGTGACAACTGTTATTAACAAAGTTGAATAGCATAATTTGAATATATGCTTTGTATCATCTTGTAGTTTTAAGCTATACAAACTGCAAAGTAAGATTACCCAAAACTCAAAGATTAGATCATTCAATGAATTACCAACTTTACTTCGATACTTTTCTAGTGGTATTAAATTAATTTCTTATAAGTGTTTAATTTTCATTCTGTTATAAAAAATGTTATAATGACTGATTATTACTTTTCTTAAATGAACAATGTCTTAATTATTTTAAACACTTATTACACTGATTTAAAAGTGAAGATTTTGTTTATTTTGATTTTATATTATAAATAACTTTAGTTTTTTTCTCCCCATTGCCATCTTATGATAAAATATGATTATGGAAACAAACCGTTAAATAATCATATTATTAAAGGATCCAAGCGTCATTCGGTCATTGAAACTCCTTCATCAATAACAGCCAAAGTCCAAAAATTTAAATAATTTTGTTTGTTTTAGTATTTTATGCCTTTCAGACTTAAACAATAAAATATAATTCCTTAAATATTATTATTTTTTTTTTAATTTTACAGTTAAGTTTTCCTTATCAAGAGAATAATACACAGGAAATCAATGCTAATTCACAATTATAGTTACATTTGAATTTTGGCTTGGAAGCTATCAACTTTATTGAAGAGGCATTTCATACCTTCGAAAAGTTTTATTAAAGATTTTTTCTTAACATTCTTTGAATCATTAATTGCATTTTTCCTTTCAAATCAATGAATAATGCAAAATAACTATTATTAAATTCTACATTATCTATACGGTAGTATATAAAAATAAAGCTACTAATTAATAAAATTAGAAAAGTTTTATTTTGCAATTCACAAGTAATCTAGAATATTTTTATTTTTATTTTTTTTCAAATAACATTCATATCTATTGTTAACAAACTTATCACTTCTAGCTATTGAAATATTTTTAATTTAGTAATTCTGTGATATAACATGCTCAAGGTGATAAGTATGATCAAATTAAAATACTGTATGTTGAACTACTCTTCACTTAATTAGTGCACGTGCAGACGGATGTCTTCTGCAACGCTTCCAACTGTTGTAAAATCCCAATTTAGCATTTTTCATAGACTCACACCAACGAACAATCAATACCTGTGATAATTTGTTTTATAATGACATTTCAATAAAAAAAAATCTTTTCTCATAACTTCTAGCTTTATTCTTAACTAAGTCGAACTTTAAGCAATAATAAACAAAAAGATCTCTAAGATATGAAGCGAATTGGTTTGCAAAATTAAATTAATACTTAAAGAATTTATACATAAGGTAAAATGTGTCTTATGCTTTAAAACTATTGAAAAATGGAATTTCATTTAATTTTGAAAGTAATTCGAGAATAAAATTCCAAAAACAATATTTTTTTCCAAAATATTCCAAAAAAATATTAAATTTGGAAACATATTACTTTTTTATTAATAGATGGCGCTGTATCCCCTAGAGATAAAAAATCGTTTTTGTCGCAAAATGTAGATGCAAAACAAGCTTTTTTTTTAATAAAAACTCTAAAATGATTTTTTTTCTAATTTCTGGAAATTTTTACACTTAAGCAAAAGAGAAGATTGCTCTTAGCGAATCCAGTATGGCATATCAATCTCAGTTAACAGAGAAAGAAATGATAAATTGGGATTTTACTATCAGTACGTTGATTCATTTGTCAATAATAGTTACTTGAAAAGCGCTCAATATTTGTTTAGATAGCTTTTAAAACAACTGCATTGAATCTCGACTGTATAAATTAGAATTCAGTATCTTGTTTCATCTCGAAGGGCGTCTCCTCTCTTTCGAGCTGTTCTGTCAAGTATGATATTTTAAAGGAGCGAAAATGGATACACTTTTTTAAGAACTTTATAGAATCGCAGTCTCTACTTCTTGTTGAAAAGTTTAGAAATTGTTGCTACTTAAAACTGTTATCAAATATTTTACAGATCTTTAAATTTTTTAAAATATATATATTATTGTTCCTTATAAAAAAAACTATTAGAACTTCTTTGAAAAAAAAAAAAACTGTGAAATATTTACTCAAAATTCAAAGTTGTCCATTGTTTGAAACATTATTACATCGTTTACATAGAACAATATCTTTATGGTTTACATGCATTTCTTCCTTTGTTTCTGATTCTATTTCTTTACCTAACAAAGAGTTTTTGGTGACTGGCTATATAAATGATATTCTTGAAGTTTTAACTGTATAGTATTGGCAAGAGTGTTATTGTCGTAAGAATAAAAACATTTTTTCTATCACCAGTCGCCAAATTTTTACCTTTTGTGAAGTCCAATCATTAGTGGTAGGATATCGAGAGAGTTTTATGAAATTCCTCTTTTTAGAATTTCAGTTTCAGTAATTTATATGGTGTGTCCGCCCGTTTTAAGGTACTCCTTTCTCTGAACTTAACTGTACAAGGAAATTGAGGTGAAAACAAATGGTGCCTATTTTACTGAATTAATGCTAGATTAGAAACGCAGTGTTTAAATGTATGGGAAATAACTCTTAATTTCGAATTTGCGGATCTTTTTGTTAAAAAATTTGGAGTTACACACTGAGTTTATTAGAAAAAAAGAAATAATAATAATAATTAAACTGAATAATACAAGTAATGTAAATACTTCTAATACAATATGGCGGCTGAAGAAATCTTTCACACTATGAATATAAGTTCGCGAATTTCATATTCTGTTTATAAGGTTATACAGTTCTTCAACTCATATAATACTTTCTTATATTTTATATTCAAACACACTAAAGTTTTTTTTTAAATAATGATAATGAGAATTATTTTCACTTTAAAAGTTCATCTTATCAACTTACTTTTATAAACTATTTCGAGTATATATATTTATATTATTTTGGTGACTTTAAGCATTAATTAATATTAGTTTTAACAACTGATCCGCAGATAATAACGAAGTTAAGAATTGTTGTGACATAATTTTATGGGGAGGATTTTCATAGTGAGACTGTAATTCTAGTAAGAGTGGTGACAAATTAGTTTCCGAACGTTTTTTTAATTGTATTAAAATTAAAATTCTCCTTCTTTAATGCTTTATAACAGTTTAGGTCAAATTATCATCTATGGAATCTCGAAACTTTATTTACTCCAGAATACAAAATTTGTGTTCCCTTAATATTCTAGAACGCAAAAGGAAACAAAAAGAAAAAAAATCAAATTTTTCCCAAATTACCTTCATTTTAGCCCCCTGCACTTTTTTTTTCTGCTATAAAACTTGTGCAGTTTTTATACTGTTTTCTTTATCAACAATATTTATTTTAAGCATTTTTTTGAAGAAAATTGCACTTTATCAAATTTATAAAACAAAATGAAATCAATTCATTTTCTGTACTACATTGCAAATCTTTTGAAATACGCTAACTTATTTCTGGCCGAAAATACAATTGAATTGTTTTGTAAACGGAAACTGGTTTGTTGCTTATCTGAAAATGAAAATCTCCCGTTTCTCGATATATATCATATTGTAAATAAATACCTTATATTTATGGAATACCTTATGTTTTTTTTATTTATTTCTAACTTCACTACCTTGTAAATTACTTCATGCTGCATTTTACCTTCACTGTTTGAACTATGCAATATAGCTGTAACTTATTGAATGGTTTTAATTAGTTCTTCTGAAATATCTTCTAATACTATTAAAGAGATTTTGTATTTTACATCTTTGTGTCTTTTATTTGCTCTTTCATTTCAAAAATTGTTTTTGACACGTAACCATTCCGAAATATTGTATTCTGTCTGGTATTTTAATCATCTGAGCATTCATTTAACAGCAATTACCACATGGCAGTAGGACTTAACCTTTTTTAGAGTAGACACCAAAGTCTTGGCCATAATGAATTTGATGGACGAATAATTGCGCAGGCAAACACAAATTTAAACTCATCTTCAGCTGTTGTTAGTCGTTTTGGATGAAATTGTCATGTCTTGGCATGAATAAGTTGACCATGTGTTCCAATTAAATATTTAGTATTTTTGCATGCTTTCTAGAAAACTACCCGTTTTCTTAAGCTTCAAACTATAGCTTGCAGAGCATCTTAAATTCTTAAAACTAAAATAATACTCCAAGCAATTTAGAATTCCATCTGCTTGTTTATTCTTTCAACATAACAGCGTATATTACAAACATTGCCAGATTCCAGAAGGTTTACAATGGATCATCAGCTATTATACAAAAAATGAACGAAATAATATTAACAAAATATGTTTATCAAAGAAAAAATTGTTTGCTTTTACTTTTTAATAATATTTTAACAGAAATAAAAATAATAGCAGTTATAAAATGTCTGAAAAGGAATCGTCTGCTGAATATCTATTAACAGATTTAGATTATGATATTTACCGAACAAGCAATCCTCTTTATTTGTACAAAGGAAAGATTAAATTGAGGAGTTTCAAGATATTTTGTAGCAAATTTTAATGAATTTGTTTAATGCCCATACAACGTTATCCAAGCAATTAATTTTCTTTTGTTTTTATTAATAAACTAGCAGTGCCCACACAGCTTTGTCCGTGACATTACATCCAAGACGAAAAATTAGCTTTAAACTTAAGTCTAGTCACCACTCGATAAGACATGCGCATGTCACGGAACGTCAAACAAACATAAAAATATATTTAGAAATCATCAAAAATAACTTCAAAGCAATTTTTAGCTAAACTTTGATATAGAAACATTTGGCGCTTTGCGAGGTTGGCAATTTTTCTGTTGCGCTTTTGTTACCCTTACGCTACTGCTGCCGTTTGCGCCACATTTGACCATTACGCTAAAATTTGGCGATAAACTGTTTTTTTAGCGAAAATGACTGCATATCAAAGCTGTTCCAGATTCACTAAAAATATACAATAGAAAAGCTGTTTTAAAATTTAAAAATATACAAATAACTCGCTGTACCAACTGTTCCACAATTGTTTATCAATTGTGCATGATCTGATATGAAAATAAAATTATGCTGAAAGGTATGAAAATAAAATTCAGCTTGCTTCATAATATTTCTTTGTAAATTATATAAAGGTTTTTTCCTCCTATTACCAAGACAAAAAGATTTTGTTTGGATATAACTCTAGAAAGTGCCACATAAAGTTGTCCATGGACTTCAATATACTAAAACTTTCCCCAATAAATGCCCTACAAAATGGTACAAATATCTCCAGTATCAGTAAAGTATTTCTAGAGTATTTAGAGTTCAAATATACAGACGCTTTCAGGAGTCTTCATTTTATACTATGTATAGATAAGCAAAATTTATGAAGATAGATTTTACAATGCCATATATGAAGTCAATAATTTTGAATGGAATTTTTTACCATTTTAATATTTTAAGTTAAACTTTCGGTGCCATTAGCAATGTGCATTATCTTATTTTATCCTGGAATATAAATAAGTATAAGCTCCATTGTCTATGAGCAACTGTGAATTTGGTGTTTGGCCAAGGACAAAATAGGAGATTTGCAGTAATCCTTGAGATTTTCTGCCGAAACGTTTGTTGAAGTTTCAGTGTCATTAACAATATACATTATCCTATTTTTCCCTAAGATACAAATTAACTTATTGAAACATCAGCTCTGTTGTCTATGAGGAATGTGAGTTTGGTTTTCAGTATTGGAAAATAAATAAAATTGGCAGTAATTCTTGAGATTTTCTGAAGAAATGTTTAACATTTATGTGCCATTAGCAACATACATTATCTTATTTTAAATAAATGAAATTTGTAAAAATCTTTGAAATTTTTTTTGCAAAAAAATTTATTGCTGAGTAAATTGTAGAATGAAGCATACTTGTGTATTTAATAATTTTGTTTAGCGTAGATGCAAAAAAAAAAGAACTTTTCCCTAAAATATTTAATATTAATTATTTTTTTTCTTTGGGATAAAAATTCTTCCATCAATGATTCTAGAAAGAGATAGATCATGAAAAAAATTAGCATTCTGTGGTTTTATTCTTGCTCCAGTGCAAGCTGAAAAGGCAGCAATTTGTTGCTTTGAATTGTTTGAAAAAGCCATCGTTTTCTAAATGTCGACGCATGCATAATCTGATAGTTACGTGATTGCTTCAAACAGGCGTAAACTTAAACTAATTGACACACACAATGACTTAAAGGGAATATTAATGTTCTCACGTGATAACATAAAATTTGCGATAGCAGATTTCTAATTTTATTTGTTTAATTTATTTTTAACTTCCAAAATATAGTTATACAATGCTAATTTTAACACAACATTTTTATTGGTGGTTGGGTATTGAAGTCGGATACAGCCAAATCCATTCACAAATAGAAATGGAAACCTAATACCTTCATTTTTTTTTTAATTTCTAAATTATTGTTTCTAACTCAACACATAGATAACATTGTAAGTTACTTTTACCTGAAAGTTTCAATATTCTTTTACTAGAAGATGTGCCCTCTAGACGGGCTGTTATCCGGTTGATAATATATCAGATACGATTGTCAGAAATTAACTTACATAAATTGTAGTAAAACTTTTCGTGCATATGCGTAGAATGTGCAGCGGCCAAACAGGCGATAAATGACTGTTTGTTTCGCCAACTGGCGATAAGCATCAATCATACCTTTGGAGATGAACTTTGCTGTCCAACGAATACGAGTGACTGACTTCCTGCCTTCGCTGGTTTGCTCCAAGCTTCTGCCTCGTGCTGGTCGATGGAATTACGGCAAATGTATCATCTTCTATATTTGTTAATTTAATTTGTAATTAAAATTTATTTTTGTTATCTATATGGCTGGCAGTTTTCATTAAGTAAAAATGTTTTAATACTTTAATTTAAAGTAAATTTGGCAATGCGTGTTAAACCACGCACCAAACTGGTGACCCGTACTTTCGTTTTTACTCTTCTAAAATTTGCGAAGTCCAGCCTCAAAATTTCTAAAATATGCTGAAATCAGATTTTGGTGATTGAGCTTCTCAATTACTTTTCGTTATGGATTATTTTCGATTATTGTGCCGAGAAGTAATGCATCAAGGATCAGGTTTGTGTTCGAATATTATTTTCATTTCTCTGTGATTGGTCAATATTTCATTTCCCCATTATTTTGGCGAAGAAATCGTAATATTTATATTCAGTATTAATTTTTGTGTTATTTTTCATATTCGAAGTATTAATTTCTTATTTCTTTCGTTTTGGCTACCATGTTTATTATTATGATTCTTAACTCCCAAATTTTTTTAAAAATACTTGTATTTAAATAATCATAAATTTTTCTGATATTCGTAATTATTGTAAAAATTATTAGTTTTCCACAACGGGGAACCAAAAATGCTTAATTCTGAAAACGAAACTGTCAATGCTGACGCTCCGACAGAGTCGCAGGTGTCCCATCTTTCGGTGAAAATACCACCGCTGTGGAGGAACAATATAAAATTATGGTTCATCCAAGTGGAAAGCAATTTCGCTCTAGCTAAAATAACCAATGATCTTACAAAATACAATCATTTGATTGCAACTATTAATCCGGAAACTTTATCTGCGGTAGCTGATCTTTTACTGACACCCCCTGACACCAACAAATATGATGCGTTAAAGACTCGACTTATAGCCGAATTTTCCACTTCGGAAAATGAACAGATGCGTCGACTGCTTTCTGAACTACATTTAGGTGCCGATAAACCATCGCAGTTACTCCGAAAGATGCGCGAACTCGGTGGTGGCACGGGCATAAAAGAGGATTTTCTCAAAACTTTATGGTTGCAAAGACTGCCGTCAGAAATGCAGGTAATTTTATCAATAAGTTCTGAACCCCTGGACAATTTGGCCAACATGGCCGACAAAATTGCGGAGTTCCGTATTTCCTCAACAGATAACCGCGCCTTTGCCGTTAGCCGATGCGCGGAAAGTAATGCCATGCGGAAGGCTTCCACTCTGGATGAGTTTACTGCACTCCGAAGCGAAATCGCCGCTTTAAGTAAACAGGCACAACGGCTTTCCCGCGACAGAAGCAGAGGCCCTTTCCATCAGAAAAACAGACAGCGCAGTTTTTCGCGTGGGCGTTTCGGTAATCGTGGGAGAAAATTCTGTTATTATCATGCGCGTTTCGGAGAACAGGCACTGAAGTGCGTATCGCCATGTTCGTACTCAACTAACGCGGATCAGGAAAACTCGCAATAGCGGCTGTCGATCAACCTACATCGACGGCAGCCGCGCAATCATATCGTTTGCATGTTTTTGATAAGAGATCCCATTTCAAATTTTTGATCGATTCTGGCTCTGATGTTTCATGCATACCGCTCAATAAAAACCAAAAAAATCTAAAACCTGATTCTCTGCAACTTTTTGCAGCTAACAACTCCAAAATTCATACTTATGGATCTAAATTATTAAATGTGGACTTAGGTCTCAGGCGAAATTTCCCATGGAAATTTTCAATTGCTCATGTGCCTATTCCCATAATAGGGGCGGATTTTTTACAAACCTTTGACCTATTAATAGATCTCAAAGGGCGCAAACTTATTGATAATGTAACTAAATTTACCCAACCCGGAATAATTTCAAAATCAACAAATTATGCGTCTCTAAAACTTATTTCTGGTGAATCAGTATACCATAAAATTTTGGAAGAATTCCCAGAATTAACAAAATTAACATTTGGGTTAAAACCTGTTAAACATAATACGGTGCATTTTATTGAAACAACCGGTCCGCCTTTACATAGTAAACCTAGAAGGCTAAATCCAGAAATGTATGACGCCGTCAAAAAAGAATTTCAGTTCAGGATGGACCAAGGCATATGCCGACCAACAAAATTACCTTGGTCATCTCCCCTTCATGTCGTTACCAAAATCTCAGGCAGCATTCGTCCTGTGGGTGACTATAGGAGATTGAATGCCTGTACTGTACCGGACCGTTACCCCATACCCCACATCCAGGATTTTTCCAATGCACTCCATGGGAAAAATATTTTTTCGAAACTTGTTATAGTCCGGGCTTATTTTCACATACCAATGCATCCGGATCATATACAAAAAACCGGTTTGTACACCATTTGGACTGTTTGAATTTCCATTCTTAAATTTTGAACTATGTGGGGCAGCACAAACGTTTCAGCGATTCATGAATGAAATCCTGGGAGATATTAAATTTTGCTATGTCTATTTGGATGATATTTTAATATTTAGTTCCAACTAAGAAGAGCATAAAGCTCATTTACGAATGGTACTAGAGAGATTAAATACGTATGGACTAACCATAAATGTTTCAAAATGTGTATTTAGCGCCTCAGAAATTCCTTTCTTAGGTCATTTAGTTACTAGTTCGGGAACTAAACCTTTACCCCATAAAGTTGAACCGATTCTTAAATATCCACAACCAAAAACAGTTAAAGATCTTCAAAGATTTTTAGGTTTTTTAAATTTCTTCCGTAGATTTTTACCGAACATAGCAAAACATCAGTTACATTTAACGTCATATTTAAAAATAGCGAAGAAGAATGATAAAACGAAATTGAACTGGTCAGATAAAGCGGAAGAGGAATTCCAAAATTGTAAACAATTAATTGCAAATGCTGTTTTATTGGCACATCCAAAACCGGGTGCCACATTAATTTTACAAGTCGACGCTTCAGACTTTGCAATCGGAGGGTCATTGTCTCAATTAGTAGATGAAGAATTGCAACCACTCGCATTCTTTTCTCGGAAACTGTCCCCAGCAAAAACTATAGCGCTTACGACAGAGAGTTATTAGCAGCTTATGCTGCCATCAAACACTTTAGGCATATGCTTGAAGCTAGAAATTTTTCTTTGTTTACGGATCATAAGCCGGTAACTTACGCTTTCCAACAACGCTTGGACAAGTGCTCTCCGAGACAGGCTAGACAATTAGATTTTATATCTCAGTTTACCACCGATATTCACCACATAAAAGGCTCTGAGAATATATTAGCAGATGGACTATCTAGGATAAACGCTATTAACATGCCAAATCCCATAGATTATAACGAAATTGCACAAGCGCAGCAAATTGATTCTGAATTAAAAAGTTTAATCGATAATTCTGAAACATTACTATATAAAAGAATTGCTTTTCCAAATTGCGAAACTCCCATTTATTGTGATGTATTAACAGGTACAGCTAGACCTTATATTCCTGAATCATTGCGTCAACAAATTTTTGCATCATTACATAATTTATCTCATCCTAGCATTCGCAGCACTTCAAAATTAATTCGATCGCGTTTTATTTGGCCTTCCATTCGAAAAGATTGTAACAATTGATCTAAACATTGCATCCCGTGTCAAAAATCGAAGGTAATTCGCCATACTAAGACCCCAGTAGGAAAATTTGTAGACCAATCGCAGAGATTCGAACATGTGCACCTGGACCTTGTAGGCCCTCTACCTCCTTCTCAAGGAAACTATTATTGTTTAACAATGATAGATAGGTTCACGAGATGGCCAGAAGCCGTACAAATTCCAGACATGACAGCACATACAGTAGCACAAAATTTTTTTAAGCACTGGATAGCCAGATTTGGTTGTCCTGCAAGAGTTACTACTGACTAAGGCAGACAGTTTGAGAGTGATTTGTTCCGTGCTCTCTCTCAGCTACTAGGAATTAAAAGGATCAGATCTTCTCCTTATCATCCTCAGGCCAATGGCTTGATCGAAGAGCTCCACCGCCCATTAAAGGCAGCTTTGAAAGCCTACAACACAGATCAGTGGTCTGCAGCACTGCCCACCTTGTTACTCGGATTCCGGTCCGTCTTCAAAGAGGATCTACAAGCGACGACAGCTGAGCTGGTATATGGCAAGTCTCTGCGACTACCAGGAGAATTTTTTGATCCAACACCTGGAGACTCATCACCCAAGCAACTCGTGGAGGACTTAAAACGTCATTTTGCAACGATGAGACCAGTTCCAACTTCCTGTCATGGCCAAAGAACAATCTTTGTGCATCCTCACCTCAACGAGTGTTCACATGTATTTGTGAGACATGACGGTGTACGCAAACCCCTACAAGCACCATATGATGGACACTACAAAATTCCTGTCAGGCGGCCAAAAACTTTCGATCTCGAGATCAAGTGAACTTCCCATACCATTTCTATAGACGGTCTGAAACCTGCTTTTATTATTCCTCCTGAGTGTTCCAGTATACCACCGGCCAAGCCAGAAGCAAGTTCCACTACTAAGTGTACCAAAACACTTCCAGCTGAGACATCCATCGTCGTTCCAGCAAGGCAAACAACTCGCTCAGGACGACAAGTTCGACCCCCACGTCGTTATGTCCATTTCCAATGAGACTGCGGAGGGAGTGTGCAGCGGCCAAACAGGCGATAAATGACTGTTTGTTTCGCCAGCTGGCGATAAGTATCAATCATACCTTTGGAGATGAACTATGCTCTCCAACGAATGCGAGTGACTCACTTCCTGCCTTCGCCGGCTTGCTCCGAGCTTCTGCCTCGTGCTGGTCGATGGATTTACGGCCAATGTATCATGTTCTATATTTGTTAATTTAATTTGTAATTAAAATTTATTTTTGTTATCTACATGGCTGGCAGTTTTCATTAAGTAAAAATGTTTTAATACTTTAATTTAAAGTAAATTTGGCAATGCGTGTTAAACCACGCACCAAAAATGCTTCAGAACTAAAATCACTTTAGATTTTTGTTTTTGTTTCCTTACAGTGAGATCTTCTCCATGCAGCCATAATGGCCACGAAAATTAAGGATTAAAATAAATTTTAATCAAATTGTTATCCACTAATCAGAAAGAAACCCGACACCATTACCTTTACTACCTTCTTCCATTTGGATAATTTCCTCAAAGACTGAAAATTTATTTTGAGTTTCGAAAAAATTGCTATGGGAGTTGTAATTAATTTTAACGATTTTCCTTGAGTCAATTTTTTAAAATACATCATTTCTCTTTTCAGGATTCGTTTTTTTTTTTCCAGAATTTATTGAATCTTCTGTAGAAGACATCTAAGCGGGTTTTTTTATGTTTATGGGATCATTTGAGTAGATTTTGTCTGGTGTGGAGCTATTCTGAAACTCTTTTCAAAGCGATTCAATATTAATTTTTTCTTTGACTTCTAGTCAAATGTAAAACTATTTCTTTCAATTAATCACGTCATTGGTAGAGAGTGAATTTCCATAGGATGTAGCTACAATGAAAGAGAAAGAGAGATATCACTCTAATAGACATTAATGGAAACTCGTTTAACATGGCTATCCACATAGATCGCGGGGTCATTCCTTGCATCGATCAGAACGAATAGGAATTATATCTTTGGTGCGTGGTTTAACACGCATTGCCAAATTTACTTTAAATTAAAGTATTAAAACATATTTACTTAATGAAAACTGCCAGCCATGTAGATAACAAAAATAAATTTTAATTACAAATTAAATTAACAAATATAGAACATGATATATTGGCCGTAAATCCATCGACCAGCACGAGGCAGAAGTTCTGAGCAAACCAGCGAAGGCAGGAAGTCAGTCACTCGTATTCGTTGGAGAGCAAAGTTCATCTCCAAAGGTATGATTGATGCTTATCGCCAATTGGCGAAACAAACAGTCATTTATCGCCTGTTTGGCCGCTGCATATCTGTTAAGAATTATTCTTTTTCCGAAAGAGGACGCTGCATCGCCTCCCATGTAATCCCGATTTTGAGAAATGTATCATTCGAGTATGTGTGTCAGTGATGACTCAAATAAAAGCCGTTAGTGGAAATGGTGTTTCCTGTTCCCTCGGTAGTTTTTGGGGTGAGTTTTGGTTTTTATAACTTAATTGCAAATACATTTTTTGGTGTCAGAAGTGGGATGTGTTGAGTGTGGTGTTTTTTCGGTTGTTTGCATTTGAGTTTTGAGCTTGTCGTGGTATAATTTGTTGT
The DNA here is from genome assembly GCF_947563725.1 of Argiope bruennichi. NCBI lineage: Eukaryota > Metazoa > Arthropoda > Arachnida > Araneae > Araneidae > Argiope > Argiope bruennichi. The sequence continues at coordinate 90,849,435 of NC_079161.1, forward strand.
TTTAGTTTGTGAATTTTAATTGTGTTTTTTAGAGGTTACTGGTCAAATTTATATGGTGATATTTTGAGTGTCTGTTTGTCGGGTAGATTTTAGCGATTTTATCGATAATATTTTTGTGTAATAAGTGCAAAAAATGTCGGTTTGGTAATTTGAGGAAGGAGGAGTTGAGATTAGTTGCGGAAGAGATTGGTTTGGATGTTACGGTGGACCTAAAATTAATTGATTTGAAAAAATTAATCGAAAAGAGCGAGGTATTTAAGAGAGAACCAGATTTTGTACAGTGCGTAATTGATAATATTATCGAGGATAAAAAATGAAAGCAGGAAAAGGAGATAAAAGAAAATTAGGTAAGGAGGTTCGAAATGGAAAGGGTAAAGTTTTCGCAATTAGAAAAGCAGTTGGAGTTGCAAAATGGGTTGAATGGTTCAGGCGAAGATGATTTGGATGCATCAAATCAAGGTGTTGAGAATTTGACTAAAAGTATCAAAACGTTGACCATTCCCGTACCTACTAGAGCAGAGTCATTTAATTTGTTCTTCCAGTCGTTGGAAAAAGCGTTTAAAACCAAAAACGTGCCAGACGGTTTGAAAACGGAGGTCTTGTTAAATATGTCAGGAGAAAGGATTTCAAATTTATTGGTTTATGTAACTGACAAAGACATTGCGAATTACCATAAACTTAAAGCTATCGTTTTGAAGGAATTTCAGCCCACCCCCCAGAAATGTTTGGATCAGTTTTGTAACTCGAAAAAATTTCTAACAGAGAATTATGTGCAATACGCATCTCGATTGAGTGCTGATTTCGAATATTACTGCAGCATGAGAGCAGTTGAGGATTTTAAATCGGTATGTCAATTGATAGTTTCTGATAAACTATATAGTGAACTTGATCGCGAGTTAAGAACTCATGTGGCGGTAAAGCAAGGAGAGTCATGGTTTAGACCTCAGGCTTTAGGCAGGGAATGTGATATTTATTTGGCTTCAATAGGTAAACAAAAAGTAGAGTCTACATCTACGAGATCATATTCAGATGTTGGAGGTGGGAGAAGTGAAGTGTCTTTGGCTAACAAACATCGTAATTATAACAATAAAACTGTATCTAATGTGTATCTGTCTAGTGCGAGGAATGTGAAGTGTAGATTTTGTAACACTGGGACCCATTTGTTATCTAATTGTATTGATTTTAAAGACTTACGATAAAGTAAGCTTTGTGAAAGGTAATAATTTGAGCTTCAAATGTTTTTCTTCGGAATGTTGTGAGAGAACTGGCAAGTCGAGAAATTCTTTCTGTGGTGGTCCGCATCACACGCTTATTATGAAAGAGATGGTAATGAGGGTAAAAGCATGCAGCCTGATACTGCAACAAGTACGCAGTGCAATTCATCTGTAATTAGTACAGGCAGGTGTACTTACAGTTCTTTTGTCTACATGCAGTGTTTATGCTAGTAATTCGGAATTTGAGTAAGAATTTTGTGTGATAATGGTAGCGAAAGAAGTTGGTGTACGAGATCATTGGCTAATTGCTAAAAATTGAAATCGATTCGGAAAGAAAGGTTGTCTGTTTTTTCTTTTGGTTCTGTCGAGCTTGTGGAGAGAACATATGATGTCAGAGTAATAACCCTCATCAGCCAATACGACCCTGATCAGCTAATTTCTGTAGAAGTACTAATAGAAGATACATTAACTACAGCTCCTGTCACCATTCCCAACGCAGATGTCCGGAAAGGTATGCAGTTGCGAGGCTTAAATCTTGCCGACACGTGTGAAAGCAAGGCAAAAATTGAGATTTTGATTGGAAGGGATGTATTTTGGGGGATAATAGATGCATCTCGCGTTGAGAAATTAAACAACATGGTGACCTGTGTTCCTACTATTTTTGAGTTCGCATTACAGGATACTCAAAGCGGAAGCAGTGGGTCTTGTTCAGCAAATTTTTTAGTGTCTGAGTCAGATGCTCAGATGCTATGGGACTTAGAAACGTTGGGCATCAAAGATGAGACTGAAATGAGTGTAACCGATAGGAAATTGTTAGACCAATTTAAAAGGAACCTAGAATTTAAAGATGGAAGATATGAGGCCAAGTTGTTGTGGAGGACTGATCCCAGAGAATTGGAGAACTTTAATCTGGCCAAGAGGCCATTCGACGAATTGAAAAAGGGGTTCAATAAAAATGAATGGATAGCTAATGCTTATCGCAAAACAATTAGGGATCAGGAAACTAATAGAATAACTGAAGAATGTGAGAGGGATAGGAATGAATATTTCATGCCTCATAGAGAAGTGGTCAGAGCGGATAAGGAAACAACTAAAGTTCGCGTGGTTTTCAATTGTGGTTCCAAATCTGGACAAAACTTGTTACTTAACGATTGTTTAAAGGCTGGTCCGAATTTGAATCCTAGCATTCTTGAGGTAATAATGAAATTTAGGAGATTTAAGGTTGCATTTCATGGGGACATAGAAAAGGTATTTTTAATGATAGGAATGTCTCCTGAAGATTTTGGTGCGGATAGTGTGATGGAAGCGTTTACGTTATCATCAGATGCTGTGACAATTTTGAGAAGTGGTGGGTTTAAATTGAGAAAATTAAGGTCCAACAATAGTGACTTCAGAGCTTTGTGGGTCAAAAACAGATTTTGTGAGAGTGAAGAAGAAGGCGTTGAGTTGAAAGCGCAGGGGCTAAATTGGAACTCCGACAAAGATGTTAAGTCATTGGAAGTGAAAGGGTTGGTGGATAGTTTGGGAGGTTTGGACAATACCAAGCGTTGTGTTTCACAGACTGAAGCGAGAATTTTAGATCCTGTAGGATTGATTGCACCCTTTGTAGTAAGAATTAAGTGCTTATTACAAGAGATCTGGGAAAGGTGTATGGACTGGGATGATGATTTACCAGAGGATTTACAACTTAAGTGGATTACATGGTGTAACAAAATAATGACGTTAAAGGAAATAGTTATTCCTAGGAATTGTTTACAGGATTGTGGGAAAGGATTGGCAGAAATTCATGTAGTATTTTGCGATATATCGCTCAGGGCCTACGGGGCAACATCCTATACAAGTTATGTCGATAATACTGGAAAACGTAGAGTGCTCTTTTTGATGTCAAAAAATAGAGTAGCTCCACTTAAAACATTAACGTTACCTAGGTTGGAATTGATGGCTGCTGTGATGGGGGTTAGACTTGCGAAATTTCTAGAAGGTGTTTATTATAAAATTGTTGGGAAATTCATGTTTTGGACAGATTCTCAGATAGTGTTGTATTGGATTAGAGAAAATGCCAAGAGGTGGAAGCAGTTTGTGGCGAATCGTGTTCTAGAGGTGCAGGAAAAGTCGAATCCGAATGATTGGTTTTATTGTCCATCGGCAGATAACCCAGCAGATTTGCTCACTAGAAGAGTTTCTGTTGAAAATTTGATATCCAGTCAAAAATGGTGGTATGGACCCAACTGGTTGTTTCAGAATTGTAATTATTGGCCGGAAAAATGAGTCAAGCAATCGCAGGATGTGGGTAATTCAGAAGTATTGAGGGAGCAAAAGGCAGATTCGGTTGTCTGTTTTGTAGTTAAGGTGGAGGTTATCGAGGAGCTTTGGAATAGATTGCAAAGTGTGGTTGCTTGGTGTTTGAGATTCGTGGGAAGTAGTAGAGGAAATAGGGTTTTGACACCGTATTTGGAGTGTTTGGAGTTGAAAGAGTCGCATGATAGGATTATACATTTGGTTCAGAAGATTGCATTTTCGATCGAAATTTTCGTACTAGAGAAAGGAAATGTGTTGAGTGCAGGTAAATTGATTCAGCTTAATCCATTTTTGGATAGCAAAGGACTTCTCAGGGTTGGGGGAAGAATTGGAAACTTCAGTTTGCCAGCGAGTGTAAAGCATCCTTTGATATTACCAAAACAGTATCCAGTAACAACTATGATTATAAGACTGTACCATTTAAACTATCTTCATGCAGTTCATTCTGCAATTAGATAGGTCTATTGGATTTTGGGAGTCAGATCATCCATAAGAAAAATTGTGAGAAATTGTGTCATCTGTGCGCGGTTCCGTGCAGAGTTCTCGAGGCAAATAATGGCCGACTTGCCTGCGTCCCGTATCATGCCAGGTAGAGCGTTCCTGAGAGCCGGTACCTATTTTTGTGGATACTTCTGATCACTGGAAGAGGTGTGAGACCAGTGAAGATGTACGTCTGCGTCTTCGTTTGTTTCATCACGAAAGCGGTTCACCTGGAGTCCATCAGTAACCTGAGTACTGATGCGTTTCTTGCATCTTTTAAGCGCTACGTCGGACGCAGAGGGTAATCCGCCGAGATTAGTGATTGTGGGACCAATTTCGTCGGGGCTAAACATGCGCTGAAACTATGGAGTTCGGAGGCGATTGGTCGGTATTTGGCCAATGAAGGTGTTGTCTGGAGAGCAAATGTTCCATCGGCCCCACATTTCGGTGGACTCTGGGAGGCGTCTGTGAAATCGATGAAGTATCATTTGAAACGAGTAATAGGATGTCAAATCCTGACTAATGAAGAGTTTTCAACCGTTCTAGTGTAGACTGAGGTAGTACTAAACTCCAGACCATTGGTTGCTGCGTCGGATGATCTTGATGATTTTTCAGTGAATACACCTGGCCATTTCCTTATAGGGTCAGAATTACAGAAAATTCCGGAGCTTGATCTGACGGATCAAAAGATCTCGATTCGCGATAGACTAAAATTGATGAGTCAGATTTCACAGTCCTTTTGGAGATCCTAGTCCAATGATTATTTAACCCAGTTGCAAGTGAGAAACAAGTGGAAAACTCCTTGTGCAAATTCAAAGGTCAACGATTTGGTGTTCATAAGAGGCGACAATCTACCTCCAATAAAGTGGAAAATGGTAAGAGTCTTGGAGACCTTTGAGGGAACTGATAACTACGTTAGAGCAGTTAATCTAAAAACTGCAAATGGAGGGTTAAAAAGACCCATTCATAAACTCGTCAAACTTCCTATTGACATTACTTGATTCCTTTTTGCGTATTTTTTGTATTTTAAAATATTTTAAGGTATGTTCAATTCATTTTACTAATCTGTTTAATTATAAGTGTCCTGACCTTTTGATGACATTCGTCATCGGGGGCCAGTGTTATTCTTTTTCCGAAAGAGGGCGCTGCGTTGCCTCCCATATAATCACGATTTTGAGAAATGTATCATTCGAGTATGTGCGTGTGTGTCAGTGACTCAAATAAAAGCCGTTAGCGGAAATGGTATTTCCTGTTCTTCCCTCGGTAGTTGTAGGGATGAGTTTTGGTTTCTTATAACTTAATTGCAAATACAATGTCTTTCTGGCGTACTGGCAATAGCTCTGACATTGTATTATCATGACAACCATATAACCAAAAAGCTTTCATTTTTTTCAACGAATATTATAAAATTCTAGAATACATAATCTTCAATGATCCATTTTTAATATTCCTGCCCACTATTTATGAAATAGTATTTTTATCAATTTGTGTTCCATTTTTACCTATTTTCTTTAATACAAAAATTAATAGCAGATTTGTAATATTAATTGATGTATAAGTAATAACGTAATCAACTTCTTGTAATATGCTTATAATGTAAAAGAATTTTTTTATAACTTGTTAAACATTTAATAAATTTAATGTGTGTTTTTTACTAATTATGTTCTATTAACTTTTTTTTTTTTAAACATTCTTTCGGCTCGCTTTTTTTATTCCATATAATCACTTTTAATGATTATATGGACTGTAATATTACTCAGAATATTTTTTAAAGCTTCAATAGTAAGTTCTTCGCTTTTAATAAATTTATACTTATTCTCATAAAAGTCTCCCTCCCCCCATAAATAAATGTTAAAAATATTTTCTGAAGTTATATATTTTTAATAAATTGGAAGCAAATTAAACTTCTTTAATTAATCTTGCAGCATTTTATATTCAAAATAATACCAACACTAAAATGACATAATTAAAATAAGAATAACAAATCATTAATTGAGCAAACATAACAATTAAGATAAAGAACATTTCTAACACATAATGTAAATTCTATAAAGTGACGCTTGTGAATAAAGTGACGTTGACGCTTGTGAATTTTATATTAATGATAGAATATTATTCAATATCTATAAAAACTTCAAATATAAAAGCTGTTCGAAACGATTCACTAGTCTTAAGTTTTAGCAGATGCAAATTCAAGGCAATTGCAATTAAATGATTCAATACCAAAAAAGTAAACAAATTTTGATGAGGATGAACTTATGCAATAATTTCTTTTTTTATATAAACACCACTCAACGCTCTCATGTTCAGTTATTATGAATGAATAAGTCATTTAAATTGTTATTTTATGAATGTGAAAAAGTATCTATGAAAATGAAAATTTGATGAATAATCTCTTTTACTTTCAAACAATTTTATTTAACCTATTTTCATATTTGAAAGACCGAAATCTGAAATAATTTACTTTAGATTCTAAATTTTGTACACTTGTGAATATTTTAATATCGATAAAGCTTATATAAAATTAATTGACTATTTTTTTTATTTAACATGTCAAACGATTACATTTATTTTTAAAAAAATACTTTCAGAAATCTATAATATTTATAATGAATAAGTATTAAAATGCCACACCTATTTCAAATCAAAAGCAAAGGATATATTCTTTTTGCAACAATGAGATACTTATTCCAAAATACCTTTTTTTTCAAATAAAAAAGTGAATGAATAATCAGAAGGTATCCTTGTAGACTCGTCCAGAATTATCATAAATATGTTTTCGATTTCTTGTCGGATTTTTTTCATATTCCTAGTCCGTATCCATGTCGTTGGTTTTATAAAACGAGAGAAAAGAACAAGCAAAACAGTACAGAGGTAAAAAAAAAATAACAAATGTAAGCAATAAATTATAACCAAATATAGATTAAATAATATTTAATGCCAATTAGTATGCAAATTTTTTTTTCAAGTATATGGGGCTAGGTTTAACTTGCATAAATAATTCTGCTTCCTGAAATCGGGGCGCTGCAATCGTTCGTCTTCATTTGATTTTTTTATGGATGTAGCGTAGCTTGTTTTCGTTATGAGCAGGCATTCCCGAAGGGTGAGACTTAAATGATGCAGTTAAGTCATCGTAAAATTCCTGATGTCCGATCGAATGATCTGTGCCTCAATAATACAGCACTCGAAATGGCAATGTATATAGGCCATTAGACGCATTTATAAAATGAATTAGCAAAAGAAGAAAATCTATATAAACTAAAACGCTAAAAAATAATAAATAGTGGTAGCATTTGTCTTTGCTTGAATTTTCGTAAAAGTCTGATATCAGACTTGAAAACTGTGAATTATAATGTTACTGCTATTTTTTAATTGCAAACTTCGAAAACTTGCTGTATCTTACGTTTTGAAGATCAGTATATATGTCCCAGAAACATTGTTTTGTATACTGCATGGATAAGAATTAAAAAAAAATTTTTTTTAATAATGCCTTACAGTGCATCTCGTATATCGTCACGATATATAAACAGGCGATTTTTTTCAAACAGTTCAAAAAAATGAAGCAATTAGCACGAAAAAAAAGTAATGAGCATATGGAATCATAACATAAGTTTATTAAACAAAGCGAAAATTATATTCTTTTTGAAACAATGAAATACATATTCTAAAATACCTTTTTGAAATCAAAAAATGAATAAATAAACATATGTGCACTAATCTGGATATCCTGATGATTCGTCCAGAATGATCATTAATGTTTTCTGTTTCTTATCAGCTATATTCCTAGTCTACATCCACGTCGTTAGTTTTGAAAAAAAAAAAAAAAACAATAGGAAAAAAACAAGCAAAATGATACGCAGCGGGGGATAAATAACAAATGTAAGCAAAAAATAATAACCAAATATAGGATAAAATATTTTTAATGCCAATTAGTATGCAAATTATATTTAATACTTAGCAAGTTTCGTTTCATCTCAACGGAGGTAGGCTTAACTTTCACAAATAGTTGTGCTTCCTGAAATTGGGGCGCTGCGATCGTTCATCTCATCTTCCTCTGATTTCTCTGTGGATATGAAGTAGCAAGACTTCAGAAGCGTTCTAGGGGCTGCTCCAAAAATTCTGTTTCGAGAGAAAAAGTTGCGAAGAAAAAATCTTTAGGATAGTAGCTTTTTACGACTATCTTTAAGAATGATATGGTTGGGTTCAGCTCTATGGTTAGGTCCGTTATTTTTTGCCAGCTGAAAGATTGCTGTGAACCTATTTTTCGATTAATTTTAAATATGATTGTTGTTTGTGTTGAAAATATTTGGAATTTAGTTTCGATTATTTATAAGCATGACGGCAATGTAAATGAACTAGATTAATTTAAAATCAAAAGCGATCTGGTAGCATCCATTATTTTCACTTAAATCTTAATATGAGTGTAATTTCTTTTGGAAATATTTTGAATGTACTTTCTATTATTTTTTTAACATCACAGAAATGTGAATGTATATGATTAATTAAAAATATGTTGCTGTTGTGTGTTCTAATTTATATTTTGTAAATGCATAAAATCCAGAATCAAAAGCCTTAATAATTTAGTATTAATGATTTGAAATATTTTCATTTATTTATAAATTGCATTTATAAATAAATGAAATTTGAAAAACCATTATCATTCAATCAATTACAAATATAATTTTTTTAATTAATGTTTAATATGGATGCAAGAATTGCAAGCTGTAAACGATTTAAATAATGTGAATCTTGTACGACTCGTCACATATTTCTGTTTGTGTAACTGACCATGTCAATTAAGCAGAAATAGGATTAAATGTTAGTTCCAACTAATATTTATCTGTATTAAAAAATAATTTTTTTATGAAATCTTTCATATCATTTTTTTTCCAGATAATTATAGCATGCAAGTTATATTTAGAAAGTCCTACTTTATGTATCTGAAATATTTCCCCATATATTTCTAGGAAGTTACATATGTTGATAATAAATTTAATGCACTATTATTTCTGTTATTTAAAAAAAAAGCATTTCATTGACAATTGATATTAAAAATGGATAAAGATTATCCTCAATTGTGTAAATAAATTCTACATGAAACTGGGAATTGAATGTATATCTTTCATTCAGCGAGTAACAATTTTGCTTTTGATTTCTTAAGATTTTAAAACTGTATTTGCTTATGAAATATTATCATGGAACTTATCCAAGGGTTTTTGTTTTTGCTGAAGCCTAATATAATGGCTTTTTATTATAGGATTTTTCCTTTGTAAAATTTTTTAAGAACATGCTTTTTTTTTTTTCCATTTCAAAGCAGAAATGTTTATTAAAATATCCTTAATATTGAATGGTGATACATGTTTAAAATTAAGAATCTTTTTTTTTTTTGTAACAGTTATGATTTCATAATATGCTGAAAACAAAAGCATTGTAAATGTTTTTATACATTAAGAAAGAAAATATTTGTATGATAAAATACCTTGTGTCTTTCAATGTACCTGAGAATTTTTCAAAGAGAAATTGTACTTCATTATTTTAAATATTTATATTTAATCATTATGAAAAGATTTCTATCATATCATGTAATGAAAATTTGTTTGTGTGTACATATAATGAATCGTGTTCCATTATTAAAATTTGACTGCTCAGATTGTTCAAGAGTGATTGATTTAATTTAAATACTAACTTCTCTTATACAATGAAATTATTAAAAAAAGCCAGTTATATAACCTTAATATGGAATCTGGGTAAAGTAAACAATGATAAATATTTCTGTTTTTGTTCTTCTTAACTGTGTACATTGAATATTAAAATAGGTTTATATTTTTTTATTTTACTGAACTGATTATAGTCTAGATTTTTTTACCTTCTCGAATCAATAATTTTCAAAGGTTCAATATCTTGCAAGTAAGGTATTGAAAAAGTGTAAAACTTTTAGATAGTATCAAGTTCAATGAAATAATCAAACTTCTGCTGTGAGTAAATTAGTTAAAATTCGGTATTTTTTAAAAATAAACATCTTTGTGTAAATATTCTGTTTTGCATAAATATCCTGAATTATTCAAAATTAGTTTAGATTTTTAAAGCATATTCAATTTTAGAATAGAGAAATGGAGTTGCTATAACTTTGTTGTAATCTGTCTACTGAATAAATTTACTTTATTTATGAATTTATAAATTGAAAGTTATAATAATATTTGCTATGATTAGTCACGGTCATTTTTATAGATTAATATAATTTATGTTTGTATTACTATAGGTTCCTTATTTTAAAAATCTTATATAAAAACAGTTTTTTAATTAAAGTTATTTTTCTGAGATGTTAATCCATTGTAAATTTCATACCTAGGAAATTTTATTGTGCATAAAAAAAGTATTTTCACACAATTCTGTAGCTTCAACCTTTCTCAACTATTCAACTCATAACTTTAGCATTAAATGTATTAAAATATTTGCTGTGTTTAATTTACATGCTTTTACTTTATATTCAATATATATACTCGTATGATATTCTGCATTACCAGTTTCACTTACAATCTGCTTTAAATATCTATTTGGAGTCAACATTAAAAAATCTTAACTTTTGCATAATAAAAAACAAAATATGTAATTAGTTCACATCAGATTATCAGTATCGATTAGCTGAAATTAAATTATAGGTATAATCAAATTCTTGATTCATAGATTCAAAAATATTTTTTTAAAAATATTTACACGAAATCTTGCTTCAATTTGCATTTTTAAGTGTTTAACTGTTTCATAAATTCCTGTCATTTTTTTATTGCAAAGATGTCAGACTCCTATGTTAACCTGACCAAGCTAAACAAGGTTTATATGAGAGGGGAAAAAAAGGTTTTCAAAATGTTAGTCTATTTCAAAAATGTCATATATAAGACAAACTAATATCAATAATTCCTTCCTTGTATAAGGCATCTTCAGCTACCCTCATTTCTATTTCAGGAAATATGTTTGTGATTTTATTATTTATAATATTTTGTTTTTATTTAATTACTTTATTTGTATTTTTGTTTCTTTGTATATGTATTCATACAGTAAAGACTAATACTGAACATAGATGGCGCAGTATGCGCTAACCCATATGTATGTTTGGAATGTGGGGAAAGCGCACTTAAGTTTTTTTGTAAACACTTCTCCCTGAGAGTTGGTGTGAAACTGGTGCAAGTAGGCACCGCTCGCTCTTTTGTTAGCGGCAAAAAGAAGTATTCGTTCGCTCTTTGTTAGCGGCAATTTCTACTTTAATTGTAATAGTATTATGTGTTACCTTATATATGTGAAGTCATCGTCCATGTGTTGTTATATGTGTGTGTGTGCAAAATAAATAAGAAAAGAGACAAGAAGGCATCTTTCCTTGGCTTAAATACACACAACCAGCTCTACATAAAAATTGGAGGCACCGGCGAGATGTCAGCATGAGAAACAGATAAGTTTCTTTCATTTGTTTCTTATTATTATTGATTATTAGTTTGATGTTTTTAAAGAGAAGAACGTCTGAAGAGTTAATAAGAAGTTCTCGAATTGCGAGCGAACATAATTTGCTTTAGTTTCGGTTCCGTTTCGCAAACGATTTGTTATATAATTTCTTTTCAACATGGACGATCCGAAAAGATATAAGGAACACATAACGCAAATTAAAGTCGCAAGAGGCAAGGTTAAGGCCTCCTTAACTAGATTAGAACATTCTGCAGATGAATTAGAATCAAAAAATGAAGTAGTGATTCGTTTGCAGAGGTTAGAAGAACTTTTGAAAGAATTCGAAAAATTAGATTCAGAATTAACTATTGAGGATTCTGAAATAGAGGAATTCGAAAATAGATATTTTTCCTTGAAATCAAAGTTTCAAAATAAAATTGATGTCTTTAATAGATCTCAATTTACTTCTGCTCAAACACAAAATTCTTCAGTGCAATCTATTTCGAATTTTCGTTTGCCAAAACTTACTATTCCAGTGTTTTCTGGTAAATTTGAAGATTGGATGAACTTTAAGGATTTATTTGTATCCACAGTTCATTCGCAGCTTTCACTAAGCAATAGCCAAAAATTTCAATATCTAAAGGGTTTGCTGTCTGATGAACCCGCTTCTTTGATTAAGCACATACCGTTGTCCAATGATTCCTATGAAGAAGCATGGGGAAAATTAATGGACAGGTATGATAAGAAGAATAAAATTATTAATGCATTAATCAAAACATTTTTGGAACAAAAAGGCATCTCTCAAGCCAATTCAACGAATTTGAGAAATATAGTTGACACGAGTGATGAGGTTTTGAGAGGGTTAAAATCTTTAGAAGAAGAGGCATCTAGCAGAGATCCATGGCTAATTCATTTGTTATTGCAAAAATTAGATCCTGAAACAAGAAGACTTTGGTCCGTGAAAACTTCAGAAATAGAATTTCCTACGTGGGAAGAATTCTTGGAATTTTTAAATACCAGATGTTCATCTCTTGAATTAATGGTTTATAATGAATCTGATACTAAAATTCCTACTAAGTCTAATTTTGTTGCATGTGAAAATATTCAAAGAAATAAAAGTGATAAAAATTGTTTGAAATGTTCGGGAATGCATAAATTGTTTAAGTGTATTAAATTTAGAAATATGGATTTGAATGCTCGGAAGAATTTTGTAAAGCGAAACTATCTTTGCTTTTTATGTTTGAATTCTCATAAAATTAAGGATTGCACTAATTGCCATTTAAAGTGTACCATATGTAAAGGAAACCATAATTCACTCTTGCATGAAGATGTTAAAAGGGTAGTAAATAGTGCACGTGTTTCAGAATCCGAACCCGAACCTAACGATCAAACCCCAAAACACCCCTCCGAAGACGACATCCGCCCAGGGGGAGAAACGCAACGCAATAAATCAGTGGAACCTCAAAGGCCTGTTAGTTCTAGCACATGTCTAAAAAACTCCAAATTTATAACCTTCCTCCCCACGGCAAAGGTTTTACTGTATAATAGTGGGGGTGATTCTTTCTTATTCAGAGCTTTACTAGATAGTGGTTCGGAGTCCAGTTTTGTCAGTGAAAATGTAATAAATATTTTAGGACTAAAAAGAAAGAATGCTAGAGTGTCTCTAAGTGGGATAAGTGGGGTTCAAGCAGGAACCACACGTGGCTCAGTTAATTTAAAAATTGGGTCAAGATTTAGTGAAGAATGTGTGACAGTTAATGCTTTTATTTTAAATAAGGTTACTTCTCAAATCCCAGTTGAGAATATTAACATTAAAGAATTAGATTATTTGAAGGGCATCCCTCTGTCAGATGAAGATTTTTCAAGGCCATCAGTATGTGATATAATTTTAGGTTCTGATTGCTTTTTCTCAATCCTTCGTAATGGAAAAATTAGTGGGTCTGAAGGACAACCAATTGCGCAAAGCACAATATTTGGATGGGTTGTCGCAGGTCAGATTCGAAGAGATTCTATTTCATCATCGTACACACAATCGCATCTGATTTCCGTTGAAAGTGATTGTAACATTGATTCTGTTTTGCAAAAGTTTTGGCAAATGGAAGAGTTGCCGGATAAAAAGTTTCTTATGTCAGATGAAGAAGAATTTTGTGAAAATCATTTTAAATCGACTTACAGAATAAATGATCAGGGTCGATTTGTTGTAAGATTACCTGTTTATAAGGACATTAATCAGTTAGGAGATACAAAGGGAATGGCTATTTCTAGGCTTCTAGCTATGGAAAAGAAATTTAAGTTTGGCTCAGAATTTGAAATGGAATACAAGAGTTTTATGAGTGAATATGAAGAATTGGGGCATATGTCACCTAATAAAGATTTTGATTTTTCTAAACCGGATTACTTTCTTCCTCATCATGCTGTGCAAAAGAAAGACAGCATTACAACCAAATTTCGAGTTGTGTTTGATGGATCCTGCAAACCGCCTAACTTTAATTCGTTGAATTCAGTTTTGGGGGTAGGAAAATTATTGCAACCAGATATATTTACTATTCTTGTCAGATTCAGACTAAATAAAGTTGCTTTCACTTCCGATATAAACCAAATGTATAGACAAATTTTAATTGATTCAGAAGATCAAAATTTGCAAAAAATAGTGTGGAGAAATTCACCTGATTCCACTATTAAGGAATACAAACTTTCTTCTGTAACTTATGGAACTTCATCCGCTCCATTTTTAGCTACTAGATGTTTACATCAAATAGGCTTGGAATCTCAAATTATAAATCCTGAAATATCTAAAATAATTCAAAATTACTTTTATATGGATGACTTGAGGGCTGGAGCAAAATCTAATGAAGAAGCAATCTCGTTAATTCAAAAATTGTCAGAAATTCTAGATGTCCGAGGATTTCACTTAAGAAAGTGGCGTTCTAATTCTCCACATGTCTTAAATAATTTAGCTGAATGCCTGAGTGCTAATGAATCTAATGTGGAAATTCATCCCGAAAACTGTTCTAAAACTCTGGGACTTATTTGGAACTCTTCCACTGATTGCTTTGTTTTTAAAATTGACTTTAATTTTGAGAATGAAATCACCAAAAGATCTTTTCTGTCACAATCAGCAAGGCTATTTGATCTTTTGGGTTTTCTTTCACCCTGCACAATATTAATAAAAATCTTTTATCAGCAGTTATGGTTGCTGAAACTTGATTGGGACAGTGCCTTACCGGAACATTTTGCAGTTAAGTGGCGTAAATTCAAAAAGGAATTTCAGCAAATATGTCACATTTCTATTCCGAGATGGCTTCTAACTACAGAAAGGGAAATTACTCTTCATGGATTTTCGGATGCATCGGAATCAGCATATGCCTGTGTAATTTATGCGGTTCAAAGAACTGATAATGGTGTTACGAAAGTCACTATTTTAGCAGCTAAAAGCAAGGTAGCTCCGCTAAAGCCTGTATCCATTCCACGGCTGGAGTTAAATGGAGCTCTCCTGTTAGCCCGATTATTATCTGTTCTAATTAAAACTTTTAATGATCATGTTATTAATATATATGCTTGGACAGATTCTCAAGTTGTTCTTTCCTGGTTGTCTTCACCTCCTCGAAATTGGAAGCCCTTTGTTGCCAACAGGACTTCAGAGATCTTGGACCTCATCCCTCAAAATAGATGGAGGTATGTGCCGTCAAAGGAAAATCAAGGAGATATAGGATCCAGAGGTTTGTCTCGTAAGGATCTACCAGACTGTCGTGACCAATGACTATGGTGGGAGGGCCCTACTTTCCTATCATCATCAGAGGCTGACTGGCCAAAGCAACCAGTATTCAAAACCAATGACTCTGTCCTTAAGGAAAAGTAAAAAACTGCATGTGTATTTGCTGCAATTTTGAAAAATGACTTAATAGATTCATTAATTGAAAAATACTCGTCATATACTAAGTTAATTAATGTATTATGTTTTTGTATTAAATTTATAAATAATTGTAAAACTGGTAAAGTTAATAATTCTACAGGTATAATTGAACCTATAACTTCAAAGGAAAGAATTTTTGCTCGTAATATTATTGTAAAATATGTTCAAACTGTATTTTTTGATGCTGAAATCAATTGTATAAGGTCAAACCAACGAATGCCAAAGAAAAGCCCACTATCAGCACTTTGTCCATTCATTGATAAGGACGGGTTGCTCAGAGTGGGAGGGCGTCTTCAAAATGCATCTTTGCAGTATAATGCAAAACATCCTATCATATTACCTAACCAGCATAAATTAAGTATTCTGATTGTACAATATTTTCATATTTTAAATTTGCATGCATGTGGTAATTTGTTAATGGGTATTTTACGCCAAACATTTTGGATATTAAATGTTAAAAGAATAGTTAGAAAATGTGTATTAAATTGTGTTGTATGTTGTAGATTTAGAAGTAATATGTCAAAAAAAAAAATCGGAGATATTGCAATTATTAAAGAAGACAATATTCCCCCAGCAACATGGCCTCTTGGTAAGGTTGTAGCTATACATCCTGGTAAGGATGGGGCCATAAGAGTAGTTACATTAAAAACTTTGAAAGGGCTTTTTAAAAGGCCTATAGTTAAACTGTGTATCTTACCTGTGCATCAAGAATGACTTCTTGATGGGTGGGAGTATGTTTATGTGATTTTATTATTTATAATATTTTGTTTTTATTTAATTACTTTATTTGTATTTTTGTTTCTTTGTATATGTATTCATACAGTAAAGACTAATACTGAACATAGATGGCGCAGTATGCGCTAACCCATATGTATGTTTGGAATGTGGGGAAAGCGCACTTAAGTTTTTTTGTAAACACTTCTCCCTGAGAGTTGGTGTGAAACTGGTGCAAGTAGGCACCGCTCGCTTTTTTGTTAGCGGCAAAAAGAAGTATTCGTTCGCTCTTTGTTAGCGGCAATTTCTACTTTAATTGTAATAGTATTATGTGTTACCTTATATATGTGAAGTCATCGTCCATGTGTTGTTATATGTGTGTGTGTGCAAAATAAATAAGAAAAGAGACAAGAAGGCATCTTTCCTTGGCTTAAATACACACAACCAGCTCTACAAAATATGTTGCCAATAACGATTAAATTCAAAATGATGCATGGTGAATATTAGTAATTCTCGATCTGAGAAAGAACTTATTTCATGTCAAGTGAAAATAATTGCTCATACCTATACGTACTTCAAAACAAGAAAATAACTTTCGATTTCAATTTTCAAACCTATTTGAGAAATATACATTCTATATCTATGGAGGAAATTTAGAGAAATGCAGTAAAACTATATTTCCAAGGATTGTAAAACTTCAAACTTGTTTCATATGCAACTCTCAGCCTTAAAATATTTTCCCTGTATATTTTTGATACCATGCAGTTTCTACTGACATTGATCTGTTGAGGAGTTTAATTAAGAATTTTAAAAATTATAGTAAAAACATTTTATTTACAATTTTATTATATACTGTTATGGCAAATGGGCCATTAACATATTTACTGTGGCTCTAACAGATAAGAAATGTTATAATTTAAAATTAAATTATTTGTTCACATTTTTCCCCCCTGAAATTTCTAAAATCGCCCAGTAATGGAATTCACAAACTCATATGAAAATTGTATACCTCCATTCTTCTGAAAATTCTCTTCAAAAGTATTGTATGAGTAATTATTCTCATCATTATTACTACCACTGCTTTTACTGTACACAAAAATTATTATTTTTAATGTTCTGTATTTTTCAGCATATTATGAATATGCTGAATCTAATATGCTGTAATCTAATATTATAGTGATTTTATTAAAATTTTACATTACAAATATAAACATATTTACAAGAAAATTTTCAATAGATGTGTTTATGGATATATTAAGTCGTATTTCTGTTATTTTAATCAAGGATGCAGTAATTTTCTTGTAATATTTCACATCTTTTATTTCATGCCACACCAATTAGATTAGTGATGTACATATAGATTTAATTACATTATACATAAATAAGCAAATATTTAAAAAGAATGAATCTTTTTAATAAAGTATGCCATTTTCAATATGTCCTTATTTTTGTATAATGCAGGAGAAAATAATTTGTTCACAGTAAATATATTTCTGGAGAATGTAATATTTTCCTAGCACTTAAAATCCCAAAGGGATTTTTTTTTTAATTTTCAATGTTAAATAAATTAATAGAATATACTAAGTGGCAAATAGATCACAGAGTTATGATTATGATTAAGTAAACTCCTGAAAAAAATTTCTGAGCTTCAGCCTTGTTGGTTTATAGCTTTCATTTTTATTTATAATTTCTTATATTCTTTTTATATTAATCAAATCATATTTAAATTAATAGGAAAACTTTCAATAGACGCTTACTTATAATATTCTGTCTGTTGTTACAAAAACTCCGTCTAAACAAATAACATAGCATTTCATTATATATTCTGGGATACATTTGTGAAGTGAACTGCCCTACTTTCAAATTAATTTGGGTATTTAATGAATTGGTTGACACGAGTGAGAAATCTATAACGTATTCTTTATTTGAACCATAATTTTTTCCAGCATCCTACTTTTTATATAAATGTCATAAACTTTCATATAAAAGATCGTTATAATTTGTCGTTCTGTTTAATTCAATAACACCATCCTACAAATCTTCATTTCATAATTCCAAAGACATTCCGAATCATTTTCGAATAGACAGCATTAGCACCCTACGTTGTTCCCAATGAGCAAAATGTTGGAAGTCCTTGGGAGTTGTCGTCCTTGGAGCCTAAACCTGGGCATCTAAATTATAGCACAGGAGATGGCAGCACATATTAGAACTTAGATGCCTATGCACATTACAGGCAAAATCCAAGTTTTCTATAATCCTTCAAGTCCAAATATTAATAAATAGTGGCAGCTATAGTTTTTGCATTAATTTTTGTAAAATTCGTTGCTACCATACATGAAAATAGTAAATTGTAATGTTACTACTATTTTTAAATAGTGAGCTTAGGAAACTTGCTGTACTTAACTTTTGAAGATCAGTATGTATCACAAAAACATTGCTTTGTATTCTGAATGAACTAGAATATCTTAAAATTATTTTAATAATACCATATAGTGCGGGTCAAAAGTATTTGGACAGGCAACATTTTTCAAATAACAGTTCCCAAAAACTTACGCAATTATCACGAAAAAAATAATGAGCATATGGAATCATAACATAAGTTTAGGTACATACGTATTAACGCCAACGCAGCTACAGATTTTGCGGTTTTCAAATGCCGCTAATCTACACCTAAAATTTTTCCGCCAAATCATAAAATAAAACACCAAAACATTGCTCTTTACCGGCTCATTAGCACAAAAACCGCCAAATTTGTAGCTGCGGGGGCGTTAATACGTAAGTACCAAAAAAAATCCATGTTCTTTCAACTTTGCTTCGACGGGGTGGGGGGGAAAAGAGGGGCCGAAAAGCCAATTTAATTTACCTTTGCTACGCCACTGAGCCAAGATATAAAATTTGACTCTATTTGTGCTAACACGGCATTTTTAAAATATGTTATGAAAATGATTTCGAAATATGCTTGTTTCTGAAACGCTCGATAGTTAAAACGTAGTACAGGAGTTCAATAATGTAAACAATTTAGATAATGCATCATTATTACTATTCCGCTGTTTTATCTTAAATGTTTAAATCAAATTTTGCCTTTCTGGTACCAATAGATCCTTTTGGATATAGAATTGACGTAGCAGTTATAACAGCTCCACCTTATGATTTAAGTAATAATCCTTAATGAATTATTAATCTAGCGGCTTCGACTAAAATCCTCTTTTTACCATTTCAGTAACAGTGTTTCCTCTAGGATAAAAAGAAGGGTTAATTGAAATTCTCTCTATTAGAATTTCTAAATTATTTTCTTCTTCTACTGCACTAATCATTAATTCCTGTAAGACGCAGATTGCATTGAGGCTTAACAATAGTGGCGCTTGAGTCGACATCACTTCTGTTTTTTCACATTCGCTTATTCAACTCCAAATATATTATTTGGATTGTTTTGCAGACAGGAAAACGAATACCAACTGTCTGACTTTTACCTATTTTATAATTCGATTGATTTGTTTTAATTGTACCAAAGGTATTTATTTTACTGTGGATACGATCGCTCATTCACTGGAACAGTTTGTAGTGGAAATTTTCAGCTGTAGTTCTATAACCAATAACATTTATTCGCGGTTATTTTTACCACTATAATTATAAAAATTATTTTATAAATTATTATGATAATTCTGCATACTCATACTTACTTGGCTTCGGAGATGCCCTGATCAAGGAGGGGGCTCCCCCGGTTGGAGGCCGTCCATTGCACTTCGGGCGGCTGACAATCGCCACTTCCGCAAAGTGTGGTTGGTTGGGGCGCATAATTTTTGGAAGTCGGGACTGCGTTCGCGCTGCTCCCGTTAACTACTAAGAAAGAAGGATAATTGGCTCAGTAAGATGTCATATTTCAGTTATATTACAGAGCTGGTGAAACTTGGCATTTTTATAAAACAATTTATCTGAGTTGTAGTCCATAAGATATAGTTTTATTTTAATGATGTCGCTTACTCTAACATTGTTCACTTCCTCTTCAGTTGAATTAGGTTAAAAATGAACAACGTGATAAAAATCTTGTTGATCACCCCCCCCCCTCCCTTTGATACAAAAATCATTCTTATTCACATTACTATGCTTTCTATTCTGAAAACTGTAAAAAGGTTGTTTTTTTTAAATTATTTATTTCTTTTTGGTGAAAATAATAGAGGAGCTGTAAACGATATCATTAGATATTGATAGAGTTAAGAATTTGTTTCGTGGAGGATCCAGGTATTACATTTCTAATCATGAGGAAGATAGCACAACAAAATATGGATCACTTCGCCCGGATTTCGGGAACAAAGGAAGTAGAAATTTTAAAATCTTCATTCTACCTCAAACGAAATAATTTGCACGTGGAAGTAAAATTACACTTTCTATTAAATTAAGAGGTAAAGCAAAAACAGTATGTAGTTAAAACGTTTGGAGACAGCTGACAAAGATTATTTGAACAATTTACAATAATGTAGTAAATAGATATTTTCTAAATATAACGTAATGCGTGGTATATTTGATAAAAATATATTCAGTATAAAGTGACTTATTAGCATAACATTTCAAGGAGTTTTCAGTAAGGATAAAAAAGTAAAGGTAATCTATGATAGTAACCTACTGTTAAATTATTTAAAAGAAATGTATCATGTACATTTGTTCTTTCAATAAATGATCGGACCCTCTTCATGAAAAATACATCATTATAATATTATTTTTATGTCGTCCCTTGTCGTATGCATTAAGGATATTTTTGTAATAAACGTTACAAATATTCCTGGCGAATCAGCTGGTCTTGAAAGGTATCTATTTTATTGATAAAAAAGGAATTATGTATTTGTAGTAAAAGGTTTTCACTTAAGCCTCTGCAGTATATGCGTGCAAAATTTTAAGCAGTAATATTGTAATAAACCCTAGAATTGTCCCATCAGATCAGTTGGGTAAGTGGTGTAAATATCATATGCAAGAAAATTAAAACATATTTTATACTAATACCTGTTGGAATGCAAAACGCACGAGCAGATAAACGTATTTTTTCTTTAATTTTTTATATATAATTTCTTTTAGGTGAAAAATGGTGTTCTGCAGAATAATTTTAAATGAAATTATAATTATTCTGTAAGAAAACCTCTTATCTGTGCGTTATTTTTGATTAAAATATTAATTTCAACCAATTTTTAATTTTCACAGGTCCGAAGAAACATCACAGACAGTAAAAAATTATTTTTTAAAAATCGTCGAAAGCTAACATTTTTGTAAAAAATATTAAAGATTAATACAAAATTAAACTGAACACTGGAATGGCTACTCGGGGGCAAATATACAAGATGATTCAAAATATTTTTCTTCAAATAGACTGACAGCTCGAAAGATAAATTAATCTGTAAGATGTACGGAAGCACATTTTTGACATGTAAAAGTCATTTCAGTCATTGTCACAAAACCTCTTTTAAAACTTCATTATATTTCACACTGTTTGTGATCGAAGTTTAAAGAAAATCTATGGCTTCCACTTTTGCTTGTACAGTTAGATTTTTAGTTCATATATATGTATGTATGAATAAATTTCATTATATAAATCTGCGGAAAAATTGAATTCTGAATGTAGCAATATGTACATCAATCAGGAAAGTTTTAAAAAACACCCTTCGAGAAAAAAAAAAAAAAAAAATGAGAAATTTAGAAGCCTCGTACTGCAACGCGCGAGAAAGTTTCCAAAACTCAAATGGTCAATATCGCCCATCAAACGAAAGCAATCATTCTATTGAAAAACGGGTTCAGTTTGAATGTCTGGTAGGCATCGGACCATGTTAAAACGAGCTTTATTAGTAACTTCTATATATTATTACAAACATTTGAAAATTTAAAATAGTGTTAAATTATTTCTCTTTTTTTTTATTTACTATATGTGATATATCATTGTATATAAAAAATTTTCAGTAATGAGTTCTCGAATGACATTTTTGTTACTCAGTAATGAACACGCTTCTCAAATTAGTTTCTTACCATAATTTTATAATATATTTCGCGAAAAACAGAGTCGAATTTTGCATTTTGTCTTTAGTGGCATAACTCGAATAACTGGCATAAAATGATTTTTTTCCCCCTTCCTTTCTACGCCCATGGGTTTGCAACTGCAAAATATGCATTACTATTTTTTCGCTCTCAAAATATTCATCGTTTAAGAAAAAACTCATTAATGCTTTTCCTCACGATGTTGTCTCAGACAGGAGCTCAAAACATCTACTTCCCAACTCCCTTCCATCCTCGCTAACCAATGTTTGCCATATTATAAGTATTCCATAAGAATACGCTTATAATATGGCATGGAAGATATTAGCGTGAAGAAATTATCAACGCTTTTAAATCAGCTTTTAAATCAGCACGATATTAATGGATATCAAAAATTTGTTAATGAATTCAAATACATCGAATTATGCGTAAGGGATTTAATTAAAATTTAAGGTAAACAATATTTCCGACGAAGCATTGGTTAGTAAAAACAGCTAATAATAAATACATTTATAAAAATTCTCACATTTTTACAAAATTACTGAAATGATAAAAATTAGCATATAATAAGTGCTTAAAATTATTTTGACATGTGAAGCCAGATTTCACCAGTTTATTAAAACAGGTAAACACTGTAAAACGCCAAAATCCAACTTTTTTTAAAGAAAACACCAATCCAGACCCTCTCCTACTCTTGACTAGATGATGTAGCCATGTCCAAAAAGTTTAGTTGATCTGAGATGGCGCTCCTAAAGATATTCCTTGTGTTCTTTAAGGAAGAATGAAAAAAAAAAAAAAAAAAAAAAAAAAAATCTTTTTTCGCTATATTTCCTGTCTTGCGTACGGCTGAATGTAATTTGACAACCGTCACTAAGCTATCTGTACCAGTTCTTGCAATGTATAGGATCGGCAAATTTTCTGCAGTACTGAAGTATTTTTAAAAATAAATTCTTGAGAAGAAGCCTGATCTGAATTGCTATTGTTTATCGATGCAGAGTGGCAAACGAGATCGAGCTGCCATCTATATGCAGTTAGGAAAAGTGACGTTTTCAATAAGTTTCCTCCATTCAGAGGAACTGCCTTTGAAAAGAAAGAATGCAATTCAAACTTCATGCTTCTTTTTAAATATTTATTTCTTATATATATATATATATATATATATATATATATAATAATTTACTTACTTAATTTATAAATTTATTTCTTTATTGGCTAGTCAATCAAATTTGTCTTCATGTTAAATTTAAGTCACATGTGCTTAAATTTATTTTAATCTCTTGGAAAAAGTCTAATCTTAAAACTGTTCTTTCTCGAAGCGCAGTGGTGAACGAGCGCCATCTATGTAGAGTATGAGAAAAGTGACCGGAATATTAATTTGCTCCTCCATCATGCAGATTGCATGATGTTTACAGAATAACATATATCATTTTCTTCTACTACAGTAAACTTTGTATGGCTCAGTTTTATTAAATTTTAAAACAATAGATAAAAAAAGAGAAGAAAATGGAAAATGGACTTCAATGCATTATATCACACACCAGTTGAAGACAGAACTTCCATTAAAATATGGGAATGAGGAGTAAATTCTTCTGCTTCAAAGATAACAGTACAAAATTAATGTCGGGTTGTTTCCTCCCTCAACGTGCTCCAATCTCACATAAAAAAATCTCATAATTTTTGGTATATCAGTAATTGTCATCCATATGTGAAGGTCAATATCATTAAATTTAGTTACTTGTCAGTTAGCTGGCGCAAGTGGAATGTCGTCAATAATTTGAACTAACTCCGAAAAAACATCGCCAAGACTTGCGCTAACTTGCATAGATACCCATCGCTATAACTTTTTCTCTCACTCTCTCTCTCTCTCACTCTTTATGACGCCAGTCTAAATCATTTTGTGACTTCTCGCTTACGCCCGTTTAACCGAAAAGTAACTACTTTCCAATGAGATTTCATAACCATTTTAACATATTATTATTATTATTATGTGAACTAAGATATATAATAAATTTGAAAACATTCAAGTATTTTGAATTTTTCATCCCTTCAATTGGTATGGATATTTGCAAGACATCCACTCTATTCAGTAAATATTTTTTTACAATTCTTTTTCTTTCTCTTATTGTTATCACTGAGAATGAAAAAGAAATTGTGACTTTCATTATTGTTCGAAATTTATTACAATAAATAAACACTGAAATGATTAATTTCGTTACAAAGGCCATCTTTTTTATTTCATTTTTTTTTAATGAATTTAGGAAGATAATGTTTAAACTTGAATTCTGTAGATTCTTATTACAGTGCTGCGCAGTTTTGGATTCTGTTTAAATTATTGTGAATTGGATTGATAACTTTGAAAGTTCATATTTATAACGTTATGAAGACATCTAAATAAAATTTTGTAAATATAATGGTGTCATTTTTTTTTTTCATTTTTATTCAAGAAATTATTATCAAAAGATTCTTGCATTGCGTATATTTTAAACTAGCCATCTTTGATGACCAGATGATTCGCTGGGATTAATTTGCATTAAAATTTTCAACTAAACATTTTATGTAACTTGGTCTCTTAATAGTTTCTTCAGTAAAACACTTTTAAGTTTCAAATTTTGATATATAACTCATACTATTATAGAAGTCTTAAGGCGTACTGATCAATATGTCTCTCTAATTTTCTGCCAGTTTTCGTAAAATTTGAAATTTAAATTAAAATGGAAGAGATTAAACCTCAATTAATACAAAACAATCTTTTGCGGTAACAAAACGTTTTTTTTTTTTTCCCTTTTAAATATGAGAACAGAATGTCGAATCGTTCGGCACTGAAGTTTTATTGCAGTATAGAATAATTTTTATAACACTCATCTCTAAGAAGTATTCTATAGAAATTTCTCTGATTCTTCCTAAAATTCAGTTTTTAGTTTTACTTTAAAAAGTATTTAAATGGCGTAAATAATAATAATAATTTTAATTCGTTTCTATCGACAAATACACTTTAAAAAGATATGAAGTTTGAACTTTGTGCAGTTGTTTGGTCTTACGGAATCATGTTCTACTAAATATTCTAACCCTCTAACTTTTAAGTAAATAAATTAAAAACAAAAAAAAACCACAGGTTTGTATCTGTTGCGATTAAATCAGACCGAATTCTGAAATTCTGAATAATTACAATTTTAGAAAAATCAATATTTTTATAATATTAGGTCCTCTAGCCTTTGGGGCAGTCTGAACACAGATCACTTTGAGACAGTAAATCGAATAATTTAAAACGACGCATTTTTTTTTTTTTTTTTTCGGAACTCACTCAGTCACAGCCGCAATAGAGTGGACCTCTATTTATTTAAAATTGTTCTCCTTTGGCGACCAGCTAGTTCACAAGGAATATTGCTTATATTTAATTTTCTTTAAATCGCGTTGATATAATTTTCTCGTTCATGATTTCGCCAAATTATCAATTGAAGCCGAGTTACTTTAATTGTTCCTTACATATGCTCTGTTTACAACATATTAGAACCTTTCCAATGAAAAATAGACTCATGACAGCATGGCGCTTTTAAAAACACAAATCTCCGGTTCACTTTTTTCTACATTTCGCGATATTGTGACTTTATTTTTATACGATTAGTAAACTGTACAAATATAAACAGAAACCTTGTTCTTTAACTTCCAACAAGCAAAAAATAAATTTAAAAAAATTTAAGCTATCAGATTGAGGATAAATTAATGAAAAAACAACTTGTATATCAGGGAAACCGATCAATCAATTGTTGGAAAATAGGGGGCAATAGCAAAAATTGAATGAAAATTCGGACATATATTCAAATGGTATCACAGAGGTAATTTTTTAAATTTTAAAACGGTGCAAAATTCCGTTTTGTGTAATAATATTTTCCGGAGTTATTACGTAAAATAAAGTATCGCCAAAATTTCGTTTTTTTAATTAATAAAAATTCTAATTAAAACTTTCGAAAAGTCGTTGTAAGTTACACATTACCAACCTCCGAAGCTATTTATGTGTTAAATTTGGTGACTGTATGTGAAACGGTTTGACCTGCAAATCGCCAACACATCAGCCATACACGCACATATTCCTCTTTATTAGTAGTAGATGTAATGAAATTTACAATCACGTAATGAAAACTGAATATTTACTTTTTAGTGCGCCCGTTTCATTGTTATTTTCCTCACCGTACTGAGAAACATCTGCCTAAAAGTCAATTTTCCAGAATTTAATTTTGATATCGACGTAGAAAAATAATTTTTATCGCTTTTATCGAAAGTTGTTTTATAGGATTTCTCACTGATGTGCAAGTTTTTCTGCATCTGCATGCTACATAAGAATTGGCGTTGCGAATAAAACCACCAGAATTCTGCAGTAGTAAATTCACTTTTCCTCTAGAGACCGTGCAAATTTAGTTCATGTTATGGTTTGTGGGATTATTGCATCATACCGAATAAGTGTGTAGTTGCATCATGCGATAATAGTAAAGTTTATCATTTCATATTTCAGCAGGAAATAATTTTGAAATGTTTCAGCCGCAATTCAGTTAATAATTTGTTGTATGTAAAACGTTAATTAGAGAAGTGATTAAAAAAATGTGTTTAAAAATATTTAAATTTTGAAATTGTTTAGCATACTTTAGTCCCTACGTTTAATCAAAATATTTATCAACGTTCAACGTATGTCTATTAATTTGATTAAAAGTTACTGTTTTGGAAGTGGCGCAACTATTAATAAAACTCATTTTTTTTTAAGTCTTTCATGAAGTGAAATTATAATATGATATTTTCTTAACTTATAATATTTAAATAGTATTTTCGCCCTGAAAGATGTTATACTTCAGAGTTCGATATTTGGCTTAAGAGCACATTAAACACAATTTGTCCAGAGAAGCAAATAACGTAATAACTTCCCGGAATATGCGATTTAAAAACCAAGAAATAAAAAAAAATGTGGAACGCTTCACGATTTTGCGTGTCATCCTGGCGCAGGGGCCATGCTAATCTTCTCTGTATCGTTCCAATTTTTGTATATGTACTGCCGAAGCTGGTACATTTAATTTCAAGTGTTACGACGTATATATAGTACGTCAGAGCCTGTGTGTTTTTCTTGTGGTGTGGTAATTGCTTCTAAAATGTACGCTACATTGTTGTTTGTGGAAGTTTCGATTCAGCATTATTCTTCGAACCACTCAATACGCAATTGTAGCTGCAATCCAACTGAATGACAATTCTGGAACGCGATTGATGAAATTCGGGTTGACGATACATATAATAAGAATGGATGACATCGGAACAACCATTAGATGTATCTACTTACGGATATGAAAATTCGATTTACAGCGCCATCTACATATCTTTGTTGATATGATAACTTTTTCCCCTCTTTTTTTATTTAGCTGGGTAAAAATGTGTAGGTTAAAATTGTTTCACTAGTTATAGAATGCAAATGAGACTACTTTAAAAATATAAAGAAAATTAAAATTTATGGATTTCTAGAAATATTCAAGAATATTTCGGCGAAATACATTAGATTGTTATGAGAGGAATTACCACTTTTATAAATGAAAAATAACGTATATGAAATTTCTGAAAAGTCTTTAACGCATACTTACCTGGCATTGGGGATGCCTTGATCAACAAGGAGGCTCCCCCGAGCAGAGACTTGCCATTGCACTTCGGTGGGTTGACGTTCGCCACATCCGCAAATCGCGGTTGCTTGGGGTGCACAATTTTTGGTAGTTGGGACTGCGTTCGCGCTGTCCCTCTCTATTTGAAGAAAAGAAAACGATATGCATGTTTATCTAATAAAAATCCTTAATACAGGATGAGGTTCAGAACCGTAGCTTTACTGGAAGAACATTCATTTTCTTACGCATCATTACTAGCATTGTATTGCCACGAAAATTGTTGCTGTTACTCGCAAATTAATATGTAGATATGGATGAGCGCATGTACATAAGTATCCATTCGTAGCGATTCCCTATACCTAATTCAGGTATTCATGCGTAGCGGGTATAATTGTATATGAAATTATGGATAGAATGTTCCTAAAAAAAGGGGGGCAACTAGAGTTTAATTTTTACGCTTAATTCTTTGCTTCCAATAACGAAATTTCATTAAGTAAAGTGGACAATTTAATGATTCTGGGACTTCTGAGTTAATTCATCATTAAAAAGTTTTTAGAAAAATTAAATTTTTATAGACCCCCCAGAATATAAAAATGTCAATCAGTGAAATGCTTTTCTTACATGCACGCACAAAGTTTCTCGCTTCCATCTACGAAATTTACGTAGATATCAAAATTAGTCATTTTATTATCGGACAATATGTCTCTTTGTTAAGTGTTTCCTCTAGTAAATGTAGCATCCAAAAAATTTGTTTTGAATTCGTTCGCATTTTTTTTTCTCTCTCTCTCTCTCTTCTTCCGTTGAATGCCCTTTCATATTTTAAGAGTTCTTTTTTTTTTTTTTTTTTTGGCCTAGGAACGATATTTGATTTCTCATCCCTTTGTAACTTCACTCATTCTTTTTCCATACCTCATTTCTTCTGTTCTGCTTCAGAATAGAAAAAATAATGAAGAGCTTTTAACGTCCTCTAGATATTAAAATTGCTTTGAAAGTTTGCTTGCATTTCAAGAAGCGGCGCGTCTTCTCCACATAATTCTCACTAAATTTTGATAAACGATCGCAGCGCTCTCAAGCGGAAATTAGCCACTCTATTTCTCACATTTTTAAAACAAAATCAAGTGCCGTTAAGGGTTTTTTTTTACTGCTTTGTTTTGTTTTGTGGTTGAGACTATAAGTTTATTCAATTAATCCATTACATCAGACGAGAATAAAACTTATTTTCTTCTATTGTTGAAGAAAACTGAATGGTTACGAGATTAGTTTTAAACTTTATTGTATCTTTCTTGTATCTGGCAACTTCTTTTTTATGAGTACTTATGTTTTTCAATTTCTTTTTATTAGAACTTCTGTTTTTCGATTTTGTAATAATTTTTTGATGTAATGTTTTGTGTGCGTCGTAGTTTTAGATGTTTGTGAATGTAATTAGATGTAATTAAAGTAGATTAAAAGCTTTAGAAGTTTTGAAGAGTCTTGAGTTTTATATACTACATCACATGTTTATTGAGAATTTGGAATATTGATCCATTATAGAGTTTGGAGATCTACATCCAACATCTGGCGTCCCCGACAGGACATCTGCTACGTTTCGTGTAAGTCATAACTTTTCAGCTTGTTATATTTTCGTAATGGAGAAACTAAAAAATTCTCGAAAACAGTATCGGAGTCTCTTTACGATTGCTCATAGAGACTTTTTGAACTGTGAAAATGAGTGGACTGTCTAAGATAAAATTTTGAAATTAAAAATTGTAGAAGAGAAAGCAAAACTAATGGTAGCGTGTGAATACGAATTTTGAGAACTATTGTTTATTTCCGAAGAGACCGAGGAAAACATCAATAATGAAATCGACATTTCAGAGAGTTATATTGATAAGTGGCGAGTTTTAGAGTACTACACCGAACAATTTATTGCATTATCTTAAAATCAATTTACCCACTTATGATGGAAATATAAAGAACTGGTTGTGTTTTGGGGGATAATTTCAAAAAAATTGATAACGATTCCAACCTCGATAATCATGATAAATATGCTTATTTAGCGCAAGCTATGGTGAAAGGTTCATCCGCTGACGAGTTGATTAAAAGCCCCCCCCGGCGATGAAAATTATGAAAAAGCGGTTAAACAGTTAAAGCTACGTTATGGCAAAGAAGAGTTGCTCATCGAGGCTTACGTGAGAGATCTGTTATCTATTGTACTATTAAAACAAAATTCCCATACGTAAACTGTTTGATCAGTTAGAAATAAAACGAAGAACTTTAGAGACTTTGGAAGTGACCAAGGATAAATATGCAGCAATGTTGTTCCCTCTAGTGGAATCTTCTCTCCCTGATGAGACTTTAAAGGCATGGGAGCGATTCTGAACTACAAATAGACGAGTGAGTGAGGAGGTGACGTTTAGTTTAACAATCCAGGAAAAAGATACCTCTTCAAGTAAGAAAAGGCCAAGCAATGATCTAGATCGGCCTTTAGACTTTCTCCAGGATGCAGTGACGGGAAAAGAAAGAGTTTTGTTAGCTTCCCAAAGTTTTGATCAATCAAAAAAATCCAGCTTTTCCAACAACAGTCGAGAGTCTAATGAAAAGAAGTTTCAAACCAAAGTATCATCAGCAACTGATCTTTTGGCATCTAATCTCAGTAAGAAGAAGCTCTGAATTTTTTGTACTGAGGAACATAATTCATAGGTCTGTAAAAAAAAAAGCTTCTAAACTGACTTTGCATGAAAAACAAAGTGCTGTAGAGAAGGCCCGTTGTTGTTTCTTGTGTTTGAGAGAGGGGCATGGAGTGAAGACGTGTCATTCCAAGTTCAACTGCCATTTATGTGGGAAGAAACACCATTTTGTTTGTTTTTTTGTGTGTGTATATGTGTAGAACATTGTCACCAGAACTCAATTTTTCCTTTGTCCCTACAGATGTTAAAGTTCGAGAATCAGTGATACAACACGACGAAGCTTTGGTCAACTTGTCTAATCTTCCAATGTATCCTACAAACTTTAACCATTCTTGTGAGAGGAGAAACCACTAAACGTAAAGCTCGAGCCATCATTGATTTTGGATCTCAGCGGTCGTATATTCTGAAAGCAACAGCTGAAGAAATGAATTACAAGGCCAAAAAAGAGTATTTACAACACTCACTGTTCGGTGGTTCCAAAACCTCAACCTGCCAACATGATGTGTATATGATATATTTGTCAAGCGTTTTAGAGGAGTATGACTGTCATTTTGAAGTACTCGGACAGGAAGTGATTTGTGACTCAATATTATCTAGAAAACAAGGGTCACATTTTAAAGAACTTAGAAACTACCACATTCATTTGGCAGAAGGTTTGGATGGTCCAATTGAAATTCTCATAGGAGCTGATGTTGCAAGAAAGCTGATTACCAGAAACCATCTCCAACTAAAAATTGGAATCACTGCAATTGAAACAAAGCTAGATTGGACGGTTATTGGACGTGTCAATAGTGAGAATACAATCATATTAATCACTTCAACACTCACAACATGTGCTTGCATAACAGATTTGTAGACTTTTGACTCTCTTGGTATCACAGAGCCATCCGAAAAAAAGACGGCGGTTGAATTACAAGAAGCAGTCAGGTAGCATTTCTTAGACACTGCTAAAATAGAGAATGATAGGTATGTTGTGAGTTTATCTTGGATTGAGGATCATCTTCCACTTACTGACAATTTTGAACTTTCTGAGAAGAGATTACACAAAGTTGTGAAGAGACTTAAAACTGAAGGACTGTTCGAAGCCTATGGAGCAGTGTTTAAAGAATGGTTAGTAGAAAATATCATAGAAGAAGTATACTCTGATACGTAGTGTGGTGAATTGCATATAAGCCAGTAACAGCGCTTCTGCCCGAACAGCTGTTTTGGCAAAATCGATTAGTTACTGTACTGCTAACCAAAAGGTTCCAGGTTCTATCCTCCCGCGTCTCATACCTCTTCACTAGAGAAGAGTTTCTGAAGTGGATGAGAGACATATTTCATCTCGAAAAGGTGCAAATTCCTCGATACTTAAAAACTGGTGATGCGGATGAGAAATGATCCTTGCATTTTTTCAGTGATGCAAGCATGTATGTTTATGCAGTAGTAGCTTTTCTTCGAGTTGAGACGAGTGAGTATGTCAAAGTTCAGTTGTCAAGTGCTAAAGGCAGAGTTTCCCCAACGGGAAAGAAGAAGACCGCTATTGCAAGACTAGAATTGTTGGCGGCTACAATCACTGCACACCTTGCCTCATCTATAACAAGAGAGATCCCGCATGAAGAAATCTATTGGTGGTCTGACTC
Source organism: Argiope bruennichi (assembly GCF_947563725.1). NCBI lineage: Eukaryota > Metazoa > Arthropoda > Arachnida > Araneae > Araneidae > Argiope > Argiope bruennichi. The sequence goes on from NC_079161.1 coordinate 90,881,412, forward strand.
AATGACAGTGATAACTTGGATAAAGAGAGAAGATGCTTGGAGTACCTTCGTACAAAACCGTGTTGTTGAAATCAGAACTTTGACTTCCAAAGGAAATTGGAGACATATGCCTGGTTCGTTTAACCCTGCCGACCTTCCAAGTAGAGGTTGTTCTGTCAAGAAACTAGTGCAGTCTAAACGGTGGGAGGGCCCTGACTGGCTACATTTACCTGCTGATCAGTGGCCTTTCTCAGATGTAGCAGTCAATGAAGATGAAGTGTTGAAGGAACGAAAGAAAACTCTTGTCTACCCTGACTGCCTGTTTGAGTGCTCACGCCATCGAAAACGTCAATGAGGAAGAACCTGATTGGTACTATCGTTACTTTTCGCAGAATGAGAAAATTGTACGTATGATCGGCTGGATATTAAGATGTTTTAGAAACTGTAAAAAACCAAAAGAACTGAGGAAATGCGATATTCTGGATGCAGACGACTTTGAAGAGACGTCTGATGTAATGCATTTATTGAATAAACTTATAGTCTCAACCACAAAAAAAAAACAAAGCAGTCAAAAAAAAAAAAAAAACCTTAACGGCACTTGATTTTGTTTTAAAAATGTGAGAAATAGAGTGGCTAATTTCCGCTTGAGAGCGCTGCGATCGTTTATCAAAATTTAGTGAGAATTATGTGGAGAAGACGCGCCGCTTCTTGAAATGCAAGCAAACTTTCAAAGCAATTTTAATATCTAGAGGACGTTAACAGCTCTTCATTATTTTTTCTATTCTGAAGCAGAACAGAAGAAATGAGGTATGGAAAAAGAATGAGTGAAGTTACAAAGGGATGAGAAATCAAATATCGTTACTAGGCCAAAAAAAAAAAAAAAACCCTCTTAAAATATAAAAGGGCATTCAACAGAAGAAGAAGAGAGAAAAAAAAAATGCGAACGAATTCAAAACAAATTTTTTCGATGCTACATTTACTAGAGGAAACACTTAAGAGACATATTGTCCGATAATAAAAGGACTAATTTTGATATCTACGTAAATTTCGTAGATGGAAGCGAGAAACTTTGTGCGTGCATGTAAGAAAAGCATTTCACTGATTGACATTTTTATATTCTGGGGGGTCTATAAAAATTTAATTTTTCTAAAAACTTTTTAATGATGAATTAACTCAGAAGTCCCAGAATCATTAAATTGTCCACTTTACTTAATGAAATTTCGTTATTGGAAGCAAAGAATTAAGCGTAAAAATTAAACTCTAGTTGCCCCCCTTTTTTTAGGAACATTCTATCCATAATTTCATATACAATTATACCCGCTGCGCATGAATACCTGAATCAGGTATAGGGAATCCCTACGAATGGATAGACTTATGTACATGCGCTCATCCATATCTACATATTAATTTGCGAGTAACAGCAACAATTTTCGTGGCAATACAATGCTAGTAATGATGCGTAAGAAAATGAATGTTCTTCCAGTAAAGCTACGGTTCTGAACCTCATCCTGTATTAAGGATTTTTATTAGATAAACATGCATATCGTTTTCTTTTCTTCAAATAGAGAGGGACAGCGCGAACGCAGTCCCAACTACCAAAAATTGTGCACCCCAAGCAACCGCGATTTGCGGATGTGGCGAACGTCAACCCACCGAAGTGCAATGGCAAGTCTCTGCTCGGGGGAGCCTCCTTGTTGATCAAGGCATCCCCAGTGCCAGGTAAGTATGAGTTAAAGACTTTTCAGAAATTTCATATACGTTATTTTTCATTTATAAAAGTGGTAATTCCTCTCATAACAATCTAATGTATTTCGCCGAAATATTCTTGAATATTTCTAGAAATCCATAAATTTTAATTTTCTTTATATTTTTAAAGTAGTTTTATTTGCATTCTATAACTAGTGAAACAATTTTAACCTAAACATTTTTACCCAGCTAAATAAAAAAAGAGGGGAAAAAGTTATCACATCAACAAAGATATGTAGATGGCGCTGTAAATCGAATTTTCATATCCGTAAGTAGATACATCTAATGGTTGTTCCGACGTCATCCATTCTTATAATATGTATCGTCAACCCGAATTTCATCAATCGCGTTCCAGAATTGTCATTCAGTTGGATTGCAGCTACAATTGTGTATTGAGTGGTTCGAAGAATAATGCTGAATCGAAACTTCCACAAACAACAATGTAGCGTACATTTTAGAAGCAATTACAACACCACTAGAAAAACACACAGGCTCTGACTTACTATATATACGTCGTAACACCTCACATTATATGTACTAGCTTCGGCAGTACATATACTAAAATTGGATTGATACAGAGAAGATTAGTATGGCCCCTGCGCAAGGATGACACGCAAAATCGTGAAGCGTTCCACATTTTTTTTTTTTATTTCTTAGTTTTTAAATCGCATATTCCGGGAAGTTATTACGTTATTTGCTTCTCTGGACAAATTGTGCTTAATGTGCTCTTAAGCCAAATATCGAACTCTGAAGTATAACATCTTTCAGGGCGAAAATACTATTTAAATATTATAAGTTAAGAAAATATCATATTATAATCTCACTTCATAAAAGACTTAAAAAAAAAAAAAACGAGTTTTATTAATAGTTGCGCCACTTCCAAAACAGTAACTTTTAATCAAATTAATAGACATACGTTGAACGTTGATAAATATTTTGATTAAACGTAGGGACTAAAGTATGCTAAACAAATTCAAAATTTAAATATTTTTAAACACATTTTTTTAATCACTTCTCTAATTAGCGTTTTACATACAACAAATTATTAACTGAATTGCGGCTGAAACATTTCAAAATTATTTCCTGCTGAAATATGAAATGATAAACTTTACTATTATCGCATGATACAACTACACACTTATTCGGTATGATGCAAATAATCCCACAAACCATAACATGAACTAAATTTGCACGGTCTCTAGAGGAAAAGTGAATTAACTACTGCAGAATTCTGGTGGTTTTATTCGCAACGCCAATTCTTATGTAGCATGAAGATGCAGAAAAACTTGCACATCAGTGAGAAATCCTATAAAACAACTTTCGATAAAAGCGATAAAAATTATTTTTCTACGTTGATATCAAAATTAAATTCTGGAAAATTGACTTTTAGGCAGATGTTTCTCAGTACGGTGTGGAAAATAACAATGAAACGGGCGCACTGAAAAGTAAATATTCAGTTTTCATTACGTGATTGTAAATTTCATTACATCTACTACTAATAAAGAGGAATATGTGCGTGTATGGGTGATGTGTTGGAGATTTACAGGTCAAACCGTTTCACATACAGTCACCAAATTTAACACATAAATAGCTTCGGAGGTTGGTAATGTGTAACTTACAACGATTTTTCGAAAGTTTTAATTAGAATTTTTATTAATTAAAAAAACGAGATTTTGGCGATACTTTATTTTACGTAATAACTCCGGAAAATATTATTACACAAAACGGAATTTTGCACCGTTTTAAAATTTAAAAAATTACCTCTGTGATACCATTTGAATATATGTCCGAATTTTCATTCAATTTTTGCTATTGCCCCCTATTTTCCAACAATTGATTGATCGGTTTCCCTGATATACAAGTTGTTTTATCATTAATTTATCCTCAATCTGATAGCTTAAATTTTTTTAATTTTATTTTTTGCTTGTTGGAAGTTAAAGAACAAGGTTTCTGTTTAATATTTGTACAGTTTACTAATCGTATAAAAATAAAGTCACAATATCGCGAAATGTAGAAAAAAGTGAACCGGAGATTTGTGTTTTTAAAAGCGCCATGCTGTCATGAGTCTATTTTCCATTGGAAAGGTTCTAATATGTTGTAAACAGAGCATATGTAAGGAACAATTAAAGTAACTCGGCTTCAATTGATAATTTGGCGAAATCATGAACGAAAAAATTATATCAACGCGATTTAAAGAAAATTAAATATAAGCAATATTCCTTGTGAACTAGCTGGTCGCCAAAGGAGAACAATTTTAAATAAATAGAGGTCCACTCTATTGCGGCTGTGACTAAGTGAGTTCCGAAAAAAAAAAAAAATGCGTCGTTTTAAATTATTCGATTGACTGTCTCAAAGTGATCTGTGTTCAGACTGCCCCAAAGGCTAGAGGACCTAATATTATGAAAATATTGATTTTTCTAAAATTGTAATTATTCAGAATTTCATAATTCGGTCTGATTTAATCGCAACAGATACAAACCTGTGGTTTTTTTGTTTTTAATTTATTTATTTAAAAGTTAGAGGGTAAGAATATTTAGTAGAACATGATTCCGTAAGACCAAAGAACTGCACAAAGTTCAAACTTCATATCTTTTTAAAGTGTATTTGTCGATAGAAACGAATTAAAATTATTATTATTATTTACACCATTTAAATACGTTTTAAAGTAAAACTAAAAACTGAATTTTAGGAAGAATCAGAGAAATTTTTATAGAATTCTTCCTAGAGATGATCGTTATAAAAATTATTCTATACTGCAATAAAACTTCAGTGCCGAACGATTCAACATTCTGTTCTCATATTTAAAAGGGGGGAAAAAAACGTTTTGTTACAGTAAAAGATTGTTTTTGTATTAATTGAGATTTAATCTCTTCTATTTTAATTTAAATTTCAAATTTTACGAAAACTGGCAGAAAATTAAAGAGACATATTGATCAGTACGCCTTAAGACTTCTATAATAATATGAGTTATATATCAAAATTTGAAACTTAAAAGTGTTTTGCTGAAGAAACTATTAAGAGACCAAGTTACATAAAATGTTTAGTTGAAAATTTTAATGCAAATTAATCCCAGCGAATCATCTGGTCATCAAAGATGGCTAGTTTAAAATATACGCAATGCAAGAATCTTTTGATAATAATTTCTTGAATAAAAATGAAAAAAAAAAATGACACCATTATATTTACAAAATTTTATTTAGATGTCTTCATAACGTTATAAATATGAACTTTCAAAGTTATCAATCCAATTCACAATAATTTAAACAGAATCCAAAACTGCGCAGCACTGTAATAAGAATCTACAGAATTCAAGTTTAAACATTATCTTCCTAAATTCATTAAAAAAAAATGAAATAAAAAAGATGGCCTTTGTAACGAAATTAATCATTTCAGTGTTTATTTATTGTAATAAATTTCGAACAATAATGAAAGTCACAATTTCTTTTTCATTCTCAGTGATAACAATAAGAGAAAGAAAAAGAATTGTAAAAAAATATTTACTGAATAGAGTGGATGTCTTGTAAATATCCATACCAATTGAAGGGTTGAAAAATTCAAAATACTTGAATGTTTTCAAATTTATTATATATCTTAGTTCACATAATAATAATAATAATATGTTAAAATGGTTATGAAATCTCATTGGAAAGTAGTTACTTTTCGGTTAAACGGGCGTAAGCGAGAAGTCACAAAATGATTTAGACTGGCGTCATAAAGAGTGAGAGAGAGAGAGAGTGAGAGAAAAAGTTATAGCGATGGGTATCTATGCAAGTTAGCGCAAGTCTTGGCGATGTTTTTTCGGAGTTAGTTCAAATTATTGACGACATTCCACTTGCGCCAGCTAACTGACAAGTAACTAAATTTAATGATATTGACCTTCACATATGGATGACAATTACTGATATACCAAAAATTATGAGATTTTTTTATGTGAGATTGGAGCACGTTGAGGGAGGAAACAACCCGACATTAATTTTGTACTGTTATCTTTGAAGCAGGAGAATTTACTCGTCATTCCCATATTTTAATGGAAGTTCTGTCTTCAACTGGTGTGTGATATAGTGCATTGAAGTCCATTTTCCATTTTCTTCTTTTTTTTTTATCTATTGTTTTAAAATTTAATAAAACTGAGCCATACAAAGTTTACTGTAGTAGAAGAAAATGATATATGTTATTCTGTAAACATCATGCAATCTGCATGATGGAGGAGCAAATTAATATTCCGGTCACTTTTCTCATACTCTACATAGATGGCGCTCGTTCACCACTGGGCTTCGAGAAAGAACAGTTTTAAAATTAGACTTTTTCCAAGATATTAAATTAAATTTAAGCACATGTGAATTAAATTTAACATGAAGAAAAATTTGATTGACTAGCCAATAAAGAAATAAATTTATAAATTAAGTAAGTAAATTATTATATATATATATATATAAGAAATAAATATTTAAAAAGAAGCATGAAGTTTGAATTGCATTCTTTCTTTTCAAAGGCAGTTCCTCTGAATGGAGGAAACTTATTGAAAACGTCACTTTTCCTAACTGCATATAGATGGCAGCTCGATCTCGTTTGCCACTCTGCATCGATAAACAATAGCAATTCAGATCAGGCTTCTTCTCAAGAATTTATTTTTAAAAATACTTCAGTACTGCAGAAAATTTGCCGATCCTATACATTGCAAGAACTGGTACAGATAGCTTAGTGACGGTTGTCAAATTACATTCAGCCGTACGCAAGACAGGAAATATAGCGAAAAAAGATTTTTTTTTTTTTTTTCATTCTTCCTTCAAGAACACAAGGAATATCTTTAGGAGCGCCATCTCCGATCAACTAAACTTTTTGGACATGGCTACATCATCTAGTCATGAGTAGGAGAGGGTCTGGATTGGTGTTTTCTTTAAAAAAAGTTGGATTTTGGCGTTTTACAGTGTTTACCTGTTTTAATAAACTGGTGAAATCTGGCTTCACATGCCAAAATAATTTTAAGCACTTATTATATGCTAATTTTTATCATTTCAGTAATTTTGTAAAAATGTGAGAATTTTTATAAATGTATTTATTATTAGCTGTTTTTACTAACCAATGCTTCGTCGGAAATATTGTTTACCTTAAATTTTAATTAAATCCTTTACGCATAATTCGATGTATTTGAATTCATTAACAAATTTTTGATATCCATTAATATCGTGCTGATTTAAAAGCTGATTTAAAAGCGTTGATAATTTCTTCACGCTAATATCTTCCATGCCATATTATAAGCGTATTCTTATGGAATACTTATAATATGGCAAACATTGGTTAGCGAGGATGGAAGGGAGTTGGGAAGTAGATGTTTTGAGCTCCTGTCTGAGACAACATCGTGAGGAAAAGCATTAATGAGTTTTTTCTTAAACGATGAATATTTTGAGAGCGAAAAAATAGTAATGCATATTTTGCAGTTGCAAACCCATGGGCGTAGAAAGGAAGGGGGAAAAAAACCATTTTATGCCAGTTATTCGAGTTTTGCCACTAAAGACAAAATGCAAAATTCGACTCTGTTTTTCGCGAAATATATTATAAAATTATGGTAAGAAACTAATTTGAGAAGCGTGTTCATTACTGAGTAACAAAAATGTCATTCGAGAACTCATTACTGAATTTTTTTTATATACACTGATATATCACATATAGTAAATAAAAAAAAAAGAGAAATAATTTAACACTATTTTAAATTTTCAAATGTTTGTAATTATATATACAAGTTAATAATGAAGATCGTTTTAACATGGTCCGATGCCTACCAGACATTCAAACTGAACCCGTTTTTCAATAGAATGATTGCTTTCGTTTGATGGGCGATATTGACCATTTGAGTTTTGGAAACTTTCTCGCGCGTTGCAGTACGAGGCTTCTAAATTTCTCATTTTTTTTTTTTTTTTTTTTTTTTTTTTTTTTCTCGAAGGGTGTTTTTTTAAAACTTTCCTGATTGATGTACATATTGCTACATTCAGAATTCAATTTTTCCGCATATTTATATAATGAAATTTATTCGTACATACATATATATGAACTGAAAATCTAACTGTACAAGCAAAAGTGGAAGCCATAGATTTTCTTTAAACTTTGATCACAAACAGTGTGAAATATAATGAAGTTTTAAAAGAGGTTTTGTGACAATGACTTTTATATGTCAAAAATGTGCTTCCGTACATCATACAGATTAATTTATCTTTCGAGCTGTCAGTCTATTTGAAGAAAAATATTTTGAATCATCCTGTATGTTTGCCCCCGAGTAGCCATTCCAGTGTTCAGTTTAATTTTGTATTATTCTTGAATATTTTTTACAAAAATGTTAGCTTTCGACGATTTTTAAAAAATAATTTTTTACTGTCTGTGATTTTTCTTCGGACCTGTGACAATTAAAAATTGGTTGAAATTAATATTTTAATCAAAAATAACGCATAGATAAGAGGTTTTCTTACAGAATAATTATAATTTCATTTAAAATTATTCTGCAGAACACCATTTTTCACCTAAAAGATATTATATATAAAAAATTAAAGAAAAAATACGTTTACCTGCTCGTGCGTTTTGCATTCCAACAGGTATTAGTATAAAATATGTTTTAATTTTCTTGCATATGATATTTACACCACTTACCCAACTGATCTGATGGGACAATTCTAGGGTTTATTACAATATTACTGCTTAAAATTTTGCACGCATATACTGCAGAGGCTTAAGTGAAAACCTTTTACTACAAATACATAATTCTTTTTTTATCAATAAAATAGATACCTTTCAAGACCAGCTGATTCGCCAGGAATATTTGTAACGTTTATTACAAAAATATCCTTAATGCATACGACAAGGGACGACATAAAAATAATATTATAGTGATGTATTTTTCATAAAGAGGGTCCGATCAATTATTGAAAAAACAAATGTACATGATACATTTCTTTTAAATAATTTGACAGTAGGTTACTATCATAGATTACCTTTACTTTTTTATCCTTACTGAAAACTCCTTGAAATGTTATGCTAATAAGTCACTTTATATTGAATATATTTTTATCAAATATACCACGCATTACGTTATATTTAGAAAATATCTATTTACTACATTATTGTAAATTGTTCAAATAATCTTTGTCAGCTGTCTCCAAACGTTTTAACTACATACTGTTTTTGCTTTACCTCTTAATTTAATAGAAAGTGTAATTTTACTTCCACGTGCAAATTATTTCGTTTGAGGTAGAATGAAGATTTTAAAATTTCTACTTCCTTTGTTCCCGAAATCCGGGCGAAGTGATCCATATTTTGTTGTGCTATCTTCCTCATGATTAGAAATGTAATACCTGGATCCTCCACGAAACAAATTCTTAACTCTATCAATATCTAATGATATCGTTTACAGCTCCTCTATTATTTTCACCAAAAAGAAATAAATAATTAAAAAAAAACAACCTTTTTACAGTTTTCAGAATAGAAAGCATAGTAATGTGAATAAGAATATGAATGATTTTTGTATCAAAGGGAGGGGGGGGGAAATCAACAAGATTTTTATCACGTTGTTCATTTTTAACCTAATTCAACTGAAGAGGAAGTGAATAATGTTAGAGTAAGCGACATCATTAAAATAAAACTATATCTTATGGACTACAACTCAGATAAATTGTTTTATAAAAATGCCAAGTTTCACCAGCTCTGTAATATAACTGAAATATGACATTTTACTGAGCCAATTATCCAACTTTCTTAGTAGTTAACGGGAGCAGCGCGAACGCAGTCCCGACTTCCAAAAATTATGCGCCCCAACCAACCACACTTTGCGGAAGTGGCGATTGTCAGCCGCCCGAAGTGCAACGGACGGCCTCCAACCGGGAGAGCCCCCTCCTTGATCAGGGCATCTCCGACGCCAAGTAAGTATGAGTATGCAGAATTCTCATAATAATTTATAAAATAATTTTTATAATTATAGTGGTAAAAATAACCGCGAATAAATGTTATTGGTTATAGAACTACAGCTGAAAATTTCCACTACAAACTGTTCCAGTGAATGAGCGATCGTATCCACAGTAAAATAAATACCTTTGGTACAATTAAAACAAATCAATCGAATTATAAAATAGGTAAAAGTCAGACAGTTGGTATTCGTTTTCCTGTCTGCAAAACAATCCAAATAATATATTTGGAGTTGAATAAGCGAATGTGAAAAAACAGAAGTGATGTCGACTCAAGCGCCACTATTGTTAAGCCTCAATGCAATCTGCGTCTTACAGGAATTAATGATTAGTGCAGTAGAAGAAGAAAATAATTTAGAAATTCTAATAGAGAGAATTTCAATTAACTCTTCTTTTTATCCTAGAGGAAACACTGTTACTGAAATGGTAAAAAGAGGATTTTAGTCGAAGCCGCTAGATTAATAATTCATTAAGGATTATTACTTAAATCATAAGGTGGAGCTGTTATAACTGCTACGTCAATTCTATATCCAAAAGGATCTATTGGTACCAGAAAGGCAAAATTTGATTTAAACATTTAAGATAAAACAGCGGAATAGTAATAATGATGCATTATCTAAATTGTTTACATTATTGAACTCCTGTACTACGTTTTAACTATCGAGCGTTTCAGAAACAAGCATATTTCGAAATCATTTTCATAACATATTTTAAAAATGCCGTGTTAGCACAAATAGTGACAAATTTTATATCTTGGCTCAGTGGCGTAGCAAAGGTAAATTAAATTGACTTTTCGGCCCCTCTTCCCCCCCCTCGTCGAAGCAAAGTTGAAAGAAGAAATTGCAAATGCTTCAAGAACATGGATTTTTTTTTTGGTACTTACGTATTAACGCCACCGCAGGTAAAAATTAATGATCATTGACCGTACATGCCCTTATCAGGGCTATTAAGGAAAGTCGTGATCATTAACCCTTTGATAACCCTTTGACTACCTAACCGGACCGGACAGAATCGACGAAGGCGTGCCTACAGCAGGTAATGGATACCTAATTAAAATTAATCAGTTTTATATAATAATTAGTAATGTAATATTTTTATGCATGTTTTCTTTTTCAATTTTTTTTTTATTCTTAATAATCATATTCCCTTACAGAGTCCAATAGATATCCAGGCAATCAATATTCATGTTTAAATCATAATTACTAGTATTAAATTATTAAAATTATTATAAGGTTTCGGAGATTAAGGACCTACGAGTCCAGGTGCTCCGTCGAAATACCCATCACGTCGTCGTCGTCCGCAGCTACAGATTTGGTGGTTTTTGCGCGACGACGACGGCGACGTGATGAGTGTTTCGGCGGAGCACCTGGACTCGATGGTCCTTTATCTCCAAAACCTTATAACTTTTTTTTTTAAAATTTGACCTGGGATTTATGATCTGAGCCTAAATATTTAACTGCCTGGATAACTATTGATCTGTAAAGGAATTTGTTCTTTAGAAGAAAAAAAAGATGGATAATATTCATAATAATATTAAATACAATATAAAAATAATTAATTATAATTATGCCAATGAGTCGATAAAGAGCAATGTTTTGATTTTAAATAAAGTGTTTTATTTTATGATTTGGCGCAAAAATTTTAGGTGTAGATTAGCGGCATTTAAAAACCGCCAAATCTGTAGCTGCGGTGGCGTTAATACGTAAGTACCTAAGTTTATTACAGCAAAGAAATACAGAATAACTTTAACATATTATATAAAAATAGGCTGTTCTAAAAAATATATATTGACTTTCAGAATATTGAGTATTTAAATTCAAATTTTGGATCCATTGTTTTGAATTGTCTTGAAAATTCTATCAGGCTTTCTTTAAATAATCAACGTGATACATTCCCCCCCCCCATAGATCGTACTTTGTTAGGATAAAAACATATCTTCCAAAGTCGCCCTTAAATGCCGTTGTAAGTTTTCTCTCGGGATATCTCTTCAGTACTTAAAACACATCCTGCACAGCGTTTTATAAGTACTTTTAAAGCCTTTGCAAAGATAGGCTGATTTTTTTTTAAAGTACTCTATATATGTACTCCGTATGTGATACTACAATTGATTTGTGCAAGATTAATTATTTTTCTCACCTCTTAAATATATACACTCTCGATTCTCAATCACGCTGGGTATTCACATTTTACAAGCTTCTGAAAATCTCATAGTTAATTTCATTTATCTGAAAAAAAGATTTCCGTTAGAATAGAAACTCCTTCTGATTTAAGAAGAGTTTTGATCCTATGCTTATTATTCTTCCAAATTAGAATTTTCATCGATGAAGTTTACAGCCGGCCATATGCATTTTTGTATTCTAACATCATCCTGAGAACATAGTGCTTCGTCATGATTTCTTAGTTTAATTTCAAAAGAGTCAGCAAAATGAAAATTTCGGCTTAAACATTAAGAAAAATTTTTAAAAAATTATTTAATTGACAACTTTTATTGTTATTTATGTTGCACGGTTTGATCATGAAATGGGTTAACGATATATGCTCAGGAGATCTTTGTGTAGTGTGGATCACAGAGAAGGAACTCTTTCTCTGCTCTCTACGCTGATAGATATTACGCTGAATCATAGACGCTTAGTGCTCCATCTACAAGTTGTTTCTGTAACTTCGAGTGGTGATATGTTGTTGCCTCTCCTAATAAGTTTTATATTTAATGTACGGATCATTTGATCAATTTCAGTCTACTTCATCTGCAAATACTCTGATAAGCTTTTATCATCATTATGTGAATAGCCTCGTGAAATTCTTTGTCTTGTGTTGTCCAAAAATAAGTATACGATATGCTGTTAACGATGTTCAAAGTGATTTAAGTTTGTGCGGGTTGAGGTTCGAACTCGCAACATTCGGGTTCATAGCCGAGTAACATAACCACTAGACAAAAGTGTACACTCTTCTCCGGAAGTTGTTAACTGGCTTATATAATGTTACCACCACAAGTTTAAGAAAATATGATCACTTTTAATTTCTTCAGTTAAGAATTTATTAAGAATCATTTTATGTAATTATTTTAAGTTCGCATATAAATTTAGATGCTCTGCTTACAAAAACGAAAAAAAAAAAAGTCTTATAACTGAGCATTTAATGCGTATAGCTTATCGCCATCCATTGGCGCCAACTTCCGTCACCAAATTTTTCTTCACTTTATTCGCCGAAGCCGTAAATGAAGTTCTTTTTCTTCAGAGCATCCATATTTATATGTGAACTTAAAAAAATTATATAAAATGATTCTAAATAAATTCTTAATTTCTTTTTATACTGAAGAAATTAAAGTAATTATACTTTTTTAAACTTAAATCACTTTGAACATTGTAAACAGCATATCGTATACTTATAAGCAGTAATTCAAATCATTCATACCTCTAAATTCAGTGCAGAATGCAAATTCTGTCCTGTCACGGTCGCTTGTTTTGGCACGGAACTCTACTTTTGTTTTGGAATCAGTTTATTTTTGCACAACAAAAGACAGAGAATTTCATGAGGTTATTTACATAATGATGATAGAAACTTATCAAAGTATTTACAGATGCTACAGCTCATGGGTATGAGTGCAATACCCATGCGCAATGTACCCATGGGTACATTGTGCAAATGTGAAAAAAAAAAAAAAATGTGATTTAACCAAAAACTAACATTTTTATTATATATGTTGGACGGTATGACCATGAAATGGGTTAACAATATATGGTCAGGAGATTTTTTGTGTGGATATTATGATGAATCATAGGCGTTTAGTGCAGGCATCCACAGGTCGTTTCTGTAAATTCGAGTACTATATGTATTGATCGAGTGTCGCTAAATTATCTGCTTTTCTACACTCTGCGAAGAAATTTTTGACTGTATATTGTTTCTCGATATTATAACATTTATAATTTGTCATATGTCTGTATATCAAATGTTTCTTACTTTATGGAAAAAAATTTATAATTTGCCGATAATTTTCTGCAAATTATTTTTGAAAATAAACATATAAATGACTGTCTCAATGTCTTGCAAACGGTTCTCAGTAACTGTCAAGAAAAAAAAATATTATTTGATTATCCTATTTCATAGAATGAAGAAAATGGTTTCGTCTCTTGTTTAGTTTCTATTCAATAATGGACTAGTCAATTCGCCACGAATACATAATAATACTAAATTTTATTTAAATCACATAGACTTCAAGTTCACGATACCGCTAAATTATCAAACATCATTTAAATTTTCTTACATACACAGTGTTTATTATGTACGTTAACCTTTCTACTGTAAAGCAGTCTCATGACCTCATAGCATTATTAAAAATGTAAATGTATAACTGATTTAAATTTCACGGTACTGTACATTCATTTTTTAAATCCTCTCATGAACTACAGAGATATTAAACAAAATCCTACCTTTTTTTCACTTCACGTAAAGCGCATCATCAGATAGCTGATGAAACAATGGAAACGGTTTGCATTTCAAGGCAACAACGTAATCTACTGTTGGAAATTAGGCACTAATTAAAAAACAGGAAATTGCCAAAATTGAATAAAAATTCGCATTGATTCTTTTTAACGATACGAAATCAATAACTGGCAACATTAAACAATTTTTTTTTTTTAAATTTAGAAATGGAGCAAAATTTATTTTTGGACAATAATATTTTTGAAAGTTAGAGTGGGAAAAGCCAAAAAGCAATTTAATTTTTAAATAATTAAAGTTTTAATCAGAATTTCCAAAGTAAAAAAAAATCTTTAAGTGCAGATTCTGACCATTCAAGGTGAAAATTTAATACTTACAGCCTGGTGATCTTGCCTTTGCAGCCGGAACCCACATTCACGTTTATTATTAGTAGAAATGGAGATATTTTTTGAGCAAATTTTTATTTCAAAATCAGTGGAATAGTAGATTAAGTATTTATACATACACATTTAAAAGCATAAAACATTTCAATAGTTAATAATTACTACTGTATTTAAAAAATGTAATGTTTAATATAATTATTCATTATAGTAACTCTAAAAATTTACACTTTAAGTTTAATTTTTTTCTTAATATCTTAAGAAAGCAGGATGCAAATAAATTATTTAATAATTACAATAAATAGTTTTGTGTCTGTTTTTGAAATAGAATTTCTTTTTGTCTTTAAAATAGTAACTGTTGATTAAAGTTTGAGGTTTTCATCATCACTAATGCTGCATCAGGAAGTGGAAGAAATGAAACAAACGAAAAAAATTAAGAAAGAAAATTTTTTAGAGTCGTAATAGAGATGTAAAAGAAAAGGCAAATCTAAAACAATGCTAGATCAGGGTGAGATTACAGAACATTGAGAAATTTTCAAGAAATCTCATTATTTTCATGTTTTCTAAATAATAAAAAACTTTGAATGTCACAAAACATTTATTAAAAAAATTTTTATGCATTAGTTTGCTAGTGCAAAGTTAGAAGTATTTATAATAAATATTTGTAACTAATATTAAAATTATTATCATTCATAGCGATAAATATTTTTCACCATAATATGCAGGATCATAGCACCGACGTTTTATTTTTGATTACAATTGAAAAAATATATTAAGGAATTACAGACTATCTCAAGAAATATTTGACGTCTAAACCAAGCCATTTTTTTCTCATTTTATCAAATAGTACAGAAATGCAATTAAACATTCCGAGTTCAAGAAATTTTTGCCCTCTTATTATCTATATACTTATAACAAAACTCAATGTCTGTGTGTGTGTATGTTGGCGCTCTACAGGCCAGGTCATTTGACATACAGCTATCAAATTTGGTACATGTATACCTTAGAGGTCGGGAATGTGCACCTGGGGTCCCTTTTTTGAAATTTTAATTAGAATTTTAGTTATTAATTAAAAACTAACTTTCTAGCCAAAAAAATCTTCCATTTTCCCCACCGCCAACTTTTCCGCCAAAAAAATCTTCCATTTTCCCCACCGCCAAATGAGTAAGGCTTCAGTTATTTTTTTCTCCCAACAGTAATGAAACTAGGGTTAACATTTTTCGGCTGATTATTTTAAGCGATTCTGTTTATTTTCTTAATGTTTGATGCATTTAAAATTAAACATTGTTAATGAATCCCTGTTTCAGATTCAGAATTTAATACTCGGGATCTATACCGATGGATCAAAGACCTCAGCAGGAGTTGGGGCTGCATTTTGTGTTGTGCAGGATGCAGTGGTTATACACCAGTGGTCAACCAGCCTATTGAAAGAAAATACGGTCTTCCAAGCTGAATTACTAGCACTCAATAGAGCAGTCAAATACGCAACCTCTCTTCCTACATCAGATCCCATCACAATTTACGTCGACAATAAAGCAAGTATACAAGCCTCAAGTTCACCAAAATCTAATAGCCAATTAGCAAGAGATACATTCACCCTTCTTCTTGCAAATCCTCACATTAAAATTTCATGGATCAAGGCACATGTAGGCTATGAAGGGAATGAAGCGGCGGACAAACTAGCCAAAACAGCGGCTAATGCTTATCAAGATCGGAATGTAATGAAGCTTCCAAGATGTCATCTGAAGAACATCCTCCAAACCGATATGATGACAAGATGGCAAAAGGAATGGGAAGAAGGCGAAACAGGCCGCTCCACATTCAACATAATACCGAAAGTTTCTCTCTACGCGACCAACTGGAACAGAGCGGATGTCCTTTTCTTCACTGGACACGGCCCATTCACGACATACCTACACAGATTCCACCTGGCCAACTCTCCTTATTGTAGCTGTGGGGAGATAGGATCCCCAATTCACTATGCCACCGAATGCCTACTAACTCTCTCATGGCACATGAGGAAGCCAGAAACAAGTCTCGAGGAAGAATGGTACAGGAGAGTTGCATCGAATACCCTTTCACGCGGCAAGATCCACTCCATAGTAAACCATATTCATAAATACCAAGACCTCTTCAAGACAACACAATAGCTGAGACCAAAATGCCACTTATCAAAATCAGCCGAAATTATAACTTCAAAAGTCCCTCAAAAGTGCAGTTCTGACGCACGAGGGAAATCAAAACCACAGGACTCAGAAGGACGTTACAGATTTCTGACCTTTCAGTGATAATTTATATGCTTATACATATGATATAGATGTTCTCAATGTAATTTATCAGTTTTTTCAGTTAGTAATCTCGTTTCCCTGTAAGTTGAGCCCATAGTGACCATTTGTTTAAGTATCCTTGTCCCCTCTATTCGGTTATTACGTCACCAAAAAATTAAATACAGTCGTGTAGGATTTGACACCGTTGGGATTCTCTCTGGAGAACCCTGGATGGTCTGTCGTCTCTTTCTTTCTACCAACATTTTCTTTCTTTCTTTTTTTTTTTTTTCCTTCCATCTTGTGCTCATCCAACTGGTTAGATAACTTAGTGTTATAGGTACCGGGGACACAGGATGGCGTTATGTTATGTTTCAGATTCATTCTGAAGTACTTTTGAATTAAAATAACACAGAATAAAGGAAATTAAAAATGTATAATCTGCATAGCGTTACTCCAACTGGCGTAGAAAAATTCACGCATTTGCGTTACCTAACTGGCGAAGAAAATTCACGCATGCGCATTGTGTTCTGACTGTTGACATGGCAACCAACGGATGATTTAAATTATCTTTAAGTTAGTTGCATGCTTTTGTAAGTAAATTGTATTTATGTTAGTTATATATTTTTTGTATATGCTTATAGTTTTAAGTACATCGTTTTTTAAGTAGTTTTTTTTAACCTGTTTTCAATGATTTAAATTATTTTTAGGTTAATTGCATGCTTTTGTAATTAAATTGTATTTATGTTAGTTATATACTTTTTTGTATATGCTTATAGTTTTAAGTATATCGTTTTTTAAGTAGTTTTTTTAAACCTGTTTTCGACCGATTATTTTAAACGATTCATTTTATTTTCTTAGTGTTTGATGCATTTAAAATGAAACATTGTTAATGAATCGATCTGTTCATGATGAATCTGAGAAATTTTTGTTGACAAATTCTTTAGATATTACATAAATTAAGAAAGATATTCTTTAGTGCCCATAAAGTTTAAACGCTCAGTGACACTGTTATCAGTAATCATATTATAAAAAATGCTTTGTTTCAGTAAAAAATATTATTATATTAATTGCAGATTAATCATTTACACTTTAATTTAAAGCATAATTTCTACGAGGGGTAACAGAAAATTAGAGAGATACATATCACGCTATGACTGAAGGCCTTTATAATATTATGAGTGAATTATATGACTATCAAAATTTGAAGTTTTAAAATATTTTGATGAAGAATCTATTAAATTTGGAATTGCGTAAAATATTTAATGGTACGACCGGAGTTTAACCCCCTGCTCGCGCAATTTTTAAAAACCGCCAACAACGGCCTTGCGAAATGTTCAAAAGCAAAGGAGCAGATGTTCAATTATAGTGCATAATAAAGATTGCCAGCTTTGGCGCGTTATCGCAACTTGGCGAAAAAGGGGGTTAAACTCCGGTTCAACCTATTTAATTATTAAAATTTAAACGAACATTAAGATTGGCGAGCCGGCTGGTTGCCAAAGGCGACTAGTTTAAGATAAAAGGAAGAATACTGTATACTTTTCAAAATTTAAAAGATAATTAAAACTAAATTAATTGGAAATTAATCAAATTTTTTTTTTCTTTTTCTACTTGTTGGAACTTCATAGCTAATTATCCTACAAGAAATGTTTATGCTATCTTAAAATTCAAAATCTTATGTTTTCAAACTTTTTCATTTTAATTTCCTTGCTATCTTTCCTTCATTTTGAATAAATTTGCAAAACTTGATTATATATTGAATAATTGCAGACGATATTGAGATGAAGATATTAAAAGAAATTCTGTTGTTTAACAATTGTGAGAACTGCCACAACGTCATTATTTTTTGATATTTCTGTTGAATTTATTACAGCATGTTTAACATTATTATTATTATTATTATTATTATTATTATTATTTTTGTTTCAGATGTTTATATAACAAAAATAAAATTGCAAACGGTAGAAGTATGTGGTGAATAATAACATTTTATACAAGTTTTTGAAAGCAATTTCTATTTATAAATTATTTCTTTACGGACGTGTTAAAATTTCTATGAGTGTTCACAATACAGAAACAAATGATGGTTTTAAGGAAATTTTTTGTGATAATTAATTAAATTACAAGTTTTTCAATAATGCAAAACACGAAAATTTCTTTCTTGATAACATATGGCATGTGTGTGTGCGCGCGCGCGCGTGTGAAAGACGAAAATTTTTTTATTAAAAACATATGGCGTTGTGTCTGTCTACTAAAGTTTCTTGCTATATTTTTAAAAACGGTGTCTAGGTATAATAAGTAGTCATGCACTACTGAATGAAACCAACTTGCGGCGCCATATGGTGGAAAACTGCTGAGTTAGCATTCCTATCTCAACAATAGAAAGACACACACACACACACACACACACACACACACACACACACACACACACACACACACACACACACACACACACACACACACACACACACACTCACACACACACACACACACACACACACACACGCACACACACACACACACACGCACACACACACACACACACACATATATATATATATATATATATATATATATATATATATATATATATATATATATATATATATATATATATATATATATATATATATATATATATATATATATAATCTGTTTGGAGGAAGTATATCTGTTCGGTTGTTTAAATACAAAATTGATTCAACAATTTTAAAATGCAAGGAGCTATGTAAATAAAATTTGTTACACAGTTTTAGCATCTGAAATAGGGATTCATATCAAATTTTGAATCAAATCTGTCAAGCGGTTGAGCATCTGCCGATTCGTACTTCCTCATTCATGTAAAATGGATCAATGTAATGACTTGAATCAATGAAATTGGTTATATTGTCTTATGACTACAATTGTACTTCCGTGTTAAATTTTGGTGTGAATGTATCTGCAAAAATTCGCCCAAAATAAGTATTCTCAAAATAGAAATAGTAAAAATAATAGATTTCTGCCGAAGATCTATATTTTGTAATTATAATCAGACCTGTAATTTGTAAGTACTTTGCGTGGCGTTGGTGAACGCACTGCAGGGAATTCCAGGCCTTATCCAAGGTCTACAAATTTATGCGGGGAGACAGGGGAAATTAATTGGAAGGTATGCGAGAAGGTTTAAGGAAAACCATTCCCTTTGTTTCTTATATAATGATTAAAAGATATTTGAAAACAGTAACTTAGATGAAAAGGAATCTACCTTTGCCTTCCAGCTTGCCAAGACGAATTTTTTAGTTTAAATCCTTATAAGAATTTGACAATGAATATGAAATTGGATCCTAATATTTCTTGCTGATCTAAATTTATTATCAAAATATTCTTCAACTTCAATTTTAACATTATCGGAGCACCGGTCCTAAGAGTAAAGGACTATCTCCTTCATGAAAGTGACTGATAAAAGGGCTTTTAGTATAATGACATTAGTTAGGTAGACGACGACGTGATGGGTATTTCGACGGAGCACCTGGACTCGTAGGTCCTTAATCTCCGAAACCTTATAATAATTTTAAGAATTTTGCACTAGTATTTATGATTTAAACCTGAATATTTAATTGCCTGAAAACTATTGAACTCTGTAAGGGAGTTGGTTATTAATAAAAAAAAAAGGATAACATACATAAAAATATTATATTATTAATTACGATATAGAACTGATTAATTTTAATTAGGTATCAATCACCTGCTGTTGGCTTCGTCGAATCTGTCCGGTCCGGTTAGGTAGTCAAAGGGTTATCAAAGGGTTAATGATCATGACTTTCCTTATTATCCCTGATAAGGGCATGTACGGTCAATGATCATTAATTATTACTCTTCCAGGAGGAGTGTTCTTGGTCTTCTCTTCTTCTTAGGGTTTCTTGGGTTGTAGGTAGGTATATTTGCTATTGCAGGGTTGTTATGATTATCTATTGTATGGAAGAAATTTATTGCTAATTTTTTAAAGTAATCGGCTATTGTTTGTAAATGGAGTTCCTTGTGGATTTGTAGTTAGGTAGAGGCTTCATGATGTGTGTGGATGGACTTTAGCAAAATTCTACGCGAATCAAGGATTTTGGTTGGTTAAAAAAGTGAGAGATTACGAATGGAGTATTTCTATTGGTTGTCACTGGTGTTAAGAGTGAAGTAGTATGCTGCGTAAAACAACAGTCCAGGTTAATCTTAGAAGCCAGGCTTCATTATTTCAAGAAGGAGATAGCCTCGGAATTGAGGTGGGTGTTCCTGTAATCGTCATATCTCGAGTACTTGCAATTTTCTTTCTGTGTAGGGAAAAGTTTATAATGATTTTTATAGTAATAGTGGCGATTTTTATAGTAATAGATGGATAGATTATAGTAATAGATGATTTTATAGTAATATTGACTTTTGATTATACGGGTAAAGTGAGTGGGTTAGAATGGTTAGGTGGAAGGCTTAGGAAGTATCGAGGATAATATTTTGAAACAAAGCGTATTACTTTATTGATAAATATTCATTATATCGCCTTCAAATAAATATTTTTTTGACTGCTTTGCACTTCAACCTGCATTTTTTTTAATCCTTTAAATATGCTTTATGGTCTTTATCTTGAAGTGTGGCGCTTGAGCCGTTCAGAGCTTGTAATGAATTTGCATTTTTGGACTGATTGACATCAAGTTATTTGAATTCATTTCATAAATAATTTTTTATAACACACAAAAACGTGTTTATTTATTCTCATTTCAAATGAAAAATATTTTATTGGGGGAAATTTTTCAAATAATTTATAAGTGACACATTTAATAAATATGAGACATACAGACATTATATACAATAAAAAGTTTGATTTTGATCAAAATGACTTCTGTTTTCGTGCATATTTCAGTCCCGATTGCATCTTCAGATACTCTTACTCTTTCGAAAATCTTCGTTACGATGTTAATTCTTTAGAACAGCATCTGGCATAATTTATTTCCGTCTTCCCAAGAGATTATTTCGATTTCACGAAACTTTCTGTCAACATTTATACTCAGGACCTGAAAAAAATTATTTTAAGAAATTAGTATTTCCATAACGTTATTCTCTAAACCTTAAAATAATAATTTTATAGAAAAAAATATTTTCGAAAAACTGCTGTGATTAAAGATAATTGGAGCATTATATACTTGGAAAAAGTTACTACTGGTATCAATCTGCACAGAGATACTGACTTCTTGTATATTGTATTCCTATCAGCGACAGATGGCGCTGTTCAAATGTAAATTCTCCCTTCATTGAAATCGTTATAATAAATCACAATCCAATATGCTCTCGTGCATGTATAATTCTATGGAATATATGGGAAGCTTTTGATATAGTATCAGTTGTGTTAGTGTTAACCAGATACAAAATGAAGAACGTGGTTAATAAGACGATTATCTTTTGTTTAATTTCTGTAGAGTAAAACTATTCTTTTGTTTTTCTTTTATTTGCATCAATGCATTATGGTATTTGTGTGGAAAATTTCAAGAACATCAATTTTATAGTTTGGATTTCTATATTGTAGAAAAATTGACATTTCAGGTTTGTCTGTAAAGATTTTATTTATGAAATTTTCATTTTGTTCTTTTGATTTCGAATGGTAAAACTGAAATGAAATTTCCAATTCGGGCATCAGTTTGCGGTGGGTAAATATATATGTTGTCAAGACATTTTTCTTCAAAATTTCTACAGATAAAAAAAAATACAATAAATTATAGTTTTCTGTATAATTGAATTAATTTCACTTCTTGGTTATTATCAGTTTTAAAGGGCAGATAAGATTATCATAAAATATCCATTCTCTCAACTTAATTGATCAAATAAATTTTAAAAAATCTCCTATTATTAAAAAATAGTGTTTAAGAAGTGATAAGGTTTAGTATGAGATCGGAAAAATATTCCTTTGAAAATATGCTCTTAGGTACATTCAGATATATTTTTATTATTTCAATCTCTGTTGCTAAGTTCATAACAATAATGCTAACAATTCAACTTTTAAATTGATTTCAAATTAGTATTCATTTTAATAAGTGGTTGAAATTCCGTTGAAACTTCATTTCTTGTTTCAATTTCACTACGTTGAATTTTAGATAAAACATCTTTTTTTAAATGAAAAAAAAAAATCTATAAATAAAAGGAAATACTTTGAAAGGAAGGAAATAAGATTGAAAGGAATAAAATTAAATAATTTTATGAATATGATTTAATACTACTCTTTCATTATTATCAGTTGTAATTGTCCTTTTATGTTTACTATTTGTTATAATCAAACGCAAATTGTCCTTTTCATGAAGTTGTCAAATGTGGTAACTGTATGTCTAGTTGTCTGCGCTGGAAAGTACCAACTCATCTAAACATATACATGGTAATTTACAAGCCTTCTGTTATTTGTAGAAACTATAAAGCTGAGATAGTGATGAAACCATAGAGCTGAGATATGTATTTATATATCATATAATATTTTTATATCAGCTCTATGGTAGAAACAGAATGTGTTACTTACATTTGAGGTGGTATTGAATGCATAGGATGTCTCATTTCCTTTGGAGGAAATATTACCAACGAAAACTTTTTGAGCTGCTTTTACTTTAAAGACATGAATTTTGGTTAAAGTCCATCCAAATGTTATTTCCTTTTGTGGTTTCGCTTTCGGCAGTATCAGAATAGTACACTGAAAATGGAAAAGAATGCGTTCATCAATGTACTATTACATGGTAAACTATACATCATGGTAAAATTATATTTATCATAAAATTAACCTGTATTTTTTCGTCGTCATTTTGAAAATAATTTCGAAAAAGTCAAATAAAAAAAATACTAACAATAATTAAATTTATTTATACTAGCTTACATTCATTAGTTATTACTTGAGTGGTACAGTTTGAATATTCCATATTTTCAGAATTAATTATGCGAAATGATAAATAATATGAAAATGAAAAGTGTTTTAATATTTCATTATGACCACTCAATGGCGATCATGTGTTAATATGCAACTCTTATTATAGTGTAAATGGTGCATAGTAAAAAAAAGTGCTTCTTATTTGCGATTACAGTAATGTAAAGTTATTTTAATGACATGGTACCTAACCATTTCCCCATTCTGAAATATGTGAAATGTATTTATGTTGCCGAAATCAATAAGAACTTCAGCAAGTCGGCATAGAATATTCATTCTATACTGACTTAACATTATGCATGTAATTATTGAATGTCATATTAAACATTTGTAAAAAACAATTCTTTATATTCAAAAACTGCTTTTCATTCAGTGTCTTTGATTTTCAAAAATGCAAAGTTTTGAAATTAGTTAATTTATTCTGAATTCTCTATCTATATATATTAAATGTGTCACGACTTTTCTGTTCATTCTGCAGTGACTATTGTGAATTTATTAAAATATACTTCATTTTGAATTCACTGAACTGTTCACTGTATATACCTGAATAAATCTTTAGTCACATTAATTTCAATTCAACTCAGATAAGATTAACCATTGCCGTTGATTTGGTGGGAACGAACAAAACGTTTTTGTGAACAACGGGGAAAATTTAAAGAATAAACTCAAAAATGAAGACTTAAAATTGTAGAGTAATATATTATTTATGTAGTAACAGCTATAATGTATTTGAAAATATGCTTCTCAATTCAAAATTAATATCTTTCTTATTCCAAAATATTCGTCCTAATTTACAAGCTACTGATGTTTTTTTTTTTTTTTTTTTTTTTTTACCTTTCGCTTATTGATTTTTGAAAGCTTAGTACAGTGGAATCGAGTTTACATAGAGGGCGCTGCGAAAGCGAAAGAAAGTGCAGATTCTCCATGCGGAGAAAACCGGAACTGATGATTCTTGTGCGTAGGTTAAAAGAAGAAGGAAAAATAAATAAATCATAAAAAAAGAGGTGGAACGAAAAAAAAAGTTATTAAATAAATTCATTTCTTTTATTTACTTATTCTGGAATAGTGTTTTTGAATGATTTCGAATTAGAAAAAAGTTGACAATGCACACTTTGTAATATGAAGATATTTATAGCTGGATATAGTCATATCAGCAACTACTGGTATTTCGTCTATGGACTGAAACGATATACATTAAATAACAGTATCGACTTTTTAACAAATATAACAATAGCATTTGAAGAAACTGATTCCAAATTATTGTTTTAAATTCTAATTTTTAAATTAGATATGTGAAGAGCTTATAGTCTGTGTATTTTCTGCAGGCGGTTTAAGGTCACATTTTCTATTGCTTTACTGGTACCAGACAACCAATGACGAGGAAGAAAATGTAATCTTGAACTGTTTACAGAAAATATACAGACTATAGGGACTTCTATTCAGTTTGAGATAGTTAATAGCAGAGGAAAAATAGATGTAATGTACCTGTGGTGCGTCAGTTGAGTAAAAAAAAAAGACTTTATTTGAGCTTTAGCTATAAATTGAAGTAGTTCTTTACGTGCAATTTAAATTTCGGAAGAAATCATGGAGATTCAAGTGGCAAAATCCATTTATTGTACAGTAAGGAAAGACATTTTCTATTACAGTGGTATGGTTCGGTTGATTTCGAGGTTTCAAAAATTTTGAGTTAACATTTTTTTTTTTCCTTGAAGGTTCTCTGATTAAATTATCAAGTTTTGGAATTTTAAGATCTTTATGTAGAATACCATTCAACATAAAGCAAGGAATATTTTATTTTGTAAAACTGGGATTTTGTGTCGATTGGTTTTAGCAGTTAGTCCCCAAATTTCAGCAGCGTAAGTGCGGATAGGTCTTAAAACTTGTGTAGTGACCGTAGCGCCATCTTTCATTCATGTCATTCTAAAGCGCTACCTATTTGCTTTCCCTAATACAATCTATGTTTATACTTCGCCCGGAGAAATCCCCGTTCTATGTATGCGTGCACTAAGTAGTGATGTTCCGATGGTCGTTAGTGAAATAAAGAGTTTATTTTTCTAATAGCGATGAAATGCTTTATACAACACTCTACATGAACATCACCACACTTGTCGACATAATAACTTTTTTGTTCTTTAGTGAAAGGTGGAACGTGTGCCAGAGTGGGATAATAAAGTGAATTTTAGCCTATAACTTTTTTTTTTTTTTGCTATTTTTTATATGGCGTTTTTGAAAGCTTACTACAGTGGAATCAAATGAGGAAAGAGGGCGCTTCGAAAGTGAAAGAAAAGTGAGTTTATTGTTTGGCATCACTCAGAGCTAGCTATTCAACTTCTTTTTCAGAAGTCAGATTATCTTCGAAAGTTTGGGAGTGAGGTAGCCGTTTCTTCAGCTGTCCTTTCCTGAGCATGGCAAAACTCTAATGTTGAATTAATGTGTTTACCACACCTAATATTATTTACTGCTATGGTAGGAATGGTCATATTGACTGTTTGTATTTGAAATAAGCAAGATTAAGTAAGTAATAGTACTAAGTTAAGAAAGATATTGTAATGTGTCTGTAAGCCAAACAGTGGAATTATTTCCCTAATTGCATTCCACCAATTGAAAGCAAACAAATTTTTCATAAAGTAACAACAATTAAGAATTTTATAAGGGAAAATAAAAGCAATTTAACAGCCTGGGAGTGTAAAAGGTGTCATGTTACACAGTTAATTGGAGATAAAAAAATACTCAGATTACTCAGGACGAGTTTGAGATGGGGGATCTCCCAATTGATTCCGAAAGCAAAAAGTCAGTGGAAAGTAAAATAAGTGGCAACGCTCTTATTTCTAACAAGAGAAATTTTACTTACGTTTGAATAAACAAAGTTGAATTTTTCATAATTTTCGTTCTCTATTGGTTCTAAAGAAAGAAAAAACAAATTCAATTTTTAGACATTTTTAACACACCTACAAATTTATGAGTAAGAACAATTAAATTTGAGTAGGAAACAGCTGCGAACTTTTGCTCTATTCAATAATTTTTCACTGATAGCAGAGATTATTGAAATTAATAAATCACCTGATTTATCTAAAAAATTCTAAAAATTATGAGGAAACTGATCGTTATGTCTTCAACTATCCCACTAATGTTTCTGTTTTAAAGGGGTGTATTTTTATACAATAATTTAAAAGACTTCTCAATTTTTTATTTATTTTTTACCTATTTAATGTATTTTATAATTCATTAGTATAAATGGAAACAACCTCTCAGTTCAAATTTATCGATAAATTTCTAATTAAATTCAGAAAACATGAAAATATTTTATTCTCACCAAGAATATTCAACTATACAGGAATAATAAATGTTCATTAAGAATAATTTTCGATTTTTTTTTTCACAATGTGTATATGATTGTTTCAAGATTCAAATTGACTAATACAAAGTTAAACGTTAATGTATTACAATGGTTATGAAACTCGCATAAATCTTTTTGAACTAACATTGCTCGTTTGAAATTCTAATATAAGCTCCGGTAAATGAATAAATTTTTCAGGTAATATTCATCAAATTCGAGTTCATTTAATACTTTTCATATATTAAAATAACCTAATATTTTATTGAATTCAAATATCACGTGACATTAGAATATCCACTCGATGCAGAAGCTTATGTGTTCAGTCCTCAAATTCTGCTGTTAACAAGTATGTTTCAGAGGCGCGTGGACTAACCCCAATCTTAGTAATGAATTGCTCAATGTAGACCAGCAATCCAACTGGCTGCTGGAGCCTCCTTCTAAGCGATGCAGTAATGTGGTAGAGTTCTTCCTGAAAATCGTTTGGAAGGTCAATCTACATTCTTAAACTGTAGGAATGACATTGGCTCCACTTCTATTAGTATTCCGGTGATCCATCGATCCTCAATCATCGGGTAAAGTCATATCCTCTCATCTGGGGTCATCTCATGAATTTCAGTTGATTACGACAGGCAAAGTAGGATTAGTCACGATAACAATGCAATTCACTTTGTAAGAATTCAAATTTAGTGTCCAGATTATGACATGGTTGATTTAGATAATATGACAGCTGCGTTTTTTCATTGAACTGGGATAGCTTTTGGTTAGCTTTTTTTTTTTTTAAGGCGTAGTTAGTTTTGAATTCATTTCGTTTTATTGATATCTCTTACATGTGGAGCTATTTTTGCAAATGAAATTATTCCAGAAAACTTTTTTTTTACTGTTGATTTTAATTTAACTCCTCCTCTCGCAATTTGTTAAAATTCCCAAAGTAGGAATGATAAAATTAACTCATTTTATATTAATTAGTTCTATAACTTCCATAGTTGAAAAAAGGTGTAAAAATTGATTGATCATTTACTTACTACGACTATTCAATGAATCCACATACAGATCACCTGAAGATTCGTCTTTGTAAGGGAAAACATACAAAGTTATGTTTTTCGTTTGATATCTGAAAGAAAAGATGCTATTAGCATGTTTCTTTTTTTTAATCCCTTCAAACCTCAAATAGTATCAAGAAAATTAAAATCTGATTTTGTTCATTGAAGAAATAACACGCAGGATTATTTAAATTCAGAGTATAAATGTTTTAGATTTATTCAAAAGCCATACTGATACACCTGCCCGTAAATTTAATGCTTGAAAAAGAACAAAATGAAACGAAGCACAAAATAAAAAAACAAGAATTAACAGTACAAATCTTTTTTTAAATGTAGAATAAATAGTACAAAATAAAATTACGTTAAATTAAAAACAAAAATGAAATGAAAATTCCCTATAAATTTCCGGGGAAAAAAATGAAATCCAAGGATTTAAAATAATGGAGCGATTAGCACCATAATGAGAATCGATCTCACAGAAGTAATCAATTTCACTAATATTAAGCAAAAAATATTAATAAACCAAACGGGGTAAATTTAAAATACAATGAAATAAATGTGCATAAAACCATTCATAAAAACATTTTAAAAGGGAGGCAGACTCAATAACGTTATTTATTGCAAATTTCATCGCTTTAGCGTATATGTTTAACTAATTTAGGAGATAGTTTATTTTTTAATTTACTCATTTTGATTATTTTTTCCGATCTATTTAAGCAGTGGTTTTGATATGTGAATTCATCGGCGTTCGAGGAAGCAAGAAATTCAAAAACAAGCCCAAACCATTGCAGCAAAATCAGATGGATAAACTAGATGGCACTGTGTTTTGATTTTTTTAGTGCAAGGTTTATTTAATCCGGGCGAATGCAACCGGATTGTTCAAGGCTCCACTTTTTCTTCTTATATTCCATAGATCAGAAATGGATTGAATCCATTATAATAATCACTTTCAAGGTTAATAATTTTCTATCAGATGTGGATTAAAGAGGTCAGCTTGTTCGAAGGCAATTTAGTTTAGTTTAGTTATATTAACGTCCCGTTGTAAAGCAACACTAGGGCTATTTTGGGATGGACCTCGTAATTTTGAACCGTGGTCAGATGACGAGGACGACACCTGAGCTGGCACCCCCTCTCCCCGCCACACCACACCATATGTCCTTGTCTACGAGTAAGTGTTTTGGTAATGTGCCTTTGCGCCCTCATGTTCTATTTAAAAAAAAAAAAAAACTTTTTGTAATGAAGAAAAGATTTTTTTATACTTATTTCCCATTTTGTAATCTTCTGTAGGAATGATACATCCGCCTCTAACATGAAGAGGTATGTCTTCCATAATTTCATGTTCATCAAGATAATCTTTACGAACTTTTTCTAAATGACTCTGAAAAGCAGAAAAAAAAAAAAAAAAAGCAGATTATTGCTTTGTGCTTCTAATAATTTTACCCATATTGTTTAGCTTCGAAAAGATATTTAGTAGGTACTCTTCTAGGTATTTACTTATAACTAATTTTAAATAAAAACACAAGTTGTTAACAGCAAAACACCATCTTTATTTTTGTATCTTATTTCCTGTTGCTACATCTCACATTGAAAACAAACTTTATTAAAAAAATAAAAAAAGATGGCACTTGTTTACATGATAGTTATTTTTGAAAGCCCTTCCTTCATATATATTTTAAAAATAAATTGTTATTAATTGTAAACATAAGAATAAATCAACTTTAGAATTTTAAATTTAACCCATAAACAGGTTACAGCGTCATTTTTTTATATGATTTGAAAGAGTTGAAAGTAATTTCGTTGTAAATTCTTCAGTCGTAATTCTAGCCAAAAAAGCAAATTATACGCTTGAAATTATTATTAATCTCAGAGTTCCATTATTTTTCAACTATCTTATAAGAATTTCATTTTTATTAAATGGTGTTTTTGTGGTTCGCATGCGTCTGATAATTAATAAAGATAAACTAATAATAATGTAACGAAATTTGGTCGAACTTAGCGCAAACTCAGTGGTAGAATGCTATGATTTGAAAGCGACAGTCCGCAAGTTCGTATCTGACTGTAGGCAAGTTGTGCAGGTATTGTTTTGTCATTGAATTACTTTCTGTTATTTCTCGTTTGTTCTAGAATGTCCTTTTAATTTCTGTATCTTTTTAAATCTGAAAGATTTGAGTCATTTCATCTTGTGGATAAAAACAGATGCAAGATTTAGTTCCTTGAATAAAATCTCGAGTTGAGTTAGTGAGTGTTATCTTTGACTTTAGTTAACATACGGTTTATCTACGCTACAAAAATAATAATAAACAGAAATAACTTTTCTTTTACTACAAATATTAAAGAAAAAAAGTTTTCAGAGAGGTTTTGCCTACTTAAGTAGCTAATTGTATTGCCGCATAAAACAGAATATCTAACAATCGCCTTGGCTCAATCAACAGATTAATTCTGTGGTGGTAACATTATAAGCCAGATAACAACTTCCGGAGAAGAGAGTACTCTTTTGTCTAGTGGTTATGTTACTCGGCTATGAACCCTAACGTTGCGAGTTCGAATCTCAACCCGCACATTGGTGACCCTGGTTCTGAACAACCGCATCCTTCATTCTGCTGTCGTGGCTGCATCTACCGGCAGCAACCACTCACACACACTCGCCGTCGCCAGCCATAACACTTGGCGCGATAACAACGTTCGTCGCTCGCCATAACGCTTGGCGCGATAATCACGTTCGTCGCTCGCGATAAACTCTACCGACTCACTGGTGGGGGACTATTGTGGTGGTAACATTATAAGCCAGATAACAACTTCCGGAGAAGAGAGTACTCTTTTGTCTAGTGGTCATGTTACTCGGCTATGAACCCTAACGTTGCGAGTTCGAATCTCAACCCGCCCAATTCGTTCAAGATTGGTGGTCCCTGGTTCGAATACCAGCCACTATGCTTTATCCAAAGGCTTGGATTCTTTTATATAAATTGTTATGAATTAAGAAATGGAAGATTCTATATCTGTCTAAAATATTCACATTGGATTGTTCTCGAACATTCTGTATGTGTATAAAAATAGAATCCCAACAGATGGGCAAGTTCTCTGTTTCATGCTGTTGTGAGTTGCTTCGTTCTAATAAATCTAATTATTTCTTTAAACTAACGGCTTAGTTCTTTGCATCTTCGTGACAGTATTAATAAATCCGAAATAATTATTTATTTTTATATAAATAAACTATAATTCAAAATAATTATTTGTTTATAAATAAATGCTTAAAAATTAATATTATCCTTGAGACTGGACAACTTCAAGAAATTGATACAAATGAAATATTTTATTAATTTTCTCTTAGTGTATTTTTGAAACGAGTAAACATCGTTTTCTCTTTTTTTTTTTTCTCAGAAAATCTTTTGTTTATATATTAACAAATTTGAATTTTTTTTAATTAGATCTTCTTTGAACAATCTTTTTAAAAATTATATTAAAAACTATACTATTATATTAAAAAATTGTTATATTAACAATTTTTTTTTCTATTATATTAACAAATTCGAAAATGCATCTAAATCTCAACATGCGTTTCCGATCAATTACTTCACCTCAGTTCCTTTGAAATGCCACCATTCTGTATCTGGTAAATACATCTTTACTGATTTAGCCCCCTGTTAAAGGAAACAAACAAAAAAAAAAGTATATTTTAGTGTTAAATATCATCACTGAAAATTTCATTCGATTGACAATAATTAAAAATTAGAATCAATTTTGAGACTCACTGGCGTTAAGACTGGCGAAATAAGAAGACATTTCCCCCACATGAACTGTTCTCCATTATTCCATGTGTTTTGATCTTCCGGAAATCTATATAATATGAAGATAATTTTATAAATGAAACATAAAGGACTCGTTATGCCAATAGAAAAAAAATCATATCATAAATAAGATAATCTTTTGAGCATACTGTGATGTTTTTATAATTTGCTACTTCCTTAATCCTGTCCCTCTAACGGTTTCAGTCGAATATATCATTATATGCGGATATCTTTAAGATTATTTTTTGTATATTTTAAACAATTAACATAGGCTTCGCTAATTTTATTTTTTAAACGAACTTCGACTGATCTGGTAGTCTGTTGATCTGCTATTTACCGGATTACAGAGATGTAAGAGTGTTTTGTTTTTAAATATATTCATGCAGCAGAACAAATTACATGAATATATTTTGAATAGCAATAACAAGTAATTTGTAAAATATGCTGTCAGTCTCAGAGGCAGTAAATTTGCTGAATAATCTTAATGCCATGAGAATACCCATAACGTCTATTATAACCGCAAGTTAAGAATTTCAAATACAAGAATTCCATGGCCCATCTCTCAACTAGACAGTGAAATCAAAGTTGTAAATTTTTGAGAAAAATCATTTATTTCATCATTTGCTTAAATTTCGAAATAAGAATTCAAGTGTAACTTTAATTTCAGAATTTGTGAAAGGTAACAATTCTTGAATTTGAGGAAATGGGAGGGGGGGATCTATTTCCGGAAAAATGCATGTCATAAAATTGTTTATAATTGTATTTCATGTTTAATACGACCTGCAGTGAAATCGAAATTTTACTTCAAAATAAGACATAGCGTTTGTAATTAATCTGGCACTAGTTAAAGTCGTTTGCATTAATTAAAGATTGCTCGATCGATTAAAGAAATTGCACCAAATTTGAAATTCGCAGAATAATAAATTGGGGGGGGAGGGGAAATAAACGAAAAAGTGAATAGTTTTTAGCGTCACCGATCATGGTGCTACAATCAAACTGCAAATTTATTTCAAAAACGAAAATTCAATGAAATGACGCCTTTTTCAGATAATTCAAGTTATTTTGACATACATTCAACACATTGGCTTACTATGGTATAACAAACATAGTTAGGAAGGGTTTGACAATTGAGGCTCACTGACTTTCTGCGCCCCAAACATAAAAAATGTCTTGAAGAGTAAAGGCCTGTGCATAAATGTTAATATTTAAACTAAATATAAAATTTTTTCAAAAAATAGAATATTCTACTGGATTATTTCAGGTTCCTATGTCACAGATGATAAATGGTTGGGGGCGAAAATGTCATATCCCTAGGCGCCTTTTATTCCTCGTTACGCCATTACCCACCCTTATCGTCATAATTTTTCTTCAGCCCATGGTAGATAACTTCCTATTAAGATGTGTTGAACAATTGGCTGAACGGTATTTTTTAACCTAATTTTCCCCTACCTCTAATAGTTTTGAAAGTCAAGTTCTATATTTCGCCACTAGGGGTGCTGCCGCTCTCTAAATATCTAATGTATGCTTATAATTTTTTTTATTCGTAGAGGCTATTTTTAACACTTTGATATAAAAGTTAAAAGGTTGCATGGTTTAAACACTCTACTCTCTGCGCTAAAATAAATTGAAAAGGAATTCAAATATCAATTGCATGTTTAGAATTATATCGATATTAACAAAAATAAATTATTGTTTAGGGACAAAGAATGTTTTTAACATACATGCAATGATTTTTCTGTGAACGAGTTTAGTTGTTTCCAACTATTCGGTTTCAAGAGCGTTCCATTTACAAAAATTAAAATATTTTCAGAAATCTATTGAATAACTGACTTACTGATGGAAAAGTGGTCTTACAACAGTAGAACCATCAACATGTGCGTGAAAGAACAAGGTATACAAATATGGATTCAAGATGTATCGTCGTTCAACAGCCCTTTTGGATGCTGCTACCACATCAGCACCAAGTGCAACGGGATCTTGAGCCTATGATAAAAGCGCCATGTTTAATATCTTCGAATATCATCATTTATATATTTTAATCTATACTTATATAAAGCTCAATGTGTGTGTGTTAGCGCTCTACAGGCCAAACAGTTTGACCTACAACTACCAAATTTGGTACATGTATACCTTGGAGGTCGGGATTGTGCACCTGGAGTCCCTTTTTTTAAATTTTTTTATTAGAATTTTAATTATTAATTAAAAACCAACTTTGCCGCCAAAAAAATCTTTTCATTTTCCCCACCTCCAAATAAGTAAGGCTTCAGTTTTTTTCCCCATCAGTAATGAGGCTAGGCTTAAGATTTTTCGACTGATTATTTCAAACGATTCTGTTTATTTTCTTAATGTTTGATGCATTTAAAATTAAACATTGTTAATTAATTGATCTTTCAGATTCATTCTGAAGTACTTTTGAATTAAAATAGAACAGAATAAAGGAAATTAAAAATGTCTAATCTGCATAGTGTTACCCCAACTGGCATAGAAAAACTCACGCATTTGCGTTACCGTAACTGGCGTTGAAAATTCACGCATGCGCAATGTGTTCTGATTGTTGCCATGACAACCATTATCAACGGATGATTTAAATTATTTTTAGGTGAGTTGCATGCTTTTGTAATTAAATTGTATTTATGTTAGTTGTATATTTTTTGCATATGTTTATAGTTTTAAGTACATCATTTTTTAAATAGTTTTTTTAACCTGTTTTCAACGGATTATTTTTAACGTTTCGTTTTATTTTCTTAGTGTTTGATGCATTTAAAATGAAACATTGTTAATGAATCGATCTGGTCATGATGAATCTGAGAAAATTTTGTTGACAAATTTTTGAAATGTTACATAAATTAAGAAAGATATTCTTTAGTGCCCATAAAGTTTAAACGCTCAGTGACTGTTTTCATTAATCATATTACAAAAAAATACTTTGTTTTAGTAAAAAATATTATTATATTAATTGCAGATTCATCCTTTCCACTTTAATTTAAAGTATAAATTCTACGGGAGCTAACAGAAAATTACTGAGATACGTATTACGTTTGACTGAAGGCGTTTATAATATTATGAGTGAATTTTATGACTATCAAAATGTGAAGTTTGAAAATATTTTAATGAAGAAGCTATTAAAATAGGAATTGCATAAAATATTTAATTATTGAAATTTTAACGAACATTAAGATTGGCGAACCGGCTGATCGCCAAAGGCGGCTAGTATGAAATAAATTTAATAATGCTATTTTTTAAAATAAAATTTTATTAGAAACTAATTGGTTAATCTTTTTTAAAATCATTCTCTCATTTCAAATTTTCATTTTTTTTACTATAAATGTTGTAGAATCTTCAATACAATTTATCTCAAATTCATTTTCAGAATACATAAAATCAAAACTCAACCAGTCATCTGTTAATTCTAAAAATATGAAAGTAGAATATTGTCATGAAAAGTGTCTAGATTTGCAAACTCTTGATTTACCACTAACTTCCTGAATGAGTAAAAATTCTACGAAATTCTGTCTTCACATACTGGAAACAATTACAACACAAACGAAAGCATGCGTAGAGTATTTGCAACAATGCGAAATTTAACTAAAACTGAAAAAAAAAAAAAACTTTCCGGGGTTTTTTTTTTTTTTTTTTAAATGCCAGTTATTGTTTATTCTCTATAATAGTGTTTAAAATGTTGGATATTTCAAATCAATGGCTATTTTTCAGATACTGTGTATTTATAATTATTGTAATAATAAAATGTATGGGTTATTACTTTTTCATTCATTCCGTTGTGATTTCTGAAGAACGGGTAGAATGCTCCCAACTGCATCCAACGTATACACAATTCAGGTGTAGTTTCACCATTAAAACCGCACACATCAGCCCCTATCTGAATACAAAATGAAAAGTGTAGTGTCAATATTGATATATGAAATGTTTATACAGTTTCAAATATAATTTTTAAATAAGTATTTTATTCTCACTCCTTTATAGAGAGATATGATATATTTAGGAGCGGGTGAGACATGCAGATTTTTTTTTTTTTTTTTTACAACAAAACGTTGAGTCACTAACGCAAAAGACGACCACTGCAGGGTGTTGCCCCTTAGCAAATTAAGTAAAAAGATAAGTAGCAACTAAAGTGCATGGCGGTGGGAAAATGCATACTGTGGTGGCGGGAAAATTTTCTTGTGATCGTTGGGACGACTTCATTTTCATTTCATCAGAAATTCTTTTACGTTGGGCGCCAATGTGGTGGCGAGAAAATTTTCTTGTGATCGTCGGGACGACTTCACTTTCGTTTCATAATTTCCATCAGAAATTCTTTTTCGTTGGGCGAAAATGTGGTGGCGGGAAAATTTTCTTGTAATCGTTGGGACGACGTTACTTTCGTTTCATCAGAAATTCTTTTACGTTGGGCGCCAATGTGGTGGTGAGAAACTTTTCTTGTGATGGTCGGGATGACGTCACTTTTGTTTCCTCACAAATTCTTTTCCGTCGGGCCCCACGTTGGGCGTCTCTCGTCCAATGGGAGGCTTGCATCTGTCGGCGAGGTCGTCTTGGATCGGCTGGAGGGTTTGGCTATGTCAGAGGTGCATCCTGGGAAGCTAGTGAGCGAAAACACAGATTGCCGGTAGAGTGGTTGTGAGGGGGATGGGGTGAGAATCTATTTGTGTCTGCCAATAGGAGGGGCGAGATGGAACATGGATTGTGGTTTTATTAATATTTGATAGGAATTTGAATTATGGGATTAAAGGGTTAGAAAGGGTTGAGAATGTTGTTTTAATTGTTTAGCTGTTGATCTGTTTAAAGTAGAATGAGTCTGGACGCTCCAAGCCAGGACTATTTAAGACGCTGCTCCCTGCCACCAACCTCTTTCAAGACCATTTCCCACTTCTGAGTAGACTATTATCGCAATGCTCCAAGTCATAGTCGATCGGAGATGGCGCTCCTAATTGATTCCTTGTGTCCCACGTTGTGCGCCAATGTGGTGATATGTAGATTATTATGATCCGTGCAGGAAGCAACAGGACGAATGTTTTTAGGAACATTTCTTTTAATAATCACATTTACACACTGAGCAAACACAAAGACAAGACATTCACGTGGGAGGCTTCACAGTTCAGCATCACATCTCATTCTAATTACAATCGCAATGCACTATGGGATGACCTAAACAGGCATTGCCATCTAGTATCCAAAAGAGAAGATAAGAGTAATGCAACTGCTACAATACTACTTAATATAAAGACAATGGAATTGCATGAATAAAATATTTATAAGACATTAAAATGTATTTGTTTATAAATGGAATGTTTTGCCACTTTATTTTAACACTTATGAAAGGGTAATATGTGTAAATAGGTGTTTTTGTATAGTGTATAGAATGTAGTAACCCCAAGTGTAAGGGTTTCAAGAGTTCGGCATAATATTGGTTATTTTAAATTTCCCGATGTTGTATATTTATCTTCACCTCACCACCAGGAACCCCATTGGCTGACCAACATCTCAATGTTTTTCAAGTTTCTTGCACTTAACCAGACGAGATGGTCCTTTCTTCAATCATTCCCCTCTCTACTTTCTTCCATAAAGAATGCCATTATCGACCTGCATTCCATTATTCTTATCACTATTGCCTTCTTTTTTCAACATCATGTTCCTCTTTCTTAACCCGGTCTGATGGCCAAACCTAAAGTGCTTGTTCGCTAATCTTTGTCACGGTTCCCAGTTCAGGTTCCACAGTCTCTCATTCTGAATAGAAGTTCATTGCACTGGCACCCAACAAATGATCTAAATTCAATCAGTCACAGGACAACTACTCGCCAGGCTTTGAAGCTTACCAAAATTTTGACGACAGCCTTGATACGCAAGGCGATTGCTGCGTATCAACAATCGTATTAACTATATCGTAAATTTACAAGTTGCAGACATTTGATAGATACTTTTAAGGAATACACCCAGTTACAATAACAAACATTTGAATTTAAAGTTAAGGTATAAAATCAGAGAAGTAATCTATAATTATGCATGTTTTTCATATTATTTCTATAACAATCTACTCTGCTCGAAAACGCGAAGACGAAAAGTTTCCAGGTAATTCGCGACTTCTCTCTATCTGAAATACGAAACTGTAGAACCATGAAAAGAATTAATCTGTGGAGAACTGAAAAGATACCTTTGAGCTGTGAGTTATTGTGGCTGATTGTAGCCTACTATGTTATTTCAAATTCATACCCCTTTAATACTTTGTTTATATTCCATTCAGTGGATACATTTCTTTAATGTACTTTACTGACAGAGAGCGGTTCGCCTTTGCGATCATAGGCTCTGCTATAAAAATAACTTTTTTGTGTGTGCCATACTTTAATTTTAGAAAACTGTCTTGTTAAAGTAAAGGAATCAGGCAGTGTACAGATTATTTAATACAAGTTAATTGCCAAGTTTGGCTGATCCATACTAGAAATTTCTAGTTCAGTTCTGCCAAGTAATTTCAGACCATATTTCGATTTTTATTATTATAATTCTGGAGTACGAAATACAACAAACACTCAATCATCCACGATTTTTTTTGGTCAAAATCTTGTTAACAAAACATGACATGGATAATGAAACTGAATTTTAACAAAAAAAATTACCAGTTTTTTTTCTTTTGGTTTGTAAAAAGTGAAGTCAGCAAAAAAATTTCTTTGTCATCTACAGTGTATTAAACCATAATTGTTCATGCAGGTTCTTCTCAATAAAAAAAATCATAATGATTCATATCCTTTTATGCCTGCTCATAATCCACAATTGTCACGTTATTCAGTCCCGCTGATGATTAAGAATTAATAGTACAACAGAAAAAGTACACGGTGGTTATAATTAAAGTGTCCATAACCCTCTGGAACATGTTCTGCCTATTGGATTTTGATGAAATTTAGTATACACCATGGAAAAAAGAATTCTACAGTAAAAATAATTCAAATTTTCATCGCAAAGAGGAAATAGTAGTGCCTAAAGAAGAACAAAAAATCTATCACTCATTTGTATGAGAATTTTTAAAAGTGCCATCTAGTGATGAAAATTTGAATTACTTCTTTATTGCAGAAATCTTTTCCACATGGCCCATATAAATTATATACGAAGTTTCATCAAAATTCTAGTGGTACAATGGATTCTAAAAGGGTCGGAATAGGGTTACTTTAATTATAATCAACCAATATTATAATCGGCAATGTAATCTACTGATTCTGCTCAGTTTCGAGGAATTTTTAGGTTCTGGTTATATTAACTTTGGAAACTTTGTAGTTGTATCGGTTTGCTTATCTGCTTGTCCGTGAATATGTGAGCCCAATAACTCAGAAATAAGATGAGGGATGAATCTTAGCATCTGTTCTGTTTAGTTCCAAACACGATAAAAAAAGATCTTCTCTGAAACTAGACGAAAAATGGAGATTACACAGCACTGTGTAGCATCGTCGACCTCCAGAAGACTGATCTTTACATAGAATGTTTTTGGAGATTTCAATTCTTAAAAGCACTTCTCCTTAATAATCCAACCGCTTTAACTAATGCAGGTGAAATAGAAAAAAAATATAATCTAAATTAAATAATCCAATGCATCAACTATTTCATATGTTAAAAATTAGAGAAACCCAAGATTTAACTAATGTTGATGAAATGGAAACAGCGATACAATATGTTTATCAACTTTAAATTAATTAAGCCAATTCATCAGATATTCAAACTGTTAAAAATTGGAGAAACTCAAACTTAAGATTTATTAAAAAAAAAAAAGATCGTGTTATCATAAGCAATTATTACGTTTTTTAAAAAAAAGCTATTACCTCTTAAGTAAGCTGAAGCAATCGACTTTTTTCAATTATTTAAAGCCATTGCATTTTTAATTTGTAAAAAATTGTTTTTAGAAGAATTGTTAATATTTTTTTATTTATCTAAAATAATATTGATTAAAATAAATAGAAAATCAGAAAAATAAAATCTTACATATGGTATGCCAAAGATGTTAAATTCCATCATTCCTGAAAGAAAAAAAAGACATAAATCAGAAAAACTAAATAATCTTGGAAAGTAACATAATAAAAAAAATACTGGTTAAAAATAATTGGTTCATATAAAAAATTTTTAAATTATATTAATACATTATAAAATATATAAATATATATAATATATTAATATGTTATAAGTTATTAATATAATAATAAGTTATAAGTTATTAATATGTTAAATTATTAAAAAATAATTAATATTGGTTAAAAATATACTATCTATTCCTTGATGAAATTATCATTTAGACAAGAAATCTGTTTATAATTCCCTTTTTACAACCTAATGATGTTAATAATCGATAAAGCATCACTTAATGAAGTAATTCTAATACATTATATACTGGATATACATAAACTAAAGTTTTTAGCATGTCATATATGATGTTATTTAGGTTTATAATATATTATCATCATTGTTGGCTTCTGTAAAAATAGAATTACAAGTAATAAATACAAATTGCCAATTCTTCTGAGTGTATGAAAAGCGCAAATTTTTATTTCTAACTGATTTACTTTGACAATTTATTATTTTCGACTTAGTTATTTATAATATATAAAATTGTTTTGGTAGTGTCTAAAGAAATATAACTTGCAGAGACGATCAGTTTCATTTTCTTGATAAGAATGGGCGCAGCTTGATCGGAGATAAAAATTATCCAACGGATCCACACACAATATGGAAATAAATTTCTGAGAAAAGTTCATCGTTGTCCAAAATCTCTGCGACTACATTTTAGATTTTTCTAAATGATTTTGATTTTATTTTAAATTAAAGCACTGAAAGCACACAAACTCGCAGTGAAACTTATGCCTATGCAAGCGCCATCTAGTTATGTATACTGTCACTAATCAGTAGCATGTAGTTAAACTAAAGATGTTAGTAATATGAAAATACAACTAAACACACTTTCCTATTTATATAGTTTATTTGTATGCACTGTTAATTTTATAAATTAAATTTTTTGAAACTCATTCTACATGAAAAACATTCTTCCAATTCAGTTATGATTTTCTGAAAAGAATTCTACAACATTTATTATTTTGACAGTGTGTTTAAATAAAAATATGGAACATGTAAAACATGCAGTAATTCACATGCCTGCTTTAGAGGGCGTTGTCGATATTATGTAATAGAATATACGCTTGTTCACATGTTCCAAGCATAATTTGTCGGCAAGATAATGTTTTTCATAATTGCGAGTAAATTATGGCAAGACTGATGGAATACAAAAGAAATCAAATAATCAGAACTTGTAGAGAAATCTCTAACACCTTAAAAAGCGCAACATCAAAGATTTTGAGTGTATGCAGGATTATTCAAGTGTCCTGGGTGACTTTACATGTTGAAAAGAAAGGCGTTTTGAGTGGCAAATGTAGAAGAATATTGGACAAAGGGAGAAAATGAGAATTCTGCGGTTGCAAAAGCAATATTGATAATTGAATCCAATCTCACAAATACTTTTACCGTCAAAACTTATGGAACTGTACAGAAAGTAGGTTGTTCGGGGAGAGTTACAATTCTGAAACTGGCCGGTGTCCTGGCATAGGGGTAGCACCTCTTCCCCGTGATCTGGGCGTCCTGGGTTCGAGTCCCGGTTCGGGCATGGTTGTTCTTCATCTGTTCTATTTGTGAGATGTGTGAATGTGCTCCCCTGTAAAAAGGGGTTGTGCAAGCGAATGTGGCGCGTGAGTAGCTAAGACGTACCCTTGGCCCTAGTTGGCGCTACTAAAAACAAGAGATGCTCCCTTGGCTTAAAATCGTTAACTTCGTCAGTGAGCTTGTCCATGGCAAGTGCCATTAGAAACAACAACAACAATACTGAAACTGCTTTTAAGAAAAAACAACGGTGAATAAGAAGCAAACAACAGCATAAAAACTAGTCTTTGGAGCATTGCAAAGAGTCATTTTTCATTTAAATTCAACTTTTCTCCGTATTTGAAATCTAAACAAATTTGTGTTTCAGAAACGACATTCTGTGATTTGAATATTTGCTCTGAAGGCTGAAATAGGGGAGATTCTGTCATGATAATTCAACTATAGTGTGATATTCTGTAAGATCCACTATTATCCTGAAACAAAACATCATTGACAAGGCTGCGTGACAATTTCAAGTCATCAGCTTCATCTTTTGAAGAAAAGTTATACTGTTATGTTCGATAAATATCATAATCTACACTTTTTAATAGATATTTAGCAGACGATTCCTTTTCAGACATTTTATAACTGCTACTATTTTTATTTTGTTCAAATATTATTAAAAAATGAAAGCAAACGATTTTTTCTTTGATAAACATATTTTGTTAATATTATTTCGTTTATTTTTTGTATAATAGCTGATAATCAATTGTAAACCTTCTGGAATCTGGCAATGTTTGTAAGATACACTGTTATGTTGAAAAATAAACAAGCCGATGGAATTCTAAATTGCTTGAAGTATTTATTATTTTAGTTGTAAGAATTTAAGATGCTCTGCAAGCTATAATTCGAAGCTTAAGAAAACAGGTAGTTTTCTAGAAAGCATGCTAAACTGTTACATAAAATATATGCTATTAAACATGACGATGAACTCCTTATTCGCACAACTAATAGAATTGTGGTGAATAGTTTATAAGCCAGTTAACAGCTGCGCTACCCGAGCAATTGCTTTTGTATCGTGGTCATGTTACTGGACTGCGAACCACAAGATGCCAGGTTCTATCCTCGCTCACAACAATCCGTCACTTTGGTGACCTCGGACGATGAACCTTCAACCTTCGTAAACCAAAGTCGTCAGACTCACTTGACGTAGCAACAGTAACCACTCACCCACACACGTTCGTCATAACGCTTGGCGCTGCTCAAATGGGTACAGGCGCATTAGAATCAACAGCTAATACATCACCACTCTGCAGCCATATCGTTCGACTCACTGGCGGGAGAGTCTGTAGTGAATAGCTTATAAGCCAGTTAACAGCTCCACTACCCGCGCACTTGCGTTTGTATTATGGTCATGTTATAGGATTGCGAACCAGAAGGTCCCAGGTTCTATCCTCGCTCACAACAATCCGTCACAGAATGCACGATTACTTTTCTGAATGCCAAGAAAGATTCTCCTAGTCTACATAATGACCTGATCATTGATTTCTTGTGGTCCTATATTGAAACAGAATCTAGACCACGTAATAATTCTATCATCATAAAAAATACTACCACTGGTTTGTCGGAAGAATACCTCTATTTAAAATTTTTCGAGCACATTATTCATATATTATTATTATATTAGAAAATATTTTATAGATCATGATGATAAACTCTCCATTCACACAATTAACAGAATCCAATTGGTTTTCAGAATATTAAGATGTTACATCTCATCT
Source organism: Argiope bruennichi (assembly GCF_947563725.1). Classification (NCBI taxonomy): domain Eukaryota; kingdom Metazoa; phylum Arthropoda; class Arachnida; order Araneae; family Araneidae; genus Argiope; species Argiope bruennichi. Next base: position 90,924,635 of record NC_079161.1, read on the forward strand.
ACAATGGCCTGTGTTATGACCTGATCATTGATTTCTTGTGGTCAGCGTTGAAACAAACTCTAGAACAAACAACAATTCCATCATCATTACAAATACTATCACTGTTTCGTAAGAAGTAGAGCCAAAATGTTCCGAGCAAATTGCACATATCTTCTATTTATCAAGTCTCAGAAGATTGCAAAAAAATTGAAGGTAAAAGGCGATCCTGTGGTATATAAGCTGGAGTTAAGTTTCTGAATTATAATATTCAGTACAAATAAAATTAAAATTTTCTTTTTGTTTATTTATTTTTTTATGCTATATGAGAAATGATAATCCTTTTCCTCGGCTGTAGTTGCCTGATTTGGATTCAGCAGCCCATCAGCCATACTTGTGCTGAAAGATTTAATTTCCCAAAATGCTTAGATAGAATAGGCGACCATTACTACTGACCAATAATCGATCGTCGCAGATCATCCCAGGAACTCCTGTTATCTCCTAACCAGTGACCAGCATAACGTCCGCTGGACGGATAAGTTGAACGTGTGATGACCAGCGACCGGTATCCAGTTGCTAATTCAGCAGCTCTGAAAAGAAAGTGTTTGTTGTTAAAATTTGATCTGCTTATGACTTGCAGCGTTATCTCAAAGAAATTTCGAACGGGGTTATTTTAATTTTGACTGTCTGAACAATAAACATAAACATATACAATAATATATGCGAATATATGTTTATGTTAATGAACATATACGAATTCAATAAACATATCAGCCTTTTATTTTGAAAGTGGGGCAAGTCCATTTTTGAAAAAAAAATGGAGATAATGGTAGTTCCGATACAACTTGCTATGATCTTTTTTTACGCGTAAACAATTTAAAGTAAAAATAAAATAAAATCAGATTCTAGTATTTTGGAGATGGCAGTTTTAGCTCTTAACAGTATTGAAAATATTATGTTGATTTTGAAAGTAGTGCAAGTCCATCTTAGATTGGAATTATTTTTATTACTGCAAAATTTAGCTCCGGTTGCTGTATGGTAAAGCAAATGTGGCCGTTTGATATCATGTCGGAAATCTAGGGTGTTTCTATCTATCTATCTTTGATAGTGAAAATCGGTGGTTGTACAGTGTTTCAAAAATAATAAAAAGTATATCTTAATTTTGTGTTTCAATAATAATAATATTATTATCGATAATGTTATATTTGATAATAATAATATTATAACTATATTATAGTTAAACAATTCAGGTTTCTCCATCGGTAATTTTTATTTCTTTTTAAAACCGCTTTCTCCAGTGGTTGGGTTGATAATAAATATCCGCGTTTCATTTCATGTATTAAACATTTATTATATTTTCGACAATTTCGTATCTTGGGGAATATACAATAAACTGGTTTTCCGGATTTCCAGTTCTAACATTCCAAAATCACGATTGTTCGGTAAATTGAATGTCCTGAGAACAAAAATTTATGATCAAAATAATTTATTTCATTGTCACAGGACTGAACAACAGTATTGGAAGTAAATATATTATTATCAAAACACAAAATTAAGATATACTTTTTATTATTTACTAGCCGCCTTTGGCGACCAGCCGGTTCGCCAATCTTAATGTTCGTTAAAATTTTAATAATTAAATATTTTATGCAATTTCTACTTTAATAGCTTCTTCATCAAAATATTTTAAAACTTCAAATTTTGATTATCATATAATTCATTCATAATATTATAAAGGCCTTCAGTCATAACGTAATATGTATCTCTCTCATTTTCTGTTAGCACCCGTAGAATTTATGCTTTAAATTAAAGTGGAAAGAATTTATCTTCAATTAATATAATAATATTTTTTACTGAAACAAAGCATTTTTTTATAATCTGATTACTGAAAATAGAGTCACTCAGCGTTTAAACTTTATGGGCACTAAAGAATATCTTTTTAAATTTATGTAATATCTCAAGAGTTGGTCAACAAAATTTTCTTAGATTCATTATGAGCAGATCGATTCATTAACAATGTTTAAATTTAAATGCATCAAACACTAAGAAAATAAAACGAATCGTTTAAAATAAACGGTTGAAAACAGGTTTTAAAAAAACTACTTAAAAAACGTTGTACTTAAAACTATAAGCATATACATGTTGTCATGGCAACAATCAGAACAGAATGCGCATGCGTGAATTTTCTTCGCCTGTTACGTAACGCAAATACGTGATTTTTTCTACGCCAGTTGGGGTAACGCTATGCGGATTAGAAATTTTTAATTTCCTTTATTCTGTTTTATTTTAATTCAAAAGTACTTCAGAATGAATCTGAAAGATTGATTCATTAACAATGTTTAATTTTAAATGCATCAAACATTAAGAAAATAAGCAGAACCGATTGAAATAATCCGCCGAAAAGTTTTAACCCTAGCCTCATTACTGTTGGGAGAAAAAAACAACGGAAGCCTTTCTCGTTTGGCGCTGGGGATAATGGAAGATTTTTTTGGCGGAAAAGTTGGCGGTGGGGAAAATGGAAGATTCTTTTGGCGGGAAAGTTAGTTTTTAATTAATAATTAAAATTCTAATTAAAATTTCAAAAAAAGGGACCCCAGGTGCACATTCCCGACCTCTAAGGTATACATGTACCAAATTTGATAGCTGTATGTCAAATGACCTGGCCTGTAGAGCGCCAACACACACACACACACACACACACACACATTGAGCTTTATTATAAGTATAGATAAAATATTGTACAACCACCGATTTTCATTATCAAAGATAGATAGACAGAAACATCCTAGATTTCCGACATGATATCAAACGGCCACATTTGCTTCCCCCTACAGCAACCGGAATTAAATTTTGCAGTAATGAAAATAATTCCAATCTAAGATGGACTTGCACCACTTTCAAAATTAACATATTTTCAGTACTGTTAAGAGCTAAAACTGCTATCCTCAAAATACTAGAATCTGATTTTTTTTTTACTTTAAATTGTTTACGCATAAAAAAGATCTTAACAAGCTTTATCTATACTACCATTATCTCCATTTTTTTTAAAAAATGGACTTGTCCCACTTTCAAAAATGAACAGCTCATATGCTGAATCAGATTTACAAGAGATGCACCATACAAATTGTTCTACAAAACTTCGATAGGACGAGATGCTGAATTGAAAATTATCGATTTGCCAGCACAACGAGGAAGACTAAGTGATTTCAGAAATATAAAATTATCTTTTATATATGAAAAAAAGGAGATCTATTACATCTGAAAAATGCAAGGAAAGGATGGATTTATTACCATATATAACTCCTATTCATCATGGACATTTTAAAATGTTAAATCCTGAATAAAATTCAATTTAATTATACCTACATATAAAGTGAAAATGTATAATTTCATTGAAATTCTTACTAAAACTGGATTGTTTTTTGTTATGTTATATTTTCCGCAAGAATATTCTTTGTTTTGTTTCACTTTTTATCCAATGAATAAATAATTGTAAATTTTTGAATAGTATTTTGTTTTTATTATTAAAAAAACAGACTGATGTAACTGATATATTTCCCAATTAAATGAACGTTTACAATAATTCATTCATTTTGAAAGTGAGGCAAGCCCATTTAGTAATAATAAAACTCTCATTTTTTTAGTCAGCACTGTAAACACTATTGGATTACAAACTTACATTATCTGGTGCCACAAAATACAAAAAATATATCTATTAATACTTACCAATATTTTTAAATTTATTGAAATGCAAACCTTTAAATATAACAAAAAAATAGACTTGCCCCATTTTCAAAATAAACGGCTCATATACAATATCATTTTTCTTATGCAGAACAAAGTAGAGTAATAATTAAAAAAAAAAAGGACACTTACGCCAAAGTGGGTTGTGTCTGACTCCATCCATACAAGCTGTGCACGTCATAATGCCGATAGTTGAGGGTTCCGTTGTCATGGACACTCTCCATGCATAATGTCATTTTGGACAGTCTCTCACTTCCACTTTCTTTTACTAATATAATTACGAAATTATATTTAAAAATATAAAATATATTTTTATGATAATAATTTTAAAAACTTATTTCTATAATCTACACTAGAATCTTTTAACTGAAGTTTAATCTGTGGTGAATAGCATATAATCCATTTAACAACTCTTTTACCCGAACGATCAATTTGGTATAATGGTTTAGTTATTGGACTGCTAACCACAAGGTCCCAGGTTCTATCCTCGCAATCCGCTAAAAATCTTTTTTTGTCACTTATAAGAAATATTTCCTTCTATCAAAGAGCCACAAACGGTTTTGAACACAATTAATCAGCGGCAATTTCTACCCAAGATTTCATGTATACTTAAACAAAATAGCATTATTCAAATCAATTAGGTTAATAATGAAGCTGATAGTTAGGTTAATAATGAATTGATAATTAGGATATAATTAATTATAGCTGGAATTTATTGTAAATAATGACTGAATTGAATATAACTCAGAAAGAAGCTAAATAATTATTTTTGAGGAAGTAATAATCGCGCTATGTAAATTATCTAGATCACAAATATTACATTTGTGTGTTATACCGCATCACGACCATATCCTAATCTATGTGCATACATTTAGTTCTTTAACTGTTGCATGCCAAGGAAACGATAAACATATTTAAATAATGCGAAGTTACAAGAAATAATTTCCAGAAGATTTAGATCGCTACATGCAAAAAGTGCTTATTGTTGTTGAATACACATAAATAGCTGCAGGCAGTCAATATTTCACAATAAAAGATAAACTATCTCAAGCATACTGCACGTGAAATGTCGCATAGAGTAATTAATGTGAACGCAAACAGATCTTCAATCGTTTTTCTATATTGCACATTTAGCAGACGATTCCTTTTCAGACATTTTATAACTGCCACTATTTTTATTTTGTTAAAATATTATTAAAAAGTAAAAGCAAACGATTTTTTTTCTTTGATAAACATATTTGTTTATTTTTTGTATAATAGCTGATGATCAATTGTAAACCTTCTGGAATCTGGCAATGTTTGTAAGATACGCTGTTATGTTGAAAGAATAAACAAGCCGATGGAATTCTAAATTGCTTGGAGTATTATTTTAGTTGCAAGAATTTAAGATGCTCTGCAAGCTATAGCCAGAAGCTTAAGAAAACGGTTAGTTTTCTAGAAAGCAAGCAAAATTGTGGTGACCCGGATGTGAATTTCATTTATCCAAATCATTACATTTTCGAATTATCACATTATATTCCTGATTTTATAAATCGATAGACAAGAAATCATTGGACAGAGCGGGTCCAAAATTTGATAAATATCTATAAATCTAAAGATAAAAACCACATAATTAATTTCATCTATATGGCTATTTGTGTTTATGAGTTATCTAGTTTGCATAGACATAGACAAATGAATAAACATATTCCTAGCTGTTGAATTTCGTCCGACATTTGAGAGAAATTTATAATTTCAAAGCATAAGGTCCCAGACCAAAATTGATGCTCCTAATTTGTAGAGTATTGATTTATTACGTTCACTGTGGGATTGACAGACGAATATAATCACAAAAATATATTTTTCATACTTAGAAAAATCAAATATGTGGAAATTCATCAAAATCTCGCGGTAGAATTTCTTACGATAGCAATGTTTCATTGTACAAGACAAAAAAAAAAAAAAAGAATATTAACCTAAAGAAGATGTTACAGCATTTGGCAAGAATAGAAATTTCATTTAATGGAATCTCTAAGAGTTCAAACTAATTCCTAAGCCATGTAATTATTTAAAATATTTAAACTCTGTTGTTGAAAGCTTTGGTCTTTTACGGGTTTTCTCACAATAATCTGCATTTTAATAATTTCACAAAATCATCAAATTCCCAAGCATTTATTTTATCATTAAATTTTAGCAAATTTAATCACTACTTTGAAGATTATTAATTTATGCAAATTCTTAAGTTGGCTTTCAGCTTAAGTTGCTGCGTATCGCTAAAAAAGTGTTCTATTTTTTATTATAGAATCAACAAGAAACTAGTAGAAATTTTGTTATCTAGCAAAAATAGTATAATAACAAATTTATATTTGCAAAAATCGCCGTACCATTCTGTATTTTTTATTGCTTACCTCTACTACAATTTGAAGCAAGCTTTTTTTGGCAATTTGCCAGAAGACATTCCAGCATTAACTCCTACTAAATTTTATATTTTCTGTTTGTTTCATTTTAAAGATTGTGTTGCATCTTATTCAAACTTGGAATCCGTCAATGAAGTTTTGATTTAAGTAGAATGACATGTTTATTTTAAGAAAAGGAATTTTTACAGGAAACCTCTTGCTGATGTATGAATCATTAGATCCATTTCAGCCTATTTCATTTGTAAATACTCTGATCAATTTCTATCAGCCAAATGTAAATTGCCTCATGAAAGCCTTGTGTTATGCAAAAATAAACTGATTATAAAACGAAAGTAGAGGCCCGAATCGTAACAGGGACCATGTAACAATTTTTAGAAGAAATATTGAAATATGAAAAAAAAAAAAAATGATCTTACAGGGATTGTAAGGAGGGTCATCATAAGGACTATTTGGACATTTAAGACTCCAGCAATCTCCAGTCTTTGGACAATAAAAAGGTCTGTCTTCATTTGTTCCGAAATTTGAAGGCTCGTTCATGTCCTAGTAAAATAAATGAATAAATAAAATAAAAATAAAAGATGAGTTAATTTACACAAAGGAATTAAGGCTGCAGTGATTCAAAATGAAGAGACTGCTTTTAAGTTCAGTTTATTTACAAAATTTCTTCTCAACCTCTCGACAATACAAATTTTATATATACAGTACACTCCCGATTATCCGCGGAATTGGGTGGCGCGGCCGCCGCGGATAACAAAAATCGCGGATAAACCGAAAAAAGCTAAAAACGGGTATAGCAAAGGAGAAATCAGTCATTCCAACTTTGAAAAATCATTTTATGTACAATAAAACGTAAAATAAACAGCAGGAAATGTTTAACTAACGCTTAATATTTTAGTATATCACTCAAAACGAACCTAGAATGCATTTTGTAATGAAAACAGAAAAGTGCTTTGTACTTACGAGAGGCGTCAAAGATACACAGAAAAATTAATACATATATACTGTTTTAATACTGTAATGTATTATGTAATTACGAAAGCATAACTGTAAAACGACACCTTTTTGAAGAAATCAGTCATTTGTGTTTGCTTCTTGCTTTGGAAGCATTTTCTCTTTGATTGGAAAAAAAAAAAAAACTTAGTGCGGCAGGCGCGGATAATCGGGAGTCTACTGTAAATATTTAATTTTACTTTGCGCTTTATTATGTTTTATTACTTTTATATCAATAGAAATTCAATAATCAATAACTTTTCTGAAAAGCCCTTCATCAAATCAAATCAAAATGACTCGCATTATTAAAATTTGAAGAATAATTTAATCAATCATGAATCTTGTCAGTCAATATTAAATTGCATTATAATAAAATCAGCAAAAAATTTAAATATTTAATCGACATCGGTTCAAAAATAATTAAAAACAATTAATCAAAGAACGTGTTCCAAAAATTTCACTATTGTTTTCACAATGGACGAGTTTCAAAACAAGCGAAATGAGATGAAATGTAAATAAACTAAAGCCATTTTGGAATATATTAAATAGCATAAGCGCCGAAGGGGTACCATATATGAAATGGTATAATATGATAGCAAAAAAACGATTATGTGTTATGAAGCAACTTAAAGTATTTTTCTAATATTTTTTTAATCTAAATATTTTTATTTCACATTTCCTTTAAATGCTGTTCCACATTAATTTAATTAAAATAGGTCTCAGTAATATGTTGATTGATTATATATTTTCTCGTTTTTTTCTTGAAATAGACCATGAAAGATATTTTAATACACGAAGATTTTATTCAAAATTGAATAAAAAATCTGGTTCAAAAACACCCCTTTCTTGTTGTAAGAAATAAGCAGTTCATTTTCTAAATTTTAATTTTTGTATAGTTTTGAATCTTCGGATCGTTTGTTCCTCAAACTCACTACCATATGGAGCCACTGAGACAGAACCAAAATTTAATTTTATTAAGGATTTACTCATAATTAAATGAAATGGATGTGAAAAACGATGTAATAATGCTTCCTCATTGATAAAATTCTAACTTTACAAACATTATAAAAAGTCGAATTAATATATTAGAAAGAATTTCTATTAGCAAACGTTTTCATATATATGATATTTTTAAACCTAACTTATATAGGATAATTTTAACTATTGAACAATAAATTACACACAAAACACCCTTTTCTTATTGTAAGAAATAAGCAGCTCATTTCTTTAAAACTTCAATTTTTATTTATTTTTTAATTTTTGAATTGATAGTTCTGAAACTAACTACCATGTGGAGCCACTGATACATAATCAGAATTTAATTTTATTAAAGATTGACTCATAATTAAATACTGAAAACGATATAATAATGACTCCTCCTTAATGAAATTCTAACTTTACAAACCTAAAGAAAAATTAAATCAAAGTATTAGAAGGAATTTCTACAAGCAAATATTTTCATTCATTCATTTCATTCAAACCTTGCTAATGTTGGATAATTCTAACTGTTAAGCAATAAATTACATACGATCCACAATCCTTCGAAAGGCAATTCTTTGTGATATTCCACTATATTCATAATCCACCAGGATTTTGCTGTTTCGTCGAAAAAGTTTGGAAAGGCCACATACGAGTTTGGCCAAACCTGCAACAAATAAATTGAATCTAAGCAGACATTTAATAAATAAATAAAATTGAAATCTGCTATCGCAAATTTCAAGTTACAATGTGAGAACATAACTATTTATTTATGTCACTGCTTATCTCAATTAATTTAAGTCATTAATCAGTTTAAACAGGTTTGAAACAATCATGTAATTATCAGAATACTCAAAAGTCGATATTTAGAAAAACTAATGCTTTTTTTCCCCCCATCTCAAAATCGGTTAAGCTTCAAAACTTTTTCCTAAGGCCCAGAAAGATTTTTTTTTATCGAAAATTTTGCTTAAATTGGTTTGAAATGATCACGTGGCTATTGTATTGGGCAATAGTCACTTTAAGAAAACAGCTTACAATAGGATGTTTTGTTGGCAAAAAAAGTTTTTCATCTCAAAATCAAGCTCCAAAACTTTTTTGCCAGCTAAAAAAAATTGAAAATTAAAAAAAAAAATAATTATATAACTTTTAATATCACCCCTCGATGCTTTGCTTTATCTTCTCTGTGCTTATTCAGGCGATACTTCTTAGGAGCCTACCCTTTATTAGCCAGACAGGAGAATCGAGTACATGCCGGGCATTCACACGAAGTTGTAACTTTTTGTTGACGATAAGTTGCCAAATGTGACAACCTACTTTATCCTTTTCTAATAACCCTAAAAGCGAAAAAATTGAGGTCTCAAGTGCGATACAAAAACAAAATTAATGAGGTCATGTTCAGTTAATGACTTCAAAACTAATGAAGTTATTAATGTTGCATCACAATCACAAGATGTAAATAAATGAACGTGTCTTCCAATATATGGTTAGACAGTTAAGGTTTATTTAAAACATAATATACCCTAACAATTTCATTTTGAAAGGCAGTAAAAAAGGAAATGAAGAAAAAAGCTCGAAACAATGCTTAATGAAATAATAGATATCTCCCGTAATAGCATTCATTTGTGTTGTGATTGTGAAATGACAGATTGTGTTTGACTTCACGTCCTTTCACTTTTTGCAAGATACAGATTGGATCCTAAAATAAAACACACGTTATTAACTCCATCTTTGCTGTTCTGTTTCCTGAAAATTTGTCATTTTTTTTTTTTTAACGAATTTCACTTTGCATCATGTTTTTGAAATATGATTATACTTTTGTCTTCTGAGTTAAAGAATTTTATTAAATATTATGTCTTTTTTTAAAATTTATATGCATTGGAGTAGCAAAACGACTCTATAGCTTAGGACAGAATTATTTCAACTCACCTTGCCAAAAGTGATGTTGTAGTTCCTAACTTGCTCTGGGAACATTTCTGGTTTCCATAAATGGGATCTTTTGATAAAAACGTTGCTTTTAATTCCCGATTCAAATGCGCTGTAATTCTGTGCAGCTTCAATGGCAGGATCCTGTAGCATAATTCATTTAATGCTTCATTTGAAAATAATATTCAAAAATATAGAAAAGCAAACGATATATCTTTTGACAATGCAATCATTATGAACAAAAAAGATTTAATCGAACTCTTTCAAATAAAATTGCTGACGAAATCTTTCGATTAATCATAAAAGTTCATAGTGAATTTATAACGAGTAGACAGCATGAAATGGTGATGTACTTTTTAATAGAACAGAGAATCAATATGTTCCATGTTATCATCATATTCCAGATTCATCTGAATCGCCGAGTTGAGGAATGGCTCCATTACCCATGCAGCCCAGATTTGGCTGTCAATGACATGGTGGATGCACCATAAGTGAAGGAGTATTTGTCAGGAGCAAGGACATCATTCAAGGAGTGGCTAAATGAGGAACAAGCAAGGACATGATGTGTAACATGCAGGGATGAATAAGTTGGTTCTGCCTGTCTCACTCGATACGGCAATTACATCGATATGTAATATTTTGGTATACTTCTAGATTGGTTCATAGGTTTAGTGGGTTTTTATGGTGCAGGAGCCAAAATTCTTGGCCACATTGCAAAAGGTAAGGTAAGGTGAAAAGCAAAATGTAAAAAGAAAATTTAAAAAACACAAGCAAGAAAATCGAGATAAAAATTTTCTTAAAAACAGGACGAAACAGCAATGACTGCATAAAATTTTCAAATGTTAAGAACAAATAATAAATCATTGACTTCAAGTATAAATAAAATGTGAAAAAATGATTTCAAATGATGATAGACATAAAAGAACTGGGAAAAACTTTTTTAAAACCCAATGGTTTTTAAAAAAATTTAAAATATTTGGGTAGTATCTTTCTTTTATAATATCGTTCGTGGCCGGGATAGCCTGGTTGGTAGAGCGTCGGATTCGCGTCCCTTAGGTTGCGAGTTCGAACCCTGCCGGCCGAAGGTTCCCCGCGTGCTTGGTGGCTAATGCGCGTTAAATCTGTCATGGTCACAAAGTCCTCCATGTCGAGAGTAATACCACTGGGGGTACTTGGATCAGGGGTGATCGTTCTCGGATTCAGGTCTAAATGACGATCTGTGGTTGAGTGAATGAAACGCGTAAATGAAGTCCACCCCGTAAAAACGGTTGTGACGTGTGTGTAGCTAAGTCGTACTCTTGCCCTAGATGGCGCTATTATTGAAACAAGAAGCGCTCCCCTTGAGGCTTAAATCGGCTGTCTTCGACAGCATGCTTGTCCATGGCAAGTGCCATTAGAAACAACAATAATATCTTTCAGTTCTTTCAGTTATTACGATGAATTAAAGAAGTGGAAATGATGAGGATTAAAATTAGAGCATTTGTGTTTAATTGTGAAAATATGTTTAATACTAAAATTAACTTGATACGCTGGACACGTTGATTCCTTTTGGCCAAAAATAAGCGTGTGATTCAAGGCATCCTTCTAAGATCTCATTTACATTTTCTCTGTTAGATGTTATTTAATGGTCTTTTTTACTTTTATCGTAATTTTTTTTTGTGACTAACTTATGTATTATAAAGCATATAGCCAGAAAAGGAGAAAAATGTTTAATGCGCTCGTTAAGGACATTAGTTTCTCTCATGATGTTGCCTGCTGTTTCTCCGAAGTTTGTGGGATATCTTGAGGTCCGTGCGAAATCAGAATCTCTGAATATCTCTTGTGCGCTCTTTTATTTTTAAATGCAAAACCTTAACTAGCATCGAATTTTGTAAAAGAAATCATTTTCTTTTAAGGAAAAATTACAAATAGACAAAATGGATTGAAACGGTGTCATTAATTTTCTATTGGCAGGTAAGTTGGAAATATTTAGTATGTTGTATGTAGTAGTCAATGAAAACAATACCGGTAAACCATTTGTGAACTTCTTCAAAGAACTTAGAAAGCATTCTAAACAAATCGGTGTCTCATAATAAGAGAACTGCATGAAAGAATACTGGGAGTGCCTAAGACAAACTCTTTATCAAGTGAATTTAACATGCGGATTTGGAGACAGAATTCTGTGACTCCGATTTACAGGTATTCTTACTTCTTATAGCAAATGCTTGTACAATGAAGCCATCAAATTGTGAAACGAAGCATATATAAGCAAATAATATGTAGCATACATTTATCAATAAAAATGTTGTGAATGAATGTGAACGATTCATTGTTTGTTTGCTTTTAATTTTCGAACAACCCTCGTGGACTCTCAGGTGCTTCGCCATCTCACCAAGGTCTAAAATTATAAGGTCCTTGGGGAAAAGGTCCTGTACAATTTCAAAGAAAAACGTTTAACCAACAATACAAATCAAAGTCCATTCTTACCAAAATAATTATCCATTTCAGTCCATACTCTTCTCTCGTTTTATGCATGTACTCCTGTAAACCAGCAAATTCGTTTTTATTCCAGGTGAAATCTCTGTTATTCTCCATATGGTCGATATCCAGAAACTGAACATCCTGCATATGAAAAATATGACATTTTCATTACTCTAAATAAGTGTATGGATAGTATAAAAACAATGAGCTAAAACGATATTTAAATATCAAAATAGCAGCATGTGTAGAATTCTTTCTAGTTTTCATACCTCTCTAAATTCTTTCCGAAAATGTTGCAATTTCGAATTTCTTAAAATTCGTAACACAGTACACTTTTAACGTATAACGTATACTATTGTGCAAGTTGAGATTGTTATCTGGCTTATGAAGTTACCATCAGAATACTCCCTCACCAGTGAGTCGGTGGAGTTTATCGCGCCAGTTATGGCGAGCGACGAACGTGATTATCGCGCCAGGCGTTATGGCGAGCGTGTGTGAGCGGTTGCTGCCGGTAGATGGAGCCACGACAGCTGAACGGAGAATGCGATTGTTCAGAACCAGGGTCACCAATGGGCAAGTTTGAGATCTGAACTCGCTACGTTAGGGTTCATAGCCGAGTAATAAACCCACTGGACGGAAGTGTACACTCCTTTCCGGAGGTTGTTATCTGGCTTATGAAGTTACCACCATACTATATATTCATAATAATCTTTAATGAACAATATACATATATTCGAAAAATTGTACATTGTAATACTATTTCGGTTTAATCCTCTATTATGTCGATGTGGTTGATATTCAGAAAATGAGCATCCTGTTTAAGCAGAAGTAGTGGTTACCCTAAAACTTTCTCGCGTACACTCTAATAAACTTGTCATGCTAGAAAACGTCTTCCATAAAAGTGGAGTGCAATAGTTAACCTATGGCGATGATTTAGCATTTTTACTGGATTTATCATGTTATATTTGGCAAAGTTTTTTGGCGATTAATTAATGACACGCAGTTAATAGTCTCCGAAAATCGAATTTGTTCTGTTGACACGTTTTTCGAAAAACACAAAATTTTGACGCAAAACTGCACATATAGTCATATATTCTCACACCAAATTTGAAATATTTAAGTCATTTTGTTTTTGAATTATCGCGTTTACTTACTTTTGAATCTATAGACCGACAGACGGTCAATCTCTCATTGAATTTGGTTCAAAATTTGATATGTCGAAATTTGATTGATTTGAATATCACTATAGATATGAATTGTATGTGCGAATTTTATCCATTTAGCCCTCTTCGTTTCGTATTTATGATGTTAACTTATATTCGAACAGTCATACAAACAGATCTCTAAACGGATTTCGCTCAAAATTTGATAGAAACCAACACATTTGGTGTTAAGACTATATATAAAATTTAATCCTTCTAATTCAAAGCATTTTTGAGTTATCTTTATCACAGACAAACAGACAGATAGACGAAAATGTGTTTTTTTAACTCAGGAAGATCTGAAACATTCGTTAAAATCTCTAGTTCGAATTTTTTAACTATTACTATACTTTCTCTATACTACTTATACGAGAAAGTAAGTGAAACTTTTATTGTTGGAAATAAATGAATGGAGAAACTTATCTTTGCCTTCATTTCTGTCCTTAAAACTAATCAAAAGTCGAAAACATTTTCCCATGATTGGAGCGCCTCAGACCATCCGGGGCAAAAATATATAAGGCAATAATATTCATTAGTATAATACTGTTGTGTTTCATTTGCACTATAAAATAGCACTTTGAATTTCAGAATAAAAGCGCTTGACGATAGAAAATGTTATACGTAGAATGTAAAATCAAAGAAAATTCCATTAAGATTTCACTTTACCTGAGGTATTCCAGCCTTTCTTGTTTCTTCTACTACCGATTTAACATTATTGAGTGAATTGTAACCATACCGGGATAGTTGGAATCCGAGAGACCAATATGGAGGTAACATGGGTTTTCCAATCAGCTGAAAGGTAGAAAAAAATCGTGAATCACACTTTTTAAAAATATTCTTTTATAACTACCGAAGTAGAAAACATTACTATAATTATATTGGACTATTGAAATGTGTTCTTTCATATGCATTAATAGATGGCGCCACATATTTGATTCGAGATTTAACTAAATAAGTTTACTACTGATAATTAGATTTTAAAAATATTGACTTCACTGAGAAACTTTTTAAAAAAATCAAGAATTAATTAGAATTTTTATTGTGAAATTCCATCTTTCTGCACATGAAAGAAGTCAATTTAAATAGAATTGTGTTGGCTATTCTTTTTCTATATAAAAATAATTGAAATTTGTAATAAGAAAATTTGCGAATTGTGTTGGCTATTCTTTTTATATAATATTTTATGATAATAACTAAAATTTGTAATAAGCAATTTGAATTTGGTTCGTGATTGCATAATAGTATCCATTCCATTTGCATTTCAATTTAATTCTGAAAGTTTAGCTATAAACCATTATTTAATTTGAGTCGGTTACTGCATAATATAAATTGTTAGGACTGAAATAACCTTGATAAGTTTTTCGAAATTTGTCTATTTTATGCATATTTAAACATACTACAGATAATTTTAATCGAATGGCGAGTATAGCTCGTCACTGCACAATTAATCCTTTAAAGCTCGTGACGGCCTGACTTGTCAAACTCACGGAAAGAGTAAGATGATGAAAGAGACCGTCGCATAAAGTTGTCACAATCTTCACTTGTTTATGGAAATGGAAATACTGATTACATACTGTAAAATATTTTAGAAGAAGAATTGTTTTAAGGATGTATTTTTTAATCATGTGAAATATTTTAGCCATAAGAGAAACGTAAAAGTAATTAATCTGATTACTTAACCTGATTCGTCTAGAGAGAATAAGTCAGATGTTACAAATTTTAAATAACAATTTCAATTTCTTTTCTAACGCTTTTCACGCAGAAATAAGATCTGCTAAAAACTACAACTTCAGAAAGAGATTTTGTAGACAAACAAATTTGTTGACAATTATTTAATATCTAGACAAGTCCTCGAAGGTTAATGGCTTCTGGTACTCAGTAATAAGCAATCTTCTAACAATTAGTTAGACTGCATCTGAAGTACAAGTTTGAATTAGCTTTTGTATATCGGATTTTGTTTCTTTCCCAAAGGATGTTCAGTTGAAACTGGTTCACTTTTTCATTTAAATGGGAAGATAACTTCCAGTAGCTACAGTGGTTATTTGTTATAGCGCATAACGATCTACCAGTTTTTGAATTATAATTGTTGAGAGC
This sequence comes from Argiope bruennichi, assembly GCF_947563725.1. Classification (NCBI taxonomy): domain Eukaryota; kingdom Metazoa; phylum Arthropoda; class Arachnida; order Araneae; family Araneidae; genus Argiope; species Argiope bruennichi. The sequence goes on from NC_079161.1 coordinate 90,940,398, forward strand.
CTAATTATAATATAGAACTCGTCATCATTTTTGTTTTTTTCATTTGCCGTCCTTAGCCATTAGAGATGCATAATCCACGATTTTTGAATAACAAATAATATTGCTATTGTTATTTTTAAATATGCGTTCCAAATATCTGTTATTTCAATCATATTATTAATTAAAAATTATTACTTAATATTAAATATAAAATTTATTAATTGCAATTAATAATTAATTTACTAATTTAAGTAACGTGTGATTGAATTAATTTATCTGTTTCAGCTTACTTCTTAAACTTTATTTTTTTCTCAAAACTATTTATTTAATTTATTTATTAGAGTGAACCATTTTCTGGAAAAGATGAGTTAAAAATATGTCATTTCTTTAAAATGTTTACTTTAGTTCTATATTCTACCAATAGATGGCGCCAGCAGTAAGCAGAATACATGTAATCAAAGTCAATCATGTCACGAGTAATTAAAAATGATCTGTATGGAATAGTGCATCATCAAATACGAATATCGGTCACTCCCGTAAAGTGGAGCGGTGGCTTCGCACTTTCCGGTGAAATCACCGCTCCGATAAATTTCAGTGATATGCAATTCAATGATACAATACGATAATTCCAATAACGGGTCCGTTCACTTTTCAATCCAATCACAGATTTCTTTCGAGAGCTTCCATTGGACAGAGCGTATCGATTGTTATTTTCCAGTGAAGTCACCTCTCCGGCAAATTTCAGTGATATCGTATCGATTGTTACTCTCTATCGTGATCCAAAACCTGTAATCGAAATATCATCAGTAAGATCGTATCAAGAATTTGAATCACACCCCTCTTTGAAAAGTATTGATCACTTGTATTTGTGACTTTTTGATATTCGTTACGTAATAACCGCTCTGAAAATATTCGTCATCCCTATTAGCCATGCCATGCCTTCACTCCCCAGTTCTTAAATGCTAACGTGAGAACTATCTTCATTCTATAATTTTTATTCTGTTAAGGTTGACATAAATGCCATATTATAATACATATCATCATACTCTTTTTTCATTTCAAGATTTTACTAATTCCTAAAATAAATAAAGAAATACGAACTTATTAACAATTTAAAAGAAAAAGAAATCAGTTTGGAATATATGTTAAATCAATATAAAAAGATATTTACTGAAGTGTAGAGATTCACAACAGTTTCCGGTTGAGTTCCAACAAAGAAAAACATGTCAATTATTCCACCAGTTGTTCGGAAAGTAATACCAGGCTCAGGCAATAACACCACATCTGTAAATGTATTTACCGTGCATCATATGCCATAAATAATTACATACTTCACATGTGAGAAATTAAAATTGATAATAAATCGGATTACCCATAGCATTGCTGTTCAGAAAAAGAACTCCATGGCTGTTCGAACTGTTCTCCAAACATGTGTAGAAAGGATGAACGCCATACAAATTGGTGTATCCCTACAAAGAAACAGAGTTCAATTTATAATTGCATTTTCTTTTCATTCATCGTCACTCAAAATGTAAAATAAGTGCATTATTCAGTTCACATAAGTTTTAAATATATAAGAAATTCAACAGTTTGAATTTGAGTCATTTGAGCATAGCTCTTAGAATGTATTATGAATAGAGAAGTAAAGTATGGAAAATTCATTATAAAATTAATAAGAATATTAAAGCAAAAATGCTATATTTTTCTTAATACCTTGTATAATTTATATATATATATATATATATATATATATATATATATATATATATATATATATATATATATATATATATATATATATATATATATATAAAGTAACCAATCTAAAAATCATGAAAAATCATGAAATCTAAATCATGAAAAATTAATAAAGGTCTGCACTTTTATATATGACGAATATTTAAATGAAAATATCATTCCTAAAAATAACTGGCTTGAGTTATGTAATTTTAATATTACTGAAAATTACGTGTTTAATGGTATTAATTTTTATAAACAAGTCAAGGGCATTCCAATGGGGACAGCTTTCTCAAGTGCTTTAGCTAATATTTTCCTGCATTACTATGAGAAAAAAATAATTAAATATAATTTAATAAACGGGTGGAGATATATTGATGACCTACTTTTGATTAACTTCGACAATACTAATATTATTACTAATTGCTATCCAAAAGATTTAATTCTAAAAGATACAAATATAAATCAACTTGAGGCTACCTTTCTGGATTTAAAAATCGAAATTGCTAATGATAAAACAATAGTTGGTATATACGATAAAAGGGATGATTTCAACTTTAAAATAACAAAACTATGTAACTACCATTCCAATCTAAACTCTAAAATTTTCAAAAATCTAATTTTCTCACAAGTTAACAGGATCAAAAGGGTTTGCAATAATAAAAATTCTTATATTGAAGCATCAAATATCCTCCTTAAAAATTTAATTAAAAATGATTTTCCTAGAAATTACTGTAATGTCAATTTTTTAATTAAACAAGGTATGGTTTGGGATTAATCTTTTGGCTTAAATAAAAATAGAAATTTACTTGCATATTGGATCACTCAATAGATGGCGCTGGGTGCCTACCTCTGTTTACATAATTTACCGTTAACTTTCAAAAACAGGAAATCACAATCGATTGTTTAAAGTTTCATTCACTGTTGGATGGTATGTTCTGGCCTTTTCGTTTTTAATTTTAATTTTAATTTTAATGCTGTTTTTGTTTTTATTGTTATTGTTTTTATTGTATTTTTACTTTGTGGTTTTTTCTAATTTGTTATTTTGTATTTCCTTTCTGTTAAAATGGTATATCTCTTGAGCATAATTTCGGGGGATTTTCGGGTCACGAGGAATCATTATTAGACTTAATGTCTGTATGTCCTCACAGAAAAAATCCCTTTATTTGAATCCCTGCCTGAGGGTGACCCTTGAAAAAGTCTTCAGGCCGGATTCTTTTTTAATATTTTTTAATAATTTTTTTGGTTTAATTTTTATTTGATTTTTGTTTTTCCTATTAACTTGATTCTAATACTTTTGTATATATATATATATATATAAATTAATATTATATGTTATATATTTACTAAAGTATAATCAAAAGTCAAGCAATTCCTATTTGAAAAATTGCGAAAAATGTAAAAGTGAAAGTTAATGACAAAAAATGTCACTAGACAATAACACTATTTAGCTTACAAGTGATGAAAAATAAATTGTCTTCAGAATTTTCCTGCATTTTTACTTACTTTTTTTGCCATTTATTTCTTTAATGTATATTTTAAAGAATAATATAGTATTATAATTATATTATTTTTCTTGATATGAAATTCATAACTTTATTTCAACATTAGAACGTAAAAATTTTATTTAGTCATAATTTTGAAACCAGATAGCTTCAAATAATAAAATTTGATGTTGAGGAGTAACTTTTGAAATAGTAGTGAAATTGTGAGGTGAAAGTGAGCATTCCACTTAAAAAAGTTATTCTTATTTCACCACGTAAATGGACATTTTTGAAACTTTTCCTTTGAAAAATTTCAGAGGACTATACTTATTTTCAAGTTACGCATTTTATATCATTGTATAATGGCTATCCCAAAATAAAGCTCGATTTCTGCTTTATATTTCCAAGAATATTTGCTTATTTGCTGATAATCTAATGTTACTAGAAAGCCTTAATTGTCCTAGTATAGTCAAGGATCTGTCGTGGTTGAGTTGTTGTGGACCGAACTCGCAACGTTGGGGTTCCTAGCCGCGTAACATGACCACTAGACAAAAACAATCCCTATGTCCGGACGTTGTTAACTGGCTTATGAAGTTACCACCACAGATCAATTATAGATCAGGGTCCTTGTGATACAAATAAACTTTTAATCTCTATTTACTACAAAAATTATTGTGAAAACGAACAAAAACAGATTAATCGCAATTTACATTCAAAATTATACAAACTTACCTTAAGGCCGATACGATTTTATCTGACAAACAAAGTTTATTTTTGAAGAATATTTATTATACCATTTAAAATAGAATGAAATTGCTAATTTTATTTCATTTTCTACAATTTTTTCAACTATCAAAGCATCAACCATGTTTAATGACTCATTTACGTTTCAATGGACACAAGTTATACAAAAAAAAAGTTACCAATTCTTCAAAAGAAAAATCAGTAATGATTAGTAATGAATTTCGTTATAAAATTTCCAGTATTAGAGTCTAAAATAAAAAAAAACTAAATGAAATTATATTTGTCGATCTTTGCATACAAGTCTGTGGTGAATAGCATATAAGCCAGTTAACAACTACGCTACACGAGCGTACGCTTTTGTATCCTGGTTTAGTTACTGGACTGCGAACCACAAGGTCTCAGGTTCTATCCTCGCGCATCTCATACTGCTAAAAGTCGAAGTCAGAATGAACTTGATAGATTAAATGGAATATTGGTTTTTAAATGAAATTATAGATCGCAATTAGTTATTTTGGGCAAAATCCGTTTAAATTCCAACTGATATCAATAAAGCAAAAATCATTGATATCATTCCATATCAATAAAGCAAATAAAAAGCTGTGAGGCCTTATTAAGCATGACTATAAGAAATACGCACCCCTTCCGGAAATCGATCACGCGCAAACATGGGCCATGTCCTATATTCCATATCATGCCTAAGACTTGGATGGACATGTTCACCGAGGCCATAAATGTTCTTCGACGGCAGGTAACTCGATATTTGGAGGTACTTGTCGCTCAAGATCAACCCTCCAATTTTCGTATCCCAGCTATAAAAGAAATTTCAGGTTTAAAAATCTAGAGCATAAACTTTGTAAATCACAACTTATGGAGCTCAATAAATTGTGGGGGATAATATTTCTGTTTTATTTATTTTTATTGATTTATTCAATTTTTGAAATTTCATGAAAAGTACAGTTAAGTGAGAAAGCAAGTCATTTACAAAGTTCTATTCATCAACCAAAACATAATATGTGGTATTTTTTAAATGTGCTTCCTCAAAATTTTAAATCTCTGCAATGATGGCCTTTAATAGAAATCTTAATAATCCTTTCAGTCAGAATGGTTTCAAAAAAGACTTGTTTATAACCATTAAAAAAATCATGAATAAAAATTACAGTCTGCCAATTTTAAAAATTTCTACAGGGAATTATTTTTCTCTAGAAATTTACAATGCATTAATGAGAAATATAAGCGAAAAAAAACCTTTTAATACAAATTTTTATTTGTGCATTATAAAACAGTGAATAATTTTTAAAAAAACCAAAATACTCAAAATTTCAAAAGCATGATTCACAGATAGAAAATACTGTAGATAAATGAGAACTCTAACTAAATTTACTATTTATTTTAAATTTTAAAAATATTCAAAAACTAACCGCTTTTGGTGACCAGCTTGTTCGCCTAGATTGTTGATCTTTTAGGCAATGAAACGATTAATAAGGAATGTATTTATAAAAATATCAATGTGCTATTTATATGATTGACGAGACATGAATTTAATTTAATGTATCGACTATAAATTATTGGGGTAAAAGTTAAAAATTATATAATTTACGAATAAAAGTGGAATTGAAAATCCTACTTCAGAAGTCATGTCTAAAAGAGGCAATTTTTAAATCTTACTTTTAAACTGGCAAAGTGATTCGACAGTTTGAATTTCATCATATCATAATATCAGAATAAAAGCAATGTAATTTAAAAGAAAATATTAAAAACAAAAATAAAACTTGTACGGAAATCAAACTGATATCACGAGAAAAGTAATTTTTTGAATTTTAAACTGATGAAGAAACCATTTCTGTGAGATAATACTTTTGGAATATGTGAAAACCAGTACATATTTCCTCTGACTAAAGCGAATGACACGGTAGTAAACCAACAAATGAGGATTTATAATAATATTTTGCAGGTCCAACTGTTAAGCGAAGTATCGAATTAAATGCAGGTGCAAAAACGTTCAATGAAGCAATCAACAAATTGTATAATGCTTTGTTTACATTTGATTGTTGCCATTCAACAATAAGTAATAAGATCAATTTCTGTTTCACACAAATTAGAGTTTTATAAGTATATATATCTTATTTCATGGGAAATTTAGAATGCCTTCTTTCTTTATATTATTGTTAGCGTCTCAAATTTTGATGCTCTTTTGTTATGAACATTTGTTTTTTTCTTCTTTTTCTAGTATGCTGATTAAAATATGTTTATAAACTTTCATTTTCATCATTTTTGATATTTTGCTTCTTAATAATGTCTTAATTCATTTGTGGTAATACGGAATGTTAAAGGCAAACCCACTAGAAGATGGCGTGTATCTTTGGAATAAAAATTTAATTAAAATCAATGAAATAATAATTATCCTCTGAAAAATACTAAAATATTGTTTTGTCAACTGTAATACAAATCAATTCAAAATTTCAGAGGACTAGCATATCTGCAAATTAGTGAAAAACGATAGAGAAATTCCATCTCCAAAAACATGAAACAAGTCATGAAATGCCTGTAATAAGTGAGAAGTAAATATTTGTAAATACAAAAACTATATTTAATTGGATTTGTATTTGTAAATGCAAAAACTATATTTAATTGGATTTGGATTTTTAAATACAAAAATTATATTTAATTGGATTTGTATTTGTAAATGCAAAAACTATATTTAATTGGATTTGGATTTTTAAATACAAAAACTATATTTAATTGGATTTGTATTTGTAAATGCAAAAACTATATTTAATTGGATTTGGATTTTTAAATACAAAAACTATATTTAATTGGATTTGTATTTGTAAATGCAAAAACTATATTTAATTGGATTTGGATTTTTAAATACAAAAACTATATTTAATTGGATTTGTATTTGTAAATGCAAAAACTATATTTAATTGGATTTGGATTTTTAAATACAAAAACTATATTTAATTGGATTTGTATTTGTAAATGCAAAAACTATATTTAATTGGATTTGGATTTTTAAATACAAAAACTATATTTAATTGGATTTGTATTTGTAAATGCAAAAACTATATTTAATTGGATTTGGATTTTTAAATACAAAAACTATATTTAATTGGATTTGTATTTGTAAATATAAAAACTATATTTAATGGATATAAATAAAGAAAAAGAATAAGTTTACTCCAAAAAAGAATTTGAGAATTCCTTTGCAGTAAATACTTTTTGTCAATTGCAATTTTAGAAACGGTTATAGAATTACAATAATATTTTTTTCTGATAATTTTTACCGAGAAATTTTAATGAAAATTTCTCACAAGTCGGTCTGAAACCTTTGAAGATATATTTATAACAGCTGCGAAAAATCTAACGAGTTGGAACTGGAAAAAAAAATGCATTTATTTTATTATTATCTCTAACAATGAATGCTGATAATTAAGATTAAACAATTGGATTACGAATTCCAATTTAGAAAAGAAGAAAAGACGGTTAAAAAAAATCATATCTAAAAAGTCTATTTTATAAAAAAGAAAAGAAAGAGAAATCCGAAAATGGATGATAATCAATATATGTATCTTGTATAACTTAATATTATTGATTAAATAAAATGCAAGATTCTAAAATGCGCTGGAATGATCAGCAAATGTAGCTGAAAATTAGAATTATTAAGGTTGTAATACTGACTACAAGCTCGAAATATTAAATATTATGTAATGCGATTGATTAAATGTAGATGGCGCTTCAATAGTGAAAAAATTCTGTTCGCGTGACATAGAATATTAGAAAAGAGGTTGTTGGAAAAGCGAATGCCTTGTATTGAGCTTTTTCTTTTTGAAGAAAAATAGGTGAAACTCTGGATGAAGCGTATTTTTTTTAACACCAAACTTCATAGATTAAGGATATTAGTATTCAAAATTAAAGCATTAGATGGCATTGGAATAAAAGTGTCTAGAGCAAGAGTAGTTTTAACCTTGAAGAATTTGGAAACATCTGTAGACAATATCATGTCACATAGAATGCCCAATCCAGTTGTAATCCAATAGCTGACATAAATAGTTCTGCACTTCTGCGACTAAAACCGACCAAATTACAGAGCTCTGAATATCACTATTTTAGATTATTTTAAGGTATCCGACTACGTTAAAAACACTGGTTTTCGCCCACGTTGGCGAATTCTTCTTTTATTATTATTTCTTATAGTTCAGGCTTTCCTCTTTCCAAAATAGTATTTTCTAGGAAAAGGAAGGTCTGATCTATCATCCGGGATAATTTTAAACAATTTTTTAGCTAAAATATTTCTTTAATTTCAATTTTCTTAAAATTTAATTTTTATAAAAATTATTCACCGTTAACATAATATCTCAAAAACTAATAGAGGTATTTACATAAAAATTTCAGCGTGTGTTTTAAATATTGTGGGCAATGAAATAGACCAAAAGTTTTATTGTTGGTGAAATACTTTTTCATTTATAGGTGTTTTTAGAAAAATTAAGTTGTAAATTTATGGAAAAAACGTATATATACGTACATTTTTACCCATAATTTCTTTGGATCTCAAAATGTTTCTTAGATTGGTTCATTTCATTCATCATTATATTCTATAACTTGTGTACAAAGAAAAATAGGATAGCTGCATTACAATTCTGTGTAGAGTGTTAACCGTTTAGGTTAAATTTCATTAAAATTTACTACAAATTTTCCTATTTCTCAAAATATATTATATTTCCAAATAATGTTTTTGTATATATAGTGTTTATAATTGACAATACATCTAAAAACCATAAATAGTTTTTAAAAAATCCAATTTTTCAAAAATATTGCTTCGAACGTAGTCAGCTACCTTAATGGCTACCTCAAATTAGTTCCAATACACAGTGCTTCTATAAGTTGAAAAAAATTGGTGAAATGAAAGTTGAAAAGAGGGAAGTTTACATTTAGCAGATTATTCGCGAAATTAGAAGGAGTAACAAGCGCTCATCTTTCTGCGTTTCACCCTTCACTAAAGTACAATAATCGAAAAGTGCTTATCTGAAATGAATGAAACGAACAATAAATATTTAGAAATTTACCAATAAAATACACAGTGGAATGATATATTGTTATATCTGTCCTGATAATTATTAAGCAGTTCAGTTTAAGAGACACTCATTTACAGCTAATATTTTGCAACGATACTTACATGATCGCGTTATCTGCCTTACGTCTGATTAAGAAAGAAAAATTAGCGTGATCGGAGGAGGATTTTTCATACTCCACTTCGTATGCCAGTTTTTCTTTGTTTATAGGTATCTTCTCCTTTAGCAGAGGGAATTCATGCTGCACGGGAACTTCATATCGTTGATTGTTACTGTCTGAAATCTAGATGGAATTGAAAAAATTAACTAAAAAATGCATAATATTCTCATAATACATGTATATAACTCTTTTAGCGTAATATATGTATAATTAAAACAACTATACTTATTATAATGATTGTATATTTTTATATTGTTTCTTTTTACAAATTATTTTTTTATGTTGTAAAGTTAGAGAGGGTTTGGTACCTCAGTTGTAATCCTCATCCTATGATCATACAGAGTTCGATCTAAAACAGCCCTCGTGTGATTTAGAAATGAGGTATTAATATTACTATAGTGGGCTCACACCCTGCAGCTGGCTTGCACGTCATGTTATTCCTTGTTAAGAAAAAACTACACATGTTTATTGCTCGAGATATTTACAAAAGTGAGCAATGTACAGTCGACCACAAAATATCTTGAGCACCGGTACTGTTCCAGAATTTTCCATGATTGGAGAAATGGCGATACGATAATACGGATTGATTTTTTATCGATACGAAAAGATTCGTCTATCGTCATTGAATCGATTCTTCTGTTGTCATCGCTTCTATTTCCCCCAAACGATTGACGATTGCAACGAAACAATTTCAATTTTTGCCATTTCCGTGCATCTCGAAAAAAGTTTTTGCCTTTAAAAAATTTGTTACCAAGTTTGAATTTGAAAAAATGTTTCCATACATGGTATAAAAAAGGGGTATATTTAAATTTTGTCAATCTTGGAGAAATTTTAAATTTATTATAATCTTGAAGCATTTTTACATTTTTTCAAATTCAAATTTGGATAAAAAAAATTTAAAAAAAGGTTCCAAAGCAAATGGAAACAACTTTTTTCACCATGTATAGAAATGACAAAAACTATTCATTTTTCAGTTGGAAATTGTTTCGTTGCAATCGTCAATCGTTTGGAGAAAATGAAATCGATGACGACAAAAGAATCGATATAATGGTGATAGACAAATCGATTCGTATCAATAAAAAATCGATACGTTTTATCGTTATCGTCATTTCTTGAATCATGTAAACCTCTGGAACTATACCGGTGATCAAGTTATTTTGTGGCTGACTGTATAAGAAAGATTATGTGTTATATACAAATGAAAGTGAATACACGCAGCGCCACCTATTCCCAAGACGCTATAATTCGTAACAATAACAAACAAACAAAACAGAACAAAAATGAAAAACACATTTCATTATAAAAATAAGCTTACCTTTATTCTTACAATATTTTCAGTGATGTATATGACTTCAAACTTGACCAAAGGCATACTAGGTCCATAAGGAGTTGTAGCAGATTTGCTGCTCAAGAATGCGTTCTCTGAATTATTGGCAAGTACAGTATTAACTTTAATAACTTTGTAGCCAAATTTATCTTTCTTCATGAAGCATGCTGGACCGCTTTTGACATTGGCATATTCACAGCCATGAGCTTTGCAATCTGCTTCGTCTATAAATACATCCGAAAACACCATTTTCATCAGCTTTTAAACGTACTCATGGAAAAATAATAAAGAAACATTTTAATTAATATAAGTTAAATTGATGAAAATAAACTATTACAAACTATCTTCAAAGTTCTAATGCACGTTAACTTCAATAATAGGATTGATTTAGCCTAATGAACCTTATTCGAAGACAGCATCTTATCACAATTAATGGAAGAACTATTTTAAACAATATCTGCACAGAACATTCTAATAGCCATATTTGCAAAGTGATGAAATCGGTCCATTTATTGATAACGGGGATATAAGGTTTTACTTTCAGATATTTCTAGTAACTGGAGGATGATGATTACAATGTTAATTGATGAGAAAGTAACCATTTAAATGAAAAAAAATTTTCGGACTAGTAAATGACGTTGAGATGTTAATTTTTAAGTTGTACTAATTATTTTAAATGTTAAATTTTAGTTCACTTTACCTTTTATGCTGAATCAAACCTATACATTATTTTGAATATTTGTTTAGAATCACTAGAAAGGTCAGTATCTATTCACTTTTTGAAACTTGCACGATATACTGTTACGAATTTGTAATGTTACTTTTCAACGTAGTGGGTCTTCTGTTAAGGAAGACAATTTTACAGATAGCTCTAACGGACTCAGATTAATGAACCCGAAGTCGGCGATCATTTGGCGATAAATTTGAAGAGAAAACAAAGATTTCAGAATCGAGAGGAATTTTGACGACAGGTTCATTGGGATGTGATTAATGCTGGTCCTTGTAGAACTTTCTCTTTTCTGTCTCGAAAATTAAAAATAATGGGAGTTTGAGCTGCCTTCAGTCGTGTGTTGAGTAATCAGTCAATATTGAGTCAATCATAGTGTCAACAATGAGTTGTCAATCGAGTCAGCTCAAGCGAGTAATCAATGGAAAGTAGCAAACGTTCAAGAGACCTGAATATTTGAGTGAAATCTCTCTCCTAGAAGCTCTCCCTCTCCCTCAGAGCATTTTGTGCTGTTACGATTGTTTACTACTTATTTGCCCATTATATGCTGCTATTTACTGTAAATTCCAGCTCAGCTCAGGTGCCGTCCTCGTCATTTGACCATGGTTCTAGATCCCTCCCAAAATAGTCCTAGTGTTGCTTTAAAATGGGACGTTGATTTAACTGAACTAAAACCTCAAAATATGACAATCTAATTCCTCACAATAGGACTTATGGAAGGTGTGATGAGCCGAAATAACTCTACAATCAGTTGGAATAATTTATTTTTAACATATTAGAAGATTATAGTTAATTTACATAAAAGGATTCGATGATAAACTCTGAAGAATTAAGGTTAGGTGATAACAGTACACACCTGATACTTTGTATCGGTTAGGCAAAAATATCAAGTACACGAAACTGATACATATTAAGAACATGGGGTATTAAGTATCAGTTTTTGGATTCAATTGATACCAGTTGGTTATCTCTTCGACCTCGCTTGTTTTCGATCAGGCAATATTGTGTCAATCTGTTAAAAAATATGGTTTATATAGCCTAATTTACAGTTAAATCTCGGTGACGTTGTTAGCATGCGTGATGGTCTTTCTTTTTATTTGACGTATTTAAACTTCATCATTTGCAGATCTCTACCCTATATAATGGTGCACATAACATTGAAACACATCCACCTTCTCCCTATACTAACTACATCGACAAAGCTTTTCTTTCCTCTTGCCAACCATACCACTAGGGGCACCTCATAAATGAGAATGAGAAACTTCCGGTTTGTTGATTGGTTCTCGCCATCCTGATGGGTACAGAAAAGGAGGGGGGGGGGGGGTTGATTGCCTCCCATCGATGACGGGGCGCACTTCTCAAGGGAAGTGTTGTACCGTGGCCGGGGATGGCCCTTAGGACTCAACGACAGCTCCCACCAGTGTTGCTGTTGTGGCGGTCAGGTCATTCAGATTTTTCCGTGTGTCTTCTGGTTGGTCAGAGTAGCCGGTTATAAGTTCCTCTTTCCATCCACCCGTCCTTCACTGTTAAAACTATGTCCACCGGTAATCACCTCTTTCGAGGAAGCGAAATCACATTCTTATCAATATCAGCTACCAGTTTCTGTTCAAGCACAAAACCGAGTATCCGATTTCATTCCGACAAGAAAAGAATCTGTTACTTGATATTATCTGATACATTCGGGTCATCAATATCAACTTGTACCTGGTACAGCAAATCTGGATTTCAGCTCAGCTCTAAGAATTGTTATATAAATTGTTGTTCTTGTTGCTAATCTCCATGGTCTGACTTAGTCAGACCAAATCCAAAAATCTGTTGACAAGAAGAAAGTCAAAAACGAGAAAGGGAGAAGAATAAGTTTCTCCCCAAAGTAGTCCTAAGCAGTCTAGAATATGTTCAGCAGAGGCCTGATGTTGGCAGCATTTCGGGCAAAGAGGGTAAACTTTTTCACCCTGAGAAAAGAAAAGACATTTAAGGTGGCCCTCCCAAGTCCTACAGATTGCCTCATCGTGGCGGGAGGGTGTCCCTGGGCGGAATGGGTGAAGTACGTCGGGAGCTTGCTCCTGGTAGGGTCACCCAAGGCGTGAAGGCCATTCCACTATGCCCAGCTAAAATCTGCAGGCGAAGGAGCTAAGACAGTCTTCTACCTCCTGGTGCTCCAGTCTTTTGACTCACAGAAGCTGCACTTCCCTCCCCATGAATCGGTTGTTATAGAAATGAATTATGTTAGTCATATCCAGCATTTCGAGAATTAGCATGCCGGCTGTGCCGATTTGCATGTGAATTTTACTCTACTCAGAAATTCACCAGCAGGTATCGTTCATGAAAGTTCTTCTTTTTTGAGGTTTCCAGTCTAAGTACTCTGTATCCGGCTACTAGGGAGATTGTATCAAAATGTGGATAGAGATATTTCGTGAGGAATTAATTCTTTCATTAATTCAAGAAATACTTATTGGCCCCTCTTGATATGCAATAATATGGAGATACTTCAAATATGGGGATAGAGGCTGACGATTTGATAGTAGCTTTTGCTGCTTTGGTGGGTACATTAAGGATGTGGGGCTGAGTACCCCATTATCATGACAGAACCCACCCCTACGGGAGGAGTTGTACGTTTTCAAGTTTTATCGAGACATTCCTTTCCAAAATACATTATTAAGAATGATGAAGTCAGGAAATACATTTTTGATATAGAAACAGCTTAGAAATCAAATGAGTGGTGATTGAAAAAAACCATGTGAACCTACTCCGGCTACTCCGACCTGCCCAAAGACACACGGAAAAGGTATGAATAACCGGACTGCCGCAACAGCAACACTGTGGTTCAATCCTAAGGGCCATCACCGGCTACGGTACAATCCTTCCCTTAGTAAGTACGTCCGTCATCGATGGCAGGAGCCGACCGCCACCTTTTTCCAAAAACCAACCAACATGCCGGAAACTTCTCATCTTCAATGACGAGGTATCCCTCAGTGGGAGAGAAACCATCTCAAGTTGAACAAAAATCAAAATAATTGCTTTCTTTGATTGTCGTGGTATCCTGCATTATGAATTCCAACCAACTGGCCAGGCAATCAATAAAGATTATTATTTGAGTATTTTGCTCCTTCTTCCAGAAGCAATTTGTCAAAACCGAAGCGAAATATAACAAAAAATGTTTGGGGGTTTTCTCCAGGATAATGAATGCCCTTTGTAATCCTGCGATTATTGTGCGTGGACTTATAAACATGCAGCAAATATAGTTCCAAAAGCTTCAAATAAATTTTATATGGCATCATGTGACTTTTTCTTATTTCCACGGCTTAAACTGCTGCTGCTGCTTGGCCATCGTTTTGAGTCCATTAACCCGTTCGCTGCCATGAATCATGCCTGTGATTCGGATCGCTACCTAATAAGATGCTTCTTTCTTTACGATCTCTCAATTGTTAAATAGAAGAGAATATCTATTTGATAATAGGATGTGAATCACGGATGATACACATGGTGAATAACAATATAAATAAAGGAGATATTATCTAAACATTAGCGTGATGTATTCGCACCAAAATCTATGCTGAAATGATAACTTCTGCTGTCACCCGAATATGTGTGTCACGGCACTCAACATCTTAATTTGATAAAAAGATATTCGCTCCCGAATCTGAAGGGGATTTACAAAAACGATTTTAGGAATTGTTTTGATGATTGGGATAAAAAAAATGGCAGAAATGTATTGCATTCCAATTGCTTTGAGGAAGATGAGTACAATACATACACATTTCTAAACCGTTTCCATATACAAATTTAAAACTTTTGTTTTACACTACCATTTGAAGTACTTTATAATCACAATATTAATACATTTTCTATTTTTTGAGTCAGATTTATTCATTTTTCATACAAATCTATGAGAAATGAGATATGTACTATGACAAATGGGATATGGGGTATTCACTTCTTATACAAATCTATGGTAAAGGGGAAAACATCTATGATAAATCTACTGATGAGAATAGATTTTGTACGAATTCTATTCATCTACAATATTGTTTGAATTGCAATTCATTTAGCCTCTCACCTTTAAATCCCGGGCATTCTATCCTGTCCTTTGTATTCAGAACAGGTCCTACTTCAGGCGCATTCTTTTTAGCACGCACAAAGACAGCCAACAACACTATTAGAAGCAAAACAGCAAATGCAGCAAGCGAGCCAATTAAGATCAGTCGTGTCTTTCTCGATGGCGGCTCCTGTGAAGGAAATATAATTTTTCTAAAACTTGCAAAATTAGTTCTTATTTATTTATTAAGCCTAATATTATTCTAAAATTATTATGAAATTTAATTTTTCAAAATCGATTCATACATCATATTTTACTTAAGTAAAAAGTAATTGCATTTTGATTAAGGAGTCGAAATTATGCCGTTTCGAAGTAAAGTCTGAAATGACAGATTAAAGACATTTTACTTAATTTTGACAGTAAGTATTAATATTATACAAAGTGTCTTCTCTTATAGCGGCTTGATAGTTCAATTCTAAACTGTTAGAGAGAGATGTTTAGTTCAAATTAGAAAAATGCTTTAAACATCATGTTCCGTCTTAGAGATGTGTTTTCCCCTTTCCAGCTATGGTTGCCATGGAAACTAGCGCATGTGCAGTTTTTCTAAAACTTTCATTTGGTTTTTTATTATTATTATTATTATTATTATTATTATTATGTTCAATTATAGATGTAATGATAAATATTTTTGGGTTCTTGAATGTTTTCGTGTCCGTCAATAAATGTCACTCTGTGTTTAGTGATATATTTGATTCTTGAGACTTCGAATATAGATTTTAGATGTTAGATCATAGATAATTAAAACCACTGAGCCACATAATAGATTTATAATGGCGCGATTGCATTTGGAATTATTTGTTGAAAACTCTAGCGCCATAGAAATCATCTTGTCGAGAAGTATTGTCTGTGCAAATAAATATATTACTTAAAAAATAACAAAATCTGATTTTTATATTGTTCTTTGGAGCTATCAATCGCATTTTGTAACTTTTTGAAAAATATGTGTTTTGATTCAAACAACATAAAAAAATTTTCCCCCTGGTATCCGAAAAATCTGACGAAAAATAAAACAGCCCTTGATAGTAAAAATGTACTTCAGACACTGAAACATGGTGGTGGAAATGTGATGGTTTGAGGCTGTGTATGCTCATGGCGGTGTTGGAAAATTACACTTTATTGACACAAAAATGACAGCTTTAGGTTACATTGATGTGTTGCAACATAACTTATTAGACAGTGCTAGAAAATTGGGTATCGGTGGCACTTTCTTATTCTAACAAGATAACGATCCAAAACACACTGCGATACTAAACATGGTTGCTTTATAATGCGCCAAGAAGCCTTGAAACTCCACCACAATCCCCGGATATAAACCCAATTGAAAATGTGTGGATGCTATTGGATGCTCAAGTCCGAAAAAAAATATTACAAGTAAAAATAGTTTGAAAGAAGCACTCATGGAAGCTTGGGAAGAAATAGATCAAGAGACCACCAAAAAGTTAATAGAATCAATGTCAAGACGTCTTGAAGCAAATGTAAAAGTCAATGGAATGCATACAAAGTATTAAATTTCTACAAAATAATTATAATTATGCTTAAAATTTGTCCCTAAGTCAGTGTACAAATACTCTTTTTGTATAGTTTTTATAAAGTTTTATTCATTAATCAACTAAAGTTTATGTGATTGTTTTTTTTGTTGATATTTTATTATTATTTTACCTCACTAGAATATATTTCTGCAATTTTAACTTAGTTACCTTATTTTATTTTGCTATAATATTCCAAAATTGAAGTGTACAAATAAACATTTTGTCAATTGTACTATCCCACTAAAAGTTTAGAAATAAGTTACTGGGTGGCAATAAGAGTGCACATCCTGTATATCTATTAAAATAAGTAAAATCATATAAAAACTATTCTGATTGATTTGAAGTAGTGCGAGTGACAAATTACAAATCTTTTAATGATTATACAATGAATGATGGTAGAAAAAAATTGGATGGTTCCTTTTTCTTCTCCACGATTGTGCATTTAATGCAAACAATACCCCGACCTAACCAGAGGCCTTGCGGGAAACTTAATAGGGCCGCCAATGGGCAACCTCATCCAGCACGAAGGAAAAAAATGACATTTGATGACATCGGACATGTGCAAACAACAAAGAATCCTCTTGAGAAAACGCATATTGGTACAGAAAAAAAGCATAGAAAAAAATATTACATTTTACATTACTTATTAAATTTTGACACATTAAAAATGCATAAAATACATTAAATGCATGTGTACTTTTTACCTTAGGTGAGAACTAAAGTAAAGAGCTTTGACAAAATGTCCCGAATAGAAGATTTAATGGCTGGAATTTTTATGAGTTCTTCGACGTCAAGAGACATCCAATTTCATGGCCATTTGAGTCTGTGTTCTCTCCATAGTGTAAAGGCTTTGATAACGTGATTTATAGATCCTTTTTTGGTGCCACACTGACAAGTGGAACTTTTGTCAAAGAAACGACTTTGAAGCACTGAAAATATACCATGGCCAGTGTATGATTGATTAATATAAAAATCACTCTCAACTCGGTTAACAAAAACGTTTTAAAAATGTTGATAGGCTGTTCTCTCCTTGCCAATCTTAAATTATTATTTTTTTAGCTTCATTTCTGAGTTTGAGTTTGGACTCATGGAAAGGTATTTCTTGGATTTCTAAGTTTAAAGCTTCTATCGGCGTATGACTCTGCGTTTTAATGTGCAGATTGTAAACGCTCGATACATAAAATAAACATTTCTTATTTTAGGATATTACGACCAACGATTTAAAGTATTTTAAAGAAATTAAAATAAAAACACAAACTACGTCAAATCCAAGCAACGGCGAGCATCTCACTCGTTCTATTTATTTTTACAATATAATTCTCGTTGCCAGATGCAACAGCAGAAAAATAGTTTCATTTAACACAAAAATAATATATAAAATATTTTTGATGCAATTACTTCAGAAACAAACATGAACAATTATAACAATTAAACAAATACAAAACATTAATAATTATTTATAATATTTAGTTACGTGTGAACCACAATAACTTGCGATGATGAGTTGCGTTATTCACAATCTGTTCCTACATCACTCCCTTGCCAGTAACGAAGTTACGTTAATTAGAAAAAAAAATGAAAATGACATTTAAATTTAATATGAATATAATGCACTAGAACAACATTTTATGCATCGTCTGTAAAACGCGCAGGTCGTTTTATTTTCCTTCCACAACGTGTTTGTGTGGTTAAAGCAGGCAGTTTCTCGTCCTTTATTGAATCACTTAATGCATTCTTATGTTGCATCCTTTCAGTTGAGTCACTTCTTTTGGGTTCACAAGATGCAGGACTGTTAACAGTTGATGGCAATGGAGCATCAGAAGTGCCAAAATGTGTTAACTTATAGGCTGGTTTAATTCGATCAATAGAAATATTTACATGTTCACCTTTGATTAACAACGTGAAAAATTTTTGCGTTCGTTGTAATACTAAAAATGGTCCTTCATATGGCGGTTCTAAGGGTTTTTTTACGCGATCAATCCTAAGAAATACGTGAGTAGCTGTATTTAAATCTTGTGGAACAAAAATGTGTTGTTTGCATTTTTGCTTGGGTATTCTTGGTTTTACTATCTGCATCTGTTTTCGCAGATTATCAACAAAAGAATCTGTAATGGACACAGTTTTCGAATCTTCAAAAAATTCACAAGGTAATTTGATAGATTTACCAAATACCATTTCTGCTATTGTAAAACTACAATCGTCTCGAAGAGAAGCTCGTAAACCCATGAGAACCGTAGGCAACGACTCAGTCCATCGAATACAGTTGTGGCATCTAATGGTTGCTTTTAGCGTGCGATGTAGGCGTTCTATCTTTCCATTACTTTGGGGATGATAAGACGTCGTATGCCGTAATTTTACACCACAAATGATTGCTAATTTTCTGAATAATTCTGAAGTAAACTGAGTTCCTCGATCCGTAACCACGAGAGAAGGTACTCCAAATTGTGTTATCCAGCATTCGTAAAAAGCTTGTGCAACAACTTCAGCAGTGATCTGCCGTAAAGGAACCACTTCCATCCAAGATGTGTGTCTATCGATGCATGTCAAATAATAGATGTATCCATCCGATGGAGAATACGGCCCAATCAAATCAATATGAATTACACTAAAACGATCATCAGGCGGTTTAAAAGTTCCAAATTCGGATTTTGTATGCCACGAAATTTTATTTTTTTGGCAATGTAGACATGCCCGTGTCCAGTTGCGAACTTCCTGTTTCAGTGAAGACCAAATGAATCGTGATGATATTTCTTTAACTGTTGTACGAATTCCGGGATGAGCTAAACAATGGATTTGTTGAAACATCCGCATACGAAAAGGCTTTGGAATAAAAGGTCTAACCTTTGATGTAGATGTGTCGCACCATAAAGATTTTCCGGATGGAAGTTGACACTGCTTAAATTTCAAGGATTTACTGTAAAGTCGCAGTTGTTTCAGTTCGTCATCATCAATTCGGGCATCAGCAATTTGATCATAGTCTATAGATGGCAGGTTAACATTAGCAATTCTCGATAATGTATCTGCGACAATATTTTCCTGACCATTTACATGACATATATTTGGGGTAAATTGAGAAATATACTGTAAATGTCTCAACTGTCTTGGCGACGCTTTGCCGTTCTTTTGCTTAAAAGCAAAAACCAAAGGTTTATGATCAGTGAAGATTTGGAAATCTCTACCTTCCAAATAATGCTTAAAATGTTTTACGAACAAATAAATAGCCAAAAGTTCACGATCGTACGTCGAATAATTGGTTTGTGGCTCATTTAACTTTTTTGAAAAAAATGCGATAGGTTTCAACCCATCAGGTTCGTGTTGTTGCAAAACTGCTTCTATAGCCAAATCCGATGCGTCTGTGTGGAATTTGGAATTCGGAATTTGGATATGTCAACATTGGAACTTCTGCTATATCCATTTTGCATTTTTCAAATAATTTTACAATTGCCTCACTCCAAGGCACTTTTCTCTGATCTTTCTTTTTGGCACCTTTTAAAAATTCATGAAGAGGGGCTTGAGTTTCCGCAGCATTTTTTATGTATGGACGATAGAAGTTTAGAATACCCAAAAATGTACGCAATTTTTAGAGGGTATTTGGCAATGGATACTCTAATATGACCTTTACTTTTTCATGCAGGGGCCTTGATCCTTTAGCCGAAATTTTATAGCCCAAAAATTCTAGTGAATCAACTCCGAAAACTGATTTGCTGACATTTATGCGAAGCCCGTAATCGTTTAAGCGTTGAAAAACTATATTGAGATGTGAGCGATGTTCTTCTCTTCTGCACTAGAAGAGGCAATCAATACATCATCTAAATAAGGAAACACAAAGTCTAAATTTCGAAATACTTCGTGAATAAATCTTTGGAATGTTGCCGGAGCATTCCGCAAACCAAAACTCATTCTGTTAAATTCGTAAAGTCCAAATGGTGTAATAATAGCTGTTTTTTTCTTGTCCTCCTCTGCAACGGGAATATGAAAATAGGCCTTAAAAAGGTCAATTTTAGAAAATATGACTTTGTTTGGCAAAATGTGCTGAAAATCTTCGAGTCTAGGAATTGGATATCTATCTGGGAGTGTTTGGTCATTCAACCTTCTGTAGTCCCCGCATGGTCGGATAGATCCATCTTTCTTCGAGACCATATGCAGTGGACTGGCCCACTCTGATTTAGATGGACGAATAATATTATTGTCCAGCATAAACTTAAATTCCTGTTTAGCAGTTTCTAATTTCTTCGGATCTAATCGCCTTGCTTTAGAGTACACTGGTGGTCCCCTAGTTTCTATGTGGTGTTTTATAGTATGCTTTACATCAGAAACAAAAAAAATTGGGTTTTGTAATAGATGGGTACAAATACAATAAATCTGAATATTTACAGGCACTGTACATTGTATTTACACTGACGTTTAAGGCAGGTGCAACTTTACCTTGAGTAGAGAGGTTAGTTATTCCATCAATTAATGTTTTATTCTTAACGTCAACTAACAAATGGAAACGATTTAGGAAATCTGCTCCTAAAATTGGCTGTTTGATATTTGCTATGACAAAAGGCCATTGGAATTCACGACGTAATCCCAAATCAAGGGTTAATACTTTCGTTCCATATGTTTCAATTTCAGTTCCATTTGCAGCATATAATTTATAGTCACTAGTTGAAATTTTTTTTGCGGTATTGGGAATAATACTAACATCAGCTCCACTGTCCACAAGAAAACGCAAACCCGTTGTTTTGTCAAAGACAAATAGACGGTATTTACGGAAATCCTGATTTACTTCCGCAGCAGAACTCACCGTTAAGTCTGCTGCTGATGCTAGCTTTCCGAATTTGCATTTTTCCACTCGCAAGGTTTCTTGCATTTATCAGGATAACATTTTGCTCCAAATTTATAATGATAAAAACAGTACTTACCAGCAGGATTAAATCGTTTACGAGACGCGCTGCGCCCCCGATTGTTTTTATTAGCAGCTCTGCTCTTTGAACGACTGCGTTCAAGTTGTAAGCGGTTGATTTTACGCTCTAAAGAAACTATCTGCGAACGTAAACTATTTATTTCACTATCCTGCTGTATATCACCTCTAGATGTAGCATATATTTCCCGATTCGGATGCATTTCTACAATACGGTCAGCCATTTCGGCAAGTTTCCGGATATCTTCATTGCTGACGATTAGGATATTTCGGATGGAATCCGGCATTTTTTGAAGAAATAGAGTTTTCAACACATTATTCGAAATCCCATCTGTCGCCAAACTACGCATTTTTTGAAGTAGTTGAGTTGGCCGTAAATCGCCTAACTCCATTTCTGACACGAGCCGCTGAATACGTCTATTTTCGCTTTCTTTAAAGGTATTCAGCAATCTCTCCTTCGCAGCGGTATATTTATTTTCATTAGCATCAGTGACTATATCCCATAAATTTTCAACAAATTTTGGTTCCATCTGCGCAATTAAATAATGAAATTTTGTTTCCTCTGATTTAATACCACTAATGGAAAATTGCGCCTCCACTTGGTAAAACCAAATTTCTGGCTTTTCTGTCCAAAATAGAGGAATTTTTACACTAACCTTGGCTACTTCACCATTAGATGCTGTATCCGCTGCACTTAGTTTCGGTTCGTCTTTTTCGCTGGTCGCCATTGCAGTCCTGTTTCCGGGTCACCACTTTATCGGCGTATGACTCTGCGTTTTAATGTGCAGATTGTAAACGCTCGATACATAAAATAAACATTTCTTATTTTAGGATATTACGACCAACGATTTAAAGTATTTTAAAGAAATTAAAATGAAAACACAAACTACGTCAAATCCAAGCAACGGCGAGCATCTCACTCGTTCTATTTATTTTTACAATATAATTCTCGTTGCCAGATGCAACAGCAGAAAAATAGTTTCATTTAACACAAAAATAATATATAAAATATTTTTGATGCAATTATTTCAAAAACAAACATGAACAATTATAACAATTAAACAAATACAAAACATTAATAATTATTTATAATATTTAGTTACGTGTGAACCACAATAACTTGCGATGATGAGTTGCGTTACTCACAATCTGTTCCTACACTTCCTTGGCTAGTGTATCTACTTTTTCATTTCCAATATACCCCTGATGAGCTCTGATCCAAATCATTTCACACCCAATTTCAGCAGCTTTTTCTTTTGGTTAACCAATATTATTATTTATTTTTTTGTTTCACTAAAGGAATCAAGGTCCATTAAAGCCGATCTGGAGTCATAAATTATCTTCACCCCTTTTATATTGCGTTGAGCGACAAACTCTAGAGCATTTCTGATTGCTACCACTTCTGCCGTAAAAACAATTGCATTGTCATTCAATCTAAATTTTCTAGATTCTTTTTCTTGTTCATTTTTGTACCATACAAAAGCCTCCCGCCCCCAAAATTTTAACCATCTGTATAGATACTATTACCTTTAGCCATAACAATCCACATAGCAGCTCCATGTAATTCTTTTGATTTCCCATGGTAGGATAGATGCTTCAAAATCAAAGTTGCACTTATTATCTGTATATTCTGCATTCTTTGCTTTCCTAATTAACTTAGTCGCCTCGTTTTGTCTTTTAATAATTTTATCGATTGGGGGACAATCACTGAGAATTCGAATTGTGTCTGTGGATGTCGTGCTATGGGCTTTAGTTATATCCAGTGTGGCCCGGGATAGGCTGGTTTGTAGAGCGTTGGATTCGCGTCCCTTGGTTAAGAGTTCGAACCCCGCCGACCAAAGACTCTCCGTATGTGGTGGTTGGTGCACGTATAAATCTATTGTGGTCACAAAGTCCTCCATGTCGGGAGTAATACCACTGGGGATACTGGATCAGGGGTGATCGTTCTCTGATTCAGGTCTAAATTACGATCTGTGGATGAGTGAGTGAAGTTCGCCCCGTAAAAAAGGCTGTGACGTGTGTGTAGCTAAGCCGTTCTCTTGGCCCTAGATGGCGCTACTATAAAAATAAGAGACGCTCCCCCACCGGCTTAAAATCGGTGTCTGCGTAACAGCGGTCTTGTCCATGGCAAGTACCATAAGAAACAACAGTTATATCAAATAACGGAATATTTTGAAGCTGTTGAAGTTTATTTATTTGCCTGACTTTTCTCTAAAAAATGAAAATATTCCGTCAACAATATCAAAGACTGACCTTAGACCATGATGAAAATTAAATATAACATAGGGGCTGCAATAATTTACACTTGAATTCCAGTGCAAGAGCCAAAAAACGAAACTATTAAATATTCGTAGTAAGTTCTTCCCCAAGAATGGAAAGTTTTGAAGCATTGTCTTCCGTTTATTGCATTTTTTAGGGACTTTCTTGATGTTAGGAATTTTTGTAAGAATTTTCTTAATTTCCTTCATGATATTGAAGAAATATGGCAGTTTAGCTTTACTGTATAATTTCAGAGGGTAGATTGACTGTTGGAGCTGGTTTCGGACAAAGTTTCGGATAATGATAATATTCATTCATTATTCGAAATCATTTGGGATTATCATAAGGATAATATTTATTGGCTGCCATACTATTTGTAAATTGCGAAATTTCTCATCAAAAATGGTTCTTATACTCTGCTATTTTTGGACAAACAACTACCAAATTTGTCAACTAATTTGTTTTTAGATGAAAGATGGTCACTTGGAAAATTTTTTTCAAAATTTCAATGATACTTTTTATTAAAAATTAATCAAAATTTTCACCTTTTCTCATATAAGTTTTGAACATGTTTAGAATTTAAAAAGAATAACATAATTTAAAATTTTAACATACTTTTGCGTTATTTTTGCGTAATATTTTTCACTAATTTAAAAAAAGGTTTGCATTTTTTAAGCGTATTTTGCAGCAATACTTTTTACTGTTTTAATTATTGAATTTGCCGGCGTCCTAGTCTAGGGGTATCGCGTCTTCCCCGTGATCTAGGCGTCCCGGGTTCCAGTCCTGGTTCGGGCATGGTTGTTCTCTAATCAGTGAGGTGCGTGAATGCCCCCCCCCCCTGTGAAAAGGGGTTGTGAAAACGAGTGTGTGCGTGTTTCTTCTTCATATGAGCTGGAAGTCAGACTTCTGACCTCGGACGCTCAGGGGTCTTTACCCTCAGAAGCTCCCGTGCAAAAACTTGGCTTAAAATAGTCACGCGAAAAAAAAATACTGGATTTATATCATTACACAAAGGGATGATATTAAATCGATTCTTTGTGTGTCTGTGTGCTTCATTGCTCCTACATAAATACAAACATATATGCATACGTACTACGAATTTTAAAAATGAAATAAAAAGAGAGAAATTAAATCTAAAGCACGGTCACGTAACGATGTTATGGACTAAAAATTCAAATCTCTTCATTTTATTTACTTATTAATTCCCAGGGTTTAGCTGATGGAATATCGTGACCAAATCTCGGATTTCCGTCTCTAAATGAGATTTGTATGGACTTCACCCAGGGGGAAAAATTCTTATTTATACCTGCAAAAATTCGAATAACGATAAATTCTTATCAAATCACGGAATTCCAGGTAACCTCAAATATTATTTTTTATTGTAAGATCTGAAATTATGAAAGCAAATCTTCTTTCTTTCAAACACTACAGACTGCGACAATTCCCCCGAAAGATAAAATTTAAGATAATCTCAAAATGAGAGGCGTTGATCTAACAACAAATCGCACTTAACCCAATACTGATAAGGCTTGTTCATCGGCAAATTACCCCAAATGGGACAATATCGAATGAAAAAAATATATAAATAACTGAAAGAGAAATACTACATTTTTCATTATGATAAGATAATAATATTTCGGAAATGGAAAAATCTCGTCATAAAATGCAATTTTAAAGTTATAATTTTATTATGTTTTATTTCAGCTCTCTATGAAATAATTATTTCGTATTCTGTACCAGCGGTAGTGTTTTTCTATGGGATTTCCAGTATACGCGAACAATGAACTATGCTTTATATTTATTTTGTCGAATAATGCACAGAACTGAAAAAGAATTCGAATGTTTGTCCGGTGATGAATTATATCCTAAATTTGTTATTCAAAACTGTAGTTGTTGTGTTGTGATTTAAGGCACTTTACAAGCCCGCTGACAGTTATTCAAATAATGGCCAAATAACTTATTTCTAAAGCTTTGTAGACATATATTTCGAATAGGAAAATGCTTTAAATAACGTAAATGAATATAATCTTTGTTGTTTGAATCAATAAATGTCTACTTGATAATACTGGTGTCATATAGTTACAAAAACATTTTAGAAGCTGTAATATTTTAAACAAAAAAGAAAGCTACACTCTTCTTCTACTCAAACTGAATGATTTAAAAAGCTTCGAAAATCATTATTTTTGACGATTTTAGACCATTTCAATCAAGGCTGAAAGATTCGCGAATCCGATGTTAATTATTCTGTGAGGTGATCATTGATTGGTTTAAGGGAAACTGATAACTGAACTGATTGGTAATTAAAGCCGAACTCGCCCTATCCATTTCCCCATGCCTTTCCTTTTTGATGGATTATATTCACATGCAAATGAGCTAAAAGCGTAATTTTGGGATATTTTTTAAGAAAAGATATAAACATGGAGATTTGTCAAAATCTGGAGGTTTCTTATTTGACTATCGTAGCATTTTCTTGTGGAGAGTTCGTTATGGTCCCACCAAAACTTTATTGCACACTCTCTAATACATTTGTCCTGCCAGAGAACGCCTTAGATGACAATGGTATACAATAGCTACGAAATTTGAACTTTTGGTGTAAATTTAGCATTTTTACACTCTATTAAACAAATTTTTTGGTGTAAATTTAGCACTTTTACACTCTATTAAACAAATTTTTGGTGTACATTTAGCACTTTTACACTCTATTAAACAAATTTTTGGTGTACATTTAGCACTTTTACACTCAATTAAACAAATTTTTGGTGTACATTTAGCACTTTTACACTCTATTAAACAAATTTTTGGTGTACATTTAGCACTTTTACACTCTATTAAACAAATTTTTGGTGTACATTTAGCACTTTTACACTCTATTAAACAAATTTTTGGTGTACATTTAGCACTTTTACACTCTATTAAACAAATTTTTGGTGTACATTTAGCACTTTTACACTCTATTAAACAAATTTTTGGTGTACATTTAGCACTTTTACACTCTATTAAACAAATTTTTGGTGTAAATTTAGCACTTTTACACTCTATTAAACAAATTTTTGGTGTAAATTTGGCACTTTTACACTCTATTAAACAAATTTTTGGTGTAAATTTAGCACTTTTACACTCTATTAAACAAATTTTTGGTGTAAATTTAGCACTTTTACACTCTATTAAACAAATTTTTGGTGTCATTCTTAATCCCTGGCATGAGTTAATAGTATCCAAAAATCGGATTTGTGTTTAGACACATTTTTCCTCAATCGACGGAAGCAAAAATTTGACTCAAAACTACTCTTGTAGTCACAAAATTCCATACCTAATTTGATATATTTATGTCATTGCGTTTTTCAATTATCACATGCACAGGGTAATTATAATTAAACTTCCCGTATAAACAGCATCCTGCAACGCAAACGTGAACGGATTGCAACGACATTTGGTATATAGACTATACACGAGATGGGCTCACGGAATTTCGAAAAGAAAAAAAAATTAGTTCCAAATGTCCACCAGAGGACGTCTTTTCCAGAAAAAAATTAATTTTAACACAATAAACAACCAAAACGAAATATCAAATTTTACATAAAATTTGATAGAAATCTGCAAGTTTGATGTAAAGATAATATACCAAACTTCAACCGTCTAGCTCAAGCCGTTTTTGAGTTATCTTTGTCACAAACAGACGGATGGACATTTTCCAAAAATGTGATTTTATATTTCAGGGAGGTCTAAAACTTGAAGATTTAGACGTGGGTTTCGAGTTTGAATTTTTCGACAATTATTGTACTTGCCCTATACTACGCATGCAAGAAAGTTAAAAAAAAACACAGAGTTCAGCAGCACGATTAACATTTATATTAAAGATATGCAAAATACAAATATGATTCAAAATTTTAGCAAATAAATAGAAAAAAACTCCAACTCCCACCCGTCCCTCCTTTTTTAACCTGATAAATGGTAAGGCATGTTCCTTCTCATTATTTACGCGTTCTTTTATTCTTGCAATAGCAATAAATTTCTCTCTCCCGTCTTTCCTGATACTCAAGGACAAAATCCTGATACTATGGGCAAATTCAATATGTATAGTGAGTACAGTAAAATACTATAAGGATTGTGGTAAAACACATGCATTAGATCGTATACATAGATATATATTCACAATTACCCGATTAACAAATTTTGGTTAATGGACGATGATTAAATTTTCTTTATACTTATATATGACTTTGATTGGTCTTTTCCATTTATAGATATACATGATTTTGATATTCTTTGGATGTTAGTGAAAATATTTTCTTGACACACGAAATAAAAATCATCTGTAAAATTTCATTTTACATGTCATTATTGATTTTGAAGCATAATAAAATATTCTCAGAGAAAATTTATAACAGAAGATTATATATATATATATATATATATATATATATATATATATATATATATATATATATATATATATATATATATATATATATATATATATATCAAGTAGACAAATGTTACTTTATGCCAAAATATTTTTTTTTATTTTATGAACCAAATTCCATTTTTTAAAAATTATTTTCAACATGTCCCCTAAAAAATTGATGATTTTTTGCTTCCCACGCTCCAAACGAGGGATAAAGATCCTTAATACCACGCATTCGCTTCAAAGATACTTAAGATTTCCTTTCCTTAGTACACATGTATCAAAGAAAAACTTATCAGAGTCTCTTTGTAAAATCTCTCAGGAAAAAAATGCTATTGTGTTGCGATGTAAACTGACGCGTCGTCATATGGCTTCTCCCCGTGTATAAAATATGTATATCGGGTTAAAAAAAAAAGTTTTTTTTAATGATATTTTTTTATCTTCTTCCACGCATTTGTAAAATTATGTTTATATTTAGGTGAGCGTTTCTATGTATACAAGAGCATCTAAAATTGCTTGGAGTGCACCAGAACCTATATCGCCGTTATGCTCAAAGCGTCAAAATGAGTTTTTTTTTGTTTGATTGAAAGAAATAAAATCCCTCCTTTTTTTATTTGTTTGAAAAAATATTCATTTTTGTAATAAAATTATTATTTTGTACCAATAGAGATTAAGAGAAAAAAAAGATCGATTTTTATTCTTTTTCCTTTTATTCTTGCATTTCTCTATCAATATAGTCTATTCCTATTACATTTACCATGAAATTCTATACCACTTTATCTTTCGGACATATAAAGAAAGTGGTGCATATCATTTTCCTATAAATGTAAATCAGTTCTCTTTCATGCTACATGAAAAGTTTTATCATAGTTCATGTTCTAAACGAATAATTTTTGATTGCGACAATTAGGGATTGCAATACCGGACCAAAATTTCAATACCGGTATTCGGTATTTTTTAAATCTTAATACCGGGATACCGGTTTTAATACCGGTATTACAAATTTTAGAAAAAGAAAGAAAACACAGGTGTTTCTTTGTTTTATTTGCCAGTTTTGTTTGAGAGTGTAAATATCACAAAAAATAATTTGTAACCTATAAATTATAACAGTATATAATCACAAAAAAGTAAAGAAACATCTTATTTATTTAAATCTCAAAAAAGGGTAAATATCACTATTCAGTCTGTGGTAGTATTACAAATTTTTGAAATGTGATCTTAAAAAACATATTGCATGAATTGTACTGTCATTAAGCCTGAAAAGTAATTTTGTGCAAAAATTACCAGCTGTCGAAAACGGTCTTTCGGCATCTACGCTAGTTGGTGTTACTGTTAGCAATGCGCGATATACTTTTTCCAAGTATTTACCTCTAAATCCCTCATCTTCAAATAAATCAATTTCCCGTCGGATGGTTTTGGATGTAGTTGATTTCTGTATTGTATTTTGGTTCGTTGAAATTTTATTTATCACTAATTCTAATTTTTATTCAAGAGACAATTCCTTTTCACTATCGATAGTAGTGACATCATAATTTTCGATAACTGAACCGAATTCTTCCGAATGTGGATAAGTTTGTGGGTAAAAAATTTTAAGAAAATTTATTATAAACTTAATCAGATTTGAATTGGTTATTTTCTTTTCTTCATTTTCATTTTTTAAATCATTATAATTATATAAATACCATAAGACATTTTCTATTTCAGTATGTCTTTCTTCTGTGCGATTTTTCAATGTAATATATAATTCTTCAGATAGTGATGTGTGCTGTTCTTTCAGTGACTGCAACACGAAATTTATTGTTGCATTAGCTGTTAATAAATTATCATTTCTCCGACATAATACCTCAGTAGTCAGTTTTATTGGAAGTAGAGCTGATACAGTTCTGGATATTAAGTCGAATTCACTATCTGAAAAATTAATTTACAAGTCGATTATTGCTTTTTTGATTGGATTTCCCAGTTTCAAAAATCGTTCCATCATTAGGAGTAAACTGTTCCAACGTGTTTTAAAATCTAATATTAACATATATTCTGTTTTATTTTCAGTTAGTATATATTTTAGTAATATATCCTTTTTATAGGGGAACGTTTAAATATCTTAACAATTTTTCGAATTTTATAAATTATAGGAAGCAATTCTTGATAGGTTAATATTTCATCCTCATTAGCAATATCTTCTTCAACAATTACATTGTGATTATCTTCATTGTCAATATCACTCTTACTCTTACTCTTTTCAAAGTTGGAATCCGAAATTTTTATATCCACAATATTTGGATTCTTCTGTTCTTTATTTTTTCGGTATAACACATCTATTACTCCTAATTGAATTCCATGTGCATAGCACAACTGCTGATTTGCACCAATCAACTTTCCAACTTTTTTCAAAACTGTTGCTCCATCAGTGGTTATGGATGCAATATTTTCTTCCAGGGATAATCCATGTTTCGCTAATTTAGATTTAAGCAATTAATTAAGCCATTAATTAGCTAATTAATTTCCCCCGTTAGGGAGACATAAAAACAAAAGCAGATACTATTTTGCTATGTTCGCGTTACCTGAACATATAGTGGAGACAATTTAAAAAATTTCTAGTTAATACCGAAAAACCGGTATTTAAACTTTTGAATACCGGTATTACAAAATTGTACAAATGGCTCAAAATACCGGTATTCGGTATCCCGGTATACCGGTATTGCAATCCCTAGCGACAATGTATAAATGTTCGAAATTCAAGAAATATGCATATTACAAACGTTGAAAGTGTGGCGGATTGCGATGGGCGAGGATAGTACATGAGACCTTGTGGTTCGCAGCCCAGTAACATGACCAGGATACAAAAGCAATTGCTCGGGTAGCGTAGCTGTTAACTGGCTTATAAGCTATTCACCACAAAAGCAAATCGCAACTTATCATATTTAATAGGTTTATTTATTCTACATGTCATTAAATTCCGTTAATGTAATATTTTTGATAGTAATTAAGATATGGATTTATCTCATACTGTACTGTCTGTATCTCAGATATAAACAGATATTTAAAAATTGAATGATTTTAATATATAAAATTATAGGAATTATTATTATATTTATAACTAGCCGTCTTTGGCGACCAGCCGGTTCGCCAATCTTAATGCTCGTTAAAATTTTAATAATTAACTATTTTATGTAATTCCTACTTTAACAGTTTCTTCATTAAAATATTTTAAAACCAAATTTCAATTCACTCAGAATATTATAAAGGCCTTCAGTCATAACGTAATCTGTATCTCTCCAATTTTCTGTTAGCACCCGTAGAATTTATGCTTTAAATTAAAGTGGAAAGGATTAATCTGCAATTAATATAATAATATTTTTTACTGAAACAAAGCATTTTTTTTTGTAATATGATTACTGAAAACAGAGTCACTGAGCATTTAAACCTTATGGGCACTAAAGAATATCTTTCTTAATTTATGTAATATCTCAAAAATTTGCCAAAAAAATTTTTTCAGATTCATCATGAGCAGGTCTATTAATTAACAAAGTTTAATTTTAAATGCATCAAACACTAAGAAAATAAATAGAATCGTTTAAAATAATCGGTCGAAAACATGGTAAAAAATTACTTAAAAAACGATGAACTTAAACTAACATAAATACAATTTAATTACAAAAGCATACAACTAACCTAAAAGTAATTTAAATTAAGTCCACTTCCGTTGAAACGTAAACAATCAGAATATAATACGCATGCGTGAATTTTCAACGCCAGTTACGGTAACGCAAATGCTTGAATTTTTCTACGCCAGTTGGGGTAACGCTATGTAGATTAGAAATTTTTAATTTCCTTTAATCATTTTTATTTTAATTCAAAAGTACTTCAGAATGAATCTGAAAGATCGATTCATTAACAATGTTTAATTTTAAATGCATAAAACATTAAAAAAAATAAACAGAATCGTTTGAAATAATCGGCTGAAAAATGTTAGCCCTTGCCTCATTGCTGTTGGAAAAAAAAACTGAAGCCTTACTCATTTGGCGGTGGGGAAAATGAAAGGATTTTTTTTGGCAGGAAAGTTAGTTTTTAATTAATAATTAAAATTTCAAAAAAAGGACCCCAGGTGCACATTCCCGACCTCCAAGGTATACACGTACCAAATTTGGTAGCTGTAGGCCAAATGGTCTTTTCTGTAGAGCGCCAACACACACACACATTGAGCTTTATATATAAGTATAGATTATGGGACTAATTATTCCAAGGATGTTTTTAAGAATTAACTAGATTAATAATCGAACATTTATATTAGAACCCTTTTTTAATATACCGAACAAAATATATTCAGCTAAATTTTCGCAGAAAAACTATATCATTTGACAACCAAATTATTAAATGAAATAATGAAGTCAATAAATAAATTTTAAAAAATCCCCAGATTACATGTGATTTACCAAAAAACAGTATAATTATATTTGAAAGATACAGGTTACAGATACAAGAAAGAAAACAGGCTTAATTTTTGCATTAATTCTTTTAAATACTGAATTTTTTTCAAAAGTGTATAAAAATAGCGTTTTAATTCGCTTAAATATAATTATCTGACAAATCATATTTGTCCATTTATTTAATGTTAAATAAAAAAATGAATAACCGCAATATTTTAAAAGTAATTTGCAATATCCGCCTTCTTTTAAAAAACATAACTAAAAGAGAAATATTATTCGAAATTCCGTGTATAATTTTGCAATAAAACATTTTTCTTGAAAACCTGTATTTCCTAACATTATACATTTCAGCATTCAAGCTAAATGATATTCGTCATTTCTAAATTTACTTCGCCGAAAAATCTCGCACCTACTTGGAAAAAAATATGATCAAATATGAATTTTTGTGATTTCTGCTTTAATAAAAATAGTGGTAATTTAAAATATGAATCACTATTTCTTGAAGAATTACACTTATTTGAAATTGTCTGTTTTCACACATGCAAGTAATAAATGTAAAATATATTTTAT
Organism: Argiope bruennichi; assembly: GCF_947563725.1. Classification (NCBI taxonomy): domain Eukaryota; kingdom Metazoa; phylum Arthropoda; class Arachnida; order Araneae; family Araneidae; genus Argiope; species Argiope bruennichi. The sequence goes on from NC_079161.1 coordinate 90,973,814, forward strand.
ATTCAAAGAATAAATGTTAAATGCGATATCTAATAACGTTTCGATGCTTGATTTTTCGATAGTTTCGAATTTCGAGAGATTTGTAAGAAATATTGTACATCAATAAATTTAAATAAGCCCAAATGGGCCTTTACTTGCTACGTGGAGTTTATTTTGCATTATTTATAAACAGAAATAATTTGTTCAGGTTCTTTGTAAAATTAAATAATTGCAATTCTACAAAGTAATTAATAGAAAATAAAAATTCAATTTATGGTTCACTTCTTATATTCTGTAAGTGTCATTATATGAACAATCAAATAAAACTATTTCGTTGATTTCATATCTTTTGTCATTGGTGAAACTTTTTATGTATTCATACATCACAAAAACTTATAAAACGGTATTTTATTTAAGAAATGCGTGATAAAAAAAAAACATTTGAATGGCAAATAAAAAGCTGTCAACATGATGAAATTTGTGAATTCGCCCTTAAATACATCATTCTAGGAGCAATATAGAAAACTAAATGTAACGGAAAAGGTACTGGTAGGAGTAAGCTGAAATTTTGTATGTCTTGATAAAATGGCATTGTCTATTGATAAGGAAAGCTGAAAATAGCATTTACAAGTTAAAAGAATACTAAATTGAGGCCTTTAAACATTAAAAAAAAGATATTAAACTAAGAATAAAAATTAAAATAAAAAAAGTTATAGACATAAAAATAATCCATAAGCCGAACCGTCGAATTTTAGATGGTCAGGTCTAAATTTTGAAAAATATTCTTCTAGTTTTTTTTTTTTTTTAATTTGAGAAAATATTTTACAGTTACATTTAAACTATCTTATACAAGAAAATTTTATATAAAATTCTTATACAAGTTTGATGTCATTACTATAGCTAAGAAAATTCTACAATGCGCAAATTAAAAATAAATAAATAAAATAAAAGCTGCAAAAGTGATAATGTGGCTTGGCTTCACCTCATCTTACCGTCATTGATTTTTGACACTTAAAGGGCTGAGTTTATAAAGATATTGTTCTGAATTAGCTGTCTTAAAAGACAGAATTTCAGAGCAAGTATTCAACCTCTGAGCGAACAACTTATCTACTTATGTGGAAAACACAGCCTGGGATTACTGCCATATTCTCTTTTAACTCTATGTAACCTTGAGATTGGATTAATGTTCAATTTAAAATGCAATTAAAATTTTAAAAACCAGTTTTAATGACTATCTTTTATAAAAAAAAATAGCAAAGTCAAATTTGATTGCTCTCTGTCTATTTACTTGCCCAGAGGGGTTTTTTTTATGTTTACATATATGTGATAACTTAAAACATTACGACATAGATAAATGAAATTTGGAATGTGATCTTTTAACTAAAATTGTATTTCTACATTAAATTTTCGTTCAAGTCTGCCAGGAAAGAGGATGCATTCTTGCTTTTGCATATTAGGCTTTCTCTATACTGTAAAGATTAAAACACTCATGTATGGTACTCTGAAAATAAAAATCTGGGTACTAGGGGGTCTTCAAGATCTTGTCCAAGATCTTCAATTTTATGCCAGAGGGAGGAGGAATAACACATTTATAAGAGAGTATGCGAGAAAGTTTCAGTAAGACCCTTCCTGATGATTTTATCATGTCTGTAGCAATTTAAGGTATTGTGCCAGCCTCTAAACATGTTAAAAACAAACGAGCAGTTGGGTAGGAGGAAAAGAAATCAACATCTAGATGTATAGGCTTAATTAATTATGTTAATCAAAATATGAAATCTTAAAGAGTAACATTTAATTACTATAATTAGCATTCTTTTGACTGTACTTATAAATTAATGAAATTAAGTTTAATTAATGCGAAATAGTAAATGAGATAATAAATTAATGAGAAAAACTGAATATTAATTTTAATCAGTTTTATATATATTCTACGATCTTCTAAAATGTCATTGAGTTAAGGTAGGTGACTACGTTAAAAAATGGATTTTTTACGAAATTATGAAAAAAAAAATGTTTAATATTTTTAAGGTTTAAACAATTTCTTTATAAAAAAATTCGAATTTTGTTCTTAACTCTATTTTTTGGAAAATTACACTGACTTTTCTATTAGCATTTACACATGTTTTAATGCTATTTAACATCTTTAAATGCTATTTTCTCAAATTCTTATCTTGATTGAATTTTCTTACGAAAAACCTCATAAATAAAATTTAATGCATATATTTTTATTCAAACTTGGTACAATAATTTGTCAAAATGTTCTGCAATTTCTGAACTAAAGAATAAGTAATCCATTCATTTAGAAATATTTGATAGTTGTTTCAGTACTACACAATGTGAGAAAAAAAATTGAAAATTTCAGTTATTTATCAGTCGAAAACCAATATTTAAAGAATGGAAGAAATACAGCTAATTTTTAGTTCAAGAACTAGATAATATATTTTAATATATTTCTTAAGCCATCTGCAAACTGTTAAGCAAATCATTTGATTAACCTCTAAACTAGAAGATTTATTTATTTATTTATTTATTTGCTTTATACCTTTTTTTAGCCTAAAAAAGCTCGATTTCCATTTTTTTTTAAATTGCCCCTTTAATTGATATATTTTGGTTTCGTGGATGTTTTTTTCGATCATTTAATTAATTAAATCATTTAACCATTTCTGTCAAAAAAGCACTTTTTTTCCATTTTCAAAAAAGTTTTTACCACTTAATTGGTATGTTTTGTTTCTGTAGATGTTTTTTCGATCTTTTTTTATGCAAATATTCATAAATATCGCTATTTTTGAAAGTTTAAAAAAAAAATCAGTTCAAACTTAGTAAATTACCATGGCCGTTCAATTTAAAAATTAATTTTAGCAACAGACATGCTATTAAAGGAACATGTCTATTACTAAAAGTACATGTTTGTATTAAAAGTAACCTAACTAATTCAGAAACACTAACACAAACAAAAAAATTACCTTAACTGACTCTAAGAACATCATTTTCTAAATAATCCAAAACCACCACAATGTCGAGTGTTGCCTACACCACCTGCGCAACTTTACAAAACCATCTGCAAAGGATAAACAAACTTTTCGATCACATGTGAATCTTTTTAAATGACTAAGGATTTTTCTTTTGATGGCATCAGTGCTGGTGAAAAATTTATTTCTTCATTAGCTACATAATGGCAGGAAATCTTGCTTCATTTTGAAAAGGGAAAAACCATCTAGGAAGTATGCAAAATTCTCTGAATATTATATTTCGCTGATGAAACCGGTTCTTTCTTGCATTTTATTTAAATAATTTTTAAATGAAATATTTTGAAAAAAGTGAATTTGTTATTTGTCTGCATAAAATTTTTCATTTTGTGAATTAAAATGATAAAATAAGTTTGACAGATCATATCAACCTGAGTAAGAAAAGTATTTCAGTTATCATATTGATACTCATTTTAAATGTGCAAGTACATTGTTTATAATATGATTCATATTAAAAAATGTATTTGTAATTATTTTAACAGAGACGAGAAGCGCAATTGCACGTTTTATTACAGATTTTCAATTTGATTTTATATCTATAAAGATATGTGATAAGATAGATATAAATTAAAGATTAAAGAATATCTATAAAGATAAAGATAATAAAGATGTAAGTGTTATTCTATTCTTGATGTGCTAAAGAATTTAATACAGTTGTATATTTCCTGCAATCTTTTAATATTTTCCGAGTTTCAATATTATTTTATTGATTGATTTAAAGTGCATTTTGATTCAAAAAGAGAAACGTCATTTGATATTACAATCGAGAAAAATATATTTTAAGATATTATGATATTTATTATAAGGAAATGAGAGATACATAAATGATAAAAACTCGGAGAAAAAAAGAAAGTTAAAAAAAGAGCGAAACACTAAAAAAAGAGCAGAACATAGAAAAGTAGAAAAATTTATTTCGATCACAAAAATGTAAGACAACATGCAATCGGTTGTTACGTTAATTGCATAATTACATTACATGTCACCCGAATTGCGTTACATATTAGATATTAGTCAAGATATCTCATGAGCTATCAGGTCGTATCACATATTAATCACAAGGCAATGACATTATATGAATTACCGTTACGTATTAAACTTTTATCATACAATAGTGATATCTTAATAATTACTGTGACGTGTTAAACATTTATCACATGACAATGGCATGTGAATGACCATTTCATATTAGACATTAGTCATATAAAAGTGACGTCTCGAGAATTACCATGACGTATTAGATATTTGTCACAAAAAAATGACGTAATATGAATTACCATTACATGTTAGACATTAGTTATGCGATAGTGACATCTCAGGAATTACTGTGATGCATAAAATATTGATCACATGACAGTGGCATATGAATTACCTTTACATATTAGATATTAATAATATGAAAGTGACGTTTATTCAGTTACCATGACGTATGAAAAATTTGTCACAAGACAATAGCAACATATGAATTACCGTAACGTATTAAACATTAGACATACAATAGTGACGTCTCGTGAATTACCATGATATATTAAATATTTATCACATGACAAAAGCATAGGAATGACCGTTACATATTAGACGCTATTCAAATGATAATGACGTCTCGAGAATTACCATGACGTATTAGATATTTGTCGCAAAGAAATTACATGAATTACCGTTACGCGTTAGGCATTGTCATAAGATAGTGACATCTTGTGAATTACCGTCACGTATTAAATATTTATCATAAGACAATGACACATAAAGGGCCGTTACATATTATACATTAGTTATATGAAAATGACGTCTCGTGAATTTCCGTGATGTATTAGATACTCATCGTAAGACAATATTATATGAATTATCGTTACATATTAAACATTAGTCATACAATAGTGATATCTCGTGAATTACTATAAAATATTAAATCTTTATTATAAGACAATGACATATAATGAACCATTACATATTAAACATTAATCATATGAAAATGACAAGAATCACCATGTCGTATTAGATATTTGCCACAAAGAAATGACGTTATATGAATTACCGTTACATATTAGACATTAGTCATGCAATAGTGACATCTCGTGAATTACCGTGACGTATTACATTTATTTATCACAAGATAATGGCATATAAATTACCTTTAAGTATTAGGCATTAGTCATATGACAAAGACGTGAATCGGCATGTCATATTTAATGTTTGTCATAAGAAATGACTTTCCATGAGTTACCGTTATGTATTAGACATTTGTCATACGATAATGTCTTCTCGTGAATTGTTGTAACATATTAGAGTCTGAGTTTCAGAATTGGAAAATAATAGATAAGTCCTTCGTATCAATTAATTTGACGTTGATTCTGCAGTCGGGGAATATAAGTTGTCTTATCGTAAAGAATGGAATACAGGTATCATCTGGCAATGACTCAGAATTATAAAACAGCTCTTGTGTAGCTTCATAATGAAGGTTTATTGAACAAATCAAACTTTACTAATCGAAACATTTTTAACAAATCAAACCGTTTTAACAAATGATTTTATAGAAATTCTGGTAATACCTTTTACAAACAATGTCATCATTTTCTGTCGTGTTTTGACAAATGAAAATTAATGGCTTAATATTTTAAAAAAATTAATTAAAAACTGTTGTCTGTCATAAATGCAACTTAGTCTCACAAAGCAGAATATAAATTTTTATTTTGTTTCATTCAATATTTTAAAAAAAAAATCTTGAAATCTGCCTTTTTTTTAAATTTATCGGCAAGTGGCACAACTGGAACGAAACCAAATTTTGTTTGATTTATAAGTAACAGATAAATGACCTCATAATTCTTAATCATCACTTAAGACATCAACGGATACTTCAGCCGAGAATCCCTTATCCAAACTTTCATGCCACATCAACTCGAAATTATATGAAAATAATATCAAACAATGAAAATATAACGAGTTAATGGCAGTCTCCAGTCTTTATCACTTACTTATTATTGTACATTATTTATTTATTAAAATTTATCTTTTATTGCCTTATTTATAAATATATTATTTTATAAATTAAGATATTGATGACTGAATATATGTAATTTTTATGAAAACGCGAGGAAAGAATGTATTTCGTTCATATTTCATACTGTACTCAACACAGAAATAACGATTTTTTATTTTTACTAATAAAGCAATTTTGACGAAGAAAGTTATAAACAAAGTATTATGACAAAATAATTGTCATATCAATTTTTTGTGATGAAACATCCTTTACGTTTCTAATCAAAATAATTTAATAAGATGCATTTGAATTAATTAAAAAGTATTGCATTATTTCACAGGATACTTTTCATCGGTAGTAAAATAACAGATCAAATATTAAACTACTTCTTTAAATGGAAAGAAATAATAGTTGAAAACTTACTAAATTTCGAAACATTTTAATCCTGGAATTACTTATCAGCTTCGTTGCAAATTACATCTTCTTTTCCTCCCATTCAATATCAAAATAAACTCAGAAATGACTCTAACGCGTTGTCATAAGGTTATCTTAAAGAGAAAATTTATCTTGAGATTAAAGATAAAACTTGCTTTCTTTTTTCAATTGCAGCCTGTATTTACATTATAAAGATTAACAACAAAAACATAAAATGTGTTTTAGATTACAGACTGATTTTCACCAATCTTTTCTTGGAAATGTTCTAAGTTGTAAAAAAAAAAAAATTAAAGATAATTGTACAAACGCAATTTAGATTAAGAATATGTCAATTGTAAAATTGTTAAAGTGAAAAAAAAAAAAAAAAAGAAATCGTTTGGCAATTCTCACTTTGAGATTAAACAAATAAAAATAAAAAGAAGTATACGGAAATTGTTACGGAACAAAGTGTACAAATATTTTATCGGTTGGAAAGTTCAATGAAATTGTAATTTAAGACAGATGAATTAGAGAAACTAATAATCCAAATTAATTTGTGTTGTTAAGAGGCTTAATTCTTCTGTAAATATGACATCTGTGAGCTCATAAATGAGATTAAAAAATGCGCAAGTTAAAATAATGGACCTAAAAATTGTGATAAAAGATGAACCATTTATGAATAAAATATTTTATTTGGAAATACAAATGTAGCATTTTATTTGTAAATATAATAACTATGAGAAATATAAATTTTTTTACTTCCCTGTATTTAATTAAAATGCAAATAGTTTGCTTTTTTATAATGTTGTAGAATAAAACTACACATTGTATATGTTTTGGTCAATGTAATTAATAAGTTCTTATTTAGTTAATAGACGTTATTGTGATAAAGAGATTAATTGTATCCATCGATTATTATTTATTATAATCGATTAATCACATTATCCCTAACATATGTGTGTGTGTGAGTGTTATAATTTTTTTTGTAAAAAAAGCTGGCTCGAGTTCTATTTAAATGCTAATTCCATTTTTCTTAATGATGATTAATTAAGTAACAGGTCTGAGTCTTACAATTTTTTAAATAATTCTTTATTAATTTATAATCAGTACAGAGCGACTCACATAAGGCTAAAAGCTGAGAATGTATTCAAAACTTATTGTTACGAAATGTCCGGGGTTCGTTTGGATAGTGGGAGTTATATGGTGTGGAGAACGCTCCATCAGCAGGCGGCAGTAGAAAATGAAACAACGACTTTTATTTACACGAAGACACACAGGACAGCACAAAGACGACAACTATATACAGCACAGAAGACGATTATCTTCAGCCGAGACGTGCAGCAACAACAGCATACACAGCAGCATATAACAAGACAGACAGACAGTAGCGCACAGCTTAGTTCAGCACTAGCTTCACTTCGTCGCTGCTCCGCTTATCTCTGGAAGACCAGTTTTTTAACTGTCCATTCCGACTACTCTGCCCTAGCAGCTGCGGCCGCTTCCTTTTATAGGTCTCAGGAGGTGGGGCTAGACGCCTCTCAACCAATCAGGAAAGTTCGAGGCGTATCTCCGTTCCTACTGGACGGATCGGGAAAATTCTTGATGTTTCGGGTATAATCTATTTTGGCGCCAAAGTCGCCACATTCATCGCCATGTTTGTCGCCAAGCTCCGGGACCCTCCGACGCGACACCGGACTCCGCCCAATACCGATGACTGTAAAACATTCTTTCCGATGGTGGAACCAACTATGCTGGGAAGCAGCATTACATATTCGTAACATTATATAACTTCAAACAGGAATTGCATGAAATCCAAGATAGCAAACAATTTGTTTAGGCGCGTGATTGTGTGATAATCACGATATATTTGCAGCTTCAGTTTGGACAGTCAAAGTTACAGAAACTGGATTGCGAGTCAAGTGCCCGTGAAAATCAGAAATCAAAGTCAAAGTTTATGTTTAAAACCGGATGATTTGAAGCAGATAATTTTGAGAAGGATTATAAATTCAATTTATTATATCTCTGTCTGTACGAATAAACAGAAAATGTGCGCGTGTTCCAACTCAGCAGAAGACATCATTTCACACAGGTTTACGAAATTTGGCACAAATATACCTTGGATAGTATAAATGTGGATCTAAAAGAGGATTTTTTTTAAATTTTAATAAAAATTCTGTGTAATTAAAAAAATTAAATAAAATTTTAGTGTTTTTCTGCAATTTTTAAAAAAAATTAGAGACAATTAAATATTGTGTTTGTAATTATTCTAGTTGTAATTATATTCAAATGTTTTTTTTTAATTATCGTTTCAGTTGTGCCTTGTTTTTTTTACTGTATAAGTTGCTTTAGTGCTTAAAAAGTTACATATATTTTACAACAATATTTTTAAAATGAAACATCTATCCCATTATGATTACCACCATGACTTTTTTCTCTATTGTTAATTATCGTAAAAGAACGAAAATTCGCAGTATTTTTCGGGGCTTAGTAGGTCTGAGTATAACGCATGCTTTAAATTTTATTTTAAAAGAAAAATTTTTAATGTGCAACCATTTTTAAACACTGCTGCTCTTTGCTGTGACACAATTAAATGTATATAGACAAAAATAAATAAATGAGGAAATGCAAAACACAATGAACAAAATGGCGTTAGACTTTTAAAATATTATGAAATGTATGTCTATCAAAATTTGAAGTTTAAAAATATTTTACAGTGGTAACCAATAAAGCCAAGGGACGCAAGATACTTAATTGAAATTTTTATCAGTTACTAAATAAAGAGAATCAACTGGTCGTCAACGGCAGCTAATATATTTATATATAATTAAATACATTATTTAAGTATTAAATTGTGAAATTCCTTCTTTAATTCTAAGTAATTATTTAAATTATTGTTTTAACTCCAGCAAATTTTTAATCGACTTTTTTTGCTAATATAACTTTTTTTCTGATTCTATTCGGCACATCGTGAGCACAATCATCACGTTTAAACTGCTTTTGCGGGAAAAAATCAATACGTTTATTTTCTTTCTTTTTATTCTGGTCTTGCTTTGCTCAATTTCGGCCGTTTGAAATATTTTTTCTATAGTAATTCTATTAAATTCTGATGAGTGATTTAATTTTTTTTTAAAAACCTATGATAATTTAGGTTCAATCTTCTGAGATTCATTCTAGTGACATCAAAGAGACCTAAATTTAAATTCCACGTTCTTTTTTTTTCGCAGTAACCAAAATAACACCAAATCGACCTATTTGGAACGCATTACTTAGGCTCGATTTGACTCCATTTATATAAACAGTTTTGAATTATGGCGTGAATTTAGTACTTTTACTGAATCTATAGTATAATCCTTGGCGACTTCTTTGGCAATTAATCCCTGACATGACATTAATAATAATCAAAAACCGAAATTGTGCTTTAAACACATTTTTCTCAACCGAACAAAACAAAAATTTGACACAAAATTGCACTTCAAAAATCCCATACCAAATTCAATATTTTTAAGTTTTTGCCGTTTAATAATAGCGTTATTATGTTTCTGAAAGTACAGACTGACAACAATCAACCCTTTGATCATTTTGGCTCAAAACTTGGTAAGTGTCTACATTATAGATGTTAAACCAGTGTACCGAATCTTATCTATATAGCAGATATATTATATCCAGAATATAATGAGAATAATTTACTTTTTAAAAGCATAAATTCTTTCAAAAATACAAATGCCAGTTTGATTTTTATATCAGGGTCTAACTTTTCTAATTACTATAATCATTGGTCAATGAGCAGTAAACAAAGTTCAAATATTTTTTGAAGACTTAAGTGTTCGTTTTGGGTTGATCTGTATATTTGAAATAATTAGAAAAACCAAAGAGCAAATTCCCTAGTTTTATTTATTAGTCAAATTTTGTCAATTTCTGTTTCGTATGAAGGCCCATGACCTTAATATGACATCCAAAGTCTTCTATCTCCCACCAAATCTCTCATTTTAGACTTACTTTACCAGAAAATAGGCTTGAAATACAAAATCTACTTCTGCCATAGTAATTAGATCGATTTCGCCAATTTTTATTTCATATGAAAATTTACGCTTCCTAATTATTTCATCATTCGTTACTGACACCCTTTCCTCTTCAATGTCGTAAAATATCTCAAAATAAAATTTTTGTCAGAGCCTCAAGCCTTAATAATTTAAACGATTTTGCCATTTTACATTTCAATTAATTTTGCAGCTGAGAATATATAGTTAACCAAACAGAAGGCTCTATATTTATTGTGTAAGTATAATTTAAAATAAAACTGTCTTTTCTTCTGATAATATACATTTTATCAAAGTTGATTGAGATGACTACATTAAATCTATTAAGATGGTTAGAAGTGCAATTGGTTGTTGATGGCAACTAATGTTATATTTAATACTATCCGCCTTTGACGACCAGCCGGTTCGCCAGTATTAATGCTCGTTAAAATGTTCAAATAATATTTAATGTAATTTGTTTTCATAATAGGTTTTCAACAAAATGTTTTTGAGCTTAATTTTGATAGTCATATTATTTACTTATACTATTATCTTGACCTTAAGCCGTTCTGTCCATTGTCACTCTCTAATTTTCTTAATGACCATAAAATTCAATTTTAAATTAAAGTGAAAATAATGAAATTACAATTAATATAAAGACGTATTTTAGTGAATACGTCTAGCATGTCTTTCAAAGAAATATGAGAACTGATAGCAGAGCCATTCGGCATTGAAGTTTTATGTGCACTATAGAATAATTTTTATAATTTATATTATATCAAAGAATTATTCAACAAAAAAATCACGGATTTAATGGAAAATTCTATTTTCAGTTTTATTTTTTTAAAAATCTAAACGCTGTCAATAATAATATATTTTTTTTTTCGGTTTATAAATATATTTCAAAAAATTATGAAGTTTAAATTTTGGTTCAATTTGGTTAAATCCTTTGGTCTTAATCAAATTCTGCAAAATATTCTTGACTCTCCAACTTTTAAATAAATAAATAAACATTTCTTCTTTCTGCTTCAAATCTGGCCGATTTATTAAGTTTTGAATATTATAATATTAGAGCAATCAACATTTTCATAATCTAGGCCGATCACTCTTGAGAAACACTGTGAGATATTTCGCTTCCTTGAGACGGTCGATGAAGTGATCTAAAATCACCCCTTTTTATAGAATAGTCATATCGAAATTTTCATTAATCGGTCAGCTTTTGTGAATAATTTTGTTGATTGGAGTGCAACACTTTTTATTCAAAATATTAGCGTCTTAAGAATATTTTGTTAAATATGACTCACAGGGCACAGGATACATGTAAAAATTTAAAATTCGTAATTCATCAGTATTTATTGACTCAAATTATATAAAATGCAGTTATTTATTTCATTTAGACCATTTGTAAAAAGATGTATGTCTGTTACTAAAGGTTTGCAAATTAGCTGTTAGGCTCCAATTTTAATAGATATCTTGAACATATTAAACCGTCTTTGCTTTAAATGAAACTGCTTAGTTGAATTAGTAATATTGATATTGTGAAAAATCATAGAAAGCGTTTTATTGCATTTACTTTTCAAAAAATATAATGTTTCATATTTATTTAATTTCATACAGACATGTGCTGAAAATTACATTTTTATATATTTAATTTTGAATTATAGTTAACTTATTTTCTTTTAATTTGAGCTTATGTCAATATGATGGCAACGCGTTAATAAAAGTTAATTTTTTCCCCATTAACGTGCAACGTGCTCGTACAGCTTAAATTTTATTTTTATTTTCCACGAACTAAATTGTTGAAAAATATGATCAAATTTCATTTAATTTTTTCATCAAATCTCATTTTTTAAAAATTTAGTTAAACAAAAATTTAATTTGTTCGCTAAAACATTGGTATCATTGAAAAGACTATTTTTTGAACTTCAATATCATGTAAAAATCAATTTTGTGCTGTAATATTTTTGAAGTTATAGCGCAAAAACGTCAACACTTCTCTCAATTTTTAATTAATTAAAAGTCTAATTAAAAATTCACAAACAATCTGGCCTGTAGAGCGCCAAAACACACATTGCGCTTTATTATAAGTACTAGCCTCCTTTGGCGACCAGCTGGTACGTCAGAGGTAATGCTTTCTAAAATTTTCATTTAAATACTTATACACCTTGATCTCTTAATAACTTCTTCAGCAAAATATATTTGAACTTCAGAATTTCGATTGTTACATAACGTAACTTATACTCGTATTATTACGATAATTTATTCATTGTATTACATGTTTCTAATTTTCAATCAGCTGCCGTGGAATTATGTAAAAAATATCACATTTTATATTTGCACTATAACATTAATCTTCCATTTAAAAATATGCTTAACATCACACTTTCCTGAATTTAGTTTGCAATAAGAGTTAATTTAATAATTCAGTTTGAGTTTTTGTCAAGGTGACGGCAACGCACTGATATACTCTTAACGTGCTCTTGCAGGTTAAATTTTACTTTTTATTTGTGCGAAATAAAGTGTTGAAAAATATGATAATGTAATTTTTTTAAAAAAATTCATTGAAAATAGAAATTTAATTTATAAATTAAAACATTAGTATCATTTGAAAAAAAAATCATTAAAAAAAATTTTTTTTATATGATTTAAAACACAATTTTGTGTGCTGTAATATTTTCGGAAAATATCGTGAAAAAAAATGCCAAAATTCAGCTTAATTTTTAATTAATTGAAATTTTAAAACATTTCTCTAGGTATACTTTTTTTTTATTCCCAAAAGTATATATATGCCAAGTGTGGTAGCTCTAGATCATATGGTCTGTTATGTAGTCAAACACACACAAGCAAACACACATTTATCTGATTATCAGCCTTGGAGAAATTCCGATCACTGATTGGCCCGGAATTGATATTTTCTTTATGATGGTGGGTGAAAAGGTCTTAAAGCGTACATTTTTATAGAATAGTAATATTCATATTTCCTTAAATCAGTCAATTTTAATGATTGTTTTAGTTGATTGGTGTAACTCTTTTTATTTAAAATATTAGTGTTTCAAGAATATTTTGTTAAATATGAACTCAGAGCAGAGTATGAAAAAATTTAAAACTCGTAATTCATCCGTGCATTTATTGATTCAAGTGATATAAAATATAATTATTTATTTCCTTTAGACCATTTTAACAGTACTAATTAGTATGCATGTTTATTACTAAAAATTTACAAATTAGCCATTGGTTTCGAATTTGAATGGATATTCTGTATATATTAAACCATGTTTACCTTAAATAAAGCTGATTTATTGAATAATAATATAGATACTGCAAACAACTATAAAAAATTTTGCCATCCATTTATTTTTTAGAAAATATCACATTTCCGATTTATTTCATTTCACACAAGTGCTGACAATTACATTTTTCTAGATTTAATTTGCAGTAATAATTAACTTATTTTTTATTCTGAGCTTCTGTAAATGTAATGGCAACACGTTAATAAAAGCTAATTTTCTGCCATGCTCGTGCAGATTAAACTTTATTTTGTGCGGAATAAATTTATTGAAAAATATAATTAAATTTTATTTTTAAAAATTTATTAAAAATAGAAACTTAATTTACAGGCCGAAACTTTAGAATCATTGAAAAGATTATTTTTTGAACTTCAATATGTCAATTAATTTTGTGCTGTAATATTTTCGGAAGTTATAGGAGGAAAACGTCGAAATTTCGTTTAATTTTTAATTAATTAAAATTCTAATAAAAAATTTAAAAGAAAATCTTTCCGATGTTTACATTTCCGACCTCCACGCTATACACGTGCCAACTTTGGTACCTGTAGGTTGAACGGTTCTGGCCTGTATAGGCGCCAACACACACATTGAGCTTTATTATAAGTATAGATAGATGGATTAGCTCCCTTTGACACCCATCCATTTCATCAGCATTAATGTTCGCTAAAATCTTCAATTAAATATTTTATATAAGTTAGCCTTTTAATAGCTTCTGAAGCAAAATATTTTAAGCTTCAAACTTTGATAGTAAATTAAATGATAGTGAACTATAATTCCCTTATTATATGGTTATATACTTATATTAATTCACTTATTTTATGGTTATATACTTATATTAATTCATTTATTATATGGAGTTATATACTTATTATATGGTTATATACTTATATTAATTCACTTATTATATGGAGTTAATATTATGGAGGCCTTAAACCATTCCATTCATTATACAATGTATATCACTTTCATTTTCCCCTTAAAATTGGAGCTTTAAATTAAAATGGAAATGATTAAATTGCAATTAATATAAAAACGTTTTTTGCTTAAACCAAGTATGTGTTGTTTTAAAAAATATATACGAATTCCGAAAACAGAGTGATTCGACATTGAAATCTTATGTGAACTACAGAATAATTTTCATAATTTATGTAATAACTCAAAGAATTATTCAACAAACAAATTTTTTTTTTAATTCAACATAAAATACAATTTTTAGTTTGAATTTCAAAAGAATTGAAATGACATTAATAATAATATTTTATTTTGTTTCTGTCTATAAACATATTTCAAAAAATAATGAATTCTAAATTTTATATAGTCTTTTAGACCTAAGGAATCATATTCTGCGAAATATTCTTGTGACTTCAATTTTGAAATAAGTAAATAAATATTTTTTTCTTATGCGATCAAATCTGACCGCTTTATGAGGCATTGAATATTAAAATTTTAGAACAATCAATCTTGAGAAAACCTAAGCACTGATGCCACATCTTTGTTGAGACGATAGAAGAATTAGTTTAAAATTTATCGAATGGTAGTATTCTTATTTTCATAAATCAATTAGTTTTAGTGGTTAATTTTGTTGATTGATGTGCAACGTTTTTATTTAAAATAATCGTGTCTCAAGAATATTTTGTTAAAAATAATTCACTTGGCAGAGGATTTATGTAAAAATTTAAAATTCGTAATTCATTGTAGCATTTATTTACTCAAGCTATATAAAATATAATTATTTACTTCCTTTAGATAATTTTGTGAGCGGATGTTACTATTACTAAAGATTTACAAATTAGTGGATACTCTGTATATATTAAAAAAATTATATATTTAAAAATTTATTGCCTTAAATAAAACTGGTTTATTGAATTAATAACATGAATATTGTAAAAGATCATAGAAAGTTCTTTCTTCCATTTATTTTTTAGAAAATGTCCTATTTCATATCTTAGCCATGCGCTGAAAATTACACTTTTCTAGGTTTAATTTCCATAACAATAAACTTATTGTTTAACTTGAGCTTTTGTCAATGGGATTGCAACACGTTGATAAAAGCTAATTTTTTTCCCATTGAAGCATAGTGTGCGCGTACAAGTTAAATTTTAGTTTCTTTTTTACGAAATAAATTGTTATGATAAAAATATTTTTGAAAGCTCACTGAAAATAAAAACGTAATTTAAAGGTTAAAACATTGTTATAGTTTATTGAATAATTTTTATGTAAAAACCACTTTTGTGCTGTAATATTTTTGGAAATATTGTGGAAAAATGCCAGAATTTTGCTTAATTTTCAATTAATGAAAATTCTAATAAAAGTTTTAAAAAATGCCAGAAGCCGCCAAAAAATATGATTAAGAGTGGATTTTGACTTGGAGAACGCTGCAGAACATCGTATTAATTTTATTTTTATTGTACTTAATGACTTGCAAAAGTTGTATTTAGTAGTAAATCAAAAATTGTATTAAATGTATATAGTACAAAGATATTAATATAATATTTCGGTCTATGGTTTTATTTACTTAACTTATAGCCTCATTAAATATGGTAACTATTACTTTAAAAAGAAGTTTTTTTTCCTCCTGATGTATATATATTATACTTACAACATCCATGCAGCTTATCTAATTTCGTGTCAGCATGTATATAAAAGCAATTAAATGTCATACTTCATTTGCTTTGTTGTATGTGATAAAATAATATAGCCTTTTGTATTTTGAAATTAATTTCTCGGAGGGTCTTTGCATTTTATTTACAGAATCATAACGTTCAGATAGATAAATGTTGTACATCACTTACTGCCAGCGGAAAAAAAAAATGATGTTTTGAATGAATTACCAGTTTTGGCGCGAGTAGTCACATTTCGAGTGGCAATGTTTTCTTTTCGAACCATATTAGTCATTCGAAAAAAAAAAAAAAAATGTTTATTGAAGATAGTCTTAATTTCATGATAGCTATCACACGTGCTGCCATCTATAATCATTTTATTACGACACAAAATGTAATTGTATGAAGTGTAACTATTACACGTGCTTCCATCTATAATCATTTTATTACAACACAAAATGTAATTGTATGAAATAACATCATCATAATTGTAGTTCTTTGAGATATCTTTCCGAATTTGACTTCAATATATTCTTTTTTTTTTTAGTTCTTTTACAATGAATGAAATTAATACAATGCTTTAATGAAATAACACTCTAAGAGGATTATCAAGACTTTATTTAGCATATGGAAAACTCTGCATTTAAAATTTCATGCTTTGAAAATAAAATATATATTGGCCTAATGGAAAATTATGGTATAAGTTTCGTACAGATGAATTTTTTAGAAAAAGCAAATGCAGGATAACCGCTGTACATTGAACTCTATGGCTGTTAGAAGAAATTAGATATGTATAAATATTTTGATTTATAGAAATATATAACATGAATTGTTCGCCATTTTCTAATTAGAATTAATAATGCATAATTATTTTTAATTAAATTATACATTTAAAAACCTGAATCATCAGAGAAATTTGCTTTTAAAAATATACAAATTGAAGCAGTATTTCCGCATAACTATCGTTCTTGTTTTCCCTTTAGGAACCGTACTCAGTAAAAGAAATCTAAAATTAAACTGAGTTATTTAGTATGTTAGACTAATAAAGCTAGATAAACTTCCCGTTTAAACTGAATTGTAAAGTTAAATGTACAATAAAAATTTCGTTCCAAATCAAAAAATGAATTTGTAAAACAGAAGCTAAAAATAATATAAGATTCAAAAACAATAGTTTATTGCTTTTTTTTTTCTTTTTTTTGTGAACACTTTTTTATCTTCCGAAAATTGCTCTTGCAGAGAGAATTGATTAATTTTTTCCCTCTTTTCTTTTTTATTTCGTATATATTATCTGAAGATCGAAATCAATAATCGTTTTTTGAGTGCAGTAGGCAAAAAGAATTTTTAAGCTGAAATTTTGTTCTAAATATAGAAATTTACTCGATATGCAAAAATTTTATTTCTATTGAAAATCCAATATTCCTGAAAAAAGGTTAGAAAAATAAATATTTTCTGTGCAAGAAAATTCAATACATAGTATTCCATTGCCATTAAATTTATTTATGTTAATTGAATTCAATGAAATCTATTTTCTTTATCTTTATTTTTTTAAAATATTTAATCATTCGTAAAATAGGAATAATTTCATAATATGTCTAACTAGAGAAAAGAAAAAGTACTTCTTGATCCAAATATTTTTAGAAATGATTTTTAACATTTACCCTATATAAAAAAAATTATATAGTACAGTATCAAATACTTTATCAGCAAATCAGTTTTAATTACTGGCAAAGTTCTAAAATTTAGATGAAACTTTCATTTTCCATCTTTAATAATGCACTCCCGAATTATCAATTTTAAATTTTTAAAAAGGTGCAATAATTACAATAATGAAGACATATTAATGTGTTTAATCTTTTCTAGGATCATTTCATTGTATGTTTGTTGAACAGATAACTAATCATGAGTTGAAATATTATTCGTGCTTAAAATAATCATAACAGATGGCAGCACAATAGAAAAAAAAAGATATTGAGGCAATTCATCTGCAAACTGAATAAAAATTAAAATCGTAGCAAAATATTTATTATTATTTAAATATCAATGCATTAAAAATCAAAACTCGGAAAAAATTCTTCAGAAATTTATTCATTATTATTAATCCGAAACCTTTAGAACTCATATTTTAAAGTTATATTTTTATTAGTTTGTTTTCAAATTATACGTTAATTTCAGCCTGTTTGAAAAGAAAAAGAGAATTTGAAAAAAAAAAAAATCTTTATAGATCTTTAAAAATATCTAATCTTATTAGATATTCTTAATTATGCAAAATTCGAAATTCCCTTAGCATTGGAATTTTTTATAACACTTTCCAAAATGAAAAATATATAAAGAAAATAGATATTAATTTAAAAATTCTATCTTCATTAGGTATTCAACAAAGTTGATTTTAAAGAAGAATTCCAAGATTGATTTTAAAGAGGTGTCAATCCAAAAATTTCGAACATAATTTTTGAAAAATTTCACGATTTAGTGAGAAAAAATTACAACTGGATTATAAAACTTTAAACTGGCATCAAGATAAATAAACTTTCCATCGTTTAAAAAGTATCGGGGATCTTAATAAAAAATAAAAAAAACAGAAGGAGAAATATCGTTTGCTCTTTATTAAAGATGTCTTCCCTATCTCAATCCGCATCAAATTAGAAGTCTTCGAGCACTTCTAGATGCCGAAGTAATGAAGCAAATTTAGTCATAGAATTTACATGAAGTATTGCATAATATATGCATACGACAGTGCATGGTGATAAACTCTTACTCTACTTGGTTCAAAATTTGACAAAAATCTACTCTATAGATGTCAAAACTATGACTAAATTTCATTTACATTTGTTATTTGCATTACCGCTCTTACATACATGCAAATGTACAGCCCGACAGACGGTCAACCCTTTAATGAACACAGTTTCAAATCTCTGCTACAGATTTTATTCATCTAGCATCTTTCGTTTTATAGTTGTCTACATCATAGTATAGTAATAAAAACCGTTACTTTTGCATTAACCTCATGCCACTGGCAAACAAAACTTTTCTTTTTTGGTGATTAATGGCTGAAATTCGATTTATACACAAGTATCAGAAAATCAAATACGTATTTTGAACGCTTTTGTTTCAATCGATTGAAAATTATACTACAACGCAGCTATAATTTTATGTAGACATGACAAATTTCATTTATTTAACTCGTTGCATTTTTGAATGGTCATATTTACATGTGTACAAAAGTACAAATTGACAGATGGTCAACCCCTAAACATATTTGATCCCAAATCTGATACAGATCGACATTTTAGATGATAAATCAGTGTAATTTTATTCATCTAGTCCCTTTCATTTTGTAGTTGTATATTTCGTAATGTAGCAAAGGAAATCGTTACTTTTGCATTCACCTCATGTTATTGGTAAACAACAGTTATTAAAGAGATGATGAATGTGCAACTGTTAGCATTTTTTTTTCTTTTTGGCTATTAATGGCTAGAATTCGCTTTATACACATGTGTCAGGAAATCTAATATGTATTTTGGGCACTTTTTTTAACCAATGGAAAAAAAACCCAGGGGGGGGGTACCTCGAAATGAGGATGAGATGCTTCCGGCATGGTGGTTGGATCTCGACACCCTAGAGAGTACACAAATAGGGGAGTCATCTGGCTCCTACCATCGATGACAAGAAGTACTTCCTTCGGGGAGGGTTGTACCGTGGCCGGTGATGACCCTTAGGACTCAACCACAGTTCCCGGCAGTGTTGCTGTTGCGGCGGTCCGGTCATTCAGTAATTTTTCCGTGTGCCTTCGTGGCGGTCGCAGATCATATGTATGACTTAACCGATGGAAACTTTATTTCGACATTCAACTAGAAGTTTTCTAAGATGGCGCATTGCCTTTTAAAATCATTCTGTTAACATGCATATAAAAATACAGACTAACGGACACTCATTCACTTAATATGTTTAGACCCAAACCTAAAACATGCCTACATTTTAGTTGCTAAATTGGTGGACCAAATTTTATGTATCTAGTTCTATGTGTTTTGAAGTTATCACGCTCATTTGTCTCGGACAGACAGACAAATATCCTCTGATACGATTTCGTACAAAATTTGTCAGAAATCTACAAAATTGGTGTTAAATCTATGTACTAAATTTTATCTCCTAACTCATAGTGTATCGTGTTTACTGACAGACAGACGGATTTAATGCTAAAAATGTGTTTTTTGAACTTGGGGAAGTCTGAAAAGTGGAGATTCGTCAAAATTTCGAGTTAACCCTTTCTAGGGCCGTGGGAGTATGTTTAACACCAAATTTATAAATATTTGTATGAAATTATGTAGGTTGGCATCAGTTCTGAGAATTTTTTTTAGTAAGACAGAAACTTAGAGGCTTCAGTTCTTTATCTTACACAAAGTGATGTGTCTTGATTTGTCAATTAATTATTAATTAACCAAATTAATTAATTAATCAAATTAAATTTATCTAATAAGCTAAATGAATCCTTTTTCTTATACTAATTTCAAGCCTAAAAATATTTTAACATAATATGACTAGAAAAAAATGGCCCTTTAAAGGGTTAAAAATTTTTTCTAATTATAATATTTTCTCTTCCATATACTAGAAAGTGTAAATGGAGATAATCGTGAGAGAACAATCAGCAGAAATTGTCCTTTTCTCAATTATCTTATCTATTTTGAAGGAATCACATGTAGTTGGAAATGACAATAAAAGATTTACAGTAACAAATTATTGTTTATTTATTTTTCTGTATTTTTTTTTAAAACCACAATGTGTTTTTACCATGTGGGGATCTTGTTAAAAAGGCGATACTAACTTAGTAAATGTAGGCTACATTCAAATAGAAATATTTTTTCCACAACCAGATTGTCCTGATTCCAGTAAGGATACGAAAGCCATCTATCCTATTGTTTCGTGTCTTATTGAATTTTTTTCAATCATGTCATTGAAAAAAACTTTAGTAACTTAAATTATGCTATGTAAGAGTATCATTACAACTGAGAACAAATATATTTATGCAAATTTATAACGAATTTTTTTTTTTTTTTTTGAAATTTATTAAAACTTCAATGTACATGAATCACTTCAGAATCAACAGATAGTTGCGCTTGGTTCGATCTATTCAATAAGTAAAGGGGGGAGGATATTTTTAGTTATTAGATTTTTTTTCAATCATGTCATTGAAATAAACTTTAGTAACTTAAATTATGCTATGTAAGAGTATCATTACAACTGAGAACAAATATATTTCTGCAAATTTATAACGATTTTTTTTTTGAAATTTATTAAAAACTTCAATGTACATGAATCACTTCAGAAAAAACAGATAGTTGCGCTTGGTTCGATCTATTCAATAAGTAAAGGGGGGAGGATATTTTTAGTTATTAGATTTTTTTTCAATCATGTCATTAAAATAAACTTTAGTAACTTAAATCATGCTATGTAAGAGTATCATTACAACTGAGAACAAATATATTTCTGCAAATTCATAAAGATTTTTTTTTTTTTTTGAAATTCATTAAAAACTTCAATGTACATTAATCACTTCAGAATCAACAGATAGTTGCGCTTGGTTCGATCTATTCAATAAGTAAAGGGGGGAGGATATTTTTAGTTATTAGATTTTTTTTCAATCATGTCATTTAAATAAACTTTAGTAACTTAAATCATGCTATGTAAGAGTATCATTACAACTGAGAACAAATATATTTCTGCAAATTTATAACGATTTTTTTTTTTTGAAATTCATTAAAAACTTTAATGTACATGAATCACTTCAGAATCAACAGATAGTTGCGCTTGGTTCGATCTATTCAATAAGTAAAGGGGGGGGGGGATATTTTTAGTTATTACATTTTTTTTCAATCATGTCATTGAAATAAACTTTAGTAACTTAAATCATGCTATGTAAGAGTATCATTACAACTGAGAACAAATATATTTCTGCAAAATTATAACGATTTTTTTTTTTTAAATTCATTAAAAACTTCAATGTACATGAATCACTTCAGAATCAACAGATAGTTGCGCTTGGTTCGATCTATTCAATAAGTAAAGGGGGGGGGGGGATATTTTTAGTTATAAGATTTTTTTTCAATCATGTCATTAAAATAAACTTTAGTAACTTAAATCATGCTATGTAAGAGTATCATTACAACTGAGAACAAATATATTTCTGCAAATTTATAACGATTTTTTTTGAAAGCCATTAAAAATTTCAAAGTGCATGAATCACTTCAGAATCAACAGATAGTTGCGCTTGGTTCGATCTATTCAATAAGTAAAGGGGGGGGGATATTTTTAGTTATTAGATTTTTTTTCAATCATGTCATTGAAATAAACTTTAGTAACTTAAATCATGCTATGTAAGAGTATCATTACAACTGAGAACAAATATATTTCTGCAAATTTATAACGATTTTTTTTTTTGAAATTCATTAAAAACTTTAATGTACATGAATCACTTCAGAATCAACAGATAGTTGCGCTTGGTTCGATCTATTCAATAAGTAAAGGGGGGGGGATATTTTTAGTTATTACATTTTTTTTCAATCATGTCATTGAAATAAACTTTAGTAACTTAAATCATGCTATGTAAGAGTATCATTACAACTGAGAACAAATATATTTCTGCAAATTTATAACGATTTTTTTTTTTTTGAAATTCATTAAAAACTTCAATGTACATGAATCACTTCAGAATCAACAGATAGTTGCGCTTGGTTCGATCTATTCAATAAGTAAAGGGGGGGGATATTTTTAGTTATTAGATTTTTTTTCAATCATGTCATTGAAATAAACTTTAGTAACTTAAATCATGCTATGTAAGAGTATCATTACAACTGAGAACAAATATATTTCTGCAAATTTATAACGATTTTTTTTTTGATATTCATTAAAAACTTCAATGTACATGAATCACTTCAGAATCAACAGATAGTTGCTCTTGGTTCGATCTATTCAATAAGTAAAGGGGGAGGGGGATATTTTTAGTTATTAGATTTTTTTCCAATTATGTCATCTAAATAAATGTTGGTAAACGATATCATGATATGTAAGGCTATCATCATAATTTAAATCAGATATATCTGAGGAAATTTATATCGAAAATTTTTTGAAACATTGAAAACTTTAACGAATGTGAATCAATTCAGAGTCAACAGATCGTTGATCTTTTTTCTATCTATTCAATAGGTAAGAAAATGAAAGGGGGATAATTTTTAATTATTAAATGTCATCTAAATAGACGTTGGTAAACGATATCATGATATTCAAGGGCATCACTATAACTAAAGTCAGATATATTTGAGGAAATTTATATCGAAAATTTTTTTAAAACATGGAAAATTTCAATGAATGGGAATCAATTCAGAATCAACGGATCGTTGAGCTTAATTTGATCTATTCAAAAGTTAAGGGGGACATATTTTTCATCATTTGTTGCATTTATAAAAAATTACTGACCATCTTCAGCGACCAATTATTCGCCCATTATATTAAAAAATATTAATTTCGTCATACAAAGCAATTTCGTTTGTTTCTAATTATACTTAGATGAAAAGCACAGTTCATTTAGACTGATTAGCTTCTTTTGCAAAATTATGAAACTAATTGGCGAAATCGATCCCGTTATTGAGACTCTGGTCTTTTCCTTTTATTTTGTAATATGCTTCGAAACTAGAAGGTGAAAGCAGGGGAAGAACAGGTGACTTTTGATGCCATGGATCATAAGCTTTTATATGAATTAAAAATTAGCGAACTATTTGCAATTGGGTTGTATTTCAATACTAGGACTGTAAAGTAACATGTTTGAACTTTCACTCAAAATGGACGGAAGGAGATTTTTAAGGATTGGAAAAAATCGTGTATAATCTATTTTGGCGCCAAAGTCGCCTAATGGTCACCAAGTTTGTCGCCAAGCTCTGGGACCTCCTATGGAAGCAGCTATGCTGGGAAGCGGCATCACAGGTTCGTAACAATATAAAAGCCATGAGCTGTGTTATAAGAAAAAGTGATGAAATCGGACTAGTATTTGGGGCTGGTTCATTGGTTCTGCTAATTTAATTAAATGTATAGATAAGATTATAATAGATTTAAAAAACACATATTAAATAAAAAGTAAAAAGAAGCTTTTTGCCAGATTTTCATTATTTTTCAGAAATGACAAAGCTGTTGCATCAGATGGAAGCTCTGCTAAAGCATTTAAAATGCAAAAGGCTCTGTCGTACCCAAAATTGATTAATCTATAGCATACTATATATATTTATAAAAAGTTAACATACGTGGAGCAGAAATAGCTTTTTATTACTTTTTGTATGACAACAATCAAATGCAAGCAATTCGTTTTACGAACATTTCAAACTGCTTCACAAAGCGTTTTACAACTCCACTTATTCAATGCTTCGCTCATTAATGAACTTTTAAAATATTATTAGAAATGCTTTGGAGCTCGCCGTATCACCAAAACCTCCATTCATTCAGAGAGAAAAAGATGTAAAAGAAATCAAGAAATGAGTGTCAAATAGAAAATTCAATAGGCTTCAATGTCACCAGATGAGTAACTGACGATGAAAATTGATGATCATATATCCAAAAATTATTATTTCACAAAAATGGCTTTTACATTATTTTAAAATACAAAAAATTACCTCTTTAAGGATACGAATTTCATTTCTATGCAATTGATTCTTCGCTTTTAATAACTAGCGGAAGTGGTCTTCCCAAAACTTTCTCGCATACTCTCTAATAAGCTTGTCCTGCCAGAAATTGTCTTGGATGGCATTGGCGTGTCATTGTCACGAAATATTAACCTTTGGGGTCCATTTAGCATCTTTTCTCGATCTTTCGTGTCATCATTGGCGAGTTATTTGGCGATTAATCCATGTCATGCAGTTAAAAGTATCCGAGGTCAAATTTGCGTTTTAGATACGTTTTTCTCCACCGAATGGTATAAAAATTTTATACAAAACTACACTTGTAATCACGAAATCCCATACCAAATTTAATTCGTTGCGTTTTTTGAGTTATCATATTTATATGTTTATGAAAGTACAGACCGACAGACGATCGACCCCCTCACCATATTTGACTCAAATTTTGAAAGGCTTCTACACTATAGATGATAAATTTGTGTACCGAATTTTATCTTTCTAACTCTCCATCTCTCTCTCTCTCTCTCTCTTTGGAGTTATCATGTTAACGTATGTTCGAACAACTGGACAGACTTTCTCTGAATGAAGCTTACTCAAAATTTGATAGAAATCTGCAAATTTGGTGTAAAGACCGTATACCAAATTTCAACAGCCTAGCTCAAAGCGTTTTTGATTTAGTGTTGTCGCAGACAGATGGGCGGGCATTTTTGAAAAATATGTTTTTCGAACTCAGGTAGGTCTACAACGTGGAACTTCGTCAAAATGACGAGTTCGAATCTTTTGATGATTACAATACTTTCTCTATATTACGTATACAAAAAAGTTAAAGTTTGAAAATATGATAGTAAATAAAAATAATAATAATAATAAAACAAAACAAAAATTTCTGAAGGTCATCTCTTCTAGCTGTTCTATAAAGATGAATCTGTCTTTGATTCTACCATTTTAAGCTCAATTTCAAACTTTTAACATTATTTCATGATTAGATTATTTTACACATATTAAAAATTAAGAAGTTGTGTCCATTTTTATTTTGTCGCTTTTATTTGATCGATCTTATAAAGAAAAAAATATTGGGTTCAAAATGGATGGAGACCAGAAAATTCAATTACATCGCTTATGTGATCTCAAAAACAGACAGAGTTTGTTAAGCGTCATTTGGCAACAACTGACACGTTTGAATTGTTTACAAACTATCTACAAAGCGGTAAAATGGAAAAAGACGTGTTTTTTTAATTGGATAATACGAAAAAAATTAATATAAATCGAGCTGTTTCGATTAAATACCGAAATAGTTGAAAATGAAAAGGGATAAAGTGAAGAATAGTGTGTTCCCGAGTTTGTCGCCAATATTGCAACCCATCGGATCGCTCTTCTAGTAACCCTAATGCTGTTTTGTTTACTACTTTTTGCAATGGTTGAGTTGTACATAAACTACAACTATATTATGAAAAATGTTAAATTAAAAATATTAAAATAATTATTTATTATAATTAAAAGTTTATTAAATAAAGAAAGTTAAGCTTATAATTAAAAGTTATTTTCTTTTTTCTTTTTTTTAATGTGAATACGAACAGAAAATATTTATTCTTTTGCAATTTTTAATTCTCAGTATGCGCTTTAAAAAATCGTCTGCATTCTCACTTTAAAAGACAGCTGCAATGGAATTGTTCGCAGTTCTCGTAATTCTTTTGGTGTTCTAACGGTTGGTTCTCTTCATAATTTGTTATGTCGGGAGTATTTCGAACCTATAGAATGGATGGTGAGTTAAATGTGTATATATATATTTTTTTACGAATTGATGAAGTTAGGAAAGGATGCTTGTTTAAAATTTTGTATTGAGAATGGTTTGATATCGAACCGGCAGAATGGATGAAGGGTGAGTGGAATATATTTTTTTACGAGTTTGATGAAGTTGGGAAAAGGATGTTTGTTTGAAATTTTGTATGGAGAATGTTCCTTCTTTCTCCGTTCTTTCTTTTCTTTTGGTTATGTACTGTTTCTGTTATCCACACAGTCCTTATGTTCAATGTGCTAGCGAAGCTACTAGGTTCCGGCTCCCACTTCTAGCGAAGTCGTAGGATGTTTTTTTTTAAGTTAAAGAATTCTGCCCGGTGCCTTCTACAGATAGGCATCGAGAAGTATGGAAAAAAAATACTTATCAGTAAAAAGTCCTAATTATATGGCGGGAAATGGTAACCGTAACTGTTCCACGGAAGTATTTGTTTATTTTGTCCGCCATCTTTATTGGCGACTTGGCATTGTTGGCGCAGCAGGGTGCACACTATAATTCACTTTTACCATGAAAAGTTAGGACAAATGAAAGTGTTAAAGAATCCTTCACGTGAAGATCCAGGCGGAATAAATCTATGCATAGTAAAAAATGAAGTCTCCTGAAAGCGTCTGTATGTTTGAAAGAGAAAAACTCGAGAAATATTTAACTGATACTGGAAATATTTGTACCATTTTGTAGGGCATTTATTGGGGAAAGAATTAGTATATTTTATAATTGTGATTTTATAATTTAATTTAGAGTTTTATAATTGCGATTTCAATTGCGATTTTTGCGATGATTATTTTCCTACTACGATTCGCGCATGCAGTATATGTTCTTTGCATTTATCCGCGCATGTGCGAAAGCCTCAAACTGCGCATGCGTAAATAGCTAGAGCTGTGGTACGCATATGTGATACATTTCTTTGTTTACATCTGATTTTAAAAAGCGATTCAAAACTCATTATAACCAAAAAAAAAAGGAAATCCAACCTTGGCCGGAGCACATTAAATGCCAAAACGCTTCGTTTGTTGCGCGATAATGAAAATGCTCCTATTGAGCGAAGTGACCGTCTCTCTTTCAATCGCACTACAATTGAATTACAGAGACAGAATGATTCAGACTTAAGTTGAAAGCTAATTTTTCCTCTTGGATGTTATACCACGAACAACGCTGTGCGGATACTGCAAGTAAATAAATAAATAAATAAAATAAAAATGAAATCTACAATCCCAAACTTCAAGTTATCATGCGAGAACATTATTGCGAGAACTCTATCCCCCCCCCCTCTCTCTCTCTCTTGGAGCTCGGCCGATTTTTGAGATGGAAAAAAAAACCCATCGTTTTTCAAAATATCGACGCATGCGTAATTTTATAGTCTCGTGATTGTTTCAAACCGGTTTAAACTGGTTAATGACTTAAATTCATTAAGACAATTCGTACACTGCGTAAAAAAAGTAGAAGGACACTTGATTTTCTAACAATAACCGAAAAATATTTTATTTTTACTAAAATTTTTTATTAGAAACATTTAACAAATATTTCAAAAATACAATTTTAACATCAGAATTATGATGTTCAAACATAAAATATTAATGGCAACAAAAATAGTTTCTCTTTTTTGAAGCTTTGTAAAAAAAGTAGAAGGACAGCGTTATAATGAATGAAAAAATAGTGACTTTAATAAGGAAGGGTCTTCCCATTGGCCTTTATAACTTCAAATATTCTGTTTGGAAGTGAATTGTATAGAGTTTGAATTTCAGTTTGACAAAAATTGTCCCACGAGTCATTCAATGCTTTTCGAAGCTGAGTTTGCGAATCAAATTGTCTTCCATCAGCATAAACTCGACAAACTAGCATTGTCCAGATATTTTCCTCTATATTAAGGTCAGGACTTTTGGCTGGCCATGGTAAAACATCCACATTATTTATTAGGAACCAATTTTTGACTCCAGTCGCGGTGTGAATGGAAGCTCCGTCTTGCTGAAACTTCCACTCTTCACCCCCCATGTCAGAGGCATAAGGAAGAAGCTCGGAATTCAGCACTTGAATGTAGTCTGTATGTTTTTGCCTACCATTTAAGAAAACCAGACTTGTCCTTCATCCGTATCCAACAGCCAACCAAACCATTAAACTCCCTCCTCCCATTTGTCGTGTTGAATAGTATTCGCCTTCAGTCCCCAGACAATGCCAGTAGTGCTGATATCCGTCTGGACCGTCTAAGTTAAATTTCTTTTCATTGGAAAATATCACAGAAGTCCATTCTGTAGTCCAGGACATGTGCTCCATAGCCCACGCTAAACGGTTATCAATGTGAGCTTGTTTCGACTTAGGATGATGTTTCCGTTTTTTGAAAATGAATTTTTTTAGATCTTTTAATATAGTTGTAAACTGTTTGTTTCGTCACATGATTAAGTTCTGCTTGATTTCTTGCCTTTGAAACACTTCCTTTGTTTTTCTTCAGCACACGAGCAAGTTTTCTTTCATCACGTGGTGTTAACTTCTTCGGTCTACCAGTCTTCTTTTTATTTCCATTTTTATAAGGATTTCTGATAAAGTTTGAAACTGTATTGGGGCTCACCTGCAACAATCGAGCAATCTCTTTGACACCTTTACCATCATTTTGATAGGCGGAAATTTGCCCTTTTTGCAAATCGTTCAAAGGTATTCCTTTAGGCATTTCTGAGAACGAAGAAACAACGTAACTTTTAAACAAATTAGATTTTTTTGACAGAAAAGGATAAACGAAGTACAAAATCACTATTTAAATAAAGAACAACTCACTAAATTAAATATATTAGCAAGTATCCTTCTACTTTTTTTACGCATCGGAAATTATATATACTAATTTTCTTAATAATATTAGTGGTAGATGTTTAATTTTTGCCTAAAATGAAAACAAAGGTCATTAAACTAAATCTGCATAAATATCTGGTAGTTAGGAGAAAATAAGAGATATTAATTGGCAAAAAGACACTGTCCTTCTACTTTTTTTACGCAGTGTAAGAATTCAGAGAATAAATAATTTGGAAATCAAGTTGTAACTTTAGTTGGCGATAAATCGCCAAATGTGACAAACATCTGCATTATTTTCTAATAACCCTAAAAGCGAAAAATGGATGCCTCAAAAGCGATAAATCACCAATTTGTTGCCTACGTATTTTGAGGCTTCAACAATTTGTTGCCTACGCATTTTGAGGCTTCAAAAACCTCAAACCAAAACAACATCATTTTCTCACATGATAATCAGAGGTGCATGCGTTTTAGTTCAAAGAACAAAATTTCCGCACTGTAGAAGCATTGTTAATTTTCATCGGCACTTTTGAAACACTCAGAATGCTCTATTATTGCTCAACTATAATGAATTGTTGTCTGAAATAGCTGAACAGTACAGTTCAAATTGACTACAACAGTTTGTCATAAAAATATAAAACATTATATATTTATTTATATTATTTTTATTGTATATTATATATTTATTATATTATTTATTGATTTATTTATATTATTTAATGATTTATTTATATTATTTATTGATTAAAAATTATATTTATTTTTATTTACATTTTGGCACAAGCAACTCAACTATAAGCTGTGGCCAGCTTTTTAAAAATTAATATAGTTCTGAATGCAATTATATTACATTGATATGTCGAATTAATTTAAAATAATATGAAAAAAATGTAGCATTTTTTCGATATAAATTGCAGTTTCACAAAGCTGATTGACATAATTAAATTTATTTTACTTATACTCAACATCTTCATTGATTATTACTATGTTATTAACATTATGTCCACTGATTTTGATGAAATACATCTTTTCAAAATAAGGGAAAAGAAATAAATCCAATTTTGATTTTTAAACTTTTTTTTTTTAGATTTACATTAGATTAATCAATTTAAATTACAATCTGAATTTGACAACTTTTAATTTTAGAAATTTATGATTTAGATTTGATGACCAATGGAAATAATACTAACAGTTCATGCAATTTAAATAATTTAACTTTAATTTTATTAATGAATATATTTATAATTTCTTATAACTAGCAGAAATGCATAATTACATGACGAACAAGCAAAACCAGTTGGGATCACACAGCGATCTTCAAAGAATCCCACCTTGATTCTTGATAGTTATTTTAGCGGAGCTAGCAAAGGATATAATCCACTAGCTCTGATTAAAAATTGAATTGTTACTTTAATTATTGTTTTTAAATTTAAAATTATAATATATTTAAGTTGGGCTACATACCACAACAATAAAAAGAAAATTATTCTCTAAGTCACCTTTGGATTCAACTATGTTAATAACCTTAACTTTGATTATCTCGAAGCTATAATTTATGATCTTATGAATTTTAGCTCTGAACGTCTTATCAATAAATCAAGTACGTTTGTAAGATAAATTCCCAATACAAATAAAGTTAGTCAATTTCATTTATATATGATTAGAAACTGATTCTATATTGTTATGAATTTGGAATATCGTTTACCTGCCATATAATTTTGTACTTGAAATGAATAATCTACAGAAATTATTAATAGATGCTGAATAGATAATTCAGTTCAATAAAACTTATCAACCCTTGGGAACTTGACGTGAACTTGGCAACAAGTTTTGAGAACTGCAAAAACTATGAACCTATTTCTATTAAGAATCAAGATCTAAAGATTCTTCTAGCGAATTTCTTGTGACATCATGTCCCATCAAGAGACTATATAAAGGCGAGGTGTTCATACGAAGATTAATTCTCTTCAGAATTGTGTTCGCAGAGTGAACCCTCGATTTGTGCATTCTGGCCATTATTACTGTATTCTATTTCACGATTTTCTCTCTGTCAAAATTCAGGAAAAATTTGAGTGAATGTAGTAGACAATTGGTATCATTAGAAAGAATTTTTTTTTTTAATTTTTAAATGATTTAAAGTTTTTTTTTTTTTGTGTGTTATATTATTTTCAGAAGTTATCGCTGAAAAACACAAAAATTCTGTTTAATTTTTAATTAATTAAAATTTCGAAAAAATTGTTCCTTGGTTTAAGTTAAATATGTGCCAAATTTGGTAGTTATAGATCGAACGGTCTGGCCTATAGAGCGCCAACACACAAACATACACACACGAACCACTCTAATTATTTCTGAACCACTCTAATTATTTGAATCTAGAAGGATGGTTCCATTTGGGGAAGTTGTTGCTTATTCATAATAAGAACAAATTTCATAAAGAAAGTTTTTCAGTGATTGTAATAGATTAAAAATTTGGAGCTAAAAAAGTGCTTTGACACCAAATTAGTTCAATTGCATTTAACCTGTTGTTGGAAAGCTTTTATCAGTCACATTCTCTCCCATCCTTTTTCATCAACATGCATTCAATACTTATAAAATTTAAGGATATAGCAGGAAAAGGTAAGGTATTCTTTTATCCCAGACATTAAGGGGAATTTATCTTCGTCTTTATCCGTCTTACCGAAAGGATTTTTTTTTTAATCAGTGTGAACATGATTGTGTTTTGAGACTCACATGTGTTTATTACATTGCATGATGCATCATGCAAAAATTGAAAGCTTAATTGCCCAGTAATGCAATGCTCTGCAGGCCAAGCCTTTATACCAAGAGCTACCAAATTTAGTGAATAGTTGCTTCTGGGACAATAGGAGCTCACTAAGGAAAGTGCTCTCAGAATGCAATGCTTAATGGATAGTATCATAACACTGCAAGCTAAACCCTTGCACCTAGAGCTATCAAATTTGGTACATAGTTAATTCTTGAAACATAGGAGATCACTAAAGAAAGTGTGCATAGAATACAACACATAGCGAATAGTATTGTAATTTTTGCAAGCCAAACCTAGAGCTACCAAATTCGGGAACATAGTTACTTGTTAGGACATAGGAGCTGATTAAGGAAGTTGTGCTCAGAATGCAACACATAGTGCTGAATGGAGAAATACTCTGTCCGGCAAACCTTTGCACTTAGAGCTATCAAATTTGGAATAAAGTTCTGCTTGGGACATAGGAACTCACAAAAAAAAAAAAAAGGTGTTCTCAGAATGCAAAGTTTAATATTGTAATGTATTAACAGTATTATAATGCTTTGCAAGCCAAACTCTTGCAACTAGAGCTGCCAAATTTGGTAGATAGTTAATTCTTGAAACATGGATCACTATG
The DNA here is from genome assembly GCF_947563725.1 of Argiope bruennichi. Classification (NCBI taxonomy): domain Eukaryota; kingdom Metazoa; phylum Arthropoda; class Arachnida; order Araneae; family Araneidae; genus Argiope; species Argiope bruennichi. The sequence goes on from NC_079161.1 coordinate 91,006,708, forward strand.
GAAAAAGTGCTCAGAATGCAACGCATAGTAAATAGTGTTGTAACGAGCCAGACCTAGGGTCACCAAATTTGGCACATAGTTACTTCTTAGGACATGATAAGGAAACTGTTAATCAAGGCAAAGGGCTTAGCTGATTAAAAAAGGTGCGCTCAGAATGCAACTCATAGAGCTGAGTAATGCAATCCTTTGCAGCTAGATCTAATAGATTTGGAATATAGTTGCTTCGCGGGACATATGGACACAATAAAGAAGATGCGCTTGGAACGCAAAGCTTTGTGGACCAGATCTTTGAACCTAGAGTTACCAAATTTAGCGCATAGTTACATTTTGGGTTATAGATACCCATTAATATAAAGGGTTTTTAAATTTCAAACAGATCTGTAAATCATTAAAAATTAAATTAATCAAATCTAAAACGTTATTACTAAATTCCTAACTAGAAGTGTCCCCCTCCCACCTGAGAAGAATAGGTTTTAATTATTATTGTTATTTTAGTAAGTAACACAAATAGAAATAACTTGACTTTTTTTCTTTCAGAAGTTCGGGTATTTGAACTATTTTAAAACCGCCAATAACTGACAACTCATGTGTCAAATATTTTTATAAAAACCGCACAATATATCTCTACCGCTTTGTTTTACCTCACATTGCAACATAGTTCACATACTCTCAAAAAGATGGCGCTATGGCTTGCAGACATTCTTCATCCACCACATCCGCAATATCACAGATGAGAAAGAAGAATCCAATAAAAGAACAAAAGAATCTTCCAGCTTTTTTTAATTGTTTTCTTTCAACCTGAAACAAATCAATCATCCCTGTTCCTCCACGCAGCAGACGTATGAAAATCACCTATTCAAAATAGCAAATCTTCTTTGTTGACCGGTGGGCCGATCTCTAGTTGCCATGGTCACCGGATAAGAAGGATTCTGAGAGGTTGGAGAATGGAGTGGGCGGAGTTAAGACGTAGCAGACGAGTTTTCTTTCAGCCGGCTTTTTCACGTACCTCACACAAGCACGTGGTCGAGCGTCTGATGAACAGACCAGGAAAATCGTCTGCTGGATTTATAAAAGAATCATTTCACTTGCATTCATTGATTTTGAGTGAAAAATCATAATACAACTGGCATATAAAATTAAGTGATAAATTTTAAAACAGCTTTGTTGAAGACGTGGGCACTTTTGAAAACAAAAAATTATTTCAGAAATATTGGAGACTGTTAGAAAATATTTTTCTTTAGATTAGATATAGAGTTTGAGGTGATACATTATTGTTTGATCTTTGGAATTGATTAAATTTATTCCATAAAGGACAGAATGTCCACCATGAAGGATCCAAAATGCCTACTCAGGGCAGTGGTCATTTTTGCTGTTTTTTATTCAGGTAAGAGTTTTCACTTTTTCATCAAAACAGCAACAATATTTTTCTAATTCTATTGTTTGATTCAACGTTTCTTTTTCTTTTTTCATAACCGAATCGGTTGTTAATTGAAAAACACATATTCGTAAAATAGTAAAATAAATGAAATGTTTCATAAGACTGTAATTTATGAGGTTGTTAAGGTTTAATTATGAACTGAAATTGAAGGATTTTACAAGAATGTAGGAAAAAATTTCGTTGTTAATTATTTATTTTTTTGTTCTTATCGTTTGCTTTTTTATTATTATTAATTGTTGAAATCAGAGATATGACGAATTTAAATTAGCAACAAATTATAAACATTGATTTATTGTTTTCATTGTTCCATATCTAACATATGTTGATGGAATAAAAAAAGAAAAAAAAATAGTTTTGTGTTATTCAGTTTTAAGATCACAAATATTTTTTTGAGAATGCTAATCAGGTTCGTAGAATTTAATAAATTATATTATTCAAAAGAATAAAAATAATAAAAAGAAATTACAAGAATAAATTTAAAGAACAATAAAAGAAGAAATAAGGAACGCATAATAATAAGAAAAAGAAGCTAAAACTTTTATATTATTCCTAGAAATTCTCAACGCCATGTTTAACTGTAAACTTCGAACAAAATTCGAAATTATACCCAATTCAAAAGCTAATTTACAATTCAAACCTGAACTCAATTTTTATTTTTAGTATTAAGAGTAAAATGCAACAAAGGCTTATCCTTTCACAAAGCAAGAAATTCTATAATAAATTGGAATTTTTCTATAAATACTTAAAAGATCTCATAATCTTTTCATTCATAATCTGGAAATTTGGATATTGAGAAAAGTCACCATTAAAGATATTTCTTTAGATTTAAATTAATTATTTTTGCAACACAGAAATAAATATCATATTGGGTTATGATTGTTTACAAAGCCAATCGAATACCTTTTCCGAAAAAGTTATATTCCTAATGTTTTACGCAAACTTCATACAATAAATGTGATTGTAAAAACTGCTTAATTTTAAGTGCATATCAATTTTATTAAATGACAATGAAAAAGACAATGAATTCATGAAACTAATACCAATGGTATTGATATATATCATTTAAAACTATTCTGATGCTGTGATTTGATTTTTCTTTTTTATCCTATTTTTTATAAGATTGTGCTTATAAAAATACATCGAATCATTTTTTTTAAAAAAATCATCAAAAATGTACAAAATTATTAGTACGAGAAATACAACTCCTCGAAAGCAGTAATCCATAGACATTAAAGAAATAAACGAATAAATATCGTTTTAAATTTCCCGGAAAAATTCGGATATATGGAAAATAAAAGAAAAAAATTGTCTTCCAAAATCGTTTGCATATTAGAATGCTCGATACGATAATTTTTTACTGCTTCATATTTTAAAGATAATAAAACTAAAAAGCCTTTTTTTAATTATTTTTGTAGAATTAATTTGAAATCATTAAACTAATTTATAAAAAATATTGAATTTATTAATGATGGAGCTTGAATTATTGTCTTTCACGATATTAAAAAAAGTTGCTTAAAAATTGTGCAATGTAAAGGAAAAGATTATATATATGTGATTTTTATTTTATGACGTTCTCGCAAATTCAGACTCATTAATTCATTTTAGTTGTTTTCCGCTGTTATAAATCAAAATGTAAAAAATCGCAACTAATGATTTAGCAATTTACCGGAATGTCACGTCTCATTGCGGCCGGAAGTTGATATTCTCAGAATTTTGTATAAATTAACTGAAAAGAGTTATGCGTCATCAATTTGCTGAAATGTGACGCCACATTACGACCGGAAGCTTATTCTTCAAAATTCTCGTATAAAAAATTGGTGAAAATATTTGAAAAAATAGAATAGTTGCTAGTTATTAAGAAAAGTACCTATTTTTGCATTGTTTTTGTTTATTTTAAAAGTATCTCGTATTCTTTTCTAACTTTATTTTAAGTTACTGAGTTAAATTGTCTTATCATTGTGAAAAAAAGATAAAATGTTGCTTTGTCCTATGTATGTTAGAAATTTCATGACTCTTGACATTTCTGCAAAAGTTTAGTGACTTGTGTTGGCAGTCAAAAATAGCCTCTAAGAGGATTGCCCCATTATGCAATCTGCGGAGGTTGCGATTTTTTTAAAACTCCGTCCTGAGAGCTATAAATTTGTCCTCTACTACCTGTCCTTACATTAACCTTTTCAATTACAGAAATATTCAATATTTATGTTCTGAAAGAATTTTGAGTAGAAAGATCTTGTTTTTCTAGTTGTTCGGAATTGGCAGACGATTGTTACAATTTCTTTTTCATTAAATTATGCGTCAAATTAACTGCTGTTCACGAACTAAAACTTTTTTTTGCAAATAATTAAATTGATTATTTTTTATAAATTTGTATTTTTGGTAAAAAAATATGTAGAAGAAATTCGCTAATGTAAAAATTTCAAATCAATTTTGCTTTCTGCTTTCTGAAATATATTTGTCTAACTTTCAATGATTTTATTGTGGAAAAAATATTTTTTAGTCATGTTGCTTTGGACTGTAGATTAAAAAAAAAATGGGAAAATGATTGCAAGATTTTTTTTTATTCGTTTGCGAATGCCATGGTAGATTGTGAAAATTTTTTAATTTGGATTTTTCTGATACTTAAAATTAAGGAATAAGCATACATATTCCATTGAAATAAAATAGTTTCTTCATAAAAAAGATTGAAATATTTATCGTTCTTTTTAAAAATTGCTTTGATTTTTTCTCATAATCGATTATAATTTATACTCATTTTAAAACTAACGCTCTTGCGAAGTGTTTCTTATTTGATTGAGAAATTTCTTGTAAAATTAATACTATTTTGAAGGGTTTTTTAAAAGTGTATACGTCTTAAAATCAAAGTAACTTTAATTGCGAATCATGCCCTTTAAATTCATCAATATTAGTTGACAAAATTAATCATGGGAATTAATTTTACTTAAAATATTTCGTTAAATTTTTCTTAATAATTAAATCTAAATTCTTCAAATTTTTCATTAGTTCCATTTTCATTTTATGGTGCATTTTTATAATTTTATTTTTAGTTATCAAAATTTGCATTACATTTTAAATACACAATATTTTTTTCTCCACTAAAAGATAGAGGCTCTTAAAAATATGTCCTTGCATAAGTAATCAGTGTAACTGGGGCTAAAGTCAAACCCAAAATTTAACCTTGGTAATTGGGGGTTGTCAAATTTATAATATATTTATAATGTCTGTTGCTATACAATGTGTGAGATTAAATAATAAAACCAGCGAAAATGAAATCTATGAATAAAGGTTTCCTTCATGAATAAAACTGCTGACCTTGCGCAAAACAGCGAACCACTAACACTCAGATTTTTATTTTCAGTGTCTCGTACATTCGTTCATGAGGGTTATTGTGCACGGATATCATTTTTTTTTGGGCCAAAAGGAGCCAAAATTTGGCTCACAATTATAATTTTATTAATAAGATCACATACCGTTTTTCATTTATCTAAATCTTGAGTTTTCGAGCGATCGTATTTACATACATAAGAATGCATGCACCGATTCTTAGTCAACTCTTTGACAAATATGGCTCATAATGATAAATAACTATACTTTGAGTGAGTGATAAGTCTCTGTACCAAATTTCATGTAGCTACGTTTACTTTTTACTTTATATTATACCAAGTACAGATAAAAAGTATTGTCACATCAAAAAATTCAAACTCGAGATTTTGACGATCTCCACGTTCCAAACCTCCCTGAGTTCGAAAAACACATTTTTGGCATTTCCCCTGCTCGCAGTCTGTATGTCTTTTTGTGAATATGATAACTCCAAAAGTTGGATGCCTGAAATTTGGAATATCAAATTTTTAAATTTCTGTCAAATTTTGAACGAAATCTATTAACAGAAAATTTATCTATCTGGCTGTTAAGAGTGTAAGTGAACTAACTTCTACAAGGATAAAACTCAAAAATAAAATTTGTTATACAAATTTATATCTAAAATATTGGGTTATCAAATTTTAAATCGAAATTATCAAACGGTGGATCATTTGTCGATCTGTACTTCCGCATGCGAGTAAACGCAATGAATCATAAATGCAAAAGATATACAGAAATGATATTTGGTATGTTGTCTTTTAACTGTAGTTATAGTTCCCTGTGAAATTTTGTTGTCATTCGGCCGGCAAAAATGCTTCAAAAATCGCCACTGATTTATTGAAAATGTTAAATTCTTGCCAAAGATCTATATTTTGTAACTATCGTTCACCAATGCCATCCAAGGAATTTAAAGCCTTACCTAAAATCTACAAGCTTATGCAAATGAAGGGGGTTTGTTTAGTTTAGTTTAGTTATATTAATGTCCCGTTTTAAAGCAGCATTAGTGCTATTTCGGAATGGACTTCGTAATTTTGAATCGTGGTCAGAGGATGGAAGGGGAATGAGATTTTTATTAGAGAGCAGGCAAGACAGTTTCGGGCAGACCACTTCCGCTGGTTTAAATTTGGCGACCCACTTTTTTAGAAACCGTTTCTTTAGCAGACCATTTTATCATTGGCGCATTTCATTTTTTCATAGATAAAAGGCTTTCTCATTTTTTTTTTTTTTTTTTTTTTTTTTTGTAAAATGTTATATGGGTTAAAAAATATTTTAATTCTTGAGGAATAAAAAAAACTTATTACTCAATATAATTTTGCAAAAAATTATTTCTAATAAAGAGTTTGATAAAAATTTTGATCCCAGATCACATTTTCGCAAATTATGGAAAGATATATATATATATACATGTATTTAAAATCTGGTCACGCTCATCCAGTGGGTTGTATAGCCCACAGTTCGAGTAGCTCTGAATTAGTTTATTTAAAAAAGCAGGAAAAGAATAAAGTCGCATAACAATATATTTTGCTATCGCTTTAATTATCTTCTCGTCATGTTGATTAATCTGCTTTAGGTTATTAAGGCGACCATAGTCTGTTTACATTAACTTATTAAAGCGACCATATTCTATCTAGATTAGGTTATTAAAGCTACCGTATTGTATCTACATTAGGTTATTAAGGCGACCATATTCTACCATTATTAAAAGTTATGAAAGAGAATTCTTCAAATGCAAAATGCAAATTTTACAGATTGAAATTAGTTCATATATATATTAATGTGAGATTTTCTTTGATAAGTAAAAATTGAGGAAATTCGAAGGATTAAATTCTAATTCGGGACACTTATTCAAGACAGAAAAAAAAAAGCTGAAAATTGGTACTCTCTCGAATAATTTGTGATGTCAAATCCCTTTTAAAATAGACAAAGTTGTTCATTTTAAAATTTGTTTCTTAACTTAGTTTATAAAAAAAATTATCCGCGTTATGTTTTTGAATCTAAAAATTTTACTTATAAGTAAATATCGGAAAAATTTGGACGCTTAAAAATTTTTTGGAACGGTTCTCAGTAAAAGACAGTTAAAATTTCTGATTGTTCCTACTAATCCTGAGCGAGTGATAATTTCATCAATTGTTTCATTTCTTCTTAATTTTTCTTTTTATATTCGTTTCTCATGTTTTGAAATGCGTATATTCGAGTTTAGATGTTCATATAAACATGTGATTTTTTTTTTTTTATTTTTTTTCGAATTGTCAAAATTTGGATGAATTTCATACCGTCTTTTCCGAAACGTATGGCTACTTAACAAAATATTGTCTATCTTAAATTTTTTATATCCATCATTTTTCCATTTTTTTTAAACGTATACCTTTGGTATTAGTGTCCATACGGTAGCTACTTTTTTTCGATGTTTTTTTTTTGTTTTTTGTTTTACGAAGTCACAGTGGAGTTTGATTCATTCGAATGCTTTTGCAAGTAAATTCTGTTTTTTTTTTTTTTTTCTAAACACTTAGTTTATTATTATTATTTTTTAGTTAGTTGATTTTATTGTTTTTTCTTGCTGTACATGTTTAAATTTTCATTTCTTAGATAAATTGAATTTTTAATGGGGTCCCGCTAATGACGAATTTGAAAATTTTCTTTGTATTTTAATTTTAATTATCTGTATTTCAAGATTTAAAATTCGTTTTTTCATTCATATACAATTTGGTTATAGAAATTATATTTGTTGAAATGATAAATTTTTAAACTGATTTCTCTTTCTGTACTTAATTTTTAGTTCCACTTTTTTCTTAATTAAAATTCAGTTATAAATCGAATTTTTACTATGGACCCATCGAATTCTGAAATTCCATTTCATGTAGATTTAACCACACGGTACTTGAAAAGCCATTATTTGCCCACTTATATCCAAGATCGGTTAAAAGATCATTACTAATATCTTTCTGATGACTAAACTTGCCTCATGACGACACATTTATCTATAACCTCGTCGATCTAATTGTAGATGTAGCAACTTACGAAGATGGAAAGCACGTGTTTTTCTGTTTACAGCGAATGCAGATTCAAACCGGGCATGCCGCAGCAATTCACGGTCGGCATTGCGACTTCCTTGGGAAAGGAGGTCTTACTCACTTTCCTATCTGACCTTTTTACCTAGTTTTCCTCTTTTTACCTCTCTCTTTTCAACGCCGGATCTGATTCTCAGCAAAACTGGACGGGTGTTTCGTCATACAAAAGCGATAATCGCGTCGTTTAAATGCGTGATTATTTAAAATCTCGATTCTTTTATGATTATTCAAGATTAGACTTGATTTGTTATTGTTTTTGTTTTTTCGAATGATATGTTAATTTTTATTTTTTAAGCAGAAAGTAGTTCTATTAAATAATCCAAAAATTTATAAAATAAAATGGATTAAAGTTTAAATAACTCTTTTAATATTTAAACAAAATTCTCGCTCTTTTAAAGTTTAAATAAAATTTGTGAGTTTAAAGTAATTCTTTTAAATAATCTAAAAATATGTAAGTTTAAGTTTATTTTAACATAAGCATTTTTTTTTGGTAAAATGTGGATAGGTCAGATTATTAAGTTGCCAAAATAGGCAGTTGCCTAGGGGCTCTAACTCTAAGTGGGCCCCAAGCATTCGAGAGCTTTTTTTCTTTTGTAATATTTTAAAAGTTATTGAATTTTGTTCTTTCACTTGTTTATAAAAACTACGCACTTGAACTCATTCATATTAAAATCAAGTGCTGTCTAAATTAAAATTGGAATATTATTCTAATAATATTCCTAATTAATTACTTGGAGTCTGTGTTTTATACAATTTTATTTTATAATTCTCAAAAAGGGGGTAAGATTTTATAATTTGAAAAATTACTAATTAAATTATTAAAAATTATGAACTATTATTAAAAATAATTTAAAATTACTATGATTCTGTTATTAAATATTATTTAGACTGTGTTAAAAAATCTTTTTTTTTCTTTTTTTTTTTACTATTTTACTACTTTACTTTTAATTTAGAATTAATTTAATTTAATTTTACTAATTACTTTTAAATTCAGCTGTGCAGTTTTTTATAAATAATATACTGGACCCAATTTCTTAGGAAATAATCTGAATTCAGTATTTGCTATTTGAAATTTTCAAAATGTGCTAATTAAAAATATTTGCATAGAGATTAAATTAAAATCAATAGTTAAAAAATATTTGGTTTTGAAAATTTGAAAGGAAAACATGGCGCTTAGATATACATTCCCTAACGGCTCCTAGAACGCATAATCCGACAGTGCATACAAGCGATAATCGGACCTTTTAATGCGTGATTATTTAAAATCTTGATGCCAACGATATGGTTATTCAAATTTAAATTTGACTTGACGTTGTTTTTGTTTGGTGGCATGTTTACTTTCTTTTCTAAACTGAAAATAAATAGATTAAATAATCTAAGAATTTATTTCTCTAATGTTAATTAAAAATATAAATTTTTACTAATTAATTTTTTTGGTAATAAGTTGGAAACATCTTGGAAATAATATGATTAAAACACGTCTTGTATAGAATTGATGCATTAAAGCGTAATATTTGAAAAATTTCAACTGACGGAATTTAATTCAGCAGGAATCTATCGATTTGACATTAACACATTTTTAATAGATAAGTCAGTAGCGGCTTGAAGTTCATAGATAACAGTATGTACTACATAGATACCACCAATTTTTCAATTCCGCTGTAGTTGGATTCCGCTGTATTTTTCGTTCCTAGGTAATGCACACAATATGAAATCCCTTTTTTTCCTTCCCTCTGACTTATTTGACTTTAAATTTCCAACAAGTTGACAAATTTTCAATAAAAATTCAATGTTTCTTCAATTAATTTTCATCGCTTTCGTATTATAATCTTTAAAAAATTGGAACCAGAGATTTTGACGAATCGTCATTTTCTATATATATATATATATATATATATATATATATATATATATATATATATATATATATATATATATATATATATATATATATATATATATATATATATATTATATATATATATATATATATATATATATATATATATATATATATATATATATATATATATATATATATATGTTCATTAATCATTGTCAGGGTTTCCATACCTCATAACTTTCGAATAAAAAATATTACTCAAAAACCGATTACGTATTCGTAAATTACAACTCAAAGAATTTTATTAATGATATTAAAGTGCAAAACTTGCACAATTTGTACTTTGTAGGCATTCAGCTGAAGGCGATTCTTTGAGTTGTACTTTACGAATACATAATTCTTTGAGTTGTAATTTACGAATACATAATTCTTTGAGTTGTAATTTACGAATACGTAATCGGGTTTTGCGTAATATTTTTTATTCGAAAGTTATGAGGTATGGAAACCCTGACAATGATTAATGAACACCCTGTATATATATATATATATATATAAGTTTTTATCACAATCCTCCAAAAATTGACTCGTGATCAATTTGTATCATGAGTCAACTCCGCTCTATATTACTACAATTTTTATTTTGTTGTGATGTCATTTTGGTACAAATCTATATTCTTGAATGATCGATTTTTGCGGAAGGAACATCCATAATAATGTGTCAACTCTCCATATAATTTCAAATCAATAATTCCACGTCAATTGCCGATGTAATTTCACGTCAAACTTCTCAATATAGAAAATTGATCGCAATTTATTTGAATACTAAATTAACAATGAAAAAAAAAATTTAAAAACCAGAAGTAGTTAAAGAGAATGGCGTGTTTGTTGTAAATCTGTTTTTCCATTCTGGTCGATTCGATTCGATGAACCATAACCACCTGTTGCTCTTTGTCCCTGCATTCTATGTCCTTTTTCAAAAAAGTCTAGTGCCGGTGCTGCTGCCATCTTATTTGTGAATGGCACGAAGATCGATCGATTTTCGAAAGAAAAAGAAAAGCAAAAACCACTTTAGCTTACCGCAAATCTCATTTTACGAAAACATTCCATTTTGCTCCCGAGTCCACCCCCTGCGACGCAACAGATTGCTCTTAAAAGTACTTTCTTTGCCCACATCAGTGCATCTACTAAGAACATAATTGTCTTAGCCGGGCGAATCCAAGTGTGAAAGATAATTTTACTCCATCGGAACTTTATGGGTAGGGAGGGGAGGGAAAAGAAAAGTTGTTAAAACTCATCTCTACGCTCCAAAGATTCGAACTACACCCCAAGACATTGTTTTCTCAGGTTCACTCGTTCGTGGAGGATAAAACAGAGTCAGTGATTGTGAACAGAAACAGCATTCTGGTGCTTTAGAACTTCTTTGTTCGTATCTTCTGCCTGCCCCCCACCTGTTGCTGGTTGTCGGAAGATCCTTGTAGATGGTCTCTGAGGATTACGCATCGATTATCGTTTGATGTTGCGTATTGGAAAAGGGGGAGGGACACTGAGAAATGAATAATCCGTTCCAAACGAAAAGAAGTCGTTTGTTTGACATTGCTTCGAGTTCACGCTTCTTTGGTAGCCCAGAACGAACTAAGTGGGCGATTATTTGGAGTAACTGTAACCGCTATGAGTGGGTTTATCTAATACTTAACTAAAGAGGATTCTACCAGTTCGTCATGGTTAGTAGTTTAACAAATTTCTGCATTGTCTCGGAATCATTTTCCCATAGGAAGATACGATATTATGAGAATAACTCTAAAATTGTTCTATCTAAAAAAAAAGAAAAAGAGAGAGGCTATTTCTGACTGCATACCGTAAGATGGCTGTCAAAAGATATAAAGGTTAAATATATCAAAATGAAATCTAAAATAAATTCGAATTAAGATGATTGAGCGATTTTTTTATTCATATAATATTCACTTTTCAAATTCAGTTTATTAATGATGCCAAATTTTGTTAGATAAGAGATGAAAAACATGGTAGATAATTTTCTTACTTTTTCGTATGCGTAGTATAGATAAAATATAGTAATCAACAAAAAATTCAAACTCGAGATTTTGACGAATCTCCACATTGAAAATTTACATGAATTCGAGAAATACATTTTAGGAAAATGTCTTTCTGTCTTGTATGTCTGTCTGTGATATATATATAACTCAAAAACGTTTTGAACTAAGTGGTTGAAATTTGGCTTACAATATTTATACCAAATTTACAGATTTCTGTCAAATTTTGAATAAAATCTGTTCAGAGGAAGTCCATCTGTCGGGCTGTTCGATTATAAGTTAACATGATAATTACAAAACGAAGAGATCTAGAGAGATAAGATTTGGTACACAAATGTAACATCTATAATATAAATACCTATCAAAATTTGAGCCATATCCAATAAAGGGTTGACTGTCTGTCAGTCTGCACTTTCAGAAATATGTAAATGCGATAATTCAAGCATGCAGTGACTTAAATATATCAAATTTGATATGGGATTTTACAACTACAAATGCAACTTTGGATCAAATCCGTTTCAATCGTTTGAGAAAAATGGGTCTAAAACACAAATTTGATTTTCGGATGCTCTTAACCACATGCCAGGGATTAATCGCCAAATAACTCGCCAAAGATGACAGAATAGATTTTAGTAAATATGCTAAATTTACGGGAAAAGTGAATATTTCGTAACTACTGTACGCCACTGCCATTTAAGGCGTTCTTTGGCATGACAAGTTTATTACAGAAAACGCGAGATAGTTTTGAATATCATTCTCGTTGGTTTTTGAAACGAAAATGCAATTTATTATTCTTCTAAAAATATGAATATGTTTCGAGGCAAGATGCGTGAGTGTATGCTATTCAGCGGATAATATATATATGAAGTCTATAAATCGCCAAAAGATTGGAATTTGAAATTTTGACAAATCTCCATATTTCAGACTTTCCTAGGTATAGCCGAATGCCAAGGATTAATCGTTGAATTTTGTCTGTCTGTTACACATCTGTGAGTACATTTTTGAATTATGTCTGTCTGCCTGTGAACATGATAACTCAAAAACGCTTTGAGCTGGACAGATGAAACTTGGTATATGAATTATATATTAAATTTATGTATTTTTTTCAAACTTTTTTGAATGAAAACCATTCAGCGGAAGTCTATCTATCTAGCTACTACAGTAGAAATGAACTGGATAACTACAAATTATAAAGAACTAGATAGACAAAAGTTGGTATATAGTTTTGGTGTCTAAAATATGGATTTTTTATCTAATTTAAAACCAAATCTGTCAAAGAGTTGACCGCCTTTGGTCTGTTTAGTTGCATGTATCGAAATGTGATAACTCAGAATTACAATGATTTGTCCAAAGGAAATTCGGTGCGTGATCTTGTAACTATAATTGGAATTCTTTGCTCAATTTTGGCATCCGAAATGTGGGAAAACGTATGTATATCTCCAAAGTACGTAATTCGTTTTCTAGCATTTGTAAGTTAGCTCATTAAGAGGCTCTTTAATAGCTGTTATTTCAAAAAAGCACAAGTACCGGTTTTCTTTACTATATTACAAAGCACAAAACTCTCATGCACGGTGCTCGGAAAATAAAACTGAGCTCTTGCTGCGTTCAAATCTGAGCCCTCATTATAAAAATTTTGATCACACTGATCTGCAATCAACTTTCAGAATATGATAAAAGCTTCTAATATTGAAATTCTGTAGTTAACCCAAGACGATTTTAATTTGAATACATTCGAGTACATGGATTTTCCACGTTAAACGAAAGCATAAAATTAGATTATCTCTTGCAAATACTCTAAAATAAACCTGCAACTCCATGAACTGTATAATTGCGACTCCATGTATTTCCAGATTACTAGATAAGTAATGTAGGTAACTACTATATCTTTTAAATTTCAGAACGTTATTCTTAGAATTCTTTTTTCAAAACTTAAGGATAAAATAAGAAGAAATGATACAATATAAATAAATATAAATAATTTCAGAGATTTTAACAGCAGTAATATTAAATTTAAAATGAATGAACAAAAGTAACCGGATTTGGATGTTAAAGAGAGCAAATGAATCCTCTAAAACTCGTGATGGTAATAATAATGCTAATGGTAATCCATAATTAGATATTTCGTTGTCTCATTACACCAAGTTATTTATTGCCTTTTTATTGCTTATATCTGTATTATAGAGTAAAACTATACAGTATAAATAAATATAAATAGCATAAACGGTTTTAACAGCATATAAAAATATTAAATAAAAAAACTAAATAGAAAAGTAACAGATTTTGGATGATGAAGAGAGCAAATGAATCCTCTAAAACTCGTGATGGTAATCCATGGTAATGATAATCCATAATTAGATATTTCGTTATATCATTTCACCAAATTATTTATTGCCTTTTTATTGCTTATATCTGTATAATAAGTTAAAATGATACAATATAAATAATATAAACGGTTTTATCGGATTTATGAATATTAAATAAAAAAATTAAATTGAAAAGTAACAAATTTTGGATGTTGAAGAGAATAAATGCATTGCCTAAAAACTCCTACCAGTAGTAATCTGGCCTGGATAAAATGTAGCCACTTCTAAATTAACACTTTAAATAGATGGACGAATATCTGAAAAGTCGAAGGCAGCTAGTTATTCGTAGAGTTCTAATGAATTTAGTTTCATTTACTGGTCCAAATAAAATAAACCATTGCCCAATGGCTAACAGGAGAAAAAATACTACAGCAGATACTTTTCCATTTCATTCTTTTCTTTTTTTCTTCAAGTACATGAAATCAAAGCTTTATCTGAAGATATTTTCCCAAGATCTTCAAAATCTTTCTCCGAAGAAATTCCCAACCACTTAGCAGATACCTGCCTTACCCGCATGCATGGGGGTGCGGCAGCTAGAAATGGGTTTTCAAGAAATCTCCAAACGATAAATCCGTGGTTCCCACACCCTCTTCCTCCTTCCACTACAACGCGTGTGGCAGTACTACGAGAGGAAAATATTAGGGGGGGGGCGGTATAAAAAATATCTGAGGAGGGGGGAATCAGCTGAGAAGCATTTCAGCGAATATCCGGTGGGGAGTTTTGGGTTACTTTTCTTCCGCCGTCTTCAGACGATTTTGGAAGGCATCAATGGAACATTTTTTTTTTCGCTCGTCCCCCACCAGTGTCTCCCAAGAAAAGTTATTTTTAGTTTAGTATTTATTTATATTTTTTTAACTTTCTCGTTTGGTACAGGAAATGAGGTTTTTTTTTTTGTTGTTGTTGTTGTTGGAATGAGGGAGGGGGAGGGGGGGGTCTGTCAGGTTAAATTGTAGCGGTGATAACTTGTTCGGAAGATGTGCTGAGGTTTTAGGTGGAAGAGCTTTAACCTGATGATGGGTTTCTAAATCGTAGTACCGGCTGCTAGTTTGTTTTGCAGCAGAATTCGAAGAAACTGGGAGATAAACAACATTTTAGAATCCACGCCATTAAAATATTTTGAATTCAAGTAAAAGCTTTATTTATTTAAATACTAGCTGAAATTCTCGCCGTTGCTTAGAATAAAGACTATTTTATGTCTTTTTTAAATGCATATAATGTTCTCATAATAAAATATTATAACACACAAAATTACATCAATTAAAAATTTAGTGAAAATGAGGATATCAATTATACCAAACGATTTTTCACCTTCATAGTCTCTCGAAAAATTAGAGCTCTTATAAAGTCATAAAAATATTCTCAGTTTAAGTAAAAGCTTTATTTACTTAGATACTATCGATTATGTCTGAAGTTATGTCTTAGGATAAAAGCATTTCCATATTTAATTTTTATAGGGGTATGCAGTAATTATAATAGTAATATAAAAAATAATTTTATACAAAATAACGAACATTTTTCAAAATTATAATGCTTTTCATTTTTTTTAGAATTATAAAATAACATGAAACTTGCAAATAGTAATTAGTTCTGAATATTACTAAAATAATCTATTTCTCTCTCTATATATATATATATAATGCTTACGTATGTCTTGCAGGAATCGAGCTTATTACTAATTGTTGAATGGCAGCATTCAGATGTAAACAAACCATTATACGAATTTCAAACTACTTCATTGAACGTTTTTACAAATGCAGTGAATACAGCGCTTTGATTAGCTAATTAATGGAGACGTAAAATAATATTAGAAATGTTTCGGACATGGCTCACTATGTCACCAAAAATTACATTCTGACAAAGTAAAAATGATGTAAAAAAAAAAAAAAGATAAAGGAAGAGGTTTTAAAGTGTAATCGAGCTCAAAAATAGGCTTAATCTCCGACAGATAAATATAATCTCTATGACTTGCCTGCAGAAATTGATGTTCATATCACCCGAAACAATTATCTTACAAAAATAATCTATATTATCTTAAGACTTAAAAAGCTAGCTTTTCATTGACATCAATTATCGAACTCATCAATCAAAATATTCAATCGCGTATTTTTACCAATCGTTAATTCCGTAGTAGGATTTTCATTTCCGCTTTTATTTCGTAATATATAAACTTTTTAATTTGTAATAAACTGATTCAATTAAAATCATGTTTTCAATTGTATCAAATAACGATGATGAGATGGGTTTTTTTAATGCATTCTATATTGATTATTTGACAGATTAAAATAAAAATCTATAATCTGGGCGAACAAACTGGTCGTCAAAGGCGTATAGTATTTCAAAATTAATGTAATCAGTACTTGATATTCATTTAAAGTCTAATTTTCCCGTGAATTATATTTAAATTACAGCACAAAATTTGATGGCGTCCTGGCATAGGGGTAGCGCGTCGTCCTCGTGATCTGGGTGTCCTGGGTTTGAGTCCTGGTTCGGGCATTGTTGTTCTGTGTTCTATCTGTGAGGTGTGTGAATCTGCCCCCCTGTAAAACGGGGTTGTGCAAGCGAATGTGTGTGATTTTAATCTTCGTATGAGCTAGAAGTCAGACTTCTGCCCTCGGGT
Organism: Argiope bruennichi; assembly: GCF_947563725.1. NCBI lineage: Eukaryota > Metazoa > Arthropoda > Arachnida > Araneae > Araneidae > Argiope > Argiope bruennichi. The sequence continues at coordinate 91,023,442 of NC_079161.1, forward strand.
GCTCAGGGGTCTTTACCCTCAGAAGCTACTGCACCCCCTTTCCGTGGTAACGCGGACACGACATCATCATCAGCACAAAATTTAATTACTCTCAGAATAAAAAAATATTTTTAAAATAACTCCTCTCGGCAAGTTGGAATGCAAAGACCTTTACATCAGACCTTTACCTCAGATGACCCTTACATCTGAGTTACTATCTGGCTGCAAAAATTGTTGATTTTAGAAACAGTCAACGTTGATGTTGTAACGCTAGGCCCATTAGGGCTTCAAAATCACTTTTCAATCTCTAACTCGAGTATTGCAGTTATAGAAAAACTTCAAATACAAAGGTTGTTCGTCTTAATGAAATACTAATTTGGCTGCTTATATTTATTATTCTATCTTCAGTATTAAGAAAGTTATAGCAAAATGAAAATTTCAACACCTCCCCTCATTAATACCACCCCGTTTGAGCTAGATGGGCCATTTACGAACTTGTCCGAGATTTTTACATTTCTAAAAACATGTTCCAAGTCAATTCAAATCCAAGCAAAATTATTCAAGATAACATGGGCAAAGTGTTATATGCATGTTTATATAAACCTTTGAATGGAGCATGGATTTGGGTTCTAGGGATCATGATTGGAAGAAGTGAAGAAATTTTCCCGAAGTCTTGTCATGAGGACCATTACAATAAGTAGTCTTCCTATAGAAATCTTTTTTTTTTTTTTTTTAAATGGAGGAATCAGTTTTTTTTTTTAATTTTGGGGGGAGGTCCTAAGTAATTGCCTACTTTGGCTGTTTAAAAAGTAACCCGGCTGTATTAGAGGGTGACGGAAAATTTTTCCTTCTTGGCTATACTATTTACAGACCTTGAACCATTTGAGGAACAAGTACTGTTCGTATATGATCTGTCACCTCCAGTTCAACAAGTGGTTTTTAAAACCCTATGAATGATTACAAGTATGAATCAAATCAAACCGCAAAGACGATTTTATCGCTTTTAGAATCAGAAAAATGGTTCTTTAATAAAACCGGTTGAAACAATGAAGAATTCTAACCATGCTTGACATGGAGTTCAAGAGCATTCCATAAGCTGCAGCTTGCACAGTTGGATTTTTATTAATATCATATCTTTAAAAAAAATCACAATTCATTGAAAGTTTACTGTTAAAAAGTATTTAAATAACATTTTTATTTTGTGTTTATAAAACTCTTCAATAATTTGAAAATTGCTTAATTTTGGAGTTGGGAATTTAATCGACTAATTTATAAATGATCAGCCACAATAGTGATGTTTCTATTTCAAGGCTACATATTTTTTGTTTCTGCTTAGTTTTCAATGACTTGTTTCTCTTTTTTTCTTTTCTTTCTCAAATACAAAGTACATAAAGAGAGAGTTTTGTAATTGTCTCCTCAAAATTTTCTCGCATGCTATCTAATAAACTTGTCAAGCCAGAAAACGCCTAATTTGGCACTGGCATGCAACCATTATGAAATATTAATTTTTGGCGTGAATTTACTATTGTCATCCTTACCGTATTATCCTTGGCTAGTTATTTGGCGATTAAGCCCAAGCATACTGTTAATAGTTTCCAAAAATCGAATTTCTATTGTAGACGCGTTTTTCCCAACCGATTAGAACAAAGATTTGACGCAAAACTGCACTTGTAGTCACAAAATTCCATACCAAATTTGATGTATTTAAATCATTGCATTTTTGAACTATTGCGTTTACATATTTCTGAAAGCATAGACGAACAGACAGGCAACCTGTATTGTGGTATTATAACGCCACTTTTTTATTCGTCTCGTAAACTAGACAAATATTAAATTTCTTCCTTAGCTTTCAACAAGATTCAGTGGTAGATAATAAAGCAATTTGATGAAACAATGAAAACGGTTTGAATTTCAGGGTAACAGTATAATCTATTGTTGGAAATCAGGCAAAAAAATGATAATAATAATTCGCCAAATATAAAGAAAATTACTATATAGCAAATTAAATTAACATAATTGAAAATAATTTTTTAAAAAATGAAATGATCCAAAGTTATATTTGTGCTGTAATTTTTTCAGAAGCTATCGTGGAAAAATAAATAATTCGCTTAGTTTTTAATTAAATAAAATTTTAATTAAACTTTAAAAAATCATTCCTATCTTTCAATGTATGTACTGGAGAACTCGAAAACACATGCACTTTCATCTTTATTATTGGAAGGGATTGAATTATCAGAGCAACAGTAATTTTATTTCAGAATTAAAAAAGTTTTTTTCCTCATTAGTTGCGATTCAGATTGCGAGCAATTTTCCATGTAGTCGCGTGATTGCTTTAGGAACAAATTCAGAAACCATGAAACAAATTGTATCCCACATTTAATTGCATTTATTCATGCAGAAATTCTAGCCCCCAAAAAAAAAAAAATCGCCAAAACACGACCTTCGGACAGTCAAGCCGCCTCCGCAATCGCGGCTTCAATCCAACCAACGCAACTAACTCAGCAGAAACACTTTTACCGTTCTTTTTTTCGCAAAACTTCAATCCCGCTAAGGTGGAAATAAACATTCCACTCAGGTGCGGAGGGGGAAGGGAAAGAATAAAAAAAAAAAGAAAGTAAATGAAAAAAAAAAAGAAAACCAACTCAGTCCGAAATAGAAGAGCCATCCAGTCGGGGAGTGCCACCGAAATATCTTCTCTCTCTCTCCATTTTTTTTTCTCTCTTTTTACTTCCATCGTTTTCCCATTGAAAATGCTCGTGTTTGCGGATTGTTGAGTATTTAAGAGGGGATGCCGAACGATTTCGTTCGATTTCCTGCTGCGTCCCAGCATGGCATCGCTTAATCCCACTTTTCAGCAGTTGGGCTGGGACTATTTTCGTGTTGACGTGTAGTTCTTGTTGAGAGGATGGATCTGGTTTTCCAAATACCGTGCTTATCTTTATCACTGGCTCTAGCTTCTTGGTTTTTATTTATTTCGTTATTCTCGGCTTTGAATAAAGATCGTGTTCTTGGGATTGGGTGCATATATCATCTGTTATCCGCCAGGAGGTGCTATTATGGATATTATATTGCTGGTGGAAATTCCACTTGTTTGGATACTATGTATCATTTAGATATATAGTGCCGTAAAGGGTTTGTGTTTAAAAAAATGTTGCGCCTAGGAGGATGTGTTTAAAATAAATAGAAATGAGTATGGAAATCTCCGAAGAACTTTTTACTTTCTCGTATAAAATGAAAGAATTGTAATTCACAAGAATTTCGAATTCAAGATTTTAATTTATCTTCATGTTTCAGAACTCACAGAATCCGAAAAATGCATTCTTGGAATTATATCTAGAAGTTATTTTATCTCTATATGAATACGATAACTCTCCAGAACGTTCTCGCATAATCTCTAATAAACTTGTCAAACCAGAGATCACATCGCATGGCATTGGCATACTATAGATACGAAATATTAATTTTTGGCGTGAATTTAGCATTTCTGCTGAATCTATCGTGTCATCCTTGGCGAGTTATTTGGCGATTGATCCTTGGTATGCGATGATGACATTCGAAAATCGAATTTTTATTTTAGATACATTTTTCTCAACAGACTGATAAAAAAAATTTAAACAAAACTGCACTTGTGGTCACAAAATCCCATACCAAATTTTCTGAAAGTACAGCTAGACAGACAGTCAGCCCATAGTTGGATTTGGCTCAAAATTTCACAGGTGTCTATACTATATATGTTAAATCTGTGTACACAATTTCATCGATCTAGCTGCCTCCGTTTTGTAATTATTGTACTAAATTATGTTCGAAGAGACTGTTATCTTCTCAACAGATTTTACTCAAAATTTGTTAGAAATCTGCAAGTTAAGTGTAATTTAGTTCAAACCGTTTTTTAGTTATCTTTGTTGCAGACAGACAGACGGACGGACATTTTTTAAAAATACGTTTTTCGGGCACAGGGAGGCCTGAAATGTGAAGATTCGTCAAAATGTCGAGTTCGAATTTTTTGAAGATTACTGTACTATTCTATACTACGTTTACGAAAAAGTAAAAATGTTTTGAACATGGCAGATAAAATTTCATACATGGACTCTTCAGCGACTTTGTAGATTTTTGTCAAACTTTGAACGAAATACATTCAGAGGTAAGATATCGTCTGTCTGCCTACATTCTATCAATCTCGGACCTCTATAGCAGACATGTAGCGTGCATGATCCTCATACACATTAAATCTTCCACACGTTTGGAATGGTATCATTTTCTTTAATCTTTCACATGTTTGGAATGGTATCATTTTCTTAAATCTTCCACATGTTTGGAATGGTATCATTTTCTTAAATCTTCCACACGTTTGGAATGGTATCATTTTCTTAAATCTTCCACATGTTTGGAATGGTATCATTTTCTTAAATCTTCCACACGTTTGGAATGGTATCATTTTCTTAAATCTTCCACATGTTTGGAATGGTATCATTTTCATCATTTGACTGTGGCTGATATATGATAATTCTTTAACAAATTAGACTTCCTATAAATTCTTAACAGAAGTTAATCGAACGAAGCTAAATTGAGAAAGACTAGATTCGCAACTGCAACTTCTGAGTTGATAGAATATTTTAAATCCTAATTTAAAATAATGATTAGTTCGCCACTGAACTCATCCAGTATAGCAAGGAAGATACGGTGTTGATATTTCATAGATGATTTTTATATACATAAAAGAAATTGATAAAATTTTCTCTGACTGAATGAATATGGCATTAGGCTTTTGCAGATAATGGTGTACGTATCTGTAAGAAGTGCCATATCGATGCACATCATAGAAAAATCTGTAACAATCTTAAAGATAGTCTTTATAAACCAATAGGTATTAAAACTTCATATCTTGAGCATACCTTATCTTAAATTTATTATTGATTTATAGCTTACGATATTTTATCAACTTTCTTAGCCTTCTGATTATCAGAAACTAAATAAACATTCTTCTAGGAATCATCCTAGACCGCCCAAGAGGGTAAACTCACCCTCTGGCCAATACTACCCGCTCTAATTCACTAGGTAACCGGTTGACTAACACTTAGCTTTGCGCACTGACTATTTAGTGTCCAGCCACTTCAAAATCACTTGGTCAACCCCGAAAATGTGACTGGAAGATTTCTTTTGTCCGAAACCGATTCTTATCATGCGTGACCTCCATCCCCATCGTCGACCCACAACCTCTGACCTCAGCTACTGAAAAAGAGAACGAAAACATTCTTTGGCGATTTCAAAGGGGTCTCTGTCTCATTCAACAGGTATTTCCGATAAGTTTTAGTCCCAGCTTGGGTATAAAGGAGTGGTGGCATTTTTCCGGTCTATTGTTGATCTTGAAGCATGCTTCTGAGATGCTATTTTTGGCATGGCATGGCAATCGAGGAATGCTTTAGTATTCAGTTTTCAAAGCTAAAGAAATTTTTCACTTCTGTTACCGATTATGGTTGACTTTGAGGTAGGTGTATTTAAGGCATTGGTTCTGCATATGAGGGAAGTGAGGTCATGTTGAAACATGAACACGTTTAAAATTGATTGCTAGGGTCATGTCAACTACCTGTTAAGGTGTAAACAAATTTGTGGATTTTTTTTTTTTTTTTTTTTTTAAGTTAGACAACTTTTTTTGTACTACGATGAAATTTCGTTTCACAATATGATATATTATTTATCATTATATATTATAACACTATATGATTTTAAAATATGGTTATATGTACCTGATTATTCATGCACAGTTATATACATATACAATGTACAATCATATACAGTACCATTAATTATATATATATATATATATATATATATATATATATATATATATATATATATATATATATATATATGTATGTATGTATGTATGTGTGTGTGTGTGTGTGTGTGTGTGTGTGTGTGTGTGTGTGTGTGTGTGTGATTTTTTAAAAAAAGTTCAAACTTGAGTTCCAGAAATGGAAATGAAACTTAATTATATATATATATATATATTTCGAAATATAAGGTGTGATAGAAAGTGAAAAATTTGAATTTTCAACAGCAACCGTTTACAATCATTTTTATTTTTTGCATACAATGATACTCTTTTTTTTTTATACAACGATACTCTTTTTTTTTTATACAACGATACTTATTTTTCCAAATTAATTAATTTGACTTATACGCTAATAACATGTTTTCAATCGAACTCCTTACTTCCCTTATTAGTCCATGGATATTACTTGGCTGTTTGCTTAATTGGAAACTTGTCAAAGTGTAAATAAATAAAATTTAAAAATATAGACACATGCTATTGTAATGGAGAAATTTCTCTTTTATTAAGTAACTTTTTAAAAATTAACTAATGACTTTTAAAAGGATTTATAGCAAAATTTTGTCTGTACGAAACATTTAATTCATATTCTAGATTGCCCCGACTAAATTAGGATGCCTCGTCACTTTAATTCGATATGTAGAATAATCGGTTCCTCAGTGGCGTAACGGAAGATGCATATCACCCGAGGCTTAACATTTATTTTCTCCGCTTTTCGATGTCTGTCATCAATTTTTTGACTTTTGAAATGTAAAATAAACTCAAAAATATTATATTAATGCCACTTTTCCAAATTAAAGACAGAAACTGAGGATTTCTATACCCTTTTTGCCCACCCCTTGCTATGCTTCTCAAAAAAAAAAAAAAAAAAAAAAAAACGAATAAATTTGGGGTTGTCTTTGCTAACTTTTGAGACAGAGCACCTTGTACTTTAATTGCGATTTGCAGTATAATCTGTCTCTCAGTGGCATTACTGTAAGTGGACAATATTTATTGTTACCTCCCTTCTTAGTCTTAAAAGGGTGTATATTTACTTTATAAATAAAATTTGTGTCTGTACAAAATATTTAATTCATATTCAAGATTGTCTCAACTAAATTAGGATGCCTCGTCGTTTAGGTTGTGTTATATAATATAATTAATTCCTCAGTGGCGTAACAAAGATGAATGCCACCCGAGGCTTAACATTTATTTTCGCCCCTTCTCGATCTCAATCTTCAACTTTTCATTTTTGAGATGTGAAATGAACTTAAAAATATTATATCAATGCCCCACCAATTAACTCATCACCAAATTAAAGACTGATGAATCTTAGGATCTCTATACCTCTTTGCTCACCCCTTGCTACGCCACTGAAATAAAATTTAATACTGAAAACATCTGAGATTGTTTTTGTTAACTTTTGTGATAGGTCTTGTATTTTAATTGCGATTTGTAATATAATATAATCCATTCCTCTGTGGCGTAACTGTAAATATCGCAGAGGGCTTAACATTTATTATTTTGCTTCCCTCTTGGCCTCATACGTCGACTTTTAGCTTTTGAAATAAAAAAATAATAATAAACTCAAAAATATCATTTTCGTACATCCGAAAGACTTAATCATCCACTATATCTTTAGGCGGCAAGTATCTGGATATATTCTACGATATCTCGTTACTTTAGTTGCAATATCCTTCGAACTCCATTCCTAGAAGTTGCAATACAATAAATTTGTCAGCAAGTAAGAACTTAATGGCCTCTTATCGAAAGAATAATAAATTCCAGAAGTCACAATCGAGAATGCCATTTCCGTAACTCATCACCGAAAGAGATTTTGCAATGGAAAAAAGTGTCAGGCATTCTCTTTTCTTATCATGGAGCCCAAAAAGTAAACACCTTCATGTAACTCATCACCACTTTTTTCTGCCTCAGATATGTTCCTCGTCGCTTCTCTCTAAAGAAACCGACATTTTTTGCACTGTCTTATTTTTTTCCCCCAACACATTCTTAAGCATACTTTTGAGTAACGCCTTAACTCAACACCAATAATTGCTTTTCCTTCCTTTTCGTCCAAAACTTGGCAGTAAGGGGAGAGATAACACTATGTCCTTCCCCCCAAAACACCATGGTGAAACACACCCTTGCATAGTTCTACTTGCACATTCTGTGCCCATGACTCCAGAGTTCGACCACCGTCAAAGATGCCCCCACCCTTAACTCATAGTTTTGCTGACTCACGGTTCTTTATGGCATTATGTGCTGTTGCCATTCGCGCCCACGCAAACTTGGGGAGAAGAATTCTGTGCTTTCCCACCCAGTGAAGAATGTGACCAGCACTTGTGACATGATTGGAATTTGAATGCAAGCAATTTATATGGTAATTGCAAGTGAAGATCGCAATTAACTGAAGTGAGGGAGTTTTGCAAGTAATTTGCGGACAATCTTTGTTCAGTCATGCACCTTAATTTGACTGCAAATTTTTGTTAACTAGGGTTGAGATCTCATTTTGAAATCAATTGATGTAAGCTTTAATTTCATTTAAGGTTATTTATGCTTTATTTCAAACATAACAAAACAATTATCACTACTATTATTTATCTCAATCACTGGATCGCTGGAATGAGTTTTTGTTTGTGAAATATTACTCATTATTCATACAAAAGTAATTTTATACATTTCGACATCTTAATTTATTACTAAAGCTAAATTGGAAGTTCAGAAACAACCATATAAACTCGACCCCAGAGGAGAAACAACTCAGCAAGTGCTTGCAAGCCGTTTCATTGGTGGATTTCCAATAAGGCGAACTAGGCAGCTGCCTAAAGCTGTTAGACTGGAAGAGAGTTTATTAAAAAGACATTATTAACTTATTCATCAAATGAATATATTTGCAAAACGTACAAATTCTTGGAATTAAAAGAATCTTGCGATAATATTAACACTTTGTCAAGTAATGTCAAGTTCCTATAATGTTCCTATAATTATAATGTTCATGCAATATTTATAAATATCGAGAGTCTTCTTAAATAATATGATATATAATTTTAATCATGATAAATAAATAAAAAAAATATATTTTCATGAAGTTATGAAAATATAAATGTAATCTAAAATAAATAATTAATTTGCTTATTAATGCAACATAAAATAAATCATTAATTGCTTATTAAGTTAAAAATATTCTGAAATATAAGACCAAGTGGATCAACTTATTTATGAAGTGGCTTCATAATGCGCACTACTTTGGATCGTAAAATGGCTAAATTCGCTACTGAGATGTCCTATTTTTTTTCTCAATATAAAATAAATGTGACCATTTTGCTACCAAGAAATCTTCCAAAGAGGCATTCAAATATCGATGATTAGATTAAGAGGAAAAGAAATCCTCAAATATATTTCTAAAACAGCTTTTCTCGCATCTGAGTGAGATTCTCTACTGGGTTATTAGAGGGCAAATAAATTATTTCTTAATGACTTTAGATAAAAGTCTTGGCTTGGAAGGCTTGATAAGTGTAAGAGTCCTCCATATGGAAAAGATAAAATTAAAATCTATTTATATTTGAAATGATGGGGTTGATAGGACATACGGTATTTTCAATATTTGTAATCAATTGATCATTAAATATTAGACATTAATTCATATGAGAGTAACTAAAGGGCTCCGAAAATTGGGGATTGAAAATACTGCAATAAGCTAAACCACATCTAATATAAATCCGAATAAGAAGGACAATTCCTATACATTAGACATTAATTCCATCTGAGAGTAACTAAAGGGCTCCGAAAATTGGGGATTGAAAATAATGCAATAAGATAAACCACATGCAATATTAAGTCCGAATAAGAAGGGCAATGCTTATAAATTTCATTACTATAAATTGAAATATGTTATGAATCGGATAGAACGGGCAAATTTTTGATTTAAAAAAATCTATGCTAATTAAGAAATAAAATACTCAACATGACTACGTCCCCCCCCCGAGTGAGCTGTGTCAATAAACCTATAAAAAAAGGAATAACTAATTTGTCAACAATTTTTTTTCCTCCTGGAATAAAAAAGAAAGAAGGGCGATTGGGAGGAATTTTCTGGTTTCTTTCGCAATAGCCCCTATGCTTACTCCATCGATATGATTCTTGGAACTTCCAGGTAGGTATCTAGCTCCGAAATCAGCGGTTCTTTTATGCTCACGCTTCCACTCAATACAGTCGTCTGAAGTCCCCTGACAGCCACCGGGGGTGACAAATCACCACCAACTCTTGTCACCTGCAACGCGGCAAGACACCTACCGAAAAAACGGTGACAAATACCATTTTCCGACCCACTCTCAGGTATTTTACGGCCCTTGAAGTGGAAAAAAGAAAAAAAATTTGGGGGTGGTTAGACCATTTCCTTTCTTAAACACCCTATGTGGGTACTCTCTTTTAGGGTTTTTATAGCGAAAGTGGTTCACTTTGAAGTATGCCTCGCACATACAGATTTTAAAAGGAGAAAGCAGTATTAAGGGTGGGGGTCCACAATTTATTGAGGATGGATCCGTTTTATCTTGTCACTCCTAGGCGGAGGTCGATTCTTGCCTTATCATTAGAGAGCAGGGCGTACGTGCAGGGTGTTTAACAACTTGGGAGAGTTTCACTGGCTTCTAATTTAATTCACTGAAGGAGACATCTAGAATGGAAATGTTTTTAGAAAGCATGTTTTTACGTGTTTATTTGGTTTTGTATTAGGTTCTGTCAATATTGGAACTTTGTTTTTATTTTCTTGTATACAACTATACAAAGAAAAATGATTGTAATCATAAATAATAATAATAAAAAAAAACGGAATTCAAGATTTTAACATATTTAAATGAAAAAACGTTTTGAGGTGGATGAATGATATTTATTGTATGGACTTAACTTCATTTGCATCTGTAGATTTTTACGAAATGTTCAGCGAAATCTATTTAAATGAAGGACTATCTGTTCGGCTGTCCGAATATAAGTTTACCCGATAATTACAAAACTAAGAGATGAATAAAATTCGGTACACAGATTTAAGATCCGATGTGCGTCCTGGCATAGGAGTAGCACGTCTTCCCCATGATCTGGTCGTCCTGGGTTCGGGCAAGAGTTTGTTCTAATTTTTGTGTTGTATCAGTGAGGTGTGGGAATGTGTCCCTTGTAAAAAGGGGTTGTGCAAGCGAATGTGACGCATGAAGTAGCTAAGCCGTACTCTTGACTCTAGTTGGCGCTACTGAAAATACAAGAGGCGCATACTCGGCTTAAATCGCTGACAGATAACTGTCAACAGGCTTGTAAAGTGCCATAAGTCCATCCATGTAGGGTTTAATCGTTTGTCTGTCTGTTCTTTTCCATGCACACAAATGCGATAATTCAAAAATGTAACAACTAAGATAAATAGAATTTAATTCGCAGTTTTAGAATCTAAAGTATGGATCTCATTAAAATTCTGAACTACATCTGTGAAAGGGTTGTCAAATAGCCCTAGTGTTGCTTCAAACGGGACATTAATATAACTAAACCTAACTAAACCAACCAAAGGGTTGTCGGTCTGTCACAGATATGCGAACGTGATTACTTCGGTAAAGTAAATTTGGTACGTGATGTTGTGACTTCAATTGTAGATTCTGTGTCAGACTTTAAATTCAATCGTTTGAGAAAAAGAAGTCCAAAATACATATTCAAATTTTCTGGTACTTGTGTGTTTCCACATTCAATGATAAATCGCCCCTCAAAATCACCAAAAATGGATGCCATTTGGCGGTTTTGCAACTATTGTTCGCCAATAACATGTGTCTAATTATACAAAGGTACATTTAGTAGAAAAATTGCTAGAAAGTTTCGGAGAAACGACTCATTTAAAGAAGCCAATTACGATCTAACAACGTATGTATTTTACTTAAGAAAGACTGGGGACTCTTAGATATTTTTGCGGATTATTGACTAAGGATTATGAAACGTTGTTTAAATGTATATCGTAATGTAAAGGCGTCGAATATCATTTCTAAAAATTCTCTTAAATTAAACACTTTATTACTTTTTTAAATTAAAAAAATTTTAGTATTTTGAAATGTTTTAAGAGCTTCAATTTTAACTCGATATACTTTCAATTTTAACTTGATGTTTTTATTATTATCTCATAAAGATAAATTAGAAGGAAAATTGGATATTTTTTTTTTTATAATTTCACATGTTGAGTTGATGTTCTGGAAATATTTCCACGCGTACGAGATAAATTTTTCGTGTTTTTCTCTGGTTCTTTGAAATAAAATTGGCTTATTACAATACGAAAAAAGAATCAAATTTAAAACACATGTCCGGGTTTTTTTTTTATATGAGAATAATCGTTATTATAATTTTTATATAATTATTTTATGCCACAAAAATTAATGCCTTAAATTATTCTAATGGAGATCATTCCGAAAAAAAAAAAGCATCGTTTGAAAAAAAAAAAAAAAAATAGAGATTAAAACATAATTTTTTTTTGAAATCACTAATTATATATTTGATTTAAAATTGCATATTTATAATGCTATTTTATTCTTATATGAGCCGCTCAGAAGCCAATGCGGTTAAGTCCATTTTTTGATATTTTCTGATTTTTGGAAATTTTGATGAAATAAATAATAATCTTCTTAGTTATTAAAGGATTTACTTGTTGGTTACTTTTTCTAGGTTAGACAGCCCTTTTTTTAATAGCTTCTGAATATATTGTATAATAATTTCAGAAGCCATTGTGAATAAGTCCACCGTTTATCAATATTTTTTTACATAAACTTTGAAATAAAAATTAAATTATTCTTCTTTCGATATTTGTTGGTAACACTGAAAAACAAGAAATCTATAGTAACTGTAACCGTTACTTCTAATTAGAATTGTTTGAGTTTTAGGCATGTGCGTCAAAACACAAAAATATTACGTTGAAGTGTTTGCGAAAATTATTGTGTTATCAAAAACATAAAATAAATTTTCTTTAATAACTGTAAAATAAACATAATAATAATAAACGAATAAACATAAAACTTATGACAATAAATGTTATTTTATTATTTTTACATAAATTTCTTATTTTTTTTCAGCTGCCAAAAGGTATAAGTCCTAAAATTTTTAAGATGCTGTCATTATTTCAATAAATACTTACGTTTTTATTTACACATCCTGTACATATCTTGTTTTTTTGCAGAGTTTACACCTCGAAAAAAGACTTTATACACTTTTCTAATTAAATTAATAAACCAAGAATTTTAAAAACTAATGTATCAAAAAACATTAATTTTCTCAATTTCTGTGTTTTGGACTTAACCGCATTGGCTTCTGAGCGGCTCAATATGCATTTATTTCGAAGATAAAGTGTTGAAACTAATTTTTTTATTTATTTCATATTGTGCACTATTCTCTTAATTTGCTGTATCATATCTTAAAAATGTAGATAAACATTATGATACATTAAAATTCTTCAAACTTTGTAGAATTTGCATGTATATATATGTATGATTCAATTGAAAAGAATTCTAAATCTCCTAGAAATTCAGCTACTCTATATATTGATTCCTAACTACTATGACAACCCTCATAAAAAGAATCTTAGAAAACCAGTACATGGCACCTCTCACTTTAACCTTGCACTCTAATGACAATGATTCATCATCAGTTATTTAGACCAGTGTTTCATTTTGCTTGAACTTCCTTGACCTTCACTTGCCCTTGATATTAACCCAAGCTATTATTTAACATTACCGGAGGGTTTTTTTTTGTTTGCAAATAAATAAATAAATAAAAATTCATTATATCTTTTATTCTATAAATATCCCTCTAAATTAACCACACTCTATCTACAACAAAGACCAGTTCTTCATTTCACTTAAATCTTCTTGAAATTCATATGGCTTTGCTTTTGGCATGCCCAAAATATTATATATTACCTTCCAAAATGATTGAAAAAAAAATCAAGGAAATATTTTTAATCATGATATTTGACCCTCAGTTCAGACTCGTCCTCTGAAAAGATGTCTGCGACAGATGATCTACCAACAAAGATCATTTCTCCAATTTTTATAAGCCTTGAACTTCATACGCCCTTGATATTGACCGACCCAAAGAGTTATGTAAACCCTTCCTAAATGACTCCTGAACAAGTCAATGAATGCTATTTTTAATCATGATAATTGATCCTCAGTTTATACCCATCCTCTTAACCCAGCGATAGATGATCTACCAACAACGATAAATTCTCCAATTTTTATAAGCCTTGAACTTCAATCGCCCTTGATGTTGACCGACCCAAAGAGTTATGTAAACCTCCCCCAAATGACTTCTGAAAAAGTCAATGAATAATATTTCTTAATTTAACATTTCAGTCTGACCAAGATAGTTGATCTTGGAGTCATATCCATTCCCACGCACTTCAACAGCCTCTTAATTGTGAATTAGCAAACGGAAAGTGCATTCTTGTGTTACATCCATACCACACGAATCCAGTGGGAAAATATTCTGAACAGCATGATACACAGCTGCTCAAGCTTCTCCAGCTATGGTGGGGGTTGATGCACCATCATGAGCGCCGTTCAGTGCGCCTATTAACAGAACTGAAGTTGAAGAAAAACGTGTGATCGTCGTCCACACTTCAACTCAGATCAGCCCTCCCACTGCAACAACCCTCTGTGTCCTAAACGTACTGTGAAATGTTTGCAGATGAACAAATGCAACCTCATGCCGGTTTGTGTTGTTGCTTCTTTTTTTTAAATTGCTTTCTGTCCTTTTTTTTTTTTTTTTTTTCCCTCTTCTCATGGAATGGGGTGTGATTCTTCAGCCGATTGTTATGCATTCGTTGAAGACCGTGAAAGGATATACGCCACGTTTGGACAGAGAGCGATTTATGCCTGTTATGTTTGATGGAGTTACTAACTATTGTGGGATTGAAATTGATGATGCAGCGAAAAAGAGTGTTCTTTTTTTTCTTCTGACGAAGGAGTCTTATTCTTCAAGTTTCATTCTTACATTTTTTTTTTCTTTTTGTTAAAATTTTTGTCATACTGGCGCTCCGAAGAAATATTGCCTTCGTGGTATTTTGATATGATATTTAGAAGTATTTATCAAATAAAATAGTTTTAATATTTGAGTGACGGTCGTTAAAAATCGTCACACCGATTAACCCGCATGATCAGAGGACGATTTATATCTTTCCGCTTGTTGTAGTTTCTAAATATTGTGGAACTGAAATTGATGATACATCCCCCCCCCCTCGATGAGTAAGTTTTATTCTGGAAGTTCCATTCTCACAATTCTTACATTTTTGAAAATAATTTTAAAATTTTGGCTCAGAAGAAATATTGCCCTCGTGATATTCTGAATGACTAATATGATGTTAAGAAGCGTTTTTTCTCAAATAAAATAGTTTTAATATTTGAGTGACGGCCGTTAAAAACCGTCACGTGGTTTACATCTGCATGACAAAAGAGCAACTTATGCCTTTACGTTTGTTGTGGTTTCTAACTATTGTAGTGAGACTAATTAATAATTCAGGGATAAGGGAATGATTTTTTTTTTTGCTATGATTTCTAATAAAGAAGTCTTATTCTTTAAGTTCCATGTTTTTGCGCTAGAGTAGCACTAATGCCCCGACGAAAGATTGCCGTCGTAATATTTTGAGTGACTGATATGTTTAGAACTGTTTCTCAAATGAAATAATGTTAAAATTTGAGTGACGGTCGTTGAAAACCGTGTGATGGTTTACACCTACCTGCATGAAGATAAATAGCGATTTGTGCTTTTACATTTATTATAGCTTCTGACTATTGTAAATTTGAGATTGATAATACAGCGAAAGAGAGTATATATTTTTTTCTTCTCTTTTTTATTTCTTCTGACGAAGGAGTCTTATTCTTCAAGTTTCATTCTACATTTTTAAAAAAATAGTTTTTGAAATACTTGTTCTTCGAGGAAATATTGCCCTTGTGATATTTTGAGTGACTAATATAATGTTTAGAACAGTTTCCCAAATAAAATAATTTTAATATTTGAGTGGCGGTTTTAAAAACCATCAGGTCATTTGTGTAATGTGAAAAACCATTCATTAAAAATAATTATCCAAATTATCTTGACAATTGGTAAGAATAAAGTAACATTTAATAATTTAATTCCTTTTATATTATGGCAAATACTATTTATATATTAATATAGTTTATTAAACTGCCATGGTTTTGAGAAAAAAGTGAAAGTTAAATAATTATTGAATGCAAACGCCATTTTAATACTATAAATAGAAAACGATTATTGTATTTTATGAAATTTATATTAACGTCCATTGATTTTGTAAATATCTTTCTTAGTTTAATTTTTTATATCAATATTTAAATAATTTTATAAGTAACCAAAAATAATTACTATACACTCTCGTATAACGTGAATTCGAATAATTCGGCGAAATATTGTGATAATTTCCCATACAATTTCATATTTTGCGTGAGATAAAATTAACATTTTCATAATGTTTCATTTTTTTTATTTTAATAAGCAAACCAAAATTCATTTCATTTATCTTTATTTATGTAAGAAAAGTAAAACTGACATCTTTAATTAAAGCATCATTTCATAAGTAATATAAAGCGATACTAAAATCTAATTCTTATCAGCAAAAAGGTATGAATATTTAAAATAAAAGATTAAAATGAATTACAATTTGCATAAGCCGAGAAAAAATTGCAAAACCTACGAATAAAATGCAATTATATATATCCGGAATTTAATAATTACCTCCGAAAGATATACACAAAGGCGTTAGGAAAGATAATAATGTTTATGTAACAAAAGAAACACTTTGCTCTGAACACACCTGCTCAGATCTCTTTCAAAAATCCAATTATTTTGTTAAGCGGCAAAGAGCTGTTAGCAGATGATTTTCTAGTGCTTAAAGGGTGGCTATCGGAATAAAAGTAATTGGCAAAACAATTAATGAAAGCGATTTTCTTTTAACAATGTAAGATTATATTTTGATGAATCGTGAGATACGTGGGATCGTATCTTTTGTATCATCTGTAACGCCTCTTTATATTCCATTCAAAAGGTTTGAGTATTGACTTGTTTGTGTATTGTAATTCCTGCACTTTTATTCATCAGGGCTTTTAGTTATATAATATAATGAAAGTAAATACATCAACTTTTTGTTTTCAGTTGATAAGGTGAATGTTTTGAAATTACGGGATATTTCAAAGAATATTGAATAAATATTTATTCATTTTTGAGACACAACATACAACTTATTTCACTCGATAAATGTTTTTTTTAAAGTAATGTTTAAATAATTTATCTAATGATTCCTAAGCTAATTAGAAAAATAAATAAATAGTTTACACGTGAAGCATTTTACAATCCTTTTTACTCATTTCGTAATATCAGTTTGAATCAGCATAATTTTTGAAAAATTATTAGATTTTTGAATAATGAGTAAAAAGCATTATTATTTATTTTCATCGCATAATTGTTGTACTGTGTGTGAGATATATACTAATGTCTAAACAACTGTATGAAATTTATTCCTTTATTTTTTTTTCTTTCGTTTCATGGAAAAGTATAATATATTTACCATGCATGATTAAATAAAGAAAACTAAATAATTATTCTCCAGTCATCGTTTTGTTCTAAAATAGATAAACAACAACAACAACAAAAAATTTTCCACTATTTTTCGACGATGAAAATTTAAAGTATGTGATTTCATCCTTTGTTCAATTAGATGAACTGAAGTAAGGATTGAATTAGTATAGCTTTAAGGTTTATTTTTGTACAAATGATCAAATTTTAAAACTGTATAAAAAGATGCCATAGAAATACTTTTATTTAGTTTGATTTGTTTCATGTTTCTAAAATCGTGATTTTGTAATCGATGAACTCACTTATGTACTAGAATTTTGAAATTCTTTACATTTGCACGTCCTCGATGATAGTACGTTATTTTAATACCTTCATGATTTAATTATGAATTAATCAGAAATTAATTAAAATTTTCTTGAGTATCAGTATCGCCATATAATATAGAACGTGAGACTAATTAGTGCCAAAATTAAATTCTAGAAAATAATTATATTAATAATTCCCTATTGTTCATTATGCTGGAATTATATCATTTTAACAATATACTTCATTATATTGTTTAAAGCAGCTTTTATCTAAATTTATTTTGTAATTAAATTTCTTCAGTTTTTCTATTTATTTCTTAATAGTCATTTTTGTTAACCAGTTGGTTCGCCGGGCATATTGGTTCCATTTAGTTACAGTTAAGTCGGTTAGCTATACTTTATATCTATGATTTGTTCAAACTGTTAGATACTAAAGCTATGTCATTTTAACTATCTTTCATATGCTCTAATTATTGTGTGCGTGGGCATTTCTTTCAAGGCCCTACTACCTAATTATAATTTTCATTAAATATTTAAACAATACTGACAAAACAAATTTCCAATGTCATGGATTTTTTAAAATTATATTATATATTGTCAAAATACTAGAAAAATACACGTATATTAAATTACCACCATATGTGTGTGTGTGTGTGTTAATTTTGCTAGAAACCGTGCGAAATTCATTCTGTTCTGTAATATTTTTTTAAAAAAAATTATACCAGAAAAGCGCCAAAGATCATTTTTAATTAATTAAATCTTTGATAAAAATTTAAAAAAAATTACTCCAAGATACATATACCCAAACTCTAAGATATATAGTGCCAAATTTCGTAGCTGTATATGAAATGGTGTGATTTGTAGAGTGCCAACGCACACTTATTTTTATTATTTGTAGGTATAGAGATTAGCTTTTAATATTTCAATAAAAATTGGGACATTGTATTCAAAATGACGAGGAAACTGAGATATTTCCTCAAACCAGAACAGGGAGAAATCGGGACAATTCCGGTTCATCCGGGTTGCCTGGTCACTGATGTTTTATTTTAATGAAAAAAAATTTGTTTCCGTTTTTTTTTTTTTTTTTTTTTCCAAGGATGCATGTTTAAGCCTTGGAAACATCTCAAAAATGTTGGGAAAAAGGTTACAAGAGCGATGTCAGAACGACATTCCATTAATAACGCTTTCATTATAGCTAGATTATGGGGCCCACGTACGCTTTTTTCAGACAAAAAAAAATAATAATAAAAAGGAAAAATAAATCAAGTCAGTGCTCAAACAATCGATTACCCCAATGCTGGTTACGGATGAAAATAATTACGACTTTCTCTTCCCCCCCCCCTCCTTGAAAGGGCTACCGATTTCGCAGACGATATTTTCAAAGATTGCTCCACCCTGGGGCTGTTCGTGATGCAAGGGGGTGCCCGAACACTCACCTGCACGCGCCAGGTGCACGTTTGAAACATCCCCTGTCCTACCCCCAAGGCGATGGATTCCAATCGGCGCGTTGTTTACAGCAAGTGTGCCGTAATTACCAACTATCACTCAATGACCGTCCAACCCCGATTTTCGGACTTTTATGTCGAAAGACCCGATTTTTTGGAGAAATAAACTTGTTGGTAAATTCAAAGAGGACAATGACCAGCTGTCCTCTGCATTATAAAGGTCAGCTGTTTGCTTTGTCACTCTTTTTTTAAAGATTAATGCCATACAAAATAAATCCATTGCCGCCTCAAAAGTTTCTTCATTTTTCATCGATTTTCACTTCAAAAACGTTCCACTAGTCCCTTCTAAGACTTAAAAAAAGTATAAATCCTATGCTTACATTTATTTCGAAAAGAAATATCTGCTATTTTGATGCCAAAACCTGAATAAAATTTTATTTGTTTAACTCAGTAACGGACGTAATGCATCCCGTTTAAAGGTTTCACCCGATTCCCCGCAAATTTTCAAATAATTTCGTATTATTGTAGTATTTATTATAATTAGTATAAACCGTATGATGAAATTAAAAAATGCATTCCCAATTTTTTTCATCATTTTAGTGTTAAATAAGTTTTAACTTATAAAATTTTTTCAGCCCTTATTGAATTTTATTGTCAATTGCTATGGCCTGTCATTTTTGTTGTTGTTGTTGCAGAAAAGGGAAGGGGGCATTCCTAAAAATGTTGGAACAATTTTGTTCAAATTGATTCTTTTTTTGAATCGCCAGACGTAATATCATTTTTTTAGCCTTTAATGAATTATACTGTAAATTTTGTTGGCCCTTCATTTTTGTTGCTTTTGTTAAAAATGAGGCATTCCTAAAAATATTGGAACAATTTTCTTTTTTTTTTAATTGTTATGTTCATAGATAGACAAACAGAATATCATTTTTTAGCCTTTTATTGAATTATACTGTCAGTTTTGTTGGCCCTTCATTTTTGTTGTTATAGTTGAAGAGGGAAGGGGGAATTCCCAATAATGCTGGAACAATTTTGTCCTAATTTATTTTTTTTAATCGTTTTGTTCAAAAATAAGCAAACGTGATATCATTTTTTTTTTCCTTATTGAATTTTATTTACACTTTTGTTGGCCATTCATTTCTGTAGTTGTTGCTGTCTAAGAGGGGAGAGGGCATTCCTAAAAATGGTGGAACAAATTTGTTCTAATTTATTCTTCTTTCGAATTGTTATGTTCATAGACAGACAAATATACTATCCTATTTTAGCCTTTATTGAATTATACTGTTAGTTTTGTTGGCCCTTCATTTTTGTTGTTATCGTTGAAGAGGGAAGGGGGAATTCCTAAAAATGCTGGAACAATTTTGTTCTAATTTATTCTTTTTTTTAATCATCTTGTTCATAAATAAGCAAACGGGATATCATTTTTTTAGCCCTTATTGAATTTTATTGATAGTTTTGTTGGCTATTCATTTCTGTTGTTGATGTTGTTGAAGAGGGGAGAGGGCATTCCTAAAAATGTTTGAAAATCTTTATTCTATTTTATTCTTTTGAATCGTCATGTTCATTGACGGACAGGCGCAATACCATTTTTTTTTTTTTCCGATTCATCAGAATTTTGAGATTTTTTTTTTTTTTTTCGACTTGCAATATTTTTCTTTTGTAAATTCCGTATAGGAGAAAGTAACATGAAACATTAATTATTAACAGGAAAAAAGAAGAAATTAAACTAAGCACAAGTTCGTTTTTACAGTCCTATGTCTCAGGCTGAAGCTTTATTCTGAATTGAGTGTCCAAAATTGCTTTGTTTTGCATTTACGAGATGGTATCAAAAAGTTGGGAACTAGTTCTGTAACACGTCAACAGAAATCAGTACAAAGCATAGTCATCAGTTACCAGAAGCACCAATATTCATAAATTAGTATGCCAAGATATATCGTATTATGCGATTTAGTAACTGCGCAGCTGATGGTTAAATGAACATGTGTTGTGCCACATCAACATGGATAAAAAATGTAATAAAAGTATGTGTGAAAAGTATCATTACACAGACATTGCACATGATGCATCCATGAGTATGCAAAGCGTTTTTTGGGTGGCACGTGTATTTCAGGAAAGGGAAATATCACTAGAAGATGATCACAGAAAGTTCCACAGATCACAGGGATCTAGTAGAAACATTTGAGGAAGATACATCCAGAAAATAGTAGAAATATTATATTGCGGTATAAAGAGAACACTTTAAAATCGACAATGTAAACGAGTTTATATATCAAGCAATTTCTTGACAGCACTTTGTTTTTTTAAACAGCTGAAACTGGAAAAATGTTAATAGCATTTGATTTTTTGCTAAGTTAGTGTCTGGAGATTTCCACTTCCAGCAAATATATCAGAATTAACCCAAATATATCAGAATTAACCTAATAGAATAAATATTCATGAATGGGTTCGTATAAAAAACAAAAATAGTTTTAGAAACCTAATTATTTATGCTTTTTTATCTCTTGATACATCTGTGAATTTAAAAAAAAAATAATATGCGATATTTTTACTAAACGAATTTTTTATAAACATTGTATTTATTCATTCAATAATTTACAAAGAGATTAAAAAAATATATCAGACCTGAAAATTGTAAATAAATTGTAATAAAATTGATTGTAAATAAAATTCTAATTTTATGTGTAAGAATTTGCAGACGATTTTAATAATTTCTTTTACACATTTTCAATCTAATAAAAAATATTTTCTTTATAAAATACTTCAAGTACCGGATCTTATTGAATTAAAAGTACCAGATATATATAAACAACTTTACATTATTTTCACTGAAAAATATAAATAAAAAAATATATAAATAAAATTCTCAGAATGTGAATCCGAGAAAACCGCAACTATTTTTACAATTCCATTTAAAATTATCCTTTATTCTTCTTTATAAAGCAGTTAAATTGGAAGGGCAAAAAATTTAAAAGAAGGAAAAAGTCACATATTCTAGCTACAATAACAGGAAAAGACATTTAAACTGAATAAACGAAGAGTAAAAGAAAAAAACCATTAGTAGAAGCGTAGGCAATTTTTTTCATAGAATTCTTAGAATTTAGGATGAAAATTTTTCATAAAATACTTATAACGCAAAACATTTTTCATATAATAATATTAAAAACAACAACTATTTTCTTAGTTAAATTTTTCTCGGAAAAGTTTAAAGAACAATTCACATAATTAACATAATTGATGTTTAAAAAAAACCACAATAGAATAAACAGCAAAATAACTATATGTATATTATTATATAATAAAAAGTAAGTTATTCACTCTTTCAAGGATATATTTACAGATCATTAGATAAAACTTTTAACGGAAGTTTTCTCTATTTTATAAAAACCGAAAAATAAAGTTTATGGTGTTACTGGATTGCACGTAAACCTCATTATAAAATTCGTGCCTTATTGAATATGATGCCTTATTAAAATAAACAAAGACATTGTGGCTGATTTTTTTTTTTTTTTTTTTTTTTGCTGGAAAACGTACTCTGTATTTTATTGCAAACCTTTAGGCTGTATCTTTAAAAAAATCTTTAACAAACTGTAAGCAGAATTATTTCTGAAAAAATCATCTACATTTCAATACTTTATTAAAATTTTTTAAATGGCTATTCGAAATTGAATTTCGTTTTATTTTTTCAATTATTAACGTTTATTTATTTATTTAGTTTTAAAATTTAATGATTGAATTTAGATTTTGCACATGAAATGATTTTTTTAGCAGCTGTAAGCAAAATTATTTTTGAAATAAATCGTCTGCATTTCACATGCTTTATTTAAATTTTCTGAATAGCTGTTAGAAATTGAATTTCGTTTTATTTTTTCAAATATTAACGTTTATTTAATTATTTATTTTTCACATCTGGCGGTCGAATTGAGATTTTGCAAATAAAATTGCTGCTGTGAATGAGAAGAGTTAAGCTTTTCTATTTTTTCAGGAAGTATGAAAATTTAATTTATTCAGAGCAAGTCAGCTTCTGGCATTTGTAGATAAATAAAAATTAAACATTGCCGTGATTTCACTCAGACAGATGAAAATTTTGGTCGATGAAGTTATTTTTAGCTTTTTAAATTCAAAACCGCAACTTGTATAGCCAGATAAACTTGTATCTATAATAAAATGACTAAGCTGAATTTATTGAAACATATTGTTGCACCTCTAACGTCGAAAAAAGAAAATTGTGTTGAAATGAAGATTATTATGATCCATGAAGCAGAAGCAAGAGTACCCATTTTTTCCGGAACATTTTTTTAATGATCACATTTCACATAAAACAAACACTAATATGAATGACAAGACATGACAAGATATTAACGCTCGCAACTCAACAGAACAGCATCTCTTCTCATTATAATAACAATCGCAATGCCCTATCGGATGCGTACCTAATGAGGCATCGCCATCCATTATCCAAAAGAGAAGATAGAGTAATGCAACTGATACAAATTTACATAATGTAACTCTAAAACTGAAGAATAATATCTGAAATTAAATTATGCTATTAGAAAAATGCACGCTATACTAAAATAAAAACAAAGGAAAAAATTTCATGAGTATCTATAAAATTAGCTCAGATATTTGCGATTAAAATTATGAGCTTTCCGTGACTAGAGGGAGAAAAAGGGTTCGTTCTAGAATGAAAAATGCTTTCTCTAGTATTATCTTACAGTTTACAGAGTTAAGCTACGGCGAAGTGAATTTAAATAAAGAAGAAAATAAACAAAAAATATAATTTAAAAAATCTGAACGATGCACTCAGGTAGGAGAGGTGGGGTGCAAAATACACGAGGGTGCCAGGTGTGAATGACTAAAGTAACACGTCAGCTAGTTTAAACTCCATGTAACGAGGAAGCGAAAGGATAATTCTTCTGTTGTTTGCTCTTTATGGTTCTCTATAATGACAATTTTCGGATCAATTAATGAGAGTGGTCTCTACGAAACTTTCTTGCGCAATCTGTAATTAATATATGCATGTTTATTATTAGTCGTGTGTCTTTGGCTAACAACAATTATGAAAGAGTCTATTAGAGAGCGATCTTTGACGGTTAATCGCTAAGATGCCATTAATTTAAAAGACCAGAAAACCGATTGCGTATTTTGGAGGCCAACAACAAATACACATTTTAGATTCTAAAACAATGTAACTAAATTTTATTAATCTACATTTTAGATTCTAAACCAATGTAACTAAATTTTATCAATCTAAATATTTAGATTCTAAAGCAATGTACCTAAATTTTATCAATCTACATTTTTAGATTCTAAAGCAATGTAACTAAATTTTATCAATCTACATTTTATATTCTAAAGCAATGTAAATAAATTTTATCAATCTACATTTTAGATTCTAAACCAATGTAACTAAATTTTATCAATCTACATATTTAGATTCTAAACCAATGTAACTAAATTTTTATCAATCTACATTTTTAGATTCTAAAGCAATGTAACTAAATTTTATCAATCTACATTTTTTAGATTCTAAACCAATGTAACTAAATTTTATCAATCTACATTTTAGATTCTAAAACAATGTAATTAAATTTTATTAATCTACATTTTTTTTAATTCTAAACCTTTGTAACTAAATTTTATCAACCTTTGTTTTGAAGTAGTCTAATCCACTTGTACTCGAAAAGCCAGCCAGAAAGACTCCCTCTGAATGGATTTTGTACAAAATTTGTAGAAATCAACAAATTTGGTTTCAAGTCTGCACATACCAAATTTCATCAGTCTAGCTAAAATTGCTTTCAAATTATCTTGTCCACGAATAGACTTAATTCCGGGAATGTGCTTTTCGGACTTGGTGAGGTCTGAAACGCGAAGATTCGTCAAATCTTCGCGATCGTCAATCGAAATATTTTAATTTTTTTTTTTTTTTTGTATACTTTGTGTACGAAAAAGTAAAAAGGGATGCGTTGAGAAAAATTCCTTTACTCCCCCCCCCCAAAAAAAGGGATTTTTTTATTTTTTTTACGTCTTTAGAAAGGTTATTATCTGCCTCTCCTCTACGTCGTGGGAGAAAGTCCAGAAAGCACTGGTACAGACCGTCAAAATAAACAAATCAAATTTGACTGGCTCCTTTCCTGTTTGAAGGACATTGGAAATAATTTATAGCCCTCCTTTTAATAGCCCATGGAGTCGAAATTGGTGAATCATGAAAAGTATAAACAATAAATCACTGCCTCTTTTCCTAAGAATCCGCTGCCGAATCGGTTCAAGATGTGGTCATCACATTCCATCTCTTAGATTGAACATTATGGAACGATCACGTGACCGTCCCCTGTGCACCGGACTGTGACAACCCGGATGACACCGTCGATTAACGTCCGGTTAGGCCAAAGACCCGAATGATTCGGGGGGGGTGAGGATCAGCCCCTGCTTCCTGTCCGTGTCAGGTTACCGGGCGATCTTTTACTCCACATTTTTTAGACGATTCCGAGAGGAAATCGAGATGGCGCTTGTTGGAGAAATAAGGCGATTACTCGATACGGATTTGTTGGACTGATTGTTTGATCGGGAACAAAGAGATAGTTTTGAATGAAATCGGAGAAGGAGAACGGATTTTTTTCTTTCTTTCTTATTGAACGGTTCGGTTCAGGGACAGGAAGTCGTTAACCTTTAAGGTCATAGTAGAGATTTTTACTCTTTGTTAAATTGTTTGTGTTCGATGATCTCTTTCATATATCCTCTTGAAGGTAAAATAGTAGTAAACGCTTGAATAAAGAGACTGTTAGTTCATTCGGTAGATTCCTATAGGAAGACAGCCTATGGCAATGGTTCTCATAACAAGACTTCGGAAAAATTTTCTTCAATTCTTTACCGATCATGATCTCAACAATCCAAAACCACCCTTCATTCAAAAGTTTATGCTCACACGCACGCACGCACACACACACGCAATCTTATGATCAGGATAACTAACCTAATTTTGTTTGGATTTCAACTGACTTGGAATATGCTGATAGAAATGAAAAAAATCTTGGACGAGTTCGTAAATGGCCCATCTAGCTAAAAGGAGATGGAAACGGTATATGTATGTTGTTAGAAATGTAAAACCCGCTATAATTTCCTTATTAAAGATAGAAAAGTTAATCAAATTAGCTGAATTAACACCTCATTAAGACGCACAACTTTTGTATTTAATGTTTTTCGATAAAAGCAATATCCTAGAGACTAAAAAGTGTTTTTCAAGCCCTATTTTTGACTATTTCTAAGATCAACAATTTATATTATCTAAAGTTTTGAAGAAGAAAAAATTAACTTCTACTTTTCTTTCATTTCCATAGTTTGAAATTGTTTAAATGCACGTGGAGTGAAGGTTAAAAGCTTGAATAAAACTAATTAAATAAAAATGAAGAAGAGAAAAATTTAATGGCAACATTATGTAAAAATAATGAACTTAAAAATTTTTAGAAGCGAAGCGTTTATTATTTCTTTATATATCTTTTTTTAATGAACCTTGTTTTTAGTTAATTAATCTACTTTTTACATAATGTTTCTGAGATCTTAATGTCTATCATCTTCTACAAAGTTTGGCATGAGATTTTTGTGACTACAAGAGTAGTTTTGCATCCATTTTTTTGTTCATTCGTTTAGAGAAAATGCGTCTAAAACACAAATTCTATTTTTTTGGATACTATTAACAGCATGTCAGGAATAAATCGCCAAAAAATTCGCCAAGGATGACATAAAATGGGCTAAATTCATGCCAAAGGTCAATATTTCATAACTATTGTAAGGCGTTCTCTGGGATAACAAGCCCGGATAGCATGGTTGGTAGGGCGTTGGATTCGCAGCCCTGTCCTGGAGTTCGAACCCCGCTGGCCTAAGACTTTCCATGTGTATAATGGCTGCCGCATGTATAAATCTGTTGTGGTCACAAAGTCCTCCATGTCGACAGTAATACCATTGGGAGGACTAGTTCAGAGGTGATTGTTCTCTGATCCAGGTCTAAATTACGATTTGAGGAGGAGTGAATGAAATGCATGAATGAAGTCCGTCCCGTGAAAAAGGGTGTGACGCGTGAGTAGCACTCTTGGTCCTAGATGGCGGTACTGTAAGACAAAAGACGCTCTCTCAGCTCAAAATCGCTGATCTAGTCAGCGGGCTTGTCTATGACAAGTGGCATTAGAAACCACACCACATCTGTATTAGAGAATATGGGCGAATGCTTTGGGGAGACAACTTATATAAAGCACTAATTTTTTTAAGCATTTGTATCGCTGTATTTTTCTAAACATTCAGTGTTCGTCTAATACTTGAATACTAATTAACACATTCATAACATTTGTATTGTTTTAATATAAAGCATATTATTAATGAATAAGTTTTCTATTTCATAAAAAGTTCTTTTAATAATAGCATTTGAATTTTTATGACTGAATCAGAGGAAATGATAAATACGTTAGTTAGAGAGGTCAACGCCATCTACTACATAGAAAGCTTTTATCTACTAATTGAAAATTATTTATACAAAAAAAAATTTTCTAGATCGATTGGAGTATTAAATTATAAGAATAACATCTGGTACTAAACGGGACTAAAAGTCTCTTAAAGACTTATAGAATGAATATCTTTGTGTTTTAATTCTACATAAAGCAAAAATAAGGAAATGGACAATTTCTGCGAAATACGAGCGATTTCATTCATTTTGTTTATCATTCCAAGTCTTGTTATGGTTAACCATAAACTGGATATTTCTTTTGTTTAATATAAACATATGATTTCTTAACATCTAATATAAACACAGACAGACTGACTATTATAAGGTTTAACAGCATCATAAGCATTGTTTGCATTTCATAATGTTGCTGTTTCTTATGGCACTTGCCATGGACAAGCCCGCTGGTACGAAGACAGCGATTTGAGCCGGTGGGGGAACGTCTCTTGTTTTTACAGTAGCGCCAACTAGGGCCAAGAGTACGACTTTGCTACTCACGCATCACTCATTCGCTTGCACAACAACTTTTTAGGGGGGGGGGGCACACATCTCACAGAAGAAGAACAACCATGCACAAACCGGGACTCGAACCCAGGACGCCCAGATCACGGAGAAGACATTCTACCCGTATGGCAGGACGCCGGCGAATTTCATAACTGAACCGTGTATTAAATGCAATAATTACGTAATTTCTGTTAAAGTCAAATATTTTCAATTTCTTAATTCGTTATTATTTTTTTTTGATGGAGGGTGGGGTGGGGTGGATGCTGTTAACAAAAATTTCAATGCGCTATTGAAGTGTAACGCATAGCATGTTAATGCACAAATGAGAAGAATTCTAATTGCAAACAATAAAATATATTTGCAAAGTTCGGTTTATCAAAAAATTTTACAAAGTCGTTTCTTATTTTAAGTTAGCATTGCTCTGGCAATAATTTTATTCGTTTTAAGAAAATGGATTATTTAACCAGTGTGACTAGTCTCCCCCAAACTTTCTCGCATACTCTCTAATAAAGGTGTTATATCAGAGAACGTCTTGCATGGCACTAGCGTACAACAGTTACGAAATATTAACCTTTGGCGTGCCGTAAATTTTGTACCAAATCCATTAATCGATTGAGTTTAGTTTGTGTTCTGTGAACGTAGTATCTCAAAAGTGCAACCAACTACAGATATGGATTGTGGTACATTTTTAGATATCCCCCAAATTTTGTACCAAATCCATTAACTGTTTGAGTACAGTCCTTGTTCTGTGAACACAGTATTTCAAAAGTGCAACAAACAAAGATATAGATTTCTGTGCAGCTTCCAGATATGCGTTAAATTTTGGACCCAATCGATCTACATGAAGAAAGTCTAAGATTATTATGAGAAGCTCAATATAGTTAAGCGGCAAATTTTGGAAGTATTCAAGAAAATTTAAGATGAGGCTGATTTTCATTGAATGATGCTATAAAATATCTAACGCCTCTTTCTGGAGTCGCTACCAAAAGTTAACAAGATAGTAAACCATACTAAAAATAAAAAATAAAATTCTATCAAGGAATAGAAATCGGGAATAAAACGACAGGCATTTTCCAAATGAGGGAGTTTTTTTTTTTTTTTTTTTTTTCTCAATGCCTCCTTTTTTTATGCCATATCTGCAATCTTCGACCATAATGTGTCTAAAGGCATTCATAAACCAATACATCATTTCATAGCGGAAGGTGGGCATTTTACTATCGTTAGCTCTCAACTAAAAAACGTGAGTTACATATTGAGCTATCACAGAACGCCCCCCCCCTTTGCCTCCCTGTGAACAATATCGTGATCACTGACGCGTGCAATGCGTAAGCGAAGTTGTTGGGAGTCCTCACGCAAAGTAAAGTAAAGATCGTGACTTGGTGATCAGCTCCTTCTCTTGACACCCCTACCCCCCAAAGGCGGGGTGGTTCATGAATCGGAATGAACTCTTACTTCCGATTCGATGGTTATGGAGGCATAGGATTCGGGTTGCGGGGTAGATGAAAAGGGATGAGCCGTGAACAATGGGTAGAGAGGTTTCCTGTTGTTGGATGGATACTTAGCATTGTTTTAATTGTGGCTAAATGGAGAGTTTACGAACTTCAAATTTATGAACACGCTAGATTTTACGAGCAAATATATATAGATATTTATGCATTTTTTTTTTGTCTAGTTAATGAAGATTGTGGCGAACTGGAGTCATCTTTTCCGCACTGTGCCTTTTAAAATCATAATCACCCCCTCCAACATTGGTTACCTAGTCATCAGTACCACTTCTTACTGATATGTTACATATAACGTAGTATCAATAAATTACTGCAAAATAGATATTTCTAAAGAATTGTAATAAAATAATAATTAAATCAAAATAAATCCAATTAGCCAAATTAGCGCTTCATTAAGACGAACAACTTTTGCATTTAAAGTTTATCTATCTTTTCCTTCTAGCTTGCCGAGAGGAATTTTTTTGGTTTCAAGTAGCCCTTAAGTTTGACATTCTCGTTTCAGAGTTTTAAGTTATATTTTTGAATTGCAAATAATATATTTGGAAACTTATAAGGTGTTAAAAATTCACCAGCACTTTTTTTAAATTTATTTTTGCATGATAGTTTCTTTTATAAGATGCATATAAAAATGCAGTATATACAATTTACTAATATGGGTTTTTAAATATAGCTTAACAAATGCTGATTTTTTAATACAAATTTTCATCGATGCTTAAATTAGAAAAATTTTGTTTGGAGCGTTCCAGATGGTTTCATCAGTGTAGTATTTCGTTTCCATTTTCGATTATAAATAATGCAACATTCTAGTCACACCGAATAAACTGTAACTGAACCTCTAAAGTGAAAATTTCTTATTGAAAAAAAAATCGAATTAAATTTTTATATTAAATTGACTGAATTCTATATATTGCTATTTCATTATTATGAGATTCAAAATTTCATTCGCGATTAAATGAATTAGTACGCATTATTGACTCTTAAATTATCGTTTGCAATTGAAATCGTGCTCCAAACCAGTTTTGATGAATGAAGAAATGACAATCATTATGCGGACGTTGATTTATTGCCAACAACCTAATGAATGAATAGAAAGGTCAACCGGTATTTATCGGTTACTCTCTGTAAAAAAATGTAACCGCAAGATGTAATTAATCTGAATTTGGGTATAACGGAGACCGCCGCGCAAGCTATAATTAAACAATCTTTTTCAGGTAACGGAGTATGCTAAAAGTATTTATTATCTTTCGTAGTCATCATCTTGTAGCATTAGGTAATTCGATTATTTTTAATTCGAATTCGTAGATAAATCAAATTTTTCTATGTTTTTTTTTTTAGTTTTGTTTTAATATAATATTATTTTTTATAAATTAAAATTGATTTTAGTAAGCTTGAAATCGATATTAAAAATTGTATTAAAAATATTTTTATTTCTGATTTGATTTCGTTAATTCGCTCTCGCCAGAATTACTGTTTTTAAACACACACACACACACACACACACACACACACACACACACACACACACACACACACACACACACACACACACACACACACACACACACACACACTAAAGAATAAAAATAAAAAAAGGAAATTTTGAAAAAATGATTTAAAAATATTTCATGTTTAAATTTTACATTGAATTAAGAATTGTAATTCTTTTTTTATAATCATATCATGTTGCCATCTAGGAATGTTAAATAACAGTGTGAGTGATTATGTTTATTTATTACTGTAAGCCCAATAATTCATAAACACAGAATCTTGAATCAATGAAATTCGTGTTATCAATGAAATTCGTAGTTACCTTGTAACTACAACTGTAGTTTTGAGTGAAAATTTGGGAAAAAGTCAATTGGCTGGTAAACAGGCGTCCAAAATACATATTCTTGCAACAGTTCAGTAAAAAGGCCATATTCAGGCTAAAGATCTATGTTTCGTAGCTATTTCTGCCAATGCCATGCAATTAGTTCATGGTCTTACCCAAGATTCGCAATTTTATGCAGATTGGATTGGATAGGATAGTGAGGTTTAGTGGCTCAAGAGCCATACTTGACTATACTGTGCCAAACATACGGTTACCAATTTATGCGGAGAAAGGGGGAATAGTTTCTTTATTGAAGAATACTCTAGAAAATTTCTTGGAAATTGTTCCCGCTGGTTAGTTTGAAAAATACATTTTCTTTTTCAGTATTCGTATTCAATTCCGAATTGTTCACAATTCGAATTTTTTGTTATATCTTTATCATCTTTAAATTTACTCTTCAAATCATCTTCGCCAACCATAACTAAAAACGAGTCCTTTTTTGTAAATCACTTTCTTAAATCATATTTAAAAACATATTTTATTCTCAAATGTATTCAAATTATATTTAAAAATGTATTCTATCCTTATTGGATATCTCTGTAGTATCCTTTCAATTAAGCTAATAAGGGGGGGGGGGAAGCCTTGAAATAGCAACACAATGCATGTGTGAAAGCATTTAAATAGTTTCAAATGCTTTTATACACTATGGACTAAAGTGCATTTCGCCACGTTTCAATAGTCTAAAAAAATTTATTAGTCCGAATTTTAAAGTTAATCTGCTTTACCATATTTAAAAATGTACTCCTCCTCCATTGGATATTTTCGTTGTTGTATCCTTTCAACTAAGCGAAAACACCAATACATGTTATAGCAGACACAATACATGAGTGAAAACAGCCAAATAGTTTTAAATATATTCATACACATATGGTCTTAAATGCTTTTGCCCACATTTCAATTGTCTTACTTTTTTTAAATTTTAAAATCCTTTATTCATATTAAAAGACATATCCTTTTAAATATCTTCTGTAATCACGTTTAAAAATGTATTCATTCCGCATTGGACATCTCCGTTGTATCCTTTTACCTGAGCAAAAACATCTTATAAACGCAACAGCTGTGTGAAAGTAATTAATTGGTCTTAAATGCTGTTGATGTTGATGATTTAATAATTTGTTTCAATGATTTAATAAATTTTATTAATTTAAACTTTAAAATTCATCTCCTTAATTATATATACAGATGTATAATTTTAATCATCTTCCTTAATCAGATTTTTAAATGTATTCTTTCCCCATTGGATATCTCTTTTGTATCCTTTCATCCAAGCAAAAACATCAGTAAGAGCAATAGCAAACATAATATGTGTGCATGTATTACAGCCATTTAAATATAATACATTTAAATGGTCTGAAATGCTTTCACCTAAGTATTAATGAATTTAAAAAATTATTAATTCGAATTTTAAAATTCATCTCATTAATCATGTTAGAAACATATCCTTTTAATCATCTTCCTTAATCATATTTAAAAATGTATTCTTTCCCCATTGGACATCTCCGTTGCATCTTTTCACCTAAACAAAAAACACCCTGCAAACGCAATACGTGTGTGAAAGCATTGGAATGATTTTAAATACT
Source organism: Argiope bruennichi (assembly GCF_947563725.1). NCBI lineage: Eukaryota > Metazoa > Arthropoda > Arachnida > Araneae > Araneidae > Argiope > Argiope bruennichi. Next base: position 91,056,519 of record NC_079161.1, read on the forward strand.
TTTGTCAGCGTTTCAATGATCAAAAAAAAAAAATTATTAATTCTAATTTTAAAATTAATCTGCTTAATCATATTTAGAAATACATCCTTTCAATCATCTTCCTTAATATCCTTTAATCATCTTCCTTAATATCCTTTCAATCATCTTCCTTAATATCCTTTCAATCGTCTTCCTTAATATCCTTTCAATAATCTTCCTTAATATCCTTTCAATCATCTTCCTTAATATCCTTTCAATCATCTTCCTTAATTATATTTAAAAATATATTCTTTCGCCGTTGGATATCTCCGTTGTATCTTTTCACCTAAACAAAAAACACCCTGCAAACATAATACGTGTGTGGAAGATTGGAATGATTTTAAATACTTTCGTCAACGTTTCAATGTTTTTTTTTTTTAAATATTAATTCCAATTTTAAAATTCATCTGCTTAATCATATTTAAAAATGTATCCTTTTAATCATCTTCCTTTATCATATTTAAAAATGTATTCTTTCCCCATTGGACATCTCCGTTGTATCCTTTCACCTAAACAAAAAACATCTCGCAAACACAATACGTGTGTGAGAGCATTTAAATGGCCCTGCAAAGTTCCACATCACTTAGCATCTAATTAGTTTTTTAGCATCGGGTTGATAAATTATAATTGGACGAGAATTTGTTACAAGTTATTAACGCGCAAACCGGATATTCCCAACAGCCAGAAAGGAACTTTTTCGTACTCGAACCAGATCTGGCGTCGAGGAATTTGACTTACAGATTAACCTTGTTAGGGACCTGGCCTTAACCCTGGGCCCACGTCTGAAGACGCCGAATTCACTGATTGGCTCCCTGCCTTGTCATCGTTCGAATTCTATCCAAATAACCTGCTGAGATCGGGGGTGAACGGAAATGCAATTATCTCTCTGTGAGAGTTTAATATTAAATTTAATAGTGTCTATCTCCCGTTTGAGAATATGCTAAGCAGATTTATACACGTCTGGGGTCTATACTGGGAGAGGCTGGATCGAACTGGAAGGTTCCGCTAGGCCGCCGAGAAGTTCTAGTTGACAATAGATTAATTTAATAGGTGAAGTTTAGAAAAATCTTGTATATTTCATTACAATTCTTGTATATATTAAAGTTTCAGAAAACTTGTATGTATTATACAAGTACTTGTATATATTATAATTGTATATATATACTTGCATATTGTATATACAAATTATTGTATATATATATATTGTATATTATTTTAGAAAGACTTGTATATATTATACAAGTACTTGTATATATACTATATATATATATATTGTATATATATATTGTATATTATTTTAGAAAGACTTGTATATATTATACAAGTACTTGTATATATACTATATATATATATATTGTATATATATATTGTATATTATTTTAGAAAGACTTGTATATATTATACAAGTACTTGTATATATACTATATATATATATATATTGTATATATAATTAGAATCTTAGAAAGTCTTGTATATTTTATTTTAATTGGTCGGATTAAATCTTGCAGAGGCTCTTTGACAATGCACGTTTTGAGGACACCTCTTCCTCAATTTCCAAAGCTTTTTTTTTCTTTTCGTATTTAAATAAAATATTTGTGTAAGATCTGTAACTGGGAAATAATTATGATTGATTGAAATATTAAAATATTTAATTGTGGATCGCCTCTAAGTAAGTTAGTTTCAGAGTGTACCGTATAAAAAGAATATTTTAAAATTTAAAAAAAAATTGCAAGCTTTTCAGACTTTTTAATCGCCTAACTGAATATTATAATGCAAATTTTCAAACATACCAACTGTAAAATAAATAAATAATAATTTCTCTACCATTAAGGTGCAAGCGAGTTTAGTTTAGTTTAGTTATATTAACGTCCCGTTGAAAAGCAACACTAGGGCTATTTTTGGGACGGACCTCGTCATTTCGAACCGCGGTCAGATGATGAGGACGATACCTGAGCTGGCACCCCCCTTGCAAGCGAATATAAAGACATGAAAAAAAACTACAAGAAGAATACTTTGAAATCTAAACAACTTTCGAATTTAATTCCAATAAATTCGTAAACTAAGCCTTTGTAAATAAATTTGAAGCATAAATTTAAATTCCTCTAAAGGCATAACAAAAAAAAAAAACCCCTCTTGCCACCGTTTTCTAGTTAGCAATTTTACTGAATCTAACGTGCAATCTTAAGCCATTCATTTTGACCATCAATCCTTGGCTTGCGGTTAATACACAAGGATCCGAAAATCAAATATATATTTCAGAGGAATTTTTTCTGGCCGAATGAAACTAAAATGAGACATAGAACTGTAATTGTAGTTTCATATCAGTTTCATTTAATTCAAACATTGCATTTATATGCACGTGAAAGTATAGACCGATAGACGATCAATACTATCACAGATTTGGCCCAATGTCTTATAAAAATCACAATTTTATGTGGTAAACTTGTGTACCAAACTTTATCTATCTAGTTCTTTCCGTTTTAAAGTTATAGAATACACTTGTATTCGGGCAGATTGAATGGATTCGTTTAAATTTTGATATAGGTTATTAACTCCATGAATCAAATTTCATCCGTCTTGCTCAAAGTGTTTTTGAATTATCATATTTCCAAAATTGCTTTTTCGGGTTCAAGTAGGTTGGGTTCAGGTTGGTAGGTTCAAGAGATTTTGCTTTTCATCAAAATCTCGAGTTTGAATTTTTTGAGGATCATAACGATTTCACTTTCTTCCATCACGAGAAATTAAAAATGACTCCTTAACCATTTAACACACTCACCCATGTTTTGAGCATTAGAAACGCGTGGTGTCATTTTGACCCCAAATTGTCTGGCATTTACCCCCTTATCTTATTGGCTTTTTGTATAAAAATAATATATGGTTCAGAGTACATAAATGTTTTTCCATGCAAATACGTTCTTATTTAACCCTTTCTAGGGCCGTGGGAAGAATGCTTCCCACCAAATGTATCAATCTTTGTATGAAATTATGTAGGTTGGCGTAAGTTCTGACAAATTTTTTTAGAAAGACAGAAACTTAGATACTTCCGTTCTTTATCTCACACAAAATGATGTGTCTTGGTTTGTCACTTAATTATTAATTAACCAAATTAATTAAATTAAATTTATCTAATAAGCTAAATGAATCCCTTTTCTTATTCTAATTTCAAGCCTAAAAGTATTTTAACATAATATGACTAGAAAAAAATGGCCCTTTAAAGGATTAAGATACAAATCCGATTTTTTAATAAGAAAAACTGGAGCCCCTTTACGGATTAGCCCCCCTTTTTTTAATACTTTTTCTGTATTCATTTTTACCTATTTCATTTATACAGAACATTATTTTTAATGTAAGTGGTTCTTTTTCCTTTGTTAAAATATTGGAAGATTAAGAAAATTTATATTTCACATACAATTTACATTTGAAATTTTTTTGGAAAAAGAAAAAAAAAAAAGAAGCTCAACTTAGAAAATATATAATTTTCGTCTTTCATTTTTATATAATACTCAAAAAAATACTTTCGTCCGCCGGCATCCTGGCATGAGAGTAGTGCGTCTTCCCCCACGATGCGGGCGTTCCGGGTTCGAGTTCCGTCCCGAGCATGGTTCTTCTGCTTCTGTATTTTATTTGTTAGTTGTATGAATGTGTCCTCCTGTAAAAAGGGGTGGTGCAAGCGAATGTGACGCATGAAGTAGCTAAGTCGTACTCTTGGCCCTAGTTGGTACTACTGAAAAAACAATAGACACTCACTCGGTTTAAATTGCTAAAAGATAACTGCCAGCGGGCTTGTAAAGTGCAATAAGTAACAACACTTCTTTTATAATTCCTCATTCAGAATAAAACGAATTATTAAATTTCAAGACGATTTATTCATATTATAAAAAAAGCATTTTATATAAGGATTTGCTACTTTTTTGTCCACGAACGGGAAAGGAATCGGTCAGATTTTCTAGAAAATTCAGAATCTGCGTTTTGTTCCGATTTTGATCACATTCCAAAATTTCCTGACTATATGAGGAATCTGAGCTATTATCATTTTGTTTATCAGTAGAAAGATTTAAGAAAAAAATCTCTGAATCTGCGCCTCACTTTTGTTATAGCCATAACATTAAAAGTATCTGAAATGGTAGCACACGCAGGGGTCAGTTTGACCCCAAACCTCTTGTAAAAAATAAGGTACATTGTTTCATTGTTTTCTGTTGTTCTAATCATCTTCTTCTAGTTCCCCCATAAAGATGTAAGAAATAACAGGTGCACACTTTTATAAATTCCTAGGATATCCAAATAAAAATAGAAATGGTGAGGCCAAAAAGTATGTTGACGGGTTCAGAAAGAAAATTACCAATCCTTCATTTGTCTGTTAACTTTTTGAATCACCTCGTTCACTTACAAATATCATTCCAAAAATGGGGAGGTGATCGGACAAACAAAATCGAAAACGAGGCAACTCATCATAATCTCTATGCCTAACTTCTCGACGATTATATAAAAAGGGAAAGAACATACGATCCATAAACGCAACTGAATAACCCTACTTTCCCCAGTAGCATATTTTCTTTTTTCTCTTTATCTCCAAAACGCACTCAATCGCAACTTAAGCATCACAAATGGGAAAAAGATGTTCCATTCTGTATACTACTGCGACATCAACTTAACCATCTCCATCAAGTAATGGAGGTCCCAAAATCTGTTGCATCCGTCCTCGAAATGCTACCTCCACCTGTGTATTAGATCTCGATACTGGAACAAGATATTGTTCACCGAAGCATGCCACTTTTCTGCTGTCTCTTCGGTAATTGCTTAGTGGGGTGGGGGTGGGGGTTCGGGGGCGGATGGCGATCACTTTTGCAGACTTATCTCCACCATTTTCTCACGGTTTCCGTTTACCCTCAATGTCACCTCTCAACAAGAGAAAAAAGAAAGAAAAGAAAAGTGTCTTTAAATCAAAAGTCTTCTTTGCCTTACTTTAAACATTTTTTTTTCCCCTGCAAATTCATTCTGGTAATGCCTTCATGGATCGTTGTGTTCGGTTTTTATCTGTTTATTTTTAAATGGGAAGTTTGCCCTTTGAGGAAGAGTTTTGCGGTGGAAATTTAAGCAAACCGGACCTAAATGATTAAGGGGGTGATTTGCCATCCTGGCTTCTATGATGCAGTGAGAAGCGGTGGGAGGTCAGTAGAACTTCTGTGGCAGAAATTCGATTTTTCAATATAAACAAGTGAGAGTGACCCCCATCCCACCCTAAAGAACTTCCGCGGATACTCCTAGATAAAAGTGGGAACGCGGTGGTCAGTTGGTAACGTCTAGGCTTCGGAATTCGGAACCGGAGGGTTTCAAGTTTGAAACCCAATTGCACCGAAGGATTGCCGTGTTAGAGGGCCTGGTGCACGTTAAGTCCCATTCCAACGACCTATGAGTGTCTGCAGACAGGCACATTTTCCTCTCTCATGTGGTTTTCCGGGATTCTTTGATGTCTATTCATTTTGCTGACAATTTGCGGGAAGTTTCCGGCCGACGTCCACAGGTGGGGGTGGTCATACAATGGGTTAGTTGACAGATTTACGACTGTATCCGTAAAGGCTACAGGCTTTAAATCCGATGGGGGCAATTGCCCTCCCTCTGGTGTGGTGAGGAAGTTTGGCGAGGAGGGTGCCGACTCTGGTGCCTTTCTCATTATCTGAACGCGGTTCAAAAGTACGAGCTCTGTCCCTAAATAGACATAGTGTTGCTTTAGAAACGAGACATCAATATAATTGAATTGAACCTAGATAAAAGTACTATCCCCCTCCCTCTCGCATAAAATATCTGTATCTTGGACAAATCTGTGAACGTTACGAGTGCTTAAACTTTCAGAATCAGTAATTGTTTGAGTGCGAAAGTTTAGTGAATAGTGTAGTGAATCCGTAAGTAGTAATAGTGTAGTATGAAAGTTAGTGTAGTGAATCCGTAAGTAGTAATAGTGTAGTATGAAAGTTAGTGTAGTGAATCCGTAAGTAGTAATAGTGTAGTATGAAAGTTAGTGTAGTGAATCCGTAAGTAGTAATAGTGTAGTATGAAAGTTAGTGTAGTGAATCCGTAAGTAGTAATAGTGTAGTATGAAAGTTAGTGTAGTGAATCCGTATCTTTTCGTCAACCATTTGAAACTAAGGTTTGATTACAAAGCTACAACGTTAGTAACAAGATACAATACAAAATTTCATACATCTAAACAAAAGGGATGGAAATGGTGGGGGGAAGGTCAAAATTTTCATTTCGCTATAAGATAGAAAAATAAATTCAATTAGCAAAATTAGCGTCTCAGCACGACAAACAACTTTTGCATTTGAAGTTCTTCTATAATTGCAATATCTTAGAAGTTAGGAGCTGAAAATGATTTTTCAAGCCCTAATTTTGCCTGTTTCTAATATCAACAATTTATGTTGCCAGATTGTAATTTAGATGTAAAGGAAATCTACATTTGTCTTCCAGCTTGCAGAGAGGAATTATTTTTATTTGTCTAGATATTTGCGTTTTGTAGTTATTGTACTCATTTTCTTTTGGGGCAGGCAGACAGACTATTATTCTTATGAATGGATTTCATTCTAAATTTCACAGAAATCTTTAAATTTGGTGTTAGGACCACATACCAAATTTCATTCCTTTTTACTCGAAGCGTTTTTGAGCTATTATTTCCACAGGCATTCAAAGCGGCACATGGATAGCCGAATTCCAACAATGTGTTTTTCGAAATCAGGGAGTTCTGGAATGTAAGTTTTTTTTTAAAAATCTCGAAGTCGTATTTTTTATCGATTGCAATATTTACACTTTGTATACTTCGTATATGAAAAAAATAATAATCTAAATGTGATAAACTTACACAAACATCCATTAAAAATATATTTAAAAAAATCCAGATGTAGACATCATTGCATTCCGCAAATGCTCACATTCTGAATTTGTTTACTTGTGTATAGTCTTCAAAGTCCCCCAAAGGAAGTTTTTGAAACAAGGAGGACTAATCATAAAGCAAAATGAATTTCAATAACTTTTTATGAATTGTTTTCAAAACAATAGCAGAATGGAGAATTTCCCACCATCACGCAACGGAATGATTAAATTCCATATAAAAAAACAATATTTACACTTTGAGTACTTCGTATCTGAGAAAATGGTAATTTAAATGTGGAAATATTTAAATCGAGATTAAACAATACGATTATTTTAAATAATTAGTAAATTCAAAATAATCTATGCCAAATCTCCAAGTATTCGAAATGATTTTGGGAGAAAATAAAGGAGATTCGAATCTCTAATCCGAAAAAGGTTCCCTGTTTTAAGCTTCATTCGACTATCTTTGTATTTTTTTTAAGTTACCATAATTATAGACAAGAAAAAGTTTACACAAAAATATATTGAATATCTGCACATAAAGAATGTGAAAGTTACCGTAATTATGGCATGGGAAACGTTTACACGAAGAATATATTGAATATCTGCACACAAAGAATGTGAAAGTTACCGTAATTATGGCATGGAAAACGTTTACACGAAGAATATATTCAATATCTGCACATAAAGAAACAAACAATAAAATAATCTCAATAATAAAAAACAAAATTGTTTTTTATAATCAAGAAAAAAATCTATTCTCGTTTTCGACTCTACAGTTTCTATCATTTCTAAAATTCCATGCAACAATTTACAAACTCATAATTTCTAATCTTTCTTAAAATAGATTATCAGAATGATTAATTAACATCTTTCACAAAAACTTTTGAAAAGGAATAATTATTTTTTGACAGAAAAACAAATCGAAAATCATTAACCGGCTGATGACAGGTACTAATGTAAAATGTCACCAGTTTTCGTGACATTTTCAGAAAATAAAATTAACTACATCAAAAGCAAGTTAAACGTAAAAGGAATTATATATAAAATAAAAACTTCATTAATCTTTAAATTTTTTATGCTTTACTTTTTATTTTATGTAATATTTTTCGAAAATTGACCTAGGAATTACTGAACTCGCAGCTAAGCAATATTTAATTAATTATTTAACATATGACAGTTCGGATTTAATGTTTTTGATTTTTTATGCATGCACATGTATAAGAAAATCTAAAAATGTTATGCGTTTCCATTGTTTCTGTTTTTTTTTTTCTTTTTCTTTATTTTTAAATCAAATTTTTAAGAATCCAATGTCAGATGTGATTCTTTTTCCGATGAACAGAAAGGAAAAAAATGTCACAATCCATTTTTCAGACGATTATTTTACCCATTATAATATTTATATGCTAAATACTGATTATAATTGTTTAATACGATACAAAAATATTTAAAATGTCGTAAGAGAAATATTATTAGATCTTTAGTTATCGAATTTTATAGTTATTTCTCGGGCAATAAGCGCCCATTTATTCGAAATTGTAAATAGAATTTGATCGAATTTTAGAGTTAAAAAAAATCAGACTAGTCATATTACTAACACTTTCCCAAGCATAATCATTCAGATTTCTTTTTATTTCATTACCTTCATTTTACTCTTACAGTATTTATAAACAAGGAAAATCTTTTTGAATAATGTTGTACATACATAGATGTTATGGAATTATAAAACAAAGTGCATAAACAGACAGTAGCACATACATTTTCAAAGCATCTAAATAAAATAACTTAAAATAAATGATCCACATGTTGATTAAGTTAAAAGATATATTGAAATTTGAAATTTAAATTGACCAGATATTGAAAGAGGAAACTCAGAATGTAAACAGACTCAAAATGTCTAAATCTGTTCATTTTCCTTTATGTAAAACAAAATTACAATTTTTATTATAGCTTTACAAACCAAACATTTAAAAAGAATTTTAAACTTCCATTAATTTGAAATTTAAACTGGCCTGTTTTTGAAAGAGGAATTTCTCAATATACACCACTCAGTGACTCAAAATGTCTAAATCCGCTATTGTTGATTTTCTTTTATGCATAACAAAATAACAATTTTTATTATCTCTTTACAAAACGAACGTTTAAAAAGAATTTTAAACTTCCATTAAATAAATTTAAAGAAAAGAAATCCATATGTAAACATCATTCCTTTTCACAAATGGTCACATTCTGCATTTGTTTACTCCAGAATAATTTTCAATTTCCCAAAGGAATTTTGTTTGAAACAAAACTATTAATTTGAGGGCTAATCGTAAAACAAAATGAATTTCAATAACTTTTTATATTCTATTTTCAAAACAATAGCAAATGGAGAATTTCCCACCATCATGCAATGAAATAATAAAATTTCGTATAAAAACATTACTGCAATATATAAATATCATTCCATTCGTCTTTGTTACTCATTGAGGTATTTCCTATTGGAGAAAGAGGAATTTCAATAACTATTGGATCATGTTCTTTGAAGAATGCCGCTATTTTTTCCCCTTGTAATTTGGCAATGGAAATCACTCAAGACTAAACACCTGAATTGGTTTTTCTTTAAAATAAAGCTAGATGAACAATTCAACAACAACAATAAAAACAAAAAAAGAAATAAAAAAAAAAGAGTGAAAATAAAAGAAAACCCATCTGCCATCAGCGAAACACGAAAGTCACTGAAGCATGTTAAAACTTGTTTATAATAGAGCTAAAAGATTTCAAACCAAAATTTTCTCCTCTTTAGAACTTTCTAAGAAGATCTACTCAACATGAAAGAATTACACTTTTTTTTTTTTTTTGGCACCTCCATGAATGATTAAAGATGGAATTTGTAAAAAAAAAAAAAAAAAAAAAAAAAAAAGAAGAAGAAAAACAATCCCTGCTTATCAAAAGTCTTTACGTTTTTGTTTCTTTTTTGTAATGTGTGAGTGACGTGATGGGTTTATTGAATGCAAATTTCTGTTTAGTGGAAAGATGTATCATGTTTAATTGTAATATTCTTTGTGGGGAAAAATAATCGTTTGGAATTTTTTTTCTCCCTCGCCGAATTCAGTGGAAGGAAAAAGATGGAATTCTCTGAAAATTTTTTATAAATTTGTTAGAAATTCTTTATTCCTCGTTGAGAAGTGCATGTTTTAGAAAATTATTATTATTATTTTTTATTTTTTGGCTATACATAATTTGACTTAGTATAATATACAAAACAATCCTGATTTTATTTTAAAATGCATCCATTCTTTTAAAGTAATTTTCTTTGTTTAGTTAATAATACTAAAATACGAATAATAATTTTCTTCGAAAAATGAATAAGGTTGGAGTATATCTGAACCAAGGAGGAGTTGGAGCATTTCTGATTCATACATGCAACAACATATTTATGATAATGGCAACAAAAAGTTTAGCATTTCACTTCATTACTGAAATGCCAAGCATCTGATTGTTATAAGGTTAACATTTTACAACACAATGCATAAGAGTCTGATGTTAAATTCTGTATGGGATAAAGCACCTTAAGGGACAAACAGTATGATGTGAAAATTTAGTATAATGAGATATCCAATGAGATGTTGTATTCATTCACTACTGTGCTGTCTATAACTAATAATCATTATATAGATAGAAAGCTATATAGAAATGTAATAGATCTGCCGCGTACTAAAAATATTATTCTGCTTTAATTAAATCATTAAATATTATTTCATGCATATCAAATTCAAAAGTTTTCTCCCGTATGAATGGGTTTTAAAATTCGCTGAATCTTTCTTATGCTTCCATTTTTGAAACCAACTTTTGAAATAGAACTAATATTTTTAATATATAAAGGATTACAATTTCACATATCAAATCAACTGTTGCCTATTATGTAATGTAAATATAATACACAGAATAATAAAAAGTATGCTAAAAATTGGCATTTCATGGAATGGCAATTTGCAAATTGCTAAGCACATTTATAAATTGCATACATATAACATTTTAGTGAAAAATATTAAATATAAAAATTATAATTCAGAAAGTTTTATTATCTTTTGAAGAGTTTAACATGAAAATTCATTTGAGCCAAACGATTTTTTAAAAAATAGAGGAAGAACTATTTCTTATTACACGTTGTTCGTAATTTTTAAAGAATAATGCAGAATTAAATAAAACATTGTAAACAGCAATTTAGGAATAAGCAAATAAAAAATTTAAAAAAATATTTTTAGTACTTAAAGACAGCACGAATGACAAAACTAAAGATAATTTTTAAAAATAGATGTTTTTGATTAAATAAATAATTCCATTATTAATTGTCACATAATCTCTAAACTTTTCTATGCGTCATTTCCTTACATTTATAATCAAAATTTGTAGAGAATTTACTGATGAGTTTATCTGTGTAGTAGAAAATCTATCTATGAGCTTATAGCTCTATAGCATATATACAAACCATCTTTAAATTTCATTTTTATTTTTATAAATACGCTATTCCTTAAGTTTTACCCTTATGAGATAAAATGACTTACATTTTGATAATTTATATTTTCTTTTTATATATATTAATTTTTAATAAATTAATAGCTAATTTGTATAATAATATACTTACTACATTATTGAATTGAAAAATAAGGTAATTAAAATTTTTAATCAAGAATTTAAAATCTATTAATAAATATATAATTAAAATTTGAAGATGAAGTTATTTTCTATCAATTTTTCAATTTTTTATATATTTCATACACTTATTTCTATTAATTTATATTTTGTTTTTGAAAAATAAAAAAACTATACAATGCAAAATTGAATTTGTCGTTTAAATACCCTTCTCTAAGTTATTATTTTTTAACTTTTTTAATTGGGGTTGAAGAATTTTTCTTGATTTTGTATGCATGATTACAACTTTCTTGATTAGTGCTAAAATTCTTTGTCCTTTTGGAATGTCGTTTGAAATGTTTTCAGTTAATTGAATGATGCCATTATTTTTCTGAAAAACGTACTGACTATCATGTCAACAGAATATCTGAGCCACCATTATTCATGTCTTAGCTCTAAAACTGACTCATAAAATAGACGTTAAAAAAAAAATCCTCATTGACATAAAAGAAGGATCTGTAAGTGATTTTTCTTTCTTTCTTTCCCCCCCCCCAAAGGTATCATCTCGCTCAGCTCATTAAGAGTCTGTCTTTTAAGCGTTGACCTTCAAAAACTATCTAAATGGGATGTTGATCTAATTAATCAGATCAAGCAAGAAAATCAATTAAATTCAACATTTTGTTTAATAAAGATAATGAAAGATGTCATTAAAATGCTTTATCTAGCTGAAAACATAATACAAATTAATAAAAACAGTTATTAATGTACTTTAAATAACTGAAAAATGGAGGGAGCTAGTTGGATAAAATTTGGTACACAGATTTAAAATCAAATGTTCAAATAATTTTCAAATTCGGAAATAAATCAGTCAAGCGGTTGGCCATCTGTCTGTCTGTACTATCACAACTACGTAAATATGAAAATGTGATAATTCATAAACTCAATGACTTAAATCAATTATTTTAATTAATCAATTAATTAATTATTTTATTAATGTATAAAAGTTATTAATTATTTTTAATGTATAAATTTATGTAAAGTTACGTATAAATTTATGTAATTTTTTTTTGTAGTGCATCTTTAAAATAATATTATAGCATTTTTTTTTTAAATGAAATAACCTTTAAAATAGCAAAACAATGTATCAAAATTTTGTAATCGGTTCACATAAAGAAACTGTTTTCTCCATTGAAGCGTTGTTTTAATAAAAATAAACTAAGATTTTATTGATTACCGATTTTTCTGTGTCAAATATATGTTGATACTGATACTCGATTGTAATTGATAATCGCGTGCCTGATACTTTTACCACATATTTTCGGACCTGATGCAGCTGATATCCGATTCTTCTCCCGTCAGATACCGTGTATTCGGTAGATTACTGATAACTGTACTGTAACTGATGCTGATACGAATGATTCAAAGCTGGAATCTGATACGAATTTGATGCTGATACGAATGTGATTTTGGAAGAGTTAATGTTTCCATGATTTTGACAGCGATTGATGGATGGATGGTAAGAGGAAAGGAAAAAGCTTTGTTGATATAGTAATTAACAGAGAAGGCAGAGATTCATGAATGGTATGCGAACCGTTATATGAGGTAAAAGGCAGTTGTGGCTTAGGTATAAACATGTATAATTAAAAAAGAAATTCTCACGCATACTACTAGCGCCACCAAGAGCGTATTGAAAATTTGGCTATATCGATCTAATATTTTGTATCAGATTGATATTACACAACCCAACAACGAATAAGATCGAGGTGATTATTAATCAATTTCAAGAACTGACACCGAGTAACTGATACTTTTAGCATATATCAGTTTTTTTTTAGAGTTTGGGGAAACTGTTTCAGTTATACCTGATAGTTTCCCCAAACTCTAAATTTGCCCAATAATTTCTTTATGTACAATTAAAGCAAAAGTAATTTTTAATTTTCAAATTCACTCTAGAACACCATGTATGGGCTTGAGAATAACATTATAAAGCAATCTATCTTGTGTTCCACTTCTATTTCTTCCAGTTGGAATATTTTTGTTCTTTTTGAAGAAGTATATGATATTTTTAATATTACTTTGTTGTGTTTCTTTTTTTGTTTACTTTCAATTTATGAGTCCTACTAGGTACTTTAATTGCTTTCCTACGGAAGATGGTAAAAACGTTTAAATAAAACCTCATCCACTTTAAGCTAATATTTATGGTTCAATCTAAGCAAATTTATAGGAAGAAAATTAGAAAAAAATATAATCTAGCCTTATCTTTAACGATTTTCATACAATTATTATAGTAATCTATAGCCAAAAAAAAATCCTCTGTATAATAACATCTTTTGATACTTGCATTAAAACTATTTAAGAGCTATTAGTCTTTTGTTAAAATATTTAATTCATGGTATCCAAATATAAACAGTTACTCTCAGACTACAAACACGTGTCACATCCCCCCCATCAAAAAAAAAAAAAACTATTTCGTAAATTGTATTGTAGAAGCATTTTGCTTATTTTGTAATCCGAATATCTAATAGAATTCAGGTTATCACAACGGTCCAATATTAGTGGAATCCAAATAAAATAAAAGTCTACTATATGTATACATATATCTTTAAAAATTTTGAACGGAAAACTGGCATAAATGAAAAACCGTTCTTCAGTATTTTTATGGTAAAAAAACCTATAGTAAAGAAGCAGTAATGTCTTTCATTTGAACAATATGGCAATTCTTAAAGTTTATAATTATAGCTATTTAATTTCGTTCAATTGTATGATTTTTTTTTCGACTTTTGAAAAGAAGCTCAGTTAATGTTCAACAACCATAATTGGTTTGTTTTACTGTGGTGGTTTTTGAAGTGGAACGCTGTCGCCGTCGTTCTGAAATAGATACTGATTACCAGACCAACGGTAAATTTGAACCAGAGTTACGCATGCCTTAACTCTACAAACCGATTCGAAGAATTGATCTTTAAAAAAAAATAAAGGAGGGGAAAAAAAGATCCTTCTGATAATGAAAAAGTAAAATGCGGTGCCTTCAAAGATATCGCTCGCCAAGAAACCATCCAACAACAGTCCTCGCAACCTTGACCTTCAAAAACGACTAAAAAAGAACATGAAATAAATGAGATAAAAGAAAAGATTTGAATAAAATAAAACGATCGTTTTCTTTTTCTCATTGAGTACTTGGTGGGAGTGTGGAAGGCATACTATCTGATAAATGGGACACTAAAAAAATACCAACAAATAAATAAAACGAGAGAAAGCAAAAATTGCAGAAGTCGAAATGGTTGCAAAAGCAATTTTCGGTAATGTTTTCCATGGATATAGGAGACACGGAAAGATAGATCTGAGGAATTTCGAATGTTCTACAGGTTCCCACACCCCCCATCGTGGGCGTGGAGTCGAAGAGGATGCGAAGTGAAAACATTCATGTGAATGATGAAAAAAGTTTGCTTCGCTGGGTCATTATTTCTCTAATTTAAAAGTATCTTATTACAGAAAGAGTTCTCGTTTTTTTTTTTTCATACAAAAAATAAATAAAACGAAAGTGAAGAGTTGTTATTTGTTTACGAATTCTTTTGGAAACGTTCTGAACTTCCATGTCAGTTTTTATTTTTCTTCATACATGGAAAACAGGACGATTGCATAAATTGATATTGTTGTCTTGTCTTAACAATTTTAGTAATGTAATGTGACAATAAATTTATAAACTATAATATCCAATGCCAATTTTTTTCAATGATTTTTTTTTATTTATTTTATCGAGTTTATAATTACCACGTTTCCAAAGTTTTTGTTTTCAGAAAGTAAAAAAATTCTTTCCTTGCATCACAACATATGGCAGCTGTTATTAGGGCAGCTGCAAGCAAGGAATCGCATAGCGGAAATTTATAAGCATTTTAAGTAATACAGTGGTTCTACTTCTATACATTCGTTTTTCGGCATTATTTTTGATGTGCTTTATTAAAATTGGATGCTATGCATTTTATTGCATAACAATTTAAAAACCTTTCTACTCAAAAAGAAAAGTCACGATATCTTTAACTTCTTTAAAAACTTTTCTGTACAGTAAGTTTAAATTTTCAATATTGAATAAAAATAAAAGATAAACAAAACGATTGATAAATTAAACATAAACGAAAAACTTAATAACTTTTAATAAAATGCTTTATTATGAATTTATCAAGTTTTACTAATTGAATAATATACAAAAATCTTATACAGGACAACCGCTTCAAAGTTGTTGTGTCAGAATTATATTCCGGTCCAATTTTGTGTTAGATTAGAAATTTCAGAATTCTTGTTCTAATAAAAAGATAAGATTTTAAAAATTCTTGTTCTGGTTATTTTTTGTATCCTTATTATATATCCTCAAATATCATTACAGATTCCATTTTTATGTACTTCAAAATATGGAACAAACGAGTTTCGTATTTTTCAAACATTTTCAACGTTGCCACTTACAAAACATAAGCTACTGTAAAATTTAAAATAATATTTAGAATTTATGCGATTAATATTTAGAATTTTAAAACATTTAAACTATTATATAATAATAAAAGATAAACAAAACGATTGATAAATTAGACATAAACGAAAAATTTAATAACTTTTAATGAAGTTCTTTATTCTGAATTTATCAAGTTTTATTCATTGAATAATACACAGAAATCCTATGACGGACAGCCGTTTCAAAGTTGTTGCGACAGAATTATATTCCGATCCAATTTTGTGTTGATTGGAAATTTCAGAATTCTTGTTCTAATAAAAAGATAAGAATTTTAAAATTCTTGTTCTGGTTATTTTTTTGTGTAGGCTTTTTACATCCTAAAATACTACTTCATCATTAACATATTCCATTTTTATGTACTTCAAAATATGGAATTAACGAGTTTAATATTTTCCAATCATTTCAATGTTGCCACTCGTTAGCAAGACGTTATTATTTCTATTCTTAATGGAAACAATAATGAGATCAATTGGTCTTTAAATGATCCGGAGTTCATCTTGGTCTTTTAAAAACACTTTTTTTTATATAGGAAAAAAGTTCCTACCTATTAGAGTAATAGTTATATTGACATTCTAGTTTAGTTTCGTTAAATTAAAAAAAAAGGATTTATTTACTGATAGTAAAGCATTTAAATCGATGCTATTATGGTAATGCATACATCAATATATTTTGCTCCTTGAGAAAAAAAAAATTAGCATTTTTGTGATAATCAATATTTTTGTAGGAAACAGTATAAAATTTTTTTCTTGAAGTTATAATTAATTTCTTAATTATCTGACCTTTAAGCATATTATCTTATACCAATATGTTAAATGTTATGTAAATTAAACATAGAAATTCTGTGGTTCTTATTTGGGAAAATTTTACTACTTATGTCAAATAAACTGAATACAACTGCCACACAATAGAAAATATATCTAAAGAATTCTATGATATAAATCTACATTAAAGTAATAAATATTTTATTCTTTATTTCAGTGTCTGGTTCCTGCTATTTTCCGATTGAATATTTAGGGACGTATCTTATACAAACGCAAGCAGAAGGATTCGGCCATGCTGCTACTACGTTTTCAGAAATAACTTTCGAATCCGATGCCATTCCACCTTGGGGAAAATGCTTCCGCAGAAGAGGAAATAATGTCATCCTGAAAGACAGGTAATGGACAGCTCAACTCTTCCATATATCTGCTCTTTGTGGCAGATTTAAGGTGGATTTATGCCGGGTTTGCACTTGGACAGTTATAAGACGGCAAGTAGACAGCGCATGCGTAGAAAGGCTAAAAAATGCTGTTCGGTCCATGGCAAGTAATTGTCCCAATGGGACAACTACAAGCCGCTCTATTGCATTTTTTTTTACTGCGCATGCGATTGTAGAATTTGGTGGGGTTTTTTTGGCGTGAAAAATTTGATCACTTATCATAGATTAATTCCGACATTTTTTGCTTTTTCTGATGCGAGGTTGTGTTCTTTTTTCATTTCATTTTCCACTTCTTTTCTATAGTTTTCCAAATTTAGGTATCCATTTTGACGTCCATGAATTTTTCTTTTTCACGGCGCATCGTATTAAAATAATGGATATTTACACAAAAGCCACGGTAAAGTAAAAAAGAAAAAGAAGTAGGGAAAAAAAAAAGGTCAGCATACTTAAATTTGGAAATTATAGAAAAAAAATGGCAAATAAAATGAAAAAAACAAAAAACCGCAACCTCGCATTAGAAAGAACAAAGAGCAAAAAATGTCGGAATTAATCTATGATAAGTTATCAATTTTTTTCATGCCAAATTCTACAAACGCATGCGCAGTAAGAAAAAAAAAATACAATACAGGGCATGTTGTTGTTCCGTCAGGACAAGTACTTGCCATGGACCGAACAGCATTTTTCAACCATCCTGCGCTTGCGCTGCCTACTGCCATCTTATAACTGGTCGTGTGT
Source organism: Argiope bruennichi (assembly GCF_947563725.1). NCBI lineage: Eukaryota > Metazoa > Arthropoda > Arachnida > Araneae > Araneidae > Argiope > Argiope bruennichi. The sequence goes on from NC_079161.1 coordinate 91,074,449, forward strand.
AAACCAACCTTTAATTTAAAAGAAAAAAACTGGAACATTATGTGATTTTATTGTTTCCGGTTGTCACTAATAAATTAGCAAAATAAAATTCGATCAGACCACGGAATGATTTTAAAATATTTTCATTTCATTCAGTTTTAAAATTCATTACTAGCACGGTTAGTTGGCGATTTTATGGTCAGTTTCCGCCTTAAATGCAACTATTCCTCTGTACTTTGGCGAATTTTATCTAGGCCTTTATCTTCTTATATACGTATAGTAAAAATTGATTCGAAAATTATAAATAATTGTTCTTTACAAGTATAGGATAAGAGTAAGTTCTAATTAATATAGAATTAACTCATTAATGCAGTAAAATAATTCTAATTAATGTAATTTAATTACAAAGTTATTCGAAGGAAAAAGGAATATAGATTTCATAAATAACAAATTTTAAAGTATCATTAATTATCGTCTGCCCGAGTTTATTTTGTCTAATTTTCTCTCTTATAAATAAACCATTTAGTTTCCGGTCATTTGCTTTAACAGCTAATGTATGTTAGTTCTCAATGCTAAATTGGACGTCTCAGTTACCTCTATGAATATAATTTGTTTCCTTGTATTAGTTACGGTGATGGTTACTATAGTTCATAAATAGGATGTTCACTATCTTTGTAATACAAAAAAATAATTAAAAAACTTTCGTTATTAATTGTCACGTAAGAGATGTCACGTAAGGAAGGGAAAATCTACTTTAGTTTTGTGAAAGATGAGTTTATAACAATTTAAATTTTTTTCTAAAAGACCGTATGCGAATACCGTAATAATGTAATAAATACATTCCTATTGTGTAATAAATATATTACCTTATGTGTGACAAATATATTCCTGTTATGTAATAGATATATTGCAGTGTGTGTAATGAATATATTACCTTATGTGTATTAAATTTATTCTTATTATGTAATAAATATATTACCGTATGTGTAATAAATATACTCCTGTTGTGTTTCAGTACTGGAGGTGAAGATTGCATGAGATGTTTCCATTTGACCTTGAAAGCTCCAAACATTATTCAAATTCATACGGAAGGTAAATAATGTGTTTAGGCATTTCTGTTAAACTGTATTAAAATAATTTTGTAAATGAATTATTTTTAATTTTTTTAAAATTTATATGTTATGATAGTTTATTGATATATATATATATATATATATATATATATATATATATATATATATATATATATATATATATATATATATATATATATATTTATTTCGACAGGCCTAGGAAAATGCTATACTAAAGAAGAAGCTGTGAAAGCCACATGCCCGGATGATCGCGCTGTGCATGAGAGGAAATTCAAAGAAATCATGCTCTATAGTAAGTTTGAATATTAGAGTCATTGGAGTTTATTTTAATCATGGCCCGAAAGCTAATTCTTTAACCATTAGCACTAAGCATATATTTCCAGTTGGTTAAATCCTCTAAATGATATAAAGAATTACATTTTTTTTAAGTTTGAGTCAACAAACGTAATACTGAAAAAATTGCGAAATATTAATATTCATATAATCGAGTTGCCCTATTAAATAAAATATTCTTAGCATACTAACATTTTACAGGAAAGAAATTTCTCTCTTTTACAACTAAAACTGACCAAGTTATGAAGCTTTGAATTTCATTCATTTTAGACAATTCAATGGCTTTTTCGAGGAGATGTTGTTAAGGGATTTTTTTCAAAGCGACAAATTGAAAATTAGCTAAAATAATGATAAAAGAGCGGTAAGATCAAAGTAATCTAAAATAGTGGTTTTCAAGGTTTTATTAACTCAATCAATTTCAGTTGCAGAAACGTGGGTTTTTTATTTTTTTTGCTAAACAATTTTTGTGCTATGAATATTTCGCTTAATTTAACTGATATGCCTTGGGAAATTGTACATAAATTTTGATTTCGTATTTTTACAGAATTATTTTTGTTCACTGAATAACACAAAATATAATTATGTATGTTATTTGGAGTCTTTTACCTATTGGAAGTCTTTGTCTATTTCTAAAGACAATTATTGTTTTACGATTAAAGTGGACACCTTGTATACTCATATAAATTTACGCTTTATATTACATAAAAAGGATGTCGTAATTAATTTCTTAAATTAAATTAATTAATTAAAAGGGTTACGAAATTAAATTAATTAATTAATTAGTAATTAAAGACTTCCTAAATCTTGGAGTAAGACTGGATTGTTTACGTTGTTTCTTTTAGCAGCCCTATTTTAGAAAGAAGAAACAGCGTGACTTTTTTTTTCTTTTCCCGAAACTTTTTTGCGATATCAAAATGAAATTTAGCTTATCAATATACACAACTTTTTTTTTTTTTTTGAAACAGCAAAATAGCTGTTCTATCAATGGCATTAACCGCATGCCAGAGATAAATCTCCCCCCCCCCTTCTCCCAAATAATCACCAAAGTTCGAACGACAGATTCAGTGAAAATACTAGATTCATGTGTAAGATCTTTATTTCTTAACTAGTGTTCGCCAATGCCAAGCAATGGATTCGTGACCTTGTGGTGAAAACTTATAAGCCAATTAACAACTACGCTGCACGAGTAATTGCTTTTGTATCGTGGTCCTGTTACTGGGCTGCGAACCACAAGGTCCCAGGTTCTATCTCCGCTCATTACAATCTTCCACATTGGTGACCTCGAACGATGAACCTTCAACCTTCGTACAGCTGTTGTGGCGCCATCTGCCTGCAACCAAAGTCGTCAGACTCACTTGACGCAGTAACCCAAAAGTCTTTAGATTCACTTGACGCAGCAACAGCATCAGCAACCATACATGCTCACCATAACGCTTGGCGCTACTGAAATGGGTACAGGCCCATTAAGACAACAGCTAAATACATCACCACTCAACAGCCATATCGTTCGTCTCACCTGCGACTCACTGGAGGGAGAGTCCGTGGTGAAAGCTTATAAGCCAGTTAACAACTACGCTGCACGAGCAATTGCTTTTGTATCGTGGTCATGTTACTTTGCTGCGAACCACAAGGTCCCAGGTTCTATCCTCGCTCATAGCAATCCGCCACAACCTTACCCAAAACTATAATGTATGCAGGGGAGAGAGTTACAACTTTATAAAAGCGTATGCGAGAATTTTTCGGGCAGACCATTTCTATTGTTTCAATTCTCAGTTGATTGAGAGTCTCCTGCGATTCACAACCTACTGTTATATTTGATTTATAATAATTGGCTTCATCTACGCGAAACCATTTCTCGAAGATAAGTTTCTTATCTTAAATTAGAGTCATTCTGAATTTAGTGTATTGAGTACAATGCGGGTTATCACCTGGTAGCATAATTTTTAATTGATAGGTATATAAGTCAATGTAGATATGCAGAACTTTCCATTCTGTCAAGTGTGGTAATGACTAATTGTTCAGCTATTTGCTATTGATTCTCTTGATTTGATAATACACACTTCTTGGTCAGTTTCGGCTTCTTCCCGATATGTTCTCATGCTATCTACTTCTTCATTGGTTAGTACTTGTGATTGTTTTTGACATAATTGGATAGTTATCTGAGGGTAGATCTTTCTTTTACCCATTCTTTGGGCAACCTTGAATACTGAAGATGGATTTTGTTTCGAACAACCACAAAATGCATTTGTCTTTTCTTATGTATTTGACATTTTTTGTTTTTATTTTGACATCATTGTTTGTTTGTTTGTTTCTTATGGCACTTGCCACTGACAAGCCCGCTGTTACGAAGACAGCGATTTAAGCCTGAGGGGGAACGTCTCTTATTTTTTATAGCAGCGCCAACTAGGGCCAAGAGTACGACTTTGCCACTCACGCATCATTCATTCGCTTACACAACCCCTTTTTACAGGAGGGCACATTCACACATCTCACAGATAGAACAACAGAAGAACAACCATGCCCAAACCGGGACTCGAACCCGGGACGCCCAAATCACGGGGAAGACGCGCTACCCCTATGCCAGGACGCCGGCATTTTGACATCATAATTACTCGTAATGCAGCGCTACTACAGCAACAGTGTTGCCACATCAAAATGTTTAATTTCATGTTATTTCTGAAATCCTTTCTTTTGTCACATCTCTTAAGCTAAAATTGTGAAGTTTGGAAAAACCCTTTTCCATTGAAAATTGCACAAGATGCCTTGTAGTGGAATAAAAAAAATTCAATAATTTGCACACATTATTGCAAAAAAAATCAGGGAAATGGTTAAACAGAATTCACATAGAGTATTTTTTTTATACAAGCATAATTTAATGTTCTTGTTTCTTTTCAAAGATTTTTTTATTACTTTAACAATCTTTGACATCCTCTCAAAATCTTTGAAATTTCACACCGCCAGCTAATCGAACTGTCAGATTTTTTAAATTTAAATATACTTTGGCATAATCGTCTTTGTAAATATCTCTCAGATGTTTTATTGGATATTCCATTCACTTCTGAAAACTGAGACATATATATATATATTCAGGGTGTCCCTCAATTTATGGGCCTAAATTTTAGATTAGGTAAAATACATATAAAAAGCAATTTTTCCATAGCAGTGTGGGTTCGGAAATGAAAAGACTAGGCCGAATAAGTAAGTGTAGGTATGTACCAGCAAAGCGAAAGAATGCGGTATTTACGCGATCCCAGTTGATTCCCATGAGTACTACATTGCAAAACTTTTAATTGCTGCTGCAAACTGTTAGTGAAACACGTGACATCTTCGAAAGAGTACACCAATCAATTGCTAGATGCTAAAAGGCCTGTATCAAAGTTAGGAAACGCACATTTCTGAATTTACGTAATATTATGTAAATAAGGTGCTCACTTTTTATTTCCGCCATTTTTGTTTATTACCGCCAAATTTTTCATTTCCGATTCCACATTGTTATATAAAAAATTCTTCTTGTACATATTTACCTAACCTTGAAGTTCGGTTCATGAATTCAGGAATGTCCTGTATAAGTAACATAATTTTGTATATGTAGCGTAGCTTAAAAGAAGAAACTTTTTAAATTTTAACTTCGATTTATTTCATCCGGTAGAATAATTTGTACATTTAGTTTAGTTATATTAATGCCCTGATTTAAAGCAACACTAAGGCTATTTTGACCCGATGTCAGGTGACGAGAACGACGCTTTCACGATGCATCTTGGTGGAATCGGATCTTGAACCTGGAACCTTCCGACCTCCCTGCTGAAATCTTACCACCAGACCAGCGGGCGCTGTTTGGGCAGCAAAGAAGCGATGATAAAAAGACGTCTTTTCCCATCGCGATACAAGAGCAAAAGTGTCAGAATTTTTCCCTTTAGTGATTTTAATACAAGATTCCGATAGCTAATTTGTTGACACGCTTTGACTTAGGAAAGGGAATCTTAGGTATCTTTGAAAAGCCGGCATAGGCGTCAGGGATTCTTACCCTTTGCCATCAGCATGAAAAAAGCAGAGATAAAAGCATTTTCAGAGCACATGTTGGCAATGATTAAATAAAAAATAAGTGGGGCTCGGATCAGAAAATAAGAGATTTTAGAATGAAAAAGGACTGATTTAAGTTCAAAAAAATTAGGAAATTAATTAAGAATTAAATTTATTTAAAGAGATATCATTACACACGTACGCACACACATACATACTCTCTCTATCATACACACATATATATACATGCTAAATTTTTATTACCTTTAAAAACTTGCTAAAGCTAGACGAATTCTTAAAATATTACTTAAATTACGCATCATCAGTTAATTGGGCTGCTAGGTTTTTTAACACAAATTAAAATTGCCAAAATCTTCTTTACAATTATCTCTCAGGTGTTTCAATAAGAGAATGTTACATTCGTGCCTGGTTGCTCTGCAAAGAGAGCTTAGCATTCAAAATGAGTTAACATTCACCATTCCATCATCCCCCTCAACGAAAATAAAAAAAATAAGAAACAAGTAAATGAATGAAAGATGCATTCCAACACCATCTCGAAGACCTTACTCTGTGGGACGTTGTAGATCCTACTTCCCACGTTCCAAAAAAAGTAAAGGTCAGAGCCATCTCTGGTCCACCCCGCCCGGACACAATCCGGGCATACCGGACTGCAAAGCTGGACACGCCCAACCATACGCTGCAACAAAAGGGATCCGCTTGCAGATGGGCAATTTCACCCACACAAACTCTCTCACCCTGGAGACGATCCTTCCTTTTTTGGATTGTTTTTCTATCAGAAACAAAACAAAGAGAGGGTGAGCCAACCCTTTCCTACTCCCCTTCTTTCAAAGAGGGAACTTATTGCAGGTTGTGTGTGTGACCAGAGTACACCAGCTGAACTCTACCCGGGGACTTGACGGAACCGAGCAAGAATTCCGTCGTCGTCTTCTTTATTTGTTATGAATTCTTTTTGCACTCATTTAGTATGGAGCGGAAAACTCCCTGTTTTTGATTTCTTGTTCAGTTTTTTTTTCTCTCTTTTTTTTATTATGGTCTTTTATGAAACATTCCAGACGGGATTCCTGCGTTTATAGTTTGTTTATCATTTGTGAATAAAGCCTCTTGGAAGGGTTGTATGGAAAATAAGTGTGTGTGTGTTTTAAAGAAGTGTTGGTAGTTGGTTATTGATAAGGTAATAAATCGGTGGTGAAATAGTGATACACTTTATGATTATTTGTAGATTTGTAGTTACTAAAAAAAAAAAAAAAATCTTTATACCAAAATCGAACCACAGATCTGTTCCGACTAGCAGGTCAGAAGTCAGATTTACATAATGTAATATTTATTACTCGGTAAGCTTTTAAATTGCATCATGGGATATGTATGAAGTAAAACTGCGATATCATCAAATTGGCAGGACAGAGGATCGCGAGAAAATCACGCGTAATACATTTCAATGTTTTACAATGTTGGCAGTTGAATCTAGAACTATTAAATTTGGCATGTCGTTACTTCTTCAGCTGTATCTATTAAACATAAAAAAAGATCTGCAAACTTTTTATTACATTTTTTTAAATTTAAGATTAATAAAAATTTTGATGTTTTTCTTTAATTACTGCGGAGCATATTTTTGCATTCCTCTTTCAAATTCCAAATCATTTTGCATCACTCCCAGAATGTAAAAAATAATTTTTTCTTCTATAAAAGTTTATTCCATTGCAATTTTCTTCTAATTATTATATATATATTTTTTAAATATTTCACATATTATCTTACCTTGACTTATTTTAACCGCTTAACTGTCTTGCCCGAGTGCCATACGTGCATCGATTTATCGAATTTTGATAGTTGTAAGCAAAAAATAAACCATTGATAACGATTTCAATTCAATATTAAAATTACTTCGAATGCATAGATTAGTCAAGTATTCAATGGATTTCCATTTGAATCAAAATAAGGAATTATTATTAGATAGCAAAGAAGATGAAACAGTTAAGTGGTTAATTTTTTAATATTCAAGAGTATCAAGAGAGTTTCTTTTTTGCTTACGTGTATAGTTATTAAAGTAAATTTCAAAAATTGACGAATAAATGAATAAATAGAATAAAGAAAAATCAAAATGAGGCGATAAGGATAGATGAATTAAATATGAAACATTATCATCTTATGTTCGGGTCAGAAATTTGAATCTCCTTTTAATGTTTTATACTATTATTTTCATTCAAAATTATCATAAAATTGCATTGAAATAAAAAGGAAAAAAAACCAAATTTATTGATGTATAATTACTGTAATTGTATGTTCAAGTATTCTTACTGTGAATAAAATTGTAACCAAAAATTAATTTTTATTTTGATGTGTGAAATTTTGATGTGTAATCTGTATAAACTCATCCTCTTATATAATTCGAGGAGAAATGTTGAATTAGGTTTTATTTTCGTTAGAGAATTGTTTAGAAAAATGTTCATAGGTCACATAATATTTCATCGTAGATAATTCGAAGAGAAAGTGACTAATAAGGTTCCATTTTCCCTCAGGGCGTGGTAAAAAGAAAAAAAAAAGTCATAAGTCACATATCTCATCGTCGTAATTCGAGGAGAAAGTGCTAATTAAAATTATATTCTCCCCAGTCCATTGTAAAAAACATAGCAATCCATTAAGGACACTAAATCTCGTCACTTCAGCTTGCGGAGAAAAAAAAATCGTAGATAACATATCTCGTCGTCGTAGGTAATTCGAGGAGAAAGTGCTAAATAAGGTTTTATTTTCCATAAAATAATCATAGGTCTTATAACTCGTAACAAGGAAAAATAGTTATAGGTCTTATAACTCGTCATCGTAGGTAATTTGACGAGAAATTTCTATTTTGTATTCCTCAAAGCACTGTTGAGAAAAATGTTCATAGGTCGCACAACTTATCGCAGCAGAAAATTCGAGGAGATGCTAATAAGGCTTATTTTCCTCAGAGTATTGTAGAAAAAATAGCAATCGATTGAAGACGCTCAATCTTGTCGATATGAATTTTAGAAATCGCAGAACAAATGATGAAACAGCATCTCCAATCAATCGATTCAATTTTCTTATATACTTTTCGTAAATGATGAGTTTTATGTTTAATACTTTTCGAAAATACAATTTTTGCCTTTTTTCCATTCACCGATTTGTTCCAAAATTGCACATAGGTCTACAATTCCGCCAATACGTAAAATTTCACACATGTGGCTTATCATAATTTTAATTATCGTGTTTGTATGAAAATGTACAAATAAATAAGCAAACTTTGTTCTACAAAAATTTTACGCAAATTTTAATTTTGCTTAAGGATCGCATGCGCAGTTTTACTCTCTTAGCTTCTTTTTTTATTTTTTTTATTTATTGTGTTTGTTGACTGGCAGACAGATAGACATATTACAGGGAAATATAAAAGGCAAAGATTTATAAAAATCAAATTTTTTTGATGTTTACAATATTATTTCTTCTATATTATGTATAAGAAAATGTAAAAATCTAATACTATTTTTCTCAAAAGAACATTAAATTCCCAGCTCCGAATGATATCATATCTAGGTATTATCAGTCTTCAAATGAAATAAAAAGTGGCGAAATCGAAACTGGGAAATAGGTCCTTTGATTTTGCCAATTTTTTTTTTAACTATACAGATGTGCTGTGAAACGTATTGAAGATATTTTAGTTCCTCTTTAAGACACATTAAATAATAGTTGATTTCATTGATTATTGCTTCTAACTATTTTTGTTTTGATAATATTAAAGAATGCGATTGAAAAACCGCAAAGCTCCGTGTAGTTCCAAAATTCAATTCAATATCCGCAGTTTAAATCTTGATTTAAACTAATGGATTTTGTCATGTATTATCAGTTGCTGCTTTTTACATTCCCTTTCGCCTGCACACAACTGATCTTTAAATCTTTAAAAAAATAACCGCAAACGATTCTTTAGAAGGTTATCGCACAAAAACTACCGATAAACCACATCAACTTCCTTCCACGAAAGCCACTCTAGAAAACACCAGAAAAAAAATCCATTTCCAATCTTTTCTGTCACAGATCCTTTCCAAGTTCGATTTGCACCCAAATAAGGTGGTTCGGGAGTCGAAATTAGAGAGAACCGGGCTACTGCGATAAGGGTGATTTACGCACTGAATCCAAAGAAACGCCGAAGGTTTGTTCGGAGAAGGTGTGGCTACCTGCTGGCGCCGAAGGTAGTCATTTACAGCACCATTTGCAAAGTCCGCCTGTTAAGTATGGGGGCAACGTGCCTACCTCTAGACGTAAATTGTCCAAACTGAAACCGGAAGTGTGCAGGGGCATAGATTGGAACAGTGGAGGGTTGTTTTGCGGGAACACTTCCGCCACCCAGAGATTGCATATTGGAGAAAATATGCTTTTGGAATTCATGTCTTATTGGGAAGATATGATAATTTAATTTGATAACGGTTTTGTTCAATATGTTGTCAGAGTGATCCTGGATCTTTTAGCATTAGAGACAAGTTCTTCGTATCTGCATTTAAATCAATGCCTGTCAGTTATTTTTGTTGAATATCTTCATATCCATTGAATTTAGGAATTTAAAATTGTTAACATTAAAATATTTACATTCATTTCCTTTAAATAAGATTTCTCTCTTAATAATAATAATAAAAAAAATATAAAGAGTTATTATTTATTTATTTTAAAAAATTTTGTCACAGTGGTTCTGGAATTTTTGGCATTAAAGATAAATTTTTCGTATCTGAATTTTAGTTATTTTCAAACTCTTCTTATCTGCAATGCAATCATTGCCTTCCAGTTGTTTTTGTTTATTATTTTCATATCCACCGAATTTAAGAACTTAAACAGGTTAACATTAAAATATTTATACGTGTTTACTTTAAATAAGATTTCACTCTTAATAATAAAAAAAATTATCAAAAGTTATTATTTATTTTTAATAATTTTGTTCAATATGTTGTCACAATGGTTCTGGAATTTTCGGCATTAAAGATAAACTTTTCGTATCTGAATTTTAGTTATTTTCAAGTTTTTCGTATCTGCATTTCAATCATTATCCTTCCAGTTATTTTAGTTTAATATCTTCATATCAACCGAATTTTCGAATTTCAAATTGTTAATATTAAAATACTTATATGCGCTTACTTTAAATGCTATTTCACTCTTAATAGAACAGTTACTAAGAATTATTATTTATTTAATTATTTTCAATAATTTTTTTCAATATGTTATCACAGTGCTTCTGGAAGTTTCGGCATTAAAGGCAAACTCTTCGTACTTGCATTTTAGTCATTTTCCTTCCAGTGATTTTTGTTTATTATCTATATATCAACGGAATATAAGAATTTTAAGTTGTTAATATTAAAATATTTATACGCACTTTTTTTTATCTAAGGTAATTTTTTTTTAATAAAGAAACAAATTTGTTCAAAATGTTGTCACGTACCACTGGATCTTTTGGCATTAGAAAAAAACTCTTCGTATCTGCATTTCAGTCATTTTCCTTCAGTGACTTTTGTTTAATATTTTCAAAACAACCGAATTTAGGAATTTTATACGGTTAGTATTAAAATATTTACACATACTTAATATTTTTATTAAGAATAAAATTTTTTATTTATTAATTTATTTTTAATGCTTTTGTACAATATGTTGTTACAGTGATTCTGGAATTTTCGGCAATACAGACAAATTCTTCGTATCTGCATTTCAGTCATTTTCCTTTCAGTGATTTTTGTTTATTATTTTCATATCAACCGAATATAGAAATATTAAATTGTTAATATTGAAAACTTGCATGCGTTTACTTTCTTATCGAGGATATTTTTTCATATTTATTTTTAATAAATTAACAAATTTGTTCAAAATGTTGTCTATTCTGGATCTTTTGGCATTAGAAATCAATTCTTCATACCTGCATTTCCTTTTTCTATCAGTAATTTTTGTTTAGTATCTTCGTATCAACCAAATTAAATAACCAATATCAAAATATTTATAAGTGTTCCTTTTTATTAAGGATAAAATTGTATTTATCTCTTTAATAAACCAACAGTTTTGTACAATATGTTAAAATGGTATGCTTCATTGTACTTATAAATATATTATTTCTCAAAAAAAATTAAAAATATTAACCAGAAAATGTTATAATAAAGCTTCATAAGGACTCATTTTCTGTAATGTTTTGTAACAATAAATATATTTCAAAACTTTTTATTTTGAGGCAGCTTGCCAAATGTTGCCAGATGCTAATAGAGCAGCTGTTTGCATGTATTATAAAATTTATGTTACAAATTAATGCGTTGATCACTACTACACAAAAAAATCGTCTGGGCTTACTGGAATACGATAAATACCGGATTCATTATTGGATATTTTTTATGCGAAATCATTAAAATATTGAAATATTAATTATTAAAAAATATTTTCCTGACAAAGCTATAAAAACTATTCTTTCTGAAATAGAAATAATTTTTTTTCACTGTTGTTTTCAGTTAATGGCGCAGTAAAGAGCGTAGTAGTGCAATATGAAATTGTTCGTACCACAATTTCTAGTTCAAGATACGATTTTGTATATTTTAGAAAAAACGTAGGTAATTACACAAAGAAAAAGCAATGTTTTTTCTTGAAATTAATGTACGTTATGTTTACTATTAGATAATGAAGAGGATGAATTATGAGATTTCAAGGAAGTTAATAATACTGATGTTATAATGTTGTTATTGCTACTGTTATTATTAACTTCCAGTTAATAATTATGAGGAAGTTACAAGTTAATAATACTAATAACAACAATGTAAAGTCAAATGGTTTATTTTGTTCGGTAAGTTATGCTTTACCACTTACTGATTGAAGGTCAATTTGAATTATCAAGGTGTTCCGGATAAAAAAAATGTTTTCTCGTGAAGCATATGTGATTCATATAGCCCGAACGAATTACTTGCGAAACCTACTTGCTTCACGTGGTGATTAGTATGTTAAATTTATTTAATTAATTTCCTTATTGTCTTTAGAATTATTGAAATATATTTATTTTTATATTTGCGTATAGGAATGTTTTCTCGTGAAGCATATGTGATTCATATAGTCCGAACGAATTATTTGTGAGACCTACTTGCTTCATGTGGCGATTAGTGTGTTAAATTTATTTAATTAATTTCCTTATTGTCTTTAGAATTATTGAAGTATAATTATTTTTATATTTGCGTATAGGAATATTTTCTCGTGAAGCATATGCGATTCATATAGTCCGAACGAATTACTTGTGAGACATACTTGCTTCACATGGCGATTAACGTGTTAAATTTATTTAATCAATTTCCTTATTGTCTTTAGAATTATTGAAATATAATTATTTTTATATTTGTGTATAGGAAAGCAAGATCTCACCAGTACTTTGGCATCGGATCATACATTCTGTCCAATCAGCGGCAAGTTCCGTTTCACATATACGGCAAGCAATGGAGAGTTCCGATGCGATCAGACGATGTCCGAGCTGTCCAATTGTCCGGACGGTAACACATTGGGTGTGAAATTCAGACAGTGCTCCTTCCCTGACATGGGTAAGAATATGTAATTTAATACTGTTTTGGTGATGTTAAAATTTAATAAAATCTATTGCAACTATTTGGGCATTTAAATTCAGAAATTATTTCAGACTAACACAATAATTATAGAAATTATTACTTTCTGGCGACCGATTGTTTGTCAGCCATACCAATAGCATTAATCTAAATAAGCCAATTAATTTTGATGAACTACATCTTATCTTAACAACCGAATGTACTATTTTAAATTATACTTGAACAATAATATTGGGCATTCTGACTTATTAGAAATATCTCCGATCGACAAAATGAATCTAATTGTAAAAGTTGGAAGTTCTGCTTATATCTCTTGAAATTGTGGTTTGGTTTGGTTATATTAACGTCCCGTTTGAAGCAACACTAGGGCTATTTTGGGACGGACCTCGTAATTTTGAACCACGGTTAGATAACGAGGGCGGCACCTGGGCTGGCGCCACCTCTCCACACCACACCATACCAGCGGGAGGACGTTTGGTCATGACGGATTTAACGTGCAGCAGACACCCTTACACGACGGTTCTTCGGTGGAATCGGGTCTCGAACCTGAAACCCTCCGGTTCCGAAGCCGAAACCTTACCACCAGGCTACCGCGGCTCCACTTTTGAAAGTGTGAGAAGGTATTTAGTAGGTGCTCATCTATGTCTATCTATTTCATGCAAAGTAGGTACAGTACAACTACCTGTAACCATAGCAATGACTTTAATTAATGAAATTTGACGTTTCATCTTATGATAAAACTGCAGTTTCAGGTCAAATTTTGATGCCACTCGTTCTGAAAAAAGACCGAATATATATAAATAGAACGCATGAAAGGTCCCAAATACATATTCTTTCGATTGATTCAATAAAAATGCTGGATTCGGGCCAACTCTATTTTGTAAATATCGTTCAGTAATGCCGTGCAATTCGCGGTCTTATCCAAGGTGTATAAAGGGAATATATTGTGAAAGAAGGACAAGATCTTTATTAGAAAGTATGCGAGAAAGTTTTGGAGAGACCACTGTTGTTGGTTTCTTATGGAAAAAGAATCTTATTTTTGTAAATTTCTATTTAAAATGTACGTGGTCGGAAGATAAGCGACCTTACTAACATATCTAGAGGGTTTGAGCTTTCGCATGCAAAGAAATTTGATGAAATGATTGGGGTATTTTTTATTTTTCTGATTTTTTTAAATTTATAGATTAATTAATTGATTAACAAATCTAAATGGTATTTCAGACATCAATTTCCGGTGCCTCGGTGATTGGGAAGGAACGAATAATGACAGATACCTCGCTCTGATGGATCTGAGGGGTGTAGGCGAAGGAAAGCCCAGATTCCGATGTGGAGTAAGTGTTTTCAGATGTTTATTAGTATTTGAAATGAGCTGCATTCGGCGATCGTATGATCGCCCATCATGTGAATAGCATCGATTTAGTCACACCAATCAACTTTGATAAACTTTATCTTATCACCAAAAAAAAAAAGAATTTTTGTTTTAAATGACATATGAGCAATAAAAAAGGAGCATTGTTATTGGCTAGATGTACCTGAAAAGTTATGAAATTAATTGACGAATAAAATTGGCGAAATCGACTATGTTATTAACCTTGGAAATTATGCCAAGAATTTATTTTGCATTATGTTTTAAAAATAGACAGCAGGTGAGTATTGATTGAGGTGAGCATTGATAACTTATCTAACCGTCGTGTGCTTTTAAATGAAACAAAAATTGGCAAAATCGGTACTATGGTTGTAACTAGCGAATTTTGTAAAGGCTTTCCCCTACAGAGGATATAGAGTGAAATGGTATTTTCCGGTTTCTTTTGAAAATGAAGAACGGAGCAGGAAGAAGTTACTATTATTGATATATCTCGGAGGTCCAGTTGGCGAAATCAGTACAGTGTATTTGTCTGGGAATTTTATCGTGTTCCAAAATGAATGTATAGGAATTAATATTTAAAAATTTCCCATGAAAATAGTGCGTTGCGGGATCCAGGCAACCATTGATGATTTATGCAAAAATTGATCATTGTTTAAGGCTGTAGAACAGTGTCCTTGGACTTCTTGAGTGCTTTTAATACAGACATATGAATAAAAATTCCTTATATCAAATTTTTGATGTTCATAAAATTTATATATATATATATATATATATATATATATATATATATATATATATATATATATATATATATATATATATATATATATATATATATATATATATATATATATAAGTACTTTTTAATTGCATCATAGAGGAGATCTATTAATATTTTAAAGTACGGCATTAACTTATTAAATAACTTATATTTGTTGAGGTATTTATGAAAGAATAAAGTCTGAAGAATGGATAAACAAAACCTCTGCAAAATTGAAAATATGTCACTTTTTAATGCTGTTTTCTGTCGTTTGAAACTCCGTGCACATATTTTGATTCTTGCGTATATATAATTCATCTTATCTATTAAAAAAACAGATAAAGATTTCTTGTGTTTTTCTTTACATTCACCACCTGGAGCACGAGGACTAGAAGTTGTTTTACCAGAAAGCGGATTATTGGTTTCCCTGTATGTAAAATAATGGAGTTGCTTCTAATTCACCTTGCTATCACACCTCCTTTTGAGGTTCTCATGTTCGAAATGGTGACTATAGTGACTACAGCGATTCGGTCAATAAATTTATATATTTACTATATGCCTTTTTTTCATTCCTTTTATTTATATTGATGTTCCATTTCTTCATACTGTACTACAGCAACATGCATTTATGGTTTTAGCATCATAATCAGAAGCTCACAGATTTCTTGTTTTTGTATTTCAAGAAGTATAATTTTCATTTAACTCTTCTCTTCCTTTTAGATGTACCGCGTAGATCCACTCACGGGCCGAGTGTTCGTGTCCCTATCCGCCGATTCCACGTGCTACAATCAACTTCGATCTGCTACGGATGGCTACGAATCACTGATTCTCACTCCTTGTAAGTAAATCTATAGAAACAATTAGTGTATTGTAATACATCTTCAGACAACTACGCCAAACACACACACATGCACACACATTCATTTTTATTATTAGTATAGATACATTTTACTTTTTTGAATACAAAAGAAAAGTATTGTTAGGATAATTCATGACTCAAATATAAAGTTTGCCAATTTGTAATTCGAATATGCAATTCTTTTCTATTTTTCAGTCCCCGAAAAGAGTCCACCAGGACCTGTCCTGCACGCCCACTGTCGATTCCCGGATTGGGTTCAAGGTCAATGGGAAGGCATGCAAGTCCTGAGGAATGTCCTGATCTACAAAGACCACTCGAGACTTCAGAGACTGTCTTTGACTTGTCTACGCAGAGAGAACGACACTCCTGAAGACAGGTTCATAGTCTTCTCCTCGACTCATTGGTGAGTCCACATTCCTCTTGGTTTATATTTGCTGAATTTGATACTGCGTAAAAGAGCGCAATAGTTAAGCACGGGCTTCTTAAACTGGGCTTTATTGACCCTATTTGAGCTTATGAAAACCCTTTAATTGCTTTCAAGGCATAGATTGTCAATATTTGTCAGCAGAAATATTTTTGAAAACTGTCTTGATTCTAAAGATTTCATAAATATTGGTTGATTCTCTATAAGAAATTGATTTCTTTCGGTTATTTTAACTTGTTACTTATGTTTAATCTTTTTATTTTCTCATATGCGTAGTATAGAGAAAGTATACTAATTGTCAAAAAAATTCGAATTCGCGATTTAGACGAGATCTCCACGCTTTAGACCTCTCTGAGTTCGAAAAACACATTTTTGGAAAATGTCTGTCTAGTTGTCTGTGATAAATATAACTCAAAAACGCTTTGAGCGAGACTATTGAATTTAGTATATCGTCTTTACGCCAAATTTATAGATTTCTATCAAATTTTGAGTAAAATCTCTTTAGGGGAAGTCCGTCTGTCCGGCTGTTCGAATAGGATAGTTCCAAAAGAAAAAAAAAAAAAGAGAGAGAGAGAGAGACAGATAAAATTCGGTACACAGATTTAACATCCATAATGTAAACACCTATCTAATTTTGAGCTAAATTTAATGTAAGATTGACCATCTGTCGGTCTGTATATTCATAAACATTTAAACGCGATAACTCAAAAATGGAATGACTTAGATATATCAAATTTGGTAAGGGATTTTGTGACTACAAGTATGTATGTCTGAGTCAAATTTTGGGTCCATTCGGTTGCAAAAAACGCGCTTAAAACTAAAATTCTATTTTTCAATACTATTAACACATTCCAGGGATGAGTCGCCAAATAACACGCCAAGAATGATACTAGTATTATTATAGATTCAGTAGAATTCATGCCAAATTTTAATACTTCGTAACTATTGTACGCCATTGTCATGCAAGACGTTCTCTGGAATAATATCCTTATTAGAGAGTATGCGAAAAGCACGTTTGTGGAAAATGTCCGTCTGTGTGTCTCTCTGTGACAAAGACCATTCCCGAATGTTTTTGTTACATAAACGCTGTTAAAAGTGCACGATGGGGCGGAAAATCTTTCTCGCGCCCTCAAATTCTCTCAAAGTGAAAAAAATGAAGTAAGAACCAGCGGTAGTGGTCTTTCCAAAACTTTCTTGCATGTTCTCTAACAAATTTGTCATGCCAAGAGAATGTCTTACATGTCACTGGCGTACTATAGTTACGAAATATAAACCTTTGAGTGAATTTAACATTTTTACTGAATCTATCGTGTCATACTTAGCGATGTTTTCAGCGATTAATCCCTGGCATGCAGTTAAAAGCATCCGAAAATCGAATTCCATATTTAATATATTTAATTCATTGCGTTTTTAGCTCACATTTGTATGTTTTTGAAAGCACAGATGGCTAACCCTTCCTTGGTTTTGGCTCAAACTTTTATGGGTGTATGCGCTATAGATATAAAGTGTTAAATACGTGTACCGAATTTTGTCTATATAGTTCTTCATTTTGTAATTAACGCGTCAACTTATATTCGAACAGCCGGACAGACGAACGTCCTCTAAATATATTTCGCTTAAAATTTGGCAGAAATCTACAATTTTGGTGTGATGGCCGAATGCTAAATTTCCTTTGTCACAGAGAGACAGACATACGGACATTTTCCACAAACGCGCTTTTCAAACTCAGGTAAGTTTAAAATATTTAGATTCGTCTAAATCTCGTTCGAATTTTTTGACAATTACTATACTTTCTGTATACTACGTATACGAGAAAGTTATGAAGACTCAATCAGCAGCAGAATAAAAGAGATTAGCAGTGGTTAGTTAAATTTTAATGAAATATGTACTTCATATCAAGATAGATTTCTGCATTCATTTTGTTTGACTGATTTTGACAAATCTAACGGAAGCAAGATACGTCTACAAGCATTTGACTAAGCTGCCAATGTTATATATAATGTTCCTAGAGTCACACCAATAAATTGAGAAATCGTGATCTAGATTATGGAATCATAAAATATTGGCAATAGGAGTTAATATCAGAATCGGAAATCGATGAATTTATAAATAACAATTATGCGTCATACTTTATTCTCTGCTAAATTATGATCTGAAACTCATTTTCTACTCTAGTGGCGAGGAGTCTTACAACTGCGTTTGGCTTAAAAGAAGGAGCCTGAATGTAATGGAATTTCAAATAGGTAACGCAAGATTTTCCTTTCATTTTCAAGCACTTTTATTAAGTTGAATTATTTCATGTTTGTATAAACTTTTGCATTAAATTCCATTCAATTATTGATGGCAATATTTTTTGAAATGCTGTACAATTATGTATTTTAAAGACGAATCCTTTTTTAAATATCTTTTTAACGCTTCATAGTCATTTAATCGAATAATTCAATTAAAAACCGCATTTTATGTATTATATATTGACGTGTCTTGAAAATGAATTTGAGAAAGAAATTGGTTTTAAAAATTTATAATATTTATAAAAATGAATCGTATATTAAAAAATAAAAAGTAGAATATTATGAAAAAAATAATTAATAATTAGCATTTTTAATAATAATTAAATTAATTATTGGTAATAAATTTAATAATTATAATAATTAATTATAATAATCATAATAATTTTAATATTTATTTTTCTGTTGAGAGAAATATAAATTTGAAATAAATATCGAAATTTATTTTATTCATTTTACATTCTCTTATGTTACTCCTTTTTTTTCCAGGTTCCCAGCCTAGTCACATGTATTCTGACACATTGTGTCACGATCTTCAATTTAGCGATGATGCCTGGACGACTCAAGGACGTAAGTCAACATTTCTATTAGTAAATTACAACATTTCCGCAGTTATCCTTCGTTGCTGTGATTAAAGTTTGACGATGTCTGAGCGAAACATTACTTTTTATCAAAGTTTTTAATACCAATGTTAAGTTATAAAATAGATTAATGGATATGGATATGATGTTAATTTTCAGTACAAATTTATTCTGATCAAAATGTCTGAATGTGTCTTTACTTGGGTTAAAAAATTAGCTATTGGTAGTAATAGAGTCAATTAAGTTTAGACATAGTCATGAGAAAAAAATTATCAAGCCATGCCATCTTGTATTTAACTTTACTTTGAACTTTGACGTTTCTTTTTATTTTCTCATATACGAATAATAAAAATAGTATTATAATCGTCAAAGAATTCCAACTTGAGATTTTATAGAATCTCCACGTTTCAAACCTCTCTCAGTTTAAATAACACGTTTTTGACATTATGTATATCTATCTGTTTGTCTGTGAGCACGTAAACTCAAAAACGCTTTGAGCTAGACTAATGAAATTTGGTATTTGAAATACCGATCAAATTTGTAGATTTCTATTTGAATGAAATCCATTCCCAGGATATCTGTTCTGTATCTCTATTCAATTATGAGTGAACTCGGTAATGCCAAAACGCAGAGAAATTTGGTTCACAGATTACGCATTTAATTATAGATTCTTATAAAATTTTGAACCAAATCTATCGGCCTGTCATTTCGAATGCATGTAAACTAAATAAGCGATTAAATACAATGTGTGATCTTGTGATTATAACTATAATTCCATTTCAAATTTCGATTTCATGCGATCAGCAAAAAGACATTCAAAACACACGTTCGCGCGATAGATTTAGTAAATATGTTTAATTCATATCAAAAATCAATATTTTGTAATTAGTTTTCGCTCATGACATGTAAGGCATTCACGGCTTTATCCACGGCCCCTTAATTTTATTCAGAGGGAGGGGAGTGAGATTTTAATTGAGGAGTACGCGAGAAAGTTTCCTGGAGACCATTTCCAACTAGTTTCTTGTACAAATGTGAAATGGATTTTAAAATAAAAGTGGCACAGTGCGTTTGGAAAGTATCATGTGAGCATCAATTGATTACATTAGATTTTGATTTCATACTAATCAATCACAATCTGGAATAATTTGTTAATCTGAAATAACACACTTGACTTGTTACTTATGAATTCATAAATCCATTTATAAATCTAATTGTTGTTATAAATGATACGGGATTCTTTGGCGCAAAAAGTATTGTTGGCTGAACTGCACCAACCATCTTATCAATAAACCAAGAAGATTATTAAAATCAAATTCGACAATTTATTTAATTTAACCCTTTAAAGGGCCAATTTTTTTCTAGTCATATTATGTTAAAATATTTTTAGGCTTGAAATTAGAATAAGAAAAGGGATTTATTTAGCTTATTAGATAAATTTAATTTGGTTAATTAATAATTAAGTGACAAACCAAGACACATCATTTTGTGTGAGATAAAGAACTGAAGCATCTAAGTTTCTGTCTTTCTAAAAAAATGTGTCAGAACTTATGCCAACCTACAAAATTTGATACAAAGATTGATAAATTTGGTGGGAAGTATACTTCCCACGGCCTTAGAAAGGGTTAAAAGAAATTATTCTTCCTTTATAATCACTGAAACGTTTTGAAAATTGAGTTTATAATATTATTTTCACAACATTTTTCATCAGTATTATTTTATCTTACTTATAGTCCAATCTTTCTCTTTTTTTGTCAGGTGACAAGCCAACTCAAATGTTCCCATGTCCCATCACGGGAGATTACACAGGAATTTTGCCGGAAAACCCCGGACTTTGCGCCAAAGTGGCGTCAGACTGTAACAATCCGGACGTCATGTTTTATACCGTCAGCAACTGTGCGAATAAATCACAAGTCTTTGAAGGTAAGGATTTCAACGTTTCTATCCCTTATTTTCAATAATTTGCAAGATAATGTATTGAGTCATTTATGGTCAAATGTTATAATTTGACTCTATTTTATTATTATTATTATTTTAGAAATTTTGCGTTAATTTTTAAAGACAATAGAAATAGAAAAAATGGTGTTTTATGTAAATTCTAATAAATTATTTGTCATCAAAATTAGAATAAAAAATTAACCTCTTCTTCTAGATTGATAGTTTGTTGAATTTTATAATGATAGCGTTTATAAGCGTGATATTCTATCTTTAGAGTGCGTCATGTGAAGTATGATATATATGCTGAAAAAGATGTTCACTGCACTCTGCAGGATAATAAAACCGCAAACTACTAAATTAAACTACTAAATTTGTCACGTAGTTATTTCTTGAGTAGCAAGTGCTCAATAAAAATGGCGCCTTCAAAATTTTTAGTAGATATCTTTAAATGAATTTTTAACTAACATTTTAATTTTCTCGTCAAAACTTCACATTCTGTTATTACATCTAAAAAAAATATATTTTTTTCTCAATTACTCAATTTTTTTTTTTTTTTTGAAAAAAACCCCCTTTAGAAATACGAATTTTTCATAACATTTTTTCTCCAATTTAAATAATTTTTAATAATAGTTTATTGTATATTTTATAATAATATTTTCTTTTTTTATAACTGAATTTATACTCACTTACGTTGCGACAACATTTAAAAAGTTGTGCGGCGTGTGTGTTTGTCTGCACGTTATTTAATGAATGCTCTGAATTAAGCGTTATATAGTTTAGAAATAAAATAAAAATAAGTTGTAATTTAGTTTTTTAAGTGATTATAGTTTTAAAAATAAGATGAAAATAAAGAAATCAAGACAAAACATTATTTTAGTACGATATTTCGGATTAGAGATTTGATTTTCTTTCTTTGCGATTTTATCATAATATATGAAGAAAATATTTTTTATTTAAAATTCAACTTAAAAAAAAAGAATTTACCAAACAATTTACTGTTTTACAGGAATAAAATAATTTGAACTGCCATTGCTTAAATGTTTCACATTTACAATGATATTTTAATTCACGACTAAGCTTAATGATAATTCAACGGTAACAACTTTCACAGAATATAAATGCAATATCTTGCTATTAACCCCTTGACCGACGGATCCATTTAACTTTCTAATTAAGTGAGGCATCTTATTTAGGGTATTTATTGCTATATCAGTTGCTCTCCTATCCTAAAAAGGTACTAAGGATATTTAAGCTTGTTTGTTGTCGAAATTAATTGCTGTTTCGACATTCTTACAGATTTAAATATCCAAAATCCATTACTTCGAGGCATACGCTAAGCTTACTTTGTAGGCGAATATACTAATTCTAATGCTAATAGCCGAATTTGGAAGCTATTACTCTTTGGAGGTAAGGTATTTCTAAAAAAGGGTATGGGCTTAAGGTGGACAAGAAGTATTAACCTAAATAAGAAGCGCTAAATCCTAAGTAATTGCATTTTTCTATCTGTGTGGCCACAGAAACTGAAAAAATTTCCTCTAAGCAGTATCATCCGGCTCAAGTTGTACGATTCGTCCACGCCCACTTTCATTCCTTGGCAACTTAATTCGTTGCCTGCAAATCAATGGCTGTGTCCGCCTTCATAAAAACCGTCTTAATTTCGTCATGTTCACTGCACTTTTTTTTGTATGAATTCCGAAAGATAAAAAAAAAAAAAAAAAAAAAAAAAGATTTTTTTTTCTTTTCCTTTCTTCCTTTTTGTGCCAGAAGATGTTTTGTTGCAAGCTGTAGATTCGACGTTGTGCAAATGTCAGTCGCAACACTTGACGTACGCCGAAACTCATTACGTTGGTGTAATTGTTTGCCTTTAATATTCCAGGTGATAGA
This sequence comes from Argiope bruennichi, assembly GCF_947563725.1. Lineage (NCBI taxonomy): Eukaryota > Metazoa > Arthropoda > Arachnida > Araneae > Araneidae > Argiope > Argiope bruennichi. Next base: position 91,097,561 of record NC_079161.1, read on the forward strand.
AAAAAAAACCGAATTACTTTCCCATTTATTACACATGACCGCGCACAGTGAAGGGACGGGGCTTTTTTTTTCCTCTCTCTTCTTTTTCCTTTTTGTAGTAGCGGTCATGTTCTGCAGCTTCATTTACCGACCTTGTCTAGTATATGATGATGAAGACAAGTTCAAAGTACTAATTGCTCGCTCAAGTGTAACACTTGGTAATAGACCTGTCTTCAACAAGTGTTTGCTACTGCCTTTCTGGAACTTATCAATGAGAACTAATTTGTGGAAAGGGGGGGAGGCGTCTTCCCCACCCCCAGCGGCTTGCTCTCTGATTACATTACATTATCTAAGACTCTTTTTTTCCCCCTTCGTTCTGCAGATGGCATTTTCCTTCCGCTCAAAACAAAAATGTAGTCGAATAAGTGGAGGGCGGATTAGCGACTCTGCAATTCGGTTTCAAATCTGTGAAAAGGAAAAGGAAAACGTTATTTTCTATCTGGCGATGAATTTTAGAATAATGTTAATTTTTTCAAAGCTTTACAATTGGTATTCTTCATCCGACAAGAGCATTATGAATTCGTTTGAGCTCGGATTATTGAATGTGCATTTCAGTTTCTAATTTGTGGAAAGATAAAACAAGACTCAATTTAGAATTAGCTCTACTATTTTAGATTCTTTACTTGTTTATTTTTTAGTATCTCAACTTGTACTTTTCATCCGATGACAGCTTTTTGAATTAGAAAACTTCAGATGAGCAAACTAGTAGTTCGGTCTGTAGTTTGCGGAAAGCGAAAATAAAACTTCTTTCCTTTCCGTCCTTGAAAGTGCTATCCGAATATATTAGATTATTTGGAGGGTTTTTTTTTCTTTTGTTTATTTATTTCTCTGTTATTAAAATGCAGTTATTAAAAACATTAAGAATTATTTTAATTAGAATTAACCAAATTACGAATCGGTTTCTTTTTTTCAATTCCCACAATTAGTTCACACTCTCCCTATATATATATATATATATATATTGTTCAAATTTTCAATCGTTAATAAAATACTTTTTATTCATCCACTCAAGTTCAAATACATTTATTTAAACTTGTAGTGGATCACACTTGATGTTAATACAGTTTTTTTTCAAATATTAATTAATTAATTGAATTGAATTAATTAATGAAGATATGGAAAAATAAATTTTTAAAGATCGTCATATTAAAAAAAAAAATCTCTTTTGCCACTTAATATTGTGATTCTGCCATATGTATATAAATATTTATATTAATTGTCATTATTTAATAAAAAGTAACTAAAATAAAAATTTTCTTTGTTGACCTAAGTAGGAATTGACTAAAAAATTTTTATATATATTACTTGTTTGCAGGAAAGATAAAGAAAACTCTTCTTACTTTCTTGTATATGAAATATAGAGTATAAATATAGTAACCGTACAGAATATAAGTATATATAAATTAAAGTAAGTTCACCAAAAAATACGAATTTTTATATATCTTACTTGTTTGCAGGAAAGATAAAGAAAACTCTTCTTACTTTCTTGTATATGAAATATAGAGTATAAATATAGTAACCGTACAGAATATAAGTATATATAAATTAAAGTAAGTTCACCAAAAAATACGAATTTTTATATATCTTACTTGTTTGCAGGAAAGATAAAGAAAACTCTTCTTACTTTCTTGTATATGAAATATAGAGTATAAATATAGTAACCGTACAGAATATAAGTATATATAAATTAAAGTAAGTTCACCAAAAAATACGAATTTTTATATATCTTACTTGTTTGCAGGAAAGATAAAGAAAACTCTTCTTACTTTCTTGTATATGAAATATAGAGTATAAATATAGTAACCGTACAGAATATAAGTATATATAAATTAAAGTAAGTTCACCAAAAAATACGAATTCGAGATTTTGACGAATCTTCACGTTTTAGACCACCCTGAATTCGAAAAACACGCTTTCAGAAAATGTCGTCTGTGTGTCTGTGACAAAGATAACTCAAGCACGCTTTGAACTAGACGATTGAAATATGGTATACGGTCTTTGAACCAAATGTGCAGATTTCTGTCGCATTTTGAATTCAAAAAATGAAGTTTTGCAGCTGGTATTTTCTATTCGGTGAAAGTAGTACTAATTACTAATATTCGGATTAGCGAATTTGAAGAACACTTGCAATGTCTAAAAACGAAAATGTATTTTTCCATTATTATGTCTAGCACTCTGCATTGAAATTCAAAAAATAAAGTTTTGCAGCTGGTATTTTCTATTCGGTGAAAGTAGTACTAATTACTAATATTCGGATTAGCGAATTTGAAGAACACTTGCAATGTCTGAAAACGAAAATGTATTTTTCCATTATTATGTCTAGCACTCTGCATTAAAATTCAAAAAATAAAGTTCTGCAGCTGGTATTTTCTATTCGGTGAAAGTAGTACTAATTACTATTATTCGGATTAGCGAATTTGAAGAACACTTGCAATGTCTGAAAAAGAAAATGTATTTTTCCATTATTATGTCTAGCACTCTGCATTAAAATTCAAAAAATAAAGTTCTGCAGCTGGTATTTTCTATTCGGTGAAAGTAGTACTAATTACTATTATTCGGATTAGCGAATTTGAAGAACACTTGCAATGTCTGAAAAAGAAAATGTATTTTTCCATTATTATGTCTAGCACTCTGCATTAAAATTCAAAAAATAAAGTTTTGCAGCTGGTATTTTCTATTCGATGAAAAGAATGGGAATTACTGGAGTTCGGATTAATGAATTTGCAGTTTGGTTTCTAATACTTGGAAAGCATTAGCTTATTAAGAACTAGGATTTCTTATTTGTTTTCATGGTTGGTATTTTCCGCTAAATAAAAATATCAAGCATAAGAATTAATTGAATTCGGATTTAGAGATTTGCTGTACGTTTACTAATTTATGGATCGATAGAAATACTTTTTTTTCATTCTCTTACTAACAATGATTACTTGAATTTTAAAAAAAAAAAATCATTGCTGAAATTTTCTATACTATGACGATACTATTCATTTAAATGAACGAAATTCGGATTAGAGAATCTAGAAAGTCATCACAAGTTAAAAAAATAAACACTTTTCATGAAAATTAATTCTTATTTAAAATAGAATGTCATTGATAATACATTATCTTCCTTATCTTTAAATACGGAAATGATTGTGGCAAAAGTGGTGTGAAAAGTAAACACAACAGACTAAAAATAAAAGAAAGAAAAAGAAAAAACGAGCTACTTGCTTAACTCTTCAACAAAATCTCTAAAAGTATGCTGACATCAGTTACTTTGTTTGAGCAGCGAAAAATAAAATATCCGTAATTATTTTCCAGCCGAATAGAAAAACAATGGAAGTAATACCATACCATTCCGATACATAATGACGTATAAGCTGATAAAGTTGATGACTTCGTCGATAATCTTACGCGGATGTTCGACAGAAGATCATCTATTGTCTTTCAGTTCTTGCCCCGCCTCGGGGATTTTCATCTAAAAAGAATAATAAATATTTCTGAGACGAATTTAGAAGAAGGACATGGATGCATTCGTGTTGATTGGAAATATCTGCCCGATTTTATACAATAATCAAACGGAATTAATTTCTATTTTTGGTGTACTAAATACCGATTCCAGTACTAAATATATCAATATTTATTATATACCTGTTTGTATTATAGTCTGTCAAAAACTGAACGGATTTTTAGACGAACGCTTTATTGTTCTGGATTGAATGTAAAAAAAAGATAGATTAACTTTCAGTGGAGAAACATTGAACAAAAATTTATTCTACTCATCCTAAATAAAAGTCATTGTGGCCATGCATGCGTATTTTATTGCGTAATATTTAATCGTGTAATTTTATTTTATTGTATAATATTTAATCGTGTTATTTTATAGTATAATATATAATCGTACAATTTTATTTGGGCATTAAGTGCTTAATCATATAATTTTTTTATAGTACAATATTTAATCGTGTAATTTTATTTTATTGTATAATATTTAATCGTGTTATTTTATAGTATAATATATAATCGTACAATTTTATTTAAGCATTAAGTGCTTAATCATATAATTTTTTTATAGTGCAATATTTAATCGTGTAATTTTATTTTATTGTATAATATTTAATCGTGTTATTTTATAGTATAATATATAATCGTACAATTTTATTTAAGCATTAAGTGCTTAATCATATAATTTTTTATAGTGCAATATTTAATCGTGTAATTTTATTTTATTGTATAATATTTAATCGTGTTATTTTATAGTATAATATATAATCGTACAATTTTATTTAAGCATTAAGTGCTTAATCATATAATTTTATTCGTACAATTTTATTTAAGCATTAAGTGCTTAATCATATAATTTTATTCGTGCAATTTTATTTTATAGTGCAATATTTAATCGTGTAATTTTATTTTATTGTATAATATTTATTCGTGCAATTTGATTTCATCGTTTCGTATTTAATCGTATAATTTTATTCGTGCAATTTTATTTTATAGTGCAATATTTAATCGTGTAATTTTATTTTATTGTATAATATTTATTAGTGCAATTTGATTTCATCGTTTCGTATTTAATCGTATAATTTTAGTCGTGCGATTTTATTTCATTGCATTATATATAATTGTGTAAGTTTATGACATCGTTTCGTATTTAATCGTATAATTTTATTCGTGTAATTTTATTTTATTGTATTATATATAATTGCATAAATTTATGTCATCGTTTCGTATTTAATCGTATAATTTTATTCGTGTAATTTTATTTCATTTCATTATATATAATTGTGTAAGTTTATGACATCGTTTAGTATTTAATCGTATAATTTTATCCTTGTAATCTTATGTCATAAGGTACGATTTAATAGTGTAATATTATTTTGTTGTATAATATACAATTGTGTGAGTTTATGTCATCGTGTAGTATTTAATCGTGTAATTTTATTTCATCATGTAGTATTTAATCGTGTAATTTTATTTTATTGTACGATTTTTGTTAAATTTTATTTCATCGTGTAGTATTTAATCGTGTAATTTTATTTTATTGTATGATATTTAATTGTGCAATTTTATTTCATCGTGTAGTATTTAATCGCATAATTTTTTTCATGTAATATTATTTTATAGTGCAATATTAAAACGTGTAATTTTCTTTAATCGTGTAATATTTAAACATAAAATTTTCTTTTATTCTTCTAAAAAAAGGTTTCTATTTAATATCGGTTCAAATTATTTTTGTATTAATAAGGTGAAGTAACTCAAATACAAAAGTTGGAAAATGGATAGAATGGAAAGCAGTGTTTTTGATAAGTGCTGTGATGTCGTGTTTCTCTATAAAAATGGTTCATATGTACAATGAATAGATTAGGCTTAAGGCTATTTAAAAAGTACACAATGGGCGTCACAATTTTATATTTAAATGTATTTTTACAAGAATCAGGGATTTTAAGCTATGCATAAGAGAATGAATTGAAAATAAACTCGGCCAAAATTCTTAACAAACTAACTGGATGTCTAAGCTGAAGTTTGGTGAGTTAATAATAAAATTTAAAATTAAAATAAACTATAATGGAAAAATTTTAATTGTAAAACTATATATATTTGCATTCTAAAGACTCTATTTCGTTACAAGTTTCAAACGCTGGTATTAACGAAGTTGATGCACATTAAGAAGAATGCTGTTTAGAACGCTTTAGGCTACGAAAATGATGAATAGTAAGAATGCTGTTTAGTTGCATTTTTACGAATGTGGTTCTTGGAGTGCAGATAAATTATTAAAAACTCCTTGGAATTTTTAATTTTGTTTGGGAAAAAAAATTATCATAGGCAAATGATTGCAGAATTCCAGATTTTAATTTATTTGCATTATTTCGGACAGAAACATTGTTTTGTCGATGACAAGTGATTTTTTCGGGACGGTCTTAAATAAAAGTATTATTAATTTTTATTTTCTAATTGTTAATAGTAGCTGTCTATATTTGTTTCTTGTTCTCCTCTGGATTTTGCCGTGTAATGGCATAATATGGCTTGTTTTATTTTGAGTTTCATTGTTTAGTGACAGTTGCCTTTACGCAATGCTCTCTCTCTCTGTGTGTGTAATGATATTTTAAATTTTAAAATCTAATTTAAACTTAATTATTTTTCTAATTTTTAGTTTAATTTATCCCATATTAATTCATTCTAAAATATTCTCTTATTTCATGATCCCATTCCACATTTTCTATTTAATTAATGCAATGAAAGCTCTGAAATTACTGACATCGTCAAGTTCCCGCACTCAGAGTGAAGGGATAAAAAACATTGTCAACCAAGCGAATTATTTTTAAAAGATCCCTATGAGTCCCTCGCCTAATCTCATAGTATATAAGCACTGGGGAAAATATACCCTCTCTCTCGCTCTCTTTCATGTTTCTTCTGCTTTTGTGCCGCATTGTGAACGGACGTATTTTGTCCTTGCTTTTTGTACATTTAATCAGGTCTCCAGAGATGAAATAAAACGAAGATAAAAATTCAAAGTGTTTTCTCAGTCTTCAGCCACGATTTTGCTTTAAAAGTGATGTGATATAAGATTTTAGTTCAAGGTATTTTGAGGTACGCCCTCATATGAAAAATATGAAATCAATGAAATGAAATGAATTATGAATCATATGAAAAATAACAGTTACGATTACAGTGCCAAAATCTTGAAATGGCAACACCAACTTTTTTTTTTTCGAATGTGTTCTCCATAGCAAAGGACAATAAATAGCGTTGGAATGGATTTGTAGCGGGAAAATCACCAGCGCTAGACAGACTAAGAAGAAAATAGAAAATGACCAATAACAGTAAAGAAACAACAGAGAAAAGCATTTTATTGCATTTCACAAAGTTTCTTATTGACTTGCTTCAACCACGATGACACTTTGCATGCGGCAGATGGTGCCTAGAACCTATCTATATATATATATATATATATATATATATACCATTAAATAGCGAGTTTTGCCGAATTGAAATAGCAAAATACTAAATTGCATATCATTTTTTAAAGCACCAGTTGTGACGTATGAAAAAATTCAAACATAAATAGTGAAATAAAATGAAAAAACTTTTTCCCAACACAACTTAAAAATAATATTTAATTATTAAATTGCAACACTTTTTTTTAATTATACGGCACTGCATTCGTTTTTACAATTATAAAATAACATAATATAAAATCATCATTTTAGCAATATAATTAACTAAGAATATTCCTAAAATGATGATCCAAAATTAATTTATAAAATATCTGATTTTAATTGTAATTAATTAAGTTTAGTCGTACTGCCTTTATAATTAAATAAAATCGCAAAATTAAGTAACTATCGTAAAAATTCTTGTGAATTCGGAAGTTTCTAAAGGCGTGATTTCACTAAACAATGGTCTGGATTTAATAATAAGGCCTTGACAGTAACGAATAAGAATTGAGTATGAATTTTTGATCTTTTTTATTTCGAAGACTGAAACAAAAATTTTACCGCAGATCTGCAATTTTAATGGCAAGACTTTATGGCAAATTTCATTCAGAAAGCACAATTCAGAATATACAGTTTCAAGGTGTAACATACGTGAATGTGGTAGTGCGTGAGAGTATTGCTGATAATGGCAGGAAGCTCGGAACATCTAAAAATTTAAAACTAGTCGCCTCAGGTGACTAACTGGTTCCCTGGGAATATTGTTTATATTTGATTTCAGATAAATAGTTCAGAAATAAGGTCATGTCTATGTTTCTACCAAGCTGTCTGGCATTAAGGTTTCTTATTTTATATTTTTTATTTAATGTGTAAATGAACCTTTGTAATGGACATGGTCTCTCGCAACATCATAGCGCTATTAAAGGTTTAAATATCCAGTATATGTCTTCTAAATTTCGCAATATTCTAAAATTGCTTTTTTATTTATCTTGTAAATTACACACACACACGCACGCACGCACACACATAAATATATATATATTAAACATAATACTTTATAATCTTATACTTTTATTTATCTTTCAACATTGATGGAAAATCACGTGATTAGATTGATGAAAAAATCAAAAGGGTTTGGACATCAGAGACAAAATTGTAATTCACTTTTGGAAATTAGCGAAAAATACTTTTAAAAAATTTAAAAAATGCCAAAATTTAGAAAATTTGTGGGGACTATTAAATTAGAGCCTTTAAGAAGACAATTTTTAAAAATTTTTGAATGGTGTAAAAATTATCTTTCTGCATAATTTTTTGAAACTATTGTACAAAAATAAATTAAAACAGTTTCTGAATTTCACTTAATTTTTAATTAATTAAAATTATAATTACAATTTTAAAAACATCACTCCGAGGTGCACATTCCCACCCTCCAAAGTATATATGTGCCAAATTAGGTTGCTATAAAATATACGGTCTGAACTATAGAGCATCAACACACACTCACACACACTTTGGTTTTTTTTAAATTTTATTATTGGTAGAGGTAAATTGCAAAGCCATAATGCCCCATCTGAAACTATTGTCTGATTCCGTCAATTTTTATTTTATATGAAATGTCATGACCCTTAGAGATATCATCACTTGTAGCCCGCAATATTTTCATGCTATCCTACTAGAGCTTGGAGTCTATTTCTTATTATTTTATTTCGACTTTAAAGAAATGCTGAACTGATGAAGCCTTGATATACGTAGCATAAAATTATAATTTCACATACTTTTCATCTCAATTGAAACATCTATAAGCTAATTCCAACCTGTTGCCTCTTGAAACGCAATGAAAAGATTACCTCCCCCCCCCCCCCTTCTCTCTCTTTGTTGAAACGGGAGAAATCGTCGAGCAACAGGTGTGTTAGGATGTGACAAGTTCCTTCGAGATCCCTATTTTGCAGATATCCGTCCACAACAGTTGTGTGACGGACCGGCCGAGAAGCCCTTCGGGTTGAGTGATCTGTCTGCTACGGTTCGGTGATCACGCAAACCACCCTCATTTGAAACCACCTCTCATTCCCCAAAATGCGTCAAATAACTGCTTTGGAATGTGGACCGTCACCTGAGGGGAGAACAAACACTGCTGTCGGAATTCCAACCTGTTGATGTAGACCCGGTTCGAAATTCTGGTTCAGTGTTTAATATCCATGATATTGATTGCTGTTTCGCTGACTTGTTTTGAGTTTTCCAATTCTGAAACCCTTTCTGCAAAAATAACTTTTAACCCGATGAATCAATTTGCTCGGGTTGTCAAATATGCGTGAAAAATTATACTTTAGATCGATGTTGATATGCGACGACTTTTCCAGCTGAGTTAGCATCAGTGAACTCTTGGATGGGTTTATTTGTCTTTTAGTTTTACTTTACTTTTTTTTTTTTTAACTCGTAATGGACTAGTGAAAAAGATAGCGAAATATAAAATTCAATGTCATTTTTAATGTCTTAACTAACCGTTAATGGCATTGATAATATTATAATCCGGAAACCTAAAATCGGAAGAAAATCTGTTTTAAATGAATCAGTTTATTCTTTCCTGACGCATATTTGATCTAAAGAAAATGATTCGTTTAAAGTAATCATTAGGATCATTGGCAAAAGACTCGATCGCTTCATTTAACTAATAAGGAATTTGAATTTTCTTTTGAAGAATTTTAATTTTTAATTTTTTTACGGATTTTGAATTTTTGATTTTTGAAATTTTTGAATCTTAAATTTGATGCAGGAATATTATCGGAAATTTTTATAATTTGAAAATATAGAATCGGAAGAAAGTCTGTTTCGAATGAATCCATTTCTACGGATTTGCTTTCCTGGCGCATATTTGACTTCAAGGAAACGATTCATTTAAAATAATCATTTGGATGATTGACAATAAACTCGATTGCTTCCATTTAAGTTCTAAGATACTTCGAATTTTTTTGAAAGCAAGAAAATGTTTGTTAAATCTTAAATTTGTAAATAGGGATGTCTTCGGAAATATTTGTGATTTGAAAATATAGAATCAGAAGAAAAAAAATCTGTGTTAAACGAATCAAATTTTTTCTTCGAAATTACTATCCTCACATATATTTGACTTGAAGAAAATGATTCATTTAAAGTAATCATTTAGTTGATTGACAATACATTCGATCGCTTCATTTAATTACTGAGAACTTTTGAGATTTTTTTTTTTTTTTTTTTTTGAACTACTGAGAATTTTTTTGAAAGCAATAAAAAGTTTTGTAAAAAAGTTGTAAGTGGAGATATCGTCGGAAATATATACATAAAAATATAGAATCGGAAAAACAATCTATGTTGACTAAATCAATATTTTTCGGAATTACTTTTCTCACGTATATTTAAGCTAAAGAAAATGATTCATTTAAAGTAATCATTTGGATAATTGATAATAAATTCGATTATTTCATTTAAGTACTAAGTAATTTGAATTTTTTGAGGGCAATAAAAAGGTTTATAAAATCTTAACTTTGTAAGCAGAGATATTATCGGAAATATTTATAATTTTGAAAATAGGGAATCGGGAAAAATTTATATTGAATGAGTCAACATTTTTTTTTTTTTTTTTTTTTTTGGAATTACTCTTTGCATATACATTTGACCGGAAAAAATGACCTTTTCATTCAGTTGGATGACTGATGGTCGAACCGATCGCTCGATTTAATTTAATATCTTTGAACATTGAACTTTTGTGAGTATTAGAAACCTTTGTACAATCTGAAATTTGTAAAAAGCAATATCATCGAAGGTATTTATACTTTTAAAATTGGGAATCTGGAAAAATTTCTTTTGAATGATTCAAATTCCTCGAAATTGTATTCCTCATTCTTACTGATTCGTTTAAATTGGATGTTGACGATGGAATCTATCATTTCGTTTCATTTATCTTCTGAAAATTCAGAAATTTTCAGAGCAGTTGAAAATTGTAAAATTTGAAATGAGTAAGGCAGCAATGTTATAGAAAATGTTTAGAATTCAGAAACTTAGAATTGGAATAAAATTTATTTTCAATAAATTAGCTTGCCCGAAATTTCTTTAAATAAAATGATTTTTCTGGTCGAATATGCATGAGAAATTATTTTGATTATCAGTATTTGGTTAATTGTTCCATTTTTTTCAACTTCTGAAAACTTTCAAATTGATTTATTTATCAATTATTTTGAATGATAGCTTTGGTTTGGTAATGGAATCTTTTAAATTCTTGTATAGATGGCGAATGTCGCTTCTTTTGTTGCTTTATGATAAACTATTTGACCTGTCGCTTTCGGTGACCAACTATTCATTAACCATTTTAAAAGTATTCATTTAATCGTGTCAAACAATATTGATGAATTGAGTCTGATCACAACAAAAAGAAATTTCTATTCGAAATTATATTTCTAGAATAAAAATAGAACATTGCGATTGAGTAGTTGTACTTGCAAAGTGATAGAACTAATTATAGAAATATCTCCAGTTGTAGCTGTTTTTTTTTTTTTTTGGCGACATTTTTCGTATAGTGGAGGAGAATGGGGATAGACGTCCCTTGCTGATACATTTAAGGATCATGCGTTTCCATTTAAAATAAAAAAAATGGCGAGTTTGTTAGCTTTTGTTGCTTTATTATGTGCTAAATGGCGAAACTAAATCTCTCATTTATCCTATGCTTTAGAGTAGCAATTAATTATTAAAGATCTAAAGAGATCTAAAAACTCTTGAAGGATTGGACATAAAAAATTCGAAAATTATTAGATGTCAAAGAATATGTTTTTTACTGTTCCTTGCAAATAAATAGAATAAATAAACGCAGGCTTAACGGAAGTATATTGCTTTTTTGTGTGACGTTGACCCACTATTTTATTTCGATAGAAGAGAAACTTCCAAAACCTATCCCACTCGCAGTTGACAAAAGGCACATCAGTCTACATTTTCTTAAATAATGGTTAATACACCAGAGTATTGAATATATAAATTTCTTCTTTCTGGTACATCACATGTCTCCTGGCCATATGATGATTTTGTCCACAAGACCGTGATGACCTAGTACTAATATCTTGACTTCGGAACCGGAGGGTTTGAAGCTGAAGACTCAATTCCACCGGGTCAAACGTCCTTCGGTTGATGCATTGCGGCAGTTTTGAGATTGCGTTGCCAGTTCAGGTATTGTCCTCGTCATCTTATCGGGGTTCAAAAATTAGAGATCCTTCTCAAAATAACCCCTGCCTTCAAACGGAACGTTAATATAACTAAATTAAACTTATCCCTATGGGTTACTGGTGGGCAATGTAAAAATGCTTTACTGCATGTGATTTAAAATGATAAATTGTTTAGTTGTCTACATCATTTTGCTCATGGTGTCGCATTTCTTCTTGCAGAGCGTGAATATAGATGCTTGGGAAGTTGGCAGGAACCTGGCGGGGTCACTTTCACGTACACACAGAGGAGGGAGATGGATGGTTTTCAGTGTTTCGTAAGTATATTGTGCAGTTTGTTTACTCTTTCTGATTTATGTCATCAAATTCTGCCACAATAAATTGCTATTAATCTTCTTGCTGTTTACTTTTTTTTTTTTTTTTTTTTTGCAACTTAAGTAGTGGAATTGAAAATTACAACTATGCGATGAACTTACTATCTATTACATAAATATGATTTTATTGATTAAACATTGTTTTGTTTAATCAATGATCACTGATTTGCTTGACTGAAAATGAACATTAATTGGAAAAATTGAATATTCATTTGTTTGATATGAACACTGATTTGAATGGTTGAAAATAAATTTTGAAGACTGATTTGAACGATTGAAAATGGATTTGAGCGATTGAACATTGATTTGAGTGGTTGAACATGAATTTTGAACATTTATTTGAATAATTGAACATTTATTTGTTTGAGTGAACATGAATTTCGAACATTGATTTCAATAGTTGAACATATATTTCGAACATTGATTTGATTGATTTAACATAGATTTGTTTGATTGAAAATGAATTTTGAAAATTGATTTGACTGATTGAATCTGAATATTAATTTGATTGATCGAACCTGAGCACTGAGCATTCATTTGAATATAAAACGTTTTTGCACAAATTGTCGTATTACATATTCGGAAATGAATAGTAATTATTTACTGTTTTCGTTGAATCGTTATATTTTATTATATTTGGTTTAGTTTAGATTTATGTAGTATTTTAATTTGGTTTGATTCCTTCAAGATAACAGATGGCACTAAAGCTTCAAATATTCAAGAAAAAATGCCCTTTGCAATCAGGTGTCCTTTACATAAGAATGAAAAGGACACTTAAGGCATATAAGTATGTCCAATTTTCTTATAAATCAACTACGATTGCTGCTTAACAACAAATGAGAAAATCAAAAATTCTAAAATTAAGTGCACCTGAAAAGTATATCTTAGTAGGCGAAGCAATAAAATCATTCTTTTGCCAAGTTGGCACGCAAGTTTTATTGCCAAATTGATTTAACTTTCTTTTTCTTTTTTTTTCTGTCACTTTTTCCGTTTGTAAGCTCATATTTTCTTCCAATTCTGTACAATTCACTTATTAGAGTAAATTCTATGTTTGTGATGAAAAAGAGATACTTGTTCCGTAATATTTTTTTTCTAAGAATGAAATGATTGATTGTATTGTTGTGTGACTGACTTCCTTACTTTCTTTTTTTCACTCCTTTCTAGTCTGGGAAAGTGCTGCAGGGTGGAAAAGAAGCTTACATCAAAGAAGCTGGTCACAGTTGCATCAGAGGCGAGGACCCTCTTATTTATGGCATGAGAATCACAAGGCATGGTAAGTAAAACATATAAAATAAAAGAACATTAAATTAAAAATATATATATTATTTTATTATTTATATGCAATTTTAATTTTCAAATGTAAAATTCAATAGCAAATGTTTTTATTTCTCATTTTAGCAACATGCCCTGATATTGGACTTTCAGTTTCTAACAGACCGCGTTACCCAACTATACCACCAGAGGGCCAAGAAGATCCTTACTATAGTCCAGTACCAAATGATCCTTATTGGTACCAAAAAGAAAACGAGGATGATTCTAGTGAAAAGAACAGGAAGTCACCTACACGTATGTACCATTTCCAATTTTTTTAATACAATTTTTAATATGTTAATATCTTGAATTATGCAAACTGTATGTCGCGGTGTTTCTAATTTCTTGCCTGGCGTTCCAAATATATCTCATTTTATACTGCTTGAAAATGTAATAGTCACAACAATATAATTACACCTGATGCAACAAAGGGCACTGGCACGTTTTGACTAGGTGAAGTAGGCAGCTGCCTTCGGCCGCTCGGCTGCGTTATCACACAAATAGATCGATTTCAAAACGTTATTTTTTAGCTGTCAAATAAATAAATTGCATAGAAATTACAAATATATTAATTATAAAGTACCCAGGATAATATTAATTCTTTATCAAGATAATTAATCAGGTACCAATATGGTTCAAGATAATATTAACATTTAATCAAGATAATTAGTCAGGTTCCAATGTTTCAAGATAATATTAACACTTTATGAAGATAATTATTCAGAATCCGATAAGTTTCATTTCCTAATTCTTATAAACCTCGAACTTCCACTTTAATATTATTTGGTATAAACAGGGATACTGCACAGTTTTCCATCAAAATAAATAAGTATAAATAAATCATCTTTCATAAAGGTAATGAAGTGAACAAATGAACCTAATGTAAATCCTTAGTACGTTGATTAAAAAGTGAAGTTAAATTGAAGAACTTATAAATTAAAGGGCCCTATAATATTCAAGGTCTGGCTCCAGTAATAACTTATAATGCTTATAAGCTATTAGGTGTCTTTCAATGTAACCATCAGCGTTCAGTACAGCTTGTTTTCAGTAATGTTAAATTTGTGGAATACCAGAATCTGTACCAATTCTTTTGATGTTTCGAATGGAACGATCTATTGAGTAAAATTCGTTGGTAAATATGACAAAGTGGTTCCTTCTTTTCCAAATCAAAGCCAGATGGTTTTTGGATAAAGTAAGTTACAGTCGCAGCGAATTATATCTGATAAAATTCCACAGCAGATTGTTACCGAACTTCACATATTTTTAGATGAATACATCTTTCCGAGGTCGCTGATTCTGTCTAATTCAATTATGGGCATCATAAGGAATATGGCTCTGTAGGTTTAAAACAAATCAACTAATTAACAATTTAATAATAAAGTTATTATACCGAAAACTTCTCATTTTTATATTTGAGGATATCCCATTTTGGGACAAGGGATGGAGAAAATCCATTGATTTTTTCATACTCATACTCTTTCTTTGTTTCTTTCTGTCTCCCCATCCTCGGATTCTAAGTGATTCCATTTAAATCAATTATGGCCATCACAAGGAATATGCCGGCGTCCTGGCCTAGGCGTAACATATGTCTTTGATCTGGGCGTCACGGGTTCGAGTCCTGGTTCGGGCATGGTTGTTCTTTACCCTGTGTTCTATCTGTGAGGTGTGTGAGAGCCATCCTGTAAAAAGATGTGCAAGCGAGGAGTGTCATTTTCATATGAGTTAGAAGTCAGACTTCTGCCTTCGGGTGCTCAGGGGTCCTTATCCTCAAAAGCTACTGCACAAACTCGGCTGAAATCGCTGACTTCTTCAGGGGGCTTGTACAAGTGCCATAAGTAACAACAACAACAAGGAATATGTCTTTATGGTTTAAAACCAATTCACCATGTTTTAAATTTCATTTACTCTCTGTTATGCATTGAAATTTATGTTTGACATAGTTTATTTATACATTTCTTCTTTTTTTATTCACAGGCTCTACTAAAGAAGAGGAACACCACAACCTCGCATCCTCTATGACCGGAAACATCGGGTCTTTGCTCACGATGGTTGTTTCCACATTCTTTTGCTGGAGGTGGATACGCTCATGCGTAATCGAAAATGTGTAATCTCTCCAACAATACAAACTTATGACAAACTCAACATTTCGTGTGACAAACACTGCAGCGTTGAGCGCTGCCCAGTCTCCTTTTTATATATATTATATGCTTCCAAGTTGGTCGAGTGTTGGAGTTATTTGTGCGTAACTAGTGACCGATGTGCTAATACTCAAGTTAATTTCATTCTGATTTGAAAGCTAACTGGATTGAAAACTTTCAGGACGACAGTCTTGTCTGATTGGAAGGAATCATGTAATACTCAACGTATTGTAATCATCATAGTTTTACTTTTAATGTGTGAATTAATTAGTAGCTCAAAGACTGTGATGAAAAAGCCAGTCTGTTAGCTGTTTTAGCTGCGTTATATAGAAGCGTAGTAGAGGTATTCAGTTACCCTCTGCTGTTCTTCTGGTCTTGTAGATGTGCCTTATTGTTAATGTATCATAGAAATTTTGTATATTATGTATATTTATATTTCGAGTACCTTCTATTTCATTACTTTCAGTCAAATGTGGTAAAAAATATGGAATTTTCCAGCTGTGCTACGCCTAGTTGAACTACAGACATGACTGTTCCTCGGTTTCTGGCTGTCCATGTCCAACAGTAAACGTTTAGTCATTAAAAAAATGGAAGTAATTTTAGCAGCAACCAAATTTTATATTCAATTTTTGTTCTATAAGACAATAGACTCAAATGTCTTAGATAAATATATCTAATTTTTATTTTGCTTAAATGTCTTTTTCCATGTTCCTGATTTCACAAAGCCCTAAAATTTGATTATAAACTACTATTTGATATTAAATTTGCATTTCACATGATGGAATTCATCCAATAAACATGCAAAGTTTGAAATTAGACATTACAGAATTTGATAATAAACAAAAGTTAGTAGTAAATACTTCACATTTAACTCTTTGACTACTATGGGCGCGTATATACGTCCAGCAAAACCCATCGGTGTGGCCTATGGGTGAATATATGCGTCCAGCAAAAACTATTGCTGTGGTCTGTGGGCCCGTATATGCATCCATCAAAAACTATGGGCGTGGCAAAAACCATCGGTGTGACCTATAGGCGCGTATATGCATGTAGCGAAAACTATTGGTGTTGTCTATGGGAGCATATATGTATCCAGCAAAAATCAATGATGTGATCTATGGGCGCATATATTCATCCAGCAAAAACCATCGGTGTGGCCTATGGGGGAAGATAAGCGTCCAGTAAAATCAATCGGCGTGCCCTATAGGTTTATGGATGCATCCAGCGCAAGCTATCTGTTCAATCCTCAGTGATTATTACCACTGGCCGCTGACGGAAACTTAGAGCAATTAGTAGTAAAAGAGTTAAGAAAGAAAAAAAATTCGTGAGATTTCATAATAAACAATGCAGGATTTAATAACAAAAATTGATAATAGGCAATGTAGATCAATGATAAACAAGAGTTGATCAGAAACAATGTAGAATTTGTTGATATACAAGAATAGAGGATAAGGAATTTAGAATTTGACAATTAATGGAAACTGATACGTACCGTTTGATAATCAACAAGAGGTGGTAAAAAGAAATTTAGAATATACCAATAATAATCCGAAATTTGATTATTAAACAGTGCGAATTTTGATAATTATTAAGAATTGATAATAAATTATCAAGAATTTGATATTAAACAAAAAAAATTATAGTAAACCAAGTAAAAATTGATAATTAATACGAATTAATAATAAACAAAAAAAATTTTGTAAGCAAGTATTGATACGAACACAAAAATTGATGATTAACGACAAATACCGCTGTTGTACAGGGACATCTTCTGTGCTCAAGCCAGGGACAACCTTGACTACATCCTATATTTTCCTAAATGAAGGAACACAAAATTGTGATAATACATCGTAGTTCCTACCATCAAAATCTAGTGACATTTAGGAACAAAGGCGGCATGTAGGCTAGACTTCACTGGCCTCCTCTATAATGGAAGCTTTGTTAACTGTCTTCCAGGTCTTGTCAACCGATCAAAGAATTAAAGTTCCTATAAGCAACTAGTTTCGTTTAAAGACTGTTTCATGTACGTATATTTATTTTATTATCGCCGATTCTGGCCCTGTATGTATGTAATGAATTAACAATTTATGTAAGAAATTGCTAGAGAATCTCTGAACTGTATGTATGAACGCTAATAAAATATGATTTTACATTTTAATATAGTTATGTGTCATTTCTTGATGTATGAGTATTAGTTTATTGATATAGGAGTAAAATAAAGTTGTACTGTCCCAATCTGAATACATGATATTTATAAATGAATATCCCAACTTTTCTGGACTATTAGGAGAAAATTAAAAATATAACATGGTTCTTCATCAGAAATTACAAATAACAATTGAAATTTTGTTACATGCCTTTATATAAATGTAAAGCATGGTTATAAAAATTAAAAATAAATAGATGAGTTCATTAAAATTAAATAAAAAATTGCATGAAAATAAAGCTTGTAGCTCTAAAAATTTAATTTTCTTTTTTCTTTGAAAAATTGTGAAAAATCATGAGAATTTCGTGAGCAAGATCATGCAATAAACTTCAATGTTTCGGGCCGTAACAAAACTGATGGAATAAAACACACCAAAGAATACCGCAATGTGTCAAGCACTTGATATTTTGAAATCTGAACTGCAGCATCAGTCTACAACATTTTAAAAATAATGTGGTTTAATAATCATAGACAATATGTAAGTAAACTGTTAAAGAATAATTATCGATAAGCAACCATTAAGGAATGTTTCAATTGTTATTTTTGAAATAAACTATAAATGCCCTGAATCTTGTGTTTTTCCTTCTTTTTTTCTCCTTGATGTTATAAAATTGGTTAATTTTATCTTATCGATTTGAGAAGAGTGAAGGAGCGCTTGAACTCAAAATTCTTAACCTCCGGACATAGCGGGTGAATGGAATATCAACGAAAATTATTTATTAAATGATTCATTTTATTTCATTCTTTTCTTGTATCAATAGATTAATGTTAGCCAAATTCTTAAAGGCCGTAATTATCACATTAAGGGGTGAGTTACTGCATCAGTATTTTGATAACTCTACGCAAATCCAGATTTTTCACGGCATAATAAATTATATACAAGATTTTTTTTTTTTTGAGATTTTATATTTATTAAATAGACAAAATTGTCTGTGAACCTACAAATTGTCTACGAACATAAATAAATCTTCGAAAACACGCAATCATTTTAATTTATAAGCAATTATAATAGCAATTTATTTGGACAAAGTAAGAAAAACATAAAAATGAGGTAAAATTGGGTAAAGCCGCAAACGCCTTGCATGGCGTTGGCGAAAAATTGTTATGAAATATTGATAAATGTAAATCTAACATTTTTACTAAATCTATCGCAAAGATATCTACTTTGTACCCCTTTTTACAGACCGAATAACACCAAAAACTGACACAGAACTACATTTTTGTCACAAAAGAACGCACCGAATATCCATTTTTTTAAGCCCTTCCGTTTCTGAATTACTGCGTCTATATACACGCCAAGAGCAAACGGACAGATGGACAATCTTTTTAGAGACTGTTCCAAAATTTGTTAGGAATCTATATTTTAGATGGCACGTCAGTGCACCAAATTTTACAAACGCAGCTCTTTGAGTCTCGGAATCAGCGAGTTCACTTGCAATCGAACTGACAACCTTTCTGTAAATGCATTTCGTTCAAAATTTGACTGAATTTTTGGTCATTAATCCATATATGAAATTTCATATATCTATTCGAAGCGTTTTATGCCAACATGCCAAAAATGCTACATGTATTTTTCAAACTGAAGAAATGTCTGAAACGAGGAAATTCGTCAAAATATCGAGTTCGAAATGTTTGACTATTACAATATTCCCGCCAAATTTCGTATACAAAAAAGCAAAAAAGAACCAAAGGGACTGGTCTCTCCAAAACTTTCTCGCATGCTCTATAATAAATTTGCCATGCCTGAGATGATAACGGCGTATATAGCTTCACTTTTGGCGAGAATTTGGCATTTTTACTGAATCTATCGTGTTATCTTTGGCGAGTTTTGGTGATCAATCCCTGGTATGCGTTTACAGTATCCAAAAATCGAATTTGTGCTTTTAACACAAATAACTTTTTTAACTTTAATTTTCACAACCGATGGAAAAAATGGACTCAAGATTGCACCTTATTTTTCCAAAATTCCATATCAAATTTGATATATTTAAGCCATTTCGTTATAGCTTAACGTTATACTTACATTAAGTCGTTTACGTTTATGAGTTATCTATACATGTTTCTGAAAATGCAGACCGACAAATAATCAAGTATTTGTTAGATTTAGTTCAAATAGTAGCGGGTGTCTACACTATAGATGCTAAGTTTGTGAACCAAATTTTATCTATCTAACTCTCTTCATTTTATAACTATCATGTTAACTTATATTCGAACAACTAGACAGACAGACTTCCTCTGAACGAATTTTACTTAAAATTGGATAGATATCTGCAAATTTGGTGTAAAGGTCGTATACAAATTTAGTATTCTGGATCAAAGTACTTTTTATTTATCTTCGTCGCAAGACAGACGGACATTTTCGGGAAATATGTTTCTCCAACTCAGGGAGATCTAAAAATATGAAGATTCGTCAAAATCTCGTGTTGAAATTCTTTTGATGATAACTATACTTTCTCAACACTACGTATACGAGGAAGTGAAAATACGAATCAATTTGGTACATCAGAATAAAATGTTGAGCATATCTGAACTGCTCTCGGATGTAGCCATATTAAATCACAAGCGGTGAAAGCAGAAAACACGAAGTTTCACGACAAACGTTATGTGTTGTGCTTAAAAACTATGCCTCCTACTCTTCTAGATCTGCGACATCGAATTGTTACATCAGCGAGTTCAATAACCAGTGGACCAGTTACTTCACATGCAACAAGCAAATGGACTTCCGATTTGATGTTTGTCGCATAACAATAGGGATCATGCTGATTGCATAAACTAAAACTTTGAACTTTTTTCTATATAAATATTTGTTGTATGTGTCCCTATCTATTGTTGTTGTTGTTGTTAGAAATAAATATTTTAAATCTGTCCCCTTTTCTTGAATAACTCTGTATTGTTTGTCCTTACATGTTATGCTCGCAGGACACGCATATTAAGCATCATGATAAGAGCTTGTTTAAAAATGAAGGCTCTATTATAGATGCAATGTTGAAATAAATCGAAGGAAAAAAGATAAGTGAACATGCTTTTGGGGTCTTCAAAACATCCAGCTGCTACTTACGCTCAATCTTTCTCGTGTGCGAAATAAACTCAAAGAAAATAATGTAATCATAAAAAAAATTCGTATTCCAGATTTTTATGAATATTCCCATTCCAATCCTGTTGCACAATATTATATTATTTAATTTAATATTTAACAATATTATACAATATTGTTCAATATTATATTATTTAATTTAATATTTAACAATATTATTCAATATTGTTCAATATTATATTATTTAATTTAATATTTAACAATATTATTCAATATTGTGCAATATTATAATATGTAATTTAATATTTAACAATATTGTTCAATATTATAATATGTAATTTAATATTTAACAATATTATTCAATATTGCGAATATTATTTAATATCATACAATATTGTACAATATATATATGTGCTAGTTAGAGTTACAGATCACCCTGAATTTAGAAAACACATTTTTAGAACTATTCCTTTCTGTATACCTGTGTGACGATAACTAAAAAATACTTTGAGCTAGGCGGATGCAATTTGGTATATGATATCCTAACTCAAACTTGTAGATTTCTGTGAAATTTTGAACAATTTCCAATATAACAGAAATAAGCACAAAGGAAATATTGTAGTATCAGAAGAGGTATGTCTGTTTGCTTGTCTGAATATAAGTTAATATGACAACCACAAAATGAAAAGAGTTAGATGGATAACGTTTGGTAAACATATTAAACATTCAAAATGTAGATACTAATAAAATGTGGAAGAATTGACCGTTTGTCAGTCTGTACTTTCACAAACATGCAAACACGATAACTCAAAACCAAAATGATTTAAATGAATGAGATTTGATAAGTGGTTTTGAAATTACAATTGAAATTTTGTGTAAAATCTTTGTTTATTATTTGACTTTTATTATTAAATTTCTTTTTATGGAATTCATCTTTCCAATACATTCTACATCTATATTTGAAATTCGGGTGCTTGTTTATTGTTCTGTCCTTGTCACAATCCCCAGCTTATGCAAACTTTCGAAAATCATCTTGGCATCTTATGTGTGATGATTACTCCAATATCGCATCTTGGCGATATTAGAGTAATCTGAAAATCGCGAGGTAAACTCAAGTATCCTTCTTATTTTTTTTATCAGTTACCCTCCTATGTAAGACCTTTATTTAATTAAGCACAACAACTTGCTAAGAAATCTCAGTGCCATGCTTCTCTAATCAGCTGTTTTACCCGAATATTAAGAACCTGATGTTCAAGACCTCGATGACACACTTCTCAAATCAACAAAGTATCCTTGACGTAATCTGAAAGCCGACAAATAACCTAGAAATGCAATCATTTTGGCAAAATCTTGTCATTTTATGTATAATGGAGCTTGTTGATCTTGATGTAATCTGAAAATTACCAAATAAACACAGGAATGCAATTGTTTCGACAACCTCTTGGCTTCTTATATATAAAGGAACTTGGCGCTGTAATCTGAAATTCGCCAAATAAGGTTAGAAATGCTATCATTTTATCAAAATCTAACATCTTATATATATCGGAGCTGAGCAATCGTCGCCCGATCTAAAAAGAGGAGAAAAAACAAAACAGGAATGCAACTATTTTGGCACCTTATTTTTAATGAAACTTGGCGATCTTGGCGTATTTGAAAATCGTTAGCTAAATCCGGGAGCTGTAGAAATAAACAAGCACCGAAATTTAACAGATATTTAGTATATTATCATTCTGCGATTTTTCGGATTAGTTGTTTGACGCTCTTTCCATTTTTTTCTATTTATGATTAAAAACAAATCAATTTTTTTTTCTATTCTATTTTCTATTTTTCTATTGATGATTATTGACCTTAAGAAAAGAATTTCAAAACTCTGGTTTAGACATTCTTTGTTTAATGCATTTTCATTCTTTCTTATTTCTTGAAATCTATTTTAAATGAATTTAAGGGTACATTTGATAAAAAATATTTTATTATATACTAAATATAAAGTTGCAAACAGTTCGAGTACAAGATTTTATCGAATCTTCATATTTCAGATTTCTCTTGAACAGAAAAACACATTTTTGACATAATATCTCTGTGTTTGCTTGCGAACTCGACAGCTTAGAAACCCATTGAGCTAAGTGGCTGAAATTTGGTATTGACTGACCACTCTATTTGCAGATTTCTATTACATTTTAGAAGAAATCTATACATAGAGAATCTGACTGGCTGGATGCCCGAGACCAAAATGTAACAAGTCAGATAAAAAAAATATATATGTGCAACATTATTTTGATTGCAACAGAAAGCAGGTTTGAAGACATAGACGAGACGATGTATTTTTAATTTCGTTTTATTCTCTCTCGGGAGGCAAGCATGGTTATTTACAAGAAGGCGCAGCGCGGCACAAAAGCAGAAGAGAAAAGGGACGAAACCAATGATCACTAGTTTTATATAACATGGGATTTCCGGCCACGCGCCAATTCAGTACACGTGTTGAGCTTTGAGAAGGGCAACGGAAGTATCACTTTCATTTGATATGTAGAAGTGATTACGCAGTAATTTTTACTCAGCTTCAGTTGAATTAATTAAACAGAAAGTCGAATTGTATCAGGAAATAAGAATGAAATTACTATGGGCTAAATTAAGATAAAGTTTTGGAAATTAATTTGGTTTAAATTAAGAATTTAAAATATCATTATCACACACACACACACACACACACACACACACACACACACACACACACACACACACACACATATATATATATATATATATAACTCGATTATTCAAAAATACAATGAATTGGATAAATAAAATTTGATGCACAGATGTGTCAGCTAAAATGTAGATTATATCAAGATATAATGTAGATATTATCAATTTTAAGACTAATCTGACAAGAGTTTGACTGTCTGTCGGTCAGCATATGTACGTGCATGTAAACATAATGATTTAAAATCGCAAAATCTTAGATACATCTAATTTAGGTGTTATTATTTTTTTCCATATTTTTTTATTGTGCGTTAAACTTTGGTTCCATGCAGTGAAAAATTATTTTTCAAAAGTATATACTGAACTTTCTTTACCATACTATGAAACACAAAACTTTCTTGGCGGGAATTTGGCAAATTTGTATATTTCTATCATATTTTGAACGAAATCCATTCAACGGAAGTCTATGTGTCAGACTGTCTGAATAAAAATTAACACGATAAATAATAATATATAAATAAAGATTTAGACAGATAAAAACAGGTACACAAATTTAACATCTAAAACGTAATTCCTTCCCAAATTTGGAATCAAATCTGACAAGGGGGTTGGCCGTCTACATGTTTGTACTTTCGTAAGCATGCAAATGTGATGATTTATTAGCACTTTGACTTTAAATAAATGATATTTGGTATGCAGTCTTATGTGTAGTTTTAGATGATATTTTTGTTTCGATCTATCTTGGAAAAACAGCTTAGAAAATACGTAATCGATTTTCTGATTCTTGTGTAATGACCTCTCACCAGCGATTAATCGCCTCTACTCCCTAAGCAAAATATCTCCAAAGATCGCATACTAGATTCAGTAAAAATGCTGGATTCACTCTAAAGAATTGTAACTATTTTTTGCCAATGCCCTGTAATTAATACGCAAATTACTGACCTTCTTTAATATAATGTTAAAGGGCACAATTTTCATGTATTTGGCAATGAAAATAAAAATCTGAGCATTTGTTGTGTTCAGATCCTCGGCGAGGATTCAAAATTTAATACAATAATTTTTTCTGCTGAACATTATGTTATTTTAATATTTAATTTTATAAATTGAAACTTACAAAAATCTTCCTTGGAACAAACATTATTAAAAACTAAAAAACATTTTTTTGGAATATTTATTACTTACCTTAGAAAAGCCCCTGTAATTCCATTTCTACAAATGTTTAAAAACCACCCACAGTGAAAAAAATATCTTTTTTTTTTTTTTTTTTTCTCTTTTTTCAAATCAAGATCAGTGATTTGAAGAAAGAAAAATCTGTAACTGACCATTACCGTCAAAAATACCGAATTCTTCGGAAAATTTATCTACATACAATTACTTCTAAGATAAATTAGAAGGCACTTTTTTTTTCTATTTTTTCAAAATAGCATTCTCAATTCTATCTCTTACACAACTTTCATTAGACGAGGGAAAGAAAGAATTTTTTTTTCTTTCTAAAATAAGAATTATTTCCTTTTTTCTTCTGGCAACATTCCGAATTCTTAATTAATACTCGCAAACGTTACAAGTCAACCGTATGGAACTTTTAAAGGTACCAATTTACTTTCCAACCTACCATGAAGAGTAGAATTGAGTTGATTCTAAAGTCCAGTTCCCACACCTTTCTTTACGAAACGCCGGAAGAAAACACCTGCATTCCATTTCCTCACAAAGTTTTTCTTTCCTTTTTTTTTTTCTTCCTCCCCCCCCCCCCTTCCTCTAATTCGAATCAAATGAAGCGTATTCGGCTCAAAGCAAACAAATGCCTCTAAAATTCCAGTTGGTCAGGATGTCGAGACGATTGCACCCACCACGTGAGGTCGTGTTTCTCAGACGATAATGCATACTTCTGGAGAACCTGCCTGACCCCTCTTTCCACCCTCTTGTTCTTCGAGCCATGGGATGGGCTTGCGAAATAATCTTCGATTTCGTTCGATTGCGGCAGATTTTGTTACCTATTGTTTGATGGCATTTGGTGATGTATCTGGTGACGAATAAAAAACTTGTTGGAAAGGATATTGGCCAAAAAAATAATACTTCAGGAAAATTTAACAAGGCATGGGATATTGTTACTACAAGGCTTCCCATAAGACAAAGCACGGAATACTGTTACCCCCTCCCACACTCCTACCCAAAAAAATTTTGAAGATAAAAAAAAATGATCAATGGTTTTTGCCGTTGAAAAATTGCATAATTTTTACATTCTATACATCTTACTGTAATTTTTACCTTTTAATTAGTATAGACAAAATATTGCAATCGTCAAAAAATTCGAATTCGAGATTTTGATGAATCTCCACGTTTTAGGCCTCCCAGAATTCGAAAAACATATTTTTGGAAAATGTCCGTCTATCTGCAGGTCTGTTTGTGACAAAGATAACTCAAAAGCGCTTTGAGTTAGACAACTTATATATTTTACAGATCTTTATACTAAATTTGCAGATTTCTATCGAATTTTGAGCAAAATAAAAGAAGTCTGTCTGTCCGGCTGTTCGAATATTAATTAACAGGAAAACTGCAAAATGAATTGAGCTAGATAAATAAAATAGTGTGCGCAGCTATCAAAGTTTGACCAAATCTAACAAGTGGTTGACCATCTGTCTATCTGTACTTTCAGAAACATGTAAACACGATTTTGTGATTACAAGTGTAGTTTTGTGCTAATTTTTTTTCAAATGTTTGAAAAACCACGTATAAAACAGAAATTCGATATTTGGATACACTTAAACTCAATACCAGGGATTAGTCGCCAAATAACTCGCCAAGGATCACATGAAAGATTTAGTAAAAATGCTAAATTCATGCCAAAGTGTTATGTTTCGTAACTACTGTTCGCCCATGCCTTTCAAGGCATTCTCTGGGTTAATACTTTTATTAGAGAGTATGTGAGAAAGTGTGTGGCAATTGAAGCGTAATTGCGTAACTTAACCACTAGACAAAAGTGATCACCTCTGTCCAGAGGCTGTTAACTAGCTTAAGAAGGTAGCACCACAAGTGTTATGGAGATCACACACGTTGATTTACTTCTCGTATACGAAGTACAAAATAGTGTAATCTTCAAAAAATTCGAACACCAGAAGATTCTGACGATTTTTGCGTTTCATGCTTCCTTGAATCTGAAAAGCACAATTTTCGCATTATATCTCTCTGTCAGCATGATTCAAAAATGTTTTAAATTAGACATTTAAAATCTATTATGCGGAATTACGACTAAAGTTATAGATTTCCGTCAAATTTTGAACAATATCCATTCAGAGGAAATCTATTGCAAATGAAATTGATACTTGCACCAAATATCAATGCCTTTTGACGACATATTTGTTCAGATTTATAAGAGAAAACGAATAAAAAAATTGTTTATTTAGAGCTTCCCTTTGAATTTAAGTTCATGTTATTTGTATTGTTTATTTTGAATTTTTTTTTCAATAAAATTGCCTGTGAGCTTTCTTTTTCTTCCCTAATGTTTGTATTCAAAGTTAAAAAGACAGATGTAGAAAACTTCAAAAATAATTAACAAGCATAAATAATTATAGTAAAAAAAATTTAAATGAATATTCATTTATATGATCTGTATAACCGCTTTCTGGGAATATAAAGGAGTCTCTAGTTTCGTTTTAAGTTATCGAGGTTTATATCAAAGGAGCTAATTTTCTTTCTGGGTCTCGTAGAAAAGAAATGAAAACAATTTTGGAAACTTAAAAGTATGAGCTTTCAAATAAAACAATTACAAAAATTCTAAAATTTCGCCGAAAATTGATTTTTTACGTAATCATATAGTTCTTAACATTTTTTTTTTAAATCTTGTATTTGCGTAGCATTGTATAATTATATTCTGTTAATGGATAAACAGAAGTAAATAGCTTTGATCTATGTGTAGAGCATTATAAATGGATAAAAGATTTCATTGAGAAGAAATAAAGCTTATTATATATTTACATCTAAAGTATATCACAAATGATAATCTATAACTATATAAACACTATTGTTCGTGGCCCTAAATAGCTCTTATTTCTTACTGTGAAATGGCAGCAGTCAAATAAAAACAAATCAGCATAAGAAAGTTTGAGATAAATTCATCGAAGTTTTTACAGCTGCATTTAGTTCAGTATTTCATTTATAAAAATTGGCTCAAAGTATTATTAGAAATGATCTGGATAGGGCTCTCTGGACCAAACACTCTATTTACTTAGAGGAAATTATATGTGAAAGAAATAAAAAAAGGGAGGGCTTTAAACAAAGCTTACTTTTCGTGAAAATAATCTTAATAATTGTCAAGCGAGTTATCGCTATGATTTACTTATGGAAATTGATGATCATATTTAACAAAATTATTACTTCCCAAAAATAACTTTTGAATTATCTTAAAATTCAAAATTCGAACTCGGGATTTTAACAAATTTCCACATTTCAGATCTCCCTGAGTTTGAAAAACGCATTTTTGGAAAATGTCTATCAATCTGTGACAAAGATAACTTAAAAACACTTAGAACTAGATGATTGAAATTTGGTATACGGTCCTTACATTAAATTTGTAGATTTCTTTCAAATTTTGAGCAAAATCTGTTCAGAGGAAGTCCGTCTGACGGACTGTTCAAATATAAGCTAACACGATAAGTACAAAACGAAGAAAGCTAGATAGATGAAATTCATAATGCAGAATTAACATGTATAGTTCAAACACCTGTCGAATTTTGAGTCAAATTCAAAAGGGAATTGTTTGCCTGTCGGTCTTACTTTTAAAAACATATAAACGCGATAACCGAAAAATGGAATTAATTAAATATATCAAATTTGTATTGGATTTTATGATTACAACTATAGTTTTGTGTCGAATTTTTGTTTCAATCGGTTGGGGAAAAACTCGTTTAAAACACAAATTCAATTTTCGGATAAGATTAATCGCCAAATATATCGCCAAGGATGACACAATGGATTCACTAATAATGCTAAATTCACGTCAAAGGTTTATGTTTCTTAACTATTGTACGTCAGTGCCGTATAAGGCGTTCTCTGGCATGACAAGGTGGTTAGAGAGTAAGCGAGAAAGTTTTGAGGAGCCCACTCCTGAGAGTTAATTATATCAATTTCAT
The DNA here is from genome assembly GCF_947563725.1 of Argiope bruennichi. NCBI lineage: Eukaryota > Metazoa > Arthropoda > Arachnida > Araneae > Araneidae > Argiope > Argiope bruennichi. The sequence continues at coordinate 91,126,580 of NC_079161.1, forward strand.
TTCTGTGCAATGTTTTCTTCCATTTTAATAAATTTTCGAAATATAACATACAAATTGTAACAATTAATTTTTAATGAAATTTAAACTCCTCCACCAAGACAATAAATCGCGTGTTTTTGCGAAAATCAAAATTATTTTTTTTAATTATTTTCTTGGGCCGTAATTTTGAAGTAAGATTTTCTCTCCCGCATTTATTTTACAGTATATGGATTTTTTTCAGATGCATACGTTATAATTTTTTTTTTTGATTTATTGAAGCAAATTCACATTTTTTCGGTCATATCAATTAATAAGATGGATTTAAAAAAAAACATGCATTCCACTTTAATGTATAATGTCCTAAAAAGTCAAAAATCTGGGTGAACAAGCTGGTCGCCAAAGACGGCTAGTTTTTACTACAACTTTCGCGAGTTTCACATCTGCTGGTTCTAAATAAACGCCAATACTTAGCTTGTGTGACGTCAGTTAAGCGTTACTTCCGCGTTATCCATATAAAGGTTTGCAGATTTTCCATTCAGTCTTTTTTTAATCATTTATCTTCTCACATTCCATACCTGAGATGCTTGAATTCTTTGTCTTAGAAACTAAATTTCATTTTCCCGCCTGCAACCGCAGACATCTATTCTTATCTTGCGGTTTTTTCCTTAACTGTAAATACTTACAACTTCGGTTATGGTGCTTAAGACGCTGCGTTTGATATCTGATTTCTCTAAAGTTAAACAAAGGCAGCAGAGGCCATTCTAACCATAGTTGGTTGGGTTTTTTGAAAATTAGGTTAAACTATCCTTAAGTGTCAATTAAAAATAACACTCAATTAAAAAAGAAACTTAAAATCTATATTTGTAGGGATTAGTATTTGCGTGTATGTACTTTATTTACATATAACCACAGCTTTCGACTGATTTCTGATGAAAATAGACACTCGTGCACTTCTGTTTTTGAAAAACCCAAAATTTAATTGAAAATCAAGTCAAAGTACTTGGTGTCTTTCATCTACCAGAAATATTATTTCACAAAAATAATTTCTGAACTATTTTAAAATCACCTTTTGAATAATTGTAATTAATTCATTCCCATATATTTTCCTTTTTAATTTTAATGACGATATCGTGTCTACTTTACCACAGAAAAGGGGTGCAGTAGATTCTGAGGGTAAAGACCCTGGGGCATCCGAGGGCAGAAGTCTGACTTTTAGCTCATATGAAGATGATATTTACACACTCGCTTACACAACCCCTTTTCTTTCATGCACCTCACAGAACACAAGGGAAGAACCACCATGCCAGAACTAGGACGTCCAGATCACGGGGAAGACGCGCTACCTCTAGACCATGGCCCCGGTTATGACTTCAATAAATTTATAAATTTTATTAGATTCACAATCTAAAATAATATTTTCATTGTTCTGATGAAATTCTCATTTTTCCATCAAATAATTCAGTCGCGTGTATTTTTAAGTATTAAAATAAAGATTTAAAAAATTGCTTCCTTTGGACCTGAATTTAAATGTAAGATTTCCTTTTTCACTTTTATTTCGTAGTGTACACAATTTTTTATCCTCTCGTATACGAAGCATAGAGTCAGTATTGCACTCGAACTCGAGATTTTTATGAAAAATTTGAACTTGAGATTTTGGACGAATCTCCATGTTTCGAACCATCCTTAATGCCAAAAAAAACAACATATTTTTGGCATTATGTCTGTCTGGCTGTCTATCATTCAGTGTATTTGTGAACATATAACTCAAAACTCTTTTAGCTAAACAGCTGAAATTTAATATATGGAAAATGATAGTCAATTTTGTAAATTTCTCTCAAATTTTGAACGAAACCCATTATTGACAGGAAATCTGTCTGTCTACCTGTTTGAGTACAAGCGAACTCGATAATCAAAAAACTGCAAACAGCTAGTAAATAAAACTTAGTACACAGGTTTAACATCTAAAATACAAATACTTTTTAAACTTTGAACCAAATCCTTCTTACGGTTGACCGTCTGTCGGTCAGTACTTCGGTTGCATGTAAATTCACTAACTCATAAAAGCAACAACTTAATGAAATCGAGTATGCTTGCTGCCTCGTGACTACAACCGTAATTTTGAGTCAAATTTTGGCTTCATACTGTCGGAATAAAGGAGTTTTACTACGATTACAAAGTTCCATGTCAAGTTTTGGATCAATCGACCCACAAATAGACATTCAATATAAATACTCTTGCAATAGATTCAGTAAAAGTGCTCAATTCATGTCAAAGATCTATAGTTTATAACTATCTTTCACCACTGTCATGCAAGATATTCACGGTCTTGCAGAAAGTCCACTATCTGATGCGGAGACAGGCGGAATGATGATGATGATTGATGATAATGTCGTGTCCGCGTTACCACGGAAAGGGAGTGCAGAAGCTTCTGAGGGTAAAGACCCCTGAGCACCCGAGGGCAGAAGTCTTACTTCTAGCTCATGAAACTCACACACATTCGCTTGCACAACCCCTTTTTACAGGGGGGTACATTCACACGCCTCACAGATAGAACACGGATGAAGAACAACCATGCCCGAACCAGGATTCGAACCCTGGACGTCCAGATCACGAGGAAGATCCGCTACCCCTACAGGTGGAAAAAGACCTTTATTGGAGAGCCTGTGAGAAAATTTCGTAGAGACCACCCCTGCTTGTTAGATAAATGCGTTAACATGCATGCGAAAATACAAACCGTTTGTCGGTCAACTATTCGGTTGATTTTATTCGAAATTTGATACGGTTAGTTTAGTTGTATTAACATCCCATTTTAAAGCAACACTAGGGCTATTTTATGACGGACCTAGTAATTTTGAACCGCGGTCAGATGACGAGGACGACACCTCAGCTTTCACCCTCTCTCCAAGCTTCCACACCACGCCAGAGGATAGGATGTTTGACTCCAACGGATTAAACGTGCCCCAGACCCACTTACACGTCGTTTCTTCGGTGAAATCAGATGTCGAACCAGAAATCCTTCAGATTCGAAGCCGGGACCTTACCACCAGCCGGACCCTCGGGGGGCACCTCGAAATGAGGATGAGATACTTTCGGTATGGTGGTTGGATCTCGCCACCCTGGAGGGTACACAAAAAGGTGGGGGATTTGGCTCCTTCCATCGATGACGGGACGTATTTCCTTCGGGAAGGGCTATACCGTGGCCGGTGATGGCCTTAGGACTCAACCACAGTTCCCGCCAGTGTTGCTATAGCGACGGTACGGTCATTCAGTATTTTTACCCGTGTACCTTCGGGCGGGTCGGAGAGTCAGTGATATGGCTTACCACCAGGCCGCCGCGCCCCCTGAAATTTGATAAGAATATACACTGTAGATACTAAATTTGTGTACCAAATTTTTTCCATCTAGCTTTTGAAGTTTTGTATTTATTGTTTTCACTTATACTAGAGACAATCAAACATATTCTGAATGAATTTTTTTCAAAATTGGATAGTAATCTATAAATTTGGTTTATAGTTTGCATATCAAATTTCATATATCTAATTAAAATCTTTCTTGAGTTATCATTTCCATGGTTGACAGACAGGCAAGTCCAAAAATGTATTTTCCGGACTCAGAGAAGTCAGAAACGTGGAGATTCGTCAAAATTTCGAATTCGAATTTTCCGACGATTATAATATTTTTTCTCTGTGTACTTTGTATACAAGAGAGTTGAATTTCGACATTAAGTACTTATGATTCTTCACGTTTCATATCTTTAAGATATCCAACTAGGTTGAAAACCTGAGCTGGTATGAAAATTCACATTTTTATTTATTTATTTATTGCAGTTTCAAAAGACAGGTCCGTTATGATAAACCAGTGATATCTTTATTTTGTCTCTACAATAATTGAAAGCCAAGTTATAGTTAACTATTGATGCTAAGTCATGCCTCTTTATAATCATTTAAAAACATTAAATGTCTTGTTACGAAATTTCCGGGGTTCGTTTGGATAGTGGGAGTGATATGGTGTGGAGAACACTCCATCAGCAGTAGAAAATAAAACAACGACGTTTATTTACACGAAGACACACAGGACAGCACAAAGACGACAACTATATACAGCACAGAAGACGATTATCTTCAGCCGAGACGTGCAGCATACAACAAGACTACTGCAGACAGTAGCGCACAACTTAATTCAGCACTCACTTGAATCCGTCGCTGCTCCGCTAATCTCTGGAAGGCCAGTTCTTGCTGTCGATTCCGACTACTCTTCGACTCCACTGGTTCACGACTCAATTCACCACGACGACTCTGGTTCACTCTACTCTGCTCTGTCGCTTCCGACTTCTCCTCAATTCACCGCTGCTCGGCAGCTGCGGGTGCTTCCTTTTATAAGTCTCAGGATTCGGGGCTAGAAGCCTCTCAGCCAATCAGGAACGTTCGAGGCGTAACTCCGTTCCTACTGAACGGAACGGGAAAATTCTCGATGTTTCGGGTATAATCTATTTTGGCGCCAAGTCGCCAAATTCGTCGCCAAGTCGCCAAATGGTCGCCAAGCTCTGGGATCTCCTATGGAACCCACTATGCTGGGAAGCCGCATCACAGGTTCGTAACAGTATTTTTAGAAGAAAGAGTTTTTTTTTTTTTTTTTTTCATAATTCTACTGCACGTGTATCGCCATATCTCAAAAAATAATCAAGATACCTTAATGAAATTTATAATTAGGGCCTGATATGTTATTTAGAACGTAATGAACTATGGATTTAATGTTGAATGCTTTTGAGGCGAATTTATGATTGTTTAATACAAATATTATTGAAAAATATTCCAAATTTCATTCATACATTTCGTGCAAAAATTTTATTTTTGAATATAATTCTTATATAATATTGTTAGCCAACGGATTCCACGCTTTTGCGCATGCGTTACGATGGATTTAATTCGGCAAAATAGAGGAAAGAGGAAAGAAGGAGATGTTTACATTTAACAATATATTTCAGAAATGGCGCACATCCTTCCGTGAGTCACCCCTTAGTGAAATAGAATCGTCGAAAAGTGGTCATCTCAGAATACTGAAACGAACAGTAGTTACACATATAATGTTACAAAGAACAATGAGAAATTGTAACATTCTTTTTCTCTAGAACAGTCCTTGTTATTGTAAACAAATACTAAAATTTACATCAAAATATGCTTTTTCTTCAAAAGTTGCTTATATATTTAAATCATTTTAGTTTTTTTCATCATTTTATCCTTATATTAATAAAAAAAACCATCACAGAAACAATAATTTTTTTTTGAAAAATCTCTACCGAATTAAGTAGGAAAACTTAAAATAAATTCTAGAAAAATAATGCTTATAGGACGGTATAACATCTGTAAATTGCAATATGCATGTTTAAAAATCCTGCGAAATGCCTTATATGTCAGATCATCTGACATATAAGGCATTACATTTGGTTAACCGTTACTTCTTGGGTAACAGGCACACAGTAAGAAATGACTTTTTTAAAGTTAAAAAATAATATCAAAATATTAACGGTTTTTTCACGATTGATTAATCATCATAATCATTTTTATATCACTTTTAAATAAAAGAAAGCTTTAATTTCAGGGAAATTAATTTTATTTCTGTACATTAAATGTATTACTTTAATGTACTACTTTTTAATATCAATTAATACTAATTTCAATTTAAATTATGAATATTTTTATATTAATATCCTTTATTGATTTAATTATGGGATATAATAATTATGAATATTTAAAATAAAATAAAATAAAGATAGACTATTAAGCCCTACCCCATCGAGGAGCACCTCGATGTAAAATAGATTCTTTTCAAATTTCGAACTAAATTCGTCGAAGGGTAGACCGTCTGTTGGTTTGTAAATCATAGTAATGACTTAATGACTTAAATCATAGAAATTCGCAATGTGGTCTTGTAACTACAACTGTAGTTCTGTGTCAGATTTACATTTCAATGAATTAGACAAAAAGATGCCCCGAATATATATTCACACGATCGATTTGGTAAAAGTGCAGGATGGTTTCCTCCTATTTTCACAATTTCCTTTTTAAAAATAGTTATTATTATTATTATTTTAGAAGCGCGGTAACTTAAATAGAATTTTTTTTTTGCACATATGTATAGTGAAATAAAAACATCTACATTTTTCTAACAAAAAAAGCGAGAATTTTTATTCGAAATAAAAAAGACCAGTAGAAGTTAAATATTCAAAATTTATATATTCAATAATATTAGCTAGCATACTTGTTTTCTTCAAATTTTCCTATTTCCTTTGAAAAAATTAAATTTTACTGCAGAAACCGTAACTTTACTGGACTGAGTTGTAAGGTAACTCAATAACTAAAAGTATATACGATACTTTCATTGAATTGATTGGCAATCTGTAGATAAATTTTAAATTGCAGAAATTCGAAAAGTTTATAATATTTTCATTCAACATAACTAACAACTAGTATGTCAATAAAATCCTATAATTTTAGCATTTTTCAGAAATATTTCAGATTATTAAGGATTTTAGGGATTTAGGGCAGGGATTTTAATAATCGTAATTAATTACATACAAGTAACGCATACATATAGATATTATTTATTGAAAAATGCATTTTAGTCAGGGATTTAGCCTATTTTAAGTTTTTGGCACTTGATAAAAAAAAAAAAAAAAAAAACTCCATCAAAATAGTCCAAGATCTCATTATTATGATTCAAATGAATATAAAATAAAATTCATAAGAAATAATAAATAGAGCATCAAGATGTACTGTAATGTGTCACTTCATCATCCTCATTTCTTCAAGTTGCGCAATGGATTTCAAAATTTATAATGATGCAATATACATGGAGTGGAGAAATGAGGTGCTGCAATTTGAACTATTGAATAAAAAATAGCAACAAATTCTGTTCACAAACCTTTTAAATCATAAAGAAAATTTCGATACTATTAATTAAGTAGGTAATTTATTATTAATAAAAACGACGAGGCAAGATATAAAAATATTTTATATTTAGTATTTTATTTCCATTAAATGGAAATATTTATATTTTTTCTGCGAGGTTTCTTCGCAACATTTAATTACATTTTGTAACATTTGAAATAAAATTAACAAGCTAAGGAAAAAATATTTTTTTCAGTTATTAAAAATCGTTTGACACAATACGTAATTCCTCTTAAAATTCCGAGATTTAAAAAATTCCTTCACACAATGATATTCTATTTTAGATTTTTAAAAAAATAAACGTGCAGACGATAAAAGACAAAATAAATTATGAAAGTATTTTTATCCGAAGCAATGTTGGATATAACATTTCGTATAAGAATATTTCTGAAAAAGAATTTAAAAAAAAATAGGTTTTTTTTCTTTTTCTTTCTGACTCATAATTTTCGCCAAACTACTAAATTTGGCAGTAACGACATTTTTATAACCATCATCATGATTATTTACATTTACATGATTTTTCAAGAGCACTTACTTCTAAACACCTTTTAAAATGCTACGCTCTGTAGAATATGTGATTATAATGATTTCATTCATAAAATGATACACTTAAAAAAATGCTTTTCATATAAAATAATTCGTGACTCTGAAAAAAAGAAGTATATTCACATAGGAAGTATATAAATACATGTTTTAAATCAGCATTCATTGTAATAAAATTGAAATTTTACGGGATGCAATGTTTCAAGGAATAACAGGTTATTGAACTGAATGTAGAAATCAAATACTGTGACTTGAAAAAAGGGAATGAAAAAAATGAAAGAAAAAATAAATTCCATTTAAATATTTGTTTCCCGTAATTCGCTCGTTTCTTAATTTATCGCAATAGTAAAATAACAAATTTCCGGTTGTCGCAAGAAACAATCGATTTTATTTTTAATCATCAAATTCAGAGGATGTTTTCACATTCTTTAAATATTTTTACTGGAATGGGTGATTAATCGTTTGGATTAAATAGTTTTATTTTTACTGAAATTATCCGATCAGATTTTCCAATTATCGTTTGATGTTATATAGTTTTCTTTCTTTTCAAAATGACGTTCGTAAATAAACAATATATCGAAGGCTACGTTTTTTAAAATTTTGTTTATCTAAAAGAAATATTCCTGTTATATTATTAAAAAATGATGAAAAACAATGGTGTCTTTATATTCAAATTCAGAATAAGTAAGAGATAATTAATAATAAAATAAACAAGCAGGTAAAAATTGGTAGTCTAGTTAGGAATTAATAATATAAAAAAAAAAACTCGCATATTTCTGATAATAATAACTTTTGATTAAAATAAAGTCTACCAATTCAAGAAATTGTTCAATAATTATTGACTTAACCTAATTTGAGCTATAAAACAGTGATTTATTAGGATATTAGGATATTTAATTAAGCAGCAAAAATTAGATAAATTTCACAGTTTTTTGTTAATAACTCCGGAAATATTTATCACCTATGAAGGGTATTTACATTATTTTAGAAAGCAAAGAATTATATTTTTAAACACTGATTTCATAATGGTACATTCTCTGTGGAAAATTCACTTTAAATGCTTGCAGAAATTATTTTCTAACCAAATTACTGTTTTATCAAACAAGACAATTATAAATATTCCGTTGCTAGGCAACGGTGAGCCTATGGACTAATCAATCTTTCTTTCTTGATATTTCTCTTTTACTTTTTTAATATTTTTGGCAACTTTTTATTCGTTTTCAAAAGAATTTTAAAGTTTATTTAATTACATTTAAATACCATGGTCGTTAAATTCTTATCTTGAAAGTTCAGCCTATTGAATATTTAGAAGATTTTTGGAGTTTTTCTACAATATCTTCAGAAAATATTTCCTTTCAAAATTTATTTTTACACTATGTATAAGTTCAATAAACCAGCCTTTCAGTGATATAAATTTCATTTGCATCACGATTTGTTTCTCTAATTTTAAGAAATTTTTAAAAATCAATATATTAAAAAAACATGACGTTATTTTTTTAATGTTTAAGCACAAGAATATATAAGAATTGTTACAAGAACATATTAGCAGAATTCTGGCAGAACATTAAAAAAGAAGTTCAAAAGCAGACGATAATTATATCATGAATAACTATTGATTTGATCCATTTTCATGCTTTATTTAATAAAAATTTAGCTATTGAATTCACAGTCTCATTAAGTTTATTAAAATCTTTCTTATAGTTTAATATTTGATAAAAAATGTGACGTACTTTATCAATACCAACCTGAGGAGCAATTTAATGGCATTTTTAAAAATCACTCTATTTATCAGTTAGTATCATTTCTAATAAAAAATATCTGAAGTGATAAAAGAATTCTATGTATTATAATATTTTATACAAAAATAGTTTTTACATAAAAAAAATATCAATTATATAAGCATTTAATTCCAGGATATTGCTGAATATATCAGTTAATATAATTTTAAAACTAGCATTTTTTAATATTTATGATGTTTAGTTATTTCTTAGATAACTTTATATATTTTTTCAAAATAATTTTATTAATATGTAATAGAATGACTGAAAACTTTTTACAGAACACTTTATGATATAGATTTTCCAAGTTTTTCTATAATTTTTTTTTATTTCATACATGAATTTTTGCATATAACATTTTTGTATGAAATGTACAGTCAGTAATTCTTTTGTCAAGGGAAAAATTAATCTCTGTTGTCTCATTTTTTTTTTTTCATTTGAACATTTTACTTTTTAAATCCAAACCTTAAAAGCATTATATGTACATAAATATTATGGAGTTTGGATAATTTATTATCACCATATTAAATGTAAACATCATCTTCTTAAAATCTAGTTCATATTAAGGAATCAAATTATTTTAGAAAATTGCGTTTCCATACTCTTAACTATAACAAAATATTTATTTAAATTAACTGTCGAAAAAACTGAGCCTGAGAAAATACAAGTGAAGCTGCATTAAGAAAAACGTTCTATATTACAATCACAGTTAAGTTGATGTTTTAGTAGCGAAGCAAATTTAGTAAAGTAAGAATTACACAGAGAAATAAACAGTTAATAAGTTAAAAGGAGTTATTTTTAAAAAAATTTTTGTTGCTATTTTATCTGCTGCAATATGTTATGGGAATAACTGCAAACGATTTTTTTATCAGTAAAAATTTAAAACAGAATATTTTTGTTGTCTTTATTTATCTCTTTGAATGGTACGAGATTATTCTAAATTTTCTAAATTTTTTCTAAATTTTTAAACTGTATTATTTTAGCAGATAAATTGTGGCAAGAATAAAATAACTAGTTTTTCATTTTAACAATGCAATTCTTCTTAACTACCCAGAATTGAATAATGTGTTTATTCATTCAGTTTGACATGTTTTACAACAATTTTATTGATATTTATACAGTGGCTCCCAAAAGTGTTCATACACTAAAGAAATTTGCAGAAATTGCGTCCTATACGTCTTAATAAAGCATTTTATTAGTTGGTTTTTTTAATTAGCATCTTTAAATAGTTCCTAATAAAACTGAACAAATATTTTTATAAAAAAATCAAGTAGTATTGTTCTAAAAAATAAATAAAAAAAATGTCACAAAATTAGAACACAAAAGTCTTCGTACATCCAAACATTATTTATTTAAATTCATCATAAAAATATCTTTTGCGGCTTATTTTTCTTCTAATTGAAAAATACACTAAAATCGTTTGATTTCAGTATTTAATATCACAATTATTTATTCTATTTACTTTATTCTTAGATATGACGTCCATTCGTAAAGAAACGAGTTTAGATGTACGAAAATTAATTATATTTCATTTTAAAGCTGGAAAATCAATTAGAGGCATTGCAACTATAACTAATCTACCTCATTCAACGGTGCAAAGCATAATAAAACGTTACAGAGAGGGAAAAAGTATTGCAAACAAGCCTCGTAATGGTCGCCCTCAAATTCTGTCAGCTAGAAGTCAAAGAAATATTGTGAGTAAATTTCTAAAAAATCCACGTCTGAGTGCAATAAAGTTTACTTCACAATACAATGAATCAAATGGAGCTTCTATTTCCTGTGAAACTATTTGCAGAATTCTTCAGAATGCTGATATACATGGCCGCTCTGCACGAAGAAAATTCTTTGTAAGTCAGAAGAACAGAATTGCTAGGCTTAAATTTGCCAAATCTATGATAAACCAGCCAGAGAGCTATTGGAATCGTATCTTATTTTCAGATGAAAGTAAGTTTAACATCTTTGGGTCGGATGGAAGAATCATTGTATGGAGAAAAAAAAAAAAAAAAAAAAAAAAAAAAAAAACTTAATCCCAAGAATTTAGTTGGAACAGTAAAACATGGCAGTGGAGGTGTCATGGTTTGAGGGTGCATGTCAGTGGCTGGAGTAGGCAATTTAGTATTCATTGATGGTATAATGGATCATAGAGTTTATATAAATATTCTCAATAATAATTTAAAAGTGTCAGCACAAAAAGCGGGCATTTTAAACAACTTTGTGTATTACCAAGACAACGATCCTAAGCACACGGCCATGAATGTTCGTCCTTTTTGCCTCTATCATTGCCCTCAAACCCTTAAAACACCAGCTCAATCACCGGATTTAAACCCTATAACAACATATTTGGAAAGAATTAGAGGTGCGAATAAGAAGTCACGACATTAAATCGAAAATTCAACTGAAAGCAGTAATGATCGAAGAATGGAACAAGATCGGTGCAGAAGTAACCGACCGTTTAGTTAAATCTATGCCCAAACGTTTAAAAACTGTTATAAAGAATAAAGGATATCCTACTAAATACTAAACATTTAAAAAAAATTTAGAAAATTTCATATTTAGTGATGTTTTTTTTAAAGTGTATGATCACTTTTGTGTTCTATTTTTGTGCAATTTTATTTATTGTCATTTTTAAAAAAAATAATTTGCATCGTAATTAAAATTTATTCTGCACTGCTTTATTAAGAACTGTAAAAATATGCTATGAAAAAAATTTCATGTAAAAATAAGAATATATAATGGTAAATAATGAGGTTTTTAATTGATTCTTGTTGGTGTACGAGCACTTTTGGGAGCCACTGTATATTCAGGGAGAAAAATATTTAACTTTAAGTATAGATTGGAATATTAAAAGATAAATGATAAATTGTCTTTTTTTGAAGAAATTATTTGGCATTTTTCCTTAACATGTTTTACTCAAGATGTTATTAATAACTTTTTTTGTACAATTATAATTAAAAAAAATAATCGGATATAAAGCGTTGCCGAAATCTCTACTTCCTGAAAATGATCTTTATTCACGGTTTATTAGTAATATTAATTTACAATGACAGTTAAACAGGTGAATATTTCACAGTTGCGATTTAAGAAATTCTGCTATAACCAAATACTACTTGTAAATCATAAGCAATATACATTATGTCTGAATTCAAATACGACAAAGCCTATAGCGACGAACAAGAAATTAATTTTTTATTAACTGATGACATAAAATACAAAGTTTGCATTTAAAAAATTCTTTTTTAAAAATTTAAGACATATGAAAAGTAGAAACACTATAGTCATTGTGGTGAATTGATATTTGGGCTTAAGGATATGAGTGAACATTAGTAATGTTTTCTTAATGCTAATTAATCACTCACGTTTAGACAAATTTTAGAGTTTATTATTGAATGTGGTAGCCCTGTAGTCTGTAGTCTGCGCTGCCTTTTTATGGCATTTTTAAAATGAGCATACTACTTCCTTACTACTAATAGCGATAAATGTGTGTTCACTTCTGTGCTAATAATAAAAAATGTGTGTGTGTGTATGTTTGTGTGTGTGGCGCTCTACAGGCCAGATCGTTTGACCCATGGCTACCAAATTTGGTACATGTATACATAGAAGAGTAGGAATGCACATGAAGCAATTTTTTTTAGAAATTTATTAATTAAAAATTAAACTCAGTTTTGGCATTTTCTCTCGATAACTTTCAAAATTATTTTAGCACAAAAATGGATTTCAAGATGAACGTTTCAGTTGAAAGCGAATATCAGAGAAGTGTAATTTGCAATCTGTAGTTTATAGAGTTTTGATGTTATGAAACTGGTCTCCATTAGAAAGGCTCATATACAGAATATAAAGAATAAGACAATTAAAATAACATGGCTTTAATGTCCGACAATTTGACTGAATCCTACATGAAGTTATATCTATGCGATTTAACTGAAATTAACTATAACCAACATTCTCGTTGAACCAGCTGATCGTTAAAGGCGACTATTTGCTAATGAAACGTATTGAAGACACTTGTTATCCTTAGGAAAATTATTCCGGTGTCATAGCTCTTTTGTGTAACTTTTTCAGGTATTATTAAATTTAATAACATTTTGATATCAGTTACCTAAAATAACTAACGGATAAATTCAAAATGACCACAGTTGAATCACTGTGAATTGCTAACACATTGAAATATATTTTCTGTTTTGCAAATGCCATTCGCTGAGTATTTCATACCGAAAACAGAATAAAAGAGAGAATCATTCTTCATGGAAAGAAGTTATACAAATGAAAATTTCGAACAGGTCTCCTAAAAACAATTAATTAAATCTTTTAAGCAATTTCAATGGAAATTCAAAATTCAAAACCAGTTGTATGTTAAAATAATACCAACATCGTGTACCTAACATTTAAATTTTATTAATAGAAATTAGTTTTAGCCTATGTCGGAATTATGCAATAAAATAAACAAACACAGATATTAACAGTAACTCTACTAATTACTTACAAGTAAGCTTAAGAATATGCATTTTGTGTTTAGCTTCGAAAATGAGTGCAAAAAATTGTTACACATTAGAATTCTTTTCTTCGACAAGAAAATGAAAATGAGCAGATGTAACTTTTTTTTTTTTTTTTTTTTTTTTTTTTTTGCAAAGGGGCTATAAACGTCCTGATGGATGGTTGCAGTTAAAAATCAATTGCTCTTTTTCCGAATGATAATTCGTCCAGATCCCTGAGGACACACAAAAACGTAGTCTGCTTGCGTAAACTCCCTATCCAGTTAGTCAAGAGCACTGCTGTTGCCACTCCAAAAAGTAAATAAGTAAAAAGAGCGAATTTTATTTCGTGTTAATTGCGGCGTTTTCCAAAACGGAACGCATGCCCTCACATGCTTCCAACACCCCAGGCAAAATAAATACCTCACCTGCCAAACGTACGCCCCTGCCTTATTCGCAACCGCGTCGGCATCGTTTAAGAAGTACAGAATGACGCAGACGAAAATCCGGAACCTCTTCAAGCGGGCTCCACCCAGTTATTCCTTCCCTGCCCCAAAATCGTCTGCAGCATTCCTTTGTTTCATCCTCGGCAGCTTCTGCCCAGAGAAAGAAAAAAAGAACAGAAAAAAAAAATCGAAGGTCAAAGTTGAAATTTTTTTTTTATTGCTATTATTTATTTTTAATCTTTTGCTGTTATGGGTGCGACTTGTTTTATTTTTATTTTATCGTCTGTTAAGGGAAAGAGAGAAAAGTAACCAACGAGAGAAAAAGTCGTCTGCTGGCTACCTCCCACGCCACGATAAGAACATCTGCGCTAAAAAAAGGGTGCTAGTTAAGGTGCCGGATGGGATACGCAGCTGATAATACCTCTCAACGATAGGTTTAAGCGAAAATAAACACTTGCGCGAGATATTTTAAATAAACACAGTGTTTATTCTCTATAAAATTGATTCGAAAATAGCGTGGGAAAAATTTAGAACAAGGAAATCAAGAGACGGTTAGCTTTAATTTATGGTTCTTTTAAAAAAGCAAAAAGAAGATGGCGAAAGAAAGGCAGAGTGTCAAGGATGGACGAAATGTGACATGAATAGTTTAACTGAGGAATGACCAAAGCTGTTAAAATGTATGCCGATGAATGTTTGAAATTTTAATTCCAAGACAGCAATGAATGGAATTTAAAATTCAGAATGAATAAAATTTTTTCGTTTTCTCATTATTTGGATGTTAATAAGTCTTTTTTCGTGATTTATTAACTTTAAGTTGTGAAATTGATATAAATGGAAATGTTATTTTTTTAACTGACATAGATTAATATACATTGAAATATAACTAGATTTTAAAAAAATTTGAAAATAAATAAAATTCCAAGCATTTTATTTTATTTCATGTTTCTCAACACATTTTTATAGCAATTATTTAAAAACATGTTTTGATCAAGTCTGAATATTATTCTGCTATTTCATATAAAAATCATATTTCTAAGAAATATTTTTATACATTCGAATAGAATTTTTATCGAAATTTTGTGTTTATTTTAGCTAAAATTGACTTTTAAATAATTATGAGTGGTTGATCATTAAAACGGATGCCCAGCTTTATTGCAACGTATAATACAAACCCATGCTATAAATTGTATAACACGGATTAGAGAGACTGTTCTCTCAAAAGTAGGCTATTTATGTGCTATTCTATAAACAGTATAATTTTTGAGAGAATATTTCATACTCTAATTTCTATTGTTCTATTTAAAAATATATATCGTTTGCTTCAAAAACTTTTACTGTTCTCTTAAACATTAAAAACTTACATTTTAAATGTATGCAATTCTTAATTTTTAAAAGTGAAAAGGTATCTAAAACATATTTGCTTCAATAAATTCGTTCATTTTTTTTTTCATGCCTCACATATTTTATGATGCTATTTTATTTGAATATACGCATATACTTTGGAAACAAACACAAAAACAGAAACTGTATATTTTACTCTTTCTTTTTTTACTTTCTGGCATACAAAGAAAGAGTGTTGTAATCATCATAAAAAAATGATACTAAATTTCAGACCTCTTTGAATCCCAAAAACCCATTTTTAGAACTATATATGCCTGTCTGTGAAGACCCAAAAACACTTTGAGCTAGAGGAATACAATTTTTAATGGATTTTATTCTATGTTTGTAAATTTCTACTCAACATTTGACCGAAATCCATTTAGTGGAAAAATGCGCATGTAGCAAATACAAGTGAATAAGGTAATTATGAAAATTAAAAATTATAAAGATAAAATTTGGTACAAAATTTTAGCAACTTGCTCTATCAAATAGGGTTTATCGTCTGATAGGATGCATTTTAACATTCATGTAAGCCCAACAACTAAAATAAATAAAATTTAATATTTGATCTTGTAACTATAATTGTAGTTTTATGTCAGTTATTTTAAAATGTTCAGAAAGGAGGCATCCAAAATGCATATTCTATTTTCTGTTGCTTGTGCATTAACCGCATATCAGCGATTAATTGCCAAAAAAAATCATCAAAGATCGCATAATAAAATCAGTAAAAATACTCAATTTATGCCAAAGCAGATATTTTCTATTGTTCGCTAGTGTCATACAATTAATATGCAGATATCGATTTATTTTCTATATGCGAGATTCGAGCACATAGCCCTCATATGCAAGACTCGGCAACAACACCGTCGTGATGTTTCGGAGTTCCGCGGTGTGGCAAAATGGTCACGAGCATCTCCGTATCATAATTTGGAATAGATATTTATAATTTGTAAGTTTAAGGGAAAGACTAAAATTAATTGAACTAGTTTAGATTAAAGCATAAAAATCTAACGTCATGAAATTTGGTATACTTATTTATTTAATTGTTACGATCGAATTATTAATAAGGAAATAATATTTTGATTGTTTTTGGGGGGATAGAGAACTTTAATGGATTTACATTGCACGTGCCTTACTATAGAGACTGATTTAATTAACTATTTTGGTTTATTTGCTTTCGAAAAAAAAATCCAGAAAAATTGCTCGTGTGTAGCTCACCGTAACTATCTAAGGCCGAAGCAGAAATGATTTTGAAAAACTTTAATCCACCAGATTGGCAACGGAATTGTAAATTTCCGGTCATTTTAGAGACGGAAAATTAATATTGTTACAATGATATTTTATAAAACGGCTGGGAATTCAGCCGTTTGATATTAGAGTATTGCAGTGGAAATGATGACAAATAAAAAGTCTCCAAAGATTGGCCCCGACAAAAGGAAAGGTTTAATTTAAATACAATTTATTATGAGGAAATAGAATTGAACACATGATGAACTATTTACAGATATGACGGGGAAAACTTATAAAAACATAAACGGTCATTACAGGACCTGAGACCAATACCGAACCAAAACATCTTACAAACATAACGACACGTATTTATCTCATGTCTTAATTCTAAAATTTGTATATTAGCTACAGTTGCCAGGTTAAATAAATGTCAGATACGATACCGATTCAATAGTTAAATGTTTAATGTCACGTGAAGTGATTTATGCCGAAATTTCCTAACCCTGCCGAAATTTCCTTCCTTTCCTTAATGCCGAAATTTCCTAACAAATATAAATATTTTCGATTGCGGTCCCAGGTCTTTTCCTAGAGGTGGCATTCACATCTTGCCCAAACTCAATTATTTTATACTGGGAAAAGGCTAACACACATTTAATAGAAAGCAAGTGAGGACGTTATAGGAAGACCACTTTCTCTATTATAATAATAAAAAAATAATAATAATAATTTCAAGTGTTTTTTAATTGAATTTTTTAATTTTTTTTTTAAATTCTTAAAGGAAAGTACACCAACCTCTACATATTCTTCTTCGTTGCTTAAATTAGCATCAAATAATCTGCCTTCTATGAATTAATCGTCGGAATAATTCCAGATTTATAAAATCATTATCACAGATCACATGCTCTTCGAAAGTGGCTCTGAAAAGTTCTTTGGAAATTCCGGTTTTCTTTTACACAAAAACTATGCTTAATCGAAGCTTTACGTCTTTTGTATCGTATAAACGATACATTTTACAATTGATTCAAGAATGAGACGAAACGATTTATCTATAATACGAAAGTCCAACGAAATCTGTTACGTAAACGGAGTTAAAAATGTATAACTCCGTCCCTTTTATTATAATCATTACTGAATGCGCACATTCCAACTCCGGCATCAAGAAACCCAAGGAGTATTTTTTTTATATTTGAAATGGTTTATCGTTGCATGTATAAACCTAACCATGAATAAAAATTAGTTGTGATATTTTAACTTCATATTTTATTTACATTTCTTCCTTATGCCTAATTGTAGCAAAAGTCATTCAGCTGAGATCTGCAATTTTTATTATTTTATATTAATGTTGATTCATTATATTCTTACTTCAGTTAAAGGTACAATATTTTCTTTGAACATTCTTTATATTTTGTATTGGTCATTGTATGGAGTTCAGGAGTTTTATAGACAGAGAAGACGCCACAATAAGAAAGCAAAACTCTTTATGTTACTAATGTTACTATACATTTGCCTCTAAAATGTAATACAAATAATAAACTTTATTTATTTTTTAAGCTCTCTGCAAATGTGCATGAGATTTTCTATTACAACTTTCTTTAGTAAATTTGTGACAATCATATCCGAGATATTGTTAAAAGGATAATATCTCTTCTGAATACGTACATTTTTTGATAAATGAGAAATTTATAGAGCACTCGTTACGATTTTAAAGCGTATACACAAGCAGCTGAGGTCATCACCTCAAAACTTTCTTGCATACTCTTTAATAAATGTGCCATGCCAGAGGACGTCTTACATGGCATTGGCGTACAAGGGCTACAGAATATTAACTTTTGCATATTAAATCTCATCTTTGGCGAATTATTTGGCTGTTAATCCGTTAATGGTAGCCAAAAATCGAATTTGCGTTTTAGACGCATTTTCACCAACCAATTGAAACAAAAATTTGACCAAAACTGCATTTGTAATCACAAATTGTCACACCGAAATTTTTATATCTCAGTCATTGCGTTTTTGAAGGATCGCATTTACGCATTACTGAAAGTACAGACAGGTAGACAGTCAGCCCATCAAAATTTGATATTTGACTCAAAATTTGATATGTTTCTACTTTATAGATATTAAATCAGTGTACGGAAGTTTATATATCTAGTTCTCTTCGTTTTGTTATTATCACGTTAGCTTATATTTGAACAGCCGGACAGACGGACTTCCTCTGAACAGATTTTACTCAAAATTTGACAGAAATCTGCAAAGTTGGTGTAAAAACCGTATACTACATCTCACCCGTCTAGGTCAAAGCGTTTTTGAGTTATCTTTGTCACAGACAGACAGACGGACATTTTCCAAAAATGGGTTTTTCGAACTGAAGGAGATCTAAAACGTGGAGATTCGTCAAAATCTCGAGTTTGATTTTTTTTTTTTTCTTTTCTTTTGATAGTTATCATATTTTCTCTATACTAAGCATATGAAATAGAAAAAATAAAAATTATTATTTTAAAAAAAAAGAAATAAATGCTGATCTGCAGATATAAATGAAAACGTCATTTCGAAGGAATGTCAAATATTTAGAAAAGCTCTCCGTAATAATTTGCATAACATTTCATAACAATATAAAAACACAGTTAGGGAACATAAAACTGCTGTTTTTCATGTAACATCCTGGATACTTAATTCCCAAAAACCTACATCGGATCTTAAAGATTCTAGCAATGCATCTTAAAAAGGGGGGAAGGGGGAAGGGGAGGGTGTTGCAATTATATGTGTCGGTGAGTTAATGACGGAATTCTGGGGAGTGGTCTTTCAGCGTCCACCCTTATTAGCTCTTCACTTGAACTCGCCCTCAAGGCTCCTGGGTGGTTTCCGGATGCGGCGGTTTCACTCAATCCACTTTTTACCGAATTCCACTGGAACGGAATCCATTTTACTGTAAGTGTGCTCTTATTAATTCTCCATTTGAAAAATAAATAAATAAATAAATTTCTTTCTTTAAGCCGGAAGGCAAAGGTAGATTCCTTACCTATTTGTTATATAAAAGTTTTTTTAATGTAAACATTGCGTTTTATTACTTTCTCGTATAGGTAGATAGGTAGTATAGAGGAAGTACAGAAATCGTCAAAAAATTCGAACTCTAAATTATGACGAATCTCCCCGTTTTAGACTTCTCTGAGTTCGAAAAGCACATTTTTCGAAAACTGTCTGTCCCATGGTCTGTCTGTGACAAAGATAACTCTAGAGCATTTTGATTCAGAAGAATGAAATTTAGTATACGGTTTTAACACCAACTTTGCAGATTTCTGTCAAATTTCGAGCAAAGTCTGCTCAGAGGAAGTCTGTCTGTCCACCTGTTCGGATATGAATTAACGTGATAGCTACAAAACGAAGAGAGCTAGATGGATAAATTTTGGTACACACATTTAACATTTATAGAGTAGGAGCCTGTCTATTTTTGGAACAAATCTAATGAGGGGTTGACTGCCTGTAGGTATGTTCTTCCAGAAACATATAAACACGATAACTCAAAAACGCAGTGAGTTAGATATATTAAATTTGGTATGGGATTTAGTGACTGCAAGTGTAGCGTTTTAACAAATCCGGCTGTTCGAAAATAGTTTAGCAAGATAACTGCAAAATGAAGAGAGCTAGATAGGTAAAATTCGATACATAGAATTAACATTTATAGTCTAGACACCAAACAAATTTGGAGCCATATCCAAAAAGGGATTGACCGACTATCGATCTTTATTTTTAGAAACATGCAAACTCAATAATACAAAAACGCAATGACTTAAATTTATCAAATTTGGTACTTGATTTTATGACTACAAGTGTAGGTTTGTGTCAAATTTTTTGCTTCAGTCGGTTGGGATAAACACTTCTAAAACACACATTTAATTTTCAGATATTATTAACAGCGTAATTTCGCCAAATAACTCGCCAACGATGACATGATAGATTCAATAAAAATGCTAAATTCATGCCTAACAATTAACGATTAATATTTCCTATGCTATAAAAAGCGTTCTCTGGGTTAATACCTTTATTAGGTCCTATACGTGAAAGTTTTGCGGATACCATTTTCACTGGTTTGCTTTGTGATTGGAAGATAGCGAGTCACCTGTCCCATGATAAATCAAGGTTTGCTTTGCCAGTATTGTTTGAAATATTTAATGAAAATTATTATTACGTCGAAGTAAGCATTTATATTGCACTTGACTTAGGAATGGTGACGAAAAAGGAAAAGTAAAGCTTCGATTAACGGTCAAATGATTTTAAAACAATATTATTTGTTCATTCTATTATTATACACACCGTTTGTGGCAACGCTAATGAATAACTTTCCGGTTTGATTATCTTTTTCGAGAAACGGTAGTTTTTCGTCTCTTCGCTAGCAATCGTCTGAATCTATGCGTGCATGTATTAAACCTGCTTTTTTTTTTTTTTTTTAAATATAGAGGCATTTAGTGATAACACATGAAGAAAAATGCGAAGAAAGACCGAGCAAGAATCTGGCAATTTGAACAGAAAATCTAATCTAAATTGCTACAGGCGGCTATATCCTTCGATTCCAGGTTAGGCATCTTGAAGATGATTGGCTGTTCTGGTCATGTGATTCACTGGCGTTTACTCATTGCAATGGAAAGATTGTTTTGAACCTATTTTCGATTCATTTTAAATATGATTGTTGTTTGGATTGAAAATATTTTGAATGTGCACTCATGTCCAAAATTAAGGTCACAAAAATGTTTTTCAAAGTAATTCTAAATGGCTACCAGTAAAATTTAAACAAATTATATTTTATATATTTTGAAGGACCGGTAACACGATATTAACCTTGCTTGTGAGAAAAAATGTGGTTTAGCATTAGTTTTTGAGGATCTACTGAAATTAGACCGTTTAGGAATCTAGGATTTTTGCCTGCAATTTTATGAATATTGCATTAAAACAAAAACTTTAAACTGTTTCCAGTGAGAATGAGTTCTCATAATCGTTTAGACGATTCCTTGAGATGGAGAGCCGTTGGCAGGCTTGAAGCTGGACAGTCTCGAGCGGAGGTGGCTCGATGGTTACAAGTGGCACCGAAAGTGGTATCCAGGTTGTGGAATCAATTCCAAACAAGTGGTATTGTAAAAAGGAAGGCCGGCCAAGGCCGTCACAGAGCAACGACGCCTGAACAGGATCGATATTGGGCATTAAGCACACGATGGCATAGGCTGACAACAGCTCCCAAACTTGCTCGTGACCTTGTTGCTGCGTTTGGAATAAGAATTTCCAGACAAACAGTATACAGACATCTAGCAGAGCGATCCCTTTATGCCCGGCGACTAGTTGAGTGCGTCCCTTTGACTGCATCCAACAGAAAAGCCCTGTTGTTGTGGTGCCGAACACATCAAACTTGGGCACAGCAAGAATGGGGGCGTGTACTTTTTAGTGATGAGTCGAGATTTACCGCACAGAGTGACACTCGTCGAATCTTCATCTAGAGAGAGCGAGGAACTCGCTATCATCCCTCCTAGTGAAAGGAATCGACAGATTTAGTGGCAAAGGAATCCTTATCTGGGGTGGCATAATGTTGGACAGTCGTACACCACTGAACGTCCTCGAT
Organism: Argiope bruennichi; assembly: GCF_947563725.1. NCBI lineage: Eukaryota > Metazoa > Arthropoda > Arachnida > Araneae > Araneidae > Argiope > Argiope bruennichi. The sequence continues at coordinate 91,148,954 of NC_079161.1, forward strand.
GCGGGTACTGTCAATGCACATCGTTATAGGGATGAGATCCTTGAAGCCTATGTGAGGTTGTTCCGGGGTGATTTTGGCCCATACTTCACGTTCATGGACGATAACGCGCGTCCACACAGAGCCCAGATCGTTGATGATTTTCTTGAGGAAGAGGATATTCGACGTATGGACAGACCCTCGAGGTCTCCGGATCTCCATCCTATTGAACATGTTTGGGATGGTCTAGGAAGAGTCATTGCACAGCGTAACCCCCCTCCTAATACCCTTCAATAGTTAAAAGCTGCGCTTTTGGGAGAATGGGCTTTGTTGCCCCAAGCATTTATGGACACCCTCATAAACAGTATGAAAGCTCTTTGTGAAGCCTATATAGCAGTGCACAGTGGTCACACTCCATATTAGACAGACTATTCCCGAGATAAATGCCGTATCTCTGATTCATAATGTAACACTTTTTGATATACCCTGTTTCTTAATTTCCAATAATAATCTTTTCCATGTTGTTATGTATCTATGTTCTTTCTTCCATTATAGTGTACTTCTGTGCCAAATTTCGTGGCAACACAGTGAATAGTTTTATATTTTTCGCAGATTTTACGTTTGTGACCTTAATTTTGGACATGAGTGTACTTTCGATTATTTATAAGCATAACAAAAATGTGAATGTATATTAAAAGTGGGAATGTATGTTTAAAATGTATTATTATTGTGTGTTCATATTTATATTTTATTAATACATAAAATCCAGTAACAAAAGCCTTAATAATGTAATATTTACAGTTACTTATAAATGCATATAGTGGGCATTTAAAAAACTAGTATCTAATCATTTACAAATGTAATTATTTTGGAAATTAATGTAAACCACAGAGAAACCACCACCACCATCCTTCTCTGTGATAAGGACAATACGTCAGTGAATCACATGACCAGAACAGCCAATCATGTTCAAGATGCCCAACCTGGAATCGAAGGATATAGTCGCCTGTAAACTGCTAAGTTGGCAGCAAAAAGTGATAAATTAATTCAATATTTAGATATTGGAGATACAGGCAAATAATTTTTTGCATTGTGGGATTTTTTATCGGAAGTAGGCCGATCGAAAAATGTATATTCTCATCATGGGAAGATTAAGCTTCCAGCATTGAACGAATGGCCAGTGGAGTTTAAAAACTTACTAGCTGGAACTGACGAGCATACAGTATCGGACAACATTGGGGTTGGTGAGTGAGAGCAAGCCGGGCGTAATGTCCCCAAAATATCCAAGTTAATTTTTTTCAAATTCTTTTTACTCCTTCGACGAAGATGATAAAATATGGCATACAGAAGCGATCAGGATGGGATAGTAATGAAAAAGGCCGCTATACCTTCAGTATCATCTTTTCTCAGGTAAAAAGTAATCGATGTACTGAGAATAAATATTTAATCCTATTAATTATAAATCATGGACTTTGCCCACATTATCTTAAAAGATTCAGTTTGAGAAACTGTAGTTTTAGATTTGGTGATGATTATGATGGCATTCCACGATACATTTTCCATTGCCCTTTTCTTCATCATTCGTGAAAATTTATTATATTTCAACAAAATTTGGCCCAAATTGTATCAAATTAAAAATTGACTTTAAAAGCTCAAGTTATCTTGAATTTCCTGTATCACAATGAAAGTAAGATTTTTCCAAATAGAATAATAATTTATCCTTGTTTATCTCCTACATGGATTAATCTTTCTTATTTTGGATTCTGCCCCCGGCGGACCCATATGTTGTTTCACTACAAAAAAGAAAGAAAAAAAAAAAGGATTTTTTATTGGTTATATCTTGTGGTACAGCAATTTTGCATTCTTCTTAATACTTCAAATGTGAATGCTCTTTTAACAACAGCAAACTTTAAATGGGACATTATCGTTCCCTGAGCCCTTCAAAGTATGCATAGAGAAATTCAAGCACTCTTAAAAGTAGACAGTAGCTTGTGAATATAAAAAAAAAAAAAAAAAAATGCAAAACGAACTCTTTTTTTAGCCTTTTATTCCTAATCATGGACTCTACCTTAGATTGAGCCAATATATACAGGGTGTTTATAAAGTCCCGGACCCATTTTGATGTTTAATAACTCGTAAAATAATAAAGATATAAACAAACTTATGGCATTTATTGATGGAATAACTCATATATTTTCCTTTTCAGGTTTGAATATTTTTACTTTTGCAAATATCGTCTGCACGTGTGGTTAATTTCAGATAATTTCATTTTCCAGTCTAAATATCTGTACTTTTCTAAATATTGTCTGAATATTAATTGCATTTTTCTCTCTTTTGTTTTTGGCAACTATTGCAATGTTATGTTTACTTTTGATGTGTTTGTTCTATGTAGTACTTTTGTATGTGATGTTTTATTCAAGCTGATATTAAGGAGAATGCATACACCACAAGAGAAAGCACAGATTTTATGGTGGTTCATAGAAATTAAATCGATAGTGCAAGCACAGAGAAATTTCAGAAGAATTTACCAAAAAGATCCTCTATCCAAAAACAGCATCTTGCGGTGGAAAAAGAATTTTCTAGAAATTGGAAGTATCGAAGATAAGAAACGTTCCAGACGTCCTTGCACAAGTGATTTTGATGTTGAGCGTGTCAGAGAGACATTTTTACACAATCCTAGAATATCTGTGAGATCAGCTGCAACAGAATTGGATATCCCAATTTCGACGGTGTACAAGGTTATTAAGAAAAAATTAAGACTGCATGCATACAAAGTTCAAATTGTTCAAGTTTTGGAACCGAACGATAGGCCTAAGAGGATGGCCTTTGCAACAGACATGCTAAGGAGGATACAAGATGCTGCTGATTTTCTGAAGAGCATAATGTTCTCCGATGAAGCATCCTTTCATGTTTCTGGCATTGTTAATCGCCATAATGTGCGCAAATGGCTCTGTGGATGCCGACATGCTTGTCGCTACCTGGCGTGAAATTGACTATCGACTTGATATTCTCCGTGCGACGAAGGGGGCACACGTGGAAGTTCATTGACAAGGGTCATGAAACTTTTTGAGTCTATTTAACCATTTATGTTATTAATTTAAATCTATCTTTATTATTTTATGAGTTATTAAACATCAAAATGGGTCCGGGACTTTATAAACACCCTGTATATTAATTTTTTTAAATTTTCCTTTTCATTTATTTATTTATATTTTGTTCTCTTTTCTTTAAAAATTCTTTTATTTCCTTTTCATTTCCTATTTATGTTTATGTTTTCTAAGTTTAAATTGCCTCTCTTTGGCAAATTTTATTATTTACTAATTATGTTTCAATGGTACTTTTAATGTGGAATATTACGTAGGTTCTTCTTATTGAGCCATTTAGACTTTCTCCACGTTTTCTTTTTATGTCTGCTTTATTTTTTGTTCCAGCTTTTGTATTTTCTTTGGATGTCTTTGGCTTCTTTTGCATCTAATACACATGCGTATGAAATATTTTTTTGAAAGGCTAGTCCTTTGACACCTATTTAAATTCTTTTTTTTAAAACATGAGCGTTTTACCGGTGTAACGTCACTTTTGGTACACTCCTAATTAGGGATTGCCATACCGGATCAACATTTCAATACCGGTATTCGGTATCTTTTAGATCTTAATACCGGGATACCGGTTTTAATACCGGTATTAGAAATTTTAGAAAAGAAAGAAAACAAGGTGTTTCTTTGTTTTATTTGCCAGTTTTATAAGAGAGTGTAAATATCACAAAAAATAATATGGAACTTATAAATTATAACAGTATATAAAGCATCACAAAAAAGTAAAGGAACAACTTATTTATTTAAACCACAAGAAAAGTGTAAATATCACTATTTAGTCTGTGGTACTATTACAAATTTTTGAAATGTGATCTTAAAAAACATGATGAATCAATTCTACTGTCATTAAAGCTGAAAAGCAATTTTCTGTAAAAATTACCAGCTGCCGAAAACGCTCTTTCGGCATCTACGCTAGTTGGTGATACTGTTAACAATGGTGATACTGTAACTACGCGATATACTTTTTCCAAGTATTTACCTCTAAATCCCTCGTCTTCAAATAAATCGATTTCTAGTCGGATGGTTTTGGATATAGCTGATTTCTGTATTGTATTTTGGTTCGTTGAAATTTTTTTATTTATCGCTAATTCTAATTTTTGTTCAAGAGACAATTCCTTTTCACTATCGTCATTAGTGTCATCATAATCTTCGATAACTGAACCGAATTCTTCTGAATGTGGATAGGTTTGTGGGTAAAAATATTGTAAGAAAATTTACTATAAACTTAATCAGATTTTAATTGATTATTTTCTTTTCTTCTTTTTCATTTTCCTTTTTAAAATCATTATAATTATGTAAATACCATAAGACATTTTCTATTTAGGCATGCCTTTCTTCTGTGCGATTTTTCAATGTAATATATAATTCTTCAGATAGTAATGTGTGCTGTTCTTTCAGTGACTACAACATGGAATTTATTGTTGCATTAGCTGTTAATGAATTACAATCGCTTCGACATAATGCCTCTATAATCAGTTTTATTGGAAGTAGAGCTGATATAGTTCTGGATATTAAGTCGAATTCACTGTCTGAAAAATTAATTTGCAGGTTTAAGTCGATAATTGCTTTTTGGATTGGATTTCTAAATTTCAAAAACCATTCCATCATTAGGAGTAAACTGTTCCAACGTGTCTTAGAATCTATTATTAACATATATTCTGTTTTATTTTCAGTTAGTATATATTTTAGTAATATATCCTTTTTTATAGGGGAACGTTTAAATATCGTAACAATTTTTCGAACTTTATAAATTATAGGAAGCAATTCTTGATAGGTTAATATTTCATCGTCATTAGCAATATCTTCTTCAACAATTACATTGTCATTATCTTCATTATCAATATTATCCTCACTCTTACTCTCTTCAATGTCGGAATCCGAAGTTTCTATATCCACAGTATTTGGATTCTTCTGTTCTTTATTTTTTTGGTATAATACATCTATTACTCCTAATTGAATTCCATGAGCATAGCACAATTGCTGATTTGCACCAATCAACTTTCCAAATTTTTTCATAACTGTTGCTGCATCAGTCGTTATGGATACAATATTTTCTTTCAGGGATAATCCATGTTTCCCTAATTTAAATTTAAGCAATTAATTAAGCCCTTAATTAGCTAATTAATTTCGCCCGTTAGGGAGACATCAAAACAAAAACGTATACTATTTTGCTATGTTGGCGATCCCTGAACATATAGTGGAGACCATTTAAAAAATTTTAGTAAATACCGAAAATACCGGTATTTAAACTTGTGAATACCGGTATTACAAAATTGTACAAAGGGCTCAAAATACCGGTATTCGGTATCCCGGTATACCGGTATTGCAATCCCTACTCCTAGTCATCACCAGAACTTTGAAGCGACCATAGATATTATTTTATTCATATCGTATAATTCAGCATCCATTGCAAATTAAATATTTAACATAATTTGTATAACCACATTTAAATACAGTACACTCCCGAGTATCCGGCCTAATGTGGTGGAAGGACAGACCAGATAACAAAAAAGCCGGATAGGCCGGAATTCTATGAACTCATTTCTTTGCCCACCAATACTAGAAGACAAAGTTTTTGTACCAAAACTCACAGTTATAATACCTATTTTCTCACTGAGTACTAAGCCCTCCATTTATCTCAATTCTCGTAAAATGCGAAAGCGGCCGCGTCCCGGTCAATTATAGAAGAATTTGCCGGTAACTCGTCGAGTTAAAATAGGAGGCTTTGTACGGGTAGTATATTTATATTAATACACCGCACTGAAAGAATTTATTAGAGAAAATATGTTAAACAATTTAAACTATTCACATTTTAACATGAATTCTGTACATTTCATTGTGACATGCTTTAAAAAAAACAATAAGAATACTCCAAGAGCAATTTACGTAAAGATAACCTTTACTTTCTTTGAAAACAGCCTTTCTTGGAATAAAGAAATTATCTTTCCTTGATTCCTTGATAACAAGCTAACTTTCAAAAACCATGTCAAAACAAAAATGATAAATTGTAAGCAAAAGTGCATCTAATGACTCCACTAATAGGACGAAATTCCCCATTTTCACTAAACAGAAAATACTTCGTTCCAAACAAATTCTACATCCCATCCTCATTTACGCTTTTTCTATCCGGGGTCTTGATGCGAAAACGCATTTTCAGGAATTTCAAATTATTGAAACCAAATTACTCAAAATCAACACAAATGCTCCATGGTTCATACGTAATGATATTATCCACAAGGAAAACATTTTTTTTTTTTTTTGCATGCATTTGAACTCCAGTTTTTATTTTTGTACCCGAAGTCTTAAATTCACACGGTTTATTGATCAACTAATCAGCATTTTATTAATCTTTAGATAAGGTTAAAAAATTTTGTGATTTTTTAAACTTTTGCATGAAATTTAAATTTGAATTCAATTTCAATTTTCTGTACCAGAGATACTAAATCAACTCAAAGTTAAATGCGCCGTTTGGGCCATTATGTTATCTTTTAATTACTCAGTATCCGAATTAGCGGTTAATATTATACATAGTTTAACATTATATAACAAGCAAAAATGGTCTCCCAAAACTTTCTCGCATACTCTCTAATAAACTTGTCAAGCCAAAGAAGCCTTATTACAAGGGTTACGAAATATTTTTTGGCGTGAATTCGTTAGAGAAAGGGTTGTAATGTCTTGATCTAGACTGATCAAATAACGAAGCAGAATTTCCAGACATTTCTTTATTTTACAACCCTATATATACAAAAGAACAACTTGTTCTAATCTTGGTTAAATAAATAGTTATTTACACCTGTAGTAGAAGATACAACAGTCGAAGTCGAAGGATTATCTTGAAACTCAGTTCTCCATCAATACGGAGAAACAACACCATAGGGAACTCACAGGTTATTAGTCAACAAGACCACTCCAGGGGTAGTTCTCCGAACTCGTGGGCGTAGTCCAACAGTCTGCCTGCAATTCGTTTCTTCTCCTCTCCTAAAAAAAAATCTCCTCACTTTATTTCGGCGACAATCTCCGCCTCTTAATTTACATTGGCCATTGAGCTGCCTTTCGGCCAATCGGGATTCAGCAATATGCTCCCTCAGCGGCGCCAGTGGGTCGTGGGAAGGTCCTTTTAATGATGCACCTTTCATAACTGACTATTCTGGAACACGGAGTTATCATAGTCCTTTCACAATGAAAAACATTTAGCATCCAGATGTTTGGACACCCCTCTCTCTTTGAAGGTACTCTCAATATCTCTTGGACGAGGAATTCCCACATGTGGTCTTTCACTGTAGTCGCTAATGAACAGATGTGAGATCACCCAGGTGAAAAGATCCACCATCTGGCTATCTCGAGTACTTAACAGCGATGACACAGCTGGCTATAAATGTCTTATCAGTACTGGGAAACGGGGAATGTTACAGGGTCCTTCTTGGGTTTTGGTGATCAATCTCTGACATAGGGTTAATATTTTCCTAAAATCGAATTTGTGCTCTAGACACGTTTTCTCAACCGATTGAAACAAAAATTCATTTGTATTCTCGAATTCGCATACCAAATTTCATATATTTAAATGATTGTATTTCGAATTATTTCGTTTACGTGTTTCTGAAAGTAAAATCCGACAGCCAATCAATCTGTAGTTGGATTTGGCTCAATATTTGACAGATGTTAAATCTGTGCATCGAATTTTATCTAACAAACTCTCTTCATTTTGTAAATATCGTGTTAACTTATATTTGAACAGCCGGAAAGACGGAAAATTTGGCAAAAATCTGCAAATTTAAAGTAAAAGCCGTATGTCAAATTTCAATCTCTTGCGGAAATCGTTTTTGAATTATCTTTGTCACCGACAGACAGAAGGACATTTTCCAAAACTGTGTTTTTTGAATTCAAGAAGGTCTAAAACTTAGAGATTTGTCAAAATCTTGAATACGCATTTTTTTACGGTTACTGTACTTTCTCTGTATTATATATATATATATATATATATATATATATATATATATATATATATATATATATATATGAGAAAGTAATAAATAGTGTTTTTCCGTTATTCATCTAGTTGGATCACTTTCATCTCTTTAATCAGCCTTTAAACGATGTACGAAACAATCTGTTTTTCATTCAAATAAAATGCTTCTTTCTATTTAAAAAAATTTTAGGTTGTACCTCTTTAGCGTTATTTATTTTGAATATAGAATTTTAAATAACACCGATTCAATCAGTATAAAAAAATGAAATTAGTTTAGCGACTAATTTACAGTTATCTTTTTACAAAGAAAGAGAAGTTTTCAGATCTATATATTATCAATACACAGTTAAAGTTTTACTTTCTTGTTTAGGAAGTATAGTAATCGACAAAAAAAAAAAAAAAATCAACTCGAAATCTTAACGAATCTCTATATTTTAGGCCTCTCAGAGCTCGAAAAAAATGTTTTTGGAAAACAAATGTCTGTTTGGGACAAATATAACTCAAAAACGCTTCGAGTTAGAAGGAAGAAATTCGGTATACTGTATTTAAACCGAATTTGTAGATTTTTATCAAAATTTGAGCAAAATCTGTTCATATGAAGTCTGTCCGCCCGGCGTTTCGAATATAAGTTAATACTATGACTATAAAATGGAACGAACTAAACAGATAAAGTTTGGCATATCATATTGTGGTCATCTATTCAATAAGTTTGACAGTATCAGTATTGCAAATATCTATCCAATTAATTTGGCAGCATCAGTATTGCAGATATCTATCCAATTAGTTTGGCAGTATCAGTTTTGCAGATATCTATCCAATAAGTTTGACAGTATCAGTATTGTAGATATCTATCCAATTAGTTTGGCAGTATCAGTTTTGCAATTATCTATCCAATTAGTTTGGCAGTATCAGTATTGCAGATATCTATCCAATTAGTTTGGCAGTATCAGTATTGTAGATATCTATCCAATAAGTTTGGCAGAATCAGTATTGCAGATATCTATCCAATTAGTTTGGTAACATCAGTATTGCAGATATCTATCCAATTAGTTTAGCAATATCACCATTGCAGATATCCATTCAATTAGTTTGGCAACATCAGTACTGCAGATATCTATCCAATAAGTTTGGAAACATCAGTATTGCAGATATCTATCCAATTAGTTTGGCAACATTAATATTGCAGACATCTATTCAATTTTGCGCCAAATTCAACAAGGGGCTGGCCGTTTTTGGGTTTTACTTTCAGAAACATGTAAACGCGATAGCTCAAAAATGGAATGACTTTAATATATCAAATTTTGATAATAATTTCTGTAATAATTTCGGAAATTATCGGAAAAAAACGTAATTTTTAAAATTTTTAATTGAAATTCTTATTAAAATTTAAAAAAAATAGCTCCATGGTATACATTCCTACTCTCTAAAGTATGTACGAAATTTAAAAGATCGGTGGTAAACGGTCTGGCTTTAGAGGGCCAACATACACATACATCTTTATTATAGATAAAGATAAAGATTGATTTTTAATAATAAATTCATTCCGGGAATTAATAAACTAATATCTATTTACAGCTTTTCTGTAAACTTATAGCCTGTCTGTGAAAGATAAAAGTAAAGCCCTACAAACAAAGTTGGAATCGGATTACTAGCCTGTTGGTGTATGTCCGTCAATCCCTTCCTCAAATCTCTATCCTCCATCTTAAAATTCCATATCATTTCCTAACTCCTTCATCAATGTCTTTTTTAATTTTACAACTATATACATGTATATAATTCCGAACTTTAAATGTAAGTGCTTCGTAGCTTTAGTTTCTGCCACACAGAAAAAAAAATCCCTTCCCAAAATTGGATTACTTCAACTAATAATTTTTTTCCTTTCTGGTATATTTGTGATAACATTGCAGTAAAGAAAATAATTAAAAAAAGTTTTAGATTTTGTAGGAAATTAGTATTTTGCTTATTTTACGTGACATTGGGGACCAAGACAAAGCATGGGCCTTAGGTAAGATTTATTTTGTACATTTAAAAAGACTCCCTAAACCAAAATAGGCCTTATTTCCACAATTTCATATAAAATTATACTTTATTAAAACAATTTGGTTTAAGAATTATAAAATGAGGAGAGTATCTTAAATACTTTTAAGAACAGTTTCTTTTTTATTGGAAGTACAGACAGAGGCTAAAGTATTCAAAAGCCCTAAAATCAGGAAAGTGACGAAGAGCGAAAATTTTGAGCTGGAAAGGAAAATGGATATGAGAAATGCCATAAAGAAGTAAAAAAATACGAGAAAAGAAATAAAAGAAAAGGGAAAGGAATATCAAGTAAAATAAAATAAAAATTTAATTTACAACTTCCAAAAGGCATTAAAAAATATCACGGCCATAAAAAACGCAACAAAAGAGTAGAAAGACAGGGATAAAACACCACTGTAAAAAATTGTAGGCATAATATTAAATTCGCTTGACGCTAAAATCGTGATAGATTTAAGATATAAAGCTAAGGATTGTATTTATAAATTATTAAAATTAAATATTTTCTTTTTCAGCAATTTTCTCAAAATGCGAAATCGTTTTCATGAAATAAACCTTAATCGATGAGACGGAAAAAAAGGAATATTACTTTAGGAATCGTTACTGACATTTATTTAAAAAAAACTCTAATCCATTTTAAAACAATTTTTTTTGCATACCTGAGTTACAATAGGTAAAAAATAAAGAAAAAATATTGCCCCAATGATAAAAAATATTTTTATTGATCTTATTGATAAATAGCATAAATAAAAATCACTGTGGTTTTGTATTTACAAATGTTTGCTTGTATATATGAAGTTGTTCAAATGGTTGGAATTCAATCAAATTTCGCTTAATCCCTATATAAGACAAGGGAAAGAATACTATCAACTTTTTGAAATATAAGAATGCGTTAAATAAACAACTCATTCGAAAATAATCAAAGCTTTGTTTATTTCCCATTTTGAACTATTCTGCTACTTTCTTTCATTTTCTCTTTATTTAAATGCATTTCTTGCAGCGGTGAATTTATCGCGTTTTCCTGCTATAAAGTATCCGACTAGGTTCGGAGAGAATTTTTAAAAAAAATATTTTTTTTTATTAAAATAACGATAAAATGATGAATAAAAGTAAAATTGTTTAAATATATAAGCAGTTTTTAAAGAAAAAGCATATTTTGATGTAAATTTTAGCATTTATTTACAAAAATTAGGATTGTTCTAAAGAAAAAAAAATATTACAGTTTTTCATTTTTTTTTTGTAATATTACATGTGTAACATATCATAGAGTGTATTTAACTATTATCTAAGAATTATATTCAAAAATAAAATTTGGGTTTGAAATATACGAAATTGTCCACGAAATTTTGGAATTTTTTTCAACAATATTTACATTAATCAATCATAAATCCATTTCTAGTGCAATTAACATCAAATCCACTGTTCATTATATTCTATATAACATAACGAGCACTAATTATAAATTTCATTAAAATATCTTGATTATATTTTGAGATATCGTAGATTAGAATTATGAAAAAAATCTCTCTTCAAAAAATGCATTTAAAGTTTTTAAAAACATATAAATAAGTATAACGTACCTATCAATAGTTTCCTATAAACTGGCATCTAATTGATATAGAGACAAAATAAAGATATCACTGGAAACAGAAACGTATCTATTTTTTGAAACTGCAAAAATAAAAATGCGAATTTTTTTCTAATTTTATGTTTTTAACCTAGTCTGATACCTTAAGAAAATATGCAGTACAAAAATGATTTTTACATTATACTGAAATTCAAAAAAAAAAAAAAAAAAAAAGAACATCATTTTGATGATACAAACTGTTTGCCATCTAAATGTTTTTCTGTATTTATCAATTATTTTAAAGAATTATTTTATTTTCCAGCAAGAATCGTAAGAATTCTGAAGGGATATTAAATATATCATGAACGATAATACAAAAACTGGGGAGTTCTGGAAGAACATGACAATTTTTGATAAAAGTCACTCAATTAAAATTTCAGCTATTTTTTCATTTTTGTTTTACAATCGATTTACTTAACATTATTGATAAAGCAGATTTCTGGAAAGTAAGCGATATGTATTTACTTAATTCTGTGTACAATCTGTAAAAAAAATGTAATAAATTTATGTTTAAAATACTATCAACTTAAAGAAAACACCAACTTTTTCATTTTTAGGTTTGAAATTTGGTTACATTTTTAAAAATAGCAAAATTTGCCCACTTTTTTTACAAATTTTAGAGAAGCAGACAGAAAACAAGAAAAATGCATGATAAAATAAACAAAATGACCTAAGATTTCTAAATTCTGAATTATATATTTATCAAAATATGGAGCTTAAAAATATATTATTGAAGAAGCTATTGAGAAAAGTTACATAAAATACGTATTTAATTAAAACTTTTAGCAGCCATTAATCTCGCTGAATCATCTAGTTGTTAAAGAAGAATAGCAGAAAATAATTGAATAGTTGCAGACGATTTTGAAATTTATAGATTCACCGTTGCTAGGCAACGGTGAGATTTTGAATTACTTCACAATAATTTTTTTTTATGTTTCTATTTTCTATTTTAAATATCATAGGCAACATTTTCCTCTTTAATTGTATAAGAATTCTAAAATTGATTTAATTAGATTAAAGGATTGAAGCCGCTTAACTTTTCTATCATATTTACCTGCATCTTTTACAAATGAATATGTAATAAAAAAATTGAATAAGAAATAATTTGAAGTAGAGATTTAACGATGCCAAAAAGAAATTATAAATCCATCGTTCAAATTCAAATGAAAGAAAGGAAAAGAAAGCTTTCGAGAACAAACGAAATATTTATTGTTGAAGAACAAGAATATAACGAAGAACTGCTGTCAGAACAAGTTAGCAAAATGCTAGAAGAAAATTTTAAAAGCGGACATTTTGTATCAGGTACAATTATTGGTTTTATTTATTTCCATATTTTTTTATTAATGAAAAATTTGTTTAGGAATAATAGAATTTATAGTACTAATATAACAAATATTAATAACTTACAGGGGAAATCTGCTATCAATGGCTTTAAAAAATGACTTTCATTAATTGATATTTTACATTTCATAAAAAAAAACGTTTCAAACAATCAATTGATTCTTTATTTTATAATATTTTATAGAAAAATAATTTTGGCGATAAAAGTATCACACCTGAAAGAATTTTAATCTCAATGTTTATATTAACTGGTGCATTAATAAATCAGCGGGAGTGGTCTGCCAAAAAATTTCTGGCATTGTCTGGAATAAAGGTGATATACGAGACAACGCCTTGCAGGGCACTGATATACAATGCTCATGAAATAATAGTGAATTTAGCATTTTTACTGAATCTATAGTGTCATTCTTGGCAATTTTCTTAGCTCATTAACTCCAGGCATGCGATAAATAGTATCTGAAAATCGAATTTTGGTTTTAGACGTATTTTCCCAACTGATTAACACAGTATTACAGTTGTAGCTACAGTGAAGTTAAATTTGATATATTTAAGTCATTGTGCTTTTGAATTATCACCATTACATGTTTTTGAAAGTATACACCGACAGCCGGTCAACCCCTTATTGGATTTCTCTCAACATTCGATAGACGTCTAGACTATAGATATTAATTCTGTTTACCAAATTTTATCTATTTAGCTCTTTCCGTTATGTAGTTATCAGACAAGCTTCATTCTGACCGGAATGTGCTCACAATTTGATAGAAAACTACAAATTTGGTGTAAAAACTGTATATCAAATTTCGTCCTTCGTATCAAAATCTCGAATTGGATTATTTTTTTTTTTTGCCGATTTTAATATTTTTTTCTATAGTATGTGCTCAAGAAAGTAAAAATAATAAAATTTAAAATATATAAATGTATTAAATAATGTATTGTTTCCTTAAACGAGTAGATTTATTTGTTTATTATTATTATTATTCAAATTTTGGCTTGTGCCTACAAGTAGTATAGCACAAGGTTGCAAATATATAACACCCAAGTGATAATGGACGGAAGTTTCAAATGGAAAAAAATGCAGGTACAGATGCAAATCAATAGGGGAAAAAAACATGAGTATAAAAATAATAAGTAAGGAAAAAGAAATAATAAGATGAATAAAAAAAAGAAACAAAAAAAAGAGAATATACACAAATAAACAAAAAAAAAAAAAAAAAAAGAATTTACAAATGTACAAAAAGAAAAAAAAATTGCTCACGCACAAACAAACATTCAATAATCTATATCTATACTTATAATAAAGCTCAATGTGTGTGTGTGTGTGTGTGTGTTGGCGCTCTACAAGCCAGGTCATTTGACATACAGCTATCAAATTTGGTACATGTATACCTTAGAGGTCGGGAATGTGCACCTGGGGTCCCTTTTTTTGAAATTTTAATTAGAATTTTAATTATTAATTAAAAACTAACTTTCCCGCCAAAAAAATCTTCCATTTTCCCCACCGCCAACCTTTCCGCCAAAAATAATCTTCCATTTCCCCCACCGCCAAATGAGTAAGGCTCCCGTTTCTTTTTTCTCCCAACAGTAATGAGGCTAGGGTTAATATTTTTCGGCGGATTGTTTTAAACGATTCTGTTTATTTTCTTAATGTTTTATGCATTTAAAATTAAACATTGTTAATGAATCCATGTTTCAGATTCATTCTGAAGTACTTTTGAATTAAAATAACACAGAATAAAGAAAATTAAAAATGTATAATCTGCCTAGAGTTACCCCAACTGGCGTAGAAAAATTCACGCATTTGCGTTACCTAACTGGCGAAGAAAATTCACGCATGCGCATTGTTCTGATTGTTGTCATGACAACCACTTTCAACGGATGATTTAAATTATTTTTAGGTTAGTTACATGCTTTTGTAAGTAAATTGTATTTATGTTAGTTATATATTTTTTGTATACGCTTATAGTTTTAAGTACATCGTTTTTTAAGTAGTTTTTTTAAACCTGTTTTCGACCGACTATTTTAAACGATTCAATTTATTTTCTTAGTGTTTGATGCATTTAAAATTAAACATTGTTAATGAATCAATCTGGTCATGATGAATCTGAGAAAATTTTGTTGACAAATTCTTGAGATACTACATAAATTAAGAAAGATATTCTTTAGTGCCCATAAAGTTTAAACGCTCAGTGACAGTGTTATCAGTAATCATATTATTAAAAAAATGCTTTGTTTCAGTAGAAAATATTATTATATTAATTGCAGATTAATCATTTTCACTTTAATTTAAAGCATAAATTCTACGAGGGGTAACAGAAAATTAGAGAGATACATATCACGTTATGACTGAAGGCCTTTATAATATTATGAGTGAATTATATGACTATCAAAATTTGAAGTTTTAAAATATTTTGCTGAAGAATCTATTAAAGTTGGAATTGCATAAAATATTTAATTATTAAAATTTTAACGAACATTAAGATTGGCGAACCGGCTGGTCGCCAAAGGCGGCTAGTTTATAATAAATAATGGGAAAGGCTCGGTAATATGGTCGAAATAAATATGGGAATTAAATCATCTAGTTCGACTCAATTCTCTTCGATTAAATATTTTGATTGCTATTCTTATTTAGGCAATCTATTGACCTATGAGAATAACTTTTTCAAAACAAAAAAATTTGAGTCATATATAATATAGAAAATTAATCACTGTACATAATTAATTGCTTACAAAGTTTGCAATGTAACCAAATGTTCTAAAAATCATACTTTGACTTGCACTTATCCGATTTAATTTTGTTTTTGTTGATCATGCGTATAAGTTAGTACAAAAAAGGAAAATTATTATTTATCTTTTTTTTTTTTTTTGCTTAGATTTATAATGCTTCTAATAACTCTTGGGATTATATTTTAACTTCAATAATTTTGAAGCAATTGACTATTCTTACATTGTCAAAGGAGCATTATTTTTTATTACAGAATTTGAAAGAATTATAACTTCTTCCAAGAATTTGACTACAGAATATTTTGTCAGGATAATGGTTATTAATAAAAGAGATCTAAATCAAAACATTCATCACCAACTTTAAAACTGTCATTTTCTATCGAGCGAACTGATAACATCGGCTGTAAAAGTTTGTCTGCCTTTTATCAGTCTTAATTTCAACGAGATTTCATCAAAACCAACGTCTTTTTTCTAGTAAGTTTACGAAAGCCAGAAAGTGAAATCCTTTGATATCGCTTGAGATTGAAATGTTCATACATTAAAGTGCGCGAACATTTAAATTTGTTTTATACGTAATCAAAATCTCTTCTTCCGGTAAAACCATTCCAAAAGATCTAACTGGATCCACTTTCATTCGAGGCGACGTGACTTGCCCATCTTCCTTTTGTTCAAGACAGAGTTTACGTATTTCGTGATCGATTAGATGAAGACAATCGGCCGCTACAGGAAATAAAACAAAACGATTGGAGACAGGAAACACGTAATCGTAATCCGTTCAGAAACTTATTCAAATAAGTGTCTTGAACTTCTTATGATTTTTGTCTTCGTCTTTATTTGTGAATGAGCAGATTTAGATGCGTTTTGGGAACAGCATAGTGTGGGAGTGTTTACTTGTACAAAGGAGGAATACAAAGGATCCATAAAAGACTATAAATGAGTGGGATGGCTGGAAATGTAGAAAGGGTAATGATCTAGAATGAATTCATCCCGGTTTATTTTTATGAGACAGGGGGAATGATAAGATTTTAAAGACGCTGGATGTAAGTGAACAATGGAGCCGTGGAGATTAAACGATCAAATATGTAAAGAGACGGCGAAGTCGTATTTTTTCTTTGAGGAAAAATCTTAAGTTTATTGGGTGGTTTGTGGAGTTTAGCGGGAGAAGAACCAAATTTAGTAATACCACAACGAACATAAAATGTTTGAGGGAAGAAAGAATATTGTTACAGAAATACAAAATTCCGCTAAAAATCAACGATGGGTTCGCTTGTAGTGGCTGTATGGTATAACACTGTCAGCAGGCTTCAACCGAAAATAACGCTGTTTATTGACACAAAGACACGACACAGACGACAAAACACATCTGAGTTCTAGGTATAATACAGTCAGCAGGCCTCAATAGCAAATAATGCCGTTTATTAATACAAAGGCACAGACTACAAAACACAGCCGAGACGTACAGAATATACCGTAGAACACAGAGCAAACAGCAGTCTACAAGTAGTAATCGGTATTAAATAACAACCACAGTACACAAAGCGGTCGAACAAAACTTAATAGGAGGAGGGAATCTACGTAGCTACACTCTACGGTCTCTCCAAACGTCTGCTATTTTCTATTGTCTCCTCTGTTTAGTTGTACTCAACTGCCGACTCACTACAACTGACTACTCCACACACGAATGAATGCTGCCTCAGTTATAAAGTTCAACCTTTGGCACACAGTTCAATTCATTATCCACTAATTACCTGAACTCCACTCAACGCTTGTGTTTTGCTGGACTGATCCAACTAAATCACCGTTGACTCGCTACGCGACATTATACAACTGTATTCGGCTTGGACTACTGGTCTTTTATAATTTTAGGAACAGGTCGGAGAAGATTCTCGAACAATTAAGCATAACTCGACTCTTGTCGCTCCTATCGCCACAATTCTTGAAGATTCTAGAATCATCCGTTTTGACGCCAAATTCGTCTTCAAGTCCCCAAATGGTCTCAATGATCGGGGGTCACTGATCGGGCATCTAATAGAGCTGCCACTAAAACTTTCTTTCCTATGATGGAAACAATTGTGCTGCGAAGCAACAATATAATTAATATAAATAGTGAGGACATCCTTCATCCAATTTGTTAATAAACAGTGTAAACTACAGTCATACAAATCACCAAATATCGCGTTATGAAGAAAAGAGATTGCCTACTATTTCTCCACAACGCATCCGTTACATTCAGTCTTCCTGTGTCATTTTAAGATATTCTACGCCTTTTTGCTCTCTTAATCAGTGGGAGTGGTAACCTCAAAACTTCTTTCCCAAACCTTGGAAGGTATTGTAGTGAATAGCTTATAAGCCAGTTAACAGCTGCGGTACCCGAGAAATTGCTTTTGTATCCTGGTCATGTTGCTGGGCTGCGAACTACAAGGTTCCAGGTTCTATCCTCGCTCATCGCAATCCGCCACAGTATCTAAACTATTGATGTTAAATCTGTGAACCGAATCTTATCTATCTAGCTCTCTTCATTTTGCAGTTACCGTGTTAACTTATATTCGAACAGATGGACATCCTCTGAAAATAATTTACTAAAACTTGACAGAAATCTTCAAATTTGATATTAAGACCGTTTTTCAATAGACTTGCTCAAAGCGTTTTTGAGTTATCTTTGATACAGACAGACAGACATATTCCAAAAATGATTTTTGTGACTCATGTTAGTTTAAAGCGTTTAGATTCGTCAAAATCTGGAGTTTGAATTTTTTGACGGTTATTATACTTTCTCTATACTACATATACGAGAAAGTAAAAATGATTGGCTTTTACTATTTGATCTAATTAAAAAAATTTCTTAATGTTTTTTACAGCTACTTTTTACCTCAATACCATAAAAGTTTGGACGCCATGGCACTTTTATCTAAAATTTTATAAAACAAAATTTTGATTCATACCGTAGTTTAAAATTGTACATCTAAATTCAAAACTCAGTCTGTCAGCAGAAAGAAGTGCATATTATTTTATCATCTTAGAAGATAAATATAAAATGCACTATACTTACCAGTATACGAAAAAATAAAGGAATGAACAATTCCGCCGGTTTCAAAATAAAAATATCAGATCACCTTAAAATTTTTTTTTGAATTTTCGTAATTAATTTATATGGTGGTAAATAACAGATTTCAATCAATATTCTATATTTTTTATTAAATTTCAAATTCAAACAGCTGATATTTAAATACAATGTGAATAATTCCAAAATCAAGTAAAGAAATAAAGTAAAATATTTTATATGCTTGATTCATTTCTTAAAAAAAAGTTGCATTTATTGTATACAAAAAAACTAATAATTAAAAGAGAACGTAGAAAATTATATTTTACGTAATAATATTGATGCTTATTCTTATAACAAAATTTAAGAAAAGATGAATTCAAAATTATAAACTACAAACGAAAGTAAATAAAGCATTTTATGCAATTTAGAATAAACTATGTGAAATCGTGCTGCCATCTGTTGATGACTAAAAGATTCAAAAGAAAATGGTGGGAAAATTCTCTCGTGCTGCCATCTGAAGTGAAATTACCACACTTTAAAAGAAAGCATGATAAATTACGATATAATAATTATAATTGCAACGTGGTTTACATTTGCGCAACTTGTATACATTAACTAATTTTATTCTTTATATTTTATAAATGATTTCTACGTCATTAAATAGTGACAAATATGGAAAAAATCCTGTTAAAAATTCTTCATATATATGTTATGGTAAATGTGCTTAATCCGGTGATAATGAATTATCGCTAAACGTATATTCACCAATTACCATTTTATTAAATTTACCGCAATATATGCTAAGCGTCCCTGAGTTCCAGGGTTCAAACTGTAATGCATATAAAAAAGCTTTTTATTATATTTTATTGTCTTTTATATTAATATGGGTTGGGAAATGGAAAGTGTGTGCGCAAAAACACGGAATATGGAGGAAATCGGAAAAAAAAAAAGTCTTTTTTATTTGTATAAAATTCTTAGAACTAATGAAATTTAATCTTCAAATGTAATTTAATTCAAGTTTAATTTTTAAAATTAATTAATTTTTAATTAATTAATTAATTTTAATTATAATTAATTAAAGTAATTACTTACTTTTAATTAATTAATTTTTTAATATCATTCTGTATCAAAGAAAGATGAATTTTTGGGAAGAAACGTATAGAATAGTTATTGGGTTTTATTTTGTTTGCATTATCAAATCGTCTTCAAAACAATTTTATTGAGTTTGGCAGTTTGTGGAGTTTGAAATTCGTGGGCGGCTTTACACGAGCTTCAAATGATTCTTTGCTGTTAGAGAATATTTTTGCTTTATAGAGCGATTTACACGCTCGAAAAAGACATATACATCGTATATACGTGGTTGCGATTTGTGACGGAAGAGAAGTGTTAAGGTTGTACCAGTAGCACTTCCACAATAGGACAAAACTGGATCGTAAAATGTTTCACGTTTGCACTGCCAGCTTTGCGAGAGCGGTTCCTTTCATGTCAAAAAATCGGTTGCGGGCCGCTTGATCCTCAGAGTTTTTTTTATTTTTTATTTTTTTATCTACTTTTTTCGTGTCGCTATTCAAAAGAATCCTCTTTTATATGTACTAGGGAAAGTCGAAAAGTAAAGGGACTTTTACAGTTTATCTTTCCAGGGTTCGGTAATGCTGCTATTATCCAATGCTTAATTAGTGTAGTCGGCAACACTTCTATGCAACGTGCCACTCTTATTCCCGCATTAGTCCTTAGAGTGTAACATACATTAAATAGGGCAACTCCATTATCTGTTTGTACCAAGGAGGAAATGAGGACATCGATTCGCCTTTGTATAGTGTTAAACCTGCAGAAATTATTCGGCGAATGCAAGCGCAGTATGGTGACAGCGGTTTATCGCGAAGCGTCAACTATCAGCTAATAAGATTATGCTAACACTATTCTAGGACATGGACGGTGTAATAGCCATTCCTTTAACCCCAAGAGGCGAAATTGTGAACAATGATGACTATTATGATGTGTTGAAAACTAAATTGAAACCTGCAATCAGATCTAAACTTCGCGGGAAATTGCGAAAAGGTGTCATCCTGAATCAATATAACGTTCGGCTACATTCTGTCCAATGGATGGTTGAAACAATAAAGGAATTAGGATTCGAAGTGCTGGAACACCAGCCATACAGTGCAGCTCTGGCTCCATATGATTTTTATATGTTTGGACCATTGAAGAAAGGTCTAAGGGGAAGAAGATTGGCATTGATGCAGCGCAAAACTGGTTACAAATACAGCCGGAAAAACTATTTTTAGACGGAATCAAGAAACTTGTGAAACATTGAGAAAACATTATTTGTGTTGAATTCCAGGGTAATTATATAGAAAAAAACTGTATGCTGTCATTAGAATAAATGCATATTTTTTTTTCAAATATCCTTCTACTTTTTCACTCTCTCTCTCGTATTTTATTTATCCTTGAAGTTTAAATCATGAATTCAAGGACGCCTTTATATATAATGAATTATTTTCTATTAAGTTTATTATTTATTAATTTTAATTTTCTTGAGTGTTTTGGCAAAACTACAATCATATTATAAGATTAAACTCATATAATATAAGATCAAAATAATTTACATTATGGAAAATTGGACTTTATTACTTTAACATACGAATTCGAGACTATCTACTGAGAAAAATGTTGGAGTCTTCCTCCTTTATATGTTAGCAAAACAAATTCATAAACTTTATACTACCTATAAATAATGTTATTTATCATTCAAAATTGTTCAATATGGTTTTTACAAATTTTACACTTCCACTTGTAATTACTTCTTCAGTCGTAAGCATTCATTAAAAATTTATTCGAAATTTTAATTAATTAAAAATCAAGTTGAGTTTTAATATTTTTCACACTAATTATGAGCATATCAACCCACAAAAACCATTTTGACACAAACATTTTTTTAAAACCCTTTTCAAAGAGTTGTCTTTCATTTACGAACATTTTTAAAACATTAATTTTAACCTTATTTTTTGTAGATGAAAAAAATAGTAAGATAGTAAGATTATGAAAAGTTGATTTAAATATTTCAATAACTCTTGTACGAATAAGAAAAGATTTCAGTGCAGTACTAACTAAACGTATTAAAATAATTTAACTTTAATATATTTTAAAACAGTGGATGACTTTTTTCATCATATTTATTAGTTTGGGTTTGCATAATTTTTGCAAATTCCGTAATGTAATCATTATACATAAAATAAAACAGTTGGTTTAATCAAATCAGACGAATATAAATATAAAAATCAATTCTTAATTATTCTAATGCTACATTGTTTCATACAAGAGGTTCAATTTTTTTTATTATTATTTTTTTTTGTTATGTATATAGTGTAATCAACTACTTTTACCTACGCTTAACTTATGTACATTTTTATGGAAAACCCCATTCAAAAATAGTATGAAGAGAAGTGCAACAAACTTAATAATAGAAGGTGCTGTATTTGACAGTAGAAACACAAATATACAAGCAACGAAATACAGGCGAAGCGTACAGAAATATAGCACTTACTGTAAAATACAGCTCACAAGTAATAAATCGTTATTAATTAACCGCAACAGCACAAAGTGATTAGAGAGAACTCACTGGAGATCAATATTCAAAAGAAAGAAACTTAATTCAACTATAACTCTTCCGGCCCAGCTGCTGGCTATTGTCTATTTCATCACATGACACTTTAGTTTAGTTATATTAACGTCCCGTATGAAGCAACACTAGGGCTATTTTGGGACGGACCTCGTAATTCTGAATTGCGGTCAGATGACGAGGACTACACCTGAGCTGGCACCCCCCTCTCCACACCGCACCACACCAGCGGGAGGACGTTTGGTCATGACGGATTTAACGTGCAACTGACCCCCTTACACGACGGTTCTTAAGTGGAATCAGGTCTCGAACTTGAAGCCCTCCAGTTCCGAAGCCGGGACCTTACCACCAGGCCACCGCGGCCCCCCATCACATGACACAATGAAGGCACGTAGGACTATAAGGAACAAGGACAATGATTTGGCAAAAAATTCTTTATAGATCCATGTTCAATTATTATTATAGGTATATAACTTCTTTTAGGAATATAACTAATATTAAAAAGTATTTATCTTCAAATAATAACACCATTATCTAAAAAACATTTGCAAAATTTTTGTTAAAAATTGTTGAAATTATTTGCTTTAAGATACATTATGCCCGATGGTGCTAAAATTTTTAAAATAAAATAAAGAAAATTTACGACATATTTTTACTGTAAATCTATTTTTCAAAAAGGCCAGCCTAATTTTTGTCATTTTAAACTTATATGAAACATTTTCATTTAAGAGCAAATAAACACGGAATTTCACAAAAATAGTTTTATCACATCATTAAAAATTTATTTCTTTTTTGTAGGAGCTCTTAACTATTAGATATAGAGTAAAGTTTTAAAAAAGAAACATTTATAATTTTAGTTTGTTAACTTGTCAAATAATGATATTGTAAATTATAAACACGAAAAATTCAAAAAAGCTATTAAAGAGAATCCTTTTGAGTAACTTTCATAATAACTGTTACGAATCGGTAATATCCACCTCTCTTGAGTAACTATAATGATATTGTTACGAATCTGTGATAATACTTTTGTGACTTGAAATCACATTCTTATGAAGATAATTTTACAGATATTTCTCAAGCGGTGGCTCAATACAATTATGTTCATGACAGCAAATTTGGTGACCATTTGAAGGCATAAGCATCATCAGAAATAACTTTCGAATGTGTAGGAATTTCAGCGATATATTTATATGGAACCGAGATTCGTAGTATCTTCGTGAACATTCGAGATTCTGCCCTGGAGACTATAAAAAGATGAGACAGATGCAATCAGTTAGTGCAATGAACCCGCATTTTGGAGTTTTCATGATGTAGCGAAGTTTTCTATTCGCAATCTGAGATGAATTGTACTTTGCTGTTATTCTTTTCTCATATACGAAGTGCTTGGGAAAATATTATGATCATTAAAATATTCGATATCGCGATTTTCACAATTTTTCTAGTTTCAGTCTTTCCTGAGTTCTAAAAACAGCTTTTGTCTATATATCTTTCTGTCTGTATATCTGTGAACACAATAATATACAAAATTACTTAACCAGCTGGATGAAAATTGATATAAAGATTTTGCCCCTATTTATAAATTTCTACCACATTTTGAACGATATTCATTAAAAGGAAGTATTTGTGTATGGTTTTTCATGTATATGTGTTAATTACAAAATTTAAAGAATTAGATAGATAGAATTTAGTCTATAGGTTTTATTACCTATAGATTTTTTAAAATCAAATTTTAAACCAAATCTATTAAAGTGTTTATCATCTGGTGATCTGTATGTTTACACGCATGTAAATGCAGTAACTCATAAAAGCAATGATTTAAATCAATGAAACTCGGTATATGATCTTGTGGTTACAAATATTGCCTGCGAAATATTGGTTTCAATCAGTCAGAAAAAAGATGTTCAAAACACAAAATAACACGATTGATCCAATAAAAATGCCAGAATCTCCCAAAAGATATGTATTTCGTATGTATTATTCACCAATGCGCAAAGCATTCACGGCATTGTCTACTGTCCAAAACTTTATATGGTGGGAGAAGGATAAGATACTTATTGGAAAGTATGCGAGAAAGTATCAAAGAGACTACTTCCACTTGTTGAATAAGTGATATGCTATCTGCGTGAGTGCTGTCGATTACTGCCAGTGCTGTCTTTATATCAGCTCCAGCTGTATTTTATCGTTTGCGTTTCGTGTTATTCTTAAGGGATAAAGCGTTATTATCTATGACTGAATTTCTTGAACTTGTCACGATATAACAATCTGACAGATTTTCAGTACCAATATCTTATCGATATTCAAATTCCACTCCAAACTGCGGAGTTTGTTTGAGAATCCATGTTTGAGAATCCATCAATTATGGTTGCTATTATTATTTTTTTATTATATTTATGTTGTCCAGCAGAAGTGGAAAAAAGCAATTAATTTTTTACTACATACACTCCCTTTTTTAGAAATTTAGATCAGGGGTTCTTGGCGAAGTACAATGCCGCGTTTTGTAATACAGCCAATGGATAATTTAAGGCATTTTATTTTAAAGTATTTGATAAATGTTTAGTGACATATTTTTACGAATTTGTAATATTGTGTCTCAATTCAGTAAGTTTCTTGTTGAGGGAGACAGTTATATGGCTGGATTTGATGCAACTTGAACGGAAGCCAGGTCAGTGCTTCCAAGCTTGGTGACAAAATTGGAAATTCCAAAATCTACAAGAATCTCGGTGATTGACCTATTAGAACGTTAGTTAAGCTGGTCTTTCTAAAACCTTCTGAGCCTTGTTGTGGAAACTAATGAAAGAGTTGAGGTCTTTCGGTAACGACCTATAATTGATTTAGTCGAGCACCGAATCAATTTTGTGCTCGAGTTCAATTCAAACGCGTAAATAGCACAGAATTGCAGACGATCGTGAGGCGGGAATATTTGTGCAAAGTCTCTCTTCTGCGGAGTTCTGTATGAGAGTTTTATGCCGATGAATTTTGCTGCTTCTCTGATGCTGTTTATTGTAAATGCTCTTCTTGAGTATACTTCTGCAGTATTTGGTTGTCTGTGTGTTCATGTCTTCGTGTAGAATAAAGCAATCTTCTTTATTATCTAAAGTGCCGGACTGATTATCCACCCATCCAGAGACGTTGATTTTCGGATATTGAATTTTCACTTACAATACTAAATTTTATAACTTTCTTCTCATAATTATTTGGTAATTGAATTTTGTTTAAAGTCTGAGAAAGTCTCGGTTTCAATCCCGGGTTGTTCCATTTTGGAAACTCGATTCCATCTGATATATACTCATCCACGTCATATCTGATATGAAAAGTCGAAAAAATAGAGCGCTGACAGATATGACTCTCTTCAGTTTATCTCAGTTCAAAATATGGCGATCCATTACAGAAAAATACCCCTTTGTTGTAAAAACGCGAACTCATTCCGATAACACTATATAAAATTCCTTAGTGATTTCTACAACTGTGTCGCATGTTTTCATATGGATAAATACAGACTTCCGTTACAGGAACATTCTTTCCTTATCTCCTTTTATTGAAGATATGTTATTTGAGCAAAGTTCGGAATAATTACAACTATGAAATTATGTAAGATATTATTTCATACCAAAATTGATGACATATTAAAGGTGAATCTTTATTTATATTTTCAAGAAATACTGAAATTTAAAATTTTGACACAGTCCCTAACCTCAATAGAGCAATAATTGATCGAATTTCGCTAATTTTCGTAGTCAATTGATTTCGCCTCTTTGAAGGATATTTCACCAAACAGAAAGCTCTAGCAATTTTGTAAAATCCCACATAAAATAATACTTATCTTTAATAGCAAGATGTATTTAATAAAAATTGATTGTCATGACTTTAATAATGCCGTTACTATGGTTATCAAATTCGGGTGAAAGATTGTAATAATTGCAATTTAATTAAGTGAATCAAATCCGATGGACTACATTTTACTGTAACAAAAGAAAAATATTTTAAATTATATTTCACAATAATGCTAGAGTAATCTGTTCCGTTAATATATTTCAAATTGACGAAATCAGTTGAATAGTTTGTGTAGAGGGCTTTGATAAAGTCTGATTTTGCAATATCTCCTAAAATAGAGAGAAAGGTGGTAATATTTAAGGATCATGAACACTAATCAGAAATATATTTACAAAAAGAAATCAAGGATGAAATAATAATAAAAAAGACAGAATTCAAAAGCTTTATCGCAGGTTCTCTCTACGTAGAATATTCAATGGAATTAGGAAATGAAGGATAGAGCTGATATTAAATTAAGAGCCAATTAGTTAAATTTTACAGCTTTTCTTCCTTTACATCCGAAAATATTGTTGCAAAAAATGAATTTTATACCTTTTTAAAAATTAAAAACAATTTTTTAATGAAACTAATTTAACAATCGTGAATTTTTGTTGAATTTCAGCAATTTTTTAAAAAAAGATTTTTCTTAGATTTTCAAAAACAGATGGTTGCTATGAAATTCAAGCCTTTTTGATTATTTCATCAAATTGTTTTGATTGTTTGATTCCTCACACTGCTACAATAGTGTACTAGGAAAGGTTCCTTTCAGCAAATCATTCTGGGCAAGCCCAAAGTCATAGACATATAATATATTCCCAATAATCCCATAGTTAAACAACCTGGAACCTCCGATAATTCAGTGTTTCGGACAATGCAAGTGAGTAATTAAAAAAAAAAAAAAAAAAGAAAAGAAAACGCAAATCACTGCATGTGAATATCAGTGACCTAGGCACGATTGAAGGTTAACGTTTTAAATATTTATTATGTTATTTATAATATTTATTACAAAGTACCTTAGTCTGAAATGCATTTTTTTTTTAAATTTTCACTTTGTTGTTTGAAATGACTGAAAAATGTGAATTTATTGCAATCAGTCTACTAACATTCTACTTGTAAAATGTTAGTAGACTGATTGCAATAAATTCTACCAACATTCTACAAAATAAAGGCGGAAATAAAATTTCTACTTCGGAATTTATAAGTCAAAGACATCGATTTTATACTTTCTCATATATGAATTATAGAGAAAGTGCTGTAATTGTTCAAAAATTCGAACGTGGTGTTTTAACAAATCGCCACGTTTTAGACTTTTCTCAGTTCGAAAAACACATTTTTAAAAAATGTTTGTCTGTGGCGAAGTTTAATTAAAAACACTTTAAGACAGGCGCATGAAATTTGGTATACGGTCTTTAACCAAATTTGTATTGGGTTGGCAACTAAGTAATTGCGGATTTCACTCATAGATGGCTTCAGTTGAATTTTTAGGTTTGCAGACGTAGTACAAATGTAAAACTCATTTTGTTATTTGATAGTTGGCAACTGAGCTGTCAATCAGTAAAAAAAAGTTTTTTGATCGGTTGCGTAGTTTTCCTTTGGCGTTCGTTGAAAAATGGAAAATCAAAAGGAACATTTTCGTCATATTTTGCTTTTTTATTTCCGCAAAGGGAAAAACGCATCGCAAACTCATAAAAAGTTATGTGCTGTTTATGGTGACGAAGCCTTAAAAGAACGGCAGTGTCAAAATTGGTTTGCCAAATTTCGTTCTGGTGATTTTTCACTCAAAGATGAAAAACGTTCTGGTCGTCCAGTTGAAGTTGATGAAGACCTAATCAAAGCAATAATCGATTCGCAGTCAACACGTGAGATTGCAGAGAAGCTTCATGTATCACATACATGCATTGAAAATCATTTAAAACAACTTGGTTATGTTCAAAAACTCGATACATGGGTTCCTCACGAACTGAAAGAAACGCATTTAACGCAACGCATTAACAGCTGCGATTTGCTAAAGAAACGTAATGAAAATGATCCATTTTTAAAACGACTGATAACTGGCGATGAAAAATGGGTTGTTTACAACAATATCAAGCAGAAAAGATCGTGGAGCAGGCCAGGTGAACCAACTCAAACAACATCAAAAGCTGATATTCATCAAAAGAAGGTTTCATTCATCAAAGAAAGTATCAGTTTGGTGGGATTACAAAGGAATTGTCTACTTTGAACTCTTACCACCCAACCGAACGATCAATTCTGATGTCTACATTGAACGACTAACGAAATTAAACAATGCAGTTGAAGAAAAGCGGCCCGAATTGACAAATCGAAAAGATGTTGTATTCCATCATGACAATGCAAAGCCACACACATCTTTGGTCACTCGGCAAAAATTATTGGAGCTTGGTAGGGATGTTTTGCCACATACACCATATAGTCCTGACCTGGCACCATCTGATTACTTTTTGTTTCGATCTTTCCAAAACTCCTTGAATGGTAAAAATTTCAATAATGATGATGATGTCAAATCGTTCCTGATTCAGTTTTTTGCTAATAAAAACCAGAAGTTTTATGAACGTGGGATTATGATGCTTCCTGAAAGATGGCAAAAGGTCATTGATCAAAATGGGCAATACATTACAGAATAAAGTTATTTAGTTCCATGAAAAAATTGTTTTTGATTTTCTAAAAAAAAATCCGCAATTACTTAGTTGCCAACCAAATATATTTCTATCAAATTTTGAGTAAAATCCGTTCAGATAAATCTTTTCTGTCTGGTTGTTCGAATATAAGGTACTACGATAACTATAAAACGTAGTAATTTGAATGGATTAATTTCAGAAGACGGATTTAATATCTATAGCGTAGGCATCTAGCAAAATAACAGTGATCCAACAACAGGTTGACTATCTCTCGGTCTGTGTACTCAGAAAAATGTAAAAGCGCTAACTCAAAAATGCAGTGATTTTAATACATCGGATTTGGTATATGACTTTGTGATTACAAATGCAGTTTCTGTGTCAAACTTTTGTTCCTATCGGTTGGGAAAAACGCGTCTAAAACAAAAATTTAATTTTTAAATATTATTTACATTTGCCAAGGATTGCCACCAAAACACTCACCGAGGTCTATACAATAAAAATACTAAATTCAGACCGAAGGTTAATATTTTTTAACTTTTGTACGCCAAAGCCATGCAAGGCGTTCTCTAGTGTAACACCTTTGTTAGAGAGTATGAGAGAAAATTTTGGGGAAACCACTTCCACTGTTTAATTTAATTTTAACATTGGTAATATCCTTATCACGATTTTATGTTTAAATGAAACACTGAAATTTGAATTTCATAATAAAGATTAAAATACATTGTTGAAGATTTCTTTTAAATTAAAATTTTAAAAATTCGAAAAATTACAGAAAGAATTTGTGTTGGAAATGAAATTGGTATCATTAGTATCGCTGGTAAATAATTTTTTTAAAGTTTTAAAATGGTATAAAACCCCAAAACTTTCTCGATTTTTAATGAACTTTTGGCATTTGAAAAGTTTAAAGTGACTACATGTGCAAATTTCATCAAATTTGAGAATTCCAAAAAGAACGTTACATCGTTTAGTTTACATCGTTGCAGTTAGGCCTAAGAAAAAGCAACAAACTATCTCATATTGGTTTTGAAAAACGCTGTTTGAATTTCCGCACAGTTATTCTTTTAATAATTCAAGGTTGTTGGTTAGAAACGTGAGCGGTATTGTTTACCACGATTGCATATCGTGAGTGAAGATCCAATAAATTAAGTAGATATTGTTTTGATGACATGTTCTTGGCTGAAGATGTATATCCTTTTACTTTCACGTAAATGAGAAGTACAAAGAAATAGTATAGTAATCATGAAAAAATTCTCATAGTCAAAAGAAATAGTCACTCATAATCGGTACGATTGTTTTAAACAACCTTGTAGTAACGTCTTTATGTTCTTAAAAGCTTCTTTTGATGATCAGCTGGCTAGCCGTGAACAGTGGTTAGTTTTAATTTCAGTTAAATCGTTCTGATATAATTTCATATCCATGATTTCGCCAAAATATCAAATATTAAACCGAGTTATTTTGTCTTAAACATGTCCTTGTAATAAATTCTATCAAACTCTACAGAGTAATTACTAAATACTATAAAACTCCAAAAAATAAAAGTTAATTTCTGTCTTTTAATAAAATTATTTATTTTTGTTTCTGTAATCGGCAACTTTTTATTAGTGCAGACGATTTTTTTTTTTTTTTTTTTTTTGTAGAAAGGAAAGAAAGTTTTAGTTTAAAGATGAAAGTAATAATAATAACAATCAAATAACTTTTTGATTGCAGATTTTTTTTTTGCTGTTAATATTTAATTAATTTAAATGCTTCAGTTTTAATAGGACATGTTTAAAGAACAACAAATATTACTAGTTGCAAAAATTTATGATTAATGGCTATGATATTTAATGGATATTAATGCTTGCAAATACCGAATGTCCCAAAAAATGATTGATGAATTTTCAAAATCTTTTTTTTTTAAAAAAAGACGGAATGCTAGAGAAACATTGTGTTAGCAGACTTACAGGGAAATCAGGGAATTTCTTTCTCACCAAATTGCAAATTTAATTAACATTGCAACCAGTAAGTTTCGCTGCATGCGATCTGCAACAGGAGCAGTCAGAGCCGGCCTTCTCTTCAAAGGGGCCTGGGTGCAAGAAGTCATTTGAGGCCTTAATTTTTTGTCAAGAAAAAAAAATCTGAACATATATTATTAACGCATATTAATTTAATGCGTGCTTTTTTCCTCCTAATACATTAATTACTTCAGAAAAATTACAATTTTTTGCAATTTCTTTTTCGATGCTTAACACAGCAAGTGCATTTAAGCATTCTGAACACATGCTTGACCGAAGATAATTATTTATTAATTTTAATTTGCTAAAAGAGCGCTCAGCACTTGTTGTAGTAACTGGCAACGTAAAGAAAAATTCTAACACAGTTAATACATTTAGAAATAACTCATCATAATTATTATTTAATATATATTGCAATATGTCTTGTGCGTTATTTACATCTCTTTCATTCAAAATCAAATCCCGTAACAAACAAATTTCTTGGATTAGGCTTTCATCTATATCTGTGTTATAAAACTTTACAAAGTTTTTGGAATATTTCTCTAATTTATATTTTGTGTCTTGTGACAAAGTCTGACGACACCTTCTACTACGCCAGCTACGCAAACACCTTCAATAGCTCTTAATCTCTCACTTAGAATAAATTTCAATTTTTCTGGCGTCTTTGTGGTTTCTAAGGGTTTAAGACTAAAATCATGTATAAAGCTTAAAGGATAAATATAGGAAGAAGGTATAGAAATTATTTATATCATCATTTTTCAAGATAAGATTTTTCATGTATAAAACAGATTCCTAATTAAAGATAAGTTTAACAGAAAATGGAAAAAGCTACAAAATACTAATTATATTTAATACATTCCATATTATTAAATTTTAACAAAACGAATGATTGCATTTCACTTTCCAGGTTTTGACATTATTTGTGTCACTTGAAGCTTCAATTCAGTAAGTAATTTTATAGTAAGACACAGTAATTAAAGCTTCGGTAAGATTTAAGATTAATGTCCAGTTACTTGCAAAACATGACAAAATCGTGCCAATTTTCTGAAAACTCGTGAAACAGTCAATCAAATAAGAATGGGTTGACTGTGTGCCTAGCCAGGACTTATAATAGTTAAAAAATATAGTTTATACATAATAGTTTAAATATAGTTTTATAGTTTGCATTTATAATAGTTTTTCGAACTATTATAAATGCAAATTCGAACTCCATATTTTTTCGAATAAGCACGTGTTAGATCTCCCAGAATCTCATTTTTTAAAAATAAAATCACGCCTATGAATGAACACAATTATTCAAAAGCGTTTTCAGCTTGATGGATAAAATTTAGTACATCTTCAGAAATTTAGTACTTCAGATTTTTAAATTTCTATCAAATTTTGAACGAAGAGCAGAAGAAATTTACCAATTCAGTGGCCCGAAAGTAATATAACATGATAGCAACAAAACGAAGATAGCTAAATGTGTAATATTTGATGTACAGATTTAACATCTGATGATATCGTGTCCGCGTTACAACGGAAAGAAGAGTCCAGTAGCTTCTGAGGGTAAAGACCCATGAACACCCGAGGGCAGAAGTGTGACTTCCAGCTTATATGAAGATGACGTTCACACACTCGCTTGCACAACCCCTTTTTACAGGGGTGGGGGTGGGGACTCTTTCACACAACTCACAGATAGAACACAAGGGGAAAAACAACCATGTCAGAACCAGGACGCCCAGATTACGGGGAAGAAGCGCTACCCCTAGGCCAGCATGCCGGTGATTTAACATCTGAAGTATTTCAAATTTGGATTGACCGTCTTTCGATCTGCTCGTTCACGAGCGTGTAAATGTAGTAACAGCGACTTAATCTGATAATTGATCTTATCATTAAAATTGTTTGGTATGGAATTTTGAATTTCATTTACTTGACAAATGAGCGTCCAATATGCATATTCGATTTTATTTATTATTATACGAAGCACTAAACGCTCATGTAAGGGATTTTGAAAATTGGTACTCCTTGAATTGATGTTTTTTTCTGCATTAGTTTTGCGTGAATTTTATTTTTCAGCACATTTTTTTTTTATTTTTCAGCATATTTTGAGTTTTTTCACCTTTTCTTTCACTTTTCCTTTATCTTCCACTTCCTTTGTTTAACTAATCACTACACTAATATGAGAGGGCAATTTACCTCAAATACAGTACAGGGCAGAAACTTATTTCTTAACATATTAAGTAAAAAGGAAATTTGTTCTCAAATTTTACTCGATACATTTTTTACAAATTTTAATCCATTTCAATCTCGATCGATAGTATTCGTTTTAAATACCTCATGAAAAATCTAGTTAATATTCGAAAAAATATATAAATTAAAACCCACATAATTTAATTAAATATAAACCCCCTTTTTACCCCTCCCCCTCTAGTATTCTATGCTTGATTATTATATTTATTCCATTATTAACTTAGTACTAATCATTGGTTATATTTCAGTTGTTAATGGATGCAGAAGGTTTCAACAATCACTCGTATTATTGTTGTTAGAAGACATTTTACTGTTTAATGTTAAACAAACGCACAAAATGCAAACAATATAATTGCTGAAACAATGAATTCACCTTCTGCTGCTCTGTTAAGAATCATTTCTCTTTTTGCAACTGATCGTTGTGCGACTTTTTTTTTGCTGAGCTATGCTTGTTACGTTTTGTGAACATTTCAATGAGGCCACGGCCATTGTTGGATGGATCGTTCTATGGACGATCTGGGAACTGTTGAAATATTACATGTTCCCTCACTTACCCTCAATCGGAGATCTGTTTTTCGATACCGGTTTGGATCAAGATGTTGATACACCATCTGATCCACCTGCGACTAGAGTAGAATCCGTCCCAGTGGTTCGCTCCTAGACGGTATTTAGGATTTGTCAGGCTTTAGAACTCCCGGCGAAACTTGCTCCATCTGCAATCCAGAAGTCTGATATCCCTGCTGTAGAATCCTATACGGTCTACAAGCTGTGTTCTGCTCTGGGTTTGCCTGCACGGATGTCTCCTGTCGGAGTGCCAGTTGTAGAATCCTTTGCGATCTACCAGTTCTGCTTAGCCTTGGATATTCCAGTGAGATACCGGTCGCAGAAGAACGCAGTTTAACATCAAAACTGTCGTCGGCTGCCCGATGCAGTTTTCAGATCAGAACTGTCTTCGGATGCAGCGATGGAGGGTGGGTGGTCGGGGAGCAAAAGTAGCCCATCTCCACGTGGTGTTCCCTGGGCAACGGTGCAGTTCTTTGGAACTGCATCGGTTAAGAGGCTACTCAAGTATGAAAGAAATAAAGAACTTTTTATTTAATTTGACAAAACTACACATCTAATTTTTGATTTTGCATTTTAATGCCTCAATATTTCATTACAAGCATCAAATTCAGAGCATGTAGAACGCGTATTTATAATAGTAACAACTGCAATATTATACGTAATATGCAATAGATATACGTAAAAATTATATATTTTTTATCTTAAAAAAATAAAAAGGAATTTAAAATATGTATTTTCCAAAGAATTGTTGTAGATCTCACACATACAGAAAATCAGTAGCGTTGACAATCATAAATCTGATGGAGGAATCTTATAATGATTTGAATTTGAAAAATTATTGTGAAAAAAATTTACAAATTCATAACATAATTCGTCGCCATATATTTATAGCCGTTTATGACATAGCAGATTAAAGGTCTTATGGTCAGAGCCGGCCTTCTCTTCAAAGGAGCCTGGGTGCAAGAAGTCATTTTTGACCCTAATTTTTTGTCAAGCAAAAAAAAAAAAAAAAAAAAAAAAATCTGAACATTTATTATTAATGCATATTTATTTAATGCGTGATTTTTTTTTTTTTTTTTTTTTTTTTTTTTGCTAATACATCAATTACTTCCGAAAAATTACAATTTGTTTTTCGACGCTTAATACAGCAACTGCATTTAAGCTTTCTGAACACGTGCTTGGCCGAAGACAATTCTTTATTAATATTAATTTGCAGAAAGAGCGCTCAGCACCTGCTGTAGTAACTGGCAACGTAAAGAAGTGTTTTAACGTAGTTAATACATTTAGAAATAACTCATTATAATTATTATTTAGTATGCATTGCAATATGTCTTGTGCGTTATTTACATCTGTTTCATTCAAAATCAAATTTCTTTGATTAGGTTTTCATCTACATCTGTGTTATAAAACTTTACAAAGTTTTTGGAGCATTTCTCGAATTTATATTTTTCTTAAGTTGTTATATCAGTGATTAATTTGAAATCAGAAATACTATTTGGTATACTTTTAAACCCATTCTCCATTTGTACAATTACAGTGCTAAAAAGTAACATCTAAATTCTTCTACTGGGACTCTACTACTACTTTTTTTATAACTTCGGAACATAATCTTTTCCTTTTTCGAATTTGTTTTTCAGGAAAATGTTCAAATTATGTGCTAGCACTTTTGCTTCGTCGAAAAATGTATTAAAGTTTGTTCTTAAATTTTAGATTTCAGTTTTAATTTTACTGACAATATTGAAAGCCGAGTCAAGAACAATTGTTTTTGCTTGAAATAGTTTATTGATAGTGTTAATTTTGGAAAATATTGCAAACAATACTATTAAACATAAAATAAATGACATTCCGTGCATCTAATAAACTTTTAGCGTCGGATACCGCTATATTATCGTTACTTACATCATTTAAACATCGATAAAAAACCGTTACAAGTTCCTTCAAACTGTGTATACACTGCTTTCACCTAATCTATTTTGGCCGGCGTCCTGGCATAGGGGTAGCGCGTCTTCCCCGTGATCTGGGCGTCCCGGTTTGGGCATGGTTGTTCTTCTGTTGTTCTATCTGTGAGATGTGTGAATGTGCCCTCCTGTAAAAAGGGGTTGTGCAAGCGAATGAGTGATGCGTGAGTAGCAAAGTCGTACTCTTGGCCCTAGTTGGCGCTGCTATAAAAAATAAGAGACGTCCCCCTCAGGCTTAAATCGCTGTCTTCGTAACAGCGGGCTTGTCAGTGGCAAGTGCCATAAGAAACAAACAAACAATCTATTTTGACTTCTCAACGAGTGTCACATAATGGTTTAAGAGTAATGTTTAAATGTTTTGCAGAATTTCTCATCTTATTCAAATTGCAGAAAATAAGCAATATAAGCGTTGTAATATCTCAAAAAGTTTTTTACTATATATACTGCTTCAACGGCATCACAAATTAATAAAAGGAATGTGAGAGGCAAGAAGCATAAATTGCATGCGGGTTTAGAGAAAGTATTCTAGATTGCACTCCTTTATATTTCCCTTTCATGTGACTACCGTTGTCATATGCTTGCTCTCTACAATTCATAATATCTAAAACAAGCTCAGTAAATCTTTTCAATAGAATTCTTTTTAGTCCTTCTCCAGTCATATCAGTTACTTCAATAAACCCTATAAATGACTCGTTTATAGTTAAACTTTTCTCTTCAAATTTTACATACCTAATAATGATTGAAGTTTGTTCCTGATGGGAAATATCAGGAGTACAATCCCTTCGAATACTAAAGTACGTGGTTGCTTTTATATCATGTTTAATTTTGTTAAGGACTTCATTTCCTAATGCAGAGATAATTTGTTCTTTTGAACTATGTGCTAAATGATGCACGATTCTATTTTTCGAATTTATTATTTTGTTTATATGATCCGTAGCACAGGGTCTATTTACTTAATTCGATCAAACATAAAAAATTCCATTATTAGGCTATCCTTTTATTTCGCGATTTCCTCGAAGTGGAAGATTAAACAATAGAATCATTTAACTTGATTTGTTTACCAATAGTTGAAAGTAAATTTAATCGTTTTAGCAATTTTTCCCAAGCAATAAACGATTTAAAATGACAACTAGAACGCTCATGATCTTGGATTACAGTTGACAGCTTTCTCCAGTTATTATAGCTACCTATAA
The DNA here is from genome assembly GCF_947563725.1 of Argiope bruennichi. Taxonomy (NCBI): domain Eukaryota; kingdom Metazoa; phylum Arthropoda; class Arachnida; order Araneae; family Araneidae; genus Argiope; species Argiope bruennichi. The sequence continues at coordinate 91,185,760 of NC_079161.1, forward strand.
ATCGTGTAGTTTGGTCATTTCTTCTTTTGGAAAACAGTATACAACAAAAACAAAATACGGTGTCGTGTTTTTGAATAAATTAACCATCTGCGAAGTTGGGTTTCACCATTTGGCACTTTTTTAAAATAGTACGTAGTGGAAAATGATCTACCTTCAGCATTTTTAGCAAAAAATCCCTTTTGTTGTACAGATCTGCTTTAACACAAAACATTCTAAATTTATCTGTTATAATACTTGGTCATAAATCAGGATCATTTATACTCTCTTGATCGTATTTGTTATTCTTATTTCCATGATTATTTTCTGATCCGGTCATATTTGTATAAACACACGGTTCTTCAACAAATTTCACTGTTTCTACATTTTCGTTTCAAGAGTGTTTAGTTGGAGTAGAAATTCCTTCCCCAGTTGAAATTTGAATTATAATTTCTGAAGTAGAAGCAATTTCTTTTCCAGAATTATTTCGAAGCCAAGAAAAGTAATCTATCTACTTGTGACTTCTTGTGAAGTTTAGTTTTTCTTCTTTTTTCTTTTCTGATAATTTTCTTTTTTGACACGCTGAGTGATATTTTATTGGCATGGACAGGGTTATATCTAATAGTATTAAGCAGTTTATAGAATGAATTATCAAATTAATATATGCTGTACTATACGCTATTACCTAGTATATGAGATAAGTGACTGTAAATCCACTTACCTCATATTAATAATATTTGCACATTTGCACTAGACTATAATATATACGGTAAACTTCGTATATTTTCAAATCCGCCGACTGCTCCGTTTAAACTTCTTCCTTAATTCTTCTTATTCCGGTCGTGGCCGGTGAAGAAGTAATGAAGTGTGCATTGCCAGGAGTTGATCGTTTAATTTATCTTCGTTTTACTTTTTGTTTCAACAACTTACTATAAACAAATACGCACAGATGTATACATAAAATATATTACATTCGATGTACAAAAAAAGTAGGTAGTTGATTATTTACAAGTCCATTTGAACCCAGCCTCATCCTCGACTTCTGGGAGTCGCATGCGTCCAGAAGTCGCGCCACTCTGTCTTAACATGTCTGAAGGGGGATCTTCTTATTCATAAGTGAACCCCCCCCCCCCATTTTATAGCTATCACTGCGATCGTTGCCCAATAACAGCGTAAGTCGAAGCTCAGCCAGCCACGCTGAAACAAACGTATACTTTCAGTAAGTGTAAACGCTATTATTGTCCAGAACACTATTTTAATTCTTGATCACAGCGGGGCCCCTCAATCGTGGAGCACCAGTGCAAAGCATCCACTGCACTCCCCAGATATCCTGGGTGTACTTAAAACGAAACACATTCGCATTCTATATTGCGCTACGTTGTTGCTTCAAATGGGGGTTACATCAAAAATATCGGTTTTTTTTTTTTTTTTTTTTTTTTTTGTAACAGTCCTTGCAACATTTTCATGTCGGCTTTTTTTCCCTATTTTGAAGGTGCCATCTATCGGTAGCAATGTTAAATATATTTGCATTTTGGTGGAATAAATTTCCCTGATTTACCAAGGTAAAGTAGTAAACGATACATTTCCGTCGCACTCCGTTAATTTGATTGATATTTAAAATCTGTCAGTCGTTTTGGAATACCTAGCTTCTACCTACGCATAGTCAATCCACGATGAGGTGGTGCAAAAGAATGTTACAAGTAAATTTGTAAAATAATTCGATGAAATCAATTATTTTTGCATATTCTTTTGATAATATACTACGAATTAAGTGGCTGCAGATAATAACGTAAAAAAAAACAAAACAAAAAAAAAACACGCAAGTTACTGTAAATTAGCAGTACCCACCCGACACTGCCCATGACATGGCGAATGTTTGCAAAATCAAAATCAGAACCTAAAAATACCTAAAAATAAAGCTATAAAACAAAATAAAAACAACTTTTTTATATGTTTTTAAAGAAACCTAAAAAAGAATTCACCAACCCCAAACACTGGATTGATTTCAAAAGGTTTAATATATGAAAGTTTAGGACTTCTAGACACATCATTAGTGACCACTTGCCCCTCAACGCTCTCCATTTTCCAGATAAATCGAAAAAAAAATCTATCTCCATTTATAATTTCCAGGTGGAGAAACATTGAGTGAGTTCCTGAAAGCCATTGCACCAATTGAGAAATTCGTTGTTTCTTATCAGTGCTTACGTCTTATCATCAGATACGTTACGAATGTTCTACCGCCTATCTCATGAGAGTTATGCATAATATAAAATATATTTTACCGTTTGTAGAACCAATTTTTTTTATTCTAAAATGTTATGCTGTTATTTGGTTATTATTAAGCCAGGCCCTTTGAACAGACGTTTCGTTAGAGCTAAATTTCGCAAATGAATGCATCCTAGCTTTAAACTCAATTTATATTTGAAATTATTTTAATTCAATTTATTTTCCTAATTAAAAACCAAAAACAAAATTCGTGTAATTCGTTTTGTTCCACACTTTCTGCAAAGTCATATACATACAAAAAGCAAATTTGCAACTTGTTGCCAAACAGCAATTAATAAATTTGGTAAGATTTTGTGTTCCACATGAGTAATTTTTTATATAAATTTCACGATTCATGCTTTTCCAATTTGGCAACATGCCAAATCAATGAAGAAACAAAATTTCACCGGGGAAAAGCCTTGGTTCTTTACTGACCGAATCAGCAAAAAAAAAAAAAAAAAAAAAAAAATGGGGGCTTATCTAGTAAATAATTACTTAAAAATCAATCAATAAAGTTATTTTAATTATTCTTGATTTAAACTAGAAATAAATTCTCGAATAATCGCCTAAAGTATTATAAAGTTAATGGAAAATGAAGGTCAAATGAAATTTTGGTGATTAATTTTAAAAAGTGAAGAAAAAGTGATTAATTTCTAAAAATTTCTTAAAGTATCAATAAATTGTGTCAAAGGATCAAAATAATTTCTCGAATTAAAATTGTTTGCTATTTTTGTAGATGAAAAGATTTTTTTTCTTCGATCATTAGAAGCCATAGTATGAAGAAATACTTGCGAAAAATCATCCAAAAAAGCAAACATTAAAAAAAAGTAAATACAAAATTTTCTAAACTAAAATTTTAGAATTCAGCCCAAATTTCATGGTTGTATTTAAAAAAATAAATAAACCTGGCCAAATTTCCTGGCTACAACACACACACAGATTAAATACTTATTTTTATTAGTGCGTGGAGACATTAACATTCGGCCGAATTGCAAATACTCTAGATTTTAATATTTAAAGAAGTTTCTGAACAGGTATAGTGGTGAAAGTATTGAATTTTCGCGCTGGGCAATACTATAATACCAAAAATGATATCGTATATCCAGCTAGTGTCGAGAATATATTTGCAAACTTTTAAATTCTTAAACACTTTCAAAGCAATAATTCTGATATGAATTGAACTGCAATGTCAAACGATGGAAAATGGCTTACTTTTATAATCATATGCTGACAGATTGTAATCCTAAAACAGAATTGATTATTTCAGCAAGATTGAGTGGTATCGCATCGAGCCAAATTGACGGAGCTTTGGCTCCTTAACAATTGTCCATATTTTACAAAGCAAAAAATTTTGATCTTTCTCTTTACTAGATTTAAGTACTTTAGAGATTTGCATTTTGGGGATTTTAGATGATAATTCCTTTTACTACTAAAATTCCTTTTTTAGAATGAATTTTCCTTTTATAGAAATTCCTTTTTTTAGAATAAATTTCCCTTCTATAGAAATTTATTTTATAGAATTGCTTTTATAGAAATTCCTCTTTTAGGGAAAATTTTCCTTTTATTGAAATTTATTTTATTGAATTCCTTTTATAGAAATTCCTTTTTAGAGTAAATTTTCCTTTTATAGAAATTCATTTTATAGAATTCATTTTATAGAAATTTATTTTATAGAAATTCATTTTATAGAATTCATTTTATAGAAATTTATTTTATAGAATTCCTTTTATAGAAATTCATTTTATAGAATACCTTTTATAGAATTTCTTTTATAGAAATTCCTTTTTAGAGTAAATTTTCCTTTTATAGAAATTCATTTTATAGAATTCATTTTATAGAATTCATTTTATAGAAATTTATTTTATAGAAATTCATTTTATAGAATTCATTTTATATAAATTTATTTTATAGAATTCCTTTTATAGAAATTCATTTTATAGAATACCTTTTATAGAATTTCTTTTATAGAAATTCCTTTTTTAGAGTAAATTTTCCTTTTATAGAAATTTATTTTAGAAATTTCCTTTTATAGAAATTTATTTTAGAAATTTCCTTTTATAGAAATTCCTTTTTTTCAGAATAAATTTTCCTTTTACAGAAATTACTTTTTTTAGAATAAATTTTAAAAATTTAAATTTATAGAAATTCCTTCTTTAGAATAAATTTTCCTTTTATAGAAATTCCTTTTTTTAAGAATAGATTTTCCTTACATAGAAATTCCTTTTTTTAGAATAAATTTTCCTTTTCTAGAAATTTCCTTTCATAGCAAAAAATGTTGACTATATTAAAGCTTTCATCTGCTTGAATGAGATAAATCATTTTTTATTAATTCCCACAAATATTCGACAGTGACATAAAAAATTATGTTTGATTATCAAAAACGATGAATGGCGATTCGAATAAAATTATTTCAAGGTGAACAATTATTTATGATCTTCATCATATTGGCGTCTTTATCATTTCCTCTTTTATATCTGTAAAATAAAATTTCTCAATATTTGGAACAATCTTATAATTGTGTTATGATTTTAAGAATACGTTTTAAACTAATTAAAACAATTCTTTTTTTTTAACCTTGAAACGATGCGTCCTGTTACAATTTCCTCTGACCTTGTCTCTCTAATAACATCGAAGAAAAATTAAATTATACGTTTGATTCTATGTTTTGAAATTCTATGTTTATGCAGACGATTTGAAAACATCTGGAAACTATTCCACACGTGCTCCTCAACAAAGAGGAAAACCCTCTGCATCAAAATTCTATTTTTTTTCTTCATCCTTTCTCTTTCGGCCAGCTGTTTGGCAACAAACGATTAACTAAAACTCGTTCCACAACTTACCTCTCAACTCCACTCTGCCGAGCGTGTGTGCACAAGTCAATGTCAGGGCCATTAAGACGTTATTATCACTTTCTCCCACACATACGAGCGTTTCAAACTCGTTCCTGCTCACAGACGACGCCCTGGATAAGTTTGAAGTGTTTTTGAAATTCCAAAAGTGACGTTGTGTCAGAGGATGACTTGCTTTATTTTAGTTAATAGAAAACCTCAAAATATACCCGTAACCATCACATGTTTCGGGTGCTTTGTTATTTCGAAATGAATGAAATTTTTATCCAGATTCAAGGCCGCAATCAATGGGTTTTTCCATAGGTGGGTCCTCATATGAGATGTCTAGACTTATCTGTTCAGACCACAAATAAGGAAATCAGATTTTGAAGTAGCATAATCAATGACAGAGTATTTTTCTATTAGAATCATCAATGATTATAAGCAAAAATATTTCAAGATGTCATTTTGGCTAAAAATATTTCATTCAAGTATTAATGATTAATATAATTAACTTTTTTGTTTATCACGGATTTTTATGCTTATTTCACACCATATAAAGAGTAAACTGAAAAATTTTCTTTCTGATTCTATAATATATATAGCCATAAACTGTAAAAAATGTTAAACTGTAAAAATTAACCAACAAGGGAAGTCTCCCAAAAACTTTCTCGCATACTCTATAGTAAAGTTTATTCCATAGAGCACATTGTATTGCATTGGTGTAAATTAATTACGAAATATTAACTTTCGGCATGAATTTAGCATTTTTGCTGTACCTATCGAGTTTTCCTTGGCAACTATTATGGCGATAAATCCCTGGCATGCGGTTAATAGTATCTGAAAATCGAATTTGTGATTTAGAAGGGTTTTTTCCTACCGATAGAAACAAAAAATTTTCAAGTTTGCAATCTGCAAGTTTGTGTAAAGACCGTATACCGAATTTCAGCAATCTAGTTCAAAGCGTTTCTGAGTTATTTTGTCCCAGACAGGCGAACCTTTTCCAAAAATGTGTCTTTCGAACTCAGACTGATCTGAAAAGGGAAGATTCCTCAGAATCTCGAATTCGAATTCTTTGCCGATTACTTTACTTTCTCTATGCTATGTACAGGAGAAAATAAAAAATAATAAAAATAAAATAGTTTAATCACTATTTTTTAGCGTAATAAAAAGCAGAAAATAATAGTTTCTTAACGGAAACCAAGAAATACTATGAATAAATTATGACATAATAAGGGAGTGGAGCCAAGGTGTGCAAAGTTGCTTTTTTCTACACCCTCGAATTTAGGTTTAATCCCCTCCCTCGGCATATAAATGATAGATCTTAAGTAAAGCCATGCATACCTTGTTGATGTTGTTGTTATTTCTTATGGCATTTGCCACGGACAAGCCCGCTGTTACGAAGACAGCGATTTAAGCCGGTGGGAGAGCGTCTCTTGTTTTTATATTAGCGCCAACTAGGACCAAGAGTACGACTTTGCTATTCACGCACCACTCATTCGTTTGCACAACTCCTTTTTACAGGAGGGCACATTCACACATCTCGCAGAGAGAACAACGGAAGAACAACCATGCCCAAACCGGGACGCCCAGATCACGGGGAAGACGCGCTACCCCTATGCCAGGACGCCGGCATGTATACCTTGCATGGCATTGGTGAACGATAGTTATGAAATAAAGATCACTCGTATAAATCTTATTTTTTACTTAATCTGGATTATATGAATTTTGAACGCCTTTTAGCCAACTGAATAAAACCAAACTTTGACACGAAATTACCGTTGCAGTCACAAAATAACACAAAGAATTTCGTTGATTTAAGTTCATTCCATTTATGAGTTTTTGCTTTTACATACAATGAGAAAGCTCATGCCAACAGACGGTCAACCCTGTGACAGATTTGGCCGAAATTTGATAAGAATCTATATTTTAGATGCAAAATATATGTAATAAATTTTATCTACCTAAATCTGTGCTTTTCTGTGTTAATCGAACAACCAGACAGACAAATTTTGTTTAAAATTTGATAGAAATCTACAAATTTAATCTTGATTCCATATAGCGAATTTCAGCCGTATACCAAATATTCCATATAAAGAATTTTAGCCGTATACTAAATATTCCATGTACCAAATTTCAGCAGTATACTATATATTCCATGTACCGAATTTCAGGCGTATACCAAATATTCCATATAAAGAATTTCAGCCGTATACCAAATATTCCATGTACCGAATTTCAGCCGTATATCAAATATTCCATATAAAGAATTTTAGCCGTATACCAAATATTCCATGTACCGAATTTTAGCCGTATACCAAATATTCCATGTACCGAATTTCAGCCGTATACCAAATATTCCATATAAAGAATTTTAGCCGTATACCAAATATTCCATGTACCGAATTTTAGCCGTATACCAAATATTCCATGTACCGAATTTCAGCTGTATACCAAATATTCCATATAAAGAATTTTAGTCGTATACCAAATATTCCATATAAAGAATTTTAGCCGTATACCAAATATTCCATGTACCGAATTTCAGCCGTATACCAAATATTCCATATAAAGAATTTTAGTCGTATACCAAATATTCCATATAAAGAATTTTAGCCGTATACCAAATATTCCATGTACCGAATTTCAGCCGTATACCAAATATTCCATATAAAGAATTTTAGCCGTATACCAAATATTCCATGTACCGAATTTCAGCCGTATACCAAATATTCCATATAAAGAATTTTAGCCGTATACCAAATATTCCATGTACCGAATTTCAGCCGTATACCAAATATTCCATATAAAGAATTTTAGCCGTATACCAAATATTCCATGTACCGAATTTCAGCCGTATACCAAATATTCCATATAAAGAATTTTAGCCGTATACCAAATATTCCATGTACCGAATTTCAGCCGTATACCAAATATTCCATATAAAGAATTTTAGCCGTATACCAAATATTTCATATACCGAATTTTTGAGTTACCGTGCTCACAGATTGACTGATTGATAGACAGACGAACATAATGCCAAAAGTGTCTCGGCTTCAGGGAGAATTGAAACATGAATATTTCGAGTCTGAATTTTTTTCGTCGATTACAATACTTTTGTACTATGTATGCGAGAAAGTTAACAACTAGAAGAACTGAAAGATAAAATGTTGACAAAATCCGTCAACTGTATGGACTGACCAATCTGTCTTTTGTAATTTTACAGCATGTTAACAAGTAAAATGTTTCGACCTCTTCGGAAAATGCGTATCTAAATTGTCATATATATAAATAAATTGTAGTTTTGTGTTCGACTTTTGTGTCGATCGAAACGGACCTTCAAACTGCGTATGCAGTTTCCTTTGCTATATTACGAAGCACAAAACTCTCAAGCGCTACTTTATTCAAGATCTAATTTCATATAAGGGGTTGAAGATAAATCCTTTATTACAGTATAAGTGAGAAGATTTTAGTAGGGCCCAGATTTTTAATTCCTTTTAAAAATGTGATATTTAATCATTTTATTTAAACAATTATATTTTGCTTTTTAGTCTTGTGAGTATGCAATTTTGCAATTGATTTTAAACTAACTTTTCGACGAGCTACACCCGATGGCAAAATTTGTGCCGAACAGTTGAGTTAATATTGCATTGTTATCCAGTACTGAGATATGTTTAAAGTTTAAAGTCTCAATGGAAAGTTAGTTTAAAATCAATTGCAAAATGTTTACAAAAAAGACAGAGAATAAAGTTAATAAAAATGTGTTTAAAACAACTATGAATTCAAAATATGCAACCTTATTCTAATAACACCTTCATTAATTAATATTTGCAATTTAATGCTTTAAAGTTTAGAAGCAAATATCGGTATTTTATAATAAAATATTATTAAGATTGTAATTATGTTAAAAAAAGTTTTGTCATTTTTTTAAAAATATTTTGTTTAAAATTACACCTAGTTCTTAAGCGTGTATTTTCTTAATTAAAAATATACAAAAGCCAACTCTTAAAAAAATCGACTTTTATATAGAAATAAAATCGATAAATCAATATTAACGTCTATCGATATTAAAGTCTATAAAGTTCTGATATTTTGTTTAAATTACTTCTAATTTTTAAGGGCGTATTTTTTCAAGAGGCCAACTCTTTTACAAAGCTTATAAAAAATCGATATTAAAGTCTATCGATACTAAAGTCTATAAAGGTTTGATATATTTTTTTTTTAAATTACTCCTAACTTTTGAGTATATGTTTTTTTTATCTGTGATTACAGAAACTAACTCTTTTGAAAAGTCAATAAAAAATCGATAAATCGATGTTAAAGTAAAATAAATTACTTTTACAATCTTACAAGCCGGTGAAAAGGAACTCTAAGACTTACGATTACATTGTCGGAAGGCCCTTGGAAAATTGAACCCGATTCTGCTTCTTAATTGATACTTATATCAAACCATTTAAGGATTTTTTGTTGGACAGCAGGGAAACGAAATTACTTTTAATCCTACGTCATAAAATTGTTATCCTCGGGTAGACGAATATAAGAATTTCGAGGCAAGAGCCCTCCCATACATCTTTGTATTGTTGTGACACAATGAAAGAAATATTCAAACGACATCTCACTTCAACTACAAAAATGTAAGGGCATATAGAGGTCATTTCAAGGTTAAATATATATGAAGAGGATCTTACTGCAAAAAGGGTGAACAAAATTGGAATTTACGGTGGTCATCTGACCATGAAAGCGAAAGTTCTGTGCAGGTTTTCTGCTTAGTTAAATAATTTATCTCTGTTCCGTTTAAAAATATATGTTTGGCAATAATTTTTATTAAATATATTTATGATGCAATAGTTTTTTATATCATTTATTTGCTACTGAAATGCCCAATATTGTGTTTATTTGAGGATGTATCTTTTATAGTATAACCGTTTATTTTTTTAAAAAAATTAATATATTTCAGAAATATTTAATTTTCAAAACTTGTTAGAGAGAGGAGTTTTCTTTTTCAAATTTAATTAAAATATCTTATGTTTGTATAACATTTATATAACTTTGTGAACTTCCAAACATGATTTTAAAAGGTTGCGAAATATTATAAAAATGCAGACGATAAAATAAATAATGCTTTTTAGACATATTAAGATTCTGGTGCTGCTATGTTTCGTACTAGAAATCCGAATATTTTATTTATTTATTTATTTTTGTACAAATAGACTATATGTGAAATGAAATAAAAATTTTCTCCTAAATGACATTAAAATAAATAGATTAATAAATTCTCGTGGTGGATTAATCTGTTAGCTGCTAGAATTACGAGATATGAGATAATGAGATAATTTTGCGAAAGTATGTATATAACAATGAAAATAGTTTCTAAATACATATAACGCTGGTTTATTTAGTAAAAATTAATTTAATCTTAGACATAATTCTCTAAATAGTTCTCTATCTCTCTATCTTTAATTCTCTATCTCTTTAATAGTTCTATATTTTTCAGTAGTCGAAAAATATTTCCCGTGTTTTTTTGTTTTTTTTTAATAATAACTGATTTTTACTTTATCGTATACGTAGTAGAGAGAAAGTATAATAATCTGCAGAAGAATTCGAGCTCGAGATTTTGACAAATCTTAATTTTTTTAGACCTCTCTGAGTTCAAAAAAATTATTTTTGGAAACTGTTTGTCTATGACAAAGATAACTTTAAAAAACTTTGAGTTAGAGGGATGTCATTTGGTACAAGGTCTTTATATCATTTTTTTTCTGTCAAATTACCAGCAAAATCCACTAAGAAGAAGTCTGGCTGTTCGAATATAATTTAAATCTATAACTACAAAATAAAGAGAGCTAAATATATAAAATTCGATAGAGTTAACATCTATATTCTAGACACGTATCAAATTTAGAAATCGAATCAACAAGTGTTGATGTCTGTTGGTCTGTACGTTCAGAAACTTGTATACGTAATGACTTCAGTATATGAAATTCGGTATGGGATTTTATGATTATAAGTGTAGTTTTGCGTTACATTTTAATTTCAGTCACTTGGGAAAAATGTGTCTAAAACACGAATTCGATTTTCGAATGCTATTAACAGCATGCCAAGGATTAATCGCCAAATAACTCCCCAAAGGTGACACAACAGATTTAGTAAAAATGCTAAATTTACACAAGAAGTTAATTTTTCGTAATTATTTTACGCCAATACCATGCAAGGCGTTCTTTGATATAACACCTTCATTAGAGTGTATGCGAGAAAGTTTTGAGAGACCTCTCTCGTTGGTTTATTATTATGAATTGAATAATTGTTTCAGCTAAAAATTTTAAGCTAATCTTGGCAATAAAAACCATGGAAAATATAAAGATCAAAGATGGAAGTTTGATTAGATTATATTTATGTTAAACATAAGGATTTCAGTCAGATTCAGACTTTATATTAAACCGAGAAAGGGCAATTTTTCTTTCATAGTGTAAGGCAATTACATTAAAATGAATGAATCGATAAAAGTGTTCTATATTTTAATTTCTTGTATATAAACATTGTATGGCACGTTTTGGGCTTCAAAGTGTTATATAGAACTGAGAATTTGAATTTCTTCTTTTTCCACCAACTGGGTTTGGGCAGATAATGTTAAATTTAAATTATATTGATGTACTAAAATGTCTTATTTTCATGAATTATTATTTCGAATGGGTTTTCTTGATGCACTAGATTTTGATATAATAATGACGATATGCCGAAATTCCGACCGTCTACTTTACCACGATTTAAATCAGCACGTTTAAGCGCCTAAGGATGATTAAAACACATAGCACATGTTAATGTATTTCGTCCAAAAATTTAAAGCATATTTACAATTTTAGTGTTAAAATAACAAATAAAATTTCATTCACTTAGATAATTTTCATTTTGAGTTTTCTGTTTTTTAGATTGACGGAAATACAATAGATAGACAATTAGATAGACGGATTTGAAAATCTAAAATGTGTTAATTCATCTTCTCCATTTTTTAAAAAAATAATAATCTTTTCTTTTCGTATATTGGAATTTAAAAATAACTTCTGAGGAAATTCTAACAGTTTCCATCAAACGATGACAACGTAACAGCCACTACAACAAAAATGTTTCTTAGCTCACATTTGAACTCAGCTTTTTGATTTGTTTATTGTTCAATAGAACAATAAAAATAAAATAGGAAACAATTTAAATAAACAAAAATGTAATAGTATTGCCTTCTACATCATGTCAGATACTCGAATGAATAGTGAAGATGAATCAAAGTGAGTTCTTTTTCAGATTTAGATGAATATAAGAGAAAAAGCTGAAAACGGTTTGTGGTAAATTGGATATTTATTAATATTCGTATTATAGAAATTAGGAGATAATATTATATAAAATATTTAGAAACGTTTAAATGAGGTGAGAAAAGTATTTGTGAATTCATGGAATTTCATGAAGTATTTATGAAGGAGTATAGTTGGGAAGACAGTAACGAAGATATAATCACAAACTACCCTGAAAAATACTTTTGTGGAAAACCTATATCACTTGATTTGCATAATTGAAAAGATTGATAATGTCTAGTCGTGTTCTTCCCATGTCAAACAAGGACAACAGATAAAAGCCTATGTCATTAAATTTGCATAATTGTAAAGATTGTTAATATCTAGTCATGTTCTTTTCATATCAAACGAGAGCAACAGAAAAAAGCATACGTCATTAAATTTGCATAATTGTAAAGATTGATAATGTCTAGTGATGTTCTTTCCATGTCAAATGAGGGCAACAGAAAAAAGCTACAGAAAAAGCTTTGCATAATTTAAAAGATTGATAATGTCTAGCCTTGTTCTTCCCATGTCAAACAAGGACCACAGATAAAAGCCTATGTCATTGAATTTGCATAATTGTAAAGATTGTTAATATCTAGTCATGTTCTTCACATGTCAAATGAGGGCAACAGAAAAAAGCATACGTCATTAAATTTGCATAATTGTAAAGATTGATAATGTCTCGTGATGTTCTTCACATGTCAAACGAGGACAACAGAATAAAGCCTACGTCATTAAATTTGCATAATTGTAAAGATTGATAATGTCTCGTGATGTTCTTCACATGTCAAACGAGGACAACAGAATAAAGCCTACGTCATGAAATTTGCATAATTGTAAAGATTGATAATGTCTCGTGATGTTCTTCACATGTCAAACGAGGACAACAGAATAAAGCCTACGTCATGAAATTTGCATAATTGTAAAGATTGATAATGTCTCGTGATGTTCTTCACATGTCAAACGAGGACAACCGAATAAAGCCTACGTCATTAAATTTGCATAATTGTAAAGATTGATAATGTCTCGTGATGTTCTTCACATGTCAAACGAGGACAACAGAAAAAAGCCTACGTCATTAAATTTGCATAATTGTAAAGATTGATAATGTCTCGTGATGTTCTTCACATGTCAAACGAGGACAACAGAATAAAGCCTACGTCATTAAATTTGCATAATTGTAAAGATTGATAATGTCTACTAAACGCAAAACACGAATTTTTTACGAAACGCAAAATTTCCATGTGCGGAGCTCTGAAAATGGAAATCTTAGCACTTGTGGCGTTAATGGCAGTAACTGCGGTCAAAATTTATTTATGAAAGGAAAGGAGGTGACTGTTCTAACAGAAAGTGTGCTAGAAAGTTTCGAAGAGATCACTTCAGTTAATTATTATAGTAATATTATTTAATCGAAAATGATAAACATTGTTCAAACCATATTGTCCTAGTGAGTAATGTAACAAAAGCAGTGTGAAGTTGCACGCCCTTTCTGAAATGGTAAGTAAACATTTAGAGTGTAACACAATCTGTAAAACCGTGTGGATAACCTTTTTTTTCTAAAAATTGAGAAACAGACAATTGCCACCCATTTAGAACTTTTTCCCCTTCTGCATAGCAAGCTCTGCGAAACTAGGTCTTTCGCAATCGTTACTCACTTTGATCGTTAATCGTAAAAGCCCCGATTTCACAAAGTTTGTATGAAACAGCACTTGATGAGGCAAGACTCAATATTTAGCAATCCTTTTCTATTAAATTCTCGCAAATCAAAAGCAAAACAGTAATTTTCTATTAAAAGTAGATTTTTATTCATCTGAATTAAAAAAATTATACATTGCATTATAAAGTTATTTGAATTCAAATCTGATATTTTTGACCAAACGATAGGTAAAGATGTCAGTTTTACTGAAAGCTAATTTAAAGGTAGATTCCTTACAGGAAGACTATCTATTACCATGGTTCTCATGACAAGACTTCGGGAAAATTTCTGCAGTTGTTCACCGGTCATGGTCCTTAGAATTATACATATATATATATATATATATATACGATAATTAATATCTTCAAATATGTTTAAAATGCAGAGATAAACTTGCAGCTCTTGCCAAAAAAATACGCTTTTTTCCAAAACACGCATTCTCAAAATAAATTCAGTAAAAAGGTTAGATCTGTGCCAAAGATCTGTATTTTGTAATTATCATCAGATCTGTAAATTGAACTGCTTTACTTGGCGTTGGTGGGGAAACGGGTAAAAAATAAATTGAAGATCATGCGATAATGTTTTGGGGAAACATTTCCCATTGGTTTTTGTTTAAGGATTGAAAGGAATTTGAAAATAACAAATTAGATGAAAAGGAATTTACTTTTCCCGTCCAGCTTGCCTAATTTTTTTTGCTTCAGAAATATTTTCATAAATTCTTGTTATTTTTCAAAACAATGCTTTTTATTTATGCTAAAATAAATTAATTTATCATTAATATGTTTAAATAACAACATTATTAAAACATAATAATGCTATTAAAAATTTTAAATTTTAAAATAAAAACTATGAATTAAAAGCACAAAATTTTAAAAATGATAATATTAAAATTGAATGACATTATTTGCACTTTTTATTTTGAAATTTTTAATGCCATTAAAAATTTTATTGTCTGGGTAATTTTTTTTAGAATTTTTAATCTCTCATGAAAAGCTGTCAAAAAAAATTAAGTAAAGTTTTTCTTCTTTAGTCTTCAAATATGGAAAAAAAATCATGCAGTTAAATATTTCATGAAATATTGAAAACGGATTGAATTTCACTGAAACAATGAAATTTATTGTTCAAAATTATGCAAAAAGTATTCTTAAAACATTGTCAAAATTGAGATTTTTTTTTTTTTTTTGAAAAACTAGAAAATTTGTTTATTAAATATATATATATATATATATATATATATATATATATATATATATATATATATATATATATATATATATATATATATATATATATACCACGGAAGCCATAATTTGTTAACTTGTACAAGAGAAAAGATATGGTAAAATAATGTCTGTTGATACTGCGATTTAAAAGCAAAGTGTCAGAATTTTTCCCCTTCAGTGATTTTTACTATGAGATTTTGAAAAGGATTTCTTTGTAAAGATGACTTAGGTAAGTCATATCCTGACTCTCCAACCCATCCGAAGGCACACGGAAAAAGAAAACTGAATGACCGGACCGCCGCAACAGCAACATTGGCGGAAACTGTGGTTGTGTCCTAAGGGCCCTCACCGGCCACGGTATAACCCTTCCCGAAGGAAGTACGTCCCGTCATCGATGGTAGGAGCCAAACCCTCACCTATTTGTGTACCTTCCAGGATGGTGAGATACAATCACCATACCGGAATCATCTCATCCTCATTTCCAGGTGCCCCCCGGGGGATTTGTCGACTTTGGTAAGGGGATCTTAGGTATCTTTGAACGATATTTGTAAATGTTAAAGATTTTTTATTCCTTCGTTCATGGTGTGCGAACCACGAAGTAAGCAATTTTATTAAACGTGTGTAAGAAATATTCAAATTATAATTGTATTTGGAAACAAGAGGATATTTTAGAATGAAATTAACATGGGTTAAATTAAGATAAAAATTTGGGCATTGATTAAGATTCAAAACTGATTTTAAACTATCCTCGCATACACACAAAACATTAATATTATTAACACGTTCCATGCTATGATTCATGCTTGTGATTCGGACTATTATCTAATATAATGCTTATTTCTTTGTTGTCTCTTAACTGTAGCAGCGAAAGGAATATCTAATTAGATAAAAAGTGTGAATCACATGCGATTCACACCATAACAACGTTTGAAACAAGAGGATATAAATTAGAGATGTTCTACTGGCATCAAATTCTACACTGAATAAGAACTTATTACCAGATTATGGGTGACACGGCAGTCAACATGTTAAAACAATAAAATCCAGAGATATCTCTATTTAGATAGTAAAATGTTACAATCATACAATGTTACTACCATAAATTGTACAATAATAATAAAGTAATAGTATCAATTTGGTTGTGTGCTTTGATCTACTTTTCGAGCTTTCGCCTTATAAGACTTTCGTTGGGTTAGCCATCGTAGATAATTTTTATGATAAGCAAATATTTTGCAATGAAAAAATGCAAGCAGGCCCAGAAATTGAGTAAAAATATTATATACATAAAGAGAATGTAATTTAAAAGAAAATAAAGCAATAATTCAAAAAAGCTTCAGATAGTAAGTGCCGAGTTCTAAAATCTGCTTAATCCAAAGTGATAACCTAAATTCAGCACACTGCGATAAAAACCTTTTGTAGTTTGATTGCAGAGTGATAAACTTCTAAATAACGACAATCTTAGGAAAAATAATCAAATCCAATTATAACACTAGGTAAACTTAAGAAAAAAGATAACCAAAATCATAACTTGAATTCTGGATTTAGAAATGCACATAAGATATTAATAAAGAAGGAGATTTAAATATTTAATCTGAATGATAATACACATAATAAAGTTTTAGGTCTTGATTTTTTTATTTTAATTAAAAATTCATTTCTTAATTACACATCAAGAAATCTGATATTGTCGCAACATGTAATCGTATAAATCTAGTAACTCGAATAATTTAATAACTATTGCTGTGTAATATACATAAAAATATTTTTTACCCTTTAAAGGGCCATTTTTTTCTAGTCATATTATGTTAAAATATTTTTAGGCTTGAAATTAGAATAAGGAAAGGGATTCATTCAGCTTATTAGATAAATTTAATTTGATTAATGAATTAATTTGGTTAATTAACAATTAAGTAACAAATCAAGACACATCATTTTGTCTGAGATAAAGAACTGAAGCATCTAAGTTTCTGACTTACTAAATAATTTGTCAGAACTTATGCCGACCTACATAAAAGATTGATAAATTTGGTGGGAAGCATACTTCCCACGGCCCTAGAAAGGGTTAAAGATTTATTAAAACCAAAGAAAATATCAGTACGAATTTGGGTTTAAATATAATCTTAATCCAGCAGGAGTAGTTTCCCAAAAACTTTCTCGCATACTCTCTAATAAACTTGTCATGCCAGAGAACGCTTTGCTGGCATTGGTGTACAATAATTACCAACTATAGCATTTTTTCAGAGTCTATCGAGTTATTCAATTTATCACTGGCATGAGTTTAATAATATTCGAAAATCTAATTTGTGCTTTAAACACATTTTTCTCAACCCAACTGAAACCAAAATTTGATACAAAGCTGCACTTCTAATCACAAAATTCCATACCAAATTTGATATATTTAAATCATTTCGTTTTTGAACTATCGCGTTTACATGTTTCTGAAAGTACAGATCGACAGACAGTCAGTCCTTGATTGGATTTAGCTCAAACTTGGAGAGGTGTTTATACTATAGATGTTGAATCAGTGTACCAAATTTTATTTATCTAGCTCTCTTCGTTTTACAGTTATCGTGCTAACTGGTATTCGAACGGACGGACTTCGTCTGAGCGAAATTTACTCAAAATTTTACAGGAAACTCCAAATTTGATGTACAGACCATACACCAAATTTCAACCGTCTAACTCAAAACGTTTTTTTAGTTATCTTTGTTACAGACAGACGGACATTTTTTAAAAATGTGTTTTTCGAACTCAGGGAGTTTTAAAACGAGGAGATTCACTAAAATCACCAGTTTTAATTCTTTGATAGTTACTATAGTTTCTGTCGTTGTTGTGTGACTATTTTTTTTCGCAGTAGCTTCTGAGGGTAAAGACCCCTGAGTACCCGAGGGCAGAAGTCTGACTTCTAGCTCAAATGAAGAGGACACACACACTCACGCGTCACAACCCTTTTTACGGGGCGGACTTCACTCATGCATTATATTCACTCATCCACAAACCTGACCTGACCACATGAGACCTGAATCAGAGAACGGTCACCTCTAAGCCAGTACCCCCCTGTGGTATTACGCTCTTCAAGGAGGACTTTGTGGCCACAGCAGATTTATACGCGTGCCAGCCACCACACACACGGAGAGTATTCGGCCGTACATATGCATACATTTATGCTACATATACGAGAAAGTAAAAATTGCAAAAATTAAAGAAAGAAGTTGGATGGGAATTTTGCAATTACCACATATTCAAAAGCTTATTCTTTGAATTTTAAAGTGGTGTAAAAAGGACCTTTTTATATAATATTATATACTGGCACTATCAGGAAAAAATAATATTTTGTTTAATTAATAATAAAAAATCTAATTTATGTTTTGAAAAATATTTCTTACGGAAAATTACTAGTCAAATTTCTTATTATGTTTTTAATAGTTTACTCCCTAGGACGCCTTGAATGATTTTTACTTTCACGTATGCAAAGGGAAAGTAGAGTCATTGTTAAAAAATTAGGACTCGAGTTTTTCACAGATTTCTATATTTTAGATCTGTCTTACACCAAAAAACATATTTTTGGAATTATATCTGACTGTCTATTACCCTGTCTAACTGTAAACAATATAACTTAAAAATGCTTTGAACTAGACAAATGAAATTTAGTATATGGTCTTTATATTGTATTTGTAAATTTCTATCGAATTTTGAAAGAAATCCATTCAGAGGAAGGCCTCGCTGTCCGTGAACAGGTGAATGCAATAACTACAAAACGTAAAGAACTAGATGAATGAAATTTGGTATACATGTTTAGCACCTAAATCGTAGATATGAGTCAAATTTAGAACACCAAATTTGTCTAAAAGTTGACCGTCTATCAGTCTGTATTTTTGCATGCAACTAAATAAGTAAGTCAAAAATATGATGACTTAAATAAATGGAATTTGCTATGAGATCTTATGAATAGAAGTGCAATTCCACGTCAAATTTTCCTTTCAATCGAATCAGAAAAAAAAAACATCCAAAAGGCATATTCGATTTTCTGGCAATTGTGTACTAACATCGTGCCTGCGATTAATCATCAAAGATCACACGCTTGGCTCAGTAAAAATGAGGATTTCTGCTAAATAACTGCTATTGTTCACCCATGTAATGCACTGAATATACAAATATCTATTTTCTTTACTATATAAGGAAGAGCATAAATCTCCTGTGAGGTACTCTGAAAATAAAAATCTGAGCACTTGCATTATTCACGTCTTTGACCAAGTTCACAGTTTAATGTGAAGGGAGGAAGATAACACCTTTATTTGAGAGTATGAAAGAAAGTTTTGTGGAGACCACTGCTATTGGTTTCGTCATCCCATCCAGATGACGAAGACGATTCCTCTGCTAGTGCCTCACTCTCGCAACTTCTGCACCACACCAATGTGAGGACATTTGGCCCCGATGGATTTAACATTAACCGTACCCATTTATACGGCGGTTCTTCGGTGAAAATTCAATACAGAGATAGCATGTCAACTTATAAATGGCCTCGTGCTAGTTTTTTAATCAAAATGGTTGCGAAATTTTTAAAAACTTAAAACCAATCCCCGGAAATGTTTTCCTTTCCAATTGTGTTATAGTACACTTCATCGAATCGATATGCATATCGGATCTCTGAATCCAAATGTTTGCATATGTCTGAAATTTCAATTTCATGATGCATACACATTTTCTTTATCTGATCAATTATTCATCTAATCGAATTGAGTTTTCCTATTATTGTTTTTACTTAGATATTATCAGACGAAGTGTCAAACAGTCAAGATATCTATCGATTTTGTCTAGAAGTTGGCATTCATCTAAACTTTTTGCGTAAAAACTACTCATCCGGATATTCACTGATATAGTCTAGAGTTTGGCATTCATCTAAAGATTTAGTGTAAATATCACTCATGCAGATATTCACAGATTTAGTCTGGAATTCGACTATCATCTAAAGCATTTGTGTAAAAATCATTCATCCGGATATTCTCCGATTTAGTCTGGAATTTGACATTCATCTAAAACTTTTGTATAAAAGTCATTGATCCGGATATTCTCCGATTTAGTCTGGAATTTGACATTCATCTAAAACTTTTGTATAAAAGTCATTGATCCGGATATTCACCGATTTAGTCTGTAATTTTATATTCATCAAAAGCTTTTGTGTAAAAATCATCATCCGGATATTTACAGATTTAGTCTGGAATTTGACATTCATCAAAAGCTTTTGTGTAAAAATCATCATCCGGATATTTACAGATTTAGTCTGGAATTTGACATTCATCAAAAGCTTTTGTGTAAAAATCATTCATCCGAATATTCACCGATTTAGTCTGGAATCTGACATTCATTTAAAGTTTTAGTGTAAATATCACTCATGCAGATATTCACAGATTTAGTCTGGAATTCGACTATCATCTAAAACTTTTGTGTAAAAATCATTCATCCGAATATTCACCGATTTAGTCTAGAATCTGACATTCATTTAAAGTTTTAGTGTAAATATCACTCATGCAGATATTCACCGATTTTGTCTGGAATTCGACATTCATCAAAAGCTTTTGTATAAAAATCATTGATCCGGATATTCACCGATTTAGTCTGTAATTTTATATTCATCTAAAGCATTTGTGTAAAAATCATCATCCGGATATTTACAGATTTAGTCTGGAATTTGACATTCATCAAAAGCTTTTGTGTAAAATTCATTGATCCGGATATTCACCGATTTAGTCTAGAGTTTGACATTCATTTAAAGCATTTGTGTAAAAATTATTCATCCAGATATTTACAGATTTAGTATGGAATTTGACATTCATCAAAAGCTTTTGTGTAAAAATCATCATCCGGATATTTACAGATTTAGTCTGGAATTTGACATTCATCAAAAGCTTTTGTGTAAAAATCATCATCCGGATATTCACCGATTTAGTCTGGAACTCGACATTCATCTAAAACTTTTGTGTAAAATTCATTCAGTTTTTGTGTAAAATTCTCTCACCAAATTCATCCATTCATCGTGCTGTGTTTATATAATTTGTGTTCCCATGATCACGGATAAATAGTCAATCTTTTCATTGATAAACGTGACAGTAAATCTTACGCGCATTTTCTATTTAGCTGAAAAATCAAATACCAAAATTCATGTGGCTGCATTTTCTAAATGTTGTGTACTGGTCGCGTTTTTATGTTTAATTCCAGTTAAATCTTTTAGATATAGTTTCATGTCCAAGATTTCTCCAAATTGTCATGCTTTGAAGTCGTATTATTTAAATTATTTTAAATATCTGTTCATTATGCTCATGAACCTTTCTGACGGAGACATAACGTGATATGATAGCGCTATTAGAAACGTAAATATAGCTTCATCCATCTTCTTAATTTATTAGCTTTCAGAGGTATTGTAACTTCATTTTTTTTTATCTAGCTTGCAAACTACACAAATACTGAACAGGATCCTTCTTCTTTAGTTTTCAATAACGGAAAAATATCAGGCTATCAAATATTTGACGAAACAATGAAAAAAGTTTAATATGAGGAAAATAATGTAATCCCTTGTTGAAAATTAAGCAAAGAAATTTTTTTTTAAAGAAAATGCCAAATATCAGGAAAATAATGTAATCCATTGTTGAAAATTAAGCAAAGAAAAAAAAATTTAAGAAAATGCCAAATATCAGGAAAAATTTTCATGATTATTAAATTGGCATCATTAAAAAGAAAAATTTTAAAATTTTGAAAGATTGCAAAATTTATTTTTGTTTAACATTATTTTCAGAAATTATTTATTATTCGGAAGAGAAAACGCCTAGGTTTTGCTTACTTTTTAATTAATTAAAATTTCAAAAAAATCACTCTTGTGTGCACACTTTAACTTTGAAAGTTTATACTTCGCAGCTTCTTCTTGCGTACAGCAGACTACGTATAATTATTAAATTTTTTAATAATTTAAATGAATTCATATTCTAAACATTTCACATTTTTTCTTGATGGCAGTTCAATAGTCGAATTGCTGTTATGAAACTCCAAAAAACTCCTTACATGGCATTGACATATAATAGTTAGGAAATATTAATTTTTGGCGTGAATGCAGTATTTTTACAGCATCTATCGTGTCATCCTTGGCGAGCTACTTGGCGATTCATTCCTGGCATGCTGCTAATAGTATCTGAATATCAAATTTGTGTTTTAGGTGTTTTTTCCAGCCGATTGAAACAAAGATTAGACACGTTACTATAATTGTAATCACAAAATCACACACCAGATTTAGTAAATTTGAATTAGTGTGTTTTTCAATTATTACTTT
Source organism: Argiope bruennichi (assembly GCF_947563725.1). NCBI lineage: Eukaryota > Metazoa > Arthropoda > Arachnida > Araneae > Araneidae > Argiope > Argiope bruennichi. Next base: position 91,208,388 of record NC_079161.1, read on the forward strand.
TATATTTTTCTCACAGGACGGACGACCCCTTCCTGGATTTGGCTCAAACTCTTTTTCCTATCAAAGTTTGAAAACTCGAAATCCAATCAAAGGCTGTTCGAGTCAAGTGAACTCGATAGCTAGAAAACGTAAAGAATTAGATAGAAAAATGTAAACCCTTATTAAATTTTGAATCAAATAAGTTTAGAGGTAAACAGTCGGTCCGTTTATACGTTTGTACAGACAGACATTACAATTCGACACAACTATTCGATAGCTACAAAACGTAAAGAATTAGATAGAAAAATGTAAACCCTTATTAAATTTTGAATTAAATCAGTTTAGAGGTAAACAATCGGTCAGTCTATACGTTTGTACAGACAGACATTACAATTGTACATAGAATTTCAATTATATAAATGCAATGATTTATATGATTGAAATTCTGTACGTTACCTTATGACTACAACTGTAGTTCAGTGTCAAATCGGTTTGCAGAAAGGTGTTCAAAATACGTGTTCGCTCGATAGATCCAATGAAAATACAAGATTCAAGGCAAAGATCCATACTTCATAACTATTGTTCACCAATGCCGTGGAAGATAAACGCGGCCTTATTCCTAGATCAACGTTTTTATGTGGAAGAGGGGAATAAAGTTTTAACTGGAGTGCACACGTGAATTTTATGAGGCCTTTCCTGTTGGTGACTTTCAAGTACACGAAGCATGCAAAGAGAAAATACTTAAATCGTCAAAAAATGCGAAATCCAGATTCTGAAGAATCTTTGCGTTTCAGATCTCCTTGAATCCTGGAAACATACCTGGACTCAAGTGCATCTGTGAACACGATAATTTACAATTGCTTAGAGCTGGACAGATGAAATTTGGTATATGAACTTCGCGCCATTTTTTTAGTATTATTTCTATCAAATTTTAAGCGAAATCCATTCAGGAAAAGTCTGCTTGTCTGATTGTACTAGAACAAGTGAATATGGTAGCAACAAAATGTAAAGAGCTAGATAGAAAAAATTTGAATACAAATCTTTCATCTAATGTGTCAGATCCGTGTCATATTTGGTGTCATTATCCTTCAAGGAGTTGATCATCAATCTCTGTGTACTTTCTCATGAATGTAAACGCAATAATTCAGCAAAGCAATGACTTGAATGCATAGAATTTGACACATAATCTTGTACTAAAATAATCATAATCGAAGAATAATTTAAAATAATCGTAATCGTATAATAATCTTAGTTTTACATCAAATTTTGGTCTCTATTCAGTCTGAAAAAGAAAAGATGTCAAAAATACACATTCGATTTTGTGGCACATGTGTATGAACCACTAGCCAATGATTATTCACTTAAAATGTAAATGTAAACGCAATAATTCAGCAAAGCAATGACTTGAATGCATAGAATTTGACACATAATCTTGTACTAAAATAATCATAATCGAAGAATAATTTAAAATAATCGTAATCGTATAATAATCTTAGTTTTACATCAAATTTTGGTCTCTATTCAGTCTGAAAAAGAAAAGATGTCAAAAATACACATTCGATTTTGTGGCACATGTGTATGAACCACTAGCCAATGATTATTCACTTAAAATGTAAATGTAAACGCAATAATTCAGCAAAGCAATGACTTGAATGCATAGAATTTGACACATAATCTTGTACTAAAATAATCATAATCGAAGAATAATTTAAAATAATCGTAATCGTATAATAATCTTAGTTTTACATCAAATTTTGGTCTCTATTCAGTCTGAAAAAGAAAAGATGTCAAAAATACACATTCGATTTTGTGGCACATGTGTATGAACCACTAGCCAATGATTATTCACTTAAAATGTAAATGTAAACGCAATAATTCAGCAAAGCAACGACTTGAATGCATAGAATTTGACACATAATCTTGTACTAAAATAATCATAATCGAAGAATAATTTAAAATAATCGTAATCGTATAATAATCTTAGTTTTACATCAAATTTTGGTCTCTATTCAGTCTGAAAAAGAAAAGATGTCAAAAATACACATTCGATTTTGTGGCACATGTGTATGAACCACTAGCCAATGATTATTCACTTAAAATGTAAATGTAAACGCAATAATTCAGCAAAGCAATGACTTGAATGCATAGAATTTGACACATAATCTTGTACTAAAATAATCATAATCGAAGAATAATTTAAAATAATCGTAATCGTATAATAATCTTAGTTTTACATCAAATTTTGGTGTCTATTCAGTCTGAAAAAGAAAAGATGTCAAAAATACACATTCGATTTTGTGGCACATGTGTATGAACCACTAGCCAATGATTATTCACTTAAAATGTAAATGTAAACGCAATAATTCAGCAAAGCAATGACTTGAATGCATAGAATTTGACACATAATCTTGTACTAAAATAATCATAATCGAAGAATAATTTAAAATAATCGTAATCGTATAATAATCTTAGTTTTACATCAAATTTTGGTCTCTATTCAGTCTGAAAAAGAAAAGATGTCAAAAATACACATTCGATTTTGTGGCACATGTGTATGAACCACTAGCCAATGATTATTCACTTAAAATGTAAATGTAAACGCAATAATTCAGCAAAGCAATGACTTGAATGCATAGAATTTGACACATAATCTTGTACTAAAATAATCATAATCGAAGAATAATTTAAAATAATCGTAATGGTATAATAATCTTAGTTTTACATCAAATTTTGGTCTCTATTCAGTCTGAAAAAGAAAAGATGTCAAAAATACACATTCGATTTTGTGGCACATGTGTATGAACCACTAGCCAATGATTATTCACTTAAAATGTAAATGTAAACGCAATAATTCAGCAAAGCAACGACTTGAATGCATAGAATTTGACACATAATCTTGTACTAAAATAATCATAATCGAAGAATAATTTAAAATAATCGTAATCGTATAATAATCTTAGTTTTACATCAAATTTTGGTCTCTATTCAGTCTGAAAAAGAAAAGATGTCAAAAATACACATTCGATTTTGTGGCACATGTGTATGAACCACTAGCCAATGATTATTCACTTAAAATGTAGCGAAAAGTCTAAAGCTGAATTCTGTAAAAAACATTAGACTCAAGCCAAATATCTATATTTAGTAACTATCATTAATGCATTGCAGTTATACACAAGTACAAGTTTTTTAATGTATAATGAAGCACATAACTATTATATGTGGCACTCAAAATAAAAATCTGAGCACTGGCGACATTCGCGGCCTTTATCAAATTCCACAATTTTATTCGGAAGTGGATAGCACGGTTACCAAAATATTTAGGTTTAAAATAATGCGGTTTATTTGAATATTGATTTATTCTTTCATTGGTTCATTAAAATTAAATATGCAGTAAATTGTACGCTCGAAATAGCAAAGACAATTAATTGATGAAAATATATTTACAATTTACAGGGTTTTTTAATGCAATATTTAATGTCGAAATAAAATTATTTACCATGATTTTTTTTGTTTGTTTTTTCTAGTAATTCATTCAAAAGTATTATTGGATTTATTGACTTACTTTTGAAAAGACAATATAAAGTTATATATTAGTAAATATGAGTGTAAATTATTTGTGTCCGAGGATTGATGATAATCATCTGGAAGCTCCATGCTTATGATATCACGTTGGTATGGTGTTTTAATTATTTTTAATTTGAACTTCAAACAAAAAAATTCATTTTTATATCAAATAGGCACATAAATTTGTAATTTGTTCAAAACATTAATAGTTTTTCATTGATTCAGCAATTTTTTTTTATCTTTTTCCAGCAATAATATAAATTCAAGTTTTGCATTTATATTTTGAGACCGAAAATTTGAATGAATTAAAGCGTTAATATTTTTCTACAATTTGTTACAAATATTTTCTTTTGCCTATATTACACTTGGCAACAAAATTTAAAATATACTTTTAGGAGATGAAATTCTAACTATTAACTATTTTCGGTATGGAAGAAATCTGGAAAAAAAAATCAGAAATTTTAGAAAGGAAGTATAAATATAAGGGGCCAAAATGGGTCTGGTCTTTCTACCCTGTGTTGTCATTAAAGAATTTCTTCTTTAGACGAAAATTTGTGACGAAACACACCATTGACCCGACCACGGTTTTTGTTGTGACGTGTTTAGGGGTTACAGAGGTTTCACAATATGCAATTGACGTACAGAAAGCCCATGCAATATCTTCATGGTTCCTGAAATATTTAGAGCTGGCAATACACTAACAAATATTTCAGATTGGTTATATGTCATGGTTTCCCACCCATTTTCCCATGATGCACTGCGCTAAGTGAAGAAAGAGCGTTATCATCTTCTTTTAATTCTTTCGTCATCTTCATTGCTCAACGGATATTAGGAGGTATATATATAAGGCTTCACAAACTCTTGTTTTAAACGTTTCGAAGACTGTTTCTAGTGGTTCAGTCCTCATTTGGAATTGGTAAGTTGGTTAATTTTATTCGAAATTTGCTTCGTTTGAATGAATGTGGTGTTTCGAAGAATTTTCTATTTCTTTGATAGGGGGCATTTTTTTTTAAAAAATTTCAAATTTACTTTTCAAAAAAAATTTTAAATGATTTATTTATTTTTTGAATGTTTAAAAATAATATTTTTAATATTCCTGACAATTTTTAAAAAAATCTGTAATGAAATATAATTTTAAGACCTCTTTGATTCACAACTCTTAACAAAGCTGCTAAAAAAGATTCTTCTTCTTTTTATTAAGATATAATTAATAACTTAGTTTTCTTACCCTTTTCTATTTACTATTGAAATTTAAACCATGTTATTACTATTTATAATTTTTTTTTGGTTTGTTATAATGCTGCTATACGCATGAAACAATATTTTTAAAAATTTATTTCAGTTTTGTTTATTTCTATTCTTTTTTATTTATTCTATTTATTTTAAATTAGATTATTGTTCTATTTATGTTTTCCCTTTATTTTAAATTACAACTTATTTTAAACTTTTATTATTATTATAGATCTGTTGAATCAAAATCTGTTCCTTAATTTCTATAAAGCCCAATTTCATTATAATTTTCATTTAAAAAAAAAGGATTTTTAAGTTATTATTTTTAAACAGAAAACTATTACTCATTAAACTATGAACCATTCGTTTGTATTTTTATTATTAAGTTTATATTTTTTGTTACTTTTCAAAAAGCTATTACTTTCTTAACTTGGCATGATTATAATAAGAAATTATGCAAAAAATTTCTAACTTTTAAGCATGCTTATGTTTAGCTACTAATGAATTTTACAAATACTATAACCTCACAAAAATTATAACTTTATAAAACTTCCAATTATGATACTCTAAAACATTTAAAATTATTCATAAATAAAATAGAAAGATGAATTATAAATAAAACTTAAATTTTGCATTAAAAATTCTTTTACTTATTATTCAAATAAAATATTGTTACTTAAATTTAATTAAATTAACTTTCAGTTTCTAAGCTATTGGAATATTCTTTTGGGACTCCAATAGCATCTAAACTGGTACACCTTTTAAATTTGATTGCCCCACGAATAGCCCTAAGGTCTCTATGAATGTCAAGAACATTTAATTTGCATATGAAATCTATTTCTGGTGGAATTCGGTCCCAAGGCCAGATCCGGGCGCTAAGCTCGTACTTTTGATTTAATATATGTGATTTAATATATGTGCTTTAATAAATTATGTGATATAAAATTTCCTTATGAAAAAAACAACAATAAAAACTTCGATCTTTATTCACTTCGTTATAGATGACCTATTTCCTAATATTGGTTTGTATATGAAACAAATAAAATTCACAACTAGTTTAATAAAGTATACTTATAGTGAACTTCTACCAGTAAACAATATAGATGTAGTGAAGTTACATTTAAAATTTAGCATGAATTCTTAAGCGATCGAATTCTGTTTTTGGAAAAATCAATATTCTTTTTCGTCTTTTGAATATATCTGAAGAAAAGACATTGGAAAAACTGACAATGAATATTTCATTTCATAAAAATTTTACCTGAAATCATTTTTTCAAATGAAAAAGAGATAAAACTTATTTCTAGTTTCCTTTCTAAAATGAATTATTGCTTTTACATCTAATATGATGTAAAAGCAATAAAAAGCACCTGTAAGCTATAAAAATTATTATGAAGAATTCTTTTTCTTTCTTTCTTTAATTTAAGTTATTTATTTATTTATTTTGGTAGGAAAAGTTTTCAAAAAAAATCTATTCACATCTGTTTATTTAAAAATGTCATTTCCTCGTCTTAACAAATTTTTAACACACTGTAAAAACTCTTTTGCCATGTCTTATTATTATCTTATCTTTATTTCTTTTATTTTCCTTTGCAAAAGATCCATTTAAAGATTAAGAAGAAAGATAAAATTTCTGAATGAACGTAAGCTGCGCAATCTTCTCCAGGAAGTCTTTTCAAACCGAGTGTAGTTGTAATAATAATTAAGCAGCAGACGATAAAATATTCTTTTTTGCATTCATTCATTTCCTTTCATTTTTAAATATCATATCTTTAAAGAATATCATATCATTTTATTTTATTATCTTAAAACATCTTGTTTCATAATATTTTGTAAAATTCTATTAATTTATTTTTCATTACATAGAAAATATATATAAGAATATATATATAATATATAAATATATACATTTATACAATTCTATATAAATGTATACAAAAATTATATACATTTTTTAATTCATTAATTTTTTTTCTAAAGCTGTCAATAAAAACTTTTAAACTAATTCAAACTTTTCCTTTAAAGATATCTCTAATTAGGTTGCTTGAATTAAAATGATAAAAATGACTTTACATTTATATTAAATTCATTTCATTTGAACAATAAATCGTTTGTAAACATCATATTATTTTCTAATTTTATCTTTAAAAACATTATTTAACAATAAACTCTGAAAAATTATTAATTTTTTTTAAAATTTCATATTAATTTTATAATTTTCTTCCAAGAGCTACGATAGAGAACTTTTAAAAGAATGTTAGTTGCAATATTTAACTCCGAATTTATCTGAGTTAAGTCTTAAGCAGACGATAGCAGTTTAATTGTCAGCAGACGATAAAAATACCTATCTATCTTTACTATTTCTTTTCATTTTATAGCACATAAAAAGAGTTTCTTTATTGTGAAAATAAAATGTATAGTTTCCAACATTCTTTGGAAGAGCAACGCTACATTCATTCCATAATCAAACGAAATTAATTCTTTTCCGTCATAGTTATTTTCTCAAGAATTTTACAATCCTTGTCAGTTTTGTTCATATTTATGTTTCCGACATCTTTCATGTACTGGTTTAATGACTGTGAGCTTCAGGAGTTAAAAACATTTGAGTGTCATTCAGCTGCGGATTGAAGTTGAAGGTTTCTGAGGACAACGCACGATTTCGTGCTTTTATTTGAAGAAAAATGCTCCATTCTTTATCTATTGTGCAGTTATGCAATTTTTTTTTCCAAAGTTATTCTTAAGTCGCAAGATATATTTGTAATAAATTTTCATAAGAATGATCATTAAATTCATGAAAAAACAAACTGCTTCTTTTTTGAATATGCGTGAGTATTAGCATGCAATTTCTAAAAGAAGTATATTATTAGAACTCGATTTTGTAGTTAATAAAAGAAAATCATTAGCTGCATATTAATCCCTCATTTTTTTAATAAATTCCGAAAAATTTTATTAATATTTCCCAAGATTTTAATATTTTTTCATTTTTAATATGATTACGGATTAAATATTAATTTGGCTTATTATTAGCATAAATTTGAAAATTTTATAATCGTGTCAATTTTGGTTTGAACCGACTGGAACCTCTAAAAATGTTATAACTTTTAAGAATATTTTAATGAATGTATATAAAATTTAGGATTACTGTCACAACTCAAAATATTCTTTACGTCATTTAGAACAGTTTTTCAACTGAAAATATTTACCTATCTCTAACGGTTTAAAAATTAGCGATTGGGTCAAGATTAAAGTGAACATCTTATTGATAAAATGCTGCCAGACTTATAAAAATAGTTTTAAAAGAATCAATAGAGGGTTTTTACGTGGAGGGTGGAAAAACATGTAGTTTTGACCATGAATCATTTAAGATTATTCTAACAGCTTTCTGTTTTTAAGCATAACGGAAGTCCATATTATAAGTTGATTAATTGTTGATTCGCGATCATCAAATACCTTCTCTCGTTTTAAAATTCAACACACTCAAATTATTTTTCTCTTCCTTAATTCAAAGTTACCCGCATGTTGCCACGGGGAAATCACAAAATTGTTCTAATGGACATTTGGGATTTTCCCCGGAGATGACCTTTTGTTATTATTTCCTGTCCTTGAATCTCGATTAACTTTTAACTCACATTTACAGGAATGGAATTTTGTTTACAAAGTATAAAATTTCTTTAAGACTAGTGGAAATACTGAAGCGACATTGGATGACGTCAGTATTTGTTTTATCATTGCTGTTTTTATGTTCGTAATTCAGTACATTTATGTTTTCAACAATTCAACAATGGGTCATATATTAGAAATATTCTTAACAAATTTCATTTTTTTTAAAATTCTTTACTACGTAGTTACCCAGAATTTTAACTGAAGTCAACTATTTATTTCCATGAATGGATATTCTGGTCCGTTTCCATGGTAACAGACAACAACCTACGTAAAGATAACTGCACAGAATGGTTTCTTAAAATAAAAAGCAAATTTTTTTTATGAATGAATTCTTAAGCATATTTTTTATTATAATTATATTATCATAATTTATTATTAATGATGTAACACAACTTTGTAATTTGTAATTTACTTTTAATACGCTTTATAATTTATTGTCATTTGTAAAAAATCTTTTTGTAAGATAAAGACTTTCCAAATCAGCATTATATTTTCAAAGTTCTGAACAAAACTTCTAGAAGAATTATTGATCAAAATTAATTAGTGTATACACATCAAATAAAATCTATAACTGAAAGAGATCTCGAATTAATTTTTTTAACTATCTGATGGAAAGTCGAGACTCAACCAGCGGGCTACAGTGATTCGCACAGTATTTTTATAAAATTCATTTAGTAAAGACAGTATAGTTATTCTTTGGTAAATATTTGAAATTTATTAAGATGCAAAGGAATTATTTTCTAGCATACAAAAATATGATTCCTTTTTTAATATATAAGCTTTAAAATTTGAAAATTTCAAAAACTTAAAAAAATTATTTGAATTGTTCAAAACTTTTATTGAGTGATTAAAACAGTCACTCTAAAAAATAAACTGCAAAAAAAATTATTTTTACATCATCTTAAAATTAAAAAAAATATATTATGTTATCAATTGCTTTTGATATAAGTAATTTTTTTCCTCTTCATATGTTATCAATGATCTTTTCAATGTTTTTGCCATATAATTTTTTTTTATCTATAACGAATTTTTTAAGTATATTTTAATCATATTTAACATAATTTCATTCTTGAAGTTCATTATTCCTACTTAGATTTTTTCCTGGATTTTTCTTCAATTATTAGTGATAAAGGTTCAAAGATAAGCGTATTTATTTATTTATTTGATGAATAGGTTTTTATTTGAAGTATACTTGTTATAAAAATTTTGATTTTTTCAATACTTAGAATTTAAAGTTCAACTTGAGAATCAAGCAATGGTGAATACTTTTTAAGATGCATTCATTTTTAAGTTCCACTACACTTTCCTGTGATATAACTGAATGTGTAAAGATATAGACAAAAAAAAAAATTAGTAAAAGCATAGACATTGCAAAACTTCTAAAATAAGATAAATTATATGTTTTAAAAAATTTTAAATTCAAAAATATTTTGGCTGGTAAGTCACTAAAAACAATTACAAAAAAAATATTTAATTCAAATATTTAACAACTATTAATTCAAGTGCATCAAGAAAACTCTAAAGCCGACAAATATTACAATAAACGAAAAATTAAATAAATATTTAATTAAAAATGTAAATAAATCAAATAATAATACAAAAACTGCTCAATTAAAATTGATTAGAAGTTAATTTAATAATTTTTAAATACTATAGTTATAATTTCAATTAATTTAAGTAGCGCAAATGCCTGATGAATATTTTATTAGCATTAGAATAATGAATTACTCAAAACTCTTGTATTAACTCAAAACGCCTAAAATAATAAATGTAATTTTTCATAATAAATTTTCAAAAATAAATGAAGTAACATGATTGCTGATTTTAGGTATTAGAAATAAATGTTGTTTATTAGAGAAAATGCTTTTAAAAAGTATTTGGGGGGGGGGACAATTAAGAAATTTAATCCAATTTTCAATTTTATTAATTTCATTTTTTTTCCATGATTCTTCTCCAAAAATTTCATTTTTCAATAATCAATCTTTTTTATTATTTCTTTAATTTCTAATAAATTAAATTTTACCCCATAGAATCTTTGACTTTCTGTTTTTATTACAAACCCTACCAACAAAACTTATGGATGCAGGAGTTAGATTACTTGAATACGAAGTTTGGACCTTGAAAATCAAATCGATTAATACTGTATAAAATGTCAAAAGTTCAAAATGGTTCGAAAATAAAAAGTATTTTGAAATATTGTAATTAAATGAAAGTAATTTGCTTTTAAAGAAAATATTAGATTTAAAAAAAATCAGTTGCATTTGTAACATTTATATAACCCCATGATATCCTCGGGTTATTAATGATTCATGATCGCATCGGTCATTATGATTCATGCTGATCAGACTAATACCAATGCGATTCATGATCGCATCGGTCTTTATGATTCATGGTGATTGGACTAACACCAATGCGATTCGTGAACTCATTGCTCTTTCATGATTCAAGGTGATTTGACTAATACCAATGCGATTCATGATGGCATTGGTCTTTATGATTCATGGTGATTGGACTAACACCAATGCGATTCGTGAACTCATTGCTCTTCCATGATTCATGCTGATCGGACTAATACCAATGCGATTCATGATCGCATCGGTCTTTATGATTCATGGTGATTGGACTAACACCAATGCGATTCGTGAACTCATTGCTCTTTCATGATTCAAGGTGATTTGACTAATACCAATGCGATTCATGATCGCATTGGTGTTAATGATTCCTGGGTATTAATTCTAATACGAATGTGATTCATGAGAATGATTAGAACCACATGCAAATGAGAGACACAAACGCGAGATAAAAAATTATCTAAAGATAGCAAAAGGTTGTAAAAAGATGATTTGTCAAGAAATCCTATAAACTTTTTGTGTTTGTGGGTTTTTAGTCACCTTTTTTTGAAAGTATAAATATTGTGAAGCATAAATTCTAGTGAGTGTTCCCCGTGCCCTCTGAATTGTAGGAACTTGGCAGATCTATCAGTTCCCCAAATCAATGATGCCATCTTTCTTAACATAAAATAATATATATATTTGTAAAGAATTATTTTAGCTGACGTAACTGTGTCTTTGAAATTCAGTTTCAGCTTTGTCTCATATATAGTTGAGAGTATGCAACTGTATAATTAATAGGCTAAAGTAAAAACAAGTGAGTTTGGCTCTACAAGTTTTGAATAAGACGATATTCGACAGGTAATAATGTCGTTAATTGATAGACGTATTGTCTATTTTGGACTGAGCCATTGTTTAATTTTTTAAAGACGAAATAACTTTATTTTTTTCTTTATTTCAGGTTTTACTTCTTCTGGTCTTGTGTTTCAGTAAGTTCTACTTGGATTTGTTTCTTATTTTTTATAATTGCCAATGTTACAAAATTGGTCATTTTTATTGGTGTCGGATTTAAAGTGTTAAAGTGTATTAAATGCATAATGATTCTTGGCGTTGTATGTTAACTTGTAAAAACATTTTCTTCAATGTTAAGTTTTAGACGATGCAACTTTAAAGGTCATTCTGTTCACCGTATATTTTAGTAGTTATTAAACTTTATTTATAATCGAATCGTCTATTTCGTTTGTGAATACTTAAAAAAAAAAAAAAAAAAAACGCCAGAAGTGTGTGTGTAAACTTCTGTAGTTCTCGATTTGGGGGAAGATATTCTTCTAGAAAACCGATATTGTTTTACCGCTTAGAACAGGAATTGAAGGTAAAATTTGCGAAATTACGAAAAAAAATTTTAAAAATCTGCGACCAAAATGCAAGAGATTCTTATAATCTTCATTAATTTTTTTCCTTGTATTGTATAATGTCATTTAAATTCACTCGCATCGCACAGATATTCGTATCTGTAATTCTTTTATTTTTTAAACTATACAAAATATTCATAATTATCAAGTTTATTTTCCCTTTGTTATATTTTGGGATTGAAGGAGTGTTAAAGAACACTTCAATCAAAAGTTTTCAACAAATTTTAATTCAAATGGATTCAAAGCCAGTTTTCTTCACTCATTTATGTAAATCGAAAAATATTCTTTTTATTTAAAATCTTTCTAGATTTTTTTTTTTAAATCGGCTTTCATAGAAATATCTATTGGTGAATATTAAGCTTTATATTGTTAATAAAAAGCAAATCAGCTAAAAGCAGGTTTATAAATGTTCGGTATTAATTTCTTATTGTTTAACTTGAATTCTGACTTGTAAAATAAACTTGTTGCCTAGTAGTTACTACATTAAAAAACCCTTAAAGGGAGTGGAAACGGTGTTCTTAAAGTTAATCAATCACAGCTTTAATGATCTCATCGGTGAAAAACTCTGGAAAATGGACCAAGGTAGAACGTTCTCCCCGACATTAAAATTCACACCGCACAATCCAAAAGTGACATCCTGTTTGAAAAGAAAACGATTCAAACATGACCACAAAAGAATACACCCATAGCTTGCCCAATCTCTCGAATGTCGTTGACTGATTCTCCAGCTGATAGAGAATTTACCTCCTAAAAAAAATAATAAGGGTTTTCCCCCCACGTTTTCCTCAATCCAAAAAACAATTATAAACACTCCTTGTTGAAGATTGGCCACAACCACTGAGGCGCCGGCAGCTGCAGGTACCGGCCGTGACCTTTCCGATTGGAGTTGAGATTTCACTTTCGCTCCCAAGGTCAAAAGGGAGTCACTCCGGCCCACGAGGTGAGTTTGGATGTCATAAGCCAAACAAGACGTTGCACTTTTCAGTTGTCTGTGAGACTCGTTTCTTATCGGAAGTTGTTGGTGATAGCGTCGGGGTTTCATTCAATTATGTGGATTGATACCATCGGTGTTCAGTGAATCTTGTTCGAAATTGGAGACTAGTAGCGGTAAGTTTTTAACATTTATGCACTGGTTAGGTTTAATGCTCTTGTAAATTATATTATAGAGTGGCATTGCAGACGCCAGTTAATATTTTGTAATTTAATAAGGCCAATAACTCCTGTGATGCTGTTCTGATGGCCATTATACGAGTTGAACTTGGTGCATTTACGTGTTTGCTGTCTCTGACGCCATTTGACTCGTGTTTGCGATTCGGATTTCATTAAATGAGGTTAAGTGATAGTGAAGGGGATGTCTATCTAGAATGAAGGTTCAAATCGTATGAGACCTGGCAGCAAGCAAGCATTTAATAGTGATTGTTTCCATCGCTTCGTTAATCTTGCCATTTTTAAGTGGGATATACAGCAATGGAAAAAACAATTCGCAGTTTTATGCAAAACTCATTTCGAGTATTAAGAGAATAATCGACTGAGTGGTCATAAATCGAATATTTTCTCGCCATATATTAAACGGCGTACGATGGAAGCTCCCCCCCCCATTCCTTTGCTGGTAATATTTAATATAGAACTTGAAGAAAATATTCCTATAATATGCGCCATTGTGAAAATGATAAATTGTCAAGTACAAAAAGATCTTTCATAGTAAAAAGCAAGCACAAAAAGCTAAAGCCAATTCTAGCTTAATTTTTCCGATTTTCAAAAGTTTGTTAATTTTTTTTAATCTTTGGGGGGGGGGGATAATATTGGAAATGAGTGAATTGCAATAAACATGCACGAAAAGTACTTTTCCATCTTGAATTTTGCATGTAACGTTAGTAATGGATTTTACAATGTACAGGTTCTTAGACGAACAATCCAATTTTCAGTAATCTGACTGCTAATGAATGAAAGACAATCAATTTTTCTGGTTATCTTTAATTTCCTATTAACAGGTAGCATACGTTTCTGAGGAGGAAGAAATATTACACCAATCGTTTTAAATTCAAATACAACTTCGAAATGGAACATTGTATACTAGCTAGAATGTGTATTCGGTCAGTATAAACTGTCGATTCTTGGTGAAATTCGAATCTCGACCCAGTATCCTTGTGTTCTGTTGACAAAAATATAAGGTTAGCAAGCGTCTCAAAATGGATAATCTTCAAACGAAATGGGGGGGGGGGAATCTTAACCAATTGATATAAGAATTTAATTTTCCAATTGTATCCCTATTCCGGGCATTTGTTTTGCTTCTTATAACAATACAAGAAGCATTTTGGATGTTGAGGCGTTTTTGCATTTATAAATTGCTTAATTGCAGACTTAAAACTAAAGTAATTCGATGCGCGTGTAAGTATGATAATTTTAAATGTAACGGAAATATTTTAAACGATAACATGGAACATTTATTACATTAAAAGAATTTGGTGAACTAATAATGTTGATTGGTCAACAAGTGTTCACTCATTTACCCAGAATTGTTTCAAAAAATTTCATTAAACTGTGACTAAAATGCTGTGAGCCAATTTCTTTTTTTTTTTTTTTTTTTTTTTCTGCATTTCAAAGACCTACGTCTCAAAGTTGCAAAAATTCTAAATTTCAATTTCTAAGAAACCTGGAAACAAAAATAGATATCGTAGCAAATAATAAGCGTGTTATTAATTTTCACCAAGATGCATTCATCTGAATTTTAAGACCTTTCTCGCTTCAATGCCCATAAAAAAAAAAAAAAAAATCGGTTTGCTTTACCGCATAAAATTTTTTCATCACCTAACTAGATACGCAATGTCAACCATATAATTTTTTATTGTGCTGTATTCAAAAATTCATGCCATAATCGTCCACCGCAAAATGACCATCAACCTGTAGACCGCGGTTTAAATTATTCCATCCGAGAATGGCATCAAGACGCGAAAGCCCATTGAAGGAAGAAGAGGATCTCGATTGAAGGCTTTTAACTACCTTTCAACGAGGTGCTGTAAGAGACGGGAAAATGTCATTATGAACAAAACAATAGTTCGTCGTTGCCATATCGGAAAGTTGAATAAATCAATTTGCATGGTTTTTTGCTTGCGCCGGCGTCTCGTAACCTTTCTCCTTTGAGACTTGGTATTGTTTGTTGGAATATTCTCAATTGCCAAACGATGTGTAAAGATTTTTGATTCGCGGAACTGGTGGCAGTTTCAAACGTCGAGTCGGAACGACCGACTCTCTCAGTTATTAAAATATAAAAATTTTGAAAACAAGTGTAAAAGGGAAAAATATTCTGCAAATTTAAGGTTAGACCTAAAGAGTGTTCTTAACAGTAAGTATGAATACAAGTGTCTTGTATTTTGTCAAAGAATATCCTTTCGTATTTCAAATTTTTATAAATTTGATATTTTTAAGTGTTACTCAAGAACAGATTTTTAGCCGACGTTTTTGATACGAAAATTATAAGTGGCTTATTCAATTTCATGTCTATTTTTCAGTGATTTTAAAGTATCTTTTAGTGAATAAATGTGAATTCATTATCAAGATCATTAATATTTTGTATGGAATTTAAATGCCTCTTAATTTCCGATTACATGCATTTTTATCCTTAATTTATTGCAGATAATAGTTGAATTTTTTAAACTGTCCATCGATATTTTTTAGTAACTTTAATTTATCCCTTTTAGACGAAAATGTTCGATCCTCTAATATACATGGGCGTTAAAGAATAAAATTGTTCTGATAAGAGGAAATCTTAAAACAATGACTTGGCAAATTGAATTGCAATGAATTTGACTTTTTAATTGCCTGAAACGCCATATTCCCTTAAGTATTTAATTATAAGTGCCTTTCCTTGCTGTTATGTGTGTAATGTTGACCTTTGATCCAGTGGCAATTAATTTAAGTCCACTTGCATGGACACGCATGAGCATCGCCAGTATCTTTATCATTTTTATAGATGGCAGTCCGATTTAAGTACGGACAATATCAAAAATGAAGCGCGTTTAATTAGAGCCTTAATATATTCGCGGTTCAAGATTTGATTCATGTCTGATTCTTGTATAAGGGAAAAAAAATCATTGAATATATGAAGCCGAAACCTGACGTTTGAATCAATCTATTACCTTTTCCAGTTTGTATGCTCTTTGGAAGTAGAATTTCTGCTTTACAAACTGCACAATATATGTATTAAAGAAGTTACTTTATTTCCAAACAAAATGCCTTTAATACTATATCCATCTATAATTGCCATAGTACTTTGATTATCATTATAACATTCTTGGTTCCATTTTTATTCTTTTAGACGCTTGGATTACGTTAATAATTTGTAATAAAATAGAAACGCAAGTTTTAATGCATACACTGCAGGTACAGAGCTTAATAGGATGAGTGTGATGCAGCTTGGTGAAAAACGACCTTTGTCATAAAACACCGAAGCTCACATTTGTCTATTTTCTTAATTCCTTAAATGGATATCTTTAATTTAAAAGTAGTATTAATGTTTTTAGTGAGATAAGTTCGAAAGTTATTGAAATTTTTATAATTACTAGAATTTAGAAATTCATTCGCCACACAAATGGCTTGTGAAGTTTGGCAACAAGTCTCAATAATTTACGTTGGGTAGTTTTTTCGACATGCAAGATAATGGAAAAAATATACAAATGACCCAAGTGTGTCCTAAAATGCGATCAGCCATTAGAAAATTTTAATAGATTTTGATGAATTCATATATGTAACGTAAAATGGAATTGCTGAACATCTTGCTGTAGGATAACTGAAGCATTTACATGAAGTGAATTCCTATAGTGTCTAGTGCCACTAGGTTGAAGGAGATCTCAAGCTGTTAGACTAAAAAAATTCTACTTGCCAACACTAAATTTTATGTATGAAATATAAGGATATTAAACATAAGTTAATTATTGATTAGATTCTTGCATCACGTTTCCTTCATTACTTCAGTAGTTATAAAATCGAAATTCTACTTAACCATCCTCCCTTCATATCGTATAGTTTAAATTTAATCTAAAATAATTCATTGACAAGATTAAATTGAACGTGATGTAACTCAAAATTAAGCATAAAATGAATATATATATATATATATATATATATATAAAGGCCTCGTAATGCACATGGCATAAATTCATGACCTTTTTAATTTATAATTGCCTTTTATCACCTGGGAAAAAATTATAGCTTTAGCTTGTAATTTATCAAAAGTTAATAAAACTCGAATAATTTCACTTAAAATAATTAGTTTGAATTGTTTATCTCCAAATTTCCGTTGGTATTTTCGTATTAGTCCAAATTTATATGAACTATACAATTTCTTTCATTTGGATATTAAGTCTTAATGAATACTTGTATTGTGACATTAGAAACCAGGAATTTTAACTAACCGGAATACTGGAAGCTGGTTTTATTGCATAATTGAGTTTTCACATCGATTTTTAGAAAAATGCTTTGTATATATTGATTTGAATAGATTTTTATATTAATTCTCGATTTTCTCATTTCAGGATAAATCTTTCTTCAATCATCATGAATCATTTATTTATTGGTTTCGCTTGCCTTCTCTTCGCATCGGTGAGTTTTCATTATTAATTTTTTCCCCATGTTTTGATGTGTTTTCTTGTATTAGATTAATCTTATCTTGATAAATTATTTTAATTCTCCGAAATCGAGGAATTTCATATTTGTGACATATAAGACTATCTCCTGTTGTCTTTACTGTTCTGTTGTCAATTCTTAAGTAACACGCAGAAATGAACTGTAAACACGCATAAACATCGGTAACCTTTTTGCTTTGTAATCGAAGTTAATCGTCAAATAAAACTTTTAACTAATTTGTTCTAAAAGAAACTAACTTCAAAGCTCTATCGGTAAGGATTTCGATCTTTTTTAATACTAGTAATTCTTTACACTTAATCTATTGTCTTCCTTCTAATTAAACATTATCAACATTAGTCAGCAGAGAAAGTTTAACGAATGAGTTTTTGCTTGCATTAAAACGTCATACAGAACTTTCAATTGCGAACCATTACGAGCTCCAAAATGTTGAGGAATTAACAGTATCCCCCCTTTGTCATAAAAATCGAAATTCATCTCTCCCACTTTTTAAACAGGATAGTAAAAATCTCTGAAATATAAATTCGTAATCTTTTATTACCCTCATGCTTTTGTGGTGAAAGCTTATAAGCCAGTTAACAGCTACGCTACTTGGGCAATTGCTTTTGTATTGTGGTCATGTTACTCGGCTGCGAACCACAAGATCCCAGGTTCTATTCTCGCATCATTCCAATCCACCACACTTTGTATTCAAGTTATTTGAAAATACATGTCTTGAATTTGTATATTGGCTTAACAAATAAGACGCGTGTGAACGCAGGTCCAAATCTTTTATTTTATTTTTTTAAATTCGTTATCCAACCTTTTGTATTGCGTTCCTGTATATGCGTCATCGCTTAATTTTTAACTAACGAAAGAGGTCCAAACTTGCTCGCATATTTTCTGAAAGGTGTTATCTCAGAGAACGCCTTGCGTGGCATTGCGTACAATAGTTTCGAAATATGAACTTTTGAAGTGAATTTAGCATTTTTATTAAATTTGTCATGTGATCCTTGGCGAGTTATTTGGCGATTAATCTCTGGCATGCGGTCAAGTTTCTGAAAATCCTACATGGGTTACGGACGCGCTTTTCCCAAGATTCAAATACAAACTACATTTATAGTCGCAAAATCATGCACCATATTTGATATATTTAACAAATTGCGTTTTGAGTTATCACATTTTGATGCTTGCGGACGTACAGATAGAAAGTCGATCCTTAACGGATTCCGTCTGAAATTTGACGGATATTTATAATTTAGATGTTAAGTCTATGTGCGGAATTTTATCTGTCTAGCTATCTTTGTTTTGTAGCTATAGTACGAACTTGTATTCGAACAGCCGGACAAACTTCCTCGCAACGGAATTTGCTCAGTTTGATAGAAAGCTACAAATTCGGCTTTAAGCCTATATACCAAATTTCATCCGTCTAGCTGAAGGCGTTTTGAGTTCTTTGTCAGGCAAACATTTCCCAAAAATGTCTTTCGAAGGCGGGAAGGTGTAAAACGTAGAAATTCGTCAATCTCTCTTTCAAATTTTTGACAAGTACTGTACATTATTTCGTATAAGAGAAAGTAAAAAAGAACTTGAGGGACTTAATTTTTTTACTTTCGCAATTAACTTAATATAAGTGAAATTTTTTGCTATGATTACTATCTTTAGATTTTCGAAACATAACTAGGGCCGTGGTAGCCTGGTGGTAAGGAATCGGTTTCGGAACAGGAGGGTTTCAGATTCGAGACCCGATTCCACCGAAGAACCGTCGTGTAAGCGCTTTTGCTGCACGTTAAATCCGTCGGGACCAAACGTCCTCTCGCTGGTGTGGTGTGAAGAGGGGTGCTAGCTCGGGTGTTGTCCTCGCCATCTGACTGCGGTTTAAAATTATGAGGTCCGTCCCAAAATAGCTCTAGTGTTGCCTTAAAACGGGACGTTAATATAACTAAAATAAACATCGAAACATTACTATGGTGTTGTCAGAATAGTTTCGTTTCCAATCATACACTTCTCCATAAATGAATTATTTACTTGAAATCAACCATAAATGAAATTATTGACTCTTTGTATCAAATGGGATTGCCGGATAATTTGCCAACATTCATCTTCCCACCTCAATCGTTCTTGTTTGAATTGCTAATACTTCAATATTCTTAACTGTACCCCATCGCACTTTCCATCAAATCGTAAGCTTGTATTTTAGCTTCAGGTTGAAAATTTGAGAGGAAAAAGACGATATTCCGCTACAATGATTGTAAATTCATTCAAAACAAAGTTTGCGAAAACAATGACGAATGTAAAATTGCGGATCACTGCACATACGTAACTCTTTCGTGTTTGCTTTGTATAGAGTAAGAGTGAATGTGCTGCTTATTATCCTTTTTCAATTTCTTGTATTCAAATTTTACTCTTCAACTAATTCTCGACTTTAAAGCTGCAGGAAAAATAACATTTGAAAGCCATATCGCAATGCAATGCATCATTTTTACTGTTTTTTCTCTTTATTATGCTCTATCGGATTTATGAAGTAGGAAAATAGGGTCATAAGGTGTCGAGATTGGTATCGGTAAATCGATACAATAGTACAGTCGAGAGGTGTCGGGATTGGTATCGGTAAATCGATACAATAGTACAGTCGAGAGGTGTCGGGATTGGTATCGGTAAATCGATACAATAGTACAGTCGAGAGGTGTCGGGATTGGTATCGGTAAATCGATACAATAGTACAGTCGAGAGGTGTCGGGATTGGTATCGGTAAATCGATACAATAGTATAGTTGAGAGGTGTCGGGATTGGTATCGGTAAATCGATACAATAGTATAGTCGAGAGGTGTCGGGATTGGTATCGGTAAATCGATACAATAGCATAGTCAGTCGAGAGGTGTCGGGATTGATATCGGTAAATCGATACAATAGCATAGTCAATAAGTTGTAACTGTTTGAATATATTTGTTGCTGCATCTGAAACTGAATTAGTACGAAATGCCTTATTTTCATCTAAAGTATTTGATTTATAGCATCAATTTCTTCCGGTTAATAGGTCTTGGAAAAATTCTTAAACTTGAAAGACTGGTTGTAATTTGTGTTTTAGTCTATGCAGATGAAACTAGCCCCTTTTCGTTTGCTATTGCATGAAGTTTACGAAGAAAATGTAATCGTTAAAATATTTTATCACATCTTGATGAATTGTTAATTTCTAGTGTAGCAAAAAATACACGAACGTCGTGTAGTATGCAAAAAATACACGACAATCGCCAAAAATTTGAATTCGAGATTGATGGGTCTGTTTCTAATATTCTTGAATCTGAATAACAAACTTTTGATATTATGTCTGTGAATACGATAGCAGAAATTTTGAGACAGACGGGGAAAATTTGACACTATCTTCACCAAATTTTGAACGGCACGGAGAGGATTTTGTCCGAATTCAATTAACAAGAAAACGGTGAGAGCTAGATGCTGAATTTGTAATTTAATTTTATCAAATTTGGGACTCAAGTCCTTCGAGTGGCCAGTCTGTACTTTCACAAATATGCAATGCCTTGGATAAAATTTGGTATGCGAACTTGTTGCTACAATTGTAGTTCTAAGTAAAATCGACTTCAAATGGCGAGAAAAAAACATCCAAAATGCACATTTCTGGTGCTTATGAATTAACCACGATCGAGTAATTAATCGCCACAGATGGCATTCTAATATCCTTTGATAAATTATCGTTCACTAATAACGTCTTTGTTCATACAAATCCGACAAATTCCATAGCTCATTTGGAAATACGGGACTGTCCAAAGTTTGTATGATTCGGCATTTGTCAAAGCTTGATAGTTTTTGAATTAAAACTGGAACCATTTGTCACCGAAATTCATCAGCCTGAAGTTTGCATGTTATGTAAGCATGCAAAGATAATTTAAACGGCAAATGAATGGGTGTTATTTGGTATACGGATTTATCGCCAGAATTTTGTGTGTAATAAACGTTATACCAAATCTATGGAATGGTTGACTGTATACCATAACTTTATTCATATATTTACGAAAATTCTAACTCAAAATGCTAAGATGAAATTCAGGTCTTGGCTACAGAATTATAGCCTAGCAAAATTCTGAACCAAATTCGTCAAATGGATTAACTCCGCATACGGCAATTGAAATGCCATATTCGAAGCAAATTGCAACCTATTCCTGACATCAAAATGCATCCTATTTTAGATCCAGTTTATCAAAAGGAACACTTAAAATCCATACTTGATTTGCTTCTTGTGTAAGTCTGGAAACAAAGCTGTATTGTGAAAATAAACGAGAAAGTAAGATAACAAGATCTCCGATTCAAGCTACTTTCGATAAAAATGGACTTCGCTCTGTAGCATTCTTGCTTTAAAAAGTTGGGCACGTTTTTAGATACATATTCAAAATAATAAATTTAATTAAATGTGGAGGGAGGCAAATGATTTTCTTGGAATGTTTTTATTTGGGAGAAGTTCAATATTTGCTCCAGATATGCATAGTAGACTAGATTTTTCCCGGCTAAAAAATATGAATGTAGTTGTATATGATAATAATTTTTATTATGGAATTGTCGCGTTCTTAATTGTATAGTTTAACAGATAGCGCAACCAATACAGAAATGACTTTGTATTCGATTAGTATCAAACTCCTTTAAATTCATGGCAAGAATAATCGGTGATATCCACGCTCCCCCCCCCCCCGATAGTGTTCAATATATGGCCCTATATGGGCCTTGCGCCAATAAACATAAAGCGGAAAAAAAAAAAAAAACTACAGTGCTCTATTTGATTTCTCCTTTCAGGACTACATAAAGGGCAGTATTTAACTCCAGGTGAAGATGCTGATACAGATACTAGACACCCAGATTCTGCCTAATATTTCTCCACATTCCGGTTGTCTTGTGTAGTGAGAATTGAAATCCCACCTTGACTCGGGAGAGGTTTAAAATGTGGAGCTTCGTCAAAATCTCGAGTTTCAAATTGTTGGTTATTATATTTTCACTTTGGACATCGTAGGAGTAAAAATGCAACAAATATATTAATGCGTAATATATTTGCTCTCAAAAAATCCAAATATATTTTTGAGCGCACTACTCTTCGCCAATTGTGAATGAAATGGAATATTTATCCACTTCCGCGTTCAACAAAACTTCCTTCTAATCGAAGGATGCGAAAAGAATAGATAGCAAAAATATTTATTTCGGAAGTACTGAAAATATTCTCGCATATCTGTCTGACACAAACCTAAACATCCTTTGTTTAGGGAAGTCATCTCTAGATCCGGCTTTCATTTTCTTCGAAAAAAAAAATACTGACCTTCGAACTGTTACCTTGAAAACCGTTAGAAACTCTTTCCGTATTTCCCAATAAATCTCTAAGAATATGCATATCCAACCGGAAGCATTGAAAGTTACTTCAACTATATTTTTATGTTCTAACATATTTATTAACCTTTATTGTCTTTGTTTTCCGAAAATTAATTTATTAAAAGAAACGCAATTGCTCTAATAATTAAAATTATTTGTTGAAGTATATGTTACCGTTAAAGTATGAAATCCGTTATTTTATAGAATACCTAGTTATTCCATGAAATAATTGATCGCGTCCGTTAAAGTGTAAAACTCTTGTATTTCATGGTTTAACTAGTTATTTCATAGAATAACTATCTGCAGCCCGTTAAAGGTGTAAAATAATCTATATTGTATTTGTCGTGAGAGATATACATTTACCTTCCACCCCTACTGCATGAAAAAATGTTTTTGTTTTAGAAATAATGTTCTTTGTAATTCCAAGTGTCATTTTAGTAATCCTTGTTGTAACAAATGATTTTACGGTACGTTTCTATAAATACCATTTATACGCTGCATAAATTAGATAAATTGCTTCTTTTTCATTTTAATTGTCTATCATTAGTTTAATTTCATTTTAGATAAATTGTTTATTTTACACTTTAACTGTCTCTCATTAGTTAATTTATAGAATAACTAGTTATTTCATAGAATAACTAGTTAAAGTGTCAAATTAATAACATATTACACTTTAACGGACACGATCAGTTATTTCATGGAATAACTAGGTATTCTATGAAATAACTGCATTATATACTTTAACGGTAACATATATACAAATACCTACATTGTATGAATAAAAAGAAATTGTTTTCAAATCTAAAGTGTGCATGTAATCGGATCCTGCAACAGAACCAATAGAGTAAGCTTAATAGCTGACCTTTAGCAAAGATGTTTGGGACGGCTTAGTATTGGACTGTTTTTCGTTGTATTGTAAATTTTATTAAGTTAACAGCCAGCAAGCTTATAAATAGAAATGGTATGAAAAGGATATGTCTAACTTCTAAGTCGTGTATTTCGTCTTGCTTTATTGCGCTTCCTGCCACTGAAATATTCACTTTCGATCCGTTATTTCTTGGTTATTCAACCTTATATTTGTCCTAAGCAGGATTTTGCGCCAAAACTCGTTAACTATTTATATTTTACTTCAAAGATTAAATTTCCATAAAATTATACAATACTTTAAATATGTAAAAATACTAGATTGCATTTCAAATAAGCCATTCCTTTAATCTTTAATACAAATAGCGATTATTTTTATTTAAATTTTTTTCGACAGTTTTATTAAAGATTTCATTGGCTGTTTTTATTTTATCGTGTTTGAAATACAGAATATTGTAATCGTCAATTTCGAGGTGTTGGCAAATCTACGTTTTAGATCTGCCCAAAAAACACTTGTTATCGTACATTTTTGAGCACGATTACCTAAACAATCGGAGCTAGACGGATGAAACTTGGTATATGGGCTTTAGATTAAATTTATCGATTTATATCAACATTTAGACGAAATGTATAAAGAACTAGATGAAATTTAGCTTACATATTAAGTATTCAAAATTTGATAGAGGCGTTAAAGAGTTGGCCGCCTGTCGGTCCGTACTTTTACATTCATATACAATTTGTAAATGACTTAAATCGACGAAATTCGGTATGTGTGGTCTTTTGTCGAAAACTGCTTTTTCGTATCGGATTTTGGTTAAAATCAATTGCGAAAAAAGCGTCTAAAATTTAGATAGTACGATAGATTTAGCAAAATTGCACGATTCATCAGTTAAGTTTCGTTATATCGCAATTGCTGTTTGCCAGTATTGAAGTCATTTGCGACCTGTTCCAATGACCACAAATTTATGTGGGGGGGGGGGGTGAATAAGACCCTCTTTGAAGAGGAAGCGTATGCGTGAACGTTAAGGAGAGATCACTTCATATTCTCAGACGCATTTATTTTAATTTGAGCATAAGAGTTTGAGATTTTGATCATGATGCAACCATAAATAGAAACCCTTTTAAATCGGTGAGCCCCCCCAAAAAAAAAAACCGATCAAACTTAATTACAAAATTTTGAGTATCGCCAGTGCAGTGAATAATTGCATGCTGAATCGCATAAACACTTCAGATGAACTCTCACAAAATAACTATTCAAGTAAAGAATCTCTTACTTATTGTCAAAGAATAACTTGTTTGCTTTTCTAGGTCGTCTTCGCCTATACTCCAAGGGAATGTTCAAAGGCCAGCGACTGCGGTCCAAATGAATGCTGTGTTGTTGGTGAGTTGGTTTTTAAAAATAACGAATTCATTATAAATACCATTTAGTTTCTAAATAGAGGAAATAAGCTATTTTTAAATGTACTTTCTGTTAATTGGTAACTATTTTTCCATCTCGAATGAATTATTTTGAAAATGGCTTTAAACTACTCAAAGCATTTTATTTGTTTTATGTAAATATTCATATATCTTGATCTTAAAGTACGAAGATTGGCAAGCGAGATGCGATCCTCTGTTGTCTGAATAACGGTTTGAAATTAGGTTGAAATTATAGCGGATCGAGGTGGATTGTTGTCTTCTGTTTATTAACGTCAAAAAAATAGGCAAGGTAAAAATAACTTTTTACTTCCGACTAGGGATTTATAAAATGACAGCAAATATAATATGGGTTTGAATCGAATTTGTGCATTTGCCTACAATTTTTCTCTTAAAATACTTTCCACTGTTTTGACTTTCGAATTAGATGGTATAATGAACTAAAGTTTGTTACAACTGTGCAACCTCTTAACTCAACGAAACTCGTGAATTTTTGGAGCGTAAAAAATGCTTAAAGAGAACAGGTGAAACCATTCTCACCAGGAGGATTCTTGGGGGAAAAAAATTCGAACGCACAGAAAGACTTTTGTGGCTCAAATTTTCTTCGGATTTCTTAATTTTATGTGAAATATGCGTAAAACTAAGTGGATTAGTATTAAGCTTACTACTAAAGATTACACTTTTGCTTATCGGAAATCGAATACGAAATTGCTCAGAGGATCAAAACAAATCAAACTTAGTATTGAAAATAGTAAGGCGTCTCTTAATTTGTAATGGTCCGTTTTTCTAGCCTGCTTAATTTTAACTTCCACCCTTTAATCTTCATGAGCCGATACATCATACGGGATATCCAATTATTGTTTCTTAAATTTAGACCGAAATTAAATCTTAAAGGGCGTAATATTTTGAGACAAAAAATAGACACGATTCTAAGTATCTTTGGAACCGGTAAGTCACCATGTTGAAGACCAGGAGTTCATGAAACGGATGTCAGTTAAATTGTGGGGGAAAAAGATGTCTTCATGAATATATTCCATATCGCATTCTGTTGGGGGAAATACTGTTACCTGGAAAAAGAATCGACAATCGTAAATAAATCCAACGGAAACTGAATATTTCCCAGCCGAATCGATAGTTGACGCCTAGATGCGATATGAAAGTCTTTATTATTGAAATTTCATTTTTAGGAATGGATCGTTATTCAATACCAAGATGCGAATCTCTTGGAGAAAAGGGATCCACGTGCATTGTAGGAAACGAACCAGAAGATAAAGTTCTTTCTTATCCTGACGGGGCTAAGGAAGTCTTCGGTGTCTACAGACTTTATTGCCCTTGCGAGGAGTCTTTAACCTGCTCACGTGCCAAATGTCAATAAGATGACGTCTTCTCTGAAGATTACACTTCAAGCTTTTAGTTTATGCCAGACGCTATAAGCGATTGTATTAGACGATTTGAAAAAATGAATGGAAAAATGTCGCTGTTGATTATGTAACGAATACTATGCCAAAGCAAGAATAAGTCATTTTTTTTATGTATAAGCAACTTTTGTCTCTTTATGTTTTTTAAGAAATAAACTGATTATTCAGCAAAATGAATTGTGATAAGTAATTGTTTGAGTCGAATGTTATCAAGAAATTGATAGCAGATATTACTGAGATAACGGACATTACTGAGGATTAGTAGCTTGTTTTCATATGCATTCTGTATAATATATTTTAGATATGTACTTTCACCGATTTTGTACGCTTAAAACGATTCTTATACAATTAAAAATTGAACTTTCGCTAGATCGAGATTAATTTTCCCCATCGCTGATTCCCCCCCCCCTCTTTAACCAGTTAACTATCTCGACCCCTCCGGAAAAATGCGCATCTAAATTGTCTTAAACATAATATAAATGTAATTTTTAATTATATTATTATATAAATACAATAACTGTTATTTTATAGACTCGTCATAACGGAAAATGTTGTATTTTTCCATGACGAGCATACTCGTCAAAAACGGTTAACTGATTAATCGCCATTTTCCCTCTTCGTTTCTAGGTGGTTTTTCTATTTCAATGATCAAATTCAAGCATTTATAACTTATTTAATCGGAAAAAGCTAAGCTGCATTCTCCCTGAATAAATTGAGCAATCGGTTCTTTTTTGTAAAATTCCGGATTGTAATGTATTCTTGTTTTACTTTAATCTGTCTAGTTATCGCTATTCCTTTCACAAAATGAGAATTGTGCATTTTTGTATTTTAATTCTAATTTAAAGTTGCTTACTGCGTTAAAATTATTCCAATTACCGTACAAATACTTTTCTTTAGTGGAATCTAATGCATTTCGAAACATTTCTTTTAGCCTTAAATTTATTAAATAATTACGCCCCCAGATTAAATTTGTAAACATTATAATTAATGGAAATATTTCCAGGATTTTATTTAATTGCAAATATGTAGTTCTAAATTTCTTAAATGCTCATTTTTTGTATACGTTCTTTTAAAATGCGCCTCCTCTTAACATTTTTAATCGAATTATTAGTACACTTTTTAGTTCATATTTAAATGCATCCTGATATTTTTATTCCGCCTCTTGAAGAGAAAATGCTAAAAGATCATGTAGCATTTTATTTACAATTTCGATTTTTACACACGCACAGAAAAAAAAAAACATCTAGAAAAATATTTCTTTTTGGGAAAATCAAACGATTTAATTGCTTAGTTTAAATCTTGACAACTTTATTCTCTTGATGAAATAAGTTTATGAAGCAGCTACGAAAAATTGTTTTTGTGTATATTGCAAAATGTTTTTACACGATTCAATCTCAATTCTTTTAGCGACACAACATCGCATTTGCCATTGATATTTATAATAAATTAGTTTCTCGGGCAAAGGATGACAATTTTTGCAGAAACGCCATAATGGTATCGGGTTCGAGAAATATTTGAAGCGATTTGTATTTAGTTAAATTTGAAACCTCGGATATATTCTTGCAAAAAAATATCGTCTGTAAAAGCAATTTATTTCTGTAACTTTATTATACGCAATACGGGGGAAAAGCGATTGTCTTGGATAAATTATAATAAAAGAATAAATTGGATGACTAGAGGCTTTATAATTTATATAAAGTAAATCTTGCTTAATTGAAAGCCAACTCTTCCACAAAAAGTTTCTTTTTGTGGATTTTTCAAAAAAAAAAAATTTTTTTTTGTAAACTTGCATGAAAATCGCAGTATTTATCAAATGTCTTCTTTCTATAATAACTGACTGTTAAATACATGGAATCGAAGGCTATAATTTATTTTCGGCGAATTTGAATTTTAACTCAAAGCCCATTTTTTCTACAATATTGTACTTTTTAATATGATAGAATTTGGACATGGATGGCTGAATACTGTACCCACAGATGATTTCTGCGATTTATAGCTCATTTTTAGTGCCTTATGTACTGAAAAAAAAAGATTTTTACAATCAAAATTTAACTAATCGAACAGTTTTGCAGAATATTTAATTTTTACGCCAATTTTATAAGCTAGCTAAATTTTCGTAACAAAGTTGGCTTTATCATTTCACTCTTTAAATTTAAAATTAGTGTTGAATCCAATACTTTATGCAATTCTTTAATTAAATTTTCAATAGTCCAATGATTTTCTTGAGTATCTATTTAAACTGAATGTCGGTTCAAATTTTATGTGTAAATTTATTACATCAAAACAGACTTTTAATACTTACTTTCTACGGAAAATGACCTGAAACATCATTCAAATGGCAGAAAATTACTCCGTGATTCAAACTACAAAAAGAAAAAAAGTTAAATGTATCAGAAATAGATTATTTAATTTCTGCTGCCACTAGCAAAATTATTTCGGTAAATTGAGGAGGGCGATTACGATTCTGAAAATGATTTCATCTTTTTTAATTCTAATTTTTCTGCATCGTTGAATAATGATGTAAAAAAGAATGAAAATTAATACATAAAGTTCTCGAATGCGTTTAAAATTACCATTTAGCGAAAAGGCGATAGAAACAAAGGCATTGTCTTCGAACAATGTCTTTCCTACTGTTTACTACTTATTGTTATATATAAAAAAATCCTCATGAAAATAACTTAATGTATCTTCATTATTTATTAGTTAAAATTGAATAGCTAAGGAATCTTCTAACTACACAAACTTTCAAAGATATATTCATCTGAAGAATCATGCGTAACTCACTCGCAAATAAACGAAATTAAAAAATAGCTTCCTTTAGAATTCTGATCTTTAAAACCACTTATTTATTTTATATAAGCTTCATTTCAATTTACCAATTAATACCACTCTTACAAATAAACTTATTTTGTAAGAATTTATAGATAACAAGATATAAAAGAAACTAAATGACTAGTTATTTTTGGAATTATAATAAATCAATAAATTTTGATGAAATATTGAATATCTTGAATACAATTACAATACAAAAGTTTAAAAAAAAAAAAAATTGAGATCGCAAATTTCAAGTTATGTGAGAACATTTTTTATCACGTGATTATATTAATGCGCATGCGTCAACTTTTAAAAAATGCGATGCTTTTTTTCTTTTCTTTCGAGATAGACGAAAGCTCCAAAACTTTTTTACCAGCCAAGGAAAATTGGAAAAGCGAAAAACCAGTTTAAAATATGACTTAATGCGCATGCGTAAGCTTTTAAAAATTGTTAATTTCTTTTAAAAATATCGCACTTCAGATTTATTCTATTTCATATAGACAAGTGCTGAAAATTAAACTTTTCTAGGTTTTATTTGCAGTAATATTTAAATTATTTTTTTTAAATTTCAGCTTTTGTCGGTATGATGACAACATATTTATAATAGCTATTTTTTTCCGACGCACGCGCAATGTGTTCGTGCTGCTTAAATTTTATTTTTATTTTGTGGGAAATAAATATGAAAAATATAATCAAATTATTTTAAAAAAATTTATTAAAAATAGAAATTTAATTTATAGGTTAAAACATTAGTATCATAGAAAAGATCATTTTTTAAACTTCAGTACAATGTAAAAATTAATTTTGTGCTGTAATATTTTCAGAAGTTATAGCTATAAAACATCAATGTCGCTTAATTTTTAAGTAGGTCAGACGTCTGTCCTGTAGAGCGCCAACACACACGCACACATTGAGCTTTTATTATAAACATAGATATAAAAGATCATAGAAAACTTTTCCTCCTTTTACTTTTTAGAGAATACCGTATTTCAAAATTCTTTCTCTTCATTCAGACACGTGCTGAAAATTACACTTTTATATATTTAATTTCCAATAATAGTTGATTTATTTTTTTAATTTTTGCCAATGTGATGGCAACACGTTAATAAAAGCTTTATTCATTGCCTACGCGATTTCGAGCTTCAATTCGTTGCCTATGCATTTTGAGACTTCAAAAACCTCAAAGAAAACATGTTCACACATGATAATAATAATAGAAATCTTTTATTTAACTATGGTAAAC
The DNA here is from genome assembly GCF_947563725.1 of Argiope bruennichi. Lineage (NCBI taxonomy): Eukaryota > Metazoa > Arthropoda > Arachnida > Araneae > Araneidae > Argiope > Argiope bruennichi. The sequence goes on from NC_079161.1 coordinate 91,239,301, forward strand.
AAAATGTTTAACACAATTTTATTTCCTCACGTTATTTTATTATGGGCGATATTAACACGCCTTTATGTAAACTTTTTATGTCAGTTTAAACTAACCTAATTTAAAAATACTAATGCATCAAAACATAATGGAAATAATTCAATGAAAGTAAATATCGGAAGGACTTCACATTTGTATGCTTGATATATTAATATCGATACTAGATAATATTATATTGTGGCTCAAAATTAAAACAATTTTATGTTGAATCTAAACTTTGTAGTACTCTGATGCTAAAAGGAAAAATGTATATGTTTATAATTATTCCTTAACAGCTAGTCCTTATTTCTTTGTTATAACTAAATATATCCAATAAAGTGCTTAGTAAATTAATGGCGGACTCGTAAACGAGGAATCATATTTATCATTCAAATAACTTTTTTATTTAATTTGTTTAATAAAAAAATTTCGGTCGTAATTAATATTAGCACTCGAACGAAACGCCGAAGCGCTCGCAAATGAACGCATTTTTTTAAATATAGTTTTGTAATATGTAAAATGCTTTTAAATATGATAATGCACAAAAATCTTCTTTTCAACTGCAACTTCATATGAACTCGAATGAGAATATTAGTTACACCAAACGATTTTTAATCTCGAAATTTCACGGAAAATTATGGATTTTCCAAAACTGAACTCCAAACGATTTTCAAGAAAGCTATTTTTTTTTTCCCGTAAGAAATTAATTTTTGAAGAAAGATATAAACTTTTTCTAAATATTGCCAAAAGCAACTCGGAAATTTTGAAAAAAAAAAAAAAAAAAAAAAAAAAAAGATGGCTTAAATAATCTAGAATAATTTTATTCAATAAGAATGGCAGCATGGTAGAAAAAAAATGTTGTTTCTTTTTTAAATACATGGAAACATAATTATTTTTTTATATAAATTGAAAACTATTTTATTAATTGTAACGAAGCATTCAATAATACCTTTCATGTTCTTTACAGAATTTTTGTTCAAAATAAAAAGCATTGCTTAATTTGTATTTCTGTAGAATACAAATTATTTAAGAATATCATTGTTATTTATATCAATTAAAATGTTAAGGCAATGAGAATTATCGTTTATGAAAGAAACACATAGATTAAAAAAACTTTTTTATATCCTATATTAATGGGGAAACAGTTCTTGAATGAATGCGTATATTCGTCACGAGAATTCTGGCATCAGTTCTGAAACATGATTTCTGAACCTTAATTGAATAAATTTTGAAGTTTCTCAAATGAAATGAGTCAATCTCAGAGCGTAGAGGTTTCAAAACAGAAACTCTGTTAAACGTCAAAAAAATTATAGTTTGAGATTTTGACGAATCTCCACATTTCAAACTCTTCGGGTCCGAAAACTATAATTTTAGAATTTGTTTCTCTGTTGACAAGACTCTGTCGAAAATGCTTTGAGCTAAATGCAAGAAAATTGGTATTTGGTCTTTATACCAAATTTGTAGATTTTTATAAATTTTTAAACACTATCTATTCAGAGGAAATCTGTCTACCCCGTTTGTACGAGTACATATGAAGACGATAATTATAAACATATAAAGATAGATAAAATTTGATACAGATTTATTATCTAAAATCCAGTAAGACAACGACTCCAAACAGAATGCACGTCAAAATGTGGTGCCTTTTTCATTGTAAACAGCAGTTACACGCATCATCACAGTATACCAACATCAATGCCATTAAATATATGTGGGCCACACTCAAAATAGTAGTTCAAAAACACAAAATTAGAAACAAAACCTGTTTAAAACAAGTATAGCAAGAAGAATGGGGTAAAATATCTTCAGATACCACGAAAAATGGATCGAATCGGTACCACGATGTTTAAAGGCCATTATAAAAGCCAAAAGACATGTAACTAAATATTGACTCTTCCTCTGTATGCGAAATATTACAAAAATTTCATTGGTGTATTCTCAATTTTTTGAGGCAAAAATCAGCATACGGTTATTTAAAATGCTTCTGGAACATTTCAATTTAGAAATTTTTTGTTGATTGTTCTTTAATTTTACTTTAAATTAAACTGTTATGTGTAAAAATAAAAACTGTTTGCACTCCCCGGTAATGTGTTATTTATATTAAAAGTCGGATTTATCAAGTAAAATTAAAGTGTACTCTCAATTGTTTGAGGCATTGTATATCAAATTCAGAACGAAATCCGTCAAGAAATTGAACAATTGCAGTTCTACTTCACATTTCGGTTGGAATCGTTAGAAAATAAAAGGTGTCCGAAATACATAATCGATTTTTTGTGCATTAACCGCATGCCAGCGATGAAGCGCCAAAAAACAGATCACCAATCGTCACATGCTAGATTCAGCAAAAATGCGAAATTGACATCACATCTTTTTACTCTCTCTTATTCGTAATAGTGAGAAAGTATAATAATAATCTGCAAAAAATTCGAAATGTGGATGAATCTTCATATTTAAGACTTCCCTGGGTTCGGAAAAGTAAATTTTTGGGAAATGTCTGTCTGTCTGTCAGTGACAAAGATAATTAAAAAAACTCTAAACTAGATGCTTGCAATTTGGTATACAGTCTTTATGTCAAATTTGCAGATTTCTATCAAATTTTGAGTTCTGTTCAGAGGAAGTTCCGCTGTTCGAATACAGGTTAACATGATAATTACAAAACGGAGAGACCTAGAGAGATAAAATTCGATACACAGATTTGACATGTATAATGTAGACATCTGTCAAATTTTGAGCGAAATCCAAAAAAAGTTTGGTTCCTTGTCTGTACTTTCAGAAACATGTAAACGCGATAAATCAAAAACGCAGTATCTGAAATACATAAAACTTTGTTGGGATTTATTTTGTCCATAACTACAATTTTGTGTCAAATTTTTGTTTCAATCGGCTCGAAAAAAAAAAAAAAAAAACGCATCTAAAACACAAATTCCTTTTTTCAGAGACTATAAACCGCATGCCAGAGATTAATCGTGTAATGTCTTGAGAAGGAAAACATAGTTTTAAAAGCATCCAAGACATTTATTCCCAGACATAGACAACAATTAACATTGAACATAAATAAAAAACAGATTTAACATTTTAAAATCCTCTGGGGTTTTCAAAACCAAACTAATTTAAAATTGCTAAATATAAAGTGCTCAGGATCCGGCTATCACACACAGAACCAAACCAAAGTCTCTCTCCCTTTCTCGTCTCGTCCTTTCTTTTCATTCCGTCGACGCCCATCTCACTTCAGTTTAACTCCTAATAAGGCTGAAGAGGTTCCAACAAATTCGGCTCCAGAGCGACTTGATTTTAAATGAGCGGCAGGACGGTAAATCGCCAATGATAGATTTAGTAAAAAATTCTAAGTTCACGTCAAAAATTAATTTTTCGTAACTATTGTACGCCAATGTCATTCAAGGCATTGTCTGGGATAACACCTGTATTAGAGAGTATGCTAGAAAGTTTTTGGGGTTTAACTCCTGCTGGTTTAATTGTTGTTCGCTAGTGGCATGTGGATAATACACAAGTATCGTTTTTTTTTTTTTTTTTTTTTTTTTTTTTTTTTTGTATATTGCGAAGAATGCAAATCTCGAGTGTTAAAACAAAAATTGATCTCTCATGTTCAGATCCGTAATTTTATACAGTTGGAAGAAAACATCCTTATTCAAGAGTATGCGAAAAAGTTTAGGAAGGCCACTTTCGTTGATTGATTTATCTTTCCCACATTAAACCAGCGGGGGTGGTCTTCTCAAAATCTTCTCGCATCTTCTTCTAAAAAGGTGTAATCCGTCTAATATGGGTGTTATTTGACTGAAATTTATAAATGTGGTCGTAATTCCGCATGTCAAATTTTAACCGTCTCATTCAAAACATTTTTGAGTTATCATATTCACAGACAGACTGACAAACACATATAATACCAAAAATGCGTTTTTCGGGTGTCTGAAATGCGGTAATCGTCAAAATCTCGAGTTCCTTTTTTTTTTTTTTTTTTTTGTGAAGATTATAATACTTTGTACGAGAAAAAAACCCAGTGGAAATGGTATCCCTGAAACTTTATCCCCTGACAATAGTTACGAAATATTAACCTTTGGCGAGAATTTTGCATTTTTACTGAATCTGTCGTGTGATCCTTGGCGAGTTATTTGGCGATTAATCCCTGGCGCGCAGTTAATAGTATCCAAAAACCGAATTTGTGTTTTAGATTTAAAAAAAAAAAAAAAAAAAAAAACTTTTAGACTGACACAAAACTATTTTTACAGCACATAACGAATTTGATAAATTAAAGGCATTGCGTTTTTGAGTCACCGCGTTTCCATTTTTCTGAAAATACAGACCATAAGACGGTCATCCGCTTGTTGGTTTTGGCTCAAATTTTGATATCTATGTACCGAATTTTATTCATCTAGGTCTATTCCTTTTGTAGTTATCGTTTTAATTTATATTTCAGCAGCCAGACAGGCAGATTTCCTCTGAACGAATTTTGCTCAAAATTTGATAGAAATCTACAAAATTAGGTGTACTTTTCTATAAGTACCAACAGACAGACTGTCGCCCTCTTGTTGGATTTCGCTCAAATGTGTTATATATGTCGCTAGTCGCCGTCTATACTGGCGATGTTAAATATGTGTACCAAATTTTATCAATATGACTCTCTTCATTTTGTAATTCCCGTGCTGATGTATGTTTGGGCAGTCGGATAGTCATATCACTGTCTCTCCGACACGCCCGAAGGTACGCAGATAAAAATACTGAATGACGAGACCACCGCAACAGCAACACTGACGGGAACTGTGTTTGAGTCCTAAGGGCCATCACCGACCACGGTACAACCCTTCCGGAAGGAAGTACGTCCCGTCATCGATGGAAGGAACCAGACCCCCCACCTTTTTTGTGTACCCTCCAGGGTGGCGAGATCCAACCACCATACCGGAAGCATCTCATCTTCATTTCGAGGAGCTCTCCCAGGGGTTTGGATAGTCAGATAGACAGACTTACAGACTTTTAATGAAGTATTTTACTCAAAACTTGATGGAAATCTGCAGATTTGGTATAAAGACCTTACACCAAATTGCAACCGTCTAGCTCACAGTAATTTTGAGTTTTCTTTGTCACAGACAGACAGATGGACATTTTCCAAAAATGTGTCTTTCGAACTCATGGAGATCTAAAACGTGGAGATTTGTCAAATTCATACGTATTATTCAAGAGTATGCGAAAAAGTTTAGGAAGGCCACTTTCGTTGATTGATTTATCTTTCCCACATTAAACCAGCGGGGGTGGTCTTCTCAAAATCTTCTCGCATCTTCTTCTAAAAAGGTGTAATCCGTCTAATATGGGTGTTATTTGACTGAAATTTATAAATGTGGTCGTAATTCCGCATGTCAAATTTTAACCGTCTCATTCAAAACATTTTTGAGTTATCATATTCACAGACAGACTGACAAACACATATAATACCAAAAATGCGTTTTTCGGGTGTCTGAAATGCGGTAATCGTCAAAATCTCGAGTTCCTTTTTTTTTTTTTTTTTTTTTTGTGAAGATTATAATACTTTGTACGAGAAAAAAACCCAGTGGAAATGGTATCCCTGAAACTTTATCCCCTGACAATAGTTACGAAATATTAACCTTTGGCGAGAATTTTGCATTTTTACTGAATCTGTCGTGTGATCCTTGGCGAGTTATTTGGCGATTAATCCCTGGCGCGCAGTTAATAGTATCCAAAAACCGAATTTGTGTTTTAGATTTAAAAAAAAAAAAAAAAAACTTTTAGACTGACACAAAACTATTTTTACAGCACATAACGAATTTGATAAATTAAAGGCATTGCGTTTTTGAGTCACCGCGTTTCCATTTTTCTGAAAATACAGACCATAAGACGGTCATCCGCTTGTTGGTTTTGGCTCAAATTTTGATATCTATGTACCGAATTTTATTCATCTAGGTCTATTCCTTTTGTAGTTATCGTTTTAATTTATATTTCAGCAGCCAGACAGGCAGATTTCCTCTGAACGAATTTTGCTCAAAATTTGATAGAAATCTACAAAATTAGGTGTACTTTTCTATAAGTACCAACAGACAGACTGTCGCCCTCTTGTTGGATTTCGCTCAAATGTGTTATATATGTCGCTAGTCGCCGTCTATACTGGCGATGTTAAATATGTGTACCAAATTTTATCAATATGACTCTCTTCATTTTGTAATTCCCGTGCTGATGTATGTTTGGGCAGTCGGATAGTCATATCACTGTCTCTCCGACACGCCCGAAGGTACGCAGATAAAAATACTGAATGACGAGACCACCGCAACAGCAACACTGACGGGAACTGTGTTTGAGTCCTAAGGGCCATCACCGACCACGGTACAACCCTTCCGGAAGGAAGTACGTCCCGTCATCGATGGAAGGAACCAGACCCCCCACCTTTTTTGTGTACCCTCCAGGGTGGCGAGATCCAACCACCATACCGGAAGCATCTCATCTTCATTTCGAGGAGCTCTCCCAGGGGTTTGGATAGTCAGATAGACAGACTTACAGACTTTTAATGAAGTATTTTACTCAAAACTTGATGGAAATCTGCAGATTTGGTATAAAGACCTTACACCAAATTGCAACCGTCTAGCTCACAGTAATTTTGAGTTTTCTTTGTCACAGACAGACAGATGGACATTTTCCAAAAATGTGTCTTTCGAACTCATGGAGATCTAAAACGTGGAGATTTGTCAAATTCATACGTTCTATTTTTTGACGATTACTATACTTTCTCTATACTATATTTACGAGAAAGTAAAAAGTCAGGATTATGATTACAATGCATTCTTTAAGAAAAATTCTTAAATAGAGATAGTCAATAAATATATTTTTTAACATTTGCTTTTTCTATATCTTATGCAGAGTAATTGGTAACCATTTTGGTGTTTTTAGGCAGAAGATAGATAAATATTACATGTTGAAGTAAACAAATTTATTTCAGGCATGGAAAGATTTTCACTCCCTTGGTGCAAACCCATGGGAACGTCTGACGATGAATGCTTGGTGGATAATGAGCCAGAAGACAAGGAATTATACTATCCAAACAAGATGATGAATGTCACTGCAGTGTATAGAATGTTTTGCCCTTGTGAAGATGGGCTTGCATGTTCGGAAGCCAAATGCATATCAAACACTGTTGGCAAAGAATAATATATTTCCTTTTTAAGAACGCAATTAAAAAAAGATCATTATTCCAGACTTCTAAACTCTTAGCTGTAGCAATGTCCGACGAAAATTGTAGATCAAAGTATATTACTTAACAGAATAGAACTGGTTTGTTGAAAAAGCTAGTAGAACATTAGTAACCCGATTATCTGAACAAAGATAATTTATTTACAAAGTCATTGATTGTTAACATCAGAGAACAGTATTCTTTAATACTGGAATAATTTGCAAAGTCATTGATTGTCAACATCAGAGAATAGTATTCTTTAATACTGGGATAATTTACAAAGTCATTGATCGTTAACATCGGAGAACAGTATTCTTTAATACTGGAATAATTTGCAAAGTCATTGATTGTCAACATCAGAGAATAGTATTCTTTAATACTGGGATAATTTACAAAGTCATTGATTGTCAACATGAGAGAATAGTATTCTTTAATACTGGGATAATTTACAAAGTCATTGATCGTTAACATCAGAGAACAGTATTCTTTAATACTGGAATAATTTGCAAAGTCATTGATTGTCAACATCAGAGAATAGTATTCTTTAATACTGGAATAATTTGCAAAGTCATTGATTATCAACATCAGAGAATAGTATTCTTTAATACTGGGATAATTTACAAAGTCATTGATCGTTAACATCGGAGAACAGTATTCTTTAATACTGGAATAATTTGCAAAGTCATTGATTGTCAACATCAGAGAATAGTATTCTTTAATACTGGGATAATTTACAAAGTCATTGATCGTTAACATCAGAGAACAGTATTCTTTAATACTGGAATAATTTACAAAGTCATTGATTGTTAATATCAGAGAACAGTATTATTTAAAAGTGGAATAATATACAGAGTCATGGATTTGTTAACATCAGAGAACAATGTTCTTTAATATTGGAATCTAATTGATTGATTTTTCTTCTGAGCAATAAAATGGGGGGGGAATGTGATACATCACATATTTGTAAATATATCACCATTTCTGAAAATAGTTTTTTTTAAATTTATTTTTATGAACAAAAATGAAAGGAAAAAAATTGTCTTATGGAACGTATTTGGAAACATATCGTCGCAAGAAAAGCAATCTTTTCGCCAATTTTTATAAACAAACAAAAAAAAAAATGACATGATACTTTTTACGTAATCAATGTTACAAAAATTATTATCACAACTTCTGAAATATGAGTTTGATGTAGAATTTTAAGAAACTTCAACATGGAAGATGAATATACTGATTGTGGATAAATATTTCACAATACGAAATCGATTAAATAATTATAGATACTTCGATTCAGCAGAACAGAGTTTTTTTATAGTTGACAAAGTCAACGATTTATTGAACAAACTAATTGTTGTGAAAATCCGAGACTTGATTGCATACTTGATTGATTATTAACAAGTTCATATATCGTTAACCTCGTAGAAATAATGCTTGTGATTGAAAAAAAAAATATTATTTTATCTAATTTTATAAACAGTAAAATATAAAAAAATGTGGTAAAAATTTTGTAGCTTTTTTTGTTTTTTTGGAATGTAAAATTATTTGAATGAAAACTTATGGTACTTATGTGGAAAATTTTCATTCAAGGCATCTAATGAATATTTTAAAGATATTTCTACTTGTAGTTAAATGCCACGTAATTTATTACTATACAACATAAAAATGCGTTTGTTTTCAATTTTTATTAAAAGTGATTTGCAAGAAAAATAATTTTAATATGTAATCAAGAAATATTGATAATAAAAAAGGATATTTATTTTAAAATTTCTTTAGTTATTATTATTGCACGCACTGCTGTTCGGTAAATATCATAATCTAAATCTGTTAATAGACATTTAGCAGACGATTCCTTTTCAGACATTTTATAACTGCTACTATTTTTATTTTGTTAAAATATTATTAAAAGGTAAAAGCAAACGATTTTTTCTTTGATAAACATATTTTGTTAATATTATTTCGTTTATTTTTTGTATAATAGCCGATGATCAACTGTAAACCTTCTGGAATCTGGCAATACTTGTAAGATATGATGTTAAGTCGAAAGAATAAACAAGCCGATGGAATTCTAAATTGCTTGGAGTCTTATTTTAGTTTTAAGAATTTAAGATGCTCTGCAAGCTATAGTTTGAAGCTTAAGAAAACGGATAGTTTTCTTGAAAGCATGCAAAACACTGCAGTTATTTAAACAAGCATTCTATATTGAACTTTATAGCTTAAATATTTTCTGACATAAATATTTTTCTTCCTCCCTAAATAATTGATAATAACTTGAAAGATAACTGTATCTCACGAAAATACTTGGACATCAGGAATTAATTTTTTTTTTTTTTTTTTTTTTTTTACTTTTGTAATTTTTTATAGGCTTTTATTGTTTTCTACCAAATTATTTTGTGATTTATAGTTTAGATTTTTAACGATATTTACTAAATACATTTTTAATTTACTTATATATATATTTAATTAAATAAAAATAAAAGAAATTTGAAGCATATTTCTTAGTAATTAAAGCATGATGCAAAAAATCTATCTTTACATTACATTAAAATTACAAAAAAATTGGTTTTTAGATAATGTTGATATTATTTCTGAGCTATTTTACTTTAATTTTGATACTTTTTCAAAATAATAATAATTTCAAATATTCAATTCAAACTAAATATGTTCAGCATATGTCCGAAAGTAATACAAAATATCAAAGCTTAAAATATTTCTTAATTGCAAAGACTCAAAATTATTAGAAAATACAACTGAAAAACACACTTTTGAAGTTCTTCATTTTATTACACATCTTTATTTAACTTCACTTCTTTTAAATTTGTAAATTTTATTAATATAAATAGGGAATTTCATTACAAATCCTTCACTCATTACCTAATGTATTAGAATTCTGAAATAATGTACAATTATGTGTTGTCGATATTTATATATTTTAATAGTTTCAAAATTTTTTTATGATTTAATCGATTTGATCTTAATGAAATTTTATATCTAATGAAAAGCGTCTTTTCATGGTGATGTTTTGAAGTAAAAACTAATGATAAGATTCCATAATATTTATAGAAATTTGTGAATTATATTAAAAGTTAAAAATAATTAAACTGTTATTTAAAAAAATTAAAAGCATGCTTTTATAAATGTACCAAAAAGTAGAAAGCAATTTTTAAAATCAAAAACAAAGCGGTCAAATCAAAATTGCAAAATTGAGAACTCCTAAGAACGATTTTGCAAGAAAGCAACGATGCAATAAATATCAGTTAAAAGGAAATTCTAAACGACCTTTAAAAATCAAAATATATTAGAAATGGGATTAAAAATTTCATTTTACTTAAATTCTTTATGGTGGTATGTCACGCTTTTACGGTTTAGTTTTGAAGTCCAAAAATTCATTTAAAAAAATCTATTTTCTAATGATAAAAACATGACTATAAAATGTTTTTATTAATATCTTATTAGTAAAAGGATAACCATTTAATTCTAACGGTTACAATATAGACAACAGTTTTAAGTGTTCATAGTTCTTAGCAATCATAGAATAATTGATGAAGTGTTACTTCTATTGGTAGCTCAAATGGAACGGTTCTCTTACTCTAAAAATCTCTCGAGTAGTTCCTATCATTCAAAAACTTGTAAAGAGCATTTATAGTGAGAAGGAATATTCGTCACTGGCATTCAGTAATTAAATCTATATCAATACATTTTTGAGCAATTTAATAACGGATGTGAGGTAAATGCTCTGTCTTCTTTGAAATCGAATCATAATCACATGATTGAGCAACTCCCAGCACCAGAAAGAAAGAAAAAAAAATCAATCATTGATGTATATGTACTAAACTGTTCTAAAGATTTCTAAAGCTATAGACTTTTATTTTAACCATCAATAGGAATGAAAGCATTAAGAATGCTTCCTACAACTTCTAGAAATAAATTGTATGCAGTGCTGATAACTCAAATTTGTTAACCAAACTGTAACTTATGTCACTTTTGTTGTTGTTTGTTTAACAATCATTGCCATCTATATCAATTTTCAAAACTTTGCAATAAAATATTAAATATTCTTCACTTTTTGTGTGTGTGTGTGTGCTGTGAAAAAAAGTCAGAAATATTAATTACTGGTAGCAAAAAATTTAATTTCCGCTTTTCATTAAGATATTATGAAAATTGAGATAAGTGCCATTACTTGTTAATCGCCGAGTGACTCTAATTATATAACTGCTACTGAAGTGTGGATATTTTATGTTAATATTTTACCCGTAATAAACTTTTAACTCTTTAAATGAACAAACTTAGATGACATGACAACTTAAGGGGAAAAAAAAAAAAAAGAACACACTCAGTTTTATTTCAAAATTAAATTAGATACTACTGCGGCAAATAGGAATGAGGTATAAGAACTGCAGCACTTGAAGCTCTTTCACCTGATTCGTTGGTTTCACATGAGGTTGCATTGGATTGGATGATAAAAATGTCTTCTGGCATCTCTTCTGTCGTCCCATAATTCCACTGTTTACTTCAAGAAATTAAAAATAAGACGAAGAAGAAATATAGAGGGCGCTATATTACTATTAACAATTTCTTTTATCGATTAAATAATTTCAACTATACATATATGTATATATTTTTTTCTTTCTAGGAATGGAAAGATATGCAATTCCTCAATGCGCCGCCAAGCGGAAGCTGAACGAACACTGCAGAGAGGGCGCTGAACCGGAAGAGAAAGCTTTGTATTATCCAAACTCGGAATTCCGCTTTGTGGAAGAAGCTTGGACCTTATTTTGCCCCTGTGAAGACATTTACGTTTGCCACAAAAACAAATGCGCTAAACGTTAAGTCTGTGAAGTCGATTCGACATTTAATTTATTAAGGTAGAAAGGAAATGTCTTTTAACTTATCGTAGAGGTCGTGAATAGAGAATGACTCTGAATTACTAAGAATCTAATCTGAGTTATGTAATGGTAGGTGCCATCCAATGAATCTTATTAGAAAAATGATTAGATAAAAGTGTTGCTTCTTCATTTAGTACCTGAAATGTAGCCAGTGTCGGTGGATTGCGTTTTGAACTCGAATCTCATTTGTTATATGATGTAGTATGTATGGAAATAAAATATAAAAGTTGCTCTCAAAGTGAATTTTTTTTTTTTTTTAAGTCTCCAAAAACACATGGAATTATTAATTTATTTCATGAATCAGTTTTATTCATCTATTAACCTGTTCACTGGAAAATAAAGTTTTGTTTGCTGTTTTTTTTTTTTTTTTTTTTTTTTGAGTAAGAAGTTATTTATGCCTAATGTGAAAATATCAAAAATGAATAAAACTGAAATCTGCTATCACAAATTTCAACTTATCATGTAAGAACATTACTTTTTTAAAGTCACGTGGCATCAGTCCAACAGAAAAACATCGTGTTCTCACATGACTCATATTTTCACAATCACCAGTATTTAGGAAAGCGATGGTTTTTGACCATCTCAAAATCAGTCTAATTCTGAATTTTTTTTTCTCCCGGACAATTTTTTTTTTTTGAAAAACCGGTTTTAAACAATCACGTGACTGTTAGATTACACATGAATCGATATTTAAATTAAACGGTGGGTTTTTTTTTTCCCCCTAAATCTCAAAATTGTTTAAGCTCCACAATTTTATTTCAAGGCCAGATTTTTTTTTCCGTCTCAAAATTTTTTGAGCTCTAGAACCTTTTATACCAGCTAAAAAAATTAATTTTTTAAAAAATAATTATATAACTTTCGATAACACTCCTTGCTGTTTCGTGTTCATTCGCATTTTCTTCTCTGTACATCTTCGGGCGATCACTTCTTACGGCCCTGTCCTTTATTGGCCAGACAGGAGAATCAGATACATGGTGGACATTCTTTATCATATTCTAAAATCCCTAAAAGCATAAAACTGGTGCTTCAAAAGCGATTAATCGTCAGTTTTCTACCCATGCATTTTGTAGTTTCAAAAGCCTCAAATAAAAACAACATTATGTTCTCACATGATAAAAATCTTTCACTTTTTGATTATTTATTCTAACATAATATATATTAGAACATATTTAGAAAATAAATAAATCAAATATTTCCAATAACAAAGAGATAATTAAACAAACTGAAATAATATTTCACAATATCACATATCTTTATACAGTAAGAATTACACAAAGTAACACTTTCAACGGGACGCCAAATTCCCAATTCTTTTCTAGCAGCTTTCAATAACATAAATTGCACCTCCAGCTCAGAATTTGGCCTTGAGGAATTAGAGAGGGCTGCGGTGGGTTGGTGGTAAGGTTTCGGAACCGAAGGGCTTCAGGTTCGAGACTCGATTTCACCCAATAACCGTCACGCAGGCTGGGTGGTGCACGCTTAATCCGTTGAGGCCAAACGTCCCCCCACTAGTGTGGTGTTGAAGTTTGGAGAGGAACTGCAAGCTCCGTTGTCGTCCTCTTCATCTGACTGCGGGTCAAAATTACGAGGTCCGTCCCAAAATAGTCCTAGTGTTGCTTTAAAACAGGACGTTAATATAACTAAACTAAACCAAATTTGAGGAATTAGAGATGTCTAATTGACAAAACATCTTTCATTTAATCTAGACAATTTCGGTGTCAGAAAAAGAACACTCTGTGCTTGGAAATGAAGAATGTGATTCATCTTTATATTTTCCGTAAATATATTTTTCCTCAATATAATTATTCAATTATATATTTTGAAAATATACAGAATAAAAATATATTAGTAAAATGTAAAATACTCAAATGCACAATGTCTATTTTATAAGAAAAACATTATATTGCTGTTTGAAATTAAACTGTGTAAAAACTAAAATGTTTCCATATTACCAAGCTAAGATTTAATGGGCAAGAACGACGTAAAATATAATGAAACAAACATTATATTTTAAAAAATTATCCTGAAAAAAAAAAGGCATCATGCTTATTGAAGGCCCTGCTATGAAGAAATGTTTCGTCATCCCTGTTAAACGGTTAACCAACACTTACCCATTCATCTTCAAAGTTTAGGGAAGATTATTAGTTAATGAAGAGGGGAAAAAATTGTATTCAAGTCAAAGATATGTGAAATATGTTAAATACTTCAAATCTTCGTATATATATATATATATATCTTTGAAAGGAATGCGTGGTATTAAGGAACTTTACCCATCGTTTGGAGCGTGGGAAGCAAAAAAATCATCAATTTTTTCGGGGACATATTGAAAATATTTGGTTTATATATATATATATATATATATATATATATATATATATATATATATATATATATATATATATATATATATATATATATATATATATGGTAAATTAACTCCACGAGAGGGCACTCTGAGTTCATCCGGTGATAGCCAGCAGTCGGAGGGCAGAGTTCACTAGACGAGGGGAGAGAACGGACGTCCGCCGAGAAGGGTGCGACCGGAAACCGAGAAGCCGTGATATTCTGAGAAAGAGCCGAAACTGGAATTCTTGCGTTGAAGGATTCCTCTGCAAATGCCAGTGCACCACGCATAGGTGGGAAAGATCCTTTGAACGACATGAACTGTCCATCTTCATGTAATATAAATTCCTTCTTCATCATTGAATTCCATTTGTAAAAACCATCTGAATCATCATTTGTTAATCAAGAATAAAAAGATTAAGCTAATTCAAGTGGACTGATGCATTAAAACCCAACACACCCACAACCATGGGGGCTGGAAGCCGGTGAACAGCAAATTTTAAAAGGTACTGTGCTACTTCTGTTTTATATTTAGTCTTTCATATTTCTTCAAAATGAGTATCTTGAATAATTTAAAGAAGTGTGATTTAAAAATACTTGCCGAAGAACTCGGTGTAACTGTGTCAGAAAATGCTAAAATTTTGGAACTTAAGAAATTAATTGAGAATTCTGACGTTTTTAAAACGGATCAAGAATTTGTCCGTGGCGTCATCAAATCGATCGTTGAGGATCGTACGGCTGAGGCAATTACTGAACAATCCAAGTTAGAGATTGAAAGAATGAAATTGGCCCGACTCGAGAAGGAGATTGAGCTAGAAAAATTGAAAAAAACAATCATTGCCTAGTGAGCGATCAAACGTGCCTTTTAGTGTTGAAAATTTAATAAGAAGTATTAAAACACTAACAATTTCTGTTCCTGATAAACCCGAGGCATTGCATTTGTTTTTTAATTCCTTAGAAAAGGCATTTATTACTAAAGAAGTTCCTAAAGACTTCCAAGCTGAGATATTAATTAATTTGCTAGGGGTTAAAGCTAATAATGTTTTAACGTATGCAACTGAGCAGGATTTGTCGGATTATGAAAAATTAAAAGAGTTATTTTTAGCTGAATTTCAGCCGACACCTCGAGAATGTCTTAGTAATTTTAAAAATGCTCAACGTTTACCAAGCGAATCGCACGTACAATTCGCATCGCGATTAACTGCAACATTTGATTACTATTGTCAGGTAAGAGAAGTAAAAAGAGATTTTAAAAAATTATGTGATTTAATTGTTGCAGATAAGTTGTGCGAAACTTTGGATTTCCGAACTAAAGAATACGTAGGTATTCGCGAAGGGAAAACATGGTTTCCGCCAACTCAGTTAGGTCGCGAATGTGATTTATTTTTTTCATCTCGGGGTAAATCGTTATCTGAAGTCAGTAATTCTAATGTACATAGTAGTGAAACGAAAGCATCAAGGTTTCAAAAACAGGCAATGAAAAGTGAATCATTCCGTCGAAACAAAAATCAAAATGTTAAAGTGGAAAGGGTTTGTTATGTATGAGGGGGAAAGGGAGAAAGCTTTCATTTCGCTCGTAATTGTCCAAAGCGATTAGAAAGATCTACAAATGAAAGTGAGACAGAAAATAAATTTGTTATATCAGGAATTGGAACTAAGCCAAAAAATATGTTATAATATATTGATATTTTTGTGGATGGGAAAAAAATAACATTTCTAAAAGATTCAAGAAGTGAACTTATAATTGTGAACAAATCATTTTTTCCTATCAAAAAAACAACGGGAAATATACAAATTAAAACTTGTTTTGGAAATGAAGTTTCTGCTCAAACTGCAACCTTTTCATTTGCTTTTAATGAGGAATGTAAACCCGTTGAGATTGAGGCAGTTATAAGTGATCAATTAGTAATGGAGGGAATTTTCCCGCCAAAATGTCTGAGTCTTATTCAGAATAATGAATTGGTAAGCACCGAAAATAAACAGGTAGATGCATTGAGCAGGAATGCAGTGTGCATGGTCACCCGTTCCCAAAGCAAAATTACATCTAAGATCGCAACTGCACAAGAAGCTGACGAACGTATGCAATTGCTGAAAACTCTGGTCGAGAAAGAACTCAAAGATGATTACCATATAAAAGAAAATGTCTTGTACGTACAGGTGGATGGACGTGAACTCATCGTTATACCGGAAACGATGGAACTAGAGGTCATTCACGGGACAGGTGTGAAGATGCGAAACAAAACGGACCTAAGAATCAAAGAAATCCTAGATCAAGAATTCTTGCACTTCATGATTCAAGAAAAAGAAACAATTCGTGAAAAGGCCAAAGCGAATATCTTCAAAATTCAAGAAGAGAACCGACGGCAATATAATAAACATCGTAGAATTGCCCCACTCTATAAAATAAACGACTTGGTAGCTATTAAAAGAACACAGTTAGGAGGAGGTCTGAAGCTAAGACCTAAGTTTCTTGGACCTTACAAAGTGATCAAGATAAAGCCACATGATCGTTACGACGTAGCAAAAGTAGCATCTCATGAAGGGCCTGAGGCAACTTCCACTTCAGCTGATCACATGAAGCCCTAAGCGGCGGTCCAACGACCTGCGACCTCACGGATTTGGTCATAAATCTGACATCCAACCCACTAGGGGACCACACTCCCCCGTCGCCGCGGTACACCTGTAGTACGCCTGTAGTTTCCCGCAAAATGTCGGTAGATGGATAAATATCAAAGAGCCGGAAAATTTGTTTGGGCTATGGGGGGAAGGGAGTCAAAGAAACTGAGGGTTTTGAGCGGTCGAAAGGGGAACGCGTGCCGTCTGAAGATTTCTCTGGTCGTGGGTCCGCTGCCACAGGCGGGGGTGGCACCACGAAGGAAGAATGACAGTTTTATGACCACATCTGTGAAGACCATCCGGCCGTTGGACCGCGGCTCTAGACTGATGCAGTTGCAACTTGAGATCAATACATTTCTTTTTTCATCATCACCCATTTTTGTTTTTTTTATTTCTATCCTTTGTCTTCAATGTCCTCTCTCTTTTTTTTCTCTCCTTCATTTGTGTGTTTCAGAGTTCGGAGGACCTCACATGTCGATGGCCGAGCGATGTGGTAAATTAACTCCACGAGAGGGCACTCTGAGTTCATCCGGTGATAGCCAGCAGTCGGAGGGCAGAGTTCAGAGTTCACTAGACGAGGGGAGAGAACGGACGTCCGCCGAGAAGGGTGCGACCGGAAACCGAGAAGCCGTGATACTCTGAGAAAGGGCCGAAACTGGAATTCTTGCGTTGAAGGATTCCTCTGCAAATGCCAGTGCACCACGCATAGGTGGGAAAGATCCTTTGAACGACATGAACTGTCCATCTTCATGTAATATAAATTCCTTCTTCATCATTGAATTCCATTTGTAAAAACCATCTGAATCATCATTTGTTAATCAAGAATAAAAAGATTAAGCTAATTCAAGTGGACTGATGCATTAAAACCCATCACACCCACATATATAAGTAACCAATATAAAGTAAGAAATAGTTTGAAAACGAAACTAAAATGAAAACAAAACAAAACAGTTTCGAAATCGCAGCTAAAAATTATTACCTATTCAAACTAAAACCAAAAAGGAAAAAGGAAAAAAACAAAACTTCATAGTATTTAGAGAGCGCAACTGCAGCTACTTCTAAAACACAGATGAATTGATACAAAAGTATTGAAATCAGTTAATAGGAAAATTAAAAAAACAAATAAAAATTAAACCAAAAAAATATAAAAAAAAGAATCCGGCCTGAAGACTTTTTCAAGAGTCACCCTCAGGCAGGGATTCAAAGAAAGGGATTTTTTCTGTGAAGGAAATGCAGACATTAGTCTAATAATGATTTCTCGTGACCCAAAAATCCACTGAAATTAGGCCCAAGAGATATACCATTTTAACAGAAAGGAAAATACAAAGCAACAAATTAGAAGAAAATAACCACTACTAAGTAAAAATACAATAACAAAAATAACAATAAAAACAAAAATAGCACTAAAGGAAAACGAAAAGGCACGGGCATACCATCAGCAGTCAAGGAAATTTTAAGCTATCGATTGTGATTCCCGCTTTTTAAAAACACTAACCGTAAAAAAGCAAACGGTAAGTTAGGTAAAAAATTGTAGGCTCCCAGCGCTATCTATTGAGTGATCTAATATGCAAGGAAAGTTCTATTTTTATTTAAACCAAAGGATTAATCCCAAACCATACCTTGTTTAATTAAAAAATTGACATTACAGTAATTTCTAGGAAATTCCTTTTAAATTAAATTTTTAATGAGGTTGTTTGATGATTCAATATAAGAATTTTTATTACTGCAAACCCCTTTTGATCCTGTTAACTTGTGAGAAAATTAGATTTTTGAAAATTTTAGAGTTTAGATTGGAATGGTAGTTACATAGTTTTGTTATTTAAAAGTTGAATTCATCCCTTTTATCGTATATACCAACTATTGTTTTATCATTAGTAATTTCGATTTTTAAATTCAGAAAGGTAGCCTCAAGTTGATTTTTATTTGTTTCTGTTAGAATTAAATCTTTTGGATAGCAATTAGTAACAATATTAGTATTGTCGAAATTAATCAAAAGTAGGTCATCAATATATCTCCACCCGTTTATTAAATTATATTTAATTATTTTATTCTCATAGTAATGTAGGAAAATATTAGCTAAAGCACTTGAGAAAGCTGTTCCCATTGGAATGCCCTTGACTTGTTTATAAAAATTAATACCATTAAAAACGTAATTTTCAGTAATATTAAAATTACATAATTTAAGCCAGTTATTTTTAGGAATGATATTTTCATTTAAATATCCGTCATATATAAAAGTGCAGACCTTTATTCATTTTTCATGAGGTAGATTGGTGTATAAATTTTCGAAATCAAAAGTAGCAAGTTTATTAATGTTGTTATCTTTAAGAAAATCCAGTACTTCTTTGCTACTAGAAATAATAAAGCTGTCTTCATTTTTTATTTTGTGCAGGATAATTTTTAAGTATTTAAAGAAATATTTACCCGTATAGTAATTATAACTGCCAGTGCTACAGGTCACGAATCTGAATTTTAATGGATTTTTATGAAATTTAACTGTTGGGAATAAAATTATTCTCAACGTATAACAGACATGAATTAACATATTCCAAACTATAAAACCAAACTTCAATTCACTGCTTACATAATATATGTATAATAGCAATATGCAATAAAAACATATAAAAGCTTTCAAATACTTGCAAAACCACAGTTCATTATCTGTTTGAGAAAAAAAAATTATGAAGCTTATTTCATAAACGAAAGAAGAGCAATTTATAAAAAATGTCTCGATGCAGATGAACAAGGGCAATTTTGTGGTGAACCTTATAAGCCAAATAACAGCTACGAAACACAAGTAATTGCTTTTGTCTTGTGGTCTTGTTACTCGGCTTTGAACCACAAGGTCCCAGGTTCTATCCTTACTCATAACAATCCGCTACAATTTTATACTAACCATACTTTCACAAATTGTAATAATTCTTACTGTAATAATATAAAGAGGGCGGAGGAAAAAAAAAAAAGAAACTGCTAGCAAAATTCTTGTCTCATTATAGAAGCTTACCATAGAAAATTCTGGAGGATCCTCTATATAGAAAGCGCCATTTGTGCATAATGCAACATTGAAATCTGGAACTGAAGTGGCGTATTGCCATCAACTCATGCCGTCATGTTCTGGAAAAGGCAGCTAAAGAAACCGCTACCTACACTCGCATTCTTTGAAGATAGTCTCGCTTGAGAAAAAGAAATTTTAGATAATACCCTCGCTATTGAAATCCGTAGCAGCAATAATAAAAAAGAAGTTCTGGGCTAAAGGCCCCCGTATCATCCCACTCATACGTTTCCCCCTTTCACTAAAGAATAAAATCCTATTATATAAACAAGTTTTAACCCTTTTTTTGCATGATTTTTTCTTTATAGTATATATATAGTATTTCTTTCTAGTATAAATATATAATATAAAATCATTAAAAAACAGTATGATGGAATTATCCCTCATCATGCAAATTTACATGTTAAGCTCAGTGCAAAATCTTCAGTCTACCTCTCTTGAAATTTTCCCACTCATTATCGCTTTTATTAGCAAAAGAATCTCAGATTAGGTATAAAAAAATTTAAGAAATCGCACTTTTATTCCAACCACAACAAACTGTGGAATGACAAGTTCAAACCCATTATAAAGATTATGACATTTTTTTTTTTTTTTTACAGTTACGTTCCTTATTATGCAATAAAGGTGACAGCAACAACCAATTTACAGTACATCTGATTTGAGTACAATTTTTTGTTCACTAAATGCTGTAATGGAAATTTCCATCATTATACAAAGAAGAGTTAAGACCTATCCTCACTTATGTGACACAAATTTGGGGATTCGGTGCTAAAACCAACCGAAACAAAATTCAAATTTTACAAAATAAAATACTTTGCATCATTGCCAATGCTCCCTGGTTTATCCAAAATGATATTTTACCTAGAAGTTCTAAAATCCAAAAGATTGATGACTTCATCAAAGAATTTTCAAGAAAATTTTTAGTCAATTAAAACTCATGAAAATCTCACAATAAAGGAACAAATGAATTATGCCAATTGTAATGGAAAATACGCGTTTCCTTATTCTACTACTAAGTGGATTTTGCCACTTATACCTCTATAGCTTCTTCCGAAATTTAAATTGCACCTAAAGAACAGCTTCAATTTTCATCTGAAGCGCTTTTAAGTAATCTTCCTTCTACTCAATTGACGCACCAATTGTACATTATTTCTGCTTTCAGCCTCTGCTACTAACTATCTCAAACTGAATAGAAGTGCCTAAGCAGTAAGGCTCTTCATACATTTAATTCAAGTAATTTAACTACCTACATAAGTTCATCTACAGACTAAATCAAGATTACTTGAGAATAATTTCAAATATCCTTTATCCTCAAAGCAGCAAGTTTGGTCCACAATGATTGAATTCCAGAGAGACAAAGTTATTCAGGTTCGTATGATCGGTATAACAAACCTCTGTAAACAACTTGATGGTCGCTTTTGATTCATCACAAGGTTCAGTCTCCAGTATTATGACTACAGGCAGGAATAGAGGAAAAACTGCATTGAAAAATACCAGTGAAAGTGGAAATGTGTGTGATTAAACCACAGAGACAGAAAAACATTGTTTAAAGTTGCTTTGCAGCATAAGACGTTTACGGCAATAAAAGTGACTATTGATCATAATATTATGCTCATAAATTCTATCAACATAAAAATAAGGCAAACAGAGCATCAACATAAGGTTACAAGCAAAAGATTTCAGGACGAGTTGCCACTCCAAAACCAGTAATTAATGTTGGCAGTGGTGCCAAGGGAAGGCAGTGAAATATATGGATTACTGAACCTTGGTAAAAGTCATTAGATCAAACAAATCGAGTTTGATTTGAGACTTCTTAATGAATTTACGTTTGAAGAATGGCATACTATATTTACAATCTGGATTATTTGCCACGAAAAATAAAATAGGTTGGGGTTTCAGACAAGGTTGTTATACGTAGCTGTATCGTGATATTCTAACGAATCAGTGATATCAGACCTTAGACAATGACTATTTTTTGAGTGACTTTGCCTATATTACAGTACAAATTTTTTTCTGTGATGGTAATGTTTTTAAAAGACAATAAAGCCCATGTTCAGGCTGCTCATATCCTTCAAAATTAGTCTTTGGAGCACCTTTACTTCGATGAGCGCTCCGAATATTGTACTCCAATACCATGCAAGGTATTTTCTGGGTTAACACTTTTATTAAAGTGTTCGCAACCTGTTAAAGGATTTGGTAAAACATTTAACACATGTTAATAATTAAGCAATTAAAAGTACCATCCATTTAGTTGGCTATATTCAGGTTTATCGTATTGACGAGTACATAGTCAGACGGACTTTCTGATTTGTTCCTCGGAAATTCGACTTTTAATATTCGAATTTTGATAGAAATGTACAATTTTGATGTAAAACTGAGTATGAGATTTCTTGTACGTAACTTCCGATTTTATGCGCTTTTATTGAACTTTATTTTTTCGTGTTCGTAAAGATGGATGCATAAAGATCATAGTTTGTATTAAAACAGATAATAGTTACAGAATAAGGCTCATCAAAATGTATTATCAAATAAAAACTTCCAGAAAATTGTCGAAGTTTTTATAACTGCAAATACAGCCCCCTCTCAAAAAAATAATAACCGACTATAAGCGCAAAGCATGCAATGTTTGTAAGTGTCACTATTTAATAGAAACGGACAAATTCTTCTCCTTCACAATGTCTGATTAATTCTACCTCACTCCTCCAATAGATTATCACTTTTTCAAACATTAAGTTTTTCGAAAGTTGCATGTTCCATTAATAAGAAGCAAATGAAAATGCCTTTCAAATGTTCATTAATTCTAGATCATTATAACACCTTTCTTCTTGAATAAAGTTGTTCTTTAGTAAAGGTCACATGTTAGTTGCAAATTCCTGCATAAAGAAAGAATAACAAAAGCACTTTGCACTGATATTCAGACATCTTATATCAGTCCGTTTCGAGTAAAGTTCTGTACGTTTTAAACGTCTTTCTTGAATCTAAAATATTGAAAGCCGCTAAATAAAGAAAGTGTTGTCATTAATATTTACACGAGAGAAGTGATGGTTGTTAGTTTTCAGAATGATGGACGATCGCAGCGCCATGCAACGGGCACGGCAACAGAATTTGGTCAGATAAAATTCTTAATTTTAATAGTAACAACTTAATGAACTTTAATAATAATAACAATATCAATAATTAACTTCATTTCTGTTCACAAAAATATTTCATGTTTGTTTTTGAGTATCCTACAGATTATTTATGGTTCCTAGATATTAGAAGTTCCAGCTTTAATGCAAGTTCCAAAATTTAAGAATATATTTTAAATGAATGAAAAATTTCCAGCGCAATCGTAAATAATCTTTTTCATACATAAAATTATAATTTGTCTTCATTTTGCAACAGTTGCCATATTTTAAATTATAACTAAATGAATCCACCACATCTCATAATATTCTAAAATCATGCTTGAAGGAGAATTTAATTGATTAATTGTTTTGCAAATAATTTTTGTTTAGGGATAGAGATATTCAAAACAATATATTTCAATGTGATTATGTTTATAAGCTGACATATATCTAAATCATGCTATGACTGATGAAAAAAAGAAAGAAAAAATGTCTCTATACTACAAAATGTTGAACTTACAGCTACCTCATTTGACACATAGTTGCTTCCAGGATATTAGATACTCACTTAAAAAAGACTTTAAAATTCTATTCGGATTTTAGATTAAAAATTAATCGATATTTCAATATTTTCCTTAATATCTTCGAACCATACCATTACCTAATTTAAAACTCAAAAATTTAGTTTCCCAGTGATACAATTTTGTTTCCATACATATTTTACATCTTACTTTAATAATTTTTTCGAAAGAACTGATGATGCAGAAGAATACCTTAAGCGCAATGAAACGATGCGGTTTATATAGAAATACTGAGAAACACAGAATATATTTGTTTATTATAAAAAAAATTATATTAGTCACCAAAAGATAGCGCTGGAGTTCAATTAATGCCAGTATAAAATTGTAATACATTTTTTATCAATAAAAGTGTTTCATTATCACAGCTGTTCATTGTGTTTCTCATCACTGAGAAATACAACCGTCAGACGGTGGTAGACACTCTGCGTAGCATTCAAAAGCATGTCAGAGGATATACCTCACACATGGTGGCGTATAGTGTCTTTTGATTGGGCTTAAGACATAGGCCGATCTGTATAAGCACATGACTTCCAATAGTCCCCTAACCAGAAATTACAAGGTGTAAGATGTGTAAAACCTTGGAATGACATGCATGCTGAAAACTTCGACTAAGGACATATTTGTCCCCTACTGTCGATTTTAGTGGAGTCTGATAGGATTAACTACATACGGAGGCACCCTATCCTACATAAGCGTTATTGAAAGGAATGCTTGCCTCATTTGTATGAAAGGAATGACTATTTTTTAATAACGATTCATATCTTTCACCCATGACAGAAACTGTTTGAAACGTGTCACCATACAATTCCTCCAAGAAAAAAAGAGCAATGAGGAATGACGCCGTAAAACTATACTTCACTGTGACTTTTATATCAAAAAGCAGTTTTTCAATGACCGTGTGGATATTCTCTTGCCCATATTCGGCAGTTGTGTGTGTTAACACTTCCACTTAGTGGAAAGTGAGCCTCGCCTGTCCTCAAAATATCTGCACCATTATCCATTTCCTAGTTAGCTAAATCTAGACGTTTTGTAAAACCATTTCATTTAGGTCCTTACACAAATTTAATTTTATATGGATGCCTTTTCTGAAGAATCCTTAGAAATCGCCACACATTTCCATAAGGAATTTCAGTTTGTCGTGCACTGCATTCAACGTGGGCTGAAAATATCAATTGTCTGCCTGCATCTTGTTTCCACACCCTGCACGACGTCAACCGACTTTCCGGACCTCTCACTCCTTTTACGTTCTTCCAATGAGTCCGTTTCCTCGAACTGTTTTTTGTCATATCCTTCAGTCCTGTCAGAGTCCTCGGTCCTTTTCTTTTTTTTCATACCCCGAATTGTACCTATGATACAATATAAAGCTACAGTTGTGGATTCTACATTTTGTAAAACAGTTTTGCTACTAAAGCTTGATCAGGCAAAAATATAACATTCTAAACACAGAAGTTAAAGATAAAATTTTATCAAAATTCGTCTTAAATTCAGTTTTTCTCGAATCTGCGAAACTCCTTTCTGTAGGAGCGTTTCTGAAAGTAACATTAAAAAAAAATATCCTTAGAGCCAAGATAACGTGCAATTAATTTACTTATCTGCTCATTCAACTATATTTCATTTTTCATGGGACACTACCACCATCTATTGGTCAAACATGTAACTTATATAAAATAGCTTTTTTATTATAAACAAAAATTCCCCGCGAGTCTGACCACTTTTTCTGCTAACCGTATTGTGTTAGTGTAAATAATTTAATACTCATAATGTTTAAAAAAGTCTACTGACTAATGGATCACCGGTATTTTAAGTAAATTTTGCAGTAATAACTTTAATTATTTTGTTTATTGCGTCTATATGTGCATTTTGGCACAATAGTAAGTACATTTTTGTATGTTTGTTATAAAGAGTAATTAAGGCTAAATTTCCAAAATAATGCAACGATTGAAAAATTGATTCTAAGACATTGTATTATTCGAATGACATATCGAATTTAATATGCTATTTGGAATAATCCAGTATGCTACCAACATATTAAAGATTTTAAATGCATGTATAGGAAGGACTAAAATTACTCTTGAAAAATCGCCTACTTAAAGATTACAGGAATTAAATAATAATCACAGTAGAGTATTAGAATTAAAATAATAATTTACTGCTAAAGTGAGAAAATATTTAACTAATCATTACCTTATGGACCATCTAATTATTATTAAAAGATGCCTCTGATTCAGCAAAAATCCGACTCATTTACATTAACAAAACGATTTGAAAACTTCTTAGATTTGACATCCTCGACAATTTAATTGTACAAAAACATAAAAAAAAAAAAAAAAAAAAAAAAAAAAAATCTGAAATTTAAAAAAAAAAAAGTGAAGAAAATATTCTTTTACTTTCAGGACTTTTACAATAAAAGAATAAAGTTTCAAACAGAAAAGTAAAAAACATTTTATAAATCCAACTTCAAATGAAATTTACATTCCTTATTATTGTTATGAGTTTCATTAGAGAAACAACTACAAAGTACTAGAGAAACTTTAAGTTTAATTCGGTTTTCTGAAAGTGGTATTGAGAATTGTGATATGCCTTTTGGCATATGCGAAACAATTGACACATTTTGATAAAACTGTCCGAACAGTTTTCTCACATTCAAAATCCATTTCATGCCGAATATTCAAAAGCATTTGTAATTCTGTATCAGAATGTTTTGATGTTTTGTCATTATTCATTTATCGACAGTTTGGTTTCGAAATGGTAAAACGATAGGATTCTTGAAATCTGAATAATTTCTACATTTAATTTTTGTTCTTCATTTGAAGAATTCTTTCCTCATATTTGTATATTGTTCTAGAATTCGAAATTGCATTAAGGAATAGAATATTCATTTCCAGAATCTTAAATTCAATCATTATGTTACCACTATTCAACCTTTATGTGATAATTCACCTGTATTTCATGAAATGGGATTTTTATAGTTGGAAATGAATCTTTTAATCCAAGCAATCATTTTCAGCAACGCATTAAATTGTCTCAAAATATAATAAAAGAATTAACTTGCATTGTTCCTGTTAATCGAATCTTCTTTTATGCTTTTAAGGTTGTCTTCATTATTTCCTGTTTTATTTAAAGAGCAAAGAAAAAAAATACAATAAATAAAACTCATGAAGGTTGGGTTCCAGCTTCTGCTTTGTTCTAAATGCGATTAGTCATCAAAAATAAGTTATGTAAGCAGCCTATTTCATTTTTTTTCTAAACCATGTGTATCCCTCCTAACACCTATTTATGAAATTTATCGGCAAAATTCCCCCCTGAAGTTATATGAGCTGTATTTTGTGCTCTCAAGGGCTCTATCGGTCAATTCTCTAGAGCTTCGTTACTGATAAAAATTGTTCATTCTTCACTCTTTGGGTGCGTTGAGCAAAGATAAACATAATCGTGATCGCATTTGGCAACTGCTAACTCACGACAAGGAAAAGTGATGAATTTAACTGGATCAAACCTCGATTTGTCAACCAAAAATATTACAACAACAAGTCAGCATGCTTATTGCCAGCGAAACAGTAATGTATCAAAATTGATTGACAGGCAACATGTATGAACGTTAACTCCATATTGACTACAAATATTAGTATTAAAATGCATAACAGACAAATTATTTATACCTTTTTAGACACTCCCATTTCATATTTTTTTCAACCTTTATATCCTGTGGGATCATTTTAATAATCCAACATATCATAAATAAGAAATTTATTACAATTGAATATATTTAAAAAATGGTTTTAATAGCTCAAGTAAGGTTCAATCAGTCAACATTGATGCTTGGGCTAGCTAGATTGGATTTGGTATCTATTTTAAGGACTTTATTGCCCGATATGTCATTAATTGATTCATTATCCGGGGGACTCTTGACTCTTTAACTTTAGATTTTGAAAGTTACATTAGGGACAGAGTGATACTCACAGTTAACTAAAGGACAAGTTCCAATGGCACTCACCATTTTTCCAACTACGATAGCTCTACATTTTATCTAGGCGGTGGCTAATTCCTTAATTCCCAGATTATCTGGGTCTGTGCTCGTGAAGCTTTGTATATTCAAAATCCTTTTCTTGGTCGAGGTGACTTCTGTTTTCTGCTTTCGAAACTCATCACAGGCGGATTGCGGGCCCAGCAATAAAGAATCATGCTCCATAATATTGGAGTCCGGAAATTCTCGGGAATCGACCTTTTTATAAATATTCAGAAGGCCTGAATTCTTTTCTCATATTCAGAAATCCTTGCCCTTCCAAAACTGATCCTAACAAGAAAAAAAAAAAAAAAAAGGTGCGGTCAGTGGAGACAATCATTAACTGGAGCTCGGGGAGAACACGTCCTCAATGTTCAAAAGCCTAAGCAGAATAAATATAATAATTAAAAAAAAAAAACAGAAACTGCTGACACCCATCCAAAGTTCTGGTTAAATATGCTCCGAAATCGCTGCATATAATTACCGAATTACCAGAAACGCAAGAAAAAAAATACCGATTTAAATATATTTAGTGATTTTTTTTCCATTGAAAGAATGTTCTATTGCTGAAAAAATTAAAATTGCAGCTTTTCAAATATACTTTTTCATTAAAAAGTAGGCAAAATTAGCATTCTATATAACTTTTTGTCTCGAAAGTGCCTAACATTCACTTACAGCGCCATCTATATTTTGTTAGGAATACTACTTACCCATGAAATAGCATATACGGCGACTGATAATCTTTTGTTATAAATATTAACAACATTTTGATAATTTTGAATAACTCTGATAAATTTAAAATAACTCTGATAAAATTTAAAAATTAACTAGTTGTAACAGAGATATTGAAACAATTTGAATGTTTTGAACGTTGCGAGCAAGAATTTACTTTAAGAAAAAATTAAATAAGAAAATTGATCGATTAGAGCAAAAATTAGCATTCTGGATTGTTTATATTGAGAAAATTCCATTGCTATGTTAACTCAGATTTTTTTTATTTGGTTACCTAATTACGAATGGACATTTGGTAGATTAATAGTAAAGATGGATGTGTACGTGTAGTGAATCTAAGCACAGCAAATAGCACCTTGAATAGGCTTTCTACCTGTTAAAGCAGATAAATAATAATTAGTTTTCCTTTAATAAGCATATAATCCCTATACGTATTTTCTCCGTTCTTTCTGCTATAAAGTCAGTTTATGCATTATATTTCAATTATCAATTTAATTATATTATAATTCAAATATGTATTTTCTTGAAGTATTTATTATTTCTGTATCATGTATTCAAATTCATAAATGAAATGCAGCTTAACTGCCGTCTTGATTGACTTATACTTATCTTAATTTTTGCAAATTTAGTCTTTCTATTGCAAATAATATTTGAAAAAGTTTCAAAATCTAATATAAAATTTGCCATACATGTCAAGAAGTGTATATGTATGACGCATTCTTCAAGTGTTGAAATTTACAATACCAACGCGTGACGAAATGTTTAAGCTAAATTGCAGAGCTATCTAAACAATTAAAAAAAAACAAAAATTCTCAAAATTAATTAAAACAATTCTCAAAACAATTAAATGTGTCTGGAACCGAATTCCATGTTTCCAAAATTTCGTTACTGGCATTTTTACTTATATTGCTTGTTAATCTTTTTGTTACAACCAATTCCAATTTTTTCCTTGTTTCAATAAATTTTTGAATCTATATGGACTGGAAATTAATCAGTTGCATTTCAAATTTTTTAATTTACAACTAATAGAATTGAGACTAATTCAATTTATCAAATGAAGTCACATCAGCTTACATAATAAACTTGAGTGTTTCCGATAATTCTCTGAACTGAGAACATCTCGCTGAAAATTTCTTGATTGAAGAATCAATTACGCAAATAAATTCTTCAATAACTTTTTCATCTTCTGGTTTCTCATGTATATCTAAATCTTTGAGATATATATATATTTTCAAACTTAGGAAGTACTTGTAGTTTCTTGTAATAATATCGTTTCTGAGAACATGCAGTCCAGCGATAAAAACGAGAATGAGATCCATCATCACGATAATTGTTTTATTTGTGCCTTGAAGCTTTACTTTCAATTCATTGAAATGGTGGCAGGTGTCTGTAAAAACATCCATTTTGAGAGCCATATAATATTCAACAACTGTGAATATTGTTCAATTTCTCTCCTCATTTAGCAGAAACAGTCTGATTTCTTCCAAGCAGTCAACAAATCTTTGAAGTACGTTCCCGCGGCTCAATCGGCGAACATTATTATACATTAGTAAGCCATTATACACCTAATGGCTAATTTGACTTCATCCACATAGCCTCAATTAAAGTCTTTTCGCTTACTTCAAACCTATTCCATAGTTATTATTTTCGCTTATTTAAAGCCTACGACGATATGAGGTTGACTATTTTTGTGACTAACGCCTTTATATTATCAAGAAATGATTAACCACTCTTAGAACACAAGGCTTGTTGGTGAATAATGCAGTGGAGTTCAAGAATCGAATGCCCTAAGTCTGTTTGAAATAAACTAATGAAAACAATTTTTTTTTTTTCAGTTACTGAAACAATTCCTTTCAAACAATTTCTTTCGCAGCAAGCGAATTTTTAACAGCCGTGCATATATACGTTTTTTTTTTTTTTCTTTCTTTCTTTTTTAATGAAATGGGAACACTCGCGCTTTTTGTAATACTTTAAAGTGAACTTTGTTATTTTAAACTAAAATGCAAATCGTTTTTTTTAATTGGTGGAGTGCCCAAAATATTGTGTTGCATGCCATCAATGGCACGCGTGCCACTGTTTCGCCATCGTTGCAGTAGAGAATTAGAAGTAAAATAATAATTTATTGCTAAAGAGAGAAAAAAGTTAACTAAACATTACCTTATGTGCCGTCTAATTACCATTAAAAGATGCCACTGATTTAGCAAAAATCCGACTCATTTAAATTAACAAAACGATTTGAAAACTTCTTAGATTTGACATCCTTAACAATTTAATTTTATAGAAATAAAAAAAAACTAAAGTTTCAAAAAAAAAGTAAAGAAATAAAACTTCTTTATTTTCAGGACAATCAAAGTGTAAAGTTGCAAACGAAAAAGTAAAAAATGTTTTATAAGTCCAGCTTAAAAGGAAATTTATATTCCTTCCAATTCATAAATGCCTTATTATTGTTATGAGTTTCATTAGAAAAACAACTACAAAGTACTAGAGAAACTTTAAGTTTAATCCGGTTTTCTGAAAGTGGTATTGAGAATTGCGATATGCCTTTTGGCATATGCGAAACAATTAACACATTTTGATAAAACTGTCCGAACAGTTTTCTCACATTCAAAATCCATTTCATGCCGAATATTCAAAAGCATTTGTAATTCCGTATCAGAATGTTTTGATATTTTGTCATGATTCATTTATCGACAGTTTGGTTACGAAATGGTAAAACGATAGGATTCTTGAAATCTGAATTATTTCTACATTTAATTTTTGTTCTTCATTTGAAGAATTCTTTCCTCATATTTGTATATTATTCAAGAATTCGATTTCCTACAATTGCATTAAAGAATAGAATATTCATTTCCAGAATCTTTAATTCAATCATTATGTTACCATTATTCAACCTTTATGTGATAATTCCCCTCTATTTCATGAAATGGGATTTTCATAGTTGAAAATGAATCTTTTTTATCCAAGCAATCATTTTTAGTAACGTATTAAATTGTCTCGAAATATAATAACAGAACTAACTTGCATTGTTCCTGTTAATCGAATCTTCTTTAATGCTTTTAAGGTTGTCTTCATTATTTCCTGTTTTATTTAACGAGCAAAGAAAAAAAAATACAATAAATAAAACTCATGAAAGTTAGGTTCCAACTTATGCTTTTTTCTAAATGCGATTAGTCATCAAAAATAAGTTATTTAAGAAGACAATTTCATTGTTTTTCCAAGCCATGTGTGTCCCTTTTAACAGCTATTTATGAAATTTATCTGCAAAAGTCCCCTCTGAAGTTATATGAGCTGTATTTTGTGCTCTAAGAAGATTTTGTACTTTCAAGGCCTCTATCGGTCAATTCTCTAGAGCTTCATTACAGATAAAAGTTGTTCATTCTTCTCTCTGAATTCAATGTAACATAGTAGGTAAGTCATTCTGGAAATGCTTTTTTTATATTATCCCTTTGGGTACGTTGAGCAAAGATAAACCTAATCGTGATCCTATTTGGCAACTGCTAACTCACGACAAGGAAAAGTGAGGAATTTAACTGGATCAAGCCTCGATTTGGCAACCAAAAAATTTACACCAACAAGTCAGCATGCTTATTGTTAGTGAAAACAGCCATTTATGAAAACTGATTGACAGGCAACATGTACGAATATTAATTCCATGTTGACTACTAATATTAGTATAAAACTGCATAACAGACAAATTATTTATACCATTTTAGAAACTCCCATTTCATATTTTTTTCAACCTTTATATTCTGTGGGATCATTTTAATAATCCAACATATCATAAATAAGAAATTAATTATAATTTAATATATTTCAAAAAAGGTTTTAATAGCTCAATTAAGGTCCAATTCAATCAGTGTTGATGCTTGAGCTATCTAGATTGGATTTGGTATCTATTTTAAAGATTTTATTGCCTGATATGTCATTAATTGATTCATTATCCGGGGGACTCCTGACTCTTTTAACTTTAGATTTTGAAAGTTACATTAGGGACAGAGTGATGCTCACAGTTAACTAAAGAACAATTTCCAATGGCACTCACCCTGTTTTCCAACTACGATAGCCTGTCTCTACATGTTATCTAGGCGGTAGATAATTCCTTAATTCCCAGATTATATGGGTCTGTGCTCGTGAAGCTTTGTATATTCAAAATCCTTTTCTTGGTCGAGGTGACTTCTGTTTTCTGCTTTCGAAACTCATCACAGGCGGATTGCGGGCCCAGCAATAGAGAATCATGCTCCATAATATTGGCGTCCAGAACTTCTCGGGAATCGACCTTTTTATAAATATTCAGATAGCCTGAATTCTTTTCTCATATTCAGAAGTCCTTGCCCTTCCAAAACTGATCCTAAAAAAAAAATGATGAAGGAACAGGAGGTTGAAGAGAACACGCCCTCAATGTTCGAAAGCCTAAGCAGAATAAAAATAATAATTTAAAAAAACAGAAACTGCTGACACCTTTAAATAGCAACGATTAACGGAGTACCCGCCCGAGATGGGCTACCTCCAACCTAGTAAGAAATAAGATGACCTGGCTTCAGATAACTTAACATGGACTGAATACGTCTCCTGCGATGGTGGAAGGATATATGAGGCAAAGTCGACTGAGGAAAAGTCGCATGGCAGGTGAGGGAGAGTGGGTGTGATGTCTCGGAAAATAGCAAAGCAGACGGTCAAGGGAGTAGGAGAGGGTGAAGCATGGAGCACTTTGGTCTTGAAGAGGGTCCGGAATCGGATAAACTATTGTACCTGGGGGACCAATCAGAAAACTGGGTTATTGCTGTGGAATGTCTTGACTTTTGTAGGGACTTAGCCGATCAACGCATTTAGGATAATCAGCTTTTTCTCTTCTTTATCATTAGTTTTCCTTGCGAGTTTAACTGCTTCCATTAATTTGGGGAATTCCTGAAGTATTTCTTTAAGTTCTCTTATTATTTGCATGGTTTCTTGGAGTGATGGGATTTCTTCGTTAGCCGTCAAATTGGGCTCCGTGTTCTGTTTGCTAGGTGGGGAGATGGGTTTTGGGTCTTGTTTTCCTTGATTTTTCTTGGTTATTTCTGCGTAGGAGATTCTTCCGTTGGATGTTGTAAGTTTGGGGAATTTGGAGCATCCTTTCCAGGCAACTGTGTGTCCAGTTTCGTTGCAATTTACACACACTGGATCTTTGATTTTTTCAGTGATGTTACAGTCCCTGGTTGCGTGGGTACCACCACATCTGATGCATTTCAGTGTCATTCTGTAATTTCTTGCTGCATGGAAAAAGCCAGCACAGTTGTAGCACATGGTAGCAGTCGTTTTTCTTCTGTAGCTTTCTATTTTGATTATGAGATGAAGAAGGGATTTTTCATTAAATATATTTTTGGCATTTTCAGACTTCTTTATTTCTAGGAGGAATATTGGGTAGAGAGATTGCAACTTGAAGTTTCTTAGCTGGGATATTCTATTTATCTTGTAATTTCTTTCTTCTAATTCTTTTATAATTTCTTCTTTTTCTGCATTAATTGGAAGACCTTTCAGGATGACTTTTATTGGTCTTTCATCTTGATTTTCAGATAGTACAAATTCTTCTTTCTTTTCTGTTAGAAATTCGATGATTTGGGGTCTTTCATTTTCTGTTGCTGGGTTAATTGCTATCATATTTCTTATCAGCTTATTTTCGGTTTGGGGGAATTTTCTATGGATTTCTTGTAAAATTATGTTGTAATTACTTGTTAGTTTCAAATTTATGGCTGCTGGTCTGTTTATGATTTTTTCTTGGTTTTCCTGAATTTGATTAAGTAACTCGAATCTGTTTGATGTATCCGTAATTTCTTGCTTTTCCTCGATTTTCCTTATTTTGGCTGCTTTTCTCGGGTTAAACATTTGGTAGTTTTCATCAGTATTGGTATTTTTCTTGTTATTTTTCTCTGGTGCGTTATCAGTATCCATAACAGCAATTTCTCTCTCTGTTGTATGCTCTAGGTTTTCTGTTTGTAGGGGCTGCCTTACGTTGTCAGAGGTATGCCTTTCGCAGTTATCAATAGAGCAGGGGGTCACGTCATCTAGTTCATTTGCGATGTGCCTGATATCCGCTTGTATTTCCTTCAATTTGGCGTAGTCATCAAGATACTGGGCTGTGTGTTCTAATTTATTTTCCTTCATCTATTGTAATGTGTCTATAAAAGTCGACGCAGTGTAGTTAAGTCTTAGCATTCTTTCCTGAGATGTGGAAATGTATGCACATAGGTTCCTATCTCCATCATGAGTACGGCAGCCTTTATTCATGCATGGTTTTGCGTTTTTTAATTTTTCCTCATTGCATTTAATTATTCTATTTAGATCCTCTAAACGTTTCAAAAGTTCAGACTTTTCAGAGGGGCTACAATCTCCATCTAGCATTTTATTTATTTGATATGCTTTACAATCAGCTGAGTTTAGTTCTCTCTTCAAATTCTTTAGTAGCCGGCAGTGGTTTTCAATGCTTTTTATAAATTCAGAAGCGCAACAGGCTTTTCCATTGTAAAAAGTCTTATTACTGTGAACACTCTTGCAACTGCTAGAGTCATCAGAGCGTCCGTCTCCTTCCATGGCTAGAGACGAACTGAAAATGAAATGAGAAAATACTCGCGACCTTTAAATAGCAACGATTAACGGAGTTCCCGCCCGATAAACTGCTGACACCCATCCAAAGTTCTGGTTAAATATGCTCCGAAATCGCTGCATATAATTACCGAATTACCAGAAACGCAAGAAAAAAAATACCGATTTAAATATATTTAGTGATTTTTTTTCCATTGAAAGAATGTTCTATTGCTGAAAAAATTAAAATTGCAGCTTTTCAAATATACTTTTTTATTAAAAAGTAGGCAAAATTAGCATTCTATATAACTTTTGTCTCGAAAGTGCCTAACATTCACTTACAGCGCCATCTATATTTTGTTAGGAATACTACTTACCCATGAAATAGCATATACGGCGACTGATAATCTTTTGTTATAAATATTAACAACATTTTGATAATTTTGAATAACTCTGATAAATTTAAAATAACTCTGATAAAATTTAAAAATTTACTAGTTGTAACAGAGATATTGAAACAATTTGAATGTTTTCAATGTTGCGAGCAAGAATTTACTTTAAGAAAAAATTAAATAAGAAAATTGATCGATTAGACCAAAAGTTAGCATTCTCGATTGTTTATATTGAGAAAATTCCATTGCTATGTTAAATCAGATTTTTTTTATTTGGTTACCTAATTACGAATGGACATTTGGTAGATTAATAGTAAAGATGGATGTGTACGTGTAGTGAATCTAAGCACAGCAAATAGCACCTTGAATAGGCTTTCTACCTGTTAAAGCAGATAAATAATAATTAGTTTTCCTTTAATAAGCATATAATCCCTATACGTATTTTCTCCGTTCTTTCTGCTATAAAGTGAGTTTATGCATTATATTTCAATTATAAATTTAATTATATTATAATTCAAATATGTATTTTCTTGAAGTATTTATTATTTCTGTATCATGTATTCAAATTCATAAATGAAATGTAGCTACTTGTAACTACCGTCTTGATTGACTTTTATCTATCTTAATTTTTGCAAATTTAGTCTTTCTATTGCAAATAATATTTGAAAAAGTTTCAAAATCTAATATAAAATTTGTCATACATGTCAAGAAGTGTATATGTATGACGCATTCTTCAGGCGTTGAAATTTATAATACCAACGCGTGACGAAATGTGTAAGCTAAACTGCAGCGCCATCTAGGATTAGTGACATTATTTGGAATTGTTCACAGGGGATTGTTGTTCACATTTATTTCTTACTAAGGGAGGATGTAATCAAATAGTGCAAATTTATAGAGCTTTTAATAATTTAATTAGCCTTAATCAAATCTTAATTTGATATAATTTGAGTTGTAAAATAAACAGTTGGAACAAACGAATACTGTCCATTCATTCCATTTATTTAGCTGGAGACAATGTTATTCCCTGATACTGTAGATTATTATGAAACCTTATTTGCAGGTATTTTATGTTCTGATCCATTTAATAATATTTCACTAAGACGTAATAAAACGAAAATTTATAAATTTTTGGAGGATTAAAGGGTTGTGCCGATATGAATATTTATAAATTTTTCTTCATTACTTTTGTTAATTATGGGGGATTTAAGTTATATGTATTAGTTATGTTATAGTATAGGACAGGGGTGGCGAACCTTTATGGATCAAGGTGCCATTTTTTCTAAAGAAATTTTTCATGAGGTATAGAAGTGCCGTCAAATAATTTTGACTCGTGATTATTGTTATAATAATAAAGCTAAATACTAACAACTCAAAACTCTTTATTTACTACGAAAAAATACACTTTACACTGTATAGAAGTAAAGGTTTTAATTATACGAGTAATTCAAATTAAAGTAACGTTAGTGTGACTTCTGCGCTTGCAGATTAGATGACAAATAATCTATATTAGGGTTGTAAGATGTTATAACAGAATACATGTTGAATTGGTGTTATCTGCTAGACGGTTTCTAAGAGAGTCTTTATTCCTACTCATTTCTGACAATAATGACTCGCAGGCATAGGTGGATGGAAATATCGTTAAAATAGCATGAGCCAGCTTCTCAGAATAGTTAAATGTGTGTGGAACCGAATTTCATGTTTCCAAAATTTCGTAACGGTCATTTTTATTTATATTGTTTATTAATCTTTTTGTTACAATCAATTCCATTTTTTTCATTGTTTCAATAAATTTTTCAATCTATATGGACTGGAAATGGTCATGCTGTAGACAGGGTCAAACGTTAATATCGGCTAAGCCAGGAAGGTTAGAGCATGGGGAAGTGCTTCTCTCAACTACGGCACATGCATATTTTTGTAATTATTAAATTGATAAGGTAGCCCTTGAAAATAAAACTTATCAATGGAATGTATTACAACAAACGGCGTATTAAAATTCGGTATTCAATAATTATAGAAATTTGTTTAAAAATTCTTGAAAACAAATAAAATATTTTGTAGATTATTGAACTAGTCACCACTGAAAGCTCAATTAGAAAATTTATCCACTGAAAGCTTCATAAAGTAAATTTCACCACTAAATAAAAACCATCTCATTGAAATGCTGTTTTCAAAACCATTACACAATTCAAACATGACGCTTGGCTCCTAGAAAATATTGAAAACTACAGTGACATCTAACTTTCATAGCTGGAAGTACAAGAAAAACAGAATACCAAATATTTTAAAGAAAATTTATTCATATTATTTTATTGCAATTTTAAAAAAATAGATATTAACATAATTAATCTTATAAAAATTATATTAATATTATTTTAACTCATAATTCTTATGTATTACAAAAATTATATTAATAACAATTCATTCACCTAACCAGTTAACTGTGGAGTTTATTTTTAAAGGGTCTTTTAAAAGTCAAGAGATGGTGAACTATACACGTAGGGAGCAATGCAAATGGTGCATAGTAATTTTTTTTTTTCAAAAATCAATAAAAATGATTTCATTTCTATGAGATATCAAATTACATATCGACTGCGGCAAAATGAAGATTTAAATGGCCGTTTTTAAACA
Source organism: Argiope bruennichi (assembly GCF_947563725.1). NCBI lineage: Eukaryota > Metazoa > Arthropoda > Arachnida > Araneae > Araneidae > Argiope > Argiope bruennichi. The sequence goes on from NC_079161.1 coordinate 91,277,397, forward strand.
CCCAACTAATTTAATGGGTGAATAATTATTACGATTTTAGTAGTAAAAACGTTATAATAAAAAATAAGTTTGACCATTCTTTGCATTTGCTTTTACTAATATTTAGGTAGTCAATAACTAGACTTTACGGTATACTACCACTTACTATCACTAATCAGAATTATTGTCTCATTATCATGCAATGTTCGAAAATGCAAAATGTACAGTCATGTAATTTTGTCTTATATAACACAACGAAAATATCTCTTTTCATTCTCTAGCAGGGTATGTACCCTACTGCAATTATTAAAATAATAACCAATCAACGATAAAAAACATCACTTAGTTTTTGTATAAAATTTTTAAAGTTTATGTGAATTAAAAAAAGTGGTAGTCTTAATGGTTTCAAACAGTAATATGAACGATTTCAATGATACCAGCAACGCCTAGAAGCAAAACAGCGCTCTCTGGTGAAATAGGAATTAAAGCACGAGATTAAAAAAATTTAAACAAGTTTAATAAAAATTAAATCTTTCTCCACTATTTTTCTTTATTTCATATCGCTAGACGCTCCATTACTTTAAAAAAAATGCATTACTGTTATCACGTATATTACTTCAGACGATTGCTAGTCGCACCAGAGTTAATATGTCTTTTGAAAAAAAACGAACAGGGAAATATTCAAATTGAAGTGAAATCACTAAATGTTGCCTATGTCTACTTAAAACAAAACTTTAGAAATGGATTTAATGATAGCTCATTATTTGTTAATTAAATAATTAGGTGTTTTTTTAAAAAAAAATCCATAGGAATATTATGATTACTACATGTATTTGATTCCGAAAATTGCTTGCTTTTTGCTCTAAACAGAGAATGAAAATGTTTCTTTTAAATCTTATTTGCCTATGTTTATGTACAGAAGCCTTTGGTAGTAAGTATCGTTAGAATTTGTAGAACAAAAAAATTCATTATAAAATGTAATACAAAATAAAAATTATTCAGAGTAATTCCGCATGCAGCTGTTTTCGATAGTGAAAAGCGCGAGAAATGGTCTTGGACCCTCTACGTAATGGAGTGTAAGGTATTTAGTAGAAGATTTATGTGTAAGAAGAAGCCTTTTTGATTTCTAATTTCCAGTTTTATTTGATATGGAAAGAAATCGATGTTTTCCTAACCATTTCAGTCGTCTAGTTTTTGAAGTAACACTTTTTTTCAAAGCATCTTGCATTTGCAAGCATCATATTTGGCATTTTCCTTTAGAATAAACAATTTTTGAGTCAGTTTATCCTTTTTTTTTACTCGAAATAAGACCTTCTGAATCAGTAAATTCTCAGTGAGGTAATTCTGCTTAGCATAGAAAGTAGTGTGTAGTTATTATTTTGTACAAAAAAATGCTCTACCTAATGCGTATTTTGTAAATTTTATGAAAATATCAAAATTTTATAGAACATATCTAAAAGTGATTTTCTATAAGGCATCCTAATCATGTGTTTGGCACAGAATGGCCAAATGCAGCTTTTGCATCATAAAACCAAACCATAAGGCATCCATATCACTAGAAAAAACAGAAACCAATAGTTATAAATCAATTCACTGATTTAAAGAAGATGGAAGCAGATAGCTACTTTAAAAATTTGCTAGTAATTTTTGAAAAGTGAAAATTAACCAAAAAACGAATTTTCAGTTGAGAAAAAAGAAAACCCAACAATGCAAAAGTCTGCTGGTATTACTAACTGTAGTGGGTAATTCCAAGCAAAGATTCATTTACGAAATTGTTTAATTTGAAATAAGTCAACTGTTTGGGCAAAACAAAAAAAGTTGTCACTTCGGACATAATAGTTGTACTAATAGAATGCAGAAAATTGGTCAGTGAAAAATCATGATTAAAATTACTATTATGAAACTCTGTTAGGTGCATAGAGTTCTCCTACTCTGCCTTATATATTAATTCAACTACTTCTTTGTCTCTTTCTAATTCATTGGAATGCAAGTTGCAGTGATAATATAATAAATTTAGATCTTTGTATTGAGCTTTAGGAATGGTGATAATCGTGGGACATCAATTATTTGTGCAGTGTTAAAATTGATGAATTAAATGTATTAAGTTGATTAAATGTACTTATCACCATCAAATCATCATCAAGCTTTTTAAACTTCTGAATAAGAATATTTGCATCAGAATAATATGAAATGATCTTTAAAAATAAAATTGGCTTCGGTCTAAAATAAAAATGGTCAGTTTAAAACATCATGATTGAATCTGTATACATATTTCTTACTAAAACGTTACCTTGAAAATTATTAAAAACAAAACAAAATATCCTTGCTAATTATTTAGAATTCTTTGTCATCTTTGAATTTTTATAATCATCATCTTTATTAATATAAATGTGCTTTAGCCCATGACTTGATTCAATTTTTAGAATCGCTAATTTTGTGCTCTTCTTCCCTTAATGTTAAGCTAAAATTATCATTAAACTGGAAATATGAAAAAAGACAATATTAGCATGTTAATTTGCTCAGATTTTTTTTTTTTTTCTTTTCTTCTTCTTCTTATTTGTATACATTTTTTTATTTTTTTTATTTTCATGTTTTACTAAGAATGTTTTCTTAGTTCTTAGTTTTCTTAATTTTTATACTTAAAAAAATTCTTTTTTACAAGATTTTTAAAAATTTTGTATATAGTTGATCCAAAACCAATGTCTGTTCTTTCAACTGAGGCATTCTTCATACCAATAAGCTATGAATGGTTCCCGAAATTTCAAAAAGGTGCGTATGCCAAAACTTTTATTGACTTTTAATTTTCTCTTTCAATATTGCATACAGGATAAAAGTTTCATTTTTAAAGTGTATTTATAGCAATGCATTAGTTTTTGGATTGTTATTATAAAAATGTTAAAAAATGATTTTAAATTTTATAAATGATTAGTTTAGAATATTTATATTTATTTGTAAAATTTTATCAATTTTTTATGAATTAATTTTAGTGATATCAAGCTTATCTTTATAAAACATTAAATAAAGGTACACTTGATATTTAAATGAATAAGGTGTATTAATCAATATATTAATATGTGTCTTCTATTTAATGAAATTTTTCTGATTTCATGCTCTATATAGAAAGATATTTTTTTTTTTTTTTTTTTTTTTTTTGGTACAGTACTTTCGAAATATTTTGAATTGATCATTTAAAGTTATGAGCACTGACTATCCAAACAGATAAACTGGCTTGAACAAGTAATCAAAGTGTTTTTATTGCAAGGAAGTTTTAGATTTTTAAGAACAATGCATGGAAAAATTGGAGATAACCATTTTTCAAATTAATTTTAAAAAAAACAGCAGTTTAATCACTTGTAGAGTTAAATAATTTTTATTAGTTGCAATAGTGTGAATAGCTTCTTATTTAAAAAATAGCATTAACATTTTTTTTAATGATGTATTTTCAAAATCATTTTCTACATATCTGTATATATGATAAAATTATATATTCACAAATTTATTTTTATGTTTAAGAGTAATATTGTTTTCCTTGGTCTTTTTTACATCGTAACTATATGTAAAAGTGCATTGATGAGTAATTGTTCTATTTGCATTCTATAGTTTTATAATTATATATACATGAAGTTTAACTTGAAATGCTTCAAGGAAAATCGTTTTATCATGCTTTATAATTTAATATCCAACAGATACTTCTGAAGAGTTTCATTTTATTCATGCAAGTGAAGTGGCTATGAAAAGATTTCATTTGTAATGATAATAACTGTCTTAATTATTTTTATGATAGAAAAAATTGTTTTGATTAGTTTTACGAAAGAACAAATTGCCAAGATTATTTTTATGATTCTCATAAGTTAAATACAAATGCTTATGATTAGAAAGAAATTAAATCACTTGAAACCTTGCTGTTTTCAGAATACTAGTTGCTTTTGATTACCTGAAAGCAATCCAAGGAATTATGGCTGAATTTAATCAATTCATTTAAAGTTTTAAAAAGAATTATCCAATAAATTTCTTTGCCTTACATCTCATATTACATTTTTCTTAAATTTCATTTTCAATTTCTTCTCTTGGGTCTTGGCTAACTAAAATTTAATGTTTTTTTTTATTTCCTTTTTTTAAATTTTAATGAAATCAGCCTGTAAGCCTCCTTATTCAATTCATATGCCATTACAGCTTCATGACATACATAGCTGTGTTTTTAAACTAAAATCTCGTATTTTATTATGGTGTTGCATGTTTTTACCATCTTCCCTTACAAAATTTTCTTATAAATTACTATAAATTTCAAATCTAAATAGGTACGATTCATTTGATTCATATTTCATGAAGAATATCTGACCATGTTTAACCCTTTAATGATGGGAGGCCTCTATCCTAGATGCATGCATGGGACAAAGCATATTTGAAAGGAATTATTCCACAGAACAGGGCTTTTGCGCCACTAAGTCTAACTTTGAAAAAAAAATAACAAAAAATAAATTTTCAGTCCTAATGTCGTCATTTTTTGCTACCTTCTTAGACTGTTATTTCATTCATAATACAAGCAAATTCTTCCTGTGACAAATAGTGTTTTCTTGCCATAATAAACTGAAATCAAGGCTTTCCATAATAAAAAGAGAAGTGTGCAAAGTGTATTCGAAACGTAAGCAAAATACAACAGAGCTGACGATAAAACCTAAAAACACAAGTTGCAGTTATGAAAGAAATGAGTGGGAGATGATAGAATGATTCTATCAAGTGGAAAAGTTATGCATCCCGGCTCTGTTTATTTACATCACTGCAAAAACTGATGAATAAAATACCAAAGTCAGGCAAACTGAAGATCAGGATACTAAAGCTATACTTATTTCAAAAGTAAATTACAGTGGGAGCCATCTAGTGGCATTTAAAAAATTTTTTGGTTTAAAATGCATGTATGCCTCATCATCCCATGAGTTTGATTTCCAAAAATCCATGGATGGTACGCCCGGTTGCGAGATATGTTCATAGGTGATGCATATATGACATACCCATCGTGAAAACTTCATTGACTTCATTTCTGAATACAAAAAACTGAATTTTTCCAGTGGGAATTTAAGTAAATTTACTATTTTATCTAATCAAGCATGTATTTTGCTTTTAGATGACCCTTTGGAATTTACAGCTTCCTTAATGGACATGCCTGATCTTCCGAACTGGATGTTTAGTCATCCCATGAACAGTAGCAATGCATATCTATACGGATCAGCTGTTGAAGCAGGAACTGTAAACATTGAAGTAAGCAAGTGTTTTTAAGCATAAACTTTGGTCTCATTTTGTAAGAACAAAGTTTTGATTTCTAAAATATCTTTGAAACCAATATTATAAATTTTAAAATGCAATAAGTTTAAGAAAAATAAACACAATGAAACTTCAATATTGTCTTTTGATTGAAATTAATCGACTAAAAATCTAATTATTTCAAGAGATAACTATGGTGTATTGTTTTTAATGCCTCTAATGGATAATTTTCATAATATTATATGGAATTTACTGAAAATATGAGGATAAATATTTTGCTTCAGGATTAGATGATCTTGTGTCAAAAATCCGATTTTGCCTACAAGCACCATGTATGTGAACCTAATGCACATCCAACTGCCAGCATTATTTGGACTTCCCCTTGTTGGTTTGGAGTGTGTGAAAATCGAATTGTAATACCAATTCAATTGTCATTTTCAGCATCTGAATTAATTAATAATTATGATTTTAAAATAGTCCTTGTACGACTTCAAAAAAATTTAATATGAATAAACTAGCTTAAACATTGCCATATGAAGTTTTTCAATATTTTATACTTTGTTGAAAAACAGCTTTGTTGCAGATGCATTCAAATCATTTTCTCTTTAAAATAAATGAAATTGTTATTATTTCTTTGTGTGACAACTCAATTTGGGGATACTGAACTTCAAAATTTTAGGTTTTTCTCTGTTTGTAAGTTAAGATAATTAAAATGAGTTATAAAATTGATTCATATTAATTTTTTATGATTGAAATTTTTGGATTATGATTAGATTTTAACAAAAATTATTTTAGAAGGAATATATACAAAATTGTAAAATTTATTAATAAAACTTATTGTGGGTTTTCTTGTATTTCTTTTTTTTATTTGCAAATAAATGTTGGTAAAAAAAGTACTAATAAGAATGAACTGTGTAATAAAAAAATTAAATTTACATTGAAATGCTTGATTTCTTATGTATGTTTTCGAAATTTGACTACATTTCTAATCAAACCCATGCTATGTTATGTCCTATCTTTGAATTGTTTATTAATCTTTTTTTAATGTTGCACTAAAATTTATGCAATTCTTCCTATAAGATTGCTTATTTTTTGTTAATACTTAATTTTCAGAATATCTTTTCAATATATGGAAATTATTTACATTTTTGCTCAATAGGGAAACACTTAGAGAAATGTTACCTAATCATGTAATTTTATGGAGTTGAGAGTAATATTAACCGCCAGCATCCTGTAAATATAAAAATTACTTTTTATTTCCATGGTTAAACCAATTATATTTGTTTTGATTTCTTTGTCTAACAGCTTAGTAGTTATTAAAAAGCTTTAAATTGGTATGCTTCCCATTAACCCAAGTATGAAGTCAAAGCATTCTTCTTGAAGTTTTTTTCTTCTTTTTTGAGTTGACGCAATTTTTCAAAATATTTTTTTTATTTAAAAAATCTATTAATGTATATTATAAGAAATTTCTTATATAAATTATTTATTTTTTAAGAAAGTGTTCATCTCCTTTGTTATAGAATAGTTAGAATCCTAATTTCTTTATGTAAGAGTGGATTGTAGAATACCTCTATCATTTTCCTGTCGGTTGTAAAAACCAACTGCTGGGAACATTGTACATAGGAATTTAATTGGAGGAGCAATAACCAATGAGCTAATCAGCCATTACTGATAAACTTTTGACTGTGGAAATTGCAAGAGTTGTACAAATTTTTACTGGGGTAAAAGCATTGCGTTAGATAATTTCTCAGGTGAAGATTATATTATAAAATTCAGTGAAAGGTCGTAACTAGAATTTGAAAGTTCATTATTCATATTCATATTACGTTACTGCAAATATAAACAATAAAATCTAATTACATTTATCTAATTTTATTGCATCAGCAGTACTTTATGGAAGTGAAACTTGGAAATTTTCTAAATCGCAAGAACAAATATTAAATTCCTTCCAAACTACTTATCTCTGAATGATAGTTAAAATCTATAGGCCAAATAAAATTTCAAATACTGAAATTTATAATAAAATTCAGCTTATTCCACCAAAATTAGAAAATAGCACCAGGCATGGATTAAATATGTATTAAAAGTATTGCCAAATAGGAGTACAGAATTGGCATTGCCATAGGCAATATATTGAAAGAGGGGGGAAAAGAAGAAGACCAACCATTACGTGATTTTGTACAGTTATATAAGAAAGAAATTCTTTTGGAGGGTGAGTTAAGGATATTAGAAGGCATCATGAAAGTTGGATGATGTGCAGCAGTTATGGTCTCATGCACAGCTTGATGCAAAAAGAAATTGACGGTGAATGTTCTTTGACTTTAACAATTAGAATGAATTTTTTGCGCCTTTGTCTTTATTTTGGTTTTTATAATATATTTTAAACGAATTTATTGCAGGTTAAGCTTTGAATTACATTGTATATTTGCAGATTAAACAACACTTGTGTATTTATTATAAAAGAAAATTAAAGACCTTGTTATACTGAAAATATTTCAATTTAATATAATGGCATAAATATTTTGTTCAAAGCATCTAGCTTTGAATTTCTTATTGCATGAAACTTTTGTAAAATTATCCTTGAAATGACCAAATCTTTAAAAAAAATATTTAAAAAAAATCTTATAAATCCAATGTTCTATGTTCCAAGTTCAGAAATCTTTGTATTAGTAATACTGTATAATTAATTATATTAGGAATGTATAGGATTGGGATACAATTAACATTAGGAATTATTGGGACTGTATAATTCAGATTTAATTATATTAGGGTGTGTAAGATTATAAACTCTAAAACAAATGTGCAATCCAAACTGTAGTATTTTAGCACTTAGACATTCTTGTTTTTTTGTAACTATTTTTATTTAATATAATAACACATGCATGTTGATTGAATATTTTTAGATTACTGCACTCAATAAAAACAACTTTGATACTGCTTCTGCAGTTCTGGAGCTATCTGTTCAACCTAGAGAGAGTAAGAATTGATAATTTTTTTATTCGTTAATAATTTTAGCCTTTGAAAATAATTTCTTATATCTTTTTGATTTTTTAAATTTTAATTTTATACTAAAGATTTTTTTTAAAAAAAATTAAGACATGCATATTTAAAGATTATTGAAAATTTTTGTTGTAGGATTTATTTATGTGTAAATTATCATATTAATCTGCTAAATTGTGGATATTGTTAAGACATGCATGGACATGTGTGTGTTAAAGAATTCAAACAATTAGTTTTGTACAAGTTTTAGAATTTTTATTGCAATAAATTGATTCCCCCCCCCTCCCCATCCTTCTTTGATATGAGTTTGTTCTTTTCCCTTGTTTTTAAAGATTGTTTATTGTCATTATTTATTTTCTTTCCATACTCTTTCATATGATTAAATATAATTTAAAAAATTATGATAAAATTATATGCAAAAAATAATTTGAAGAATAAAACGTAAATTATGACATAATCTGAATTCAGAAGCTACACAAATGCACAGCTGTTTTAAGCTATTCAGTGTTTTATATATGAAAATATAACATTTACCTAAATCTAGAATCTCTAAATTTGATTTGAATTCCATCTGTAAATAATGAATTTTCATCATTTACAATATGTTAACTTGAATAAGTTTTGGGGTTCTGAAACACAACAAATTATTAAAATTAGTAAGGTAACTCCATAAACATCATATGTATATATTTTTCTCTGCCTTAAAAATATTTTGCAAACTGTCATGAAATTTTAACAACTTAATTTTGTGATTAATTGACAAATAATTAGAAAGAATTTCAAAAACTTCTGTGTCATAGTATAAACATTATGAAATTTAATGATCATAATAATTGAATTAACGAAGGAATTTCTCCATAGAATATGAGGTTGATAAATATTTTTTGTATATCTAAATATTCGATTATGCAACTATTATGATATATAAAAATAAAATAAGGTTCATAATATATGGTTATAATTTCAGTTTTTTATTTGAAATTTCTGTGTACATTATTTGTTTTGAATCTAATAAAAATCTCTTAAATTTCTAAATGAAAAAGAAATTGAAATTTCTTTAAAGATTTTCTAATTGCTACCTTAAAAGTTTAGAAGTATTTATCTCTTGACATATATAAATAACAAAAAATGTCAAGCATGGGTAAATTAATGTTTGTTCCACTGAATTTGCAGATTAAATGACTGTGCAACATTCTGTTACTTTTGTAATTTTTTTACTTAATATTTTATGGTACTGAAAGCCACATTGATAAAGTCTTGGTTTGAGTAGAAAGCTTCTGCTTTGAAACCCAATTCTTCTTTAAAAAAATCACTTATTTGGATCTTTATATGTTAGTGCATGTTAAATCTGATACCAGGTCAAATGATCTCTATTGGTGAGATGTTAATGTTTTAGAATGGCAGTTCAGCTATAATCCATTTAACTGTAGTTAAAAAGTGCAAGGTCTATCCCAAAATAATACATGTTTTGTTGTAAAAATAGGACATTAATGCAACTAACTAAAATATATAATACAGACTAGGTTTTAAAGAGAAATTTTAAAGTGTACCATAATAATTTTTCCTATATTTTTAGCTTTTTTTTTTGTTCTGTGTGGTTAACCATTTTCTTATTAACTAAACACTTTTGTGATCTATGTTAGAGATTTAATAACCTATCTGTATAAATTCCAAATAAAATCTTAATAATGTGATAAACATTGTAGATAGTTTGCTTTCGATTAACAAGATAGAATAAACTTATAAAATATTTTTCAATTGCAAATCCAGTTTGCATGTACATTGAATAAAATTTAATACCAATGTTTGTTTGTTTTCGTGCCAAAAATTACAATGTGTATATAAAGCATTCATTAATAGTAAGTTTTAAAATTATCTAACAAAATTTTCACAAATTTAATTTACAGAATTGTCATATTTTTAATTATTGATAAATAATTTGATCAAAATAGATGTTGAAATTTTCATTATTTATAGTATGAATCTGCAGTTTTAAGAAAATCTAATGCTATGTGTAGTTTATTTACTATGCTTACATCCTATAAATGCACAAAAATATTTATATTAAATAGCAACAAATTCTTTATTGTGTGTTGATAAACAATTAAAAAAGTTGATAATTTTATTAAAAATATCAAATAAAAGTTTTAGATATCAATCTGTATAGATGTATATTACATAAGAATTTTGTATCCACCTTTTATGAATGAACGTACCTTATTTTCTGAGAAATATTTTCCTTCTTTAAACAGAAATTTTTCAATATGAAGTTGAGATGAAGTTTGTGAACTTAAATGTTGATGACATGTTCCGCTCTGGTAGGCTGAATCGCCTTGTTGAAGTTTTCAAGACCAGCTTGTGGAAAGAAAGTGATGACATTTATATAACTAAAGTTGTTTCATCTTTGGATGTTGGTGGACGTTTACCCCTGAATCCCAGAATGAAAGAAGGGTATTTTGATTCTTTATTTCTATGTTTTAAAGATGTATTTAGCATTAGAAAGTCTTTCGTCTCTTTATAATATTTTAAGTAAGCATTTAAAAAATTAGTTATGTTAAATGTTTAAAATACATTATGTATATAGTTTCATTCTGTTTGAGCTAGAAAAGTTGTTTTATTTCTATACTTGCTTTAGCTAATAAAGTTTATTAGCTCAAGTGAGCAAAATAATTATTAAAGTAAAAAGTTTTGTTATCTGTTCAGAAAACTTATTATAAAATTTTCCATTTAGTTTAGAATAAACATTGCATTAAATTAGGCAAATAGGAGGAAAAAATTAGAGTAGTATGAATTTTGTCTTATATTTATTTTTCGAGTTCTGATATATAAATGGAAATCACATACTCTGATATTCTTTTTTTTTTTTTCAAATATCCTTCTCTTATTTCTTATAAATAGAAAAATTTGAAAATTAATCAATTTAGATGCAACAGACTTTATTTGACAAATAAAAGAACTAAGTGTGTTTTTTAAGTCTTAAAATATTTTTAATTAGTAAAACATTTAATATTCTCTAAATGTTTTTATTTTCAGTAATGAAACATTGTTGGGGGGCTGTAAGCAAAACTATGTTATATAAAAACGATATTAATTAATATTATTTGTTTGTGGAATATTCAACTTTGGCAACCAGCTTATCCATCTGGTGTGATATCATTCTTAACTATTAAATTATTAATATGGAATGGAGTGTTTGACATTTCACTTAATAAGATAAAACTAATATGTAATGATATTTTAAAATCTAATTTAAACTTCATTAATTTCCAAAGTTTTATCTTAATTTAGCCCATATTAAATTCATTCTAAAATGTTATCTTATTTCATGATCCAATTCCACCTTTTTTATTTAATTAATTCAACAGAAGCTTTGTAAAAATGCTTAAATCAACAGCTCACTCTCTGAGTGAAGCGATAAAAAACTTTCAGCCAAGTGAATTCTTTTTGAAAGATCCCTCTAATTCCCTTGCCTAAATCAACATGTAAGGCCAGGATAGTCTGGTTGGTAGGACAGTGGATGTACATTCCTTGGGTTGTAAGTTCGAATCCCGCCATTTAAAAACTCTCCGTGTGTGGTGGCTGGTGCACATATAAATTTGCCGTGGTCACAAAGCCCTCCATGTCAAGAGTAATACCACTGGGGGTACTGGTTCAGAGGTGATCGTTCTCTGATTCACATCTAATTTACGATCTGTGGATGAGTGAATGAAATGCATGAAAGAAATAAGCCCTGCAAAAAAGGGTTGTGACACGCAAGTAGCTAAGATGTACTCTTGGCCCTACTAAAAAACAAGAGACACTCTATCTGCTTAAAATCGAATTGCTGACTTCATCAGCAGGCTTGTCTATGACAAGTGCCATTAGAAACAACAACAAATTGACATGTGTAAAGAAATCCTTATTGGAATCTCATAATATATATAAGTAGGGAAAATATTTTCTCTTTCTTTTTACACTCTTCTGCTCTTGTATTGTGGTGAGGGGACACTAGTCCCTCATTGCTGCTTGTACATAAATTATGCCTTCCGGGATGGAATAAAAGTGAACTAAGTCAAAGTATCTTCTCTCTTCTCGGCTATGCATCTGCTTAAAAATTTATGCTTACTTATATATATTTATTTATTTAAAATTGAAGTATATGTCAATTATCTAGTTTAAAAAAATTCTGAACTTGAAGTCAGTTTGGAAAAAAAAAAATCACATTGCTGTAAAAATTATCAACATTTATCAAATGAATAACAATTTTATTTAATGAGCAGAAACAGATGTGATAAGATGCAGGATACACCACCTGATTTTATTAAATATAAAATAAAATAATACAAAAAAGAAGTTGAAGCAATTTAAAAAATAAATGTTTAAGAGGCAAATTACTTCATCAGTGTATTTAAAAAAATGTATGTGCAACTAAATAAAAGCAGAAGTAAAAACAAACATGTTTTCTTATTTCCTTTACTGATTCCCACTTTTTATTTCATTGTTTCTAACATGCATTCTAGCAAACCGGTAACCATTGTATTTTCTCGTGCTCCGAGTAAAGGGATAAAAATCCCTTTGATACACATATAGTTTTCAAACATACCTAAGATTCCTTTTCCTAAATCTACATGTGTCAATGAAATTCCTCTCAGATTCTCTTAATAAAATCACTTAAAGGACAAATTTCTGTCACTTTCCTCTTACATCGCAGACATATATTATGATTGCTTCTCCCCTGTACAATTTATGACTTTGTGTAAAATTGGAAAATAAATTGAAGTTGGTTTTAAAAGTTTTTGTTTTGACCATGCATCTGCAAACTTATGCATACATTTGTGTATATATATATATATATATGGTACTTTTTCATTAGCCCAACAACAATTATTATCGGGTATAAAAGTTGCCTCAAAATGTAGCTTTTATATTAGTTTCAAATAAATCAGCTAAGGAAATCTTATGCTGTTTTTCATGTTTCATGATTAAACAATGCTGTACTAATATTGTGATGCAGTAGATATGCATCTTAGCACTATCTAAAAGATGCAATTTTGCTATACATTTTTGTTTTTATATCTATCGTACATTACTCAAAGTTCTGTAAATAGCAATTTTTATGTTTTTCTAAGTATTAATTTCCATTATGTTTAAAGTATTACATTTATATTTAATGGAGAATGATATTAAATTAATATTTTAGTAAAGCAGAGTTTTAATTAAAGAAATTGACTTTTCAGAGTAGTTGTTAGAATTGGTGGAACATCGCCATTTTCTCGAGATCTGGAAGACTTGGATAGAGAAGTTATACCTCTGAGAAATCGATCCCCATGCCCCCCTGATTACAAAAGAACTTCAGTCGAACACCTATTTCGAAGTAGGAACTTTATAGCTGATTGGTGCAGTTTCAGACTTGTAAGTTAATAATTTGCTGAGTACATTCTAATATTTTGCTTGGTTTTAGAAAATTAAAATATAAAAAAGACTACATTTGCTAAAAATGTGAAAAATTATATCTCTTTATCTTTACTTATAATAAAGATGATTATATTGGCACTCTAGAGGCCAGATAATTTAATCTGCAATTATGGAACCTTGGAGGGTGGAAATGTGCACCTCTGAATGATTTTTTTGAATTTCATTTATAATTTTAAATAATTATAAATTAAGTTGAATTTTAGAAATTTTCTGCAATAACTATCATTAATATCATTGTATAAAATAAATTTTACACCCTCTTATAATTTAAAAAATGGTCTTTTTAATCATATCAATTTCCTAATTGATACAAATGTTTTCTTAATTTTGGCAATTGCTTAAAAATATTTTTTTCCTTAGTTTCCAATAATAGATTGCATATTGGCATGAAATTCAAACTGATTTCATTGGTTCATCAGCTATTTAGTCATGTAAATTTGCTTCTTATTTTGAAGGCTAGAGAAGATAGTATCTGTATAGTTTACTAGGCAAATGAAAAAGTGAATTTACAATATTGCAAAATTTAAAAAAAAGATGAACATGTACTTTTTTTTTTTGGTGCTAAGATGTTAAGAGACAGTCATTATGTCACTCTTAGAAATATTCAAGTGCACAGTGATAAAACATAGACAATTTAATTAACACTGTACTAATGATAGACAATTGGTGGAATTATGAACTTAAAATTATATCTAAACAGTTTATCTGAGATAAAATATAATCAATATTTTTAGTAAATCACTTGATTTCTTGAGGTATATATATAAATGATATTTTAAATTCTATTTCCAATTCTGATTAATTTCCAAACTTTTAATGTTGCCCATAGTAACTTCATTCTAAAAATATTCTCTTTATTTCCTGGTCTCATTCTGCTTTTCTTATTTAATAATTTCAAGAGAAGCTTTGTAAAATGCTTTAGTCAGTGGTTCCCACGCTCCGAGTAAGGGGATGGAAAATTGCTGATCTAAACAAATTCTTTTTTAAAAGATATCTGTGTTTCCCTTGTTTGTGATTGACATGTTTCAGAGATCCCTATCAGAATCTTAATTGTATTAGCACTGTGAAAAAATATTTTCTCTATCAATATCTCATGTTATATAAGATGAGGCATAGTTAAATTCTCTCTCTTCCCTTTCTTCTGTTGCCTAATCTGTTTCTGTGAGTGGACGTGCTTTGTCTGTGCCTCTTGTGAATAAATTTTGCCTTCCCGGGATGGATTAAAGTGAATTTAAAAATGCAGTCTCTTCACTGCCTGTTGCACCTGCATTCTGCTTCACATAAAATAATGCTTACATATATATATTCTTTCGTTCCCAGAATATATTTTAAACTGAAAAATATATTTATTATGTGTTATTTATTTTCTCATTTATTTCTTTTTTTCTCATTAAAAAAGACATATGAAATAACTCATTACAATTTACATCATACAATATCAGGCTATGTTTATCATTTTCTTCTCTTTGTTTTCTTGCAATGAATTAATATTCTCTGTTACTTTCTTTTATATGAATCCATACAGTGAGAAAATAATGTAATTGTAAAAAATTTTGAACTCAAGATTTTGATGAATCACTTCTTTTCCTACCTGTCTGTGTCCAAAAAACATTTTTAGAATTATGTGGACCTTCAAACTTGCTAACTAAAAAAAAAAAAAAAAAAAAAAAAAAAAATGCTTTGAGCTAGATGGATGAATTTGATATCTATATGCCTTATTTGTAGAATTATCAAATTTTGAATGCAATCCATTCCAAGGATCAAGGATTTGAATTTAAGTTAATAGAATAACTGCAAAATAATGAAATTAGATGAATAAAATTTGGTAAACAGATTTAATAGTGTGGAGGAGTTCTGCAGATCAGTTCATATTTGAAAATGTAGATATAAAATTTAGAAACAAACCTATCAGGGGTTCAGTCCTTTCACTAGCATGTATACATAATAACTTAAAAATGAATGATGCAAATTTATGAAATTTGGTATGCAATTTTGTAACTGCAATTGTAGTTCTGTGCCAAATTTTGATTTCAATCAATCATAAAAGAGATGTCTAAAATACACATTTGGTGTACTGTACTTGTGTATTAATACATCTTAATATTTAATCACCAAAGACTGTACTCCAATTTGTTCTATTGTTATTTCACCAATGACATGCAATTAATAATACACATTGGTTAGAGAGTATGCAAGAAATTTTTGGGAAGAACACTCCAACTAATTTGTTACTTTTTAACAATATGAAATCTTATTTTCAAATTTTAAATATTAAACATGTATTATTAGATGAGTGAAACCGTTTCTGAGCTCAAATGTATTAAAAATAGTTTTGGTATATTCACAAATTTAGAAATGTAATTATGTAAATGCAGATAGAAATTGAAAACAAAGGTAAAATTTGAAATTTATGAGTTCTTAAATCATATAAAATGCCAAAATTAGAAGCTTGATAGATAAATGTATCAAAATGATCTCGTGTTATATTGAGATAGATGGTTACTCCTTTTGCTTATTCTAATTTCTATAGTATTAATTTTTTTTTTTTTTAAAAATGATAACAACATTTGCAGTTGAGAAATAACTGTCCTTATGTAATCTTGTCTCCATTTAATGGTGTAATTCCTTGCTGCAAAATAAACTAAAGAATATAAATCTTGCTTCCAAATCCTTCTAACACTTAAAAATAAATTTGTACTGGAAACATTTTTTTTTTCTAAATGAAGGGAATTGATTATTTCCCCCAAATTATTCTTTTGTTTATTAATTGCAATTTTGATAAATCCTTTAAGGTTTTCCTTTTTCTTAAATTTTTATTAGTTCATTTACAACTGAAATTCTGCGGGATTATTAATTAATAATATTTGAAATTGTTGCATAGTTTAAAAATTTTTCTATGTGTAGTGAAGGAATATGAAATAATTTATCATGTGTGATTTTATTTGTTGATTGAAACAATGAAGTATAGTGTATTCATATTCTAATTCACTGTAGTCATTAATTGTAGTAACATTAAAACAAATTCTTTATCAGATTGTTCATAGCCAATTTTTTCATGAAATATATTTCTTATTTGTAACAAGGGTCATAGTGGTCTTAACTTCAGGATTGGAGAGGTCTTGGTTCAAATCCCAATTCCATTGATGATCCATCATGTATGTGGGCTTAGTATTTATCAAATTCGATGTAA
Source organism: Argiope bruennichi (assembly GCF_947563725.1). Taxonomy (NCBI): domain Eukaryota; kingdom Metazoa; phylum Arthropoda; class Arachnida; order Araneae; family Araneidae; genus Argiope; species Argiope bruennichi. Next base: position 91,294,279 of record NC_079161.1, read on the forward strand.
TTAAAATACCCCCCATTGGTTTTGTTAATTTTGTTCAAACTTCAACAAATTAGATTTTAAGGTAAAACAAAAGAGTGATGCTAATTAGGAGCTTCTTTATATATTATTATTATTAGGAGCTTCTTTATAATTTAGCTTCATTATATATTAAAGTTATCTTTCATAATATGGTAAATAGTATGTAAATACTGTTTCAAATTAAAGTTCTGTAGAAAATTTTGTAAAATAGAATCTGTAATTAAATAGTTCTTTGAATAGATGCTTCTGTTTCATCAGAAAAATTTTAATTGTTTTTTAAATATAAAATTGCCATAATTACAATTAACTTTTTCATTGTCATAATGCAGCACTCTGAAAAGCACCAAAGAAATGTTGGCTCAAGTGATGGTTGGTCTGATCATCCGTACTCCTCTATACCTCTCACAAGTGATGAATACAGTCCTCAGATTAGTGATCTGCCAAGAAGAGACCTGCTCATTGATTTCATTGTGTCTATTATTATACCTACAACTATAGTAGGGGTTGTGTCTCTTATTCTCACCTGCATAGTATGTTGCAACAAGGATGGATTGTAAGTTTATTGCTTACTGTTAATAATTATTATTTAACTTTAAAATGCATGACTTTTTATTTTTTTACAAAAAAAAAAGGTATGTTTTGAATAATTTTATATAATTAAAGAAAAATATTTTTTTAAAATTTAACTTTTTAATGAAATTTTTAAAAAATCAAAAGTGTTAAATGGCTACATTATGAATTAAACAATATCTTAGTGACACAAATCATATTATAACAATTAAATTGAAAGTTTTTCTTTTACTTATTGTTGAATCCAAATTAATGAAGATATTCTTATGTTATAAAATAGTTTAATGACTATGGTTAATATATGATTAATGTCTATACACACATTTACATCTACTTTTCAGAACAGTTACGTTGTCACTTTCATGACCAAACCAATTGCATTCCATTATTTATTTATTTATTTTGTCCCCTCAAACCCTTTTTTTGTACTTCCTGTGAAAAATAAACATGTGTTCTCAAATTCCTAAATAGAATATAAATCAGTTGAGGTTGTTTTAATTGAAGTGAAGTTGTAAGTCAGATTTCAATTTATTATTATTTTCTTATGATTTGTTTTCGAGGTAATGATCATTAGTTTTTTAAAAATTATTTTATTCTATTAAAAAAAATCTTTTAATATAGTTTTAAAATAATTTTTCTCCTGAAGTTTTTTGTTGTTGTTATTTTTGTTTTCCTTTAAAAAAGAAAAAGAAAATCAATTCAGAATTGTATTTAAATTTCAGATATTTTAACCATGGTATTTTAAACATAATTTAAATAAAATTTTCTGTAATAAATGCTTTAAATTAATTTGTGTAGTAACAAGTTAAATGCACAACAGAAAGTGTTTTAATCAGTTATGTAAAATTTGAAATAGTTATTGATTTAATTTTCCATTTTGATATTCTTTGTGTCATTTGATTTAAAAATTTGTTGAAGAGTAGCCACTTTTGAAATTAAATAGTAGTCAAACTAATTGAATGCAACTTTGATTTTAAAACATTCAAAACTAGACTGAACATGAATTTTCTTGTCAATTTGTATTTATGTATTTCTGTTTATATATTTATGATGCAAATTATTTTTTTAGAATTTTTTATGATGCAAATTATTTTTTAATAAATAATTGTTAATAAAAATTTCTTACATTTAAACAACTTAAATAATAAAATATGACCTTAAGGGTTACTGTCACATTTCATATGAAATGAAGTTTGCAAAAAAGAAATCCAAAATCATTTTTTTTTTACTTTATCGAAAGTGCAGTTAGAACATTATTTTTAGTATTGATTTTTTAATGAAATCTTTATCATACATATATTTGATGGAGAGTCATTGAAATTATGTCCATAATTTTAAGAAAATATTTGTGTGCTGTAATTTTCAAATACTTTGTACATTTAAATTACCAAAGGTGTCAAAGTAAATAAATATTATAATTAAATTAAAATAGAATTCTTAATTATATCTAAATGATGAGATTTAATAATGATTGATTTGTGCATATTTTTAATAAAATAACACTAAAGCTTTAACTTTTTTTAGTGATTTTTTGTTTGTTTGTTTTGTTTTAATCTTGTTGCTCTTTAAAATAAACTTGTTACATATTTCATAATTGTTTTAGAATAGATAAATTAAATCTCATTTATTATTATTTTTTTATTATTTTCATTTTTGCATGTATATTTCACATTATCAATGCTACAATGTAAGTCTTTTATTTTTAGGGATAAAGCTAATGACGGCACGAGGTAAGAATTAATTTCCGTTAATGTTGCTGTTTAAATAGATTGCACAATAAGTTTATCAAGCATTTCAAAAGGCATTTTAAATATTCTTTGCCATTCATTCAAAGTAATGTGCAACATTTCATCAGATTTATCTTATTATATCAGATTTATTGCTCAATGTTTTCCACACCATTTTTCATTTCATTTAACTAATAACAAAAAGAAGAATATTTTAAAGTATACATTTTTCTCTTATAATTAAAACAACTATGTTTATACATTATAGTTTGCAACTTGATCAGTATAATGGAGTACCTCTTGGTTCAAATCAAATAAATAGATTACATGGGAAACGAGATAGCAGTATGCAGCGTTCAGGTTCTATACCAGTTTCTTCTTTTCCTAACTCTCGAACTGACAGCCCTGCATCGACTTTGCCTAAGGGTTGCACTTTGAGGTAAGCAATTCTGTGTATTCTGCATACTAGTTACTTTTGGCGACCGGCTAATTCATCAAGAATATTGATTGTGTTTAATTTCAATTAAATTTATTATGCATAGCTTAATGCCCATGATTCCCTCAACAAAGAAGGTTTAAACATCAAATTGTCAGAGATATTAAAGGATGCTATTTTTAATAGCCTTATACCTTTTCTATTTATTATGCACATGAACCATTTTAATTACTCTTACTGATATTGAAAACATAATTTTTAGGAATATCTCTCCTCTAAATTTCATAGTATTATAACCATTCTCTTATTTGTCTTGTAATCTGTACAGATATTAAATAGAAGCCTTCTTCCTTAGGTTTCGACAATGAGAGAAAATCACATAATCAAATATTTTATTTTTATAAAAATCTTTGCCTTGTGTTTTATCACACTGGTGAATTCTATTGTTAATAAATCTGTAATTGTCAAAACTCAGCTAAATTGGCATCATTAAAAAGACAAGATGCCATCGATATATTACTAACATTTATGAACTATTTCATAGAGGCTCTAGTCGAACTGGTACATTGAGAAGTGTTATGCAGCCTCCTCCTCCACCCTATGCAACTTCTTCCTATCCACCTTCGTAGTACGTATTTCAATTTGTTGTTTCAATTTAAATAGTAATTAGAAATTATTATCACATTAAATAGAAATTAAATAATATTTAGTATAATTAAAAAAAGTTTATTTGTTCATGATAATATGAACATCTTTTCTGTCCATTCATTCTGTGTTTGATAGCTATTTATTCATTTCAGTGTTGGCTCAGCTCGAAATGTTGCTATGCCTCCTCAGTGAAGAACAATATATCAGGTCACCTGTTAGAGTGGAGACTGCAATAGAATTGTTATTAGATGCAGATGCACCTAAAAATTTTCTCTGTATGCCTTTTCTAGTCCTTATTTTTTAAAGCATATAGAATAATATCACATTGCAGCTAATCAGTAGGGACCATTGCAAACTCTGTGCTAGATTCTATGCTGTGAAGTGACAGGGGTCAGTAGTGCCTGGAACATATTTTCATTTTCTCTCATCATATTTGTAATTATGAAATAACACGATTGTACTGTTATTTTGCATTCACTGTACCCTTTGCCAATCACTATATCTATGATCGTTTTGCTAAAATTTCATTTCTATAATTCTATAGGAATTTAGGATATTTTTTTACATAGATTGCAATGTCACTTACTTGTATGTGTTGAAAAAGATTTGCATTGGCGCACATTTTTAGCAATATTTTTTTTTTGTAAAAGAATCTAATTCTTTTAAAATTTTACATTTATTTTGAAAAGGTTTTCTTTTATTGCTGTTATTAATATCTGAAATATAATTGCCATATAAAATAAATATGAAAAATAATATTTTTCATATTTGTGTTATTGACATCATTAAACAATGGCTTCTGAATTGGAATGATTTTTCATTTCTTTTTAATCATATAAGATTTGAAATTTTACTTAAGTAACATGGAAAGCTGTAACTATTATGCAAGGCTTTAATTATTGTGCATAGCTGTACTTACTACGGAAAGCTATAATTAATATGTAAACTTATGATAACTATATAAATCTATTATTACTATGCAAAGTTATAACTATATAAGGTGTTTGTAAATTATTGGATACATCGCAACAATTTTTTTTTTTATATTGAATGATAATAAGTTAAAAAGTCAATTTATTTTTATCTGTCTGTAAAAGGTTATGAATCTCTGTATGTGATCCTTTGGTTTCTTGCAATGGGTCCTTTGAAGATACATTGAAATAGTTTAGTTTGAACATTTTTAATTCAAATTTGCCAGTAATTGAAATTTATTGTGTGACCCTTTAATCACTTGTTTAAAATTTGAACATATTGGATGTAAACTGTACTTATTTTGATGCTTTTAATGTCTAACTATTCAATGTGTTGAATTCTTAGATTATTTCCTGACTTATGAAGTTTTTTAAAAAAAATTTAATTGTAATCATTATTTTGTTTATTAAAATTACATACTATTTATTTATAAATTATGTATTATTATTAAATTTCTGTTATTATTTTTAACTTGAAAACTGATATTTTTCCTTGCTTATTTTCAGACATTTTCTTAGTTAAAATTTTTGGATAAAACAGATGTTTACTCTTGTCAAGTCAATTTCATATTAACTGAATTGCACTCTATGTGACTATCATGTCTATTATATTTACTATGTTTCTTTAGAGATTAATAGCTGACATTATGTGATTTCTTATTTGGTGCTTGTTGTGAGAATTGCATAAAAGATAAAAACATTACATTAATTTTATATTAAAATTTATTTTGTTTTTTAAAATATTTTAGAAACTTTATTTTATTGTCCAGGAAATGCACAAAGTTTCTTATTTAAGATAACAATGAACCCCGTACTATCATATCAGTCTTGTTCATATCATATGATGCTTTTAATATTGATTGTTATGCAAGAAAATTAGAATTTCTGTCTAAAAATATGAATTTTCATGGTACATTGCAAGTTTTTAGTTTGTGAGAAAATTGTTCGAAAAAGAATTGCCAAAGATTGATATTTTATGCTGTTATATTTTCTGGTGTGATTCATTGTGCACATATTATGTATGCAAATTACATGTTTTATTTTCTGTACTATTGTAGGCAACTATATTTAATTTATACAAAATATATTTGTGCAAAGTATACAAAAATGTTAATGCTTTTTTTTTAATGAAAAATGTATCATTAAAAGTTAAAGGAAGTTCTGAAGATAAACTATCTTTGGACGATACATTACATAAAATGTATAAGAAGGCCATCCTTTTACTTAAATAAGTGCCATTCTCATGTCTCATTTTTAAATGTATATAACAATGATCCATTAAAATATGTAAAACAATGATTCATTAATTGGTTGATGATGCTCTGATTTTTTTTATTTACGGTTTTTTTGTGTATGGTTTTGCTTTTTTCTTTTTTTCTGTACTTAATTTATTGAAATAATTGAATGGATTTTGAAATTTTATGTTTATTTCTCTTTTAAATTTTTTGTAAGCAATATTTAATTTTATATTTTTTCATGAAGAGCTTATGTTTAATTACTGTGCAATATTTTCGTTGTTGATGCCAATAAATATGCTTTCTTGCAGTCATAAATTAATGTTCCTAAAAAAAATAAACGTGTAGTTTCTGCAAGCTCATTTGTTACGAAATTAACCTTATTTATCTACTTTTGGATTGTTATTGAAACTTAGTTTTATTTCATTCATGTATTTTTATGCTTGATTTACAAGTACAGTTGGTATTAACAAAATATTCATTTATTTATTTTCAGTTGAAATATTTTTTTCTCTTAATGCAGTGTTTTTAAACATATGATTTGACTGCTTTTTTTTTTTTTCTTCTCTCTTTTTGATTAATTGTGTCCTATACGGATTAATAACTTTTATACTTATACATTTTATGATGTTAATAAGGCCTTTATTTACATTATGATATAAAATATGCATGGTAATACTTAAAAATAGAGTGTAAAAGCTTATTGGAGTATTCACCTTATGATTGTTCTTTGAATTATAACTCATACCTTTGATACATTTATCTTTTACTGACTGGACCAAAAAATATGTGCACACTTCAGAGATTATGAAATATATCTAATTTCTATGATTCATATTTATCAATGTATGATCTACAAAGAAAATTATTAGTTTATTTAACTTGAAAATTAACTGTAAATGCATACATAGAATTTTGAAAAACACATATTTAATGTGAAGAATTTCAATGCTATTCACCACATCCATGTGAATATGATCAAGATTAAGAATGAACTCATGACTAGCTGAGATTGACCCTTATAAAATAATTTTTGAAAGATAACATTTGCAAATATACCAGTTGAAATATTCTGAACACTAATTATAATACCACTGTGCCTGTACTATAAATTGTTTCTTCTGGAATAACCTCAATATTTCAATTATTAATAATTCTTTTTCTTTTTTGTAGTATTCAACTTTTGGTTGGTGATAACAATTCTTCTTGCAATAATTATTCAGAGTGTGCATACATTTTTTGGTGTGATTCATATACACTGACCACTATGGTTTGGGCTTCCATATATCATCACCAAAAAACTATGTGACTACTTTATAATAGCACAATCTGTTTTATTCTTATAAGAATTCTGTTACTGAGCATATCGCTGAACCCATATCTCATGTTGAAATTTATTTACGAACTCAATAAATTTTTTAAGTGGTGAATGGAAAACACAAATAAGAATTGATTCTCTTTTTAATTACAAAATATAGTATACATGCTAACTGAAGTATACATGACAAATGAAAGAGGAGGGAGAGTAATTTTATGTGAATTGTTTGCTTTGTAGTTGTAATTCAAATGAAATTATTATATTTACTTTCCTCTATAGTATTAAGATATTGGTATTATGACATTATATTATTATAGTATTCTCTTAATTATAGCACCCAAAAGAAAATATTTATTATCACTGCAAGTGTGTAGTAACTAATACAATAAAAAGTATTCTAAAATAAATTTTAAACATAATTTCTAACATTTATTAAGATTATATGTGTAAAATCAAATTAGTATCGCTAAAAAAAATAATGCTTTAAATTTTAATTTGATGTGAAAATAGATTTTTTTTAATAATATGCCTTAAAGCTGATGAAGGAAAAAGTTAAAATTTTAATTATTTTTAATTAAAAATCTTATAATTTTTTTTAAGTTAGTCGCTTATTACCCAAAGAAGTAACTGTGTCCCAAATTTGAAATTGCAAGACCAACGATCTGCTGTATAGTGTTTTGAACATTTTTGTTTGCCCCTTCATTCATGTTGCATGACACAATCAACAAGTGTTTATCATATTAAAATAATGGCATGAAAGTTGTTATTTTTGGATGTCTTTCTTTACCATATGTTTTTAATTACATTCAAATATACTTCTCAAACAAGAAATTGAGAATTTGGAATAAGGCTTAGTCTTTTATGTTCTTGATCACTGGTAGATTTGGCACTTATATTTTGATATCAATTCAGTGATCATCATTGGACCATTGTTCAGTGAATCACTCATTTAACTTTATGGTGTGTTTTTAAAATTATCAAATGAGTAAAACAATTATAATTATCTTTATGTCCAAAGAAAATTCAGCTCTCATCAAAATTTTTGTTCTCGCATGATAACAGAATCAATTTTTATTATTATTATTTATTTATTTTGTAAGCATAGTAATTTAATTTTATTACAAAAAAAATTCAGTGTTTCATGAAAAAATATTTTAAATGGAAAATTTTGTGCGAAAGTAGTTTTCTCATGCTGAATGTTACTTTTTAACAATTTTCTGGGAAAATGAAATGTTTGATTTTTTTCATTGCTTTTTTTTAATGATAAATGTATTTTATGTAATTTAGCTAGATTTATTTAGAAGCTATTCTTCTGTTTTTCATTTGAAAACTAAAAAATTTTTTTAAATAGTATTATTTTTATTCTCAAATTATTTTGAATTATACGGTTGAAATGGTTTGTTTGGTTTTATAAATACAATTTCTATTTTCATTTGAGAATATAAGTTTGTTTGCTGAAAATATAAAATTTTCATTTGACTTTTTATGGATACAAGTTGCATTTATTTACATGTCAATATTTTTGAAATGAATGCATGAAATTGTTTTTGTAATAATAATTTTTAAATATTATGTGGTCATGTATAGAATTGTATGATAGATATACTGTGAAGACATTTTAGATTGTTGTGTTACGTATGCATTTATTAGAATGTTAAATAAAATATATGTTTATAGGTATCTTAGTTTAATGTGAATTCTACATAATTTTTTGAGACTGCTTTATCTGCAAATTCGCCATAACCTTGACATATCTAAAGTATGCATGATACTGAGAAATAATCCTTAATTTTCAATCAGAGTCTAAAATATGCAAAGCCTTTGATATGACGTAGCATAATGGCCTTGTATGCAAGCTCATACATTATAGTTTACCTCATTATCCCATTAATATCACTATGCTCTGTCTTCAAAACAAGAAATTTGAAATCAAAATCAACCATATCTTATCAGAAACCTGAAATATAAAGGGGAGTATGCCCCCAAAGAATTATCTTGCCTTTTATTTTCCATTATAGGAAATAATATAAATTTACCAAAAGTTCGCACATTTGAAGACATCAAAATTTAAAAAGTTTTTACCACTTCTAAAAGTTTTAAACCTTTAAATAATTGTAATAAACCGATACAGTGCTTTCTTATTAAAGCAATAATTTCTATCAAGAAAGTAGGATTAATTTCCTGCTGTGAACGAATGTTGAAGGACATTTCTGTGCTCAAGAATGTGGTACCACTCAGAAGCTATCACAATCATTTGGGAATGAGTTATATTGACGTAGCGGATTTACTTCACATTTCATTGTCACGTAAATAACCTTTTCTTTTTCAATGAAAATTATAAAAATTCAAGAAGATATGATTTTTTTACAGTCAATTTTCTATACTCCTCCCCAAACAATGCACTTTTGAACTAACGTTTTTATAAATTTGTGTTCGTTTCTCACTTAATTTTGTTTTAATTGTATATATTCATTTTATAGCAAATTTTGAATATAAATTGATACAGAAAATTAATGTAATCTCATTTTTGTAAGCAGCAATAATTTAAGACTTAGACGTGTAGTTTAACAAGTTTAATATTTTTATAAATGATATTTCCTTTTTTTGAAAATAAAAAACATTTAGATATTTCTTTTTAAATAAATAGGATATTAAATTTTATTGATTATGGAAATAACATACTAACTTTCAGACTATTCTTTTCTTTTCTTCAGTAATTTATTTTTAATAAATTTATGATCACATTTATTTAAACTAAAAACTTTTTTAAATCTCATGTGAATTTCATTTTTTTTTTCAAACTTGAAAGCAAATTATATCCTTTTTAACTGATTTTACCATATACTATATTCGTAATAATACCAAAATTCAATTAAAATAATGACAGTTTTATTGACCAAACATAAAAAACAATAAATAAATAACATTTTTAATGAAAATTGTATAAAACAAAATCATTTTTAAAAGCGAATTTTCATTTGATCGAAGAATTTGTTTAGATATAGATAAAATTTTACATATAAAATCTGCAGGGAAAAGTTTTAGTGTTAATTTTTAACAGATGCAAATTCTAGGCAGCTGCAACTGATTCAATATCTAAAAAAAAGTTGAGTAGGAAAGAATTTGTAATCAAAATTGCTTTAGGATTTCTTTTTTATATAAACATAACTCAAAATTTCTATTTTTAAATATTATGAATAGATAAATCATTCAACTTACTACTAATGAATGAATCTGAAGAATTATTTATAAAATAAAAATATGAATTAGGGTCTATATTATTTTTAAAGAATTTTATTCAAATATTTTCATATTGGAAAGATTTAGATTTGAAATAAATTTTTACTTAAGAATTTTTAAATTTTGCACACTTGTAAATTAATAATGATTTGTGTATTATTTTAATATTGACAATGCTTAGTTAAAATGAATTGACTACTTTAGATTCTTACATGCCGAAACAACTGGCAAATTATTCTTAATAATTAATTTCATGAGTCTATACTATTTACTATTAAGAATAATAAATGACAAAATAAATGCACGCATAAAAACGTTATAGAAGTAAAATGTCCTTTTAATGAAGATATATATATATATTTATTTCCGCATCAGAATGTCAGTATTATTCGTATATAGGTACGTTTTTAAAATCACTGCAAATATCAATACTAGATATATCCATCAATCTGGTGAAATTTAAAAAAAAAATATCATATAAATAGTAATAAAAAATTAAATTAAATTAAAATGCTTTAACTATTCCATAGCAAAAACGAACCCATCATAAAATTAATTTATCCTTCATTTTCTTTACTCTAAAATATAAATGGATAAAAAACAGCGGAAAAAATAATCTGTGGGAAAGATTATTTTATATACTTGTTTTTTAATATGATACATATATCTTTTATTGCGCGATAATCATCTAAGAATTTTTGCAATAAATATTTATTTACTAAAGCGGATATATATATATATATTTAATGTTACAAATTTTCCATTCATTTAATTATCCTAGATAAAAGTTTTAAAAAATGTTTTCAAGTTACCTTTCTCAAGTCAAAGAATAATATAGAATTGCAGATTATCAATCCTTCTTGTATTTCTTTTCATTTACTTATTCTTTAGTGCCAATCAAATCAAATTAGATCAAACAAGTATATAAAATAAGCGGAAAGAGGAATTTCATTTATACAGTCTGGAAAGTACAACTACGCGGAGTCTGTCCGGTTGATATTCGCTAAAAGTGACGTTACTAAAAGCTGTTCGCCCCTTTTTTTTCTTTAATTTTTCAATTTTAATGTGGGGCGCTGCAATCATTAATCTAATTTCAGATTGGATTCTCTGTCATTTGTAGTTTCTCTACCCAACTGTGTACAGTGGCTCAAAAAATTGCGAGTACACTTTACTTTTACTTGATAAATCCGACTTTCAACATAAATAACACATTACCGCGAAGTGCAACCATGTTTTTATTTTTACACATAACAAATGGTTTAATTTAGAGTAAAAATACATACTCTAAATTAAACCATTACTTATGTGTAAAAATAAAGAAAAATCAGTGGAAAATTACTAAATTGAAAAGTTTCAGAAGCATTTTAAATAAAGATACGCAGAATTTTGCCTCAAAAAATTGAGAATACACGAATGAAATTCTTGTAATATTTCGCATAGAAAGAACGGTATCTGTATTTAGTGTTTATCAGTATCAGTATTTAGTTGCATGTCTTTTGGCTTTTATAATTGCCTCTAAACGTCGTGGTACCGATTCGACCAATTTTTGATGGTATCTGAAGATATTTTACCCCATTCTTCTTGCACCACTTGGGGTTTTGTTAGTAATTTTGTGTTTTTGGACCACTGCTGCGAATGTGGCCTACAGATATTCAATGGTATTGATGTCGGGGTACTGTGGTGATGTGTGTAACTGCTGTTTACAATGAAAAAGACACCATATTTTGACGTTACATGCATTCTGTTTGAGGTCGTTGTCCTACTGGGAAATGAAATTTCCATCTAAACCCAAATTTTTTGCCCTGTCCTTTAGATTGCTGCGAAGTATATCCAAGTAAACCATATCGTTTATAAGGCCATTTATAAAAATTATATTTCCTACCCCGGAAGAAGCCAAGCAACAGCAAATCATGACGGAGTCACCATAGTGTTTAACTGTAGGATGCAGAATTTTGGTTCTGAAACAGTATTAGGCTTTCTCCATGTGCAGTGATGGCTGTCACTGCAAAAAAGGTTGAGTTTTCTTTCATTACTAAATATAGCTTTCTTCAAAGGTTATTGGTCTTCAATTGATGAGTTTTTGCAAACTTCAAATGCTTCTGAATTTGCAAGCTCATGAACGGTTTCTCTCTAAGAATGCGACTTTTATATCCAGCTTGTCTAATGGCATTTCAGATAGTTTCAGCACTTACACTTCTGCCTATGATTTGAAAAGTTTCTGAATGCCTATGATTTCAAGTTGGATGAAGCATATGGTCGCAACAATCTGAAGGAAAGTGTTGAAAAGTTCGGTTTAGATGGACATTCCATTTTCTAGAAAGACAACGACCCCAAACAGAATGCACGTAACGTCAAAATAGGGTGTCTTTTTCATTGTAAACAGCCGTTACACATATCACCAAAGTACCCCGACATCAATGCCATTGAATATTCGTGGGCCATACTCAAAAAAATGGTTCAAAAACACAAAATTAGAAATAAAACTCATTTAAAACAAGTGTTGCAAGAAGAATGGGGTAAAATACCTTCAGATATCACCAAAAATGGGTCGAATCGGTACCATGGCATTTAGAGGCCATTATAAGAGCCAAAAGATATGCGACTTAATAGTGACACTTTGTTTCTGTGCGTGATATTGCAAAAATTTCATTGGTGTATTCTCAAATTTTTGAGGCAAAATTCTGCTTATCTTTATTTAAAATGCTTCTGAAACTTTTCAATTTAGAAGTTTTTTGCTGATTTTTCTTTATTTTTACTCTAAATTAAACTGTTATGTGTAAAAATAAAAACTGTTTGCACTCCCCGGTAATGTGTTATTTATATTGAAAGTCGGATTTATCAAGTAAGGTGTAGTCTCAATTTTTTGAGCCATTGAAAGTGATTTATAGTGATTGCAAGGTTTTTTTTATACTCTACCGATACTTTCTCTTTGATTTCTCTTATTTTTAAATTATCTTGAAGTAGTTAAGCACAAATAAGCATTTTAATGATTTGCTCAACAAAAATATATTCTTCATTAAAATAAATATCATATTTTTTTTTTCAAGAACATATACCTAATTGCAGAAAAATAAAAATATTTGTTTATTCAAATTGTACATGAAAAAATTTTAACTACTTTGATCAGCAAAAAACATTTGCTTTGATTAGATATAATGAATGAAATACTCTAGATAAAATTCAGAACTAGTTTTATTTCGAATAAAAACGAATGCTTTCCACATATTCAAAGTTATTTAAAAAAAACTACCACTACGAGTATGACTTAAAATGAAACGGAAGAGTCATTGTTTTACACTTTCAATAAATTGTAAACAAGTTCGTTTTCATTATCTTGTCACAATTATGAAGTAAGGATGCAAACATAAATTTTATATAGTATATATATATATATATATTTGTATCCATGCAGGTAATCATAAATACCCTGGAATACCGATTATACTTGAAAAAAAAATTGCATTTATAGAAATCATTAAAATTATATAAAGTTATTATTACTACTAATAATAATAACTAAAAATGGATAAAATTAACTAATGTAAATTGTAAATAATATAAAACATAGATTCTATTTTAATTCCGAATCATTCGCCGCTTATACATCAGAAACTATGCAGGAGTTTAAAAGAAATTGCCAAGGTGGCGCTAGAGTTCTTTGGATTTTGTATCTTTGCGCCTTTTCGCATTCACGTAAATTTAGAAATTTTCTTTTCCTTTTTTTTATTGAGAATATTTAGTATCTTCTGGCAAATTAATTAAGGAGTAAAGTTTCAAAACAGTGTCTTTGGATGTATTCCAAACAATTTACTGGGATGATCAGAAGCAAACAATCCAGCTATATTGATCCCTCTGTTTTAAGAAAACATATAAAGAGTGTTTGTTGCTTAATTTTTATTTAATATAATGATTTTAAGAACATGAAAGAGATAATAGAAATGTAGCAATAGTTTGCTCATTTGAAGGTATCAAAAATTTTAAAAGTAATATTTACCACTATTTTAATAAAAAGTAACTCTATAGAATATTTTAAAACGTCAGTAGTATTTGTAACAAATATGGTTATTTCTAATAACTATCAAGAACGCAGGATGATTTTTCCCTGCTGGAAGAGAATTATAGAGACATCACGCTTGCAAACACCAACTGAAATCAAACGTCACGATAATGCGTAATACTGTTCAACCACTTGCAGCGATCAGACGTGATAGGAATAAGCGTTATATCTTAAGTAGAGGATATAGCTCACATTTCATTGTTATTATAACTATGTAAACTATTAAATTTTTTCTACAATAATTATAAAATTCAAGGAGATATAATTTCTTTCCATCCATTTTTTATATTTGTGTCCAAACAATGCAATTATGAATTCGCATTTCTATCAGTTCCTCGTACCTCATTTAATTTTTGAATTATATAAAACACTGTAATAGTAAAGTTGAAACATAAATTAATGTAATCACATTTTTTAATGCAGCATTTATTCAAGATTTAGACGCAATTTAACAAGTTTAATTTTTTAAAATAATATTTATTCTTTTTAAAATAAAAATCTTTCTGTCCACATATTTTTAAATCCACAGGATATTAAATTTTATTGATTAGGGCAATAAGACACTAACTCTCAGACTATTTTTTTTATTTTCAACAGTCATTTGTTTTTAATAAATTTACGATCATATTTACAGTAACAAAAAAATATTACAATATACACAGTATTACAGAATATTTACACAAGCATTCGGCTTCAGGCAAGAGCAATAAAATTTGTACATTTAATCTTAAAAATTAACTCGCGCACTGGCAGCTAACAGCGCCGCCTATCGTCAGTTTAAAATTTTCACTTTACAGAAATAGTTATTTCAGCTTTTATGCTTTAAGAAAAAGTAATAAAATGTATGAACTCACATTAAATTTCTGTACAAAAGTAGCTTTGGAATTTACAAAATCCTCTCCTTTCTGATTAGTCTGTCGCAGGTGTTAGACCAAAAATTTGCCACTCATTCAATTCCTTAAAACTGAAATTTTTTTTTAAAATCACGAGTTTCTTTCAATAATTCCCTCTCAATATTCACTAAACTGAGAAAAAAAAGTCATTCTCAACGCCTATGTTTACGCTTTTAAAGCATTCATCTGGAATGACAGCCTTTGTAGCTAAAAATCCCTAAATCCCCCTCAAACAAACAAACAAAGCATTCATGTCGAACTTAAATACAACTTTGAAAGTTTCAATGGTAATTTAAATTTAAAGAATGCCGCTGAGGATACCGCTATGTTAAAAACAATACCAAGTCTCTTTATAATATATGTGGTGTCTTTAAAGCAATAGAGTAATAATGTCTTCCTTGGCAATATGCATTTATTTCAATAAGACAGTCTCCAAAACATAAACGTTTGGCTACTCTAAGTTAATTCTGATTCGTTTGCTCACTGACATCACATGCAGCGCCGCTTAGCAACATTTAAATGTTTTCCCGAAGATATTGGATTTACAGCAAAGGTTACTACTATGCCTAAGAACAATTAACGAAAACCCTTTACGGAATACATCGACTGGTTGCTGGGTGTCTTTGAAGAAATAAAGCCATAATTAATTTTAAAGAACTAAATTTTTGATTATAAATTTTATATTACTCATAGATGGCAAACGCAGCGCCACCTAGTAGCAATTCTGATTCTCGTTATACAAGCACTTTTTAAATCTCTGCTTTGTTTAGTTGTGTATCATCATGCGGAAAGGTTATTATGTTTGCAAAAGGAAGTTAGTATTTTGAAGTAATTATATTATTTTGAAATTTATTTACTTGGGTGGAGTCTGTTTCTTAGCTGCTTAAAGCAACAATTCAAAGTATTAAAAAAAATGCCAATTTTTACTGTAAGTATATTAGTAAAATGTATTATATTGAAATAAGATTTTACAGAGTTAAAATAAATTAAGTCAATATTAAAAAAGGACTAGGTATACAGTTTAAATCGAATTTTATAACAATTTAGTTTTCTGCTTTACAATGTGTATTTTGAAATACATTCCGAAATTTACTCTTATAAAACATGTATAAAAAGAATTGCACAAATAAAACTTCTTTGATTATTAATGCAAAGTACGAATCTTCAAGTATATCTACACTGAATTTCATATTTAACTAAGTGTTTCATTATTGACAATAATAAAATAATATTTTACCTACTATCTTAATGAATTAACTTGATAAATGAATATAAAATTTGTTTAAAATTAAATAATAGCATCAGTTGCCTAGAAGATAAAATTGCTCAGTTATATGTATGATTTTTAAATTAATTCATAAAAGTATTAAAATTATTAACAAACTGTTTTACCATTATTTCTGGGAGATATTTCGGATGCTTTAAAAACATAACGTTTTGGCGTTGTTTATCTGCATGCTCTGTGATAGGAGTGCGCACTGTTTATTCATTTACTAGCCGCCTTTGGCGACCAGCCGGTTCGCCAGTATTACCGCTCGCTACAATTTTCAATTAAATATTTTAAGTAACTTATAGTCTTAATAGCTTCTCAAACAAAACATTTTTAATCTTCAAATTTTGATAGTCATATCAAACTGATACTGTTGTTTAGATCGTTTCGTTCAATTTACTATATATATTTTCCTAATTTGTTGTCATTTCCAGTAAAACTTCAACTTTAATTTAAAGTGGAAATGCTGAAATTGCAATTAATATAAAGATATTTTTTAATGAACCCAAGCGTTTTATTTTATTTATCATCTTTATTGTTATTTATTTATATTATTATTGAATATGAGTACTGCAAACAGAATCGCTCAGTATTTAAGTCTTATGTAAACTACAAAATATTTTTCATAATTTATGTAATATCTCAAAGAATAATTCAACAAAAATTTCTCAGATTCAGCTTAAAATTCAGTTTTTAGTTTTGCTTTCAAAAGGATTGAAATGAAATCAATAATAACATTTTGTTCCGGTCTATTAATATATTTCAAAAATTATGAAGTCTAAATTTAATGCACTAAGGTATCATATTCTGAGAAATATTCTGGACACCCCAAATTTTAAATAAATGAATGAATGTTTCTATTTTCCACGATCAACTAAGACTCATTTATGAAGTTTTGAATGTTAAAAATTTAGAAAAACTCAACATTTTCATAATCTTAGGCCAATTAATCTTGAGAAACCTGCGGGCTGATTGGCGTATTTTCTTTGAAACGATCGATGGAAAATCTAAAATTATCCTTTTTTTATTGAATAGTGATATTCAAATTTTCATAAATTAGTCAGTTTAAGTGATTGATTTAGTTGATTGGAAATTAACTCTTTTTATTGAAAATATTAGTGTTTCAAGAACATTTTGTTATTCGTGATTTCTACAGAAAAAGTTTTATGTAAAATCAAAAATTCGTTATTTATTAGAGCATTTATTGAATCAAGTTACATAAAATATAATCATTTTCTATTTAGACCATTTTAGCAGATCTGTGTCTTACTAAAGGTTTACAAATTAGCTGTGTGGCCTGTTTTAAATGGATATCCTGTTCATATTAAACAAAACTTGCCTTAAAATAAAATTGATTTATTGGATTAATAATATAGAGAGTGTAAAAGATCATAAAATAATTTTTCTTGAATTTATTTTTTAGAAAAAATAATATTTCATATTTGTTTCATTTCCTACAGACACGTGCCGAAAATTATATTTTTGCAGATTTCATTTCCAAAAAGATTTAATTTATTTTTAGTTGGAGCTTTACTCAATGTGATGGCAACACTTTCAAAAAAGCTAATTTTTTCCCATGAATGCGAAACGTGCTCGTGCAGCTAAAATTTTATTTTCATTTTGTACGAAAAAAAATTTTTTGAAAAATATAGTTAAAATATTTATTTAAAAATTTATTAAAAATAGAAATTTAATTTTAAGGTTAAAACATTGGTAACATTTAAAAGATAGATTTTTGATCTTTAACTTCATGTAAAAATTTTTTTTGTGCTATAATATTTTCGGAAGTTATAGCAGAAACACGTCAAAATTTCGCTAAATTTTTAAATAAATAAAATTCTAATTAAAAATTCGAAAAAATAACCCCCAGGTGCACATTTCCGGCCTCCAAGGTATACACGTGCCAAATTGGTAGCTATAGGTTGAATGGTCTGGCCTGTAGAGCGCCAACACACACACACACACATACACACACACACACACACTTTGGAATTAAAATAACGCAGAATAAAGGAAATTAAAAATGTCTAATCTGCATAGCGTTACCCCAATTGGCGTAGAAAAATTCACGCATTTGCGTTACCGTAACTGGTGAAGAAAATTCAAGTATGCGCATTGTGTTCTGATTGTTGACATGACAACCATTATCAACGGGTGATTTAAATTATTTTTAGGTTAGTGGCATGCTTTTGTAAATAAATTGTATTTATGTCAGTTATATATTTTTTGTATATGCTTATAGTTTTAAGTACATCGTTTTTTAAGTAGTTTTTTTTTAACCTTTTTCGATCTGAGAAAATTTTGTTGACAAATTCTTGAGACATTACATAAATTAAGAAAGATATTCTTTTGTGCCCATAAAGTTTAAACGCTCAGTGACTCTGTTATCAGTAATCATATTATTAATAAAATTTTTTTCAATAAAAAATATTATTATATTAATTGCAGATTAATCATTTACACTTTAATTGTAGGCATAAATTTTACGGGAGGTAACAGAAAATTAGAGAGATACATATTACGTTATGACTGAAGGTCTTTATAATATTACGAGTGAATTATATGACTCTCAAAATTTGAAGTTTTAAAATATTTTGATGAAGAATCTATTATAGTTGGAATTGCGTAAATTATTTAATGGTACGACCGCAGTTTAATCCCCTGCTTGGCGCAATTTTTAAAAATCGCCTTGCGAAATGTTCAAAAGCAAAGGAGCAGATGTTCAATTATAGTGCATAATAAAGATTGGCAGCTTTGGCGCGTTATCGCAACTTGGAGAAGAAGGGGGTTAAACTCCGGTCCAACCTATTTAATTATTAAAATTTAAATGAGCATTAAGATTGGCGAACCGGCTGGTCGCCAAAGGCGGCTAGTTTTATATAAACTGAAAAATATGTCCACTGCTTCTGTAAAAGATACACCCTCTAAGCTACATATGTTCCAGTTATGAGTGAAGTCCCCATCTTGCTTTAGGGCTTGAAATAATGAGTAACTGAACAGAAGCCAATGTTCTATCCTGTTAACAATGGCACTTAACACCAGCTCCAGGATATATATCATATCGTATAACCATTGAGTCTGATACACCCAGTTTGTAAACTGTTGATATTCTGCTGTGTATAAAAATGCGATTACTTTATTTTTATTATGGTTCAGAGATGAAATGTTGACCAAAATTTAGTATATACTAATTTCTATACTTTTCAATAATCAGCCGTCTCGCGTTAGATAATGCAGTGTTGATTTTTGATTTGTTGTTCCATTTTTAAAAACAAATCTCACGTTTGTATCTGTATTCTAGAAAATGTTCTGAAATGGTCTGCTCCGTATAGTTTGTGTGAAAATCATTGTTTTATTACTTCTGTGAAAACGAATTTACATTATCTAGATTTTTATTGGGATTTTTCAGGTACCTTCTAAAGAATTATCTTTCCGAATTTTTGCTATACAACATGTAAAGTCTTGATAATCGTTATACAAAAAAACTTGTGTCTTTTATTTTTCAATGCTTATAATTTCACATTTAAAATCACCCGCAAACAAATTTAATGTTTAAGAAATATATTGATTCCTTTCAATAACTATGCAATATTTAAAGTGCTCCCAAAACATTGTTTATACAATAATTATTATTATTATTATATTTGAAACATAAATAACTCATGAGGATATTAAATTGTACACTCACAGATTTAAAAAAAAAATGCGGTTTAGTAATTATTAGCAGCTTTTGATGACCATATGCTTCATTAGGAATGTTGGTTGTGTTTAATTTCATTCAATTCAATTAGGCAACCTCGCTGTTCGAGATTGTTTCAACAAAATATTTTTAAGCTTCAAATCCTACTGCAAATGAAAACCCTGTGGATTTTTTCTTACTCCTGTTTTATTTATTGCATAAATAAACTTTCTGAATGTAGTCAAGATCCATGACATCATAGTGCCGTTAAAAATGTAAATGCCTAGATAATCTATGTTATATCTGCACGTTGTCTTTGCACAAAAAGTGCACAGAATCTTTGTTCTTTAGTTTTAAGCAATGAAAGAAAAACAAGAAATTGAATATTTAAAGAAATAAAGAAAAGGGATTAACATTTATCGCAACATTAAAATTTATTTTTGAAAAATATGCAAAAGAATATTTTTATAAAACAGCCAAAATTCTGGAAAGATTTGTCAGATAATTATATTGAAATGATTAAATAAACAATTTTTTGAATTTTAAATGTTGTACACATTATTTTTGTGCAATAATATAGTCGGTAGTTGTTGCTGAGTATAACCAAACTTCGTTTAATTTTAATTAATTGTACATGATTTCAAAAAAATCGCTCCGAGATGCACATTCTCTCTACCTAAATCATATTTGTACCAAAGTTAGTCCTGGAAGATACATGCAAAGTGAAATGATCTGGACTGTAGAGTTTCTGGAGATATATGTTCTCTTTTATAATTAATGTAAATTATAAGAAATCACTTTTCAGTGTTCTTTCTGTTGGAAATGATTGAATTAGTCCATTCTTCGTTTTGATTTGTAACATTAAACTAGCATTAGTAATTTAATATATCAATCACAAAAAAGACTTATTTTCCTATAGATCATTTCCTAAGGCCATCTAATGTTTAAGTTGGATCTGATCTTGATTACAATACTCTAATGAATGATGACAGTTGAATTCCATAACTACTGTTCAGTAAATATCATAATCTAAATATGTTAGTAGACATTTAGGAGACATTTTCTTTTCAGACATTTTATAACTGCTACCATTTTTATTTTGTTAAAATATTATTAATATAAAAGTAAAAGCAAACGATTTTTTCTTTGATAAACATATTTTGTTAATATTATTTCGTTTATTTTTTGTATAATAACTGATCATCCATTGTAAACCTTCTGGAATCTGGCAATGTTTGTAAGATACGCTGTTATGTTAAAAGAATAAACAAGCCGATGGAATTTTAAAATTACTTGGAGTATTATTTTAGTTGTAAGAATTTAAGATGCTCTGCAAGCTATAGTTTGAAGCTTAAGAAAACGGGTCGTTTTCCAGAAAGCATGCAAAAACTACTTTGAAAGTTAATAATTTCCATTATGTTTATAATCATGAAGTTATTATAATTATTATGTAGGAATCAAACATCTCGGATTTACCAGGATTGTCATTTCGATCCAATCATCACACTAACTCACGTGTAATAAATATATCCAGAGTATTCATCAGTAAAATTATCAAGATATCTTTAATTCAATGTATCAATTAAAACTTATATAACATAATTTTACTTTATTTCTTCTTTATGATCTATTTAGTTTCTGAAGCATTAATTATACAAAAAGAAAGTATTATAATTGTCAAAATAATTCGAACATGAGATTTTGACGAATTTCTGTGTTTTAGATCTCTCTCGGTCCTAAAAATTCATTTTTCGAACTATATCTGTCTGTCTATGTATTATGATGACTCAGAAATGCATTAAGCTAGACGAATGAAATTTTGTATATGACCTCTACACTCAATTTATAAATTTTTGTTAAATTTCAGATGAAATCTGTTCGTAGCAAATCAGTCTATCCATTGAAGTGAATGTAAGTGAACATGATAAATACAAAACATGAAAAGCTAATTATATGCAAATTTAACATCTGAACTATAAGTTCGTATTATATTTTGAACTAAATCCGTCAAAGGATTGATCGTCTGTCGGCTGTACTTTTACATGCACGTAAACGCGATATTTCAAAAATGTAGCAACTTAGATAAATGAAATTTGTGTTGTGACTTTTGGCACTTTTTTACAGTTATCTGTCAGCGATTTAAGCCGAGTGAGCGTCTCTTGTTTTTTCAGTAGCGCCAACTAGGACCAAGAGTGCTTCATGCATTACATTCGGTTGCACAGCCCCTTTTTACAGGGGGTACATTCACACACTTCACAGATAGAACACAGAAGAAGAACAACCCTGCCCGAACCGGGACGCCCAGATCACGGGGAAGACGCGCTACCCCTATGCCAGGACGCCGGCTAAATGAAATTTAGTTCACAGTTTTAATATCTAAAGAGTAATTTTTGTTAAATTTTGAATTAAATCTTTCAAATGGTTGACTCTCTGTCGGTTTGTATTTTTTGCATGCTCTGTAATTCAAAAACACGATTTAGGTAAAGAAAATTTTCTATGTGATCTCTCTATTAAAATTGTAGTTTAATGCAAAATTTTGGTTTCGATCGATTGAAAAAAAAGATATTCAAAATGCCAACTCACTTTTCTCCTTTATAATACAAAGCGTAAAAACGCTCATGTGCGTTTCTGAAAATAAAAGTCTAACTATGCAATCATAACATTCAAGCTCTTGCTTAAGATCCCTAATTTTTATGCCTGAGAAGGGAATAACATTTTTATTAGAAAGTAAGCGAGAAAGTTTCGGAAAGATACGACATCTGATTTTGATTTTAATATAAAGTATTTACTGATTCGAAAAAAATGAAAAATAAACGTGGTATTTGAACGTGCATCTTTTCTAACAGTAAAATGGATTCAAAATCACTTTATTTATCCCAGACGTTTGATTATTTTATCTCATTGCCAAATCTCCCAGTTTAAAAACGATAGCCCGAATATCTAATATTTATCCCGAACTTTTAATAGATTGTTCTGAATTTTATTAATAAATAAGCGATTCATATTAAAATATTAATAAGAATTATTCTTTATATTTGATAAAGATGGTAAAAATCTTTCCTATGCCATATTTCCATTTATTAATGATCAACAAATAATTCATAATAAAAATAATTTTTAGGCTCCATTTAGATATTTTCTGGATTTTTTAAAAAAATTTCAAATAATTAATTAGTTATTCATTTTATCTTATTTTTTTAATTTACATAATATTTTTGACCCTTGTAAAACCTTCTATACTTGCATTATCCAATGTTCTAGATTGCGCATCCGAGTTAAAGAGAAACGTTGAATGAGATGATTTATGTGGATCCTGAAAGCATCGTAGCTGTAATAATTTCCGCGCTTCTTTCAGTGAACAGACAGACCTATTAGATTAAGCAGACAGTACCGAATTTCAAAACTTTGTCCAAGTTGAAAAATATCTCGAATTTGGGTAAAAAAATTTTTTTTTTACTTCTCATCAATTTTGAAATCATCAAAAAAAAAGTTGGCATTTAGCTTTCGATGAATTTTTCATTTTCTTCCAAAAAAATCGAATGCACAGTTTTAAATAGTCCTGAATCTGCAGACATTTCTTTTGGATAATGTCTGCCATTTAGTCTATAAATTCAACAAGCAGAAAGAACATAATTTATCATACGGTACTAATACCAAATTTAATTTTTTTAAACAAACTTTGGATAAAATTTGTTTATGGGAATTTTTTTTGTGAACATAGTGATCACTGTAATCATAACAAGTTAAACATGTGGCTTTAACTAAGAATTGCAATTCTATATCAAACTTTGGTCCAAATCCGTCAACTGATTGATTATCTGCCAATGTGTTTATTCGAGTTAAGCTATACAAATGAAATTCGGTATTCAAATTATAAATCAATATCATATAGTAGTGGACAATGGAAGCTCAAATTATTTTGACTTTTTTCGCACCATTTACATTTTTTAATAAATATGGCATTATAAATTTTTGCCGGATTTGACATTTTCTACTTTGATTAGTTTTATTTTATTTGTTTTACTTATTATAATAAATTATTTATTTATAAAAAAATGTTTCCACGCTTGGTACATATTAGTCTCAAATCGGAGAGTGGTTTAGTTTTTTAGTTTAGTTATATTAACGTCCCGTTTGAAGCAACACTAGGGCTATTTTGGGACGGACCTCGTAATTTTGAACCTCGGTCAGATGACGAGGACGACACCTGAGCTGGCACCCCCCTCTCCACACCGCACCACACCAGCGGGAGGACGTTTGGTCATGACGGATTCAACGTGCAACAGACCCCCTTACACGACGGTTCTTCGGTGGAATCGGGTCTCGAACCTGAAACTCTCCGGTTCCGAAGCCGAGACCTTACCACCAGGCCACCGCGGCCATCGGAGAGTGGAAAGAACGTCCATGGGGTGATTTTTTAATTTAAATTTACTGAAGATTAACCCTTTCTAGGGCCGTGGGAAGTATGCTTCCCACCAATTTATCAATCTTTGTACGAAATTATGTAGGTTGGCATAAGTTCTGACAATTTTTTTTGAAAGACAGAAACTTAGATGCTTCAGTTCTTTATCTCACACAAAATGACGTATCTTGATTTGTGACTTAATTATTAATTTACCAAATTAATTAATTAATCAAATTAAATTTATCTAATAAGCTAAATGAATCCCTTTTCTTATTGTAATTTCAAGCCTAAAAATATTTTAATATAATATGACTAGAAAAAAATGGCCCTTTAAAGGGTTTAGGCAAATTTTATGTTTTTCCACATGTAGTTCCAAAAATATTAACGAATAAAAATTATTTATGCACCTTTTCAAATTTTAAAAAATAATAATTTTCTTTTAATGATATGATCAATTTATTTATTGTATACTTTTTTCTGTATTTTAGAATTTTTTTTTAAAATAACATTTTTGCATAATTATGAAAAATTTTTGTGAATCAACGAGAACGAGAAGACATTAACAAATTTTCTTGAAGTACTCTTCATACTGCTCGCTTCCAATTATACAGCTTTTGACAAGTGCTGCACGATTCATTTGTCAAAAGCAACTGTTATTGTTGGCCTCTAAACTGAAACATTTTCCTTTCAAATTAGTATAACACCTCAACTCGCATTCATGATTCTTTTTGTTATATTTATGTTAAACTTTAATGTTGATAGAGCACTAGCATATTCATTTTGAAAACTAAAAGTCTTCGATTTGAAATAAAGTCCATTAATCTGATCAATCTTAAGCCATATCTTAACCCACTAAGTCATTTTGGGTCGTAATCGACCCATTTTTTTCTAGGCAAATTATTCTAAATAATTTTCATAACATTCAGAGATAAGAGAGAATTTACACAAAATCAACTTATTGTTTTTTAGTAACACTTTTAAAATTACTTGTTAATCTTTTAAAATCCGCGGTATTTTTTTTTCGAGACAGATTTCATATGTAACCACAGTAATGTAACCATATAAAAAATATTATACCACCAAAATGCACATAGAAATATCATTGGAAGAAAAAAATATCAATCGGGATATTTTGATCGCAAAAGGTTTTTGCTCTTTGATGCAAATTCTTTGTTATCTTACTTTGGAATCCCGTATTTATTCTTCAGTTGCTGAGTTTGTCCATCACTTCAAATATCTTTCTTTAAAGATTTTTGAAGTTTTCTTTTCTGTTGCTCACTCTACAAGTATTGTGAGGAGAAAAATCCACGATATTCGTATCGTTTGCAATAGAAGAAAAATAAAATGTACGTTCTTTAAAGAACAGAGCATTAACTCGCTGAAACATATATCAATATTTCATTTTAAATTCGTGCATGGAAGTTTCAAAAATCTAAAAAAAGGAAGAAAGAAAAGTATTATGTGGAGGAACGGGACTGAGATTTGCATTTTATTTTATTATTAAAGAATTTTGAGATTCAACATGTATTGCTTTGACTTCCAAATCTTAAGAAACAATTTTATTTACAAAGAAATGCACTCTGATTATTGCAAATAGAATTGAGAAATAGTTTAGTAAAAATGAAAGGCTAATTGCTCGCAACCATAAAGAAAGAAAAACAAAACTTAACGCACATATCAGGCCACCACACCATGTGTGTGTGTATGTGTGCGTGCGTGCGCGTGTGTATGTGTGCGTGCGTGTGTGTATGTGTGTGTGTGTGTGTGCGTGCGCGTGCGTGCGCTTATGTGCGTGTTTCTTAGAGCTCTACAGGCCAGACCGTTTGACTTACAACTACCAAATTCGGCACATGTATACCTTGGATATCGGAAATATGCTCCTCGGAGTGATTTTTTTGAATTTTTAAATTTTTAATTAGAATTTTCCTTAAGTAAAAATTAAGCAAAATGTAGGCGTTTTTTCGCAATGACTTCAGAACATATTACAGCACAAAAATTATTTTTACATCAAGTTCAAAAAATTATCTTTTTAATGACTTTAGAGTTTTAACCTATAAATTTAATTTCTATTTTTAATTAACTTTTTAAAAAATAATTTAATCATGTATTCCGACAATTTATTTCCCACAAAATAAAAATAAAATTTAAGATGAACGAGCATTGAAATATTACATAGAATATAAGAAAAATATTCTGTGGTACATATAAGATTACAATGCTGAAGGAATCGATTTTCTATAGCCATATATTTAAAAAATGTGTTTGGGTTAAGAAGAAAAATTTTCCTATTTATTGAGATTTTCTCTCTTCTATTTCAAATTCAAATGCATATTGTACAAGGAACAAAATATCATAAGACTTCTAAAATAATATGAACTATGTGACTATCGTAATTTGAAAGTTAAATATATTTTCTAAAGATGCTATTAAGTGACCAATATACATGAATATTTAAATGAAAATTTTAGAGAGCATTACTTCTGGCTAACCAGCTGGTCACCAAAAGTGTCTAGTTTTTAAAATTATTATATTACATTTGATTGAGTACATTTTGATTACTAATGCTATCTTATAGATGTAATATTCGAACTAATTTCAGCACAAAAAAAATGAAATTGTAAAATCCTGAAGAAATGGCATTGATGATGAATAATGCATGATTGATATTTAATGCATAATTGTGAAATTTTCATGTATCGTTTCATCGTGCATGTTTAATCTTAGCAATTTCATAACACATATTACATAGAATTGCAAATAACGCTCGGCTTGAATCGTAGTTGATTGCGGAAAATTTTGCGAAAACTTATCATTTGATTCAGCTGCCAGAGCCATTTGTGTTGGTCGGAGATTTCAATGGACATAGCATGTTGTGGGGTAGTGATGATACAAATCTTCGAGGACGACAAGTTGAAAAAATTGATTTCAGATTATTGTCTCTGTCTCTTTAATAAAGATGAGAAAACTTATTTTCATGAACCAACACGGACATTTCATTCACTAGATTTGGCAATTTGTTCTCCTCCTCGGTTTACGCTGTTAGATTTTAATATTGGAAGTGACCTATATGGTAGCGATCACTACCCATTGCGTCTCTCCTACGCTGATAATATTTGTGTGACTGAACGACCACATAGTTTCATATACCAACGGGCGGACTGGAACAACTTCACGCAGTTGGCAGTGATTACTAATGCAGTGATACAGACTGCAAATATTAATGATGCAGTAAAAGACATCACGAAAACTATAATCGAGGCTGCTGATTCTTCGATTCCGAAACGTTCTTCACAACCTCATCGTTTTCGCAAACCATGGTGGAATGATGCATGCCGTGAAGCTTACAAGAAACAGAAAAAATTTTGGAACATATTCCGCCGTTATCCTACAACGTCAAACCTCATCGCCTTTAAAAAGGCTCGGGCATTTGCACGTCGAGTGCGGCGAAAGAGTCAAAGAGAATCTTTCATACGCTATGTCTCTTCAATCACCTCTTTAACATCAAGTAAACAACTGTGGAGGAAAATTAAAGCAATCAATGGTATCTATAGAGATTTCACTTTTCCCATATTGAAGATTGGGACAGACGTTTTTTCGTCACCAGAAGATATAGCTCGAGTTATTGGACACTCATTTGCTAAAGCATCTGGTGTGAGCTCTTATTCCACTATGTTCCAAGTAATTAAGAATAATGCTGAAAAAACGCCTATAGATTTTAATACTAAGAGACATTTTTTATATAACTGCGACTTTCAAATGTTTGAATTGAAGAAAGCTTTATCTCAGTGTCGAAATACTTCACCTGGGCCAGACGGTATTTCATATCATATGCTTCGTCATTTAAATGAAGATTCGCTCTATAATGTCTTTCGTTTATTCAATCGCATTTGGAAAGAGAGAGTATACCCTACACAATGGAGAGAAGCTATTGTAATCCCTATACTAAAACCCGGAAAGGAGAGTACAAACCCTGTGAATTACCATCCCATTGCACTTACCAGCTGTTTATCCAAAACCATGGAGCGGATGGTGAATTCAAGATTGATTTATATCCTGGAGACACAAAATTTGCTTCCACTTCATCAATGTAGATTTCGTAAGAAACGTTCGACTGTTGATAATGCTATTTATCTGGAGACGCAAATTCGTAATGCCTTCCTTCAAAGAAATCATTTAGTCTCGATTTTCTTTGATATTGAAAAAGCCTATGACCGAACATGGCGTCATGGCATTTTGCAAATATTGAAGAGATTTGGTTTTAGTGGTAACTTACCTATTTTTATACAAAATTTTTTATCTTTTCGTAATTTTAAAGTTCGCATCGGATGTACATTGTCCGATTCTTTTATTCAATCAGAGGGGGTTCCCCAAGGCAGTGTTTTGAGTGTAACATTGTTTATTCTCCATATATCTAATATACTTTTAGAATTGCCTCATTCTGTCAAAGGTACTCTATATGTGGACGACCTGCAAATCTCTTGCCTGGGATCATCTATACAATTAATCGAAAGGCAACTTCAAATCGCTATTAATAGCATTCTTGCATGGTGTGAAAAGAATGGCCATACCATATCACCTACCAAGAGTTATGTTGTACATTTTTGTAGAAGAAGAGGCTTGCATCGAGACCCTGATCTTCGCATTCGCAATCATTCCATACCAGTTATGAATGAAGTACGATTTCTTGGGATAATTTTTGATCGCAGGTTGACCTTCCTTTCGCACATTTTGTATTTGCGCAAGAGGTGTGAAAAATTATTAAACATACTAAAAGTATTATCTAACACCTCATGGGGAGCAGACCGTACTTCTCTCCTTAAAGTTTATAAATCTGTAATTCTTTCTCGTATTGATTATGGTTGTACTGTGTATGGTTCTGCATGTGCTTCTAATCTGAAAAAACTCGACCCTATCCATCATTCTGCCTTAAGAATTTGTTCGGGTGCCTTTCGCACATCTCCTGTTGATAGCCTTTATGTGGAGTGTCATCAAACTCCTCTCCTTCTCAGACGGCATAAATTATCAATTCATTACTACTTGAAAATCTTGTCAATACCCAACCATCCTTTGAGATCTCAGTTTGTAAACCAGTCTCTCGACAGACTTTATAATGCCCGTTCTTCTAGAATACGTCCCTTCCTCGATCGCACCAAAAAAATGTTGCTAGACACGTGTTTTAATAGTTTACAAATCCAGCAGGATACTATTCATCACTATCCACCTTGGAATGTACCCTCTGTCCGTCTCTTGAATCGATTTGAATATTTCAATAAGAATACCACTAATCCAGTTGTTCTACAACAAATCTTTTATTATCATCGTTCTCAATATTCTGACTATAGAGCTGTTTTTACAGATGGTTCAAAAGCAGATGAACATGTGGGTTTTGAAGTCATTATTGACGATGTCAGTTATAGTCGCAAACTTTCTCCCTGGTGTTCAATTTATAGTGCAGAAGCAATGGCAATCCTCCATGCTCTGCAACGTATATCTTGTAGTCAGTATAAAAAATTTTCTATTTATAGCGACAGTATGAGTGTATTACAACAATTAGAAAATATTGAAAATACCACTCACCCAATTTTATTCAATATCATCGATACAATCTCCTCATTGATAGACAGAGATTATAATATTCTCTTCTGTTGGACTCCTAGCCATGTCGGTATTCTAGGCAATGAGAAGGCAGATACTGCAGCTCGAACAGCTTCTGTTGCTTTGGACCATTCAGTCCCTCTAGCAGACATACGCAATTCCGTGAAGAAATATGTCCTTGCAAAATGGCAGGAAAGATGGGATTTGCAAATTAATAACAAGCTACATTGTATTAAGCCTGTTATTGCATTGTGGCCCATTCTTCCTAATCGAAGATTCGATGTTAAATTGACGCGCCTTCGAATAGGGCACACCCATTATACCCATAAACACTTGCTCTCTAAGGATTCTGCACTAATGTGTTCAACGTGCAACGAAAGTAAAACTGTAGATCATGTTTTAACAAAATGCCCTGCTTTTAACTCTTCACGTTTACACTATTTTAAAACAACCATTTTAGACTTGAAGGACTTAGTGGGTGAAAGACCCCACCCAAATTTGTTTCTTTTCCTAAGAAATATTGGTATCTTACCTCTAATTTAGGTTTTAACCCATTTTTTTACTGTTTTTTGAGATTCTCACAGTTTTTAATGCCTTGTAACAGTATGACTTCATTTTTTAAAGAAAAGCTGCAACATTATTTAAAATCTTTGATTTATATTAATTTATATTACTTATTTTTGTATTTTTAAATTGTTTCATACTTTAACCGTGTGTGTGGCGCAGCATAGCCGACACCGGCTTTTGTGCCATAAAACGTCAAAATCCAATCCAATCCCTCTCACATCCTTCCATTCAGTGAGAGAACCAAATTAATACTATGCGATTCGGATCTTAACGATGTTCATGTTAAAGTTCATGACTCTTTTAGCTTCCCACCTTGGGATATCCCTCAATTTTCTTTTTTAAATCCCTTCACTGGAACCGATAAATCATCAACTCCTCCGATAATTTTCCAACAACTCTTTCTGCATCATCACTATCAGTATTCTTCTTTTCTACCAGTTTTCACGGATGGCTCAAGATCAGATGGACTTGTTGGTTGTGCCATTGTAACTCCATCTGAGACAGTGAGCTATCGTCTTCACAACTACTGCTCTGTGTTTACGGCTGAGTTAGTGGCCATTTTTTATGCTCTGCAAAAAATCTCGCCTACTACTCAGCGTAATTTTATCATTTATTCCGATAGCATGAGCGCCTTGCAAACACTTTCTAATTATCATTATCGGATGCATCCGATTGCTGTTCGTATTTTGTTTACACTTCGTTTATTACAAAACGATGGTTTTAATATAATTTTTTGTTGGGTTCCGGGTCATGTGGGCATTTTTGGTAATGAAAAGGCCGACTTGGCTGCAAAATCTGCGACGGAGTTTTTAAGAATCGGACTTCCATTTTCTGATGTTAAGACGGCTGTTTTTAATCCCACATATTCTTCTTGGCAGGAGACATGGAACATTCAAGTTCAAAATAAGCTACGTTCTATCAAACCTACCATTAGTTTGTGGCCTGTTCTCCCTACACGTGAGATGGATGTCAAACTGACTCGTCTCCGTATAGGACACACCCGCCTCACTCACAGGCATCTAATTCTAGGCGAAAAAGCAGCAACATGTCCCACTTGTCAACTGGATTTTACAGTATATCACATTTTGGTCCAGTGCCCTGCTTTTAATTCTCATCGTACTCATTTCTTCCATTCACTGTCTTTAACTTTAGCTGACTTGGTGGGTGAGAATTACCACCCGAATATTTTTAACTTTTTAAAAGCTATTCAGCTCTATATCCACATATAAATTATTTTTTAATTTTTTTTTTATTTGCACATTTGAAATCATTGTTATGTTTGAAAATGATACATCCATTGTTACTTTTAAGAATGTCTAATTTTTACTAGAATCGTCTGCTTTTAAAATTTTAACCACATACTTTTTAGGATGGAATTAAACCATACGTTTGGCGCAGTATGGCCAAGATTGGCTCTTGCGCCAATAAACCCAACAACAACAACATCGACAGCAGTACAGTGCGTCGTCGACTGCATTATGAAAGCCGCAAACAAAAGTATCCCTAAGTGTTCACTCCGTATACGGAAATTCCGCAGAGCATGGTGGAATCAATCTTGCCATGACAGTTACAAGAAACAGAAGCATCTTTGGAATAAATTTCGCAGGTATCCCACTACGGAAAACCTTGTCGCATTTAAGCGAGCTAAAGCTTATGCTCGCCGAATTCGACGGATTAGTCAGAGGGAATCATGGATGAAATACGTTTCATCTATCACATATTCTACGTCTAGTAAAAAATTATGGAGAAAAGTCAAAGCAGCCAATGGAATTTACCCTGAATTTTCACTTCCTGTGTTGAAATCAGGAAATGTAATAGCTTCCTCACCTCTGGAAGTTGCTAATATGCTCGGGCGAGCATTTGAAAAAGTCTCTGCTTTTGATTCTTATAGTCCTACATTTCTAGCGACTAAGAATCGAGCGGAAGAAAATTGTTTGAATTTCACGGCCCGCAGATATCTTGCATATAACAGTCCTTTTAGGCTGCTTGAGTTAAAAAAAGCTTTGTCTCACACCCATGATACTAGCCCAGGTCCTGATGGAATCACTTATAATATGCTTCGCCATCTGGATGAAGTCTCACTGTTCAATTTGTTAAAACTGTTTAACAGAATATGGATTGAACAAAAGTTTCCATCAAAATGGCACGAGGCTATAGTGATTCCAATTCTTAAACCCGGAAAAGATCCTGGCAACCGTCTGAATTATAGGCCAATCGCTCTGACTAGTTGTATGTGCAAAACTCTCGAGCGTATGGTCAATGCCCGACTAATGTTTGAATTGGAGAAACATGGATATATTTCGCCGTTACAGAATGGCTTCCGACGAGGACGCTCAACTTTTGATAACATCGTCCTTCTGGAAACAGAAATTCGAAATGCCTTTGTTCGCAGGAACCACCTTGTGTCTATCTTTTTCGACAATGAAAGGGCCTATGACCGAACGTGGCGTTATGGTATTCTTCATAAACTTTTTAATTTGGATTTTAGAGGAAATCTCCCAATTTTTATTCGGAACTTTTTAACATCTCGAATTTTTCGTGTACGTGTCGGTAATTTTTATTCTGAATCTTTTATACAAGCGGAAGGAGTACCTCAAGGAAGTGTCCTCAGCGTCACACTATTCATCACTCATTTCAGTGAAATTATTTGTCAGCTTCCTCCATCTGTTCAAGGGGCGCTTTATGTCGACGATCTGCAGATTTCAGCTCAAGGCTGTAATATGCGTTTTATTGAACGGCAGTTGCAGAATGCCGTGAACAAATTAGTTTCCTGGTGTGAAAAGAACGGGCACACTCTTTCTCCAGAAAAGAGTCGTTGCGTACATTTCTGCCGGAAGCGAAACATGCATCCAGACCCTGTAATTAATATTCGAGGAAACACCATTCCCGTTGTTGATGATGTGCGATTTTTGGGAATAATTTTTGATAGGAAGCTCTCTTTCCTTCCACATGTTCTTCATATTCGGAAGAAGTGTGAAAAATCCTTGAATATCCTAAAAGTTTTGTCTAATACTTCTTGGGGTGCTGATCGCTCATCACTTCTCCGAATTTACCAGGCCGTCATTTTATCCCGCATTGATTACGGGTGCATGGTGTATGGTTCTGCACGCCCTTCTGTTTTGCTCAGGCTTGACACGGTGCATCATTCTGCCCTGAGAATTTGCTCTGGTGCTTTCCGCACATCACCCGTAGAAAGCTTATATGCTATCTGCAATCAAATGCCTCTAGGTCTGCGACGTCAGAAATTAACAGCACAATATTATTTCCGAATACAATCGGTTCCGAAACATCCTGTTAGTCACTTGTCCCTTCCGAGTGGTCTTCGGAGACTATATGATGCAGGGCCCTCTCACATTCTTCCGTTTAGTGAGAGAGTAAAAATTCTACTGAATGATTCGGGACTTACTGATACTACAATTCAACCTATTAATTTCTTTTCTTTCCCACCTTGGGATACTCCAAATTTCTCATTTTTGAACCCATTTACGGGATTTGACAAATCCGCAACAGCCCCTATTATCTTTCAGAAGCTTTTTAAAGATCATCGCAGCCAGTATTATTCGTACACAGAAGTATTTACTGATGGGTCAAAATCTAATAGTCATGTTGGTAGTGGTGTTGTTTTACCTACTCAGACATACAGCTATAATTTACCCACATCATTCTCTGTTTTGACTGCTGAATTGGTTGCAATAATATAGCCCTTGAAGTGATTTCAACTTCTTGTACATGCACCTTTTGCATTTACACTGACAGCAAGAGTGCTTTGGAATCTCTTTCAAATTTTAGTTATTTAATGCATCCGGTTGCTTTGGAAATCCTGGTGTTTCTTCAATCCCTTGAAAACAAAGGGTTCGAAATTAAATTCTGCTGGGTTCCGAGCCATGTCGGAATACCGGGAAACGAGAGGGCTGATGCTGCAGCAAAAGCGGCAAACTCTCTTCTTCACCGAGAACTTCCACATACCGATGCAAAGACATTTTTTTGCACGCCATGTCAGCATGTTGTGGCAACGATCTTGGGATCAGCAGATTTCCAATAAGCTATATTCTATCCAACCAATGATTCGCTTATGGCCTACCATCCCTGTGCGTGGGCTTGATGTAAAATTAATTCGGCTCTGCATCGGTCATACCCGCTTCAGTCACAAACACCTTTTATTTGGTGAACCACATCCAACATGTACGACATGCCAGACAGTCTTAAGTGTACGTCATGTTTTAATCGATTGCCCTGCTTTTAATCATCATCGGTTACGGTTTTTTAATGCAGTTTCTATAGACATGCGTGATCTACTGGGTGAGAAACCTCACTCTAATATTTTTAAATTTCTACAGACCATTGGTTTGTTGCATTTTATTTAAGTTTTGTACAGTTTATAATTTTTATTTCGAGTGTCGGTAATTAATGAAATTCTACTTTTTTCATGAATGTTTATTAAAAACTTTTTTAATGCATCGGCTTGCGATTAGAATTTTTAATCTTGTCTAGTTTTTAATCGGAATAACTTTCTTTAAAATCTTCGCAATGCTTCTTACCATTTGATTGGCGCAGCATAACCAAAATTGGTTTTTGCGCCATAAAACCTCAAACACTCACTCACTCACTCGGCCAATCGGGGTTCAGCAATATGCTCTCTTAGCGGCGCCAGTAGATCGTGGGAAGGTCCTTTCACAATGAGAAACATTTAGCATCCAGATGTTTGGACACCTCTTTCTCTTTGAAGGTACTCTCAGTATCTCTTGGACGAGGAATTCCACATGTGGTCTTTCACTGTAATCGCTAATGAACAGATGCGAGACCGCCCAGGTGAAAAGATCCACCATCTGGCTATTTCGAGGAGTTTAGTAAGTAACAGCGACGACACAACTGGCTGTAAATGTCTTATCAGTACTGGGAAACGGGGAATGTTACAACGCGCTACCCCTAAGCGAGAACGCCGGCTCATTTTATAGTTATTGTTTTGACTTATATTCGAACAGACGGATTTTCTCGGAACGGATTTTGCTCAAAAATTTGATACAGATTTGATGTAAATATGGTCCATAAAGTATTTGATGTAAAGTCTGCAGACTGAAAAACAAATGGATATTTTTTAATGTGTTTTTTGAACTCAGAGAGGTTTAAAACGTGAAGATTCGTCAAAATCTTGAGCTCAAATTTTTCGACAGTTACTCTACTTGCTTTATACTTCGTAAACGAGAAATTAAAAATGTATTCAGATAAATCATTAAATTTGTATGAAATTTGGATTCCCTTGTAGCATGAAAATGGATACAAAGTTTTCGATTTTCGAGCCACGTTTATGATTTAAATTTTCCTGCGATACTCTTTATGAAGAACTCAGTAAGGTATGGAACAGTTAAAAAAACTATTTTAAGTGTTATTTCGAGATTTTCTTGGGTAAAGTTTCAATAAAAAGTCAAATAATAACTGTGCACTTAAAAGAAATTTTTTTAATATTATTAAAGTCTATTTTATATCATGGCGTTGCAAGAATTGTTAGTTTTCAATAGAAGTCTGTGAAGCAAAATGAATAAACAGAATGGATTAAAATTATGGGGAAATATTGCGTGTTCTCTGAAATAACTCGGATACTATAACGTGCAACAAAACTTATTTTATATGATAAAATCACCATGATAACGACACCAAAAAAAGAACAAACTTTCTTAATAATAATTTTAAAATTCCAACATATAAATAAACTAGTAAAACATAATCATTCACAGAAATTTAAGTATTTTAAATAGTTTCTGCAGTTCAGACATTAAATATTAATCTGAAATGAAATATTCAATTCGTATATTTGAAATTTTCGACACCGTGAGCAACATATTTCTCAGATACTTGCTTTTTGAATGAAATGTATCAATGTATCTGCTGAGAAGTCGGTTTTCAGTATATCAGTCTTAACAATCAATAACTAAATGGTTTTAAAATACTTTTTATACACCGTTGTTACCTTTGACAAGTTTCATGAGGATAAAAATGGAATTTCGTAATTGATTTCTCCGTTGTTTCCTTATGTGTTGCAATTCTGAAATTGTAAAAACAGCCACTCCCAGTTACAGTAAAACACTTTACTGTTTAATTACTTAGTCGTCAATTTAATCCATTCATTCGGATTTTATATAAAACATATGTTTGAGAAAATGCAGTTTAAGATTCCATAAAACTAGCCACCTTTGGTGACCAGTTTGTTAATATGGGATGCATTTATTTAAAAAAAAAAAAAAAACATTTCACCTTGTATTTTGATACGACTAAAACACGTGAATTTCATTAAAATAGTTTACTGAAAATTACAAAGTGCGAATTACGAAAGTGTGTTAACTGCGAAAGTTACCAAAGTGCATTATTAAGAAAGTGATTGGCAAAAACACATGCTTTAATGTTTTGATGGACAGTTTGAATTCTATCATAGCATTTAAAAACATTGCTTGGGAATGTGGTGACGCTTTATAAGCCAGATAACAGCTACGAGACATGAGAAATTTTTTTTGTCTAGTGGTCTTGTTACTCGGCTAGGAATCCAAAGGTTGCGAGTTCGATCCTCGCCTATCGCCAATAGCAACATTGGTGACCCGATGACGAAAATACGCAAACTTCATACAACTGTTGTGGCGCCCTCTACCAGAAATAAATAAATAAAAATGAAGCTGATAAAAAATCAGCCAATAAAAAAAAAGGAAGCTGATAAATAATCAGCTAATAAAAAAAAATGGATAAGGCGCAACAGCCAATATATCACCACTAATAACAGCTAAAACAGGACAAAAAATCGTTCGTCTCACCTCCGACGAACTGAAGAGGGAGTAATGTGGTGACGCTTTATAAGCCAGATAACAGCTACGAGACATGAGAACTTTCTTTTGTCTAGTGGTCTTGTTACTCGGCTACGAACCATAAGGTTGCGAGTTCGATCCTCGCTTATCGCCAATTGCAACGGGAAAGTGTATGAAATGGAATTATAAATATTATGAAAGTTTAATAAAAAATTGTACGAAAATAAAATTTAAATCATCAAAAAGGTAATTTTTTTTTCTTAAGATAATACAAAAAAGCATTCTTATAAGACAATTGTTTTAAAACATATGAATATAAATTTCCGTCAGCAAGTCGTAACGATTACGGCTACACTTAAGATTAATAGACGGGCTCCAAAATTGAAAACTTGGAGTAATTTCTCGTCAAACATAATCTAGGCAATTTTTTATTGCAACTTTAAAAGCCGTTTATGAGTATTTCTGGTATACAACCAAATTTGCTGACCTTTAAAGGGTTGTTGGCAATGGCGAATAAACACAAAATTTAATCCATTGGCACGATACTTAGGATGCTTGGCACGATTTTGGCGTGCTTGGCGATAAACCGTACATAAGCCTTAACTCTTACCACAATTATTTTTCTGGTAACGGTTAAGCCTATTTCTGTGCTTGATTGAACTTTTTGTTTGAAGCCTATTTCTTGATTTCTTTTCTACATTCTCTCGTCTGACTGAATGCCGTCTTTGATGATATGGCCAACTATCTTCGGAACATTTCTAATAATATTTTGCAGCTCCATTCATTAAATAATTGGAGCATTTGATTCAATATAGCTGTAAAAAGGTTAAATAATTAAACTGAAATTCGTGTAACATTTTGTTTGGATTTGACTGCTGCCATTCGACTATTAGTAATAAGCGCGATTTCTGTCTTATATGTATAGAGAGATTATAGCTGTCAATTATGAAATATAGTAAGAACTAAAAAGTAAAAAATGATAGAAATTTTTTTTGAAAAAGCACACTTTTGTTAGAATTCTAAAATATAGCATTTAATCAAAAACGTGGAAGCGAAAGCGAAAACAATAAAACTCAGAAATGTTAATAACAAAATGATACTCAAAGATTTCTACCAGTGAACCATACTTTTAAGTTTAAAGTTCAAATGTTTGATAGCTTTCATTTTCTAAATTTTAATGCACTAATAAAAAGTATAATTTCAATACATTATTTGATTCTCCTTTTTAAATATACAATGAATCATAAGGGGGGAATGTGATATGCAACATTTTAAGTGACTTGCATCAAAATCGAGACTTAAAATAAACACTTTCAAATAGGCATAAGAAAAGGGAGAAAAATGTTATCCTTTAAGCTGTAAAACTGAGTTGAAACATCAAAACTGCGTGTACTGAGAAAAAACAAAATTCCCGTATTATTTAATATCTCGTATGAAACGGGCAAAGTTTCCAGGTTTCCAATAGTGAAAGTGAAACTATAGAATCCTTAATAGCATTCTAAAACTCTCATTTTTTTTTAAAAGTAAATATGAAAAATATTATTCAGATAGATGCGTTTAAATCTATCTTGTCAAGAATACTACCATCTTACTGATGAAGATGTCTTCATTTAAGATCAAGGTGGGTTTTTCTTTAAATATACGACTATAGATGCATGTATATCATTACACTATCAGTTTCTTAGAAAAAAAGATTGAAACTGACCGCAAATGCTAGGAAAACAGATACGATAAGAAAAGAAGATTGATAAGAATCGAGATTTTTCGAGAAGAAAAAAAAAAAGGATTGATTTGGAACTTCAGCAGATTAAAAAAAAGAAAAAGAATTTGATTGTTTCTTAAGAGTTACTAAACAAATTAAACAAGATCAGATGAACTAATCATCTATTGACTGAGAAAAAATAATTTACACAAAAAAAAATTACGTAGGAAAGAATAATTTGTAGATGAATCACTGGTATCTCTACACCATTTAAAATCGTTCTACCTTAAGATATCGTCGGTATTCAAGGATTACTTTTTATAGCTTTGGATATGTCAACTCTGTCTGAAAATATCTGGTTCTTAAAATAAAAACAAAATCGAAAAACTGTAGATGAATAAGTTTTTTCCCCCATTGTATTTACTCTCCTTATTTGTATTTTTATTTTTAAAAAATGACTGTTTGAGGAATTAAAATTTTATTTGAATCGGAGTACAGTTTTTAAGATTGTTAATAAATGAAACCAAAGAGGAAAAACATTATTCATGAAGCACACGGCTCTATATCATGGAATTATTTCGATGCGAAGTGAGGCCTTGAAACGTTGTGAAGCAATGTGGATAGCCTTATGAAAAAATTAATTTAAGCTTCGAATGAAATGTAAAGAATTCATTTTAATTTATATTTTCCTGAAGATTTTATTTCTTCAGAATATCTTCCTTTATTCTTTGTTTGGACTGTTTATTGGCGGAAATGTTTGGTAATCTGTCGCTTGAAATTAAATAAATTTGAGGTCATAATTTAGCTAATTATATTTCTCCAAAGAAAATTGTTAGAAAAAAAATTAGGCCAAAAAATATTTTTCAATTATTCCGAGAGTCATATAGATTTATTTTTGCTAATAATCTGAATTCAGTTTGCAGCTCATAAAAAAAATTATATAAATTGTTAAATTTTATTGTATTTTTATTAAATATTTTCTTTATATCAATTTAAGGGAACAAAAATTTCAATTTTCTGTTCATTTGGTTTCTGTTAAATAGGATATAATAGTTGAATAATCCATATTTTTTCAGAAAAATAACATTTTCGTTAATTATTAATGAAATATTCGTCACTTTGTTGGATATTTATTTAGTTAAATTAAATGCAAGGAAATATTTGCATTCATTTAAAAGAAAGCAATTGTTTAAAATGTGTTTATTTATAAAATAATGGATAAAGAACTAAAGTTCTCTTCTGATGAAATGAATAAAGTAATGTTACTAATTTAATCTTTGAATTGAAATATTTCTTCGTTTTTCATAATCATTCTAGAAAACAGTTTAAACATAAAAAAATGTTTAAAAAAATGAAATCTGCTGTCGCAAGTCACGTAGTATCGTCTCAAGGCCAGATTTTTTTGGCGTGAAAAATTAGTTTAAAAACCGGTTTGAAACAATCACCTGATTATCACAGTACGAATGTGCCGATATTTAGAAAAGCGATGAGGTGGTTATTTTTTTCTCCCATCCTCGAAGTTAGATTTTGAGGGGGGGGGGGGGGAATTCAGTTTTAACTTGTTTAGTATGATCACTTGAATATTGTATTGCTCAATCGTCAACTTTTAGTAAAGCAATCTTTTTTTTTTTTTTTTTCGTCCTAAAATCGTTGGAGCTCCCAAACTTTTTTTTGCCAGCTTAAAAAATTGAAAAATTCTTCTCGTGGAGCTCTGGGACGCACCATATTCTTTATTTTCTGCCCGTGCATTTTGTGGTTTCGAAAACTTCAAACCAAAACAACATCATGTTCTTACATAATAATTAAAAAATACTATATTTTCCTCAGAAAAAAATAATAATATTGAAATATGAACTTGGATGAATTCTTTAAATAAATTTCCCTCTGCATAATTAGAAACTCCTAACAAACAAGTAAGAAAAAAGAATGAGAGACATTCTTATGAAAGCCATCCGCAGTCAAGTATAGACTAAATTAACTCTTTGAATTTTATTGAAAGCAGAAAATAGTTTATTCATTGGGGAACTCGTATTGCTTTATAATATACCATCCCACGTTGTGTATTGTAATAACTCCAAGATATAAAGATACGTTTTTAATAAAAATTTTCTTTTGATTTTATTTATTAATAGTCTCAAAAACTGTAGCTGGATTGAAATAAAACAGTCATTTTTCTAATATATAACATACAAATGAAATGAATAAATATAGAGTTAAAAAAATCGATCCATTACTTATTTTCGTTTCTTACTTTCTCGAATACGTATTGTAGAGAAAATAGAGTAATCGTCAAAAAATTCGAACTTTAGATTTTGATGAATATCCACGTTTTAGATCTCCCTGTATTCGAAAAACCCATTTTTTTTTTGGGGGGGGATATCTATTTGTGACAAAGATAACTCAAAAACTCTTTGAACTAGACGGATGAAATTTGCTCTTCGTTATTTATTCCAAATTTGTAGATTTTCCTATCACATTTTGAGCAAAATTGGTTCAGAGAAAGTCTTTCTGTCCGGCTGTTCGAATATAATTTAACACGATAACTATAAAACGAAGAAAGCTAGATAGATAAAATTCGGTATACATATTTAACATCTTAATATAGACTTCTTTCAAATTTTGAGCCAAATCCAACAATGACTTAAACATATCAAATTTGGTATAGGATTTTGCGATTTCCAGTGCAAATTTCCGTTAAATCTTTGTTCTAATGGATTGAGAAAAAAAATAAGTATTAAGCGCAAATTAGACTTTCAAATAGTATTAACAGCATGCCAGATATTAATCAGAAAAAAATAATAATTAAAAATAATAATAATAAATAAATAATTAAATTAATAATTAAAAAACTCAATGACTTAAACATATCAAATTTGGTGAAGGATTTTGCGATTACCAGTGCAGATTTCCGTTAAATCGATGTTCTAATGAATTAAGAAGAAAATAGGTATAAAGCACAAATTAGATTTTTGAATAGTATTAGAAGCATGCCAGAAATATCGCGATTTCGTGATTTTATTCGCCAAAAAAAAAAACTCGCCAAGGATAACACGATAGATTCATTAAAAACGCTGAATTCACGCCAAAGGTTAATATTTCGTAAATGCCATGCAAGGCGTTCTCTGGAATAACTAGTTTATGAGAGAGTATGCTGGAAGGTTTTGTGGAGACCATGTTTCTCCATTGTAAACGTGATCATTCAAAGACGCAATGACTTAAATATATAAATCGAATTTAGTATGAGATATTGTTACTGCAATTAGAGTTCTATATCAAATTTTTGTTTCAATCGGTTGGCGAAACTCGTCTAAACCGCAAATTCGATTCTCGGATATCATGCTTGGAGTTGATCGTCTATAAAATCGCCAAATAAATTCAGTAAAAATGCTAAATTTAAGGTTAATGTTTCATAACTATTGTACGCCAATATCAGGAAAGGCGTTCTCTAGGATATCAGCTTTATTATTAAAGATAATGCGAGAAGGTTTGGGGAAGGCTACGCCGAAAGTTCTGTTTTGGGAACCAGATTATCTCCTG
Organism: Argiope bruennichi; assembly: GCF_947563725.1. Lineage (NCBI taxonomy): Eukaryota > Metazoa > Arthropoda > Arachnida > Araneae > Araneidae > Argiope > Argiope bruennichi. The sequence goes on from NC_079161.1 coordinate 91,336,935, forward strand.
CTTAATTTGACAAATATGAAATTACAAAAAAATTATTTCTGGTTGTTGACGAAATTTTAAGAAAGAGTCACTTTAAGAGGTGTCGAAGTTTCAAATGCGGTATTGACCAGTTATTCGATCCAGCGTGAATTAACCTTTCTTAACCAATAGATGACGCTTTAATTACATCCTGCTTATCTCTCTCTCTCTCTCTCTCTCTCTCTCTATATATATATATATATATATATATATATATATATATATATATATATATATATATATATATATATATATATATATATATATTGTTACGAAATTTCTGGGTTCGTTCGGATAGTGGAAGTTATATGGTGTGGAGAACGCTCAACCAGCAGGCGGCAGTAAAAAAAAATAAAACAATGACGTTTATTTACACGAAGACAGGACAGCACAGCACAAAGACGACAACTATTTACAGCATAGAAGACAATTATCTTCAGCCGAGACGTGCACACAACGAGACTCTACTGAAGACAGTAGCGCACAGCTTGGTTCAGCACTAGCTTGACTCCGTCGCTGCTCTGCTAAGCTCTGGAAGATCCGTTGTTTACCGTCGACTCCGACTACTCTCGCAGCTGCAGACTGCCTCCTTTTATAGGTCTCAGGAGGCGGGGCTAGAAGCCTCTCAACCAATCAGGAACGTTTGAGGCGCATCTCGGTTCCTAATGGACGGATCGGGAAAATTCTTGATGCTTCGGGTATAATCTACTTCGGCGCCAAAGTCGCCAAATTCGTTGCCAAGCTCTGGGACTTCCGACGCGACACCCGGACTCCGTCCAATACAGATGAATGTAAAACAGTCTTACTGATGATGGAACCAACTATGCTGGGAAGCAGCATCACAGATTCGTAACTATATATATATATATATATATATATATATATATATATATATATATATATATATATATATATATATATATATATATATATATTATAGACTAATTAGTAATAAATACCAAGATAAAAGGAAAAATTGAATCAAAATTAAACCAAATAAAATGAGAATCCAGCCTGACGACTTTCTCAAGGGTCATCCTCAGACAGGTATTCATAATAAGGGATTTCTTTTGTGAGGTATCAGCTTTAGTCTAACAGTATTGACCCCTCGTGACCCGAAAATCACCTGAAATTAAGGCCTAAGAGATACACCAGTTTTTACAGAAAAGAAACAAAACAATAAATTAAAAGAATATGACCACCAATTAAGCAAAAATACAATAACATAAAATAAACTGTATAAGAACACGCATAACCAATTATTAAAACAAAAAGGAAAGAACATACCAACAGCAGGTAAAAAATTTTTTACAAAAAGTGCCCCAACTTGTTCATTATGGTTCCCCGCGCCTTATACTGTTTCTGCTAACACCATTCAATGTAAAAATAATTGAAGAGTCTCAGCGCCATCTATTGAGTTAGTTAATAAGCAACGGAAAGTCTATTTTTATATTAGGCAAAGGATTCATCCCAAATCATCTCTTTTTTTTATTAAAATATCAATATTGCAGTAGTTTCTGGAAAATTCATAATTAGTTAAATTTTTAATGAGATTATTTGTTGCTTCAATATAGGAAATTTTGTTATTAAAACTCTTTTAATCCTGTTAAATTGTGAGAAAAAAATTATATAATATATAATACTATTGTACATGGCACAGAAATTGAGATTATTACTAACTGTCAAATGGCAACAATCAATTACAAACAAAACATCACACGAATTTCAGACCGCTTCATTTATTGAACATTTTTGCAGCTGTACTTAGCTAGTGAATAGAGATTCAAAGTATTATTAGAAAATTTCTGGTTTGCCATGTCACCAAAGAGGACATTCACTCAGAGTAAAGAATACATTAAAGAAATTAAGAAATAGGCTTCAAACAAAAGTTCAATCGAGTGTAAAAATATGCTTAATCGATGCCGAATAAGTTATCATGGTAAGATTTAAAATGAATGTACGATTTCTCACCATGCACGTTAAAATCGCGCCTGTCGTCCAAAAATACTCTAAAAGTTTGCAATCCTGAGTATATAACAGAAACGACTTTTTAAGTTGCAATAAAAAATTGCCACGATTATGTTTGACGAGAAATCTCTCCAAAGTTTTTAAATTTGGTGCTTGTATATCAATATTAAGCCTAGCCGTAATTGTCTTGTCTTGCCTACGGAAATTGATACTCATATCTTCCAAAACAATTAGCTTACAAAAAATGCTTTTCGTATTATCTTAAGACAAAAAAAAAAAATCTTTAACTATATAAATTTCATTTTCGTGCAATTTTTCATTTAACTTTAATAATATTTTTAATTCAATTTAATGCACCATCTGAAATAATATTTTCAAATGCTGTGATGGGATTCAAACTCTCCATCAAAACATTCAAGCACGTGTTTTTCCAATTATAGTAGGACTCTCACTTTGAAATTTGAATTTAACTGTTTTAATCTGTTTCATGTGTTTTAATCGTATTAAATCGCAATGTAAAATGTAATTTAATAATCGAGGCGCACAAACTAGTCGCCAAAGGCGTCAATTTTATTTAATAATTCTTAAAAAACAATAGAAATTCATTTTTTACCTGTCAAAGTCTCAACTCATTCTTTCCGTTTCTTCCACAGACATCTCGAATTTTATCAACCACTTATGTTATCGGTTTTCCTAACGCTTTCTGTTTTTGCCTCTACTCGAGAACTGATAGCAAGATTATATGCACATATCTTACAACGCGAAAAAAACATCTGGACCCTGTTTTCAAAATAAAATGGCTATAATTTTAACAAAATAAGACGAATTATCTTAAACTTTTGCATCTCAGCCATTTCTTCGGGATTTCAAATTTTGAATATATTTTTTAGTATTAATATTAAAGGTGTTTTAAATGCTGTTAGACGTTGCATGGTTTCACTTTCACCATTGCCATTTCAGAACCTTTGTCCCATTGGAATCGAGATATCAAATAATGAGGCGACTTTATTTTCCATCAGTACGTTGGAAGTATAGGTTTGAATGTTACAGAACCGATGTGATGAAACTTCAAGGTAATGATATCTGTTATTTTTAAAAATCTTCTTGAAAAGAGTTTAAATGCACTCGAATTTAGCATTAATTCCAAAATATTATATAGTACATTCTTCTCTTCCGATTAATGTAAAGTAAGTGACTACTTTAAAAATACGCAACTACGCAAAAATAGCATTTTTTTTTTTTCAATTTAATATTCTTAATGTTTGAACAAGTTCTTTTTTTATATATATAAAACCGTTAGAATTTTGTTTCTACGTCTATTTTCTGGGAAGTTAAACGGATTTTATATTTGCATTTACATACGGATTTATGTATATTTAAGGTAGATGAGTAGGTTAGAAAGTCGCCTTTTTGTGAAAATGTGATTTTTTTTTCAATTTAACATTCTTAATGCTTGAACAAGTTCTTTTATAAATATATATATATATAAAACCGTTAGAATTTTGTTTCTACGTCTATTTTCTGGGAAGTTAAACGGATTTTTATATTTGCATTTACATACGGATTTATGTATATTTAAGGTAGGTGAGTAGGTTAGAAAGTCGATTTTTTGTGAAAATGTGATTTTTTTTTTCCAATTTAACATTCTTAATGCTTTAACAAGTTCTTTTATAAATATATATATATATAACACCGTTAGAATTTTGTTTCTACGTCTATTTTCTGGGAAGTTAAACGGATTTTTATATTTGCATTTACATACGGATTTATGTATATTTAAGATAGGTGAGTAGGTTAGAAAGTCGACTTTTTGCGAAAATGTGATTTTTTTTTTATTTAACATTCTTAATGTTTGAAAAAGTTCTTTTTATATATATATAAAACTGCTAGAATTTTGTTGCATTTACATTGCATTTTAATGCTATTTTGCAACTATAGATGTTGTTTTCTCAAATTGTAATCTTTTGTAGAATTTTCTTTCGAAAAATCTCATAATTAAAATCTTATGCCTGTATTTTGTTTAAATTGGGTATAATAATTTCTCAATATGTTCTCCAGTTTCTCAACAAGAGAATAAGTATTCTGTTAATTTAAAAATATTTTATGTTTGTTTTAATGTTTCACAATGTGAAAAAAATTGAATTTTTATTTATCAGTTGAATCTCGATATTTAAAAAATGATTAGAAATACGATTTATTTTTTTAGTTCAGGAAGTAGATGATATATTTCTTAAGCTATCCGCAAAGTTTTAAAAAAAAATTTCGGAATTCGAAAAGTTTTGCTTCATACCATGTTTTAGCCAAAAACGGCACTTTTTGCCAACTTTTAAAAACACTTTTGCCATTTAACTGACATAATTTTTTTTTCATAGATGTTTTCACAATCTCTTTTATGTAAGTATTCAAAAATATAACCATTTTTGAAGGCTTTTCAAAAAATTCATCCCGGATGTAGACGCATAAAAATCGGAGTGAAATGAAGTTTTAAAAGCACACTGTTATTAATATATTAAAATACAGAAATTGATATTTTTGATCAAATATCTGGAATTCAAAATAAAAGCATAAAAGTGTTATTCACTGATAGAAGTACTTTAAGCAAGTTAAAATTATAACCTCATTAATAATTTGCTATAATTTCTAATAAAGGATTAAGAAACTACTTTCTTTATATATCTATTCCAAGTTAATTTTTTTCTTAATTTAGAACACTTGAAAAAACTAGCTCTTTAAAAACTTCTTCGTTTATTTTCTACCTTTTAGTCTTTATTTATACTTCAAAATGAATTGTTAAATTTTTCTTAAATTTATAAATCGGATTTCGCTTCTTATATTAAATCAAAATTTAATTAAAATTAATCTTTTAAAATTATGATTGAATTTTGAGAAACATTTATTGGGTTATCATCGGAAGTATGCACTTGTTCAGAATTTTAGCACATACGAAAACAAAAAAATCAAAAATCCATTTTTTCCATCATGAAACTTGTCAATAAAGGTGTGTCAAAAGTGGCGTAACGAATTAAATTATTGGTAGTTAAAATTTCTTTATTAAAATTCGATTTCTCATTTCATTCGAAAAATCATTAAAAAAATATATTATCGCCGAAATGTACAGGATTCTAAATTAATCATTGAAATCTAGAATCCTGTATATTTCATCAGTTATATAAATAAATGCGTGTCGAAATTAAATCTTGAATTAAATAAAAACATTTCAAAATTAGTATAGTCCTTTTAATTATCGATTGTTAGGAGTGCTCCATTGGAGATTCAAATCCATTGGCACATTCTTCAATTATCCCATTGGTACGTTTTATTAAAAAAACAAATAACTGAGAAATAACCATAGTTCAGAAAATATTAAATGAATTCTCAAATCTAGAATGTTGTACTTTCGCTTCGCCAAATCGCCAAAATTGATAACTTTTCATTGCATTGCACAGCGCGCGCTCTATTCAACAGTTTTTATTCGTAACATATTTTTGTAAATTTCAAACAAATAAACTTTAATTTAATAGTGTTAATTCATTCTTTTTAATGGAATTATTGCTTTATTTTCTTTTTAGATACCTTTGGAAATATGATAAGTCAACTGGAACTTTGAAGTTGATGCCTACATGGAGATAACTAAATAAATATTGATTTATTTCTCCTGGAAAACCATCTAAAAGTATTTTCCAGGTTTTAGTGGCAACGTCGGAACTTTCAAGGAATCTGAAATGGAAGCAACAAAGTCGTCAACAAAGATGAAATGGTGATTCTTCGTTGCTGCATAGACGAAGACTCGACTGAAAAACGAATATAATAGAAGTATTTTGAATTTTCATTTCGCTTCAGATATTTCTGTATGCACATTTGGAGTTTCATAATTTTAAGAGAGTTAGAGATATTGAGAGAATTTTGTAAATTTAGTTTAGATTCTTCTATATTATGTGCAGTTGAAATTCTTTTTCTTCTTACATTCAATATTTCTCATTTTAAAATACAATACAGACGTGGAATTCAAAATAAAACTAATAGCAGAAATGAGGTTAGTATGGATTCTTATTCGAAGATAAACGGGAAACAGTTTTAAGAAACCTTTCAAATCTTTCACGTAACTGAAGAGGTTGTTTGTTGGTGAACCGGTTAAACCAGTTAACTAGTAGACTTATCACGCCTCAACCATCATACCCTTGCGAATCGAATTATCGCTCTTCAAACTTCAAAGCTAATAATCAAATCACTCGGTGACACTATAATTTGATTCAAAAATGGCTCTTAATACAAACACCTCAGTTGTTCAATGGATTCTTTATTTAATCAGTAGAACAGAATATTTTGGAAACGGAAAATTTCGTTTAATTAGATAGTAAAAAAAACAAAGCAATTAAATCCCGATACTTTTTAAGATCTCATTTGCGAATAAACATTTAAAAATATTGACAGTGACAAAACGGTAATATTATTATATAGAGACAAAGATAACATTATTATTCCAAGGCAATATTTATTGCTTATGCAATTTATGCCCACGTTGCAAATATTTTAATTGCAATATTTACATTCCAAGAAAATATTCAATCCCCTCATAATTTTAAATCCAATCTATTAGGAATTTTCTCTTTTTCTTCCACATCTAATAACTGTAGATAGAGATGCTATAAACACTTCTTCATTTCAATTCCTACTATTAGCTCATGCTCTCTCTCTATGTATCTTGTTCAAATTTTCAATCGTTAATAAAATACTTTTTATTCACCCACTCAAGTTCAAATACATTTGTTTAAACTTGTAGTGGATGACACTTGATGTTAATACAGTTTTTTTCTCAAATATTAATTAATTAATTAAATTTGTTCAGTAATTTCTGTTTGGTTACCAAAGTCGCCAAATCCCTCGCCATGTCACCAAATGGTCGCCAAGCTCTATTTTGCCACTTAATATTGCAATTCTGTCATATGTATGTACATATTCATATTAATTGTAATTATTTAATGAAAAGTAACTAAAAATAAAAAAAAAATTGCTAACCTAATTTGTTGACTTAACCCTTTAAAGGGCCATTTCTTTCTAGTCATATTATGTTAAAATATTTTTAGGCTTGAAATTAGAATAAGAAAAGGGATTCATTTAGCTTAATAGATAAAATTAATTTGTTTAATTAATAATTAAGTAACACATCAAGACACATCATTTTGTCTGAGATATAGAACAGAAGCATCTAAATTTCTGGCTTACTAAAACAAATTGCCAGAACTTATGCCAACCTACATAATTTCATACAAAAATTGATTAATTTGGTGGGAAGCATACTTCCCACGGCCCTAGAAAGGTTTAAAAAATTTATATATATATATATATATATATATATATATATATATATATATATATATATATATATATATATATATATATATATATATATATATATATATATATATATATATATATATATATATATATATATATATATATATTTTTTTTTTTTTTTTTTTTTTTTTGAGGAAATTTACCTTATGTTGCAAACATAGTAAATTCTTTATATGCTTTTGAAATGGAGGACAATTATTCATTTTTTTTTTTAAGAATGGCAGAAATTTCTTGATCGGATTGAACCACCTACAATTTGTAAAGTCTGCACTAGGTTTAGTCTTTCTCTATCTGCTGTTTTGAGTCTAGTGATTTGTGAGTTTAAAACAAAGATTTTAAAAAGCTCAACCAGGTCCAAAAGTTACTACTTTTTTTACTTTCTCGTAAAAGTAGAAAAGCATAGTAATCGTCAGGGAAAATATAGTAATCGTCAAAAAATTCTACTCAAGATTATGACAAATCTACACATTTTAGACCTACCTCACTTTGAAAAACATATTTTTAGAAAATATCTCTCTGTCGATGACAAAAATAACTCAAAACTGCTTTGAGTTAGAACGTTGAAATTTGATACACGATCTTTAAAAAAGATTTGCATATTTCTATGCAATTTTGAGTAACATCTTCAGAGGAAATCCATTTGTCTGGTTGTTCGAATATAAGTTAATACGATGATTACAAAACGATGACAGATAAAATCAGGTACACATAATTAACATATACAGTGCAGACACATATCAAATTTTGAGCAAAATCCAACTCTGACTCTCTGTACGGGTGCTTCCAGAAAGATATAAACGCGGTAATTCAAAAACACAGTGATTTAAGTATATCAGATTTGGAATGGGACTTTGTGACTACAAGTATAGTTCCTTGTAAATTTTTGGTTTCAATCGGTTTGGAAAAAACGCGTCTAAAACACAAATTCGATTTTCGGATACTCTCAACCGCGTGCTAGGGATTAATCGCCAAATAACTCGCCAAGGATGATACGATAAATTCAGTAAAAATGTTATATTCACACCAAAGGTTAATACTTCGCAACTATTGTATGCCAATGTCATGCAAGGCGTTCTCTGGCATAAGAGATTTATTAGAGAAGATGCGAGACCCCTCCAGCTAGTTTTAATTTTAAATCTTCAACATAGCCCTGGTAAAGCAGTTTCGTTACATAATCATTATGAACTCCAGATCCCAACCTTTCCCGCTATTTCAGTAAATGTGCATATGTTTTACTGTAATTTGTATCATAAATAATATCCAAAATCAAAATATAAAACTGCATTCAACATTATATTTATTTATCGATGTTATAAATATTTGGTACGGGAATTTTTAATTGCGGACCAAAAGTAAAAGTAAAAATAAATTCATAAACTACTTTTCATTATTTATGTCTCTTCCAAATATGATAAATAATGCATTTCATCTTCTTTTTTTAATAGGCTGAAATTCACCGGCTACGGCTTCAGGAAAATAAAAAGACGACGTTGAATTCATAGAAATTTACCAAATGCTGCTAGAGTAATGCTAACAGTGCCTCACTTCTCATGCAAAAAAAGAAAGAAAGAAAGAAACGTAAGTACTGCATCGGCCACTGTATTCTCTGCTTAATGATTTTTTTAATGCTTTTTAAACAATTTATAGGAAGAAACCATTTAAAAAATATTGTATTAGAAGTGTGCTGGAGTCGAATTCTTTAGAACAGATTAAAAGAAAATGAAGATGAAAAGAAATGAACTATAGTTTAGGGCTAATGTTTCAGTCTATGTAAAGTAGACTTTCTGACATTTTTGTTGCTGAGTTTTAATTATAATTGAAAGGATCTTGAAATGTCTCACAAACTTTGAGTATTTGAAAATGCATGATAATTTCTCCGAGAAAACATTAAATTTTTTATTCTCTCTCAAGACCTGTATTTATAGTCAGCGAATTCCATTCCTACAAAAGGGGTTGACATCCACATACCGGCATATGTTTCACTGTTGAGGTTTAAAGAAAGGCCGAGATTTGGTTGTACTGTCCCAATTGGCTATTCACCTCTCATCATGAATATTTAATATTAAAATGATATTCTAGGGTCTTAAACTTTTGTTCGCTTAAGAATTTTAGGAATTTTGCTTACATCTCGTATTTTTGAGCCTATGCAAAAACGTAAGTAAATCGGGAAAATTTCACTAAATTTATTTTGAGGTGTATCAGATGCACTGTCGAGTGTCAGAGTTAAAACTAAGAAATGAAAATGCAGAAACAATACTTTTTCAACGAATCCAATATTCAACGAATCGACAAATATTTGTTGATCAGATTTCTTAAAGGTAAACAAGAACACAAAATCAATTTAGTTTCCAAGATGTCGAATTATTAAATGTGGAAAATATTTTTATCTTTTCCAATTTCAATGAACTTTAAAAGGGTCCCTTTTCCACATAATTGAATGTTTAAGTCTAGAGTCGCAGCAAAATATTTTGAGAAAATATTAGGATTATATTAAATATATTTATATATTACTTATTTTGATTTTAATAATCTTAATACATTAAACTCCGTAAAACTGCCAATTATATGTTCAAATACGGATTCTTGTGGATCATAAAGAGACTCCATTAGAAACTGAATCAGACTGTCTTGATTTTATCAATCAGCTATACAATTGTTCGGAAACAACAATAAAATTTGCTGCTGTTTTCCATTCAACGAACATGTATTACGGGCATTGTATTTAGCCTGCTGATCTACATCCCTGCTCCGAAAAATGATTCTCGCCAAAACAAAAAAATATTTCCAGTTTTAAAGTTGGAATTCAGAACAGTTTCATCAAGTTTGAGGTGTGAAATCATGTTGATTACAATACAAAGATCCTAGATTTTACTACAGAAGAATAACAAGATTTACTACAGAAGAAACAATATTATAATTGTTTTTTAAACGAAGTAGGCAAACATTATAGTTGAAGGAAATTCGAAGACTGTAAGAGTATGAGCTATTAATTCCAAGCTAGAATGTGTCATATTCACCTAAAAAGCTTGAGAATGAAGGTGGTATTGAAATCAAAGTTCCATTTCTAGTTATAAGTATGGGGATAAATCAGTTAGATTGGTTTATGTCACTTCAATAGAAGATCTTCCAAGATCTTTTAGATGCAGGTTTAAAAAGAAGACTGTAAGAGTATGAGCTATTAATTCCAAGCTAGAATGTGTCATATTCACCTAAAACGCTTGATAATGAAGGTGGTATTGAAATCAAAGTTCCATTTCTAGTTATAAGTATGGGGATAAATCAGTTAGATTGGTTTTTGTCACTTCAATAGAAGATCTTCCAAGATCTTTTAGATGCAGGTTTAAAAAGAAGACTGTAAGAGTATGAGCTATTAATTCCAAGCTAGAATGTGTCATATTCACCTAAAAAGCTTGAGAATGAAGGTGGTATTGAAATCAAAGTTCCATTTCTAGTTATAAGTATGGGGATAAATCAGTTAGATTGGTTTATGTCACTTCAATAGAAGATCTTCCAAGATCTTTTAGATGCAGGTTTAAAAAGAAGACTGTAAGAGTATGAGCTATTAATTCCAAGCTAGAATGTGTCATATTCACCTAAAAAGCTTGATAATGAAGGTGGTATTGAAATCAAAGTTCCATTTCTAGTTATAAGTATGGGGATAAATCAGTTAGATTGGTTTTTGTCACTTCAATAGAAGATCTTCCAAGATCTTTTAGATGCAGGTTTAAAAAGAAGACTGTAAGAGTATGAGCTATTAATTCCAAGCTAGAATGTGTCATATTCACCTAAAAAGCTTGAGAATGAAGGTGGTATTGAAATCAAAGTTCCATTTCTAGTTATAAGTATGGGGATAAATCAGTTAGATTGGTTTATGTCACTTCAATAGAAGATCTTCCAAGATCTTTTAGATGCAGGTTTAAAAAGAAGACTGTAAGAGTATGAGCTATTAATTCCAAGCTAGAATGTGTCATATTCACCTAAAAAGCTTGAGAATGAAGGTGGTATTGAAATCAAAGTTCCATTTCTAGTTATAAGTATGGGGATAAATCAGTTAGATTGGTTTTTGTCACTTCAATAGAAGATCTTCCAAGATCTTTTAGATGCAGGTTTAAAAAGAAGACTGTAAGAGTATGAGCTATTAATTCCAAGCTAGAATGTGTCATATTCACCTAAAAAGCTTGAGAATGAAGGTGGTATTGAAATCAAAGTTCCATTTCTAGTTATAAGTATGGGGATAAATCAGTTAGATTGGTTTATGTCACTTCAATAGAAGATCTTCCAAGATCTTTTAGATGCAGGTTTAAAAAGAAGACTGTAAGAGTATGAGCTATTAATTCCAAGCTAGAATGTGTCATATTCACCTAAAAAGCTTGAGAATGAAGGTGGTATTGAAATCAAAGTTCCATTTCTAGTTATAAGTATGGGGATAAATCAGTTAGATTGGTTTTTGTCACTTCAATAGAAGATCTTCCAAGATCTTTTAGATGCAGGTTTAAAAAGAAGACTGTAAGAGTATGAGCTATTAATTCCAAGCTAGAATGTGTCATATTCAACTAAAAAGCTTGAGAATGAAGGTGGTATTGAAATCAAAGTTCCATTTCTAGTTATAAGTATGGGGATAAATCAGTTAGATTGGTTTATGTCACTTCAATAGAAGATCTTCCAAGATCTTTTAGATGCAGGTTTAAAAAGAAGACTGTAAGAGTATGAGCTATTAATTCCAAGCTAGAATGTGTCATATTCACCTAAAAAGCTTGAGAATGAAGGTGGTATTGAAATCAAAGTTCCATTTCTAGTTATAAGTATGGGGATAAATCAGTTAGATTGGTTTATGTCACTTCAATAGAAGATCTTCCAAGATCTTTTAGATGCAGGTTTAAAAAGAAGACTGTAAGAGTATGAGCTATTAATTCCAAGCTAGAATGTGTCATATTCACCTAAAAAGCTTGAGAATGAAGGTGGTATTGAAATCAAAGTTCCATTTCTAGTTATAAGTATGGGGATAAATCAGTTAGATTGGTTTATGTCACTTCAATAGAAGATCTTCCAAGATCTTTTAGATGCAGGTTTAAAAAGAAGACTGTAAGAGTATGAGCTATTAATTCCAAGCTAGAATGTGTCATATTCACCTAAAAAGCTTGAGAATGAAGGTGGTATTGAAATCAAAGTTCCATTTCTAGTTATAAGTATGGGGATAAATCAGTTAGATTGGTTTTTGTCACTTCAATAGAAGATCTTCCAAGATCTTTTAGATGCAGGTTTACAAAGAAGACTGTAAGAGTATGAGCTATTAATTCCAAGCTAGAATGTGTCATATTCACCTAAAAAGCTTGAGAATGAAGGTGGTATTGAAATCAAAGTTCCATTTCTAGTTATAAGTATGGGGATAAATCAGTTAGATTGGTTTTTGTCACTTCAATAGAAGATCTTCCAAGATCTTTTAGATGCAGGTTTAAAAAGAAGACTGTAAGAGTATGAGCTATTAATTCCAAGCTAGAATGTGTCATATTCACCTAAAAAGCTTGAGAATGAAGGTGGTATTGAAATCAAAGTTCCATTTCTAGTTATAAGTATGGGGATAAATCAGTTAGATTGGTTTTTGTCACTTCAATAGAAGATCTTCCAAGATCTTTTAGATGCAGGTTTAAAAAGAATCTTTCTGAACTACTTGATTTTAAAAAGATGAAAACGCAGAAACAATACTTTTTCAACAAATCACTTAAAAATATTTTGAGACCTTGGATTAGATTCAGCATATTCATATATTGTTTATTTTAATTTTTTAATATCCCTTACTAAACTCGCTGAATTGGATAAACTTTCTTAAGGATCATTAGAATGCTTTACTGCAAGGGAATCTCATGAAAAAAAAAAAAAAGCACAAAGTCTGTCAGCTGTCCGCAGATAATCTACGTCCTTGTGGTGGAAAGTAATTATTTCAAAAAGCTAGGGAATCTTGAAATTCTGAAGTAATTTATTCTGAAAAGAGTTTCGTCAATTTTGAATTGTGAAAACATTTAATCAACATACAATCCGATAATACAAGATCTTTTAACAGAAAAACCGTAGGAACATACCGTTCTACACACATATCAACTGCCTTGGTACCGATTGATTTAATGCAGCCATATTGTTTACTTATTTTAAATTGGTTTCATTCCACGTCGATTTGATAAAATCAAAGCATCTTATTTATTAAAAGAATGAATTTGTTTCATGGTAAATGTATGTTCTTATTGATTAATATTTGGGTAAACCATATAATCGTGTCATTTTCATCAAAGATCCTTACTTCTATAGAATCCAACAAAACTTCAGATACAGAATTTAAATTGTCCCGGTGCCATCCTACACCGCCATGAAGTACATATTTTTTCCCCCCGTGAAAACGGTTTTCGAATTAAGATCCGAGTGTAGAACTCCATATTTACTTTTGTGCATAGCGAAACATCAGAAATTGGTTCGTAAAATGTTGAAGTACATTCGAGATCTTTCAACTTCAATCGATTCTATTGTGCTTTCAGATTCTGAAACTTTTTGCTTCCACTCAGGCTATAGGTAAATAATTTACAATTGAACGTTTCGACTCATTTTAAAATAGGTAAAGGAAAAAATTTTTTACTTTTATCTTTAAAGTGTTATTCATTCTTTATGATTTTTATTTAAATTTAATTATTTTAGTATTTCTAATTTACTATCGTCTATTCCTTACTTCAAAATTAAACGCAATTGCATTGCCATTGGAAATAAGATTGCCATTGCAAAATGACTTTCAATTGTATTCCTTTTTAAAAAATCGATAATCATCTCTTCCAATAAGTTACTGTTCTGTAGTTTTCAAATATTCATTTTTCTCAATACCCATCCAACAGCTTATCCATCTGTCCGGAACAGTGTGCCCCTTTTAACAAACATAGCCCCCATACTTGTAAAATTTCGGTCTTCGCGCACTTTCTAAACCAACAGCTTATTTCTGGATCCACCGGTTAAGTTACACTTTTGATGAACATGAAATTGGGATTTTCTATGCATAACTGTGCACTTCTTCCTTTAGTATGTGTACGAACTTCTTTCTCCCCACAGTGTGTGTAGTGGTAACATCAAAAGCCAGTTAACAACTTCCGGAGAAGAGAGTACTCTTTTGTCTAGTGGTTATGTTACTCGGCTATGAACCCTAACGTTGCGAGTTCGAACCTCAACCCGCACATTGGTGACCCTGGTTCTGAATAACCGCATCCTTCATTCAGCTGTCGTGGTTCCATCTACCGGCAGCAACCACTCACACACGCTCGCCGTCACCCGCCATAACACTTGGCGCGATAACAACGTTCGTCGCTCGCCATAACGCTTGGCGCGATAATCACGTTCGTCGCTCGCCATAACTGGCGCGATAAAACTCTACCGACTCACTGGTGGGGGACTATTGTAGTGGTAACATCAAAAGCCAGTTAACAACTTCCGGAGAAGAGAGTACTCTTTTGTCTAGTGGTTATGTTACTCGGCTATGAACCCTAACGTTGCGAGTTCGAACCTCAACCCGCACATGTGTTTCGAATTTCCCCCCGGCGTTTGTGCGGATTTCTTCCCCTGCCTCCCCCGATGTGTGTGCGGATTTCTTCCCCCGCCCCCCCCCGATATGTGTGCGGATTTCTTTCTTCCCCCCCCCCGGTGTATGTGCGGATTTCTTCTCTCTTCTTTATTTCTTATGCTTAAAAAAATACTCTGATTATCTTAGCTAACTGAAGTACGGGCTGACAGTTTGGGAAGCGTGTGAAGGCATGTATTCTAAAAGAATAGCCATCTTTTTTTATGTGAAAGACAGCTCAGAATCGCTGAGAGATGGGTATACCATTGGAAATCGTGATTCTGGTTCAAGCGCGCATTTGAAAACTACATAATTCAGAAAAAAAATTCAAAGAGACAGCTACCGATTTCTTTAAAAGATATGCGACTTCATTCCATAACACGCAATTAAAGATTCCATAGTTATCCACGAAACTAATCTGACTGCAATCTCATTGTCAATAGATTTTTAATAATTCATTGCTGGGTCACAAACACATAGATAATTTTTGCTTTGCTATCATCTATTTAATTTTATTTAAAGTTTAGAAGGAATGTATAGCGTTTTAACAATAAAAACGAAGTTAAAAATTTCTCTCTGCTTTTGCTTTCTAATGAATCGAATTGTTCAACGTTAAAGTGAGCTATTAAGCCTAAACGGAAAGATGCAAGTTACAGAATCTGGAAGTACTTTGAAAGATTCCAAAATTGGAAGATTCATAATGCGCTTTAACATTTTGCAAAAATATTTGGGGAACTAACTCTCAAGGGATAGTTGCCGATTGTTGCTATACTCGAAATTCATAAAACTAAATATGGAATTTTGTACTCTGACTTTATAGTGCAAAATGCCTTGAGGAGGGGGGGGGATATGTACTTCCTATGGGAATCAGGGACAATTTAAATTCTGTATCCGAAGTTTTGTTAGCCCCTATAAGTAAGGTCCTTATTTATTGAAAATGGCGTGATTATATGGCTTGTTCAAATAATAAATATTATGAACATACAATTACCGTGTAACATGAATGCATTCCTTTAACAAGAAGCTTTGCTTTTGAAAAATTGATTTGAAATGAAATTAGTTTATGATTAAAAAATATGGTTGCATTTAATTAATCGGTTCGAAGGCAATTGATATAAGCGTGCAGAACGGTATCGCATACCAGGATGATTCTTCTGAAAAAAGATCTTGAAGCGTCGGATTTTAGGTTCATTGCTGAGTTCTTAGTCTTCTACATTACATACTAATGCATCAACATGAATATAAATTTTAAATTATACTTGAATGTTATTTTATTACAATAAATTTGTGTCATAAATGTTTTGTATTTCATTTTTTAGGGTTTGCTCTTGCTTTTAAGTGCTTGGAAAAGGTGTTTGGTTCCTGTTTCAAATCCTGATACCTAGAAATGAACGTTGTTGAAGAAAACTTCTATCCTAAAACAGATATAAAAAAAGGCATTAATTGGAAAATTCAAGTAAAAATTTTATCCTTGAAATTTCCTCAGATTAAATTTTTTATGGAAGAGATTAACTTCGAATATTCGTTAGAATATTTTTATACAAATTAATTGAGTTTTCCATTAAAAAAAAGAAGAAATCACTATTTAAAATGTTATATTAATGCCCTTGCCGAAATGTTGCAAAATTGGCATAACTAAATCAGAGAGGAATATTGGATGTGTTTCTAAACCTCCAGAGCATCGCGCATCTCTCGCTTGTATATTTGGAAAAAGTCTCAAACGATACATCAACAAATATCAAATAGTTTCACGGTGATAAATCTCGGCTGCAAACACGATCATGAAATTGGCGATATACCACAGATCTGGAACCAGACGGCTTCTATCATGAGTGAAGTGCATAATTAAAGAACATTTGTTCTTCTTGCAGATCCGATGCCATCAGATAAGACATAATATCTAAGAAAATTCTTCAGCTTACCAAGCGCTTGGATATTGCTTATTTTACCTAAATCAGAAAACAAGTGCAGCTACGGATTAATCTCAACCAGGTCCGTCTGGTTGCAAACACCTGTGACTGCATATATGAAACATAATGAAATTATTCAGTCACGTCAGTTCGAAAGATGCGCAGATTCCTGTGTAAGGCAAGTTATATATTCAGAAGAATCGTTTTCTTTGTGTAATCCATTGTAGTGTGATGGTAGCTTCATAAGCCAGTTAACAGCCTCCGAGCAGGGGCGGTCACTTTTGTCTAGTGGTTATGTTATGCGGCTACGGACTCTCATGCCGCGGGTTCTGTCCTCGGGAATGCAAGCACCACAGTAGTACATTTCAACACGTAGATTGCATTTCAGTGTTTTGTAAGGGCATTTTGGCGGCCAACTATGGTTCACTGATAGGTGACATACTTAGATAAAAAGCTATGGATTTACTCCCATATTAGATGGTAATGTCATCTCTTGCATGGACTTTCTGAAAAGAGTTCGTCTGACTATTTCATTATCACGGTTTAAATCGTATTATACATTGCACAGTTTGTGTCAGATCGGAGAACATGAAATTAATGTCCAGCAAAACATAGTGGCAGCACACTTGAATAAACCTATTGATTTTTCCTGGAATGTTGTCTAAAAAAAGTACATCCGTTTAAAAATACTGTATATAAATGTGAACTAAATATTCATTTGATTAATTTCAGTTGACTAGTGTATATATATAACTGGTTGTAAAGCAGTCTTAATAATGATTTCATATTTCAATTTTTTTTTAAATAAGTACTTTCTATCTGAATCTAACCTTAACCCCTCAGGGGCTCGTCTTCTTCAGGCGAGTACGGGTTTCACGCTCCCGAGGTACCCAAGTGATCTGTTCTCTTTTCCTCTTTCTAATTGAGATACTCTATAACACACTTTTCTTTCCCTTTCTTTTCTGTGACCAAATAAAAAATTATCTGTCCCCCTCCCACCCAGTGGCATACTCAATAGTCAGTCATAAAAAAGGAATGTTTTTCGGACTTTGTTTTTGATTAAAAGGAAACTTATATTGCAATATTGTGTTCTTAATAACATCAGAATTTATATGGCTAAAATATGATCACCTATATTGCCTTTTATTATTATTTCGCAACATATTTGTTTTTCCTTTAATCTGCAAAATAAACTCTCAGGCAATCTTACTTTCCTTTTCCCTAGACAATTTTTTGAAGAACTTTTTTTCCAAGATGACACAATTTTAATAAATAATAAGTAAATTCATCCAAAGTTATATTAATTTTTAGAACATCTTAACTGAAGCAAGAAAATAATATAATTTCAAAAATTAAAATAATTTAATTTAATTTCTGAAAATAAGTATTATTTGTTTACGAAAGTAATGGCCATTTTTATTCAATATATAGTAATAAAATTTACCTGCATTTTACGGTAAAAGCAATTTGATTTTATACTTACGGTCTTCAGATATTATATATATATATACTAATGTTACTCCTTATTTTATTACTTTACGAAATTTTAAAAATTAAAGTAATTTAAGTTTAATTCGTATTCTCAAAAATGTCGCTAGTGTATTCTCAAAATTACTTGTGACGTCAGCTAAACTGACCCATACGTTTGCCGTGTATGGCGTCCCGTAAGGAGGAAAATGGAGTCCTGGGGCTCCTGCGGCGTTCCATATCGGGCTAGGATGTCAATGTCCGGGAATACTGCTGCGTGCCCTTTGGTCCAGGCTTCTCTGTAGACGGGCGGCAGGAGTGAGCCCGTTCCTGTCAATCGGCTGGTGGCGTGCCCTGTGGGGATCAGAGACTGCCGCTATAGGGCTAGTGCTGCAAACCAGGAGTGCCTCGGGTGAACCGACGGATACACACTCCGATCTTGTAGCACTATATCCTGGTGTTACCTCTGGGACAAGTGCCGAGGCTGGTAACTTCCAGAGCCGGTAACTGTCCCCCCTTGTTGGGCTCCGTGGTGGGTGGAGGCGCATCGGGACGAACAAACATTTACCCAAAATGGATTCATTTCAAACTCAGCGCCCTGGCATAGGCCTATATTTGCCAAAAAACGCGCCAAAAAGCAAAAACGAAGCATTCATTAAAGCTACTTTCGAACTTTTGGACAAAGTAGATAAGGAAGTCAAACTGAACGATAATCATAAGAATATCATATTAGTATTCAGTAATTCGGGGAAAGGAGATAGCACCATCCCGCAGTGGATGTCTGGAGAGAATACCAAATTAATATCTACTGAGACAAAAGAGACGGAGGAATATATGAGTGAAAACAGAAAAAAAATTCCGAATTCGAACAAGGAATCTTTACCCGATTTAATTGTAGATACAAGGGCAAACATCGCGTATTACGAGTTTCCCGGTGTTATGAAAGCAGAAAGAAGTATAAGTAATCGCATAGTAACAACCTATTTTACCAAAAAAGTCTTGGATCACGCAGAAAACATTAAAATTATTTTATCTTTTAGTTACTCGTCTCTTATCAAAAAGGACAGACAGAGTTTTTTGCAATTAGTAAGTTATATTATCGAACTTGTTAAAGACATCGAAAAGTTTCGAAATAGTATCGCCATGATAGTGAGCGAAGTTAACAATGAATACGAGAACAAAGGCAACGATTCTCTTTCAGTGGATTATAACAAAATTAAAGAAGGTGTTGTCGATTTTCTTCTTGAAGCAAAGAAACTTTGCGAAGAAATCTTGAAAAATCCAGATATATCTGAAAAAGACAGGAAATACTATTCCAGCACAAAAACAATTATTGATATAATTTTAGAGAAAAATAGCGAATGTTACCCAAAGATAGAATTCCTCCGAACAAAGGCTGAACCAAAACATATTGGCAAAGTTACTCTGATACAAGAAGGTGAAAGAAATTTGGAAAAATTGTTAGTCAGAAACCTTCAATATACAAGAAAAGATCAGAGAGATTTTAGTTATAATGCACCTGATAAGTCTAAGAACGAAATTACTGACTTAGTGAGAGAAATAAACAATAATGTTTGGTTTTATTTTAATGAAGTTTCGCATCATATTCTAAAACATTATAACGATTTAACGGAACGAATACGCAGAGAGATAAAATTAGTGACCGACGATGTATTTCTTGACGACCTCAGCCTATCGACTTCAAAAGAACTGTCGACTGAATTCTATAATGCGTATAATCTAATGTCAAATTTGATGGAAGAAATTAAAAATTCAACAGACACAGGGGATATAGCAATGAAAGTCAAGCATAGTGTTTCCAGTTTCAATATAAATATCTCGAACCAATCGGTAATGCAGTTAGCAAAACAAGAAAAATATTTGAAATTCTTAGTCACACTAACGGGTGCAGAATTAAACAGAAATCCACTAGAGGACGTATTCAAAAATACATTCACACATCTTGCCTATTTAAGAAATACTGTTCAAGGTGAAGTAAGAGAGGCAACTGAAAAATTAAACTTTAGAATAGTGTCGAGCCTTAATGGAATTGCGGAAGCTTTTTACAAACACTACGCCAACAAGGTGAAATTGTCAGATATCCAACAACTTCCCGATGAATTATCAAAGGAATATAACGTCATAATGAAAATGATAGGAAAAATTGGGAATGCAAGGACTACAAATGAACTAGTGAAAACAATACATGACTGCGCAAATATGCTGGATATTACTGTGCTTAAAGAAAATATGCTTAGCATTACAAATCAAGGCAGGTACCTTGAATTTTTAAAGAACGCGAGCAAAGGAGAATTGACGTCGCATGAGTCAACTGCATGGGCAAATCCTTTTGAAGCTGTTTCCAAGTATCTTCAACAAGGTCAGAAATGGTACACATTTTTAAATGCATTGTATGATAAATTTTCAGAGTACGAGATACAGAAAAACAAACAGTTGTACGATGTCGCAAATCTAGATGACTGGGGAAAGACAAACAAGCCACAAGGAATAACGATAACAGCAACATCATATCATGAGTTTTTAAACAAAATAGACAAATTTAATATAACTGAGCAAGATAGCGTCAGAAACATCACACTTACAGATACGCAGCTGGAAGAGCTCAACCATGCGTTAAATTTAACATTAAAGCACACAGTTAGCGCAAAATGTGAAGATTCTATGCTTGTATTCAGAGGAAGTTACATTGTAAGTGGAGAAAGCGCTAGCAATGGAGACATAGATGAGGACTGTTTAAAATCTTTATTTGCCAAAAATACATATCCTTGTGGTTTTGTTTTAAACGCACTCTACATTGATAGTAATGACTTTCTTGCACCATTTATAATTGCGCCGAAATGGGAAATTGCAGATCAAGTGACTATCGATTTAAGCGGACCTGAAGGAGAGTCCCGCATGACACCTTTCAGTTTCTTCGAACCAAGAACTAGGTTAAAAGCTGCAAATGGAACTCAGCCTGGAGCTAGAGGAGCTGACGGAAAACCAGGAGGGCCGGGCGGCCCTGGCATAATCTTTCTTGGCATCGCCGATAACATCGTTAACGGAAAGAACCTAACCATAAAAGCGAATGGTGGTGACGGTGGTGCAGGTGAGCATGGAGGAGACGGTTACAGTAAAAATAAAGCCTTTAGTGCCGTATCACCTTGGGACTCGGATCGTTGTCAGAAGAATTGCAAGCCAGTGTTTGGTTTCAAATGTCAAACGCTTTCGTACGAATTCAAACCAGGGCAATGTTCTGGTTCCGGGAAGCAAAAGAACTGCACATCTGATGAATATTCTTGCAAGTACAAAATTTTCGGTCGCACTGGAAGTGGAGAAAAGTGGAAAAGTGATGGTGGCAATGGAGGAAGGGGAGGCAAGGGAGGCCCTGCCGGAAAAGTAGCATTATTTGAGCTAAGTGGTGATTCGGGAGTTGTGAAGGTCGCAAACCGAGGCAAAGAAGGGGAAAATGGGCTGGGTGGTTATCCAGGATGCATTGATTGCAACGGAGACGATATAATTGTGTCTTTTGATTCGAAAGTATCTTCAAAGTGGAAACTGGAAGAAACAATCAAGCACGGAGGTAAGAAGGGTGTCGACGGTGGAAATACTGCTGGCCTGTTGGATCCTAAATCACCTTATACCATGAAAGATCCGGCAAAGGTCGTGAATAAATATAAAAGTTTTTTAAGAGAAAATATGATAGATCGTTTTACAAGAACTCGTCACTTTCAGTTTCTTGAAAAAATGAACAGTAACGATGAAATCAACAGTCTTTATGACACAACGGGATTTATAGATGAATTTGAAGAATTAGAAAAACAATTTCATGCCTTGAATAAAAAAATTAACTTCATTCCTTTCTATCAGTCACTATTATCACGGATAAGTGAATATTCCAAAAGTCCTAAGAGCGACGAAAAGTCCAATCAGCACAAAAAGGTTCTTAATTACTTGTATACCGCTATTTTAGGAAGGATGTCTGATCTGAAAGATGATTCCGAATCTAACCTAATTATAAACATCAGTAGTTATCTGGATATCGTAAAAAGAGAGGTCGAAGCTCTGAAAGATTTACAGAAATTAAATAACAAGGCCGAAATAATTAACAAATACCAAGAAAGATACAAAGATAACCTTGATAAGAAGATAGAAGAAGCTAAGAACATTATAGAGAAGATGATAACACCAGAAATGGAAACCATAAGCAAGGCCATGGACAGCAAAATAGATTTGTTGATCGACGAAACGATAGAACTGCAGAGAAAAGTAGAAAAAGATAAAGAGGCACTGATTAAGAAGAAACAAGAGCTGGAGAGAGCAATGGCCTTGAGGGGACTGTTTTCTTGCCTTAGCATATTTGGTCAAGTCCTGAGTTTCTTTGGTCCAGTAGGAGCTGTCGTAGGTACAGTGATAGGAGCAACATCTTCTGTCGCCGAATCTTTAGTTCTAGACAATCAACAGCAAGATTTGCAAATAGCCCCTGATATAGTGCCTAGCCTCAAAATATTAGGGAATCAAATCAAGAGTATCAGAGAAAAAAAAGTTAACTATCTCAGCAAATTACTTGAAGAAATAACTCAAGAAATCGGGAAGAATCCTAAGAAGTTAGGCGATATGTCAGAAAAAATAGCTGACCTAAAAATCAGATTAAACAAAGTGAAGGAAAATAAATATGACTTTAAGGAAGTCAAAACATTAGAAAGTGAGCTAAAGCAGGAAATCAAAAATAAGGAAGGGCAGTTGAAAATAGAAGGAGTCGTACCCGATGACAAGACAAAAGGTGCTTTAAAGGTTGTAGAAAGGATGACTCAAGCAGTTCAGCTCGGTTCTTTGTTGGTCGACATTTATAACAAACACAAAAACGACCAAGAGAAAGTTGACACGATCACCGATGCCATACAAAAAACAGATGAAAAAATTAAAAAGTTGAAGGAATATGAAGAACAGATTTATGAGGTAATATCACCAACCCTGCACAGTATGGAAAACAATCTTCAGGACGTAGCCAGCAAACTGGAAGCAAAGTCACAGGCATCTCTAGAAGTAACCAAGTGGAAAGTACAAAGTGCTTTGAGAGACATGAAATTACAGATGCAGCAACTGACAGAAGGTTTTCAAGTCAAGGATAGTTTGGCACGTTGCATCGAAAAGTTAGAAGAGGTTATGACCACGCTCATCAACGTGTACGACCGCATACAGAACTATCAGGACCAACAAAATCTGGCCAATTATATCGCAGATATTAGCTCTGCTTCGGCAAGTAGCATCAACATTAGCAATCCAAATCTTGTTAAAGCTGTGAATCATTTAGAAATGGTAATCAGATCGAACGTTGTTTTGACTCAGTACAGAGCAGCAGTGAATGCCTTCAAGCAGTGGGTTTTCCCCTTTGCCAGTTATTATTTAGAGCAATCCATGCTACCCTCCCAGCTCCAATTAGAGAACGATTTTGAAAATCTAGTTGACGGAGCCGTAAAACAAATAGACAGCATAAAATCGAAGCTGGATTTGTATAAAACATCTGTGAAAAAAACTGATAAGTACATAAACACAGGAGAGTTCAGTAGTCGGTATATGTCCACTGAGCCGTTTTATGTCTGGAAAAACCAGGCATACAGAGACACAATTTCAAAACTGCTATCCGGACAAGAAGTGGTGCTTAGAGCAGATGTGAAAAATTCTGCACCTGATAAAGAGGCTATTAAGTTCAGTGTGGTGGAGCTCTATTTCAAAACAAATAACGAAACCATGCAGTCTGGAATAAACAATGTAATAAAAGGCTTTGATATAATGGTCACTCATCTTGGTAATTCTTACTACAGATACGCTGACAAGATTTACGTTATAACATGTGACAGTCAAACTATCTTGTACTCTTGCGAAAAGAACACTGCTGGAGAACCCGTCAGTAAAAATATGGTATTCGACAAGATCAAAGAAGGCGATTTGATGTTGAGTCCCTACACGCTATGGGAAATAAAAATGATCAATTCTACGAGAAAAGTCACATTCCGAGATTTAGATATATACAAAGACTATGTTGATATAGAATTGTCAGGATACGGCAGTTACGTACTCAGTAATGTGAATGGATTTAAACCTGCTGATAAAGAATATAGATCTGTGGGAAAATTTGACGAAGTGGACATATGCATAGATTCTGAAGTGAGAAATTCTAGTGATTGTACCGATGTGATTGGGCGCATGATTCGGTCTGCCCATCATGTTCAAGGGTACGACGGCTACACCACAAATGGTGCTACGCCTCGCTTATGGTCTCCCATAAACTATGCTTGCAACTTCCTTAAAATGCACATCGCGGCAAATTTTGTTCAGTTTTTTATTGATGAAATGAAACATTTAAACATTAATATCAATGGGGACTTAGCCGTAAAACCATCTACTAATTTGAAAGGCATCGAAAAAATATCAGAAAGCAGCAATGCAGGTGGTTCTAAGTTTGTTGGAAATACATTAATCAAAGAGAATGAAATCAGTAAACATAACTGCATTGTTCGCGGCGTGAGTTTCAACGATTGCAGTCGTTGTTTTAAAAAGTCATTTTTATTGAATGCAACGAAAGAGAGAAATAGCTGTTTTAGTTTAAGTGATTGCCTCGAGGTAAACAGCACGCTTTTACTTGCTGATGTAGTAACCAGAAAAATTACGGAAAATAAATACAAACGGGCCACTGAAGAATGCTTGCTGTCCCCCAAAGAAAAATTACAAATAAGACTTGAGAATTGCGCCATACGAAACGACGAGGATGCCAAACGTCATCTGCATATCTTATCCCGAATGACAGACGACAGTGAAAATTCATGGTTAAGTGGAGCGAAAAGATACGCCAAATCCATTTTTCAGTATTTTGGACTAGATAAGAATTCAGGGCCAGATGAATTTGTCAAAGATATCAGAACTTTATTCGCCTAAATGTTAATTGAGATTTTAAAGAAGAATACATTTAATCGTTATTATTGACTTTAAATTCGATAAATATTTATATCAGATGATTTCATTGGTGATGTTGAAATTATATACGGCATTAAGAAATTTTACCTTATTCGCAATAATATATTTAGAGTAAATAGTTTGAACTTGAGGCACATAAATATTAATTTCAATTTCTTTTATTTGTTAATTTTTGAAAAATTTAATAGAAATAAATTTAGACATTCTGACGTCTTTTAACAATACGACTGAGAACTGGTGTACAAGAAGATATTTTTATTTCAGACATAAGTAGCTATTAATAAAAAATTCTTTGATCCAAAATCTATTCTGTGATTATCTTAAACAGTAAAATGATCATTCTGCTTTTAAACCCATTGACTATTTCTTTAACAACTTTTTCTTCCATATTCCTTACCATTATCTTTTTTCCAACTCTCTTTAGAAAGGTGTTTTCAATTTATGTGCGACACTCCTTTCACAGATTGTCCATAAAATAATCCCTTAATTGCTTCTGATAAATTTCAAATTTTTTTCCCAGGATAAGAATTAATGTGAACTGTCTAGTTTAAACATTTTTTTTAAAGAATTGTTTGCGGGTTTCCTAAAAAAATATTTATGACATTCCTGAAATGGCTCATGAAAAACATGCAGTATTGACACAAATTCAATATTTCATTTCAGTTTAGTCTTAATTATATGAATATTTATTTTATAATTGATTGAATGATATAATAGATTGTTTTGTCTGGCTAATGTGTTGGCTTTTCGAAATTAGTATTATGAAATTTTGTTATTTGTAATGATGATGGTGATTTGTTCAAATAAAATAATTTTTTTGCAAATTATGAAGTTTGAATCATTTTACAGAGTATGAAATATTTCCCCACCTTTTGCCAATGATGTTTATTTATTTTGCGTCTCACAATTTTGCTAAACATTCGCAATACCTACTTATACCATGATATAAAATAAAACTTAAATTGTGAGTGCATATTTATTATATTAATTTTCATTGAAACAAGAGTATGTATTCCGAATGTAAACCCACAGAGTGTAAACAGTTGGGTGTACACTCGGCCCGTTGTAAGACGGCCATTAAGTAGGCAGCGCATGCGTAGAAAGATGAAAAATGCTGTTGTTTGTAGGATTTGCCGAGTTTTTTTTTTGGGGGGGGGAGGGGAGGGAATCATGAAAAAATTGATTACTTGTCATAGATTAATTCGGCATTTTTTGCTCTTTGTTCTTTCTTTCTATCTCTCTCTCTCTGTGATTTTATTTACCATCTTTTTTCTATTATTTTCCAAATTTAAGTATATTGACCTTTTTTTTTTATTTCGTCATGTATCTTTGTGTAAATATCCATCGTTTTAAGAAACTTATATAGATCATTTCTGTGAAAAGAAAAGTTCAGGGACGCCAAAACGGCAATTTATAGAGAAGCGCGGAATGCCTGAATTTATCTTAAGAAATTGTGGCAAACATAAATCAGTCCCTTTCTGCTCATGCGTTGTCTTGCTAGCCGTCTTATAACTAACTGGCTGAGTGTAAACACACCTTATCTGATTGAGTTAGCTTTCTATAAATGGTATTATGAGAAGATTTAAATGATAATTCTAGTTTAAACATTGAAAATTTTCACTTATTTGAAAGCTTGTTACCAGATATTTTTTCGTATCAAATCAAAACTTAAACAAAATGAACCAATTCATTGCTAATACATTTCTTTTAAAATCAAATTCTATATTATCTTTGAAAAATCATTAGGAAAAGCTTATTGCAAATATTCATTTTCAAAAAGAATGAAATTATTTATTTAGTCAGTTAATTTCAGATCATATAGTTTTAAATAAAATTAAAGAGGTGCTATCACTTGTGATAATTTAATAAATTTCGTTTCTTCACTTTCATAATTTGAATTGTTCCTTTCGAAAAATAGCTGCATCTCGACAGTGCTTTTTTATTTTAGCTATATTATGAATAGAGATGCACAATCCACGATTTTTTGAATAACAAATAATATTGCTATTGTTATTTTTAAATATTTGTTCCAAATATCTGTTATTTCAATCATATTATTAATTAAAAATTATTAATCAGTATTAAATATAAAATTTATTAATTGTAATTAATACTTAATTTATTTTAAGTAGCGTGTGATTGAATTAATTTATCTGTTCCAGCTAACTTCTTAAATTTGATTTTTTTTCAAAACTATTTATTTAATTTCTTTATTGGAGTAAACCATTTTCTGAAAAATTTGAATTAAATATATATGTCATTTCTTTAAAATGTTTACTTTAGTTCTATATTCAACCAATAGATCCCGCCAGCAGTAAACAGAATATATGAAATCAAGGTCATGTCACAAGCAATTAAAAATTATCTTTATGGAATAATGCATCTTCAAAGGCGAATAGCGGAAAGTCAAGGTCACTCCTATGAAGTGGAGCGGTGACTTTACACTTTCCAGTGAAATCACCACTTCGATAAATTTCAGTGATATGCAATTCAATGATACGATAACTCCAAGAATAACCGGTCCGTTCACTTTTTCCGTTCAAGGGACTTGCCCTATGAATGATCGAACTCTTGTTCAAGAGCTTCCATTGGAGAGATCATATCGATTGTTACTTTCTATCGTGATCCAAGACCTGTAATCGAAATATCACCAGTAAGATCGTATCAAGGATTTGAATCACACCCCTCTTTGAAAAGTATTGATCACTGGTATTTATGACTTTTTGATATTGGTTACGTAATAACCGCTCGTAAAATATTCGTCATCCCTAATCACACCCCTCTTTGAAAAGTATTGATCACTTGTATTTGTGACTTTTTGATATTGGTTACGTAATAACCGCTCTTAAAATATTCGTCTTTCCTAATTAGGAAATAAACTGCTTCTGAATTCATCAAATGAAATTGAATTTCGACTAAATAGATATTGCCACTTCATCTGTTTCTCTGCTTTTCATCAGAAATGCTTCGTGGAATGCAATTTACCTTGAGAATCTTATAGCAAAATCCGTCGCATTCATTTCAAATCATTGGGAATAGTTTCATAACACTTTCTCTCATATTTTCTAATAAAGGTATTGTCCCCTGCTAAAAAAGACGGACCTTGAGTAAGGCAGAGAACGACGTGCATAACATTGTTACACAATAGTTACGAAATATTAACGTTTGAAGTCATTTTAGCATTTTTACTGAATCCATCCTGCCGTCCTTGACGATTTTTTTGGCAATTATTCTTTGGCATGCGGTTAATAGTATACGAGAATCCAATTCGTGCTTTTGTAGGACTTTTTCCCAACCTATTCAAAAATGGGACACGGAATTACAATATAATCACAAAATCTCATTCGAAATTCGATGTATTTAAATCATTGCGTCTTTGATTTATCGCGTTTACATTCTTCTGAAATGACAGACCGACAGATGGTTAACCTTTTGCTAGATTCGGCTCAAAATTTAACAGGTCTTTACACTATAGATCAAATTTTTCCTATCTTGCTCTATTCGTTTTATGGTTATCACATTAACTTATATTCAAACAGCGAGATAGACAGTGAATTTAGTATTTTTACAGAATTCATCGTGTCATATTTGGCGATAAATTCCTAGCATGCGATTAACAGTGTTCGAAAATTGACTCTGGGCTTAAGACACGTTTTTCTCAACCAATTGAGACAAAAAATTTACACAAAAATGCACTTGTAGTCACAAAATTACATTTCAAACTTATTTTATTCATTTATTTGAATCCTTCGGTTTTTGAATTATCACTCTTACGCGCGTTTGAAAGTACAGGACGATAACGCCGAAATTGGATTTGGCTGAAATTGTGACAGGTGTCTACACTAAGAATGTTAAATTTGTGTTCCGAGTTTTTTCCATTTTACTTTCTTCGCTTTGTAATTATCGTGTTAACTTATATTCGAATAGTCGGACAGACAGAATTCCTCAGACGAATTTTGCTCAACATTTTATAGAAACATAGAAAGGTGTGAAGACCATATATGGTCTTCATATGGTCATGGTGTTTCATATATGGTGTGAAGACCGTATATGAAATTTCACCCGTCTAGCTCAAGGTTTGTTTGAGTTTGTTGAGTTGAATTGTCATAGACAGACAGACATGTTCCAAAAATATATTTTTCGAAACTGAGGAAGGTCTAAAACATGAAGATTCGCCAAAATATGTAGTTCGAATTTCTTTTATATGAGTATAATATATACTTCGTACACATATATATGAATATATACTTCGTACACATATATATGACGAGTGTAATATATACTCTATACTTTGTACACGAAAAAGTAAAAATTCGAATTCGAAATTTTGCCGAATCTCCACATTTGGAATCTCCTAAATCCGAAAAAAAAAAAAAAAAAATGAAATCATGTTTTTTTAACACAATGAATTGAAAATGAGTTGATCTAGAACTATATGATCTTTATATCAAATTTGTAGATTTATATAAAATTTTAACGTAAAGCATTCGCAAGAAGTCTGGCTGTCCGAGTATCAGTGAACGGAATATGTGAAACTTCTAGATATGCATCTAGAAAGTAGATCTGTCAAATTCCATAAAATCTATTCTGTCTATCTGCCTTATTAATTTAAAAAACTCATCCACTTATATAAATGAAATCTAGTAAACAGTATTAGAAACTAAATGGCAATTTTTTAAAATCAAACTGAATCAAATACAGCAAAGTAATGGCCATGTGTTTAACAACCCGTATAATGAAATTAGTGTATTGACTCGTCATGGAAATTGTAGTTTTGTGTCAAATTGTGATTCCATTCAGTCGTGAAACCAGGCATATTGGTCTGTCCAAAATTTTCTCGTGTTCTCTATAATAAAGATTTGTGGTGAATAGCTTATAAGCTAGTTAACAACTACGCTGCACGAGCAATTGCTTTTGTATCATGGGCATGTTACTGGACTGCGAACCACAAGGTCCTAGGTTCTATCCTCGCTCATCACAATCCGCCACATTGGTGACATTGGACGGTGAACCTTCAACTTTCGTACAGCTGTTGTGGCGCCATCTACCCACAGCAAACCGAAGTCGTCAGACTCACTTGACGCAGCAACAGCAACCACTCACACACACGCGCTCGCTCGCCATAACGCTTGGCGCTATTCAAATGGGTACAGGCGCATTATACTCAACAGCCAATAAATACATCACCATTCAACAGCCATATCGTTCGTCTCACCTCCGACTCACTGGAGGGAGAGTCTGTGGTGAATAGCTTATAAGCCAGTTAACAACTACGCT
Source organism: Argiope bruennichi (assembly GCF_947563725.1). Classification (NCBI taxonomy): domain Eukaryota; kingdom Metazoa; phylum Arthropoda; class Arachnida; order Araneae; family Araneidae; genus Argiope; species Argiope bruennichi. Next base: position 91,367,490 of record NC_079161.1, read on the forward strand.
GCACGAGCAATTGCTTTTGTATCATGGGCATGTTACTGGACTGCGAACCACAAGGTCCTAGGTTCTATCCTCGCTCATCACAATCCGCCACATTGGTGACATTGGACGGTGAACCTTCAACTTTCGTACAGCTGTTGTGGCGCCATCTACCCACAGCAAACCGAAGTCGTCAGACTCACTTGACGCAGCAACAGCAACCACTCACACACACGCGCTCGCTCGCCATAACGCTTGGCGCTATTCAAATGGGTACAGGCGCATTATACTCAACAGCCAATAAATACATCACCATTCAACAGCCATATCGTTCGTCTCACCTCCGACTCACTGGAGGGAGAGTCTGTGGTGAATAGCTTATAAGCCAGTTAACAACTACGCTGCACGAGCAATTGCTTTTGTATCATGGGCATGTTACTGGACTGCAAACTACAAGGTCCCAAGTTTTATTCTCGCTTATAACAATCCGCAACAGATTCTATTTCCCTCTTCATCCGCTCATAAAATCCTACGCAATGCTGATATTTCAGTGTCTGGAACATGGGGGGTTTTTTCTTCGCGGTATGATAAAGAAAACCAATACTTGTATATTATTTGTATACCATTCTTGCAATCTTGAACAATTATTACGAAGCGTCTATTAGCGTGTGATCTTTGTTGATTTCTGTTTTGTGTGTGTTCTTTTGTACTTTTGTGCACTGTGTTTTTTTTGTTTTGTTTGTTTGTTTGTTTGTTTACTTGTGTATTAATCTCTGTCTTAAGGTTAATATACATATACGAGAAAATCGAATATGTATTTCTCCAACCGACTGAAATAGAAATCTGACTCACAACTACAAGTAATAAATTTGCATACCACATTTTACTTATCTAAGTCATTGCGTTTCTAAACCATCATGTTTACATGCATACGATAGGCGAACAGTTAAATAAAGTATCCAGCAAATTCTCTTTGAGCGCTTTATGGTGTTGCAATTGTTTAAAAGTGCTTTTCTGCTTCTGTTCTGCTGTTTATTACCAAGTGCTGCTTTTGTGTATGCTTCTGCTATATTTTACTACTGTGTGTCCGTGTTTTCGTGTCGAATAAAGCGTCCTTATTTGTTACAGTGCCTTTTAAAGTTTTCATCAATCCACCACTGGACGGATTTCTGATTTTATTTTCCGTAACAAAATAAATAAAAAAAATATTTTTTTTAAATAAATTGGTTGAATTTATAAAAGAAAACTTCACATTTAAAATTAGTTCATTTTTTTTTCTTTTAAGGTGTGTCAAAATTGTTTTCGTAAGATAACATTTTTAGTACTTATCGGAGAAAAACCTCACCACTTCGCTTAATTTTTAATTATTTAAAATTTCTAAAAATCACTCTGTTATGCACATTGCTACAAAATATTTATTTATGCTACTCTATAGAAAGCAATAAAAAAAATAAAAGCAGCATTTTCTTTTATTTTGATGGATTTATATACAGTAGAAATTACAAGACAAATAGAAGAAATCATTAAAAAAGTTGACCAGTTATATATTTTTCTCTCTATGTTATAACGTAGAGAGAAAGGATTTTTTAATTTGTCATCAGATTGTTTTAACTTGTTAAACCATCTGATAACTTGTTAAAAATATCAGAAACATCCAATAGTTTTTGTGATATAATGCATCATAAACTAGAAAAAAAGCATATATATTTATTTAATCGTGCCTTGTATCAAAAACATATTTATTGCTTTCAAAATTGAAAAAAAATTATCAGTGAGATATATCAAATTAATTTCTGAAAAAAAATAAAATTCTTCTTCCTTCCTTTTTTTTTTTTTTTTTTTTTTTTTAAGTGGAAGAAAACATATTTGATTGAAATTCTAAGATGGGGGAACACTGTTGGTACTATATCAGTTTATTTCAGTTCCTAGTCTTTCTTTAAATCTTTTCACATCTAGCAGAGTTTTTTACCCAAAAGCTAAAACCCCATGAAATAAAAACAAATATTTTCAAAAGAAAAAGAGGTCGAAAATCAAATTTGTCAGCATTTTTGTTGAATAATAAACGATTGAAGACGTCATAGTAAAGCCATCTATAATCGGTAGACTCCTATTCCGCAATGGGGTCAATTCATGTGACGTAAAAGTCACATATCATGTACTTGCACATGGCATTTAAGTTTCATCCGCACAGCTTTCATCGATAAGTCTGCCATTAACGGTCTCCGCCAAGTATGAAGCGGATTTTTTGTTTACATTTGAAGTTATAATTTTTGAGTCATTTTCTTTCCTCTTATTATGTGTTAACAGAGGAAATACTGGTGTGCTGATGGATGCATGCTTTAATGCGAAACACAAGAGTGATGATAAAATGTTTTCTTATTTTCCTTTCAACAATCCTGACTTGGGTTGATAGCTTTGGTATAGATTTTTTCAAGCTTTCGAAGGCGGTGATATGTTCCGATCATTTTGAAGAATTCATTCAGTGTGTGTCCATTTATTAAATATAACTGCTCCAGTAATTTGTTAGAAAAACTCTTCGAAGAAAAAGAAATCGGTAAGCGATTTGCCGTCAAAAACAATCAAACAAAATCGTGAGTGCATTTCTAATTTACATTATTTACATTTGATGAAATTTATGATAATTTTGAATATGCTTAGAAGGTTTTAAAATGTTTACATGAATATTACATTGCATTGTTTTACGAAATTTTATCTAAATTTTTATTAATGTAAGTAAACAAACTCCTGTTGCAAAAATAACAACTGCTATAATGCTAAACTTAGATGGAAGTGAATATTACTAGTTTTCTAATTACATTTGCAGATTTGTGATGGATTCAAAGTGAATTTATATCAAACAACTTTTCTATTGTTAAAAATGAAATGTCAATAGTTTATTGTATTTAAACTGAAATTGACTGTTATCATAATATCCTGTTATAACACTGTGCACTTCAGTGATTTCTATTTTAATAAATAAAGGTCTTTTTCATTGAAAATCAATTTCCATATCAGCATTTATTATGTAATTTTTATTCCCAACTTCATTGCTACATGCATGTTTCACTTTTTTTTTTCTTCTATTTCTTTAACATATCAATTTTGAATTATAAAATTCTGTGAAAGCATAAAATTGTTTCTTTCAACTTCTCTTTATATCCTATTTAATTTCTCTCTCTGTATATATATATATATATCATGACCTTATTCTTGTTTATTAAATTTACTGTATTGTATGTTTTTGTTTTATTTTATGATATTCATTCAATGTAATTTTTATCAATGTAACTTTAATATTTAAAAGATTTCATAAATGTTCTGCTTTAAAAGTATATTGTTCAACATTATGTTTTTATTAGTGATAAAAAAACTGTTCCTTAGTATCTAGGATGTTTCTATTGGGTAAAATTGATTTCATCATTTACATTCACATTCTTGCCATACTGTGTTTATATTATTTCTAAGTGTCTAGAAAAATAAATGTTGATAAATAGTAAATAGTTTTTTAAATTAGTGAGTATATTGAAACATACATTTGATCATATTTTTTCAAATAATTATCACATATATTTTATCTCTCTCTCTCTCTCTATATATATATATATAATATGGGTACAGTTCTAGAGACGGGTACCATTTGGCGATTTCCCGCCAAATTTTTCTCGCCAAGCCCCGCGGACGCTGTAATCTTCAGAATTGTATTTCTCAATATTATGACTATTTTCAAGAGATTTTTTTTCTGAAGATTACAGCGTCCTTGGGGCGATGGCAGGAGAAAAATTTGGCATGAAGTATACAAAAAGAACAAAAATAAGAATAATTATATTTAATAGAATATTATAATATTATATTTATATTTAGAATATTATAGAATATTATAATTATAAAATAAGAATAATTATATAAGAAATAATTAAAAATAGCACAATTTGAACAATGTTAAATTTAAAAAAATGCACAAAAATAACAATACAAATTTTTTTTTAACTCACCCGATGTAACGATGTGAATTTCGTTAATTTACAATAATGCCCTTCTCTTCTACAAACCTTTCCTTTCTGTTAATACCATATCCTGCCTGCATTCACCACACTTCCATCAGCAATTAAATCCATTTTCATGCACCATTCAACACACGCTTTCGCTACCAAACGTTCTAAATCGAAAAAAACCCTCAATTTAAGGGATTCCTCATTTGTTACATTCATACCAGCCATTTTACACCACAAGAAAAATCGACGAAAGTAAGAAAAAAAATACTTAACAAGCAGAAGAAATCAGAATAAATCCAATCGTCAATAAATTGAATAGAAAATCTTGAAATTCCCCACGAAAAGCTACCAGCACAAGAGAAATCAAAGAGAGTAAGAAAAAATACGTTACAAGACTTGGGGAGCAGTAGAAATTAGAAATTCCCCGCGAAAAGCTGCACTTATACCTAATTGGTTGATATTCAAGGTCAATTCATACCTGATTAGTTAATAATTACATCACCCCATTCTCTTCACAGGGTTGCCATACATTGCATGCGTAGAGGGGTTGCCATATTGGCAACTTTAGCTTTAAAATTTGGCGCCAAACTTGGCGGTACCCGTCTCTAGAATTTAGCCATAATATGTAATGTGTAAATAAAAATTATTAAAACGTGATTTTGTTTGTTTTCCTTTAATGATTTCTACAAATTAAAATGAAATTATTTATTCATAAGTTGCATAGATTTAAAAAAAAGGTATCCATACCTTTTATATTTCATAATTTGAAATTGTAAACATAATTTATTCAATATATACTAATTTGAGTTTCATGTTCTTTCCTCTGAGCAAACTGAAAACATCAAAGTCTCAATGTTTATAAAAGTAATTACATAAGAAAAAAAAAATATAATAATTTTATTAGTAAGCTTTAAAATAATAACTTATCTAAGAATAATAATTATTTTTAAAAAGAACTAACTGGGGAACATTCATAAGATTCAAGATTCAATAATATTTAAATAATATGTAAAAAAGTACATATCTAATTTTTAAAAAACACTGCCATAGTCATTTGTCAAAATGTATCCTTCGGATAAAAAGGTGGGGGGGGGGGAAAGATTATAGGAAAGGAAAGAATAAAGCGGCACCAAACGAATTAAAAAGCGATGTTAATTAATTATGCAAAAACAATAATTCCATTGAAAATACTAATTATAATTTTAATATAAGAAATAAAATTATATAACTACGAAAATTTGGAGAAAATAATTCAAAATAATATCTTTAAAAAAAATCAGAAGTTTTTAATAATTGATCGACTAGCGTAATATTTACTAAACAATGGTTTCGTCAACGTTATCGGCAGACGTCACGACATGCGCAGAACAGATGAAAATTGAACAGAAGCAGTTAGTTTGGTATCTGACACATGACCGTGAATTGATCAAGAAGCGGATAGCGAGAGAACAATCATGTAATGTTAACGGACTTAGAAAATTTTTTCGGGAGAAATATCCACCAGGCAACTTTAATCGATAATATTTCCCTAAGGTGCTTAAAACTGCTTAATTTTTGCATCCATTTCACACTACGCACCCTGGATCAGATACAATATTATTTAAAGTTTATTATTGTATGCAAATACTTTTAGACTATTTCTTTTATTAATTCTGTAATTTTTTTTTCCTTTGATTTAGATTTTTGTTTAACACTTTAAATGTGTCATTATCTAGAATTATGCATATATATGTATAGATAGGCATATAAATAATTTTAATTGAATTATTCTATGCAATGATTTAAATTAAAATTTTAATTATTTGAGTGATTAATTTTATCAAATTTTTGAAACTGCAATTATTAAAAATAAAAATTTACACTATTATCAATATCAGCTTTGTAAAAAAATGTCTTGTTTTATTATCATTTTCTCCTATTTAATCATATATATTATCTTACTATACATTTATATGTGTGTGTGTGTGTGTGTGTGTGTGTGTGTGTGTGTGTGTGTGTGTGTGTGTGTGTGTGTGTGTGTGTGTGTGTGTGTGTGTGTGTGTGTGTATAGAGAGAGAGATAATATAAAATTCTTGATGATTCTGTACTATTTTTCAATATATGCTTTATTAATCACATACTTTCACAATTACATATATCACTTTCATTGTTATTTAATTTTTGTATATTTCTGATTAGTGCATATCCAAAAGCAATATTTTTTTTTCTATTATAACACAAGGAATATGATGATAAGGTTTCATAAGGAATATAATAATCTTACATATCTGATTTTAAATTCATTTATAAATTTTACATTATTTTAGATTCTCTATCAAGTCACTCATGTATTGCTTTAATCCTCTATATTTTGCAATTTTTTTAAACGTATATAATTTTAAATTTTCATTATATTGTAGTTTGAATTTTTGTATTACTAATTACTTCATGAAAAATAGCATTGATTTTCAATAATGGCACAATGTATGTTATATTTTATGTATATTTGGTTCTAAACTTTATTTTGAACTTTCTATCTTGTCAATCTAGATTTCTATTACTATTCTGCAATTTTTTTCCTCAAAATCTCTTCAATTATATTGTTTGAGTTTTTGTATTATTAATTAGTCCAGAAGATTCAGAATTTGTTATGCTTTTTAATTTTTATAATTTGTATACAATGGCAATTATATTTATGTTATGTGATTTTCAGATATTTTAGAGAATTAATCTTTTTATTTTCCTTACCTAGATTTTTATCTTTTCTACCTATACATTGTAAAACTTTTGTAAATTCTACATTAAATTATACTCATAATAATTTACTTTATAATTTCAAAATTTGTTTCGTGATTTTGATATTTGAAAAATGTTTATATTTATAACTTAGTGCAGTATTCATCTTATATTTTGTAAAGAGTAATCAGATGCATTTTGTAGTTCTGATATCTGTAATAAAAATTTCAAAATTGTTATAATTCTTCTAATTTATTATTCTCATTCAGTTTTACCTTTCAGTACACTTTTTCTTTCATTTAGCTTAGAAGAATGTCAAGTAAAAATATCAAAATATTTATTGCTTAAAATAAATAAAATGAATATGATAATATAAGAAATCTCTTATAATTTTTCTATAAAAACACTAACATTTTGCTGTGGCAACATAATATATCTTATCAGATTTTTATAAAAATATAAAACTATTAATATTTATAATTTCAAACAAAAAAATGAAACTTTTATTTAAATTAAAATGTTCGGAAATAAGTTTTTTAAAACATATTTGTATTATTTAAATATATCTGAAAGAATGAGATAGTAAATTAAATTCTCTGAATTAAAAAAAAATGCTGAAAAATCTTGGCAGCTACACCATTAGTCCTGGATGGACAAAAGTTTAAATCATATGAGTTATTAAGATTTTTTTTTAAAGAAGAAATGGTTAATAGTTATTCTTGGATTATTGATTAATTTTATTTTTGATAAATGCATATCAATCATGGTGGTGAAAACATGTAGATTTTCTATTTTATCTTACTTGCCTAACTACAGAAAACTATTTCAGCAAAACACGACCAAGATAGTTATTCCATGATTGACTCCCTTTTGAGTATATAGTCATGTTAAATTTTATCTAAATATTGTTTTTTTTTTTAAGAATCCAAAGAATTTGGGGAGGGGATCTTATTAAATTTTATTTTTGTCTCTTTTGATAAACATTTTATTATTAATTTAAACTGATGATTTTTTTCCAGTTATCTTTCTCTGATGCTACCATAATAAAAACTTAAGTATTCATCAAACTTAAAGTATAAAAAGTAAATGCAGTAACAAAAAGTGTATATGTTTTAAAAGAAAGTCCTTGCCACTGAAGAAAAAAAAAATGCAGATGCAAAATAGTTCTTGTTTATCGCAGTTAATTTGACAAATGGCTTTTTTTTTTCTTTGCCAGAACTGAATTTCAAAACTATAATTCATTATTATTATTTTTTCAATTATTTATTAGACTGAAATAAAATTTAAGGAATGATTGAAATCAGTAGAAGTATATCCCCTTAAATTCCTAGCTCGAAAAAAGGTTTTAGATCAAATTTTTGTTCCATTAATAAGATGTAGATGCTTATTATATTTAAAATTATTATGTACACAAAGCACTTTTATTGCAAAAATAGTTAAAGTTATTATTTCCTTAAAAAATTCATTGATTAAATGGAATTTGGATTGATTACATGGAATCTTTAAGTGGAAGATTTATTAAATTCTTAGAAAAATTAGGAAACATGATGTAAATAATCCTGTTTTTTATTAACTAGGATTACGATAATAGTTGGAATATATAATTATTGTATTTTTTATTCTCACTTCAAATTACTACAAAAATAAGATCTAGAATTTCTAATTTTTTATCAGCTCATCTTTCAATTTAAAAAAAAGATAAAATTTTTTTAGCTAAAATACTCAACAAAAGAATATAAGAAGAAAAACAGCAGCTTTAATTAATATGCTGGTTGATACTTCCTTGTTGCTCAAAAGCCCTTATTAAAAGGATTTCAAATATTATTAGAAATTCCTCAAATGAAGATACATTTCTTTAAGTTTTCTAAATTATTATATCAAATTCATATATATGGGTATTTGATTACTAACATTTTTAAATAAAGCATTTAAAACTTCAAAAAAATAAGGTTAGCCTTTATTTCACTTTAAATATAAGAAGAAAAAATATAACCATACTTTCCTAACTTACATCATCAATATAGTACTGAAGACACATTAATTTTACTGTAATTTTTCAGGAAGTCTCATTAAATATTTAAGAAACCAAAAATCAGCCCTATTTTTAAAGTTTGAATTATAAAACATTTTATTTATAATATACTTTTTTAATTAACTTTCAAAATACGTTGAAAAAAAACGTTCCTACTTTTTTTAATAGTTGTAAATGATAAAATATTTTTAACATGTTTGATTTTCTAAACACGAAAAAATTCTTCATCCCGATGATGCTCCTGATGTAAGCGGATAGCGAGAGAACGATCATGAATCATAGTGAATATCACTTTTTTTTCTCCTGTAAAATCGGAGCATGCGCAGAAACATTCATTCCTGTTCAGAAAATTTCTAAGTCCGTTACTATTGTGTTATCATTCTTTCGCTATCCGCTTCTGAATTGATCCCATTGAATAGACGGATATATTAACTAGCAGCTAAATCACAACAAGCTGTGTATGAGACGGACGATTCCATTGAAAGACGAATTTTTTTCGTAGGGACTAGATTTAAGAAGAGACTAGTTTATGTTTACAAAACTACAGGAGTTTGCAAATTGTACAGGCAAAGAATACCGACGTGCTCTAATTGGTAGATTTCTTTCTCACAGAATTTTCTGTGCTGTATTTGCTGCAACCCTATTAGTTTGGTTTATGCGTACTTTTTCGTCTGCTCTTTTTCAAAATGGAGAAATTAAATCTTCCAGAGAAATGTAAATATAAAGTAATTGAGAGTGATGAGAATTTAGCTGTTTTCTGTATTTCTGATATTATAAATAAAGAATTAGCACAGGTAGCAGTTTTTCAGTGAAGAATTATTAAAACAAGACTTGAAAACCAAGCTTTTATTTTAAGAAAAATGTGCAGCTAATTTATTATTCAATTTTCAAGTTAAAATTATTACCATAAAATATCTATATGCAAATATACTATATTTATTAAGATAATTCGATGACCTTAAAAGGAAAAGAAATCCTTATAATTCTTATTGAATATGCATGTAATATAAAATAGCACAAGGGGAGATTTATTTTTTAATTTTATATTAAAATTATTACCGTTAGATATCTATCTGCAAGTGTATTATATTTATTAAGACATTTTGATGAAATTAAATGGTATAGAAATCATTTCAATTCATACACTGAATATGCATGTAAAATATCACAAGAAGAGACATATTGAATCAAGAGAGATTCAAAATAAATAAATTAAAAATCAAACTATTTCTTTTGCTGATTTTCTGATATATTAAAATTTATCTATATTTATCTGAAAACAAAATATATCATTTTATGAATAAAAAAGAGCTTAAATTTTGATAAAATTCTTACTTTTGGCAATAAAAAAATTGCTTCACTTATAAATTGAATTCTAAAATATGAATCGTTGATGGTGTGTATCAAGAAACAGATAGCAGATAAATGTTGTAAAGTGGTGAGAACTAGCTGCTCCTTGAATATTTCAACTCTGTTATGGATAAAAATTATAATATTTCTGACTTATCTTGCAATGAAGAAACAACATTCCCGATGGCTTCATTTTTTAAGGATTGCCCAGAGATTTCTGGCTTTTCTATGAGCTCTAAACTTTTAGGAAGTTCTTTTTCGGTAAACTGGAATTTTCAGAAAACAGAGAATTGAACTCTGTTTACTTATTAACTTAATATCAAGATTCACAAATATATAAATAGTTTATACATCTCTTTTGAATACTTATTTCTTGCATTTTTGTAACACATATTTTAGGAATGGATTAAAGAATATGAATAAAAATCAGAAACAGTTAAGAGTGTTCAGAGAACACACAAATCAACTGGGTGATTTAATGTTTATAAATGTAACTTAATATGCCAGCAGAATGTGCAACAAGTAATAATTAATATTTTATTGCTTCAAATGCATTACATGTGTGATTTTAGACACTTTTTATTTTATTATTTAGATAATAACAAGGTTAGATTTAAAGTTTATTTGCATGTGGCAAGAGACATATTTGTATCTGTCTAGCTACAGATACATTTAATTGCAGTGAATTTCATTATTATAAGCATTTGTATTATTCATGCTTTTTTAATTGTCTAGTTTTAATAATATAAAATTTAAATCACTAATTAAAAATTAATTCATTTTTTAATTTTAAAATTGTGTTGGAAACATTCACTAAAGTTTTCTGATTCAGATAAAAATGAACTGGTAGAGCAAATTGTGAATTAATTTATAATTTTGAGTAGCGTTTATTTGATAAAGTAATGGAAAATATCCGGTTTCGTTTTCGGATGCAGTATTTCTATACAAAAAATTACGTAACTTGAATTCTATTATTCGTAAAAAAATGAAGCAAACACAGATGTGGAGATCCAAATAAATAGGCTTGATAAAGTATTGGAAAATATCCGGTTTCGTTTTCGGATGCAGTATTTCTATAAAAAAAATTACATAACTTGAATTCTATTATTCGATAAAAATAAAGCAAACACAGATGTGGAGATCCAAATAAATAGACTTTAAAACAAAACAATAAAAAACCCAATCTGCGGGAAAAATCAGCAGCATGGTTGCGTATGATAACCGGCCTTACCCACGAATAAAATACAATGAGCCACAAAATTGAGTATACACCTCTAAAACTTTTAGACTTCTTCCAATTACAAATTAAACATTGATTTAAAATGGATAAAAAAATTTATCCTAGATACTTTAACCTCTGCTTTACCATCCTATAATAACACAATTCTATAGTTAATTTATTTATTACGAAAAAAGTTAAGCGATTCGAAGAAAAGATAGAAAACCATGCCACAAAATTGAGTATACACTTCTTATATTTGTAAATTTTGCCACCACTTTTTTTAGTTTCACATTTTTTTTAAAGAGTTTCAGTAGTAGCTGCTGCTTACAACACGTGCTATTGCACTCCAACGCTTTTAAATAGTATTTTTTCTCATTAAAAATCGCAAAATGAGCTATCGTAGAGAAACTACTGAATCTGAACGTTTATTGGTTGTAAACTGGTCGAAAGAGGGCAAATCTCTTCGAGAAATCGCTTCGTTGATTGGTTAACTCATGGTTGTGTCCAAAAAATACTACAGAAGTATAAAAAAACTGAATCTGTGGCCAATATTCCTGAAAGAGGACGTAAAGAAATACTGAGTACTACAGAGAAGAGGAAGATCATTCACTCAGTAAAGAAAGATCCGAGGGTGAGTGCCTCTAAACTAGCTTTATCGATGTCCTCTACAATCGGGAAAAAGATCTCAGTTGAAACAATTCGACGTACCCTGCACCAATATGGGTTTCATGGCCGTACACCAATACGAAAGCCACTCATCAAGTATGTGAATAGCCAAAAGAGAGTGATTTTCGCCAAAGTATGGTATAGTTAAGGTTTTCTGGCACAAGGTCCAATTTAGGAAAAGCTTTCGCCAAAGAACATCGTTTAAAGCCTATTTCTTTCTGGAACACTATAATATTTTCCGATGAAAGTAAGTTTAATCTTTACGGAAGCGATGGACGATTTAAAATATCGAGAGAAGCTGGGAAAGCACTGACACCTTAAATAAGACAGTCAAGTTCGGAGGTGGATCTGTCCTCGTTTGGGGTTGTATGTCGGCTGGAGGAGTTGGAGAGCTTGCTTTTATTGATGGTATTTTGGACAAACATGTGTATTTGGGGATTTTATATGATAACTTGAAAAAAAGTGCCAGTAAGTTGGGGCTTGGGTCAAGCTTCATATTCCAGCAGGACAATGACCCCAAGAATACAGCGAAGATTGTGCAGTTATACTTGCTGTATCATTGCAGGAAGCAATTACATACTCCAGCCCAGTCTCCAGACCTAAACGTCATCGAAAATTTGTGGTTGCAATTAGAGAAAGCTGTACATGAGCACGAAATCAAAAGCAAGGAAGTTCTCAAGAAGGTTCTGAGAGAAGAATGGGCTAAAATTTCTGTTGAAACCACTAAAACACTAGTAGAATCTATGCCCAGAAGATTACAAGCTGTAATTCAAGCAAAAGGTTATGAAACAAAATATTAATTTGTACGTTAAAAGGAAATTAATAAAGATGTATACTTATTTTTGTGGTGTTGTTTTTCCTCTCAGCTCAGATCTTTTATTTTTTTTCGTAAAAAATAAATAAACGTAACAATTTTATTAGTATAGTACGGTAAAGCATAGACTAAAGTATATAAGGTAAAAATTTCAATAATCTGAAAGCAATATTTAATTTGTAATTGCAAAAAGTTTCTAAGGTGTATACTCAATTTTGTGGCCCACTGTAGATTCGCCATCCAATCTACAACCGTGTTGTAATTTGCCGCTAGCGATATATTATGAGTCTTTGCGTAACGCTACAAGCTAACTACTTTGTTTTGGTGATCAAGAAATAAGCGTCTGTTATTGCTACATACCCATTGCTCTTTACATTTGAATTAAACAAACGCCATACTGTTTTATACCGACACTGTTTATTTTTTTCCCCTTTGATAAATAGCTGAGTATAAAATATTCATCATCGCATTCCCATAAATTTTGTATGAAACAATGTCTTCCGGACTGGTGAGTGCATTTTAAAGCAAATAATTTAAGGAATTTTGATACAGAACTGTGGAATAATTAAACATAATAAAGCTTTTGAGCCTATAATGATTAATTTGTATTTTAACTTGCATACTACGTAAGAAAAATTTAAAGTAGCATTTCTTATTTAGTTTCTTTGTCCTGTCATTAGATTTTTTTTCTTTTATAAAAATCTCATAATTTTGTATCAAGTTTTAAAATTATAATTTATACCTAGAACATTATGAAATAGCAAAAAAATAATCCAAGGAAAAAGAACATTAAATAATTTTTATATATCAAAAATAAATTGATAAAAATTCATACAGATGTTTATCATATTAATTGTCATTTTGCCTGAGTTTTTTATAACTGTAAACTTAATTATTTTACATCACATTTAACAAGAGTAAATCATTCAAAAAACTAAATAGCAGTTTAATGATCAAAATTATTATATATATATATATATATATATATTTCAATTAATGTGCTTTGATTCCATATTTGTCTTAAAACAGAGTTTATATTTGGTTTTTCATTTTTAGAAACTTAAAACTTCTGGTTGTAAGTTAATTATATCATAAAAGTTATTTTTAATTACTCTGACGGAATAACAAAATTTAACCGATTCTTCATACTTGTTACAGGTCAAAATAAAATGAAAAGGCTTGAGAATTATTTAAATTTTATATCTTTGTAAAATTAATGTTGGATAATTTTTCTATTATGCATGAGTCCAAGGCTCTAAAATAGTTATATAAAGAAATAACAAAAAGATTTACAAAATCTTTTAGAGGTTATAGCTATATCAAAAAGGTTCAGAGGTTATAGCTTTTTGTTAATATCACATATCATATTCTCTTATTTTTGTCAATCATTCTCTATATATTTGTATTTTGCATTTAGCAAGTTCTCATTTTAACTTTTAAGGCTCATTCACTGAAATATAGTGTTGAGAGTAATTATATGTATATATTTTTTTTTCAACAGCTCCAGTACTAGGAAAGAAGAGCAACTTTTTTAGAGAAAGCGAGTAATTATATATTTCTTTAAATTATATTTATAAATGTGAATTTCTGACATAAATTTAAAAATACTGAATTTGAGAATTATTTATATGCTATGAAATTTGATTAAAGTAATAAAAATGAAGTAAGATTTATAAAGCATAATCAATGTAGAAATATATATGTATGTTCTGCACACAGTATATGAATTTCAACACCAACTGCTCCAATAACCAAAACTCTTTCTGGCTTATATTTTTATTAGATTTTATTGTACAAAGTTTAAGTGCTATATTTAATATAAAAATCTGTCAAATCATATTGTTAATATATACTATTATTGTTACTTAATATATTGAGTGGTTAAAAATCTACATAGGAGCTGCCATCATTTCACAATCTTCATTCCTAGTTGCACTTTGTATTTTCACCTAGTATTCATTACAACATAAGTTGTAGAGGATTAGTTTATTCAAAATATTAAAATTTTATAAGGTGTTTCCAAATTAAAAATATACAAAATCATATTTTTTATTTCATTCTTAAATTTTTCTCCGTAATAATGACCGAGAATTCTAAATAAATGCTTACGTTAAAATATTGGCTTTTTTTTTCTCTGAAAATAGGAAATTTTTACATCTAAAGTATCATTTCTCAAAAACTTCTTCTTATAGATAAGTTAGACCTAGTATTATGTTATTATTAGACCTATTATTTATTTTATGCATTTTCTTCCCATTACATACAGTAAAAAACTTTTCTAAAAGAAAAAAAATTATATAAAAATAGATGTAGCATTGTTAGCATAAAAGATAACAATTGGGGGTGCAAATAATAATTTAGTTTTACATAATTGAAACAACTTGAAATATCAATATGAGCTTCATTTTAGGAAAGGACAATAATGATAAGATGCATGTTTTTTTTTTTTTTTTGAAACATAGTTTTTATATAATGAAAATTAGTTATTTAATGAATTCTCATAGAACAAAAATTTTATGTATCTACTTCATAATATTTATGAATAAAATTTAATGAAAATCTGTTGACTTGGATTGCTATTGTATTAAAAACTGTTTTTAAATTTTGTATTTTTTTTTAAAAAAATATTTTGTAACGGAATATGGTATTGCTGTAATTTAAAAACAGTAAACTTGTTAACTGGTTTTTGATAAGAGAAAAAGAAGTCAAAAGCATTAGACTTTCTGACAGCAGCAATGACTGATAACAAATTTATTAATGTACTAAGAAAATGATCTTGTTGGGTGTTATTTCCACAGGCTTTGTTATTGAATAAAAAGTAGGTATTTATTCATCATCAAATTATATACAAAACTAGGTATCTGAGGATTTCAAGCAGATGTACTTAATTTTACAAAAGTTTACAGAATTAGGGTAGAGTTATTTAATTTTTCGCTTATTACTTTAAAAGCAGTTACAAAGTAATCTATAAAAAAAAAATTTAAAAATCACATTTAATAAAAGAATTTGTCTACTCCTCATGAACTGATAAAACCAACATTTCTTTGGGTGAAAATATTTTCTGACCATTCATTGATATAAAAAAAATAATAAAATGAAGTTTTTGGACTTTAATTAAAACCATTATAATGTTTTAGCATTGGAATGCCAAGCTTAACTATATATAAGAAAAGCAACAAAAATTAGAGATTTCATATATAAAATATATTTTTGATAATCAATTAGTGAAAAAAAAACAATATATACCAGAAAATAAAAATTTGTTATTTAAAATTTGTATTCAAAAAAAATAATAATAAATCGATCCATTATTTGACAATTAATATATTTTGCTCTAAAAGCTTTTATGAAGTATTTTAATTCATTAAAGCATTTCATTATGCAAAAATTTGATTACAGAATGTTTCAAATTAATTTTAAAAAATTGTTTAAAGTTTGTATATTCTGTATCTATTAAAATATGATCTTCACTCTTTTATGTAATATTAGAACAGAATTATTCACGAATTTCTAAAAATCTGTTTCAAAGTCAGAAGAAACAGTACTTGTTTTCCTTTTCATTTTGATATTTAAATCAAGGATTTTTTTTTTTTCAAATATTTTGACTATATGAATGTTAATTTGTTAAGTGCTTTTATTACTTGTAAATCTACTTTCAAGTACTGTTTCTAACTTTTATAATAAACAGCATATTTTTATTCATCATATGAAATTATTAAAAAATTTTCTTGTTTGTCATCCATTTGGTATTTTTTTAGGAGTTAAAAATAAGTCTGAATGATAAAAATAATAATATATAATAATTTTAAATCAACATCTAATATAAAACCAATTCAATCTTCGATAGGTTTTGATTGCTTAAATATAAATTATTAATTGGGTAAATATTGATTCATTGACTACCCATAAAAATTATTGGTATTGAAAATGCATCATATGATAATTCACATAAGATAATTTGATTCTTAATTTTTATCAGAATTTTCCAAGTATTTATTATATGCATTTATATAATATAGCATTAAGAAATGTAGAATTTAATATTTTTTTGGTATTAAAATTATATCATATTCATTTAATTAATTCTAAATTTCTGTTCTGGTTATTCTTGCACCCTTTCCCTAAAAAAAAAAAAAACCCTGTAATTATATAATATTGAAAAGGATCTAATTTATGTGTTATAAAAATGTCTTAAAATTTTTCAAAAATACATTAAAATCATAATATCTGATTTAACAAAAATTTTGAATGTACTAAATTTTTAAAATTAAAAACTTTCCATGTATTTTCTGCACAGTGATAATTTCTCCAGTTTGGATGGATCTGCTGTCAAAATAAATGAACGGAATAAAACCAAATTTCATATAAAGACTGTTTAACACATAGAGAAATAAATTTGCTAAAAAGAGATTGGTAAGGAATTCTGGAACTGTTTAACAAAAATGGGTTTCAATGGAAACACAGTAAATGGATTATGTAAAATTTCATGACATATAAGGATGACAAAATATATAGATACAATTTGAAAGTTAGAAAGAAAAAAAAAATTAACTCAACATTTTTAGCTGGTACAATAACAATGATTATCTTTCAAAATTTCCTTTTTTTGTGTTTTATATATCTCAGCAATGGATTGAATATCTGTATACAAAGTGTCCACTTTATTGTGACCCAATGGCTAATTTTATGTTGTTTGAATCAATAAATGTATAACTCAAAAAATTGCAAAATATAATTTTTTTTATACAATTCCTCGGTCCTATCAAACATAATTAGTAAAATATTCTTGACACTGAAACATTTATTTAAAATCTGTGACTGAAACTGGTCAAATTGTGAATGTTGAAACTCTTGATTGTAGACAAATTGTTGCTGAATTGTCTTGGAAGTGGTCTTAAGGAATCATTTGAAAATTAAAATTATGCATTGTTGTATGATTAAATTTGGGTCTTTTTTTAATGTTTTACATGAGAAAGTATTACCCGTTAGGATTTAACAGTTTTTCGGACCCAGTTTTAAAAAACAGGTTTTTTTAAAGTAAATTTGTCACATTTGAAAACCTGTTTTTCGGAACTTAGATTTGTTATTTGATGCCATAAAAACTATAAAACCAAGCTCAGTAGCTAGTGAATGAGTATTTTCAATTTCAGGCAATATTGTGTCCAAAATAAGAACAAGATTTAGCAACCGTTCAGGGGATTGTTCTGTTTTTTAAAATCCTATTTTCTTAAGAGAAATTAAAATTAGGAGAATAATATAAATATTATTTGGAATTTTTGTTTGAGTTTTCAATATTTTGCGTAAGTAATATGTATATGTAATCCTTAATTTTTTATTTATATTTAGACTTTGATATTTATTTCGTTTTTTGTTATTTTAAATAAATGAAATAAAATATTTTTCTCTATTCTATTTTTTTGACAAAAATTCGAAAACTGGGTTTTTTAGAAATATTGAATTTGAAAACTGGTTTTTCAAAATGTTGGTTTTTGTATAAACCCTACTACCCATATTGAAAAATTTTTAGTATATAATTATTTTTTATTCAATTTTATCTTCTGATTCTTATTTTTAGTCACTGTTTCACTTAAAAAACTAGCTCTAATTTGCAGAATTAGGATTTCATAGGACTATGAATACATTTTGTACTAAATTGAGCAAACAATTTACACTTTGAGTTTGAAATAGTGAAATATTTTATATCAGTACGAAAGTTAGGAAAATTCAACTACTCACAAAAAGGAAAGAAATGAAGTGTTTGTTTCGAAATGAAATCAATAATTGTGTCTAACAGGTTGCAAATCAGCTGCCAATTGACAAGTGAAAATTTAAATCCTTCTTCAATGAAAGGCAAAATTTCAGTTGGTTATAGCATTCTGTTATTTTTCATTTTTCTTATGTTTTCATTTATATAGTAAATTTTTGTTTGTATGTTTGCTTTTAAATTAAAAAGGCATCTGTGAGTTAACATGTTTGTTACTGTTATTTCCATTTTGCCTATATGGCTGTATACCTGGGCCAGAAATGGAGAAATTAAGTAGTCATTAATGTAATACTTTTATTACACATCTTAAGAATCATTGATTATAATTGCATTTTAAATATTACTTTATTTATAATAAAAATGTTTCGGATTTTCTTCCACATTTTTTGTCAAGCAAGATATTTCTTCATGTATATATATATATGTACACATGTTGAATATTTATTTTATATCTTTTAGTAAATATATTAACTTGTAAATGATAACAATGAACAAATGTTTTACTTTTTCAAAATGTTTCTTAAATCAAGTATGTATATGAGTTTTATTTAGTTGGAGAAATATAACTAAATCAGTTTTAGACATAAAATGCTAAGAGTTTTTTGTTTTTTTTTTTAATTCTATGTTTTAGGTTATCAAAATTTTTTTTACTAAATATGACTTATTGACTGGTTGACATTTAAGTTAGAATTTGTAGCTTTTTCAGAAATACATTTATATTGACACAAATTGTCTAAAGTGTAATTTTTCCCATCATTTAAAGCATTTATCCAACTGGAACCATATGTCTATCTTTAACAGTTTTGAAATTAGTTGTTGTGGTATGATCATAGGAGACTCTCTATATACTTTGTGTGTGTGCACGCACACACACACACACACAAACTGCAAAATTTTTCAGAGAAGTTTTCCCGTGATAACTTCCAAAAATATTACAGTAAAAAAAATTATTTTTACATCAAAAAATTATCTTTCCAATGATATCATTTTTTTTTCTATATTTCATCAATTTTTAACAAATATTGTGTTCATATTTTCCAGCAAAAATGCAAAGGTACGTAAGAATTTTTATTGAATATTAATCCTATCATGAACAATAATGCAGAATCATCAAAATTCTGAAAAAACACCAAAGTCATTGTTGAGGTTGCTGATATTTTTTGTTTTACAATTGGAATTAGTATCATAATTAATATAAAAAATGAAATGTGCAAAATAGTATTAAACTTTTGTGCTTAACACAATCATGTTTATCAAAGTAGGTTATAAGAAAGCAAGCGATATATTTACTTAATTTGTGAAGAATCTGTAAAGGATTGAAATTAATATTTAAAATACCATTCACATGAAAAAAATATGCCAACTTTTATATTTTTTTATGTTAGAAATTATATAACATTTTTAAAAACCTAGATATAGCAGAATGTATTTAATTTTTTAAATGAGTTTTAAGGAAACTGATAGAAAGTAAAAGAAATGCTTAGTAAAATGAACAGAAAAGCATAAAACTTTTGAGTTAATATGAATCCATCACAGTTTGAAACTTGAAAATATTTTGCTAAAAAAGTTATTTAGACAAAGCTACATAAAATATTAAATTGTAAATTTTAGTGATCATTAATCCCAGTGAATCAACTGGCCACCAAAAATGGTTGGTGTATAATATATAGTTTCTTGAGTGAGTCTTTTGATTTTGATTTTTTTTTTCAATCATAATTTAAAATATTTTTTAACTGAATCTGTACTTGAGCAAAAAGTTGATTCTTTAAACTTATTATGATTTATATTTTTTATATTTTAATGTAATAAAATTCACTTGCAACATACCTTTGGTATTTCTTTTTATATGATGAAGCATTTATCAGTCTGACAAGTAAGGAATTTTCTTGGTGAATTTTTGAAATCTGCATCATCTTGGTGAATTTTTGAAAATAGCATTCTCATAAATGGATCATAATTTTTTATTAATGTTCCTCCATCTTTTTACATTTAAATTTTTACAGTATCATGATTATTATTTTTTTTAAATTGGATTAAAACTGTTTGAGACATCTGTTTTATATTGAAGTTAGAAGCTTGGACATATTTTTAATCTAACAGTGTAATAATAATATATATATCATTATTCCAAATGGTAATGATATTTTTTCATGTTTATTTATTTCTAATTTATTTTTATTTAATATTAATAGATAAATTGAAATTTTCAAAACCATATTTATTATTCATTTTTCAAATGTTTTAATGCCATCTAATTAATTAGAAAATTTGATTCTTTTGAAATTAATTTTTTATGCTTTTATATGTTTCATTAAACAGATCACATAAAACATTTATTGTTATTTATTTATTTTTTGTATTGGTTATAGTTATTTTCCATTTTATTATTTGTGTTAAATTAAGGTGACCATTTTTTTTTTAACCTGAAACCAGGACAGCATGAATTTTGACCAGCCACGCCCAAATTTTATAAATTTTTATCAAAAATTCACCCAACGGCCAACCTGTATACCTAAGTAAATAAAAAACTTTTAGATATCAAAAAATGTTGCGTTTATTTAAACACAAGAAATTTGAAAACTAAAATATGATTTTACAATATAAAAATAAAACATAATAAACATAACATAACATGATAAGCCATTTCTAATATAATAACATAATAAAACATAAGGAGTTATTTAATTTAGTTTATATATATATATATATATATATTTCTGAGGAACGAATTGCTTTTAACAAATTTTTGAATTTCCTGTATATTTTCATAGAATTCCATACAGGTTGCATTTAAATTATTTTTGACAATCAACAAGGATTTCAAAGTTTCCACTTTCAATTGGGTTTTCTCGCTAGTCCAGATGCTGTTTAATAAAGAAAAATCCCGTTCGGTCGGTGCATTAGTTCCTGGCATACAGAGGCAATACTCTACCAATTTGCCAATATTATTGGACACATCATTTTCTTTAAAGGCTTTAAAAATTTCAATCCACCTATCTCGTGGCGGTCCTGCTCATGCGACACTTGACGATATCACATGGAATTATCAGGGTTGCCAGTTCTAATTTTATTATTTTTATTTTATTACTTTTTTTGTTTTAATGTTTTCTAATCTAAAACCAGTACTTTTCGTGTACTGGTTTTGTTTAATGATTAACCAGGACTTATGCCCTTAAAATCAGTACTGTACTGGTAAAATCAGTACGAATGGTCACCTTAGTTAAATCAAATTGGACTTCTTAAAGGATTGCATTTATTAATTAATGATTCTTAATATACTTTTAAAGCATTGAAACTTTTTAAATTTCCTTTTTAATTCTTATTTATTAATTTTTATTTTATTCCTAACAATTCATTTATTTCATAACTATTCTTCCATATTATCAATATTTTATAAATTTTATATATAATTTTCATTTAATATATTTTTTCAACATTAATTTTCTTCAATGTTTTCAATATTAATTGTGGTTGCATTTCAGAATTTCAAACATTGTAAATATTATTTTTCATAAAAGTTTTTAAAAATTTCTCATTTTATTCGAGATTTTTCTATTTATAATTTTAAAAAATAAACATGTTTTATAGTGCTTTCTTTGCAGGTATTTGCTGAATAGAAATTAAAAAATATATGTCTATATTTATTCTGATATAATGACACCTTTATGATATAAGGTATTTCTTATTGTTTAAGAAGCTTTCAGTTTCAAAAAATTAAATAAGTGTAGCCAGTCTTTTCTGAAGAATAGAACTCATATATGTGTTTCAAAAAGCGATGAAACAACTGTTGATAAATAAATGTTAATTCTGAAAATTTTATACAGTTGTTACTTATACAGGATTTATGGTGGATTTTTCGTGTTTAAATAACGGCCATATCGTTCCATTGCGTATTAGATGTAATGTAATACAGTGTTCCTTTTAAATACATAAAGAGTGATTTTTTTTCTTTTTTTTCTTTTACAGAGTGTGATCTCAACACAAATAAAAACAGAAAGAAGAATTAGCATCCTCTTTTTCTGATAGTGTGATAGAAATGATAGACCCTGTGGAGAGACAAAATATATTCTGTTCTACGTTTGTATTGTGAATGAAAAGGAACAAACGATATAATTGAAGATTTGTATGATCTCATATACAAGTTCGATTAAAAAACTGCAACGTTAAAGTAGCATAGCGGCTACTTTAAATTATTATCATTTAGGAAAAACTTTTATGTGCTGATTTCTCAACAGAATGGGCGATTTGAAAATGGACTGGACAATGACAGAAAATCAGTTGATGTTAGGGCCCAAGTTGTCACTCGGTGAAATGGCTTTAAGAATGGTGCTGAGCAATTCGTGGCATGATTTTGATATTTTAACTTCGCTTCAGAGCATTCAATTCAGGTCAATTTATGATGGAAAATTTGAAGACGTTTGCCAGCCATTTGTTGATCAGATTAAGGAAAAAGTGTACGGACTTGGATTACCTGAATCGCTGAAGCAAAAAACTACGCACTTGTTTAAACCTCTTCTTTTAGATATATTAGAATGGAAAGTATTCCACGAAAGATTTTTCTTCAATTCAGGTGGACATTTCGATGTGAGTATTTTAGAACAGATGTGCTGGACATCTGTAGGATCTGTTGATTATCAAAAAACGGCGGAAAAGCTTGCACGTGTTGAAACATTAGACGTTGTGAAACGGTATGAATTGACATGTTTGTATTGTTTACTGGATTACATTCCAATTCTCTGGGAGGAACTACCCGACGAGGTTAAGAGAGCGGAGACAGCGAGATTTCCTACGCTAGGCAGAGATACCTCTTTGGAGTACTACTGGGCTCAGTGTGTGAAGGGAAAGGATGCTGATATCAGTCCTACATATTTAAAGGAGATCTCCTTTTTGAAGAATGCCTTTGAATTTGCAGCGTGCACAGGCAATGTAACCGCAACTACATATTTTTTTCATAAGTTACCCGTTGAAAAACGGGACCCGTTCCTGTATAGAACAGTCCATTTTGTCATAGCAGAACGAGACGGAAATCCATTTAGTAAGCGATTTCACTTCCCAAAGAAAAAATGCTCTGAAGTCTTACGGTATTTATTGTACCTCATGCGACCCGATCATCGGAATCAAGTTTTGAGGGAGCGCCCTGCCGCAGTTTTAACATGCTTTCTGGACTGGCCACTTCAAGATTATTTCTTGGATGTCGCCGATTTCATATTTGGATTTCTCCCCGTAGGTTTGTATTCGGATGTGGAATCCTGCATTTCAAAGAGAATTAATGCTACTGGGTACTATTGCCCGGATTTGATCCAAAGCTTGTTCCTCCGCTGTCCTGTGCGTTTCAGAGAAGAGATTGTCTGCGACTTTGATTTCTTTCGTTTTATCATTCGCAATGACGATACCGAAACTCTTCAAGTAATACTGAGAAACATAGATCTCGGAAGCAGACCACTTAACTCTGCTCACTGGTTTGTGGAACTTCTGAGGAGACTGTCGGAGTGGGAGAAATTGGATTTGGTCGAATTGTGCATCCGGGAGAAGGCGCTGTCCAAAAAGCGTCTGAAGGAGGTGAAGGAGGCTCTGAAGAAATTCCATCCAGATAATACCTCAAGGGAAGATACACTTTTTTTCACCGCCGAACAGATACGGAGGTTGGATCTTGAATGGAGACGATTTTTTGATCTTCTCGACAAACTCGAAGCAAGTGTACCTGGGAAATGAATAACTACTAAAACTGTGGAATTTCCAGCAATTAATCAAGATTCTTGGAAATCTCAAGAATAATTTATTCATGGAATTTTATTTTTTAGAAGAAGTTGTATGCGAATAAAGGGTGGCCCAAAATTAACCAAGATTTGAATTTGCCACCATTCCCTATTAAAAAGCCCTATTAAAAAAAAAAACACATCTGGAAGTTGATAGACTAGGGTTAGTAATAATGGAGCGTTACACGTTAAAACATGGTGTTACCGCAAGATTTGAATTAAATAAAAGTTTTTTCCCTTAAAATTGTTATATTTGTATTGAATTATAAAGTACACAGGATAGGATTATCTATGGAATAATACACAGGGCAAATGGTCTGCATGGCTTTGCTAACTCATGCGCACTCTTTGTCGAAATTTTCCATGATATTTTACATAAATGTGGCTTAATCTTGTTGATGCAGCATTAAATTTCCTCCCATAATGCACGCGTGCTTGTGGGCTAGTTGGCATAGACCTTTGATTTCAAATTACCTCATAGAAAAAAATCCAATGGTGTTAAATCAGACGATCTAGGAGGCTAATTCCCAAATTTTTGAACTGTGTCCGCCTGACTTTTATTTATTTATTTATTGAAATATTGTTCAGCAATGAAAACACGTTGTTCTATCGTGTAACTCTCCATTTTAGCTGTCCGATTTAATTTTTTTTAAATTAAATTAAATTGCAAACACTTTATTGCATAGTTGGTTGGAAATTCAAATCTTGAATAAATTTTGGGACACCCTTTATAAATGATCAATTTTCAAAATGAAAAAAAAAAAAAAAAATCGAAAAAATGTGTTAAAATTCTTTGGTAAAATGAAAAAAAAAATCGAAAAAATGTGTTAAAATTCTCTGGTAAAATGAAGGAAAAAAAAAATCGAAAAAATGTGTTAAAATTCTCTGGTAAAATGAAGAAAAAATAATCGAAAAAATGAGTTAAAATTCTCTGGTAAAAGGAAAAAAAGACCGAAAAAATGTGTTAAAATTATCTGGTAAAATGAAAAAAAAAAAATCGAAAAAATGTGTTAAAATTCTCTGGTAAAATGAAAAAAAGATCGAAAAAATGTGTTAAAATTCTCTGGTAAAATGAAAAAAAAAATCGAAAAAATGTGTTAAAATTCTCTGGTAAAATGAAAAAAAAAAAAATCGATAAAATGTGTTAAAATGTTCTGGTAAAAAAAAAAAAAAAAAAAAAAAAAAAAAAACAAGAATGCAAACCTTGAGTAATTCGTGATCAAACATTATTAAAAAGTAATGACAAATCCATTTACATTTTTCTAAAAAATAATGATAAAAAAATTCTAAAATTAAATTTTAGGTCTAAATTATCAAGTTAAGATTTCTTCATCATAGAATTGTTAGTGTTGAAAATTGAGAGCTACGACTTGTATGTGATTTATTTATTTAGTTAATGCATTGCTCAAAATAATATTTTTAAAAATAAAGTAAAATTGCATCACACTGCTGTGTGCTATTAAATCAGAAATACCGTTGGGCTTCTCACAGATTCCCTGTATTGTTATTTAAATCTCAATTTCTTTAAAGAATATTTGAAATTTTTTTTCGAGAAAAAAAAAATAACTTTTTTTATGTTTGTGCCTGTGAAGTAGCAAAATTAAACTAAGGAAATCACGTGAACTTTTGTATTATGCATAAGAAAGCTTTTTTCTCTTTTTTTACACAAGTTCTTCGAATTATTTTTTATTTTATTTATTTACATTTTTTTAAGGCACTGAAACCCATGCTTAAACTATTATCGAAAATATATGGTAGAAGAAAATAGCAAGATAAGGAATATTTTCTGTAAAATGTATAGAAAAGAATAAAATTCGCTTACAGCCACAAGTTAGCATGTGACAAATTTAAAAATATTTTATTGCAAAAATTTGAAGTTACCACTTAATGAAATGACATGGAAAGCTACATACATATTTATCAACGATTTACTATGCAAACGATGTGTATCCTAAATTATTTTATCCGTGGGTCATATTTTATTATAAAAATCTTTCTCCGTTGATTTACTTTTTTCTTTGTTTGATTTATGAGGACCAGTACTTAAAATTCTAGCAACTACCATGGTTATTTTTTACATTCTTTTAATGTAAAACGACTTTATGCAAGAAAGTGTCGCACTTTAAAAATACTTGTAGAAGCTCTGAGATACTTTAACTATAACTACTGGACTGAAAATTTGAATGTATTGTGGTCCACCCAACATGTTAAAAATTAAGCGGTGTTATTGCGTATTTCACAACAATTGACCCTGTAAGCGATGAATATCGTAAATTCTTTTCTGGATTGATCATATTCTACTGTAAACTTCATTTTTTACTATTAATAAAGTTCATTATTATTTATTGGTCTGTTTGATGCCATTTTTTAAAAAAAAAATTGTTTCATTTTATTGGGACTAGAGTTTAGTGAACTAGCAACTTACATAATCTGTTCAGTAAAAAAATGATCATAAATGAATCTAAAAAAATTACTATCATTACTTATTCTACAAATTTTTAAAGTCTTTCTCAAAATACTTTGTATTACATGCAGTGTTTTTGTCTCAACTTTTTTCTAGTCTGGCTGAAAGCTAATTTTTGACAGACCCATCGATACAGCCTCCACGTCTTTTACTACTCAATTTTATAATAGGAACCCGCTAATGTGATGTAAAAGTTTGGAGAGGGGGGGTTACCAACTCAGCTGTCGTCCTCTTCATCTGACCGAGGCTCAGAAATATAGTCCTAGCCCTAGTGTCGCTTTAATGAACGGAATCTTAATATAACTAAACTAAATTTCATAATGCGCTTATAAAATAGGTGTTTCACCTAATTCGGGAAAATGAAGGGGGGGAGGAAGTCACATATTTCTAAATTAGGGCTATAAAGAGGAAGCAGAACTGGAAATTAACTATGAATATATATATTTGAAAAATAACAATGAGCAATCGAAGTATACAGCACACGCTAACACGTGCAATTTTTATATAAGCAATGTGTTAATAGCGCTCATTGCAATCATTTTCTGAAAAATCTCTTAATGCGATTCGACTGTTTTTCCCAACAGTAGTGACATTGGTGTTTACTCCAATAGATCAGTCTGTAATCGGCGCCGAGTCCATTTTCCTTATAAATCTATTGCCTTGTTCTCTAAGTACCTTCTAGCTGAGTTACAGGGAAAGACACTCTCATCATAAGTTTATTGTAACAACCTAGGCATCAATAGACGAGTTTTTAATGCAAAAATAAAATTTCAGTGTGTTTATCGCGTACCAAATAATTTTAGGCGTAGGCGAAAGTGGAATAACAACAACTAGGCTGGTTGTCGACTTCTTAGCCCTGAAACATGCATTTTTCCAATTTAGTCTTACATGTATAATATACAATTTTTTTTTCTAATTACTTTTCAAAAATTGTTCTCATTTTTTTACTGAACAGCGCTTCTATAATGTAAAAATTACAATTTATTTTATTTCTGTAGAGCAAAACGGCTTTATGTAAGAGATAGTCTCACTTTACTGTCATTACAAAACTGCTCTCTGAGATCTAAATTACGCTAATGTTTTTGAATATCTAAATGAGAAGCCAGGTTTTTACTTTCTCGTATTATACAAAATTTACAGATTTGTATCAAATTTTGCTCAAAATCCGCTCAGAGAAAATCTGTCTGTCCGGCTGTTCGAATATAATTTAACATAATTAATTTAATATTTCTATCTATAATAAATAATTAATTATAGAGTTCATCTTCTTACATTCAAAAAAGCAAGATCATGAATCTCGTCATCGAATTCAATAATTTCATGGAATTCGATTCAGCGGAAGTCTGTCTATCCGGCTGTTCGAATATAAGTTAACTCGATAGCTATAAAACGAAGAGAGCTAGATAGATAAAATTCAATACATAGAATTAATATTTATAGTCTAGACACCTATGAAATTTTGAGCTAAATCCAGTAAAGGTCCGTCTGATGGTCTATGCTTTTAAAAATATGTAAACGCGATAATTCAAAGACATTGCGGTGAAAGCTTATAAGCCAGTTAACAGCTACGCTGCACGAGCAATTGCTTTTGTATCGTGGTCATGTTACTGAGCTGCAAACCACAAGGTCCCAGGTTCTATCCTCGCTCAATTCAATCCACCACATTGGTGACCTCGGACGATGAACCTTCAACCTTCGTACAGCTGTTGTGGCGCCATCTACCCGCAACCAAAGTCGTCAGATTCACTTGACGCAGCAACCCAAAGTCGTCAGACTCATTTGAGCAGCACATCAGAGAACCACACACGCTCACCATAACGCTTGGCGCAACTCAAATGGGTATAGGCGCATTAGAATCAACAGCTAATACAATACTTCAAATCACCACTAAACAGCCATCGTTCATCTCACCTCCGACTCGCTGGAGGGAGAGTCTGTGGTGAAAGCTTATAAGCCAGGTAACAGCTATGAGCAATTGCTTTTGTACTGTGGTCATGTTACTGGACTGCGAACCACAAGGTCCCAGGTTCTATCCTCACGCATCACAATTCACCACAACATAATATCTTAAATATATCAATGGTTTTAGTATGCAATTTTCATGACCACAAGTGCAGTTTTGAGTCAAATTTTGTTGCACTCGGCTAGGAAAATGACATCTAAAATACAAATTCGACATTCAGATCTATTAATCTTATGTCAGAGATTAAAAACCAAGGATGTCACAACAGATTGAATAAAAATGCTTGCTTGGCGCCATATTTCATAACTATTGTACGCCAGTGCCGTGCAAGGCGTTGTCTGGCGTGACAAGTTCATAAGAGAACATGCGAGAAAGTTTTTCGGAGATCACTCCGGCTGGTTAATAGAGGTTTCAAATATTTACCATTAACAGATTCCACTGATTTTATTTACAATTTCTAAAGTAAAAACGATGCATTGTGTGTTACAAGAACATTATTATTTAAATACTTGTACAAAAAAGCAAAAATATTTTCGATTTGATTCTTCCGGCTGGATTGCTCTAACCGTAGTTGTCTATGCTTATGGAGAGGCACTCACTCACTATTCGGGCAAAATGCTCAACTCAAAAGCATTGTCGTGCAAATACAAGCCATTCTGTTTGAGAATTTATGTCTTAAGAAAGCTATCCTTTTCATTATATCTATGCCAGACTAAAGTACATAAGTGAAGAATGAAATTTTATGAAGCAACGCAATGTGTTTTAATTTAATTGCAAAAAGGAAAAGCGTTACTGCAAATTGTGTTAGAATTCATTTATTAAAATTAAAGAAGACAATTTCGAGAAAGTAAAATTGCATTAATGAAAAGTAATTTTCTGAATTTTAAAGCCGCATAAAAATGATTTTTCTAAAATAACATGCTCCGAAGCTATTGATGTAGAGGGGAAGTCGAATGATGATGATGTCGTGTCCGCGTTACCACGGAAAGGAGGTGCAGTTGCTTCTGAAGGTAAAGATCTCTGAGCACCCGAGGGCAGTAGTCTTTCTTGCTCATATGAAGATGAAATTCACACATTCGCTTGCACAACCCCTTTTTACAGGGGGCACATTCACACACACCTCACAGATAAAGAACAACCATGCCCGAACCCGGGACGTCCAGATCACGGGGAAGATGCGCTACCCCTATGCCAGGATGCCGGCTGGGGGAAGTCGAATCTAGGGATGACGAATATTTTCAGAGCGGTTATTACGTAACCAATATCAAAAAATCACAAATACAAGTGATCAATACTTTTCAAAGAAGGGTGTGCTTCAAATCCTTGATACGATCTTACTGATAATATTTCGATTACAGGTTTTGGATCACGATAGAAAGTAACAATCGATACGATATCACTGAAATTTGCCGGAGCGGTGACTTCACTGGAAAGTAACAATCGATACGATCTGTCCAATGGAAGCTCTCGAAAGAAATCTGTGATTGGATTGAAAAGTGAACGGACCGGTTATTGGAATTATCGTATCGTATCATTGAATTGCATATCACTGAAATTTATCGGAGTGGTGATTTCACCGGAAAGTGCGAGGCTTCACTGGAAAGTGCGAAGTCACCACTCCACTTTACGGGAGTGACCGATATTCGTATTTGATGATGCGCTATTATATACAGATCATTTTTAATTGCTCGTGACATGATTGACTTTGATTACATGTACTCTGTTTACTGCTGGCGCCATCTATTGGTAGAATATAGGACTAAATTAAACATTTTAAAGAAATGACATATATTTTTAACTCATCTTTTGCAGAAAATGGTTCACTCTAATAAATAAATTAAATAAATAGTTTTGAGAAAAAAATTTAAGAAGTAAGCTGAAACAGATAAATTAATTCAATCACACGTTAATTAAATTAGTAAATTAAGTATTAATTACAATTAATAAATTTTATATTTAATATTAAGTAATAATTTTTAATTAATAATATGATTGAAATAACAGATATTTGGAACGCATATTTAAAAATAACAATAGCAATATTATTTGTTATTCAAAAAATCGTGAATTATGCACCTCTAACTGTGACAAAGATAGTTCAAATATGTTTTGATCTTGATGTTTAAAATTTGGTATACAGTCTTTATACCAAATTTCTATCAAACTGAAAGTTAAATCTGTTCAAAGTGCAAATGAACACGATACAACACAGTCCATTTGTTCGAATACAAATTCACACGATAAGTGTGAAACAAAGAGATCTAAACATATAAAATTCAGTACACAGATTTAACACCTATAGTATAGACACCTATCGAATTGTGAGTCAAATCTAATGACTGTCTCTCCGTCTGTGGTTTTAAATACTTGTAAATGCAATAATTAAAAAAAGCAGCGACTTAAATATGTGGTGAATACCTTATAAGCCAGTTAACAACTACGCTGCACGGGAATTTGCTTTTGTATCGTGGTTATGTTACTGGACTACGAGCCCCAAGGTCCCAGGTTCTATCCTTGCCCATCCCAATCCACCACATTGGTGACCCGGATGAACCTTCAACCTTCATACATCTGTTGTGGCGCCATCTACTCGCAACCAAAGTCGTCAGATTCACTTGACGCAGCACATCAGAGAACCACACACGCTCGCCATAACGCTTGGCACAACTCAAATGGGTACAGGCGCATTAGAATCAACAGCTAATACAATACATCAAATCACCACTAAACAGCCATATCGTTCGTCTCACCTCCGACTCACTGGAGGGAGAGTCTGTGGTGAAAGCTTATAAGCCAGGTAACAGCTATGAGCAATTGCTTTTGTACTGTGGTCATGTTACTGGACTGCAAACCACAAGGTTTCAGGTTCTATCCTCGCTTATACCCATTCGCCACAAGTACAACAAATGACACGAATAAATAATTATTAATGCATAATGTTATTTTTGTTACAGTTCTGTAGATTATTAAAAAACCTTACTTGCAAGAATTTTATATTCT
Source organism: Argiope bruennichi (assembly GCF_947563725.1). NCBI lineage: Eukaryota > Metazoa > Arthropoda > Arachnida > Araneae > Araneidae > Argiope > Argiope bruennichi. The sequence goes on from NC_079161.1 coordinate 91,399,204, forward strand.
CTTCCATTAATTTATTATTTATTAGTATTGAACATTGCGAATGTTTCTAATTTTTGCTTTAGAACATTTATTGGCACTTGACAGGAATTATGTTATGTTTTCTTTTTTTTTTTTTTTTTTTTTTCTAATAATGCTCTTTATTTGAAAACAAGAGTAAAACCGAATAAAACGCATTTAATAGCAAAATTTTAAAAAAAAATTGTTCAAAATTTAAATTTTTACCTGCTTAAGGTGCGATAAAACAGGCTCTATGTTTTTACATTTTGTAATTAGTTTGTAAATTGGCTGGCAAGTCAATGAAAATAAAATTTTATCAGTAGAGTTATTTGCACATTAAATCTCTTGAATATTGAACATAGATCTCCAATAATTCCAAGAAAATACTTGCAATTTCTTGATGATGAATAAAGTATCTTATAGAGTACTGAGCTAGTTAGCAGTAATAATTTGATTGAAAATTTGCTGTGCAGTTTCATTACTGAACCTCCATTAAATGAATTAGTTCTAGAAAATAAAAACAAATGCATAGGAAGCCCATATACAAATAAATATGAAGCAATTAAAATATCTTTTGCATATTTTAATCGAAATACTCTAAATAATGTTTCATAAACATAACTGGAAAAACGAAAAATTAATTATTTTTAAGAAAATGGTTAATTAATAATATTTTTTATTAATTTTAATTAAAAATTAACGAATGGAATTAATTAATAAAAAATATTAAAATAACGAGTTTTATAAAAATTATTTTATTATCAAAGATAATTTATCATATTATTTAATTATTAAAATTTCAATTATAAAGTCTTTATTATTAAAATAATTTTCGGCAATAATTCCGTTTGAGTTTCGGATCTGGAACCCGAAACGAGTTCCCGGTTCCAAAAACGTATCTGCATAAGAAGTTGTCAATTCCATTTTTGCAGAGCGTAAACGTTTCACATCACCTATTGCTCTTTGTCCTGTACGTTACTGCTGCAGCAGAAGGACAAGCCTCCTACTTTCCCGAATTGTAATGAATTGATTAAGAAAAACTACACATCTCTCTGAAATATAAGTTTTAACATTGTGCATTTTTCTAAAATAGTGGTAAACGTTAAATATTGCAACGTTTAATGATTTAAAATGTGTGTAAACTATTATTAAACTATTACACTATCCGCATGCGAATTAATCATAAAAAAATTGCCACACAATATCGTTACATATTATTAGCTAAATAATGAATACACTGTTTCTCGCTGCACAGAATAGAATACAGTACATTCCCGAATATCCGGTTCGTGACTCTCCTGCTTCCATACTATCCGGCTGAGTATTCTTTTATTGTAATTAAATGAGGAAGGCAAGGCGTTTACTAAGTCATCCATTGAGGACTTTTTCAAAATCTAAAAACTGTAAGTTTTGACTCTTATCTTAGGGTTACCTTTTCATATCTGTGTAATCATGTATCAGTGAAAAATAAAAGCAGTTTGAGCCAACTTTCTTAAGAATTAGGCCTACGATTTACGTTAATATTTTGTTTATGTTTCCTGCATTTAAGTTGAACATTACAGAATTTTATGTTAAAATGTGCAAAGTTTATATCCAGTTTATATCCTTTAACTTACTTTTTCTCTAATAAATTCTCTAAACCTGCAGTTCTGTATATAAACTACCAGTACAGAGCCTTCTGTTTGAACTCGGCGCGTTACGGGCAACTGCATGTATGATTCACAGGACCGTGCTCACATTCTACGTGGCTTGAGATAAATGGAGGGCTTAGTACTCAATAAGAAGTGAGAAAATACGTGTCATAACAGTGCGTCTTGGAGAGAAAAAAAACTTTGTCTCCTGGTATTGGTAGGCAAGGAAATTAGTTCTTAGAACTCCGACCGATCCAGCATTTTTGTTATCCGACCTTCGGGAGTGTACTGTAATTAATATATTTAGGAATTCTTCTGTCTCTCTCTGATTACCATAGCAAACCGTCTGCATCCAGTTAAACACATCTTTTTAAATATTCGCTTTTAATTAATTTAACTTTTATCTCTCTTCCCAATATTTAAATAAATTTTTTCCCTTCATTTATTTATTTATATTATTATAAACGTCCGACGGTAGTTTATTTTTGCTTATTATTTACAGATCTCTTAAAACAAATCATATTTTTGGAAACAAATAATGCAAGAAAAGAAATGCAGAATAATGCAAAGATCAGAATTTAGAGTTATTCGAATCTGGCATAAAAACATGATTTAGCCAAAAATTTGAATCAAGGAAAAACTCTACTAGAAATGCAGCAAGAGAAAATGATGAATTTTATACTAAAATAGGTAGAAAGTGATACATTTAATATATTTAACAGTTTTGATAAATAATACACAATGAATGAATAAACCATGAAGTTTTAAAGAATAATAAAGCAATTTTGTTGGAAAAATTTAATAATTTTATAATAATAATTATAAAATTTTTAATAAGTTCTTACGTTTTTAATAATTTAATAAATAAAATATTTGTATGTCAAAAAATTTTATTGTGTTTTTTTAATGGATGCATTGAGGGATTTAAGGACCTTAAAAAATTGTTTATTCAAGATCGCTATGAATATAAACTACGGCTATATTTAACTAATCAAGATAACTCAAAAACTTTAAAAGAATATACATAATTTGTGGGCATGGTTTTTAAATTTAAAAAAATAAATTCGTCTTGCAGACTATATTTTAACATTATATTGATAAGAAATGGAAGGGACCAAAGAAAATTTCGAAATGCCGACGAATTAAAAACATTGAAATTAGCCACGCAATCCGATTTACCAATAAATTTATTTGGCTCTGTCTACATCCAATCTCTTTTTCACAGATGTTGTAATCCGAAGACGTCATCAAATCGCATTAGTTGATGATTGATCTAGCTTCCCAGGTAGTACAGCCTGTTGCCCAATATTGTGCGATATTATATGATAATTTTCAATATTCCATAATATTATATATTGTGAATACTGATCAATGTTATATAATATTGTAACATATTTGTGCTATTAGGGTTGCCCGATGGTAAGTGGATTCCTTTACAAATAAGACTTTTTTTTTTTCATTCACATTGTCTCCAAGATAAGCGGAATGAGAAAAAGGAAAGAATTTGCTCTTTTAGAAAATTGCTAAAACTTTTCTTGCTTTTCCTTAAACAGATAAACAAATAATTATAAATGTTATGTTGCAGACATGTAGCCTTTTATATCCAAGGCTTGAGAGAGATCATTGTAATTTTTAATGGCTGCTGAGTTTGACGACACGGCGGAAGGGAAAATATCCCTCTACGCAAGAAACGTCGGTCTCTAACAAAATTAATGTTTCTTTCTCTCTGTTTATGTATGGCGCAGTTTAGCCAAGATAGGCTCTTGTGCCATTAAACCTCATAAACCAACCAACCAACAACCTCTCTCTTCTCTTTCTACACTTTCATAAAACTGATGACTATAACAAATTTATTAGAGCAAGAAACTGTACGATATTTTTACGATGTTGTTCCATATTCTGAATATCGATCAATATCGGCAAGATATCGTTATAATATTGTTGGGCATTCTGTGATAATAGGGAAAAGAATTACATAAATGAGCAAACGAATTTAAAAACAGGAAAATTTTTTAAACTTAATTATCTAAAATAAATCGATATTGATTTTGTTTTGAATAAGTACATTTTTGCAGCAATCTGGAAAGGAAACCCATACACAAGGGACACTATCATTAGAAGCATTGGGTTCAATCAGCTAACGGCCAATATCAATATCGGGTTTTCAATCATACAGAAAATACTTTTATTGTTTATTTTTGTATTGGATATCGCAAGCATTCTTGCTAATGAAAATAAGGCAATTATTACAAGGGTTATTAACCCTTCTTTGCATGCTGGTGGGAATTTCCATCATAACATTTAGTGAACAAAAAATTGTACCAAAATAGGTGTACTGTAAATTGATTTTTGCTGGCAACTTTTTTTACGACTATTGAGTAAGTAATAAGGAGCGTAACTGTAAAAAAAAAAAAAAAAAAAAAATGCAATCATTATTCTCTTCTTATTCCGCTGTTTGTTGTGGCTGGAAGAAACGTGCGATTTCTTAGATATTTTTTTTTATATCTAATCCAATTTTTTTTTTTGCTAATTATTTTTTTGCTTAATACATCACCACTTAACAGCCATATCATTCGTCTCACCTCCGACTCACTGGAGGGAGAGTTTGTGGTGAATAGCATATAAGCCAGTTAACAACTACGCTACACGATCATATGCTTTTGTATCCTGTTTATGTTACTGCACTGCGAACCACAAGGTCCCAGGTTCTATCCTTGCGCATTTCAATCGCCTTAATATCTGAAAGAGTAGAAAAAATTTATTTTATTGAAGAAACGAAATAGCTTTTCTCAGAGTTTCAGAAAGTTTTATCCTTTCAGGCAAGGGATAAAATGAAAAAAAAAAAAATGCTTTATGAGAAATAGAAAAGAGCAGAATAAAATCATTGTAAATGCACTAAGTTTTATAACCCTTCCTTTAGCATGGCAGCTTCAGTTAACGCCAGTAGATAACTGTATACTGTTAGCGACATCTATCTACAGGTGCTAATAAAAATGATTGATATTACGGCTTGGGTAATGAAGCGGAATCTGTAACTGTTACCGAGTTGTCAAAACTCACAGTTTACTAATTCCATATTGTTCGTTGAAAATTATTACTATTTCCTTTTGATGAATAATTGATGTAGTGCATGTACATCATCGCAATGAATTACGATTGTAAATCATTGTTTTCATAATTATTGGTAAGTTCGTTTTACAGCAAATAATTAATTCAATTTTGAAGTATCTGCTGAATAATTAAAAATAATTGCTCCTAAAAGGTGCTCGTGACGACTAATTTATATGTTTATTTACTCCCTATAAAAAAAGAATTGCAAATGTCATTTTTTATTTGTTTTGAATGTTATTGCCATTGAATTTTTCAAACAGAAATCTTATATCTGTTTCAAGTTTAGAATTACAATCTCTACTCAGAACACATTAAAAATAGAGGAGGGTTGGTTGTGGGGGAAGGAAACACCGAACACGAACAACTGAATAACATTACTGTATCAAACATAATCCATTCACGTTTGAAAAAATTCATTTTTATTTTTATTATATGCATAATTTATACAATAAAATATAATGTTTTATTTTGGGGCATTGTAAATGAATTGTGTAAGTTTGATTATTATGGAGCATTTCAAAAACAAAATAGTTCATTGTTCAGAATTAAAATAACATATTAATGTATTTTTTTTGTATAAATGTACTTGTATTTTAAATTTTCAAATCGTAAATTAAATTTAGCTTCTTTATATTTTGTTGTCTGAAATTTCAATAAATACCTTAATAATACAAAAATATATATTTTTAATTGCTATTAGTGATTAGTTAGAGTAAACTAATTCTGGATTTTACTCACATTGTAAAATATAATGAAAGATCTTAAGAATAATCTAAATTCAATATCAGTTTTGGCTCATTGTTCTTTGAATTCAACCCTTTAAAATAGTTATGTAAAGGAAAAATGATGAAAAAAAAGTTTAATTCATTGACATAGTGAAATGGGTGGGAAAAGAAAAAGTTGCATAGATTTTAGTTTTTTCGGGGAGGATATTTAATATTAAATACCATTTTTCTTATTTTTATCATTCATTCTTTATAATTCAAAATCCTGTATTAAACAAATTCTCTTTTTAACTTTTAATGTACATTTAATATAGCATTGAAAATACTGACTCATTTTTAATTAAACAATTGTGGAAAAGAAGAGCTGCTTTTATATGAAACAGATTATTACATTTCTTTCAGTTATATTTATATATATTTTCTAACATAAATTTAAAAATATTGAATATATATATTCAAAAGTAACTTTATTAAACTAATGAAAAGGAAATTAAGCAAAATTTATAAAGCTGTTATCATTAATTAAAAATGGTTAACAATTTCTCAGAAAAAGTTTTCACAATAAAATAACTAACTGTAAAACATAGTGATGGAAATAAACAAATGTGTGTTATGCTTATACAGCCTTTAAAAAAATGTCAGTACCAACAGCCTCCAAAAATATAAATCCTCTGTAGCTTGTATTTTTATCATTATCATGGTAATTGATTCGTAAAATTTTATTATGCACAGTTAGCTTCAGTGCTATATTTAATATGAAAATGAGTCCAATTGTTTGAAACGGAAATACTTTTATTAAAATAAAATATGGAAGCTGCAGCTTGTTCCACTTCCTTCATTCTTGTTGTATTTTGTTATTTCACGTGTCATTTACTATAACATAATTTTAAAAGGCTTGTTGCATTGATAATATTTACATTTTTAAAACCGTGATAAAATTTATATATATATATATATATATATATATATATATATATATATATATATTTGTATTTGTATTTTTTAAAAAAATTAATTTTATTTTCTTATTATTATATGTAGTTTCTTTATCAAAAATTGATTAATTTCATTTGCGACCGATATGACTTCCTACCAATTTCTGCTCCAGTTTTAAGTATTAAATATTAATGTATCAAAATGAAGTTTGGTATGTTGATGTATCTGTGTTTCTATTGTTTATAGATTTGTAACGATTTTGTGAGATAAGCTTAACTTTTGTATTAAATATTGTAAGGAGCTTTTCATAAAACAAAAAATATTACAAAGAGATGTACTTTGTTTATAAAGAAATTTTTAAATATGTGCTGATAATAGATTTCAAAAAATGAAAAACCCAATTTAATTATATCAGTATAAGCAGTAACATTAATAGCACATAAGTTAAACAATTTAAAATATTAATACTATTTTCATTGATTAGGAATGGATATTAAAGATTACATGTTATTTTCTAATTTATGGAAACATAATTTTTAACTAATGAAAATTATTTATTTAATGAATTTTCATGGAATCTTACTAAAATCATACTTTTGCATTATAGTATTTATGAGTGAAATTTGATAAAAATCTGATGGGTTTAAATTTCTTTTGTATGCAATCTATTTTTAGATTTCACATTTATATATGGAAGAATATACTTAATTGGAATATTTTGTTATAATTTATCAACTGCAAATTTGTTAACTAGTTTTTGATGACTAGAAAAAAAAAGGGGGGGAGAGGTGAGTCAACACCCTACAAACAAATTTTTTGATGGCAACAATCATTGATAACAAACTTAATAATGTAGTTTAGAAATGATACTATAGGATTTTATTACAAGACAATGTTACTGAATAAAAAGTAGATTTTGTTTATTATCAAATTATATATATAATTAGATATCTTAGGATTGCAAGCAGATGTACTTTATTTAGTATATGTAGATATTTGCGGCCTTATGTTTGCAAATGAGAAATTGTTACGTTATGTAAAATGGACTTTGGTGTGTGGTAATAATCACCAAGTAAACTGGGGGAGGGGAGGTGTAAGCAAGTTACGTAATTTTTCTTCCATCATTAATTTTTAAAAAAAATAATAAATAAATAAATAATTTAAATATATATAAAAAATTATATTTAATGCACAAATTTACTTATTTCTGAAGAGATGATATAATGGGCGATTCTCCCAAAAGTAAACCATACCTTCAAAAAATAAATTCAAATTTTTTTTTATTGGTTATAGATTAGTCAAACACACAGTCTGAGCTATTTAATTCATGTATTTTTTTTTAAACAGTTTGTTTTTATATGTTCATGGAGGTCAAAAATAGTGGTTACAATATTGAAAATTTTTTGAATTCATACATATATACTTCAATAATGTCTGTAAACAAATATTATACACTTTTATTCAATTTTTAGCTTTTCAAAGTAGCTACAGGTATATTTTTATTTAGTTTAAAAAGGAAATTACTCTCATTTTAATTTTTTCAAATTGTAGTTCATGATTTTAGATATATTTTAAAGGATATCCCGTGCATCACATTAAAACTGCTATAAGTTTTACTAGCAGTACTAATTTTTTTTTTCAGACAGAAATAATTTCTAATCTACTTTGCACTTTTAAGAAGGAAAAAAATTCTATTATTAAGACAAATTCATATTAATAATTTTTCAAAATAGAAGCATTTTAAATTTGTCCCGTGCATCACACATCCTTATCCTGTGCATTGTTCATGTTAAGTTTAAAAAAGGGGGAAAATAAAAGACATTCAGAAATTTTTGGTGTTTACATATTTATTTATGTTTAATGATAAAAAAAAAGATTTAAAAAAAATACAATTTAATTGATTGTTGTTACAAAAACATACATCATCTGTCTTTAATATAAATCTACAAAACTGTAGTATCCTCGTGAATTTACAATTTCAGGAGCTTTTATCTTTTTTACTATGTTATTCTGTGTGTAGAACAGTTTGTCTTCATGTTTAGGCCATTTCCAATATGCACCATTTGTGCTCTTCGTCATCACAGATACTTCAGTTTCTGCACCTATAATTTGAATTATCAATCCAGGGTATTCCTTACCATCATAATTTACCAAGATCCAGTTTCCTATTTCTATGTTGGTATCACTATGAGATTGTTCCTGCATAATTGGGTTAGCTGCATTTAGAAAGAGGGATAGTCCATCATTTCGTGTGCACTTCATTCCATGTAACTTTGAAATGTTCAAAATAGGCACAGCATTAATCCATACATCATTATTTTGTGGAATATTTCTTTCTTCAACAAATAAAACTTTTGTTGCTGGCATTAAAACTTTTACCAGGTAGTTAAAATCAGAAGCAAATTGTACAATGTCAGAAGATGTTTGCTTGCTCATAACTTTTTGACGAACAAGTGATTTTGCTCTTCCTCCTATACCATCTACAACACCCTTCCCATGGGAAGTGGCAAAATATTTCCAGCTAAATGTTTTCTGGTATTTAAAGCTATGTTCTTGTAGAAAAAGAGCCATAAATTTATTCTTGAATTCAGATGATGGGCCATCTATCCAAATCACTTCTTCCAGTCATTTTCATCTGAATCGGTTTCCAGTTCAGAATAAAGCAACTGAACAAATGCTCTGACTGTATTTTTTTCTTTCTCTTTTGCATCGGAACAAATTAAAAATGTTGAGCAAATATCCTGAGAGAATGCAGCTGTTGTGAATAAAGTCACACTGTTTTTAGACCAAAGAGCGCTTTGAATTTCATTCTGATATTCACAGCTGTAATTCATAGCGAAGTCTAGCTGAAGAAATCTTACATTAGGGTTTCTTTTATCATTCAGAAATTCTTCATTTTGAATTCGTTTAATATTTAAGTTGGAAGTAAACAAAGAAAATGTTTCTTTTAAGCTTGACACAACTTCACCAATGCAGCTTTCTTTCACATTACATCTTAACTTGCCTCCTTCATCTTTCTCCCAATATTTCCATATAACTGCATTTTCATCTGGTTCACTGATTCACATATTTTTAAACACATTTTTAGCTGATTTACTTTTTAAAACATTTCAAATTATGCATACACTAGTGCCATCTACTGGCAGTTATTTTATGTAAATAAATCATCATGTGAATACATTATTAGTATCTCACCTGTCATGTATTCTCTAAATATAACAACCTAAATATATTGAGAAATGTTATAAATCTCAGGTGTGTGCAAACAAATCACACTTGTCCCGTGCATCACAGCCAAAAAATCAACATAAACTATTAATAAAATTTTATATTTACTTAATATTGAGTACCACATCAATCTACTGATTCTTTCATTAAAAAAATTACAGTCAATAAATCCAAGAAACATCACAGAAATTAATATTAATGCCAGTATGATCAGAAATTCTGATTTTTTGTGAATCCCGTGCATCACACATGCATTTTAATTTTTTTATTTGCTTTATTTTTAAATGTAGAAAAAAAATTGCATATCATTTTGAAGTGCAAGTTAAGGGCTTATACCTCGTAATTTTCAAAATATTGAATTACCTTAATTACAGTAAAATTTATTGATTTAAACACATGCAAATGTCCCGTGCATCACGTAAGAATTGCCCTAACCAGCATTTCTTGGGTTATAAATATTTTCTTATCTATCATTGATAAAAGATATTAAATATCCAATTAATTATTTTAAAACCTTCATTAAAATCCTTATAATATTTCAGTGTTGTACAAAACTTAATTTTATGAAAACCAGCAAATACTATGGTTATTATATATCAAGTCTATTTTTGATGGTTAAGTTGCAAAAAAGACTATATGTGGCAGAAAATTAAAAATATAATATTTAAAATTAATATTTAAGGTGATGTCTTCCAAAGCTAGTGTAAATAAATGAAATTTCTTGAAATAATTATATTTTGCTGTAAAATTTCTCATAAAGTATTTCATTTCATACAGAAAATATCTTCTTTTGCATTATTTTATTTTTTTAAATCTTGAAGCTTTTTTTTTTAAATTGCAGATTGATCCAGATGATTAAAAAAAATGCAATAAGTTGATAATTATTAAGCTCTATTTAATATTTTCTATAGTTTTATCAAAAGTGAAATTATTCATGATATTATAAAAAAAACTTTTTCAAAATCATTTCTTGTTTCATTTTCATTTCAGTATTCAAGATAGTATTATTAAATAATTTTCTTTATTTAAATCAACTCATTTTTTTACAGTACATTTATATACATTATGATTAAGTAATAAAAAGACTATATGTGCCAGAAAAAAAATGATAACATTTAAAATTACTGTTTAAAGAAGTATGAAAGTGTGTGGAATAATTATGTTTTGTTCTAAAATTTCTTATAAAATATTTCATTTATCTATAGAAAATATTTTTGTATTAAAATTTTTAAACATTTTATAAAATTACAGATTTATTTAATTAACTATTTTTAAAAACTCAAAAAGCTGATAATTTTTATTATTTTTATAAAAATATTATAACATAATTTTATGTCACTTCTTGTTTAATGATTTTTATAGTTTTACCAAAAGTGGAGTTATTCATAAGTTTGTAAGAATTTGTTTCTGAATCAAGTTGTTCCATAGTCACTACTTCTTTTTCATTTCAACATTTAAGTTAGTATATTTTTTTATTTCAATCAGTGTATTTTTGTTAACTGTCTTTGATAATTTTTTATATATTTTTGTGTATTTTCAAGTACAGTTTCAAACTTTTATAACAATCAACATAATTTTGTTTATCATATAAAATTGTTAATTTTTTTTCTTTTCTTTTTTTTTTTGGATTAAATTGATATTTTTAGTGCTAAAATTAAATTTGTATGATAACCATATAAATGTGTATGATATTCGTAGAATTCATTTAGATATTTCAAATCAAACTCTAATATAAGATTGATTTCCGAATGATCAGAGGCTTTTTTATTTAATTAAGTCAATTGAATCTCTTTTATGTACAAACTGTATATAATGCAGATATTCATTTGTTACCTACCCATAAGAATTGTCTTTGCAATAAATCAGATAATTCATTTCTTTATTTTTTATCATAACTTCTCATGTATTTATTATTCCATATTACAGCATTGAGAAATGCAGTCTCTTATTTCTTTTCCCTATGTCAAAATCATATCATAATTATTTGGTAATTCTAATTGAATTTCAGTTCCTTTTTAACTTTGTTTGTCAAGAAAATCCTGTAATACTTAGAAAGATATCATTTATGTTTTTATAAAAAAAAATATCTTGAAAATTTTCAGAAATATCCATAATATTAAAATAAGAGATTTAGAGTATAATTTTGAAAATACTTTAAATTTTTTGTTTTGGAAACTTTTTATGCATTTTGCACTCACTTGTGGTTTCCACTTATTATATCTTATTCATTTAATTTACAAGATGTCCTTAGAATTACTTTCTTTCTTGGGAGGACTCTGCAAGTAAAACTAATAAACTAAATGGGAATAAATTTCATGCACAGACTATGGGTATCACAGTAACTCTGCAATAACAATATTTTTCATCGTCTTTTCTATATCACAGATTGAGTTGTTTTTCTGATTTATCTTTTTTAATGAAAAACGGAATTTTCAAAACCATATATATTTACTGATGTATCAAAATTAACAGATTCTTTTTTTATTTCCTGAATAATTCATCATATATCAAATTAATTTGTTGTACTTCATGTAATTTGATTTTTTATTTTGAAAGAACATATCCAATTTCCATTTTCTTTAAATGTTTATATGTTGATTTTTTAAAAAATTTTATTCAGTTTATTTATTTTCTAAATATTTTTCCAAATATTTTGAATCAAATATGTTTTTTTTAAATATATTTTCTTTTCTTCTGTATGTTCATCATTAACAATAATGGCATATCTGTATTTCATACATAAATATTTTTTCTTTATGAAATTTTGTTTAAATACCCTTAAAAAATATTTTATTGGAGTTTCTCTCTCTCTTTCTCTCTCTGTATATATGTATATATATAATGTAAAACACATTTTTTAAGCAGTTGTGTGGCCGAAGAGATTGTTTGCCACATTGTTTTTTAAACTTCGCTTTTATTCCATCCCTGGAGGCAGAATCTATGTACAAGAAATGACGAGGCACATCAATCTAACACAACAACAAGAAAGAAAAGGACAGAAATATATATCCCTGGTCATTATATATCATGAGATTCTGATAGGAATGTCTGTACACATGTCGATTTTGGATAGGGAAATCTAGGTATCTTTTAAAATAATTTGTTTAGATCAACAACTTTTTATCCCTTCATATGGAGTGTGTGAACCACTGATTTTTGCATTTTTACAGAGCTCTTGGCGCATTGATTAAATAAAAAAAGATGGAATGGGATCAGGAAATAAGAGAACATTTTAGAATGAAATTAATGTGGGCTGAATTAAGATAAAACTTTGGAAATTAATTAGGATTAAATTTTGAATTAGAGATATCAAGATCAGTACTATATATATATAATGTGATGGCTAAAATTCTGGACACTTTCGAAAATTTTTATGTTTTCTAACTTTGTATGCTTATAGAAAATGTAACGTTTCACAAAATGCAAACATATCATTTTAAAGAGAATTTAATGCTGATTTCAATACAAAAAGCAAAATTCAAATATTTGTAATTCAAAAAAGTTGAGTGGTAATAATTATTGACATACATTAGATGCTGATAACTATAGTGAATTATCAGTACTTAGTAGGGTAGACTTTATTTTTTATTAAGGCTTCAATTTGATGTTTCATTGAGCTGAATAGAGTTTTAAGCTCTTCCTTTGTTATTACAGGATGCCAGGAAACAATTATAGCCTCAATTAATTCTCTTTTATTTGATGAACGCTTCATATGTACGAGAATTTTCAAATGGTGCTATAAGTTCTCAATAATTTTGAAGTCAGGGCTGTTTCCTGGCCATGATAACAATTCAATGCTCTTTGTACTAAAGCACTTTTTCAATATTTTTACTGTGTAACAAAGAACTGAATCCTGCTGAAATATAAATGATGCGTTGTTGGCAAATAGATCACTGATGGGAGGTGTAAATTTTGACTATAAAATAGTGTCAATATATTTTCTTGCATTTAATGTCCCATCGATAACATGAAGGAGACAAATATCGTCTGCTGACATGCATGACCAAATCATAACACTAACTTAATTCTTCATAGTTGCCTGAATGCAGTCAGGATGTAGCTCTTCGCCTATTCTATGTCTTATCTATTTTCACCATCACTACCGAATAACAATATGTTTGTTTTATCACTCCTTATAACTTGTGATCATTGATCAATTAATGCGTTTCTTTACCCACTTTAATCTTTTTATACGCTGCTTAAATTGATATAGGGATTTTTTTTTTTTTAGTTCAATTCTACCTCTTAGTCCAACATCTAATAATTTTCTCCTGATTGTTCCTCAACTGACATAAATGCCAACATCATTCAATTGACTTCTGATGGCCGCTGATAACATTCTTTCTATCTTGGAGATAGTCTTTTTATTTTTCTGTCATTAACAGATGTAATGCACCTTTTTCAGCCATTTCCTGCTTTGTTTTTTATTGAATTTGACTCCTGATATCGTAAACAATATTTTCGGATTCCAGATGTAGTCATTGAACCACCCACCTATCTTGCAATTTGAGCATAGGAGAGACCACATTCATGCATCACAATAATCTTAGTTCTCTTTCTAGGAGCCCGATATATTCTTTTATTTGGTGTCATTGATTCTTGACTAAATATTAGAAATATTTACAAAAATTCCAACTGTATATTAAAAAGTTTAACAAAACTTCTAACTTGCAATTTGTTTACATAAAAAGCTGTCATACTTCTACAGAAAAAACATAATAATGACTTGTTCCAACTTTAAACATGATGTCAGCTTCTGCTGGCAGTTATTAACATTTGGTTGGTTCCCAGAACAAGAGCAGTGATTTGCCAGGAAATTTAGAAATTGCAATCCACTTCGTCACTGTGTTTGTTATTCAGCTTAAAGTAAGAATGACTTTTTTTGTATTGCAAATATTTGAATTTTGCTTTCTGTATTGAAATCAGCATTTAATTCTTTTTAAAATGATATGTAAGAGTTTACATTTTGTGAAATGTAACATTTTCTATAAACATACAAAATTAGAAAGCATAACGATTTTCAAAAGTGTCCACAATTTTGGCCACCACTGTATATATATAATTTAAATATTAATTAATTTCTTAATTTTTATCTTAAATTAACTTAGGTTAACTTCATTCTGAAATGTTTTCTTATTTCTTGATCGTGTGGCGGATTGGAATGAGCGAGGATAGAATCTGGGCCTTGTGGTTCGCAGCCGAGTAACATGACCACAATACAAAAGCAATTGACCTTGTAGCGTAGCTGTTAACTGGCTTATGAGCTTTCACTACAATCCATTTCTCACATTTACTTGATTATTTCTAATGTGCGCTTAGAAAAATTGCTGTCTTCGTGGATCCCACTCCAGGAGCAAAGAGATAAAAATCTTTAATACCAGAGGCGGCGACAATGGGTGGCCTGGGAAGGCAATCCCCCCCCCCCTTCGTCGGCAAAAGTCTTTATTGCTTCGGAACAGTGGTGTGACGAGTTGGATATTAACGAATATAATAATTTAAAATGCATCTTACCGGCAATGTATTATAAGCAATAGAAATTTCCTACTAATTATTTTAGTTGGCAGTATGGAAAGTTCGACAAGGAATCGGCAAGGCAACAGGTGAATAAAGTGTGGCATTTTCCGGTTGTTTTTGGTGGATCGACTTAGAGGTCAATGCAACGTTAACGTTCAGACATGATTCAATTGTTGACCATTCAACCTATCATTTGTACCACATTTGGTAAAAGAACCAGCGAGGTGACAAGAGAATATGATGGTGAGAGAGAGAGATGATGGTTAGACATCATCTCCTCCTTTCATTTTTCCTCTCACCTCTATTTTGACAAATTAAACACGTCCTAACGCATGCGCAAAAGGTTTTAGAATCCGTTGACAAAAAGTAAAATCCGGAAATACGCACATCTTTCCGCGCCTGACACCTTAGTGAGATGGAATCATCGGAAAGTGGTCGTCTCAAGATACTTAAACGAATAGTAATTTATAACGCAAGTATTAAGAAGTCAATAATGATAGAAAAATTATTAAGTAGCAGATGCTAACTGGTATTAAAATGAAATGATTGGCGCTTAACAGTTGCACATTTAACCTTTTCCTCTGAAAAGTGATTTACTCTTTCGTTCTCTCCATCTCAATTATGAAGTATCTTTTTCTTGTAAAAGATATTTAGTTTCAGGCAGAAGAAATTAAATTCTGTGAATTACATTTAAACAATGAAATATCTTCATTCTTCAGATTCTGAAATATTAGGCTTTTTAAATATAGATGTGCGTTAGCTATCGATATAAATATGTTACCAATTGCATTATTCAGATTATAAGTTCTTTCACGAAATTTAAGAACTGTCGCATTCCTATAATAATAACAGCACAAATGATTCGTTCCTTGAACAAATTCTTTGGGAACTCCTTTT
Source organism: Argiope bruennichi (assembly GCF_947563725.1). Classification (NCBI taxonomy): domain Eukaryota; kingdom Metazoa; phylum Arthropoda; class Arachnida; order Araneae; family Araneidae; genus Argiope; species Argiope bruennichi. The sequence continues at coordinate 91,415,243 of NC_079161.1, forward strand.
TATTCTTTGTTCTTTTGAAAAATATGCATTCCCCCCCCCCCTGAAATTTTAAAAGCATTCAACAGGGTCCATAACAATTGCATCTTTAAAAAAAGAAGATTAAAAATCTCTGAAGAACTACATATATTTTTTTAATTATTTTGTGACAACTTTTTATACTTTTTTTGGTATCTTAAACTCAGAGAAGTCCATATATTTTAGATATATATTTAATGCTAGAAAAATATAAAGTTTTCTGAATGTTCTTTCTTCTCAATAAAATGTGCACTTTTCTAGTATAAATTCCTAAGAACTTGGTTCTGAAGCAGTGATAGTACACTGCTATGAGGCAAACAGAGGAATTTCTTGTTTGTACCCTGGAAACATATGACCAAGTTCCCTTTTACACATCTGTGAAAAAGGGTGTTCTAAAAAGATTACATGTACCCTCCCCATCGGAATTTGATGAGTTTTTTTTAAATCTCGTATGATTTCATACCATATGCTTGGCAAAAATGGCTCTTGCACCAAAAAATCCAAACAACCAACCCTCCATCCCGGCGGAAAATTGCAGCGCCACCTTTACTTAATAAATGCACATCTTTTAAAAATATATCTAAGATTTCCTTGCCGAAATCAACAAATGGTAAAGAAATCTTTAACAGAATCTCATAGTAAAATCACAGAAAGAAAAAATTTCTTTCTCTTTTGCGTTTGTGTCGCGATATATTCTGGCGCATCTTTTATCACATCTTCTCTGTACAATAAAATACTTCCTATGTGAAATAAATTGAAGTTAATTCCAAAAATTTCTTCTTTTCGGCCAAACATCCGCAAAATTATATTTACTTATATATTATATAGAGACAGAGGGAGAGAGAAAATTAATTATCAAAAGGGTTTTTTTTCCCTTCTTTGTAAGTACTGGCTAAATAGAAATTTTTAAAAATTAAGTTTTATTCTTTTACAATAATATGCAATGACACCATCTTGATATGAGTTATAGTTTCCTATTTTTTGATAGTTTCAATTCAAACAGTTGGTAAGTGTAGCCAAGTTCTTACTGAAGAGGAGAACTCAAATGTCTGTTTCAGAAAGCGATGATGAAAGAGCTTTCGATAAGTAAATGTTAACTAAATATTTTAGAGAGTTGTTACTCATACAGCATTTATGATGAGCTTTTCAAGATCAAGTAACTGCCTTGCCATTCCATTGTATTTTAAATGAAATACAATGTTTCATCGAAATACAGGGTGATTATAATTATAGTTACGATTCAGCTCAAAAATCGATAATTTTAAAACTACTGGTCAGAATGACTTGATATTTTAGCTGAACAATCGAAAAAAAAAGTTCCAAAATGTACCGATAGATAGCGTTCTCAATGGATTCGTTAAATACAGGAATATTGTTAGCCAAAATGAAACAATAGAGTTGAGGGGTTTGTTAAAAATTTATTAGCAATAAAATAAGAATGCATGTTTATTGCGACAACAGTGATAATGACAAAAAAAAAAGTTTCATGGAACAAACACCTTATTGATGGGTGGTTAAGGCTTAAGTTCTGCCCTCCACCTTGTTCTGCTACTAAATCTCCGATCCACAACAGATCGGAGGGTATCTGTACTCATACAATGGATATGGTGTGCGATGTTTGCCTTCAAGTCTGCTAGATTCTCTATCCGCCGGCTGTAAACAACATTCTTCAAGTACCCTGTCGGCCACAGTGGCCTGGTGGTAAGGTCTCGGCTTGTGAGCCGTAGGGTTTCAGGCTCGAGACCCGATTCCACCGAAGAACCGTCATGTAAGGGGGTCTGTGGCACGTTAAATCCGTCATGCCAAATGTCCTCCCGCTGGTGTGGTGTGGCGTGGAGAGGGGGGTGCCAGCTCTGGTGTCGCCCTTGTCATCTGACCGCGGTTCAAAATGACGAGTTCCGTCCCAAAATAGCCCTAGTGTTGCTTTACAACGAGTCGTTAATATAACTAAACTAAACTTCTTCAAGTACCCCCAAATCCAGAAATCACATCCTTAATAGCCAGAGTCATTATGAAGCATTCAGGCAAAGAGCTGGTGCACTGCATTTTTCTGGCAGCTATGTCTGCGGTGCGCTTGTTACATATAAGTAATTCGCATATCTCCAGACCATGTGAACTCTGACAGCGCCATCTATCGGCACATTTTGGAACTTTCTTTCTTCTTCGCCAAACAAAATTCCATTGCCTCACGATTTTTCTGATAAAATATAAAATCATTCTGATCAGTAGTTTTAAAATTATTGATTTTTGAAATCGTAACTGTAATTATAATTCACCCTGTACATCGAGAGCAATAATTGCATTTGTTTTGTTTTTTTCTTTACAGGTAAAGACCTCGGTACAAATAAAAACGGAAAGAAAAAGAAACTCTTTCCTCTTTTAAATCTCCAAGAAAGAAGTGAACTGGTTCTGTAGAAAATCAAAATGCATTCAATATTTTCGAAATGTTTTCATTGTCTTATAAATGGAAAAGGAACAAGGCTATAATTAAAGATTTCTAGCATAGCAGCGGCTTTGAATTGCTGTTATTCAAGGAAAACTTTCGTATCCTGATCTCTGAAACTTGGTAGACTTAAACAAATTAAAGATTTCTAGCATAGCAGCGACTTGGAATTGCTGTTATTCAAGAAAAACTTTCGTGTCTTGATCTCTGAAACGTGGTGGACTTGAACAAATGAAAGATTTCTAGCCTAGCAGCTGTTTTGAGTTGCTGTCATTCAAGGAAAACTTTCGTGTTCTGATCTCTGAAACATGCTAGACTTGAACAATGATATCAAAGCCATCACTGGAAGAAATGTTCCTCAGACGAGTGGTGATTAATTTGTGGAAATAAACTGATGCCAGGGTTTGATTTCAGTCTCCGAGTCCGAGTTGCTTCCTCGCCAAAACAGAGGTGAAGTATGCCAAGCAGTTGTTCAAATTGTCTGGGATAAAGTGTTGAGACTTGTTTTACCTAAATCGATGAAGAAGAGAATGATACATTTAGTTAGACCTCTTCTTTTAGAAATATTAGACTGGAAAATATTTCACGAACACCTTTTAATGGATCCAGATAAATATTTCGATGTGAGCATTTTAAGACAACTTATCTAGACATCTTCGAGAGCTGTCCATTATGAAAAAACAGCGGAAAAGCTTGCACGTATTGAAACATTTGACCTTCGTAAACGTTATGATTTGGCTTGTCTGCATCGCTTGGCGGACTACGTTCCAATTCTTTTGAGAAAAACCTTCCTGGAGAGGTTACGGGAGAGAAAACTGCAATTCCTGTTCCAGACAGAGACACTTACCGGAGGCGGTATAAATTCGCGCAAACTTAAAAAAATCATAATAAAAAAAGTAATGCTCGAAAAAAATTGCTGTTTGCGGGAATATGCTCAGAGCGCCTTTGCATTTTGTTATTTCCATTAAAAAATGTATTTAAAAATGACCGATAGATGGCGCTCACATGTCATACCGAGACGGATTATGCAAATCAGCATAGCTATAAAACACAAGACTGACAATGGATCTGTCATTCGACGCCAGTAGCATGCAACCGCTACCGGATCGAGCATTAGTGGTTAAACTGTTCTATAAGAACGGTGAATCCGCGACTAAGGCATTGCGACAGTTATGGACGGTGAAAGGAATTAAGGCGAAAAAAAACCCAATTTCATCGAATGGGATATTGAATTTAGTTCGCCGTTTTGAAGAAACGGGAAGATTAGAGGATCGTCCACGAAGTAGCAGACCATCCGTCACCGCTGACCGCTTCCCTGTTTTCCAAAGGGTCATGAGAAATGTGGCAGCCGAGACTTCAACGGGAAGTTCCAGTGCACGTGAAGCAGGTGAAGTAACAGAAATGCCGGAAATGTCGATCCGACGCAATCTGCACGAAATCTTGAAGCTGCATCCGACAAGCTAGAAGCATTTCGCCAGTTGTTGCCAGCAGATTGCGAAAAAAGACAAGCCTTTGCAACATGGGTGCTCGCACAAATGGAACGTGACCCACAATGGTTACTGAACATCAAGTGCACAGATGAAGCCCACTTTTCATTGCATGGTGACGTCAATACACAAACCAGTCGTATCTGGGCGACATCAAACCCTCGTGCGTACACGACCAAACCACTACATTTTCCGCATGTGACTCTTTTGGTGCGGTTTCACTGCGTCCTTCATTCTTGTCCTTTCTTTTTTTGAAGAGCATTGTCCTGTATCCGGTTAGGAAACCTGTTCCGTCACTGCAGAATGCTATCTTAGGCTTTTGCGAGACCAGGATATGCCTACTTTGCAGCAAAGACGTGCGTTATCTTCCGTCACCTTCATACAGGATGGTGCCCCGCCCCACGTTGCTAGTTCCGTTAAAACGTTCCTCCTGGACACATTGACTGAGGACAGAGTGATAAGCCGAGAGTGTAAGAATGATTGGTCCTCACGGTCGCCAAATCTTACTCCAGCGGACTTTTAGTTGTGGGGATATCTGAAGTCTTGCGTCTACCGGGGCTTTCCTGCCACTTTGATAGAACTAAAAGATGCCATTCAATTGGTCGTTGATGGCATCGATGCAGACATGTTACACGCAGCTGTAATAGGCGTAGTTACGCGCCTCACTTGCTTAATACCTTGATTTGGCGGTCATGTTGAGCATCTTTTGCTTTAAAATAAAATGTACTATAATGTTACTGTGTTCTGTTTTCCTGATTTGCATAAACCGGTTTGATTTCACCTGATTTGCATCTCGGTATGACGTGTGAGCGCCATCTATCGGTCATTTTTAAATGCATTTTTTAATGGGAATAAAAAAATCCAAAGGCTCTCTGAACATATTCTCGCAAACCGCAATTTTTTTCATTACTTTTTTTTTAATGATTTTTTGAAGTTTGCGCGAATTTATGTCGCACCCGGTATTTGGAGTATTATTCGACTCACTGTTTGAGCGAAAAAATATCCGAGGAAAAAAATAATCCCTATGTTGTTGATTTCATTACTAGAAATTTTATGCTTGACTGCTTTATTGAAGATGCCTGTGAGTATGCAGTACGCACAGGCAGTAGAGCAGCAATTGAATATTTTCTTTCACGGAAAAGCAGTAACATTAAGTTAGTTTTTCCATTATTTACTTAAAACTGCCGATAAATTCATTGTAGAAGAACATCATGGAAAAGATTTCCACTTTCCACATAAAAAATTCTGTGAAACGTTATTTTATTTATTAATTTGGTGGGAATTCCAGGATTATATCAATATTTTTATAAATGACCCTTGCAACGCTCTGGTATTCTTCCTGGACTGGCCATTACAAGATTTTTTCTTGGATGCCGCGGATATTGTTTGGTACATTGTTTCCTAAGAGAACTATTGGGAAATGGTGTCATGTATTAATAAGAAATTACGAGAGTGTGGTTCTATTTTCCTGAATTAATTCAGAAGTTTTCTCTTCGCAATCCTGAAGACTTTTGTCTGTCAGTTGGATGTCTTTCTTTTCACATGTCCCTATGCTGAAGATACAGAAACTGTCAGAGTAGTACTGAGAAACGTGGATCTTAGTAAAAACAGGCCACTTCCCTGCTGTCATTGGTTTATAAAACTTCTTCGGAAACTTGTGATGAGAGAGAGGTGGGATTTGATTGATATATGCATGCAAGAAGCTACTCTTTCCAAAGAAAACAAGAATAGACTGGAAGAGGCTGTGAGGAAAACCAGGTGCTTCACTGATCACCAGAACCTTGTGTGCGTCAAAATTCGGCAGCCGCATTGGACATAACCAATATGGCAGCCATATTTTATTTGAGCTTCTTGTCGATATTGTTAAAAGTAAACTTTAGAAATGAATTGCTGACCAAAATTTGTTTCTAAAAATAAAGGAAATAAAATACAAACATTTATATTTTAAACTTAATTTATGTAATAATTTTTTTTATCATAGAATCTTTACAATTTGTGGACAAAAATTTATGATGTAATTTATTTAATTGGCTGATAATTGCATTGTTCAAAATAACCTTTTTTAAAAATGATGGCACAAACGGAAATGAAGTGAATATTGCTTCAGTTATTAAGCCAATACAAAGTACTTCGAGTATTTGTAGTTTCCTACATTACTTAAATCTCGATTAGTTTAAAAAATATTTGAAATTTTTAATTAAAATTTCAACTTTTTTTTTCTTCCTGAAATAGCAAAATTAAACTAAGAAAATTACGACAACTTTTATATTATGTATAAGAAAGCTGTTAATAATTGAAACTTTTGGTTAAAACGATTTTTTTTTCACGCAAGTTCTACTATCAATTTTTTATATGCATTGAAAATCGTACTTAAACTTTTACTGAAAATGTATTGTGAAAGAAAATAGCAAGATAGAAATATTCTAAGTGAAATGTATGCAAAAAGAATAAAATTCACTTACAATCGCAAGTTAGCGTGTTGCAAATTTTAAAATATTTTATTGCAAAAATTGAGAGTGATGCTTGATGGATAATATACGTTTTTCCTCGATAATTTATTATGTAAAAATCCTTTTTTTACTTGGCTGTATTTTAGAGTTTTACATTTGTAAAGTTTATTGTTTACTGTTAATAAAGTTAGTAAATGGTATTTGTTGGTTTGTTTATTTGATACCATTTATTCACTTTATTTCTCTGGTTATTTATTCTTTTAGCGTAGGCATACTACGCTAAAAGAATAAAGTCAGCCTCTCAAGCAGAAACAAGACCTTGCGAGCGAATGAAACACATGTACGTCGGCTGAAGCCACTCTAGGCTATGAGAAATTAACCTACATTTTATCTATTTTTCGCAGAAATTTCAGAGGAAATTGCTTTAACAATACTTTTTCTTTGTATATTTCGTACACGAGAAAGTGATTAATTTTTGAATTCCAAAATTGTATCCTCATAGTTCTTCTAAAGTTTTATATAAATTATGGTGGAAAAAATATAAAAATTTTGTTAATTTTTAATTAATTGAAATTCTAAGAAAAACGTAGAGAAACCTTTGGTATATACTTAATATTTCATATCAAGTATATACCTTTTATGTATTCAGTATGATATACTCGGCGTTGCTCGAGATTAAAATACCTTCATACCTAATTTTTTTACACTAAAATCTATTTTTGTTTAAGAGTTTAAAATACATAATTTTTTTTTTATCGTCTAAAACATTTTTTTTAACTGCACTAAGAAGATCAATTGAATTGACGATTTTTTAAAAATAGATCATTGCGAATTTTCTTCACAAGTTATTAATAATTGTTATAAAACTGTTTCAAATTTCGTAAAATAAGAAAGATTTAATTTTGGAGATAATGAATTAAATGTTTAATTTTTGTTAGTAAAAAAATATAAAAATAACTGAATAATTGTTCGTGATGTAAATTATTAATCGTCTGCTTATAAACTTATCGTTTAGTGTTTTTCCGGAATTCTGCTATTGTATTCTGGCAACAGTTCTTCGAATAAATTCTTTTATAACAATTAAAAACATTTTCGAAGAATATTTAACAAATGGAGTAGCTGCTATTTAATATGATCATTTCAAGACTTAAGAATTTTGATAACAATAACCGAATGCATAAAATCGGTTATTGTAATTATATCAAGAGAAAAGAAATAGAATACTTCTTATCTAGTTATAATTTATTTCAAAACTGTAAGAAACAGTTAATAAATTATTAAAAAATTGGTAATTGTTTCTTATTGACTACTATTCCTTAAGAGTTCACGTACAACTTATCAGTATTTGTATTATCGATTTAAAATTTATTGAGCAATGATTGCGAATTACAAAGTATCAAGTGCTTTATTTTTTTCGACGTTCATTGGTAAGATAGATACATTCGTTCTTGTCAGAACCATCAGTGTTAAGGCAGATTGCACCTAAGGGAATTTTGTATCAATAAATTTAATAATGATTTTTTATTCACCTATTTCAATTTCTTTTTGTCTAAACTGTTTACATTTTATAAAATAACCAATTTTTAAAGATTGTGCACAATATTACCCCCTTAGGTGTGTAATTCCGCGCATGTTGCATCGAGCTGAAATATTGTGAATTAGAAGTAAAAGCACTATTTCTGATGAATTCTGTAAACAGAAATGTAAATATGAATTTTCAAAAATTATTTGTAAATTTTTTAAGTAATTTTCTACTTTTTTCTTTAAATCAGCAACATAGTCAATAATTGCCGATGTGAACTTTTTTTTAATGATATGGATCACTTATGGAAAATCCCTTTTTAAATATGTCACATATAGTTTTCGAGGCATCTATAAAATTTACAAAATACTCATCAAGGTTACAAGGTTTTTTTTTTTTTTTGTACGGAATAATGCCGTGCGACAATTTCCATGCTGCATGGAAGTTACCAAGAATTTATTTATTCAATGAACATTATTTCGAATCAAACTGGGTAAATTGATCCAAAAATTGGTCCATTCTAATGGAAAACGCCATGTATGATAGTATTTGCAGATGCAAGTTGCTTTTATTGCTTTGAAAAAGAGTTATACCTTAAAAATTGAAGGCCGAAATTGTAAGGAAAATTCGATATCTTTCAGTATTCGATAATCTATCTTCTATTTGTCATCTATCTTTTTTTTTTATATATACATCGATATCTATACTTATTATAAAGCTCAATATGTGTGTGTGTTGGCGCTCTACAGGCCAGATCATTCAATCTACAGCTACCAAATTTGGCACGTGTACACCTTGGAGGCAGGAAATGTGCACCTCGGGGATATTTTTTCGAATTTTTAATTAGAATTTTATTTATTTAAAAATTAAACGAAATTTTGGCTTGTTTCTGCTATAACTTCCGAAAATATTACCGCACAAAAAAGATTTTTACATCAAGTTAAAGATTAAAAATTTATCTTTTAAGTGATACCAATGTTTTAACCTTAAAATTAATATTTTTAATTAATTTTTAAATAAATATTTTAACTATATTTTTCAACAATTTTTTTTCGTACAAAATAAAAAATTCATGGGAAAAAATTAGCTTTTATCAAAGAGTTGCCATCACATTGATTAAAGCTTAAATTAAAAATAAATTAAATCTTTTTGGAAATAAAATCTGCAAAAATGAAGCACGTGTCTGTAGGAAATGAAACAAATGTGAAATATTATTTTTTCTAAAAAATAAATTCAAGAAAAATTATTTTATGATCTTTTACACTATCTATATTATTTATCCAATAAATCAGTTTTATTTTAAGGCAAGTTTTGTTTAATATGAAGAGGATATCCATTCAAATCAGGGCCACACAGCTAATTTGTAAACCTTTAGTAAAAGACACAGATCTGCTAAAATGGTAAATGATTATATTTTATGTAACTTGATTCAATAAATGCTCTAATAAATAACGAATTTTTGATTTTACAGAAAGTTTTTGCTGTGGAAATCACGTTTAACAAAATGTTCTTGAAACACTAATATTTTAAATAAAATGAGTTAATTTCCAATCAACTAAATCAATCACTTAAACTGACTTAAGTTGGAAGTTTTACCGGAAATGACAACAAATTAGGAAAAATATATATTGTAAATTGAACGAAATGATCTAAATAACAGTATAAGTTTGGTATTACTATCAAAATTTAAAGATTAAAAATGTTTTGCTTGAAAAACTATTAAGAGACAAGTTACTTAAAATATTTAATTGAAAATTGTAGCGAGCGGTAATACTGGCGAACCGGCTGGTCGCCAAAGGCGGCTAATATTTATAATAAAGCTGTATGTGTGTGTTGGCGCTTTACATATCAGACCTTTTGAGCTACAGCTACCAGATTTGGTACATGTAAAACCTGGGAGTTCGAAAATGTGCACCTCGGGGCGATTTTTTTTAAATTTTTAATTAGAATATCAAGTAATTAAAAATTAAGCGAAATTTCGAGTGTTTTTCGCGATAACTTAGGAAAATAGAATCGCACAAAAATGATTTTTACATCAAGTTAAAGTTTAAAAAATGATCTTTTCAATGATACTAATTTTTTGACACATAAATTAAATTTCTATTTTTAATGAATTTTTAAATTATATTTTTCAACAATTTATTTCGCACAAAATAAAAATAATATTTAAACTGCACGAGCGCGTTAAGTGTAAATGGGGAATAATTAGCTTTTATCAACGAGTTGCCACCACATTAACAGAAGCTCAAATTAAATATATCAACTGTTATTGCAAATTAAACATATAAAAGTGTAATTTTCAGCACGCGTATGTATGAAATGAAATAAATAGGAAATATGATATTCAAAAAATAATAAATGCTAGGCAAAGTTTTCGATGATTTTTTTGCAATATTTACATTATTAATTCTATAAATCTTAAGGTTTCTTTAAGGCAAACATAGTTTAATATGTACAAAATAATCACTAATCAGCGCCCATCAGGTAATTTGGGGCATACATAACAAAATGGTCTAAATGAAAACAATTATATTTTATGTAACTTGAGTCAATAAATGCTTTGTTGAATTACGAATTTTAAATTTTTATATAGATCCTCTGCACTGTGTATCATATTTAACAAAATATTTTACAGACGTTAATATTTTAGACAGAAGAAGTTGCTTTCCGATCAACTAAATCGATCATTAAAATTGATTGATTTAGGAAAATTTGAATATCATGATTCCATAAAAACGGGCAATGTCAGATCACGTCATCGACCGTCTTAAAAAAGATACGCCAATCTTCTGTCAGGGTTTCTCGACAGTGATTGGCCCATGATTATGAAAATGTTGATTATTCTGAAATTATAATATTCTAACTTCATAAATCGGTTGAATTTGATCGTTGAAAGTAGAAACGTTTATTTATTTGTTTAAAAGCTGGAGTGTCAAGAATATTTCACAGAATATGATTCCTTAGGACTCTCTAAAATATATTTATTATAATATATATATATATATATATATATATATATATATATATATATATATATATATATATATATATATATATATTATTAAAAGTATATTTATAGACAGATTTTGAAATATTACTATTGACGTCATTTAAATCCTTTTGAAAGTAAAACTAAAAACTGAATTTTATGATGAATCTGAGAAATATTAGTTGAATAATTCTTTGTGATATAGAAATTATAAAAATTATGTTGTACACATAAGATTTCAATGACGAACGACTCTGATTTCAATTCTCATATTTTTGCTTGGTTTCTATAAAAAAAATGTTTTTATATTAATTGCAATTTAATCATTTCCATTTTAATTTAAAGTTGGAATTCTTCGGGCGCCGATAGAAAATTAGAAATAAGTACTACAATGAACAAAACGGCTTAAAACCTACATAATAGTATGAGTAAATTATGTGACTATCAAAATTTGAAGCTCAAAAATATTTTGCTGAAAAAGCTGTTCAGATATCAAGCTACATAAACTATTTAATTGAAAATCTTAACGACCATTAATACTAGCGAACCGGTTGGTTGAGAAAGGCGACTAGTACGTGTAATGAAGCTGAATATGTATGTATGCCGGTTGGCGTTCTATCGGCAGACAGTTTGAGCTACGAAATTCGGCATATGTATACCTTTTAGGTCGGAAATGTGCACCTCGGAGCTATTTTTAAAATCTTTTTAATTAATTAAAAATTAAGCGAAATTTCGGGGGTTTCCCTCGATAATTTCCTAAAATATCCCACAAAAATAATTTTTACATCACGTTTAAGTTGAAAAAGTTGTCTTTTTAACGATATCATTGTTTTAACTTATAAATTAAATTTAATGAATTATTTAAAAAAGTATTTTATACTTATTTTTCAACAAGTTATTTCGCATAAAATAAAATTTAAATTTAACTTGCTCGAACCCTTTAGATGTGCATGGAAAAAAGTTAACTTTTATCAGCGTGTTGCCATTACGTTGACAAAAACTAAAAATGAAAGATTAAATTAACGCTTAGTACAAACTAAACCTTGGAAAATGTAATTTAAAGCACGTGTCTGTATGAAATGTGGTATCTTCTATAAAAAAATAAAAGTGAGAAAAAGTTTTCTGCGGCGTTTTAAAATAGCTATATATCATTAATTCAATTTTATTTAAGGCATACATAGTTTAATATATACAGAATATTCACTCTAATCAAGGCTCAACTGCCAATTTCTAAAACTTCATTAATTGGCGTATACATCTAATAAAAAATGGTCTAAATGAAATAAATAATCATATTTTATGCATTTATGTTATGTTCTGATGAATTACGAACTTCGAATTTTTATACAGATCCTCGGTTTTGTGAGTCATGTTTAATGAAATATTCTCGAGACACTAATATTTTAAATAAAAAAGTTCCACTCCTTTGCAATTAAAACAAATTGAACTGAAAATTTGAATGTCACTATTCTATCAAAAACATGCGATCCAACTTTCCACCGACCGTCTTGAACAAAATACGGACTGTTTGCATAAAATAATTTAATTGTTGAGTGTTCTAAAATAAAGATGATCAAAATTTCATAACTTTGCCATTTTTGATCTCAGAAAATTGAAACTTTAGATTGTCAAAAATTTTTTATTGAATATGATTTATAGGATCGAAGGGCTGTGTAAAATTAAGACTTCACAATTGTTTCAAAAGTATCTATTTATTGATTGAAATAATATAAAATATTATTTACGGCATTTAAATATTTTCCAAGGTAAAACTTAATTTCATAGTGAATGAAAAAAATTTTGACTGAATAATTCTCGAAAATATTGCATAAATTAAGTTTATCAATTTTTATTTTTCTTGGCGAGTTGGTTTTAGTTGGTTAATAAAAGTACCTATATTTCAGTTAAAGCCATTATAATTATCTTATTATTACAATATTTTTTATTACAGTATGCTCTCATTAATGCTGCAGGCATCAAACCAAAATTGATCATGAAATTCACAAAAGCTTTGGAATTACGAAATTCATTTTTAAAAAAATACAGCGTCTGGAAATTTTTAAGCTGATCATTTTTATATGTATAATGTTGCCATTAAATCTTTCTCCTCCTTTATTTTTATTTATTTAGTTTTATTCAAGTGTTTAACCTTTGCTCCATATGTATTTAAACAGTTTCGTACTGAGGTAATAAAAGAAAAGTGAAAGATTTACTTCATTTTTTCAAAACTGGCAACATACATTGTTGATGTTAGAAGCAACTAAAATCAGGAACTTGAAAATCAATTTTTACCTCCTAACTTCGAAGCGGTTGCAGGTATCGAAAAGCTTTAAATAAAAAAAGTTGTTCGCCTTAATGAAACGCTAATTCCATTTTTACCACAGAAGTAACTGCTATTTTAAAAGCTTTATCATTTATTTCAAATTGTTCTGCAGATAACTATATAATATACACTGATTCACTGAGCGCTTCGGAATCCCTATTTTTACATGCTCGCAGCCATCCTTTTCTTTTCAATATTTTAAACTTGTATGTCAAATTTATCTGGAAAGGCTTTCAAATTATTTTATGCTAGGTTCTTGCACATGTGAGAATTCCGAGAAATGGAACGGCTGATATGGCAGCCAAATTGGCTTTTACTTTCCTTCTAACAGATTCCTCTTTCCGATTACAAGAAATATATGTCACATTTTGCGTTCTAAATGGCAAAATGAATGGGATGCACAGATTTATAATAAGCTTCATACAATTAAGCCTACAATAGATCTCTGGCCCACTTTGCACAACAGAAAACTGGACACAATTTTAACTAGGCTGAGGATTGGGCACACTTACATGTCTCCCACCGACATTTGTTGATGGGAGACCTAACACCACTTTGCTCAATATGTGACAATCCTATGTCTATCATACACATTTTGGTAGAATATCCACGGTTTCCTGTACAGCGTCTTGCATATTTTCAGAAATCTCAGCCTGATTTGGGCGAGCTGCTTTCCAAAACTCCGCATGTAAACCTTTTTAATTTTCTAAAAAACGTTTATATATATATATATATATATATATAATCATTTATAAACATTTGACGCGTTTTTTAGTACAGTACCATACCTTACAACATTGATGCGCATTTTCAGGACTCATATTTTTGCACTTTTAGACATTTGATTTTGTAGACATTCCAAGTTTTAATTTTATTATAAATTGATATAAATATTTTAATTTCAGTATTGTGGCGCAGCTTAGCCAAAGATGACTATTGTGCCATAAAAATTCAAACTCAACTCCATTCTGAAACACATTGCATCATTTTGTGAAACTTTCAATCTCAAAATTTGTTGTAGTTGATGGTTCTCCCCTAGTGCTCAGTGGCCTCAATATCTGTACGTGCATTCTCAAATTATTTGCATCATTTGGCGATAGCTTCGAGTGACATTGCATTTCGACGCATAATTCATGCAAATTTCAGTGTAATATAACCTTTTTCGCCTGCCAAATTAGAATCACTGCACAGAACTTCTTCCAATTTGAATGCCACTTGCAGCTATCGAGACATGTTTACAACTGATTATAAGACAATCGAAAATATCCGCTTAAAAGTCTGTACATCACACGATATAGATAAATGTGTTGCCACAAAATTTCTTTAAACTAACCTTCCATTGCAAATTTTTGCGAATAAGTACTATTAACTGTTTGATTGATATACTTATACTGATTCATTGTTGAAAGATAGATCTTATAATTTTTTTGTTTGTTTTTTCTTTCAGGTAATTGCCTGCTTTCAAATCAAAAATAGAAAAAAGAAACTGGAGCTACTGATGAAAGTAATAGCAGCGGTGACGAATTCATAGAAAACAAACTATTATAGTGCGATAATTTTCTCAGAGATGAATTATTTTTTTAAAAAAAGTATATTATATTTTTGAGAGATATAAAATCAAATATACTACTTAAATTAAAATCCAGATATATCAAGTTATCATTGCAGATATCACTTACTTTGAATAACTGTCATTCATATAAAACTTTATATCGATTCTTTGATGACCATGGAGAAGCGACCGAACTTTGTTCTGAAGCTGTCACTCGAAGAAATGGCACTCAGAAGGGTGGTTGCTAATGTGTGCAATGAAACTGATGTTTTTGCTTCGAATGATATCTTCCAAATCGAATCTATTAATACTCGGGAATTTGACGTAATATGCGAACCGGCTGTTGACCAGATTAAAGATAAAGTGTCGCGACTTGTTTTACCTGAATTGCTAAAGAAGAGAATGGCACACTTAGTTAAACCTCTTCTTATAGAAATATTTGAATGGAAAATATTCCACGGAAAATTTTTCTTCAATTCAGATGAACATTTCGATGCGAGTATTTTAAAACTAATGTGTTGGACATCTGTAGGATCGGTTGATTATCAAAAAACGGCGGAAAAGCTTGCACGTGCTGAAACGTTACACGTTGTGAAACGATATGAATTGGCATGTTTGCATTGTTTAGTGGACCACATTCCAATTCTCTGGGAAGAACTCCCTGACGAGGTTAAGAGAGCGGAGCTTGCAAGATATCCTACTCTAGGCAGAGATACGTATTTGGAGTATTACTGGGCTCAGTGTCTGAAGGGTAAAGACTCTGATATCAATTCTACATATTTAAAGGATATCTCCTTTACGAAGGACGCCTTTGAATTTGCAGCGCGCACGGGGAATGAATCAGCAACTAAATTTTTTTTTCAAAAACTAAGCAATGGAAAGCAAGACTCATTTGTATTTAGAACAATCCACTTTATCATTGCTGAACGCTGTCGAAATCTAACAAGACAATCTTCCGTCTTTTCGAAGAGAAAGCTTTCAAAAGTGTTATGCTATTTGCTATCCACGATGAGCTCCGAACATCAGGTGCAAGCTTTAAAGGCGTGTCGTTGCGAAGTTTTGTGTTGCTTTCTGGACTGGCCACTGCAGGACCTTTTCTTGGACATTGCAGCAATCATCTGGACTTTCCTTCCTGAAAGCAAGTATGATTATTTACTAGGACATATTACTTCGGTTGTTAAAGAGTCCGGTTACTATTTTCCGAATTTGATTCAGGAATTTTTTGTCCGCAGTCCTGTAGATTTTAGAAAACACTTTCTCCGTAAGCTACATTGTTTCGTTTCTGAATTTTCCTATGTTGAAGACACAGAAACTCTCCAAATAATTTTTAGAAACGTAGACCTTGGAAACAGAACGAGACTTGTCTCCGGTCTCTGGTTTCCGAGACTTTTGAAAGATCTTATGAGAAGAGACAAAGGACATTTAGTTAAACTGTGCATTCGCGAAACTTCGCTGTCTGAAGAAGAGAAGAAGATCCTGAAGGAGAATGTTGCGAGATTCTCCTCGAGGACTTGCAGTGAATTGGAAAATTTCTTTGATATCCTTGACAAAACCGGAGCAACTGAGCTTCGAATATCATTCGATGGCCGAAATTAAGCCTTTTTTATTTGCCAATTTGTTTTGTTCCATGACGTTTAAATTTTAAATATGTTGCTGGCAGAGTGAATAAATAATATCTTGCGGTAAATTGGAAAAAAAAATTCCTTGAGCTTGACGAAACCGCAGCGACTGAGCTTCGAATATCATTCGATGGCTGAAATTAAGCCTTTTTATTTACCAATTTTTGTTTATTCCAAGAAATGTAAATTTTAAATATTTTACTTACAGAGTGAATAAATAATGAATTTTCGTTATTTAATAAAATCTCTACAATCTTAACAATATTTTATCCATGAAATTTAAAGAAAAATTGTATATGCATATCGATTATTATTATTATTGAGATTATTATTATTACTATCGGAAATACTAGAGATGGTTAAAAAATACTCTGGCGAAACATTAAAAAATAACTTACTAAGAAAGTGAAGTTTTTCTTAGCCTCGTCGTTCTAACTTTTTTTATACATTATCTGTCGAAATCCTGTTCATGTGTTTTTATGAATAGTTGTTGGAGATTTCGAAATTTTCATTTTAAATCTGAATTATGCAGTTGAAAATTTTTTATTAGCTTTTTTTCGACAGTAGTGCAAAACTTATAATTATTTAATCAGTTGTTACTTACATTGTTCAAACTTGCGTTTTGTGAAACAAAAGCAAAAAGTGTAAGTGTATTGCTTTCCAAGCATTATTCTTTTCTGTATAATGTTTGCAAACTTCTTTTCATACTTTTATACTGGAATTCATACTTTCCAGCAGTATGTTTCTTTGACCAATATAGAGTTTTTGGGGCTTCAGTAGAGATTCCCTATAATATTTTAATACCGGTTTGTTTAAAAAAAAACAACAACACTGATATTACATCTTTTAAAAATGATTCCTGAAATAGCAAAGCAAGGAAAGTAACCATAAGCACATTTGTGCAATGCGTAAGAATATTTCTGTTCAAACGAACATTTTATTTATTTTCTTTGTTTATTGTGTAAGCAGCAAAATTGCAGAATATTATAATCTTTTTCGCCGGCAATCATAATTAATCAATTAAATATAAATAATACTAGGAGTATGTCTGTGTTTTTTCTCCTCTGTATGATATTTCATTTCAAAAATTTTCAATTTGTCCAGTTGGCATCAAAAACGCCATTCATACACTGCTTCCTTGGTGATTTTTAATTAATATGAGTGCACAAATGTTTTGTCCCATTGGCATCACAAGTGGCCTCTATCCCCTTCTTCAGTAGCGGTTTTTCATAAAGGCATCAGGAGTGGTCACTTCAGACCTAGAGGGGTGTCAAAATCTATTCGATGCAAATTGCTGTGCTTAGCCGGCACGTTTTTCTTTAAAAGATATTTTTCTCTTACGTTTTTTTAAGAAAAGAAAGGAAAGGATTGAATGAAAATATCAATATTTAGAGAATGGGGAAATAAAAACAACTGAAAACACGGATGAAAATAAAATATGCTAGACTAATAAATAATTTTAAAGCAGAGATATTCAGAAAGAAGTATATTCATACATAAGAAATATGCGAAAGATTTAGCGGTGTATAGCTATTTTTTAAAAAATTATATAGCATAGTCAGTAACAAAGTATATTCTCTGTACAAATGGGGGAAAATAAGCGTCATTATTATTATAGGGATTGTCTTCAAAATGGAAAACTAATATTACAAAACAAGCATAAAGGTGAAATTAAAAACGCAAATAAATTTTGTTTTCATTACTTTCTTACCATTAATTTATTTTATTGAAGAGGGACCTCAAAATAATTCAAAGTTTGTGGCCTCATGTTTTCAAAATCCGCTACTGGCCTCATCCTCTACGTCACCACGCCACTGTATGCAAGCTTGTCATTCAGTTTCTTTATATTTTGAAAATGAATCTGAAATTTTACCTGAAACATATGTTGTAAGAAATATTCTCAAAAAATTCTTCTAAATTCTACGAAAATAAAAGAAAAAAATATTTTCAGTAAAATGTAAGCAAAAGTAGAAAATTCATTTTTATGTCATAAGTTATTATATGCCAAATTTTAAAACATTTTATTGGGAAAATTTAAATTTACACTTGATAAATAGTATGTGAAGTTATATATTTCGTGAAAATTTATTATGTAATAATTATGTTCTTTATTGATCATGTTGTTTTGTAAAAATATTTTTTTACTGCCTAATAAAGTTTCTTGATAATACTTGTTGGTTGATTTAATAAGATTTATTAACCCCTTATTTGGAACAATTACTCAGAAACAAATGTTTTTATTTGCACCCATGGGAGATTTGTAATCTCAAGTTCCATACTTGGGTATTATAAGCAAGCCTTCTATGCAGATGCCTGTGTATTAATTTTTAAAATAAATTAATAAACAGAAATTTCTAAGAATTAATTAATGAAATTATCGTAAAACACGTAAATATATTAAAAGTCGTAAATCGTGTAAGTTATACCATTTATAACTCAAGAACGGCTGTTCCGATTTTAATCATATTTGACGTTATAATAATATAAGGCAAAAAAATTCAATAATATTTATATATACATTCTGGTTTGTTCTCTTGAGTCAAGCACCTTCTGATATACAACATTTTTTTGTTTTGTTGTCAGGCGCAAGAACAATTAAAGCGGATAGTTTACCAACACGTGAAGATGCCACATGTAATTGACCATCAGAAAAACATGAGTTTTCTAGATTCAGACAATAACTCGACGATTTGCTTTGTGATTTGTTAATCGTCATTGCGAATGCAACTCGAATTGGAAATTGAATTCGTTTAAACTCTAAGGGCATATCGCTTGGGATCATGAGAATCCTCGGAATGAGAACTTCCTCATCTTTGAATTTTCCTTTGAGTATGGTCGCGTGAATTACCAAACGCGTTACATTGCATAGTTTTGGTTTGCTTAGGTTTCGAAGCATCATGAGCACCGAGCCAACCTTCAGCTGTAAATTGTGCGGTGGTGAGCCAGGCATATCCAAGGAGTTTAAAAATTCAGATGGATAGTTGGTGAATTCGTTTTTGTTTGTTACACAGTTAATAGATTTGTACGAATGCAGAGTACCAACGATTTGATTCTGAATTACGAAGTTTAAATCATCCACGTCTTTGTTCTTAGCCGCCAAAATAGCTTGCTCACTCAACCATTTAGGATTTTTGTAGTTATCAATTGTTCGGGAACACTTTGTTAATGAGCTCATCTTTCGATGAAATGAAATTTCAAAAATTCCGAGGAAATGGAAGCAATCCACTCGATTCGTCGACAGGAACACGGCCATTACCGATAGTCAACAATTGCTTGGAGAAATCTTCAGCAGATGGATCGTTCAACACTGCAACTCTTATGTTTGTTGTCAGTTGAAGTTTCTTCACATAGTCCCACAGATTTGATGATTTGAGGCAAGTGTTTATTTCATCGGCAGCAGTCGATCTTTCAATGACTGGCAGTATTTAGCGGAAATCGCCAGACAGTAAAATCATTGCGCAGATCTTTCAATGTCCGGCCAAATGCTTCCAATACGCGTTTGTGCGCCATCGTGCATTCGTCCCATATGATGATTTTAGATGCTACTAAAATTTTGACCATTGCGGACTGTTTCGAATTGTTACATGTCACTTGTTTAGAATTTTGTAGGTTTAACGGCAACTTTAACGCTGAATGAGCCGTACGCCATTCTTCCAACAATGTGGTCGCTATGCCAGAAAAAGCAACTGCTACCGCAATGTTCGATCCCACACGAATATTGCCCAAAAGCAATGATATGAGGAATTGTGCAATCGTGTAGAAACGCTGCTCGATTCAAATCAACACTTGAAGCATCGCGCCGAAGATTATCTCACTGTTGTAATGATTCAGCTTCTTCCTGGGTGACCACTGTGACATTCCTTTTTCCCACACTCGATAATGTACATTCCGGGCCATTCTTCATCAACGAAACTCCCACAGTGTTAAGTGCCTCCAGATTGCCAAATGGAAGACCCTCCTTTTAAGTACGGTCATCTGGCCATTTAGTGCTAATCCAGATAAGGAACCACACGTGCGTTTCCCAGGGAAATAAATCGTGTCTTCGAAAGGCGACAGTGTCAAACACTCCAGATGTCCTGCATTTTTCCCATGGTGGAGGGTGAATCATCAATGGACATTTTCCCACGGGCGACCAGAGACGATTGAGGTTGTTCTGAACGGTGATTGGGTAACAGGGAGTCTGAGAGGAAAATAAAAGGTGAGATTTTTCGGAAGAAGACGGAGAGAAGCTACGTGTGAATCAGGGAGAGGAGCTTCGTGTGAACCAAGGAGGAGAAGCTTCGTGTGAATCGGACTTCTGCGTAGAATTCCACCCGAAGAAAATTCGGTGGATCCCGAGAGCTACCCCCCGGAGTAGCCTAAGACGCCAACAGCCTGTTAGCTGTTCTTGTAAAGTTGTTTCCTTCGAAATGGTTCGAGGAACTATTCTTGTGTAATTTTCTTGTTGTAAATAGCATCATTCATTTAACCTAGATTAGAAAGAGTTGTTTTTATGTAATAAAGCTGTAAATAAAAAAATTTGATCATATCGCTACCTGTTTTTGGATCGAGACTTTACACTGTTGATCTCTACGTCGAACTCGACGATTTCTCATTGCCAACCAGGCCCTTTCACGGGCTTCCTCTCTTTCCTCTTCTGGTTGAAAAGCTCGAAGCCGGGCCATACTTTCACAGCGCTCTTCGCGTGCGTTTTCTCGTTCTTCTTCGGTGGATTGATTCTCAATGTTCCGAAGCCTAATTGCATTGCGGGTTTGTTGGGAAAGGTTAGAACTTCTGTATCGCGACATAATAATATAAAACAAAGAAACTGACCGGTAGCCTAAAAGTGCTTTCACAACAAATCACAGACAACATGAAAAAAAAGAAAAGAAAAGACACGGTAGTGACGTGTCAACTCGAGCTGAGCTTAGCTCGAATTTACTCGAGTTGTAATCTCAATCTATTAAAATGTTTTTAATATTGTTACGAAGCTCAGTCATTAAATTGGTAAAAACAAAACATGCGTTCCAATGCTGTTCTGAAATGCCTGACTAATGCATTATGCTCATGAAGTAATTGTTGCAAATCATGGAGAATTGCTTCTTTTCATTGTTGGGTTGATCTCTTCCCGTCGATCAAGTTGTTCCTCCATATTACCAATGATGTATATTTGCAAGAATTTATGCTGTGCATCTTCAAGAGGTAGCAATGATGCAATTTGATGGTGAATCTGACGAAAACGAAATCAATATTACTCATTTATAATCTCTTTTTTTATGTTAGCATGCCTTATTTATTTTAGAAACAAATACATTGACCTAAATTTTTTCGTCTGCAATTGAAACTACATTTGAGCCGTTTTTCATCTATCAAACAAAACGTATCTTTGAAAGAAAATGAATATTGACTGTCTTCAACAGAAATTAATTGAATGTCAGAAATTAATTGAAATTTATTGAATTCAACAGAAATTAATATAATAAACATTGAATGTCCGATTAAATCCTGGCTCTTGGATAATGTTTGCCCCAAATGAAATCATATTAAAACAGCCATTGTATTTTTGAGTGTTCACTAGAAAATGTGATTCTTGCCTTTCACCGAAAAGCAATGAACGCAATGGCTCAGGGGGCGAAGTCAATAATGGCAATTTCACTTTGCTATTAAGGCAGCACAATCCAGACGTTTCTCCAGCAAACTTTAATGCGTCACAATGCTCGCAAACAACGTCTATTTGACCAATGCGAGCGAAAGGATGCGAGCTGTAATCAATTGTGCAATCGTATAGAAACGAATCGTATAGCTCGATTCAAATCAACAGTTGAAGCATCACGCCGAAGATTATCTCGCTGTTGTAATTTTTTCAGCTTTTTAAAAAAATAATAATGAATTATAAAAAATCATTTTTAAATACACAACGGAAAGTTGCAAATAATATTCCATTCGAAAGACCACCACCGAAGTTCAAGACATGAATTTAAACTGTCACAATCACAGTTCATTTTGAAGCAAAGCCGTGCTGAAAATCGTCTGCCAATCAAGAAAACTGGAAAAGTATCCTGGGACGCTAGAAACCAGCTTCTATAGATTCAACCTATTTCATTTTTTAGTAGTAGCAATTATTTTTAAATTGTAATGTTTCGAAGCCAAATGTTCGAATTATTTATGATCCTATCCGGAAACGTTTCTCAGAAATAAGATATTTTATTCGAATATGATGAATTTCACACGTTTTAATGAATTACTGATTTATAGAACATGCCGGCGTCCTGGCCTAGGGGTAGCACGTCTTCCCCGTTATCTAGGCCTTCCGGGTTTGAGTTCTGGTTCAGGCATGGTTGTTTGCTTCCTTGTGTTCTCTCTGTGAGGTGCGTGAATGAGCCCCCTTGTAAAAAGGGGTTATGCAAGCGAGTGTGTGTGTTCTATCTTCATTTGAGCTAGAAGTCAGACTTCTGTACTCGACTGCTCAGTGGTCTTTACCCTGCGCAAAAATTTGGCTTAAAATAGTTACACACACAAAAAATAGAAATTGAAAAAAGTGAAATTCTGCTTTTTGTTTAAGAAGTTTGAAAAATACTTTGACGTACACACGGATATTTAATAATTATCTTTTTGAAGTAATTGCTGTTACGTAAGCATGTTGCCCCGCCTCTCACTTGTAACGCCCTCTAGCGGTATATGTTAACAACGATCAGTCTTTGTAACATCATCGACGAAGCAGCAAGCCGAAAGGCAAGACTCAAACCAACTCCCGAAAGCGGAGAAACAATAAAATCTTTAAAATACAAAAAAGGTCCGTCATCATTATCGAACCTCTCCATTCTGGTCCTAGCGAGCCGGAGACGAATTAGCGAAAATATGGAGAAAAATAAAACTCAAAAAGCCAAAGAGTTAAATAGAATCCGTGGAAGGATAAGGGCGAAACTAACAAGTGTTAAAAAGTTTGTTTAAAGTAGTTCAACGGTTGAAGAAGAAAATAAATTCATATTCAGCTGTCAACAAAAGCTGGCAATTGTGGAAGAAATAAAAAATGAATTAGAAATTTTATTCAAGAATTATTTAGAAATCGACGAAGATGAAACGCTAAGCCAAAAGTGCGATCAAGAAATGTTGGATATCGAAGAAGAAAGAAACGAATTAGAGGTAAGTTTGAAATGCTTACTCTCTAATTATAATGTTAAGAAAAAAGTAATTCATAATATAAATGATCAAAATTCAAATTTGAATGCTTATATCAATCATATTCAATTAAAAACGAAACTTCCGGAAATTCCCTTACCGTTATTTTACGGAAAAATGGAAGAATTCAGTAATTTCAAAAATCAATTTATGTGTCTAATAAACGATAATATCGAATTAACGAATGATCAAAAGTTATTTTATTTAAAAGCTGCCCTCCGTGGTGAAGCTAAATTTATAGAAACAAGTGACGATACATTTGAGTCACTGTTTGCTGCTCTCGAAGAACGCTTTGAAAATAAGCGAGCAATTGTTGATATTCACATTCGAAATATGCTAAAACTAGAAAAATTAAATTTTGAGTCTCCAAAAGGTCTACGAAATATCACAGACACAATAAATAAAAGTCTGAGAGGTTTAAAAAGTTTGAATTTAGAATGTAATGACTTAACAAATGCTATATTAGTAAATATAATATTAGAAAGACTTGAGAAAGAGAGCAGAAAGGCATATGAAATTTCCATCCAATCAAAACAAATACCTTCATAGAAGGAGCTCTTGCAATTTTTAGAATCAAGAGCGATGGTACTCGATCAATTAGGGAAATACCCTACAATTAGCAAGTTCCACAAGGAATTTCAAGGCGCAATAAATAAGCCAAAAAACTTTCATCTTAATGCGAATAAACTAAGTAATGTAAAGCCATGTATTTTATGTAAATTTGAACTTCCTTTACAAAGATGCTCTGAATTTTTAAAACTGAGTGTTTCTAAAAGAATCAAGCTTTTAGAAAAGTATAACATTTGTAAGAACTGTTTGAAATTGCATAAGCCACCCTGCAAATCCACATTCCACTGCCGAAGCTGTCAAAAACTAGGCCATAATTCTTTGATACATCTGGATCCTGAACTCTTAAGTACGCGCCTTGCAGGGGTAACGCCCCCAGACGCGGGGGAGCAACTTTATGTAAACAATGAACCGTCTGGCTCATCGAGGTTGCGACAAAAACTAACCCCTGATGATGAGTCAGCGCTTACAAGTAACTCGAAACTATGTTCAAACATTCTATGCACCGCGCAGTTATTTATTGAAGATGCATTTGGTCAAAAAATAAAAATAAAAGCCCTGTTGGATTCTGGGAGTTCGGTAAACATAATAACTGCAGATTTGGAAAATTCTTTAGATTTGAAGCGGGAAAAGGTTAATGCATCCATCTCTGGTATTAACGGAGGAGAATTCTTCGTTAAAAATAAATTAACCACTACCATTTTTAATGAAAGCAATGATTTTTCCAGAACTGTATCATTTTTCATTATGCCTAAAATAACGCATTTAACTCCTTCTAAAGAAATTGATATCTCAAAAGTTAACTTCCCAAGTGAGATAAAACTTGCGGATGAGACTTTTCATATTCCTAGTAAAATTAATGCATTACTCGGATGTGAGTTGTTCTTTGATTTATTGAAGGCAGAAAAATTTAGATCATATGATAATTCACTCTTGTTACAAAACAGTGTGTTCGGATATTTAGTAACGGGAACAATCAACGGCAGAAATTCTCATTTCTTTTCTGGATTAATTTTTGAAAATGATAATCTGGAGAATTCTGTTAAAAATTTCTTTAACTTAGAATCTTTTCCTGATGATAATACAGATGATTCAGTCGAATCAAAAACATATGAACAAACTTACTGTGAGGAACATTTTCTTTCCACTCATAAGAGGGATAGTACCGGAAGGTATGTTGTTAAATTACCAATAATTGAAGAAAAACGTTCTACATTAGGCGATTCAAAAGAAATGGCGGAAAGGCGTTTAAATTTACTTTGGGAAAGATTAGATAAAAATAAAACAATGGCAATACAATACAAGGCTTTCATGGATGAATATTTCCAGTTAAATCATATGGAAAGAATTTTAGATTCTCCTGAAATTGCCAATAGTGAATATTATATTCCTCATCATGCCGTGTTTCGCCCAGAAACCACATCAACACCCTTGCACCCTTTTTGATGCATCTGCAAATTCTAACAATGGAGTTTCACTTAATTCCATTTTATTGAACGGCGGAACAATTCAACAGGAACTATTTTGCATCATTCCAAGATTCCGAACATATCAGTTTGCATTTAGTGCAGATATAAAGAAAATGTATCGCCAAATTTTGGTCGCAGAAGCAGATAGAGACTTGCAAAAAATTCTGTATAAACCTAATAGATTTGCTCCTGTGGAAACATACAGACTACGGACTGTGACATATGGAACAAAATGTGCTCCATTTTTAGCCTCCAGAACACTCAAGGCATTAGCTGAGAAGGGAAAAGGTGAATTTCCTCAAGTATCAGCACTTCTTACTGATGTTCATGTTGACGACAGTTTAACTGGTTCAAATAACTTACCAGAAACCAAGGCTTTACAACAGCAGTTAATAGAACCTTTAAGTAAAGGAGGCATGCAACTTCACAAATGGGTTTCCACCCACCCACCCACCATAGATCTACATTGCTTCTGTGATGCCTCAAATAAGGCCTACGCTGCAGTCATCTATGTGTGTTCAAAAAATAAATCCTGTGAAGTGAAAACAAGTCTTTAGTGCAGCAAATCGCGAGTGTATGCAATCAATAACGACTTTATGAAAGAAGTCAAAACTCTATGTGAATTGAATTTGCTAACTAATATTTCTAATAATTTTATTTAATATTTTAAATTTAAGTAACAACTATACTAAAATTGTAAGTTATCTTTTCAGATTTATTAATCATTTGAAGTGTTCTTCTAAAATGTAAAAAAGGTAAGATAATAATAATGGAAATTCAAACAGCATCCAACTTCTTGGTAAGCAAGGTGCAACCTTCTGAATTTTCAGAGGAAATTAATTATTTGTCAAAATGGCAAAATTAACTAAATTAGTACAACAAGTTTGGAAAAATTAGAAACGTAATTATTTGAATAATTTACATCTTAGAAACAAGTGGCAGTTTGCTAAGAATAATGTAAATTTTAATGATATGGTTGTAATCAAAGATCCAGATTTGCCTCCATATAAATGGAGACTGGGTAGAATTCAAGAATTAATAAAAGGTTCAGATGGTTTAGTCAGAGTTGTTGTGATAAGAGTTTTGAATGGTGTTATTAAAAGAGGCATTAGTCAAATATGTTTACGTCCAAAAAATTAATTGGATTTATATGTGTATATGATTGTAAATAATATATAGAGACTTTAACTCATTTGTATATATAAGAATTATTTCAGTATTATTTTGTGTAAATTTATATATAAGAATTATTTCAGTATTTTTTATTTGTTTTTACATTTATTCATTTTTTGTAATAATTCTGTCGAATTCATTGTCATATGTGAAATTCATATAGTGTCTGAATATTGAAATTGTGCAATTTCAAGGCGGGAGTATGTTACGTAAGCATGTTGCCCCGCCTCTCACTTGTAACGCCCTCTAGCGGTATATGTTAACAACGATCAGTCTTTGTAACATCATCGACGAAGCAGCAAGCCGAAAGGCAACGCTCAAACCAACTCCCGAAAGCGGAGAAACAATAAAATCTTTAAAATACAAAAAAGGTCCGTCATCATTATCGAACCTCTCCAATTGCAATTATTTATCTTACAGTTTACTAAGAAAATGCTGTACGGTAATAGCATAGTTGAATTCTCAATCTGTTAAAATGTTTTTAATATTGTTACGAAGCTCAGTCATTAAATTGGTAAAAACAAAACAAATCATTTAGTTAGTAGTTTTGACCTACTTGACAATTGTTGCAGTATTACCAAATCCTAAAAAATACCCCTAAGATCAAGATTAAATTTGATGTGATCGTAGTTTAACCCCCCGATTGACGCACTTTTCAAAAATCGCGAACTCGCCAACCATGAGCTTACGCCGTATTTTTCGGAGGAGTCCTAGATAAGAGAAAACGGGTGTGGCCATCTTTGGCGCGTTATCGCTAAAGGCGAAGAAGGGAGTTAAACTACGATTCCCCTTAACTTTTTTTTCGTGAACTTTTACGATATTTTATGGTTATTCTGCTATTCGGGTCTGAGACGAATCCAAAAAATCAAATATCATTAAAATCGGTGCAGCCGTTCTTCAGTTATAAATGGAGTAACTAACACGATTTACGACTTTGTTTTAAATATATAGATATATCTTACATAGAATGTGAACTCCAACATTTTTTAAATACAATATTGCGCCATTTGCAATTAAAGGATTAAAATATTGCTTTATTTTACTCTTGTGGTTCTTTGGACAAGCAACATATTGAACAATAATTAAATTTATAGTTAATAAACAAGCAACTTATTAAAAAAGAAATAAACTAGTATTTATTGAATAAGTAACTTATTGAACAGGAAATAATAGTTATTGAACAAGAACTAAACTAGTAATTATTGAACAACAAGTAAGCTGAATTATAACTTGTTTTATCTTTTCGTGCTAAGCAGCTCTGTTTTAGTCACAATTCCCTGTCATTTTTAAACAATTTGTGAGGATCCTATGTTACGTTAATTAAAAACTGTGTAGCTCATGATTCATCTTTTAGATTATAATGGTTAATGGTGTTTCAGGTCACTTTTAATCCGAACATTAAAAAAAAATCGTTCTTGGGATAGTGCCTATTGCATTGTCTTTAAAAATCATCATTGAAATCGTAACGAGTTTAATGAATGAAATTTGGTATATTGTCTTTGCATTAAAATTGCAGATACTTGTGAAATAATAGTTGAAATCCATCCATGTCTGGGTAAATCTTTTTCCATTTGCATGCAATGATGAAACTATTTCGTTGCCACATAATATTGCAATACCACATTTCTTTAAAGGCAATCATCGAACTAAACACTAATTTTTCGCCGCTGTGTAATTGTTGTTTACCCATTAGTTTATCCGGCCATGATTTCAAAATGACTTGACTTGGTGTCTAATGCTTCATAACGAGTGAATTTTTATTTCATTTTATTTTCATTATTTTTAGAAATAAAATGTTTTCTAAATTAATAAATAATTTCTATGAAAAACATTTAAATGTATTCTAATGAATTATGTAAAATACTAATTCAATTTTAAGTCCATATTAAATGAAAAAAAAATGAAAACATTATGAAACAATTTAGAAAATTTCTGAATGTTAAAACGGATTTTAAATGAAGAAAACAAATTAGAAATTCTCCAGCAGACAAAGCCAAAATCACGAACATACTGCAAGAGAATAAAATTACATCAACATGAAATTCGCGTTTTTAATTTCCATTTAAGTTTTTTGAAATATATCTATTTCATTCCTGGTCCAATACAAACAAACAGTTTCATTTCGAAAACCAATCGATGATAAATAGAATAGAAATTAATTTTTTGTTTGCAGAATAAAATCATATTAGTTACTGTCGTTTATTTAATAATAAAAAGAAGGATCCGAAGCTCCGCTATTTTCCAGGCATATGCTATGAGCCAATACAATTAAAATATATTAGGTTACATATACATAGGCATATTTTATCCTATAGAAATTATCCTCGCTCATGACATTAATATAAAAATTGTTTTACATTCTTGGCGAGTAAGTTTCAAATTCTTGGCTTCATCTTTTGGCGGAAACATTTAGCTGCAGAGCAACCATACAGCAAGCGCGTCACGCAGCGAGGGTATAATTTGTCTTCGTATGAGAATTTCCCCCATTATCCCTTGCAACCCCGAGCGGAGCAGAGAGAAATGAAATGCGTGCCTCTGATATCGATTATCAATTCGGAGCTATCAACGTTAAATAGATATTTTCTCTGAAACTAAACAAGAATAACAGCCTTCCTTTAATTCTTATATTCAAAAGAAAATATGAGAAATTCTTTTTTATATACATTCAATTCAGATTATTATTGAATGAATTAACCATTTATATCTATACCGCTTTTCCAAATTTTAACAAACATCATCATCAGCAAACAAACCGTTCTTTTGTCACGGAATTGCATTGTGCTGCAACTAAAGTCAGATTAAGAACTGTGTTTCGAGTTACTAAACCAAATGGTTAAATAATTGTGAATTCGAGATAAAGTGGCGAAAAAGCTAAAATGGACAATCATCGTTTAGTTTCGTAAAACTAATTCGTTTTTGGTGAATATTGAAAAATTGCCTGAAATTCGATTCTATAAAGAAGTCTGAGTATCACTTGGTATGTATGTGCATTAGATTATTTATTGAACTGTTTATAGATATTAATATTGGATTTCCTTTTTGACAACTCGAATAATTCTTATTTTATTATGCGTAACTGTAGTTTATCTGTAGTAAAGAAAAAATAATACTCGAATGTAAAACAAAACCAACTGTGAGATAGAATTTATTTTTTCACTTCTGTTTTGAAGAAATATATCAATTATCTATCATTGTGAAATTAATTACCAGAAATACCTCAGACTGTATAATGTATTGAAATTTTAGAGCTAATGTTTTATATTAGTTTAATTATATTTATTTTATTAACTCTAAAAAAATTGTTTGTTTTTATTTATCTGATCTGACTCCAGACAGCCCTGCATTCACTTTTATATCTAATACTGTTAAGGTTGATTTTCTATGCTTATAAATAATTTAATAATATAATTAAACTTATAAGAATCTGAACAATTATATTCGATTAAGTATTGATATTATTCTAATATTTTATAATTCATAGAATTTGTTTTTTTACAAACTTATTTATTGGCTACTAGAAAAATCAAATTCTTTAATAGAAGCGTATTTATCAATCACAATTAGAAAAATGCAATTGTTTTTTTAAAGAAAAAAAATATAATGAAAAATTTTAACAGACAAAATATGAAATTTCATGCAAATTGGAAAATCACCAAAAGAAAAATAGTTTAAAAATTTATTTTAATTCTTATTCTAAAAAAATGAAATGTTTTACCACATAATGAAATAAAACTATTAGTTCTTCATTATTTTGATTTGCTTTAAGTTTGAAAATCATTTAAATTTTCACAAATAAAAAAGAACTAGAATAAAATAGATAAAAATTGATTAATAGAAAATAAGTGGTACATGATTGAAAAAATAGAGTAAGTGTGATTGGAGAAATTAATTTGCTTACTAAAGGGAGTTTTCTAATAGTAAATTTAGTAATGAGATTATACCAAACAAATTTCAATATATATTAAGTGAAGAGTAGGAGTTATTTTTATTCCTTTTTCTATCCCACACCCCCATTTTTTTTTTCTAACTACTAATTTATTATTACATTTTAGCAAAAAATTTTCCCAGAAATTCATTTTGCAATATTACACCTATGGCAAGTAATTCCACATATAGAGTCTTTTAACTGGGATTTTATGATTTAAGATTAAAAGCATTGTTTCATATGAACTGTATAAACATAAGTGTAAATGTTAATCCAGTTGGTTCAAAAATTCACATATTTTACTAAAAATAGCGAGCAAATTATTAAGATAACAATTATTATTAAATGAATTTAAAGATAAAAATGTTAAAATTTGTGTAACATTCTCAATCGCAACAATCTTTATGTCTCATAAGAGCAAATTGATAAAATAAATTGATTACTAATTTCCAAAGTTTAGATTCCATTTGCATATTACTTTTTCTCAGGATTCTAAGGCACTGAATTATTTTGTCCTAACTCTTTCACATGCCTTTTCAACATTATTTTTCAATTTCTTCTAAATTATAGATTCATTTTTCAACTAAGTTGTCGTTTCCAAAAATTGATTGTAATTTTTAAAAATTGTTTTCAACCTCATTAAAAAAAAATGAAAATTTTACAATAAAACTTTATACACTTGCTTAATATTGAAGACCATCCTACAGTAAAAAAATGCTCAAACCTATGCAAAGAGTGAAAAAATTACTCAAACAGTTTCTGCAGTTTATTTTTAAAAATTGAATGAAAAAAAAATTATAAAAATCTGAAGACATATTCTGTATTTTCTCTCTTATTTTAATTGTATTAATGGTATTTTGAGAAACAGATTCAATTGTTCATAATTTATTAATATGATTTATTAGACATATTTTCAAAACATATCATGGATGAATTTAGGTTGCCATTAACCACAAAAACTTTGCTTAATTTTTTGGATTACTATGTAAATACCATGAAATGAAAGAGCTTTGGAATATATATTCTTTTCATAAGGTTCAAAAGCTTTTCAAAGAATATTATTTTTTGAACAAATTTTTCATCTTGCTTTCTGTATCCTTAATTGAGTTGAACTTTTATTTTGGTCTTTGTAGTTTCTATTTTAGAGCCTTGTTTTCTATAAAATTATATATATTAATCTATATGTTCCCTATAAGTTAAATTTTAAAACTGAACTGAATTTAAATTAAAATTTCACTGCAATTGGGAGAAGGCGAATAGAAACTAAAAATAACATGTTTCACCAGAAGGCATAAACTTTGTTTTTGTAAAAGAATGACCAATTTTCAATAAATTTCTATTTCAGTAAAAGTTAGTTGATGAAGAGGATTCCCCTCTCCCCTTTTTATTTGAAATATATTCCTTAAGAAGGAAATCTATCCTCCCACTTCTAGATTTGAGGTAGTATCAGCTAACTCTTAACAACCTCTTATGGGAAGAGTTGTACTGTAATCGGTGATGTGCCTTAGGACTTATCCATGGTTTTTACCTTTCCTTTGGCAGTGTTCAGATCAGACAAAATTTCAGTGTGCTCTTGGGCATGTTTACATTTACATTTATAAAAGAATTCAATAGTCTTTTTTTTACTGCAATAACTATGCATAAAATTTTTTACTACATTTTTAGAAATTATTCTAAATATACCGATACTAAATTGTTAATGGATATCCAAAGTTCCTGAAAAAATTTATTTTTATAGAGATTTTTTGATGTGTTGAAGTTTGGCTGTATTTTTCAGAGTAAGTTGTGTGTCTTTATTTTAATATAGATTTATCATTGAATAAATCT
This sequence comes from Argiope bruennichi, assembly GCF_947563725.1. NCBI lineage: Eukaryota > Metazoa > Arthropoda > Arachnida > Araneae > Araneidae > Argiope > Argiope bruennichi. The sequence continues at coordinate 91,447,762 of NC_079161.1, forward strand.
TTCATCTGGTGATTTCCTACTAAAAATGCAATTAAAATTGTATTTCAAATATTATTGAAATTAAATGCGAGTAGAAAGTTTCTTTGGTATTTATATATTTTGGCAGCCCCTAATTTAATCGCCCGGTTCATTATGTATAAAAGTTAAGGTTGCAGTAGGTATAATGGAGCTTGGCAACTTTGGATATATTTAAAGTTGCCAAGTAAAGCCCGGGGATGGCTACAATATATTACGTGTAATACATGGCTTTGTTTGGGCTCATTACCATTGAATGTGCTGTTTGATATTGTAATTGTTATAATATTGTAATTGTATCAAATGAATTTTTAAACTCTTTACGGCTGGTTTCTTTTCCTGATTTATTTTAATTACCTTTTCTGTGTATATTGGCTTCTAGTGCTTTAAGGGTTTTACTTCTATTGCTGTAAATACCTCAAAATAAAATTTAAAAAAATATAATTAATGACTTTTAATAAGACTCATACAAGGGAAAGAAACCTTGTTAATTTGAAAATAAAATGTCCAATATTTATGTCTTTTCTGTTATCAAAGGAAGAAAACCAAAGATAAAAAATTTAAAAAAATAATGAAAATGATTTGAATTTCGTTAAAATATTGAAAAATATAGTTGTAAGATATTCTTAAAAATATTCTTTATAATTAAATTAGCAAAATATATATATATATATATATATATATATATATATATATATATATAGCTATATATAGTGATAAAATTTGTATAAAACAAAAGATTTTTTTAAAATTATTAACTGATGAAAGAAATCATTTTTACTATGAAATGTTCTTGAACTATGGAAAAAAAAATACATGAATGTTTTTAATTTTATTTTTTAATTTAAAAAAAACAATAATTGCAAAATTTTGAATTTTTCGGTAATTTGAGTTTTTCCCTTGTCTAAGAATCTTTGTATTCACTGAATATTAAAATATTGTCGTTAATTACGATTTGTTTTGAGTAATCATTGACATAGAAATAATTAGTTATTTTATTAAATCAACAGGAGTGTTGCCCCGAAACTTTCTCGCATACTCTCCAGTAAAGGTGTTATCGCCCACACCCAGCAAAAAAGTTGTGGAGTTTGGGCAGAGAATGCCTTGCATTGCATTGGCGTACAATACTCACGAAATATTAACCTTTGACGAGAATTTTATTTTTTAGAGAATCTGTCTTACGATCAGTGGCATCAATTCATTAATTGGATTGATGGATTTTTTTTTTTCCCAAGTGGCCAGAACCATTACTATTCCCGATCAGGAAGCTCCGACTGCAGCAGAGGAACTGCTTGGAAACAGAATTTTGCGTTACGGCTTGCCTATAAATTTGCATTCGGATCGCGACACACATTTTCATTTCTCTCTTTTTTCTGAGCTTTTCAAGCTTTTAGGAATTCAATGAACACTAGAGGACAATAGAATGAACAATGGAGCGACAACATTGCATTTTGAAGCAATGTCGCGATGTAAAGATCCATGTCATTTTTTATTATTTCTTTTAAAGAAATCAGATTGATTGAGACGCACAGTTTTTACCTTTTTCCTGGACTGTCGAAGTACTCCCAATGAAGTGATTAGATAGAGCGGATCGAAAATCTTTTTGGCCAACTTTGCACTCTCTTTGGAAGACCAAGTGAAAAGCCTTCTTTAACGAATGTATACATGAAGAGTTGAGCGGCACTTTTGGAAAGTGTACACGCGTAGACAGCAGGAGAATTAATCTGCAGTCAAATGAATGAAAATGTGTTATGATGCCAGAGTAATAGATCGCCATTTTATGGGGAATGTCGTATTTGAATGTATTATTACCCGAAGACACGGAGGGGGTTGAGACCGAAATAGCAACTCGATAAGGAAGACCCTTATTCTGTCGTCAAGAACTAACTGATGTTGTCTGTTGAATTCGTAGTTGTCTAACGCCAAAAGATATTCACGTCTATTAACTAATACAGAACAATAACTCATAGGTATGGATAATGAGCCTGAAGAGGGAGGCATTGTCACAATTCTACAACATTTCCTCCTTGCAGATAGTTTTATGACAAAGAAAAGAGTTCTGCGATTAAGGTAAGGTGGTACCAAATCTATGATTTCTTATTTCGCCAGAGTGTGATTATTTTCAAACATTGTATCCTTTTAAGTTTGATAAATTGCTGTGTATTTGTAAATTTCATTTATTTTGATGATTATTCAAACAACAAGAGGAATCTCGTTACATTTTCGCATCGATCTACATTGAATGTATAAGCCATGACATGGTTTTCCAATTATTATACTCTGTTTCACCCTAACTTGGCAGTAGTGTAAATTCTAGGCATGCCGAATCGCAGTCGTCATCAGGGGAACAGGGTTACTTTAAAGTACAAAGTTACTAGAAATGCAGATCGCTGGCGAAACTTTATCTCGCAAATTTTTCGCCAAATGGTAAATATTTATTTACTTTATCATATTATCACTTTATCAGAGAATTAATTGTTTCCTTATTTTCATTATTTTTTCAATATTATTGACACATTATTTTAATAAATCATTAAAATTATTTCATTTCGTTTCACTGTTTTTCAAAAGAAAACAATATATCTTTCAATATTCTGTAAAGCGTAGTTCGGCTAATGTTTTTCGAAAAGATATTTATATCATCGTTCACATCTTTTAAAACTTTATCTAATGTTGGGATCTCATTTCTGCAAAAAAATGCATGGATTTTTCGTCAAATACAGAATAATGTAAAATCATCATATTTTACAAGACCTGAATGTTTATCTACTGAGCCTGGTCGCTTCTTTCCAGGGGTACTTAAAGGATGCTTTTATTTCTTTTTTCAAAAGGAAAACTGTTCATTGCGAAACATCTGTAAGATGCGAAACTTTATCGACGATTTGATTGATAGAATCTTAAGGGTCTTCTCGGAGTCGAGAACAAACATTTAATATATTTCTGCGTGCTGCACTTTTTGTTTTTTTCACTCGTCTTGAAGGTGTGCACAGCGTAGTCGGTGATAACACTTTCTCTTTTTCAACCATTTTAAAAGTTAATAGAAATGACGAATCGAATAAATATTCACCAAACAAAACTAATAACTACTAATGCGATTAATAGTATCAAAAATATCAGCTGCTAAAAAAGCGAGAATAAAAAAGTACGAAAGATGATAATGGTTGCGAACTGAATGAAGTTGAGTTGGCGGAGACGTAAAAGAAAAGCGCGCCAAATATTTGACCTTGAAGACCGGTTCTAGCCAAAGTGAAATTCATTATGTCAATCTTTTAGTTTTATTCGTTCGCTTTATTTACAAAATACTTGACATATAAGCACTTCTAACTTGAGAATAATTTTAAATACATATTGATAAAAAAATGATTTCTGTAATTTATGATATTATTTGATAAATTTCTGCGCATTTTAACTATTTTAAAGTCGGAATTGATGGGGAACTCTTTCCCAAAGCGGAGCGTCACATTTTCTACCTTTAACAATACTGCCAAGTTAGGGTGAAACAGAGTATAGAAAATCGACAGGGTTGCCGCCTCGCAGGGAAAATGCAGGGGATTCGAAAATCATTTAAAAATAGAGAAATTTGAAAATTTTCATAAATACCGGGAAAATACAGGGATTTTGTAGTTTCTTAATTCCTTCCCCACCCTTTTTTTTTCATGTAAAAAATTCCGATCTGTGAACATTGCAAGAATAAAAACTTTTTTACTTTTAAAAACATTAAGAAACTTTTTAGTTAAAAAATTTTTAGTTTAAAAATAATATTTAAAAGCTCAACATTTATGGTCATTAAAACTTGTTGCATCTCATTGGTCCTCTAATGCATTCAATGATATATCGAAATCGAATCGCCAGCGATGACCACACGTCAGCAAGTAAATATCACATAAATAAAAATGATGTTCTCGGCATTGTCAATTCAGATTGTTTGCTGGCGCACACACACTCTGATTTCGAAAATTAATTCATTTGAAAATATAAATCATTTCCGATTTCTATAAGATATCGGATACTTGATTGGCCTCGCGGCGAGTTGCAGCGGACTGTTTTGCAAGCGCGCCTGTGAATTTCTTGCCAAGTGTTCATCGACTCCAAATGGTATTTTTCTTTTGTAACCTTTTTATATTTGTGAAATTGTACATGAGTTAATTATCAGGATGTTGCAGATTATTAACCAGTTACAGTCAATTTTGGCAGAAAAAACAAGCTTCCTGTTTTTATTATATGTCCTAAAAGTCAGAAACAAAAGAAAATCAAAAGTCGTCATTAAAAATTTTATCTCGTTCGCAATTCAGAGTCAAAAATCCCAAGGTTAAAAATATACTTGTCTACAAAATTGGGCTTCAATTTGTTATCAACTATGTATCTTCCATCTGGACCACTACAGCGAAGACGTAAGGCAAATAACTGATAGCTCTCCAAATAAAGCTGCACGCCGTATCTGTATCACGACTTGACTTTTTAGAAATCCACATATATAAAAAGTTCACCAATTCATTTCAGTTGACCGCTCCCATCAGGATTTTTCTTCATACCAGCATGTGTGGTCTCCCCAAAACTTTCTAGCATACTCTCTAATAAATATGAAGTTATGTTTTACAAGCTTTTTTTCCAAACCAGTTAAAACCAAAATTTGACATAGAGTTAAAAATGCTGTCACAAAATCAATACCGAAGCCCAGGTATTTAAGTGTGTTTTTGTGTTTTTTGAGTTAATGCGTTTATATGCTCCTGAAAGTACAGACGTTTAACCACTTGATGAATTTGAACTAAAATTTAGATGGGTGTCTTCAATAAAAATGTTAAATCTATGTACCGAATTTTATCAATCTAGTTTTCCTCGCTTTATAATTCTCGTGTCACATTATATTTCAACATTCGGACAGACAAACTTCCTCTCAACAGATTTTGCTCTGAATTAGATATAAATCTTAAAATTATATGTAAGACCACATACTAAATTTAATCTATCTAGCTCAAAGCGTTTTTGAATTATTGTTGTAGCAGGGGGACTTATTCCAAAAGTGTGTTTTTCGAATTCCTTGAGATCTAAAACGTGGAGATTTGTCAAAATCTCGAGTTAAAATTTTTTTTTAGCGACTGCAGCACTTTTATTATACTTTCTATGCGTTAATGTAAATACTGAATACCGACAAGGAAGTGTTAAAAAAATGTCCGTTGACATTTCATGGCAAATTCCATGAAAACCAAGTCTCTTTAATCTGCCAAGCTCCTTTTACAAATCTCACTTATTGAAATTCTTATATTGTCTATCACAGGCGATGAAAATTGCACCGAGTCTATGAAACAATATAGGCACCTTTTGCAAGTTCCGGTTTTGTTTTAACCTCTCAAACTTAGCAATAAGTAACTTCTGTTGCATTTTTATGTCGTTTGTTTGTTTTTGAACGAAATTTTTTAATAATAAAATTTTATTGTGAAAAGATTGATCATCCGTTTGTTCTTTCGTTTCAGATAGAGGTATTGTGGCAGATAGGTACAACAGATCGACCTGTTTTCAAATGTCCTTAACCATCAAGCATATATTACAGTATGAACCAACTTCCAACAGCGAATTTTATTTTCAAGACATAAAATGTGAGCGTCATCTGTAAGGAAAACAATAAACGTAGGAGAACATAAAATATCGTGTATGCGATTTTAAAGAACCGTCTGTCGGAAAGTGAAAAGACAATTTTACAATCGATGGCAATGGACTTGTACCCGAAGACATTAGAGGATCTTGCTCTCAGAAGGGCGGCGGTTATTCTGTGTAGTTGCCCTAACATGTATATGTTTGCTGCAAGAATGAAGGATGCTACTAAAGAAGAATTTGAGCCAGAAATAGATAAAATCTCGAGAAATATTGTAGCTAATTTTTCGTTGCCTCTAATGCTGGAGCAGGATTTGCTTGGAGCAATGAAAGCTGTTTCTAGGGAAATAATAAAATGGGTGAAGTTTCATGAAAATTTTTTAGAGCAATATGATGGAGTTTTGTCTAGACTAGAGAACCTAGAACATATATGTTGGACACGCCTCGGGACTGTGGACTACGAGAAAACGGCCCAAGTACTGATCCGCAACAAAAAGTTAAGCACCGAGCAGTGCTTCAAACTTGCCTGCCTCTATTGTTTCTTTCAAGATATAAAGGAACTTTGGAAGGAAGTACCCTATTCGTACAAAAAAGTTTTTTTTAAGGTTAACCCTTTGCCGATTACAGAACCTAGAATAGTGGTTTTTTTTTATTGTTTATTAAATCGCCGAGGATATCAGGAGGAATTAATTCTTCCACCAGAGCAAAGAGATTTATCTTCTATCTTTGAATATATGTTTGAATATGTCGCACTTCAAGGTTATAGAACTGCAACTCAGTATTTTTTTCACAAGTTAAACCTCTTGGACAGATTACACATAATAACAAGGTTAGCTGTACGTGTAGCAAAAATGCGTTCTTTTGATCGTTGTTTCTATTTGCACGAGTACCAAAAATATAGCGACGTTTTGCGCTTTTTGATGAGCCATATGCGTGTAAGTGAACAACGAGAACTGTGTCGTAGTGCGCCGTTTGAAACCCTTAAGTGTCTTCTGGATTGGCCCTGGCAATTTGAATTCTTGAGACACGCAAAATATATATTGCAATTCTATCTTCTCACAAATGAAAAGTACAGCCGGTTGCTTTTCATTCTGGCCCATAACAGTTCTTCAGGATTCAACTATCCGAAATTGTTCCGAATATTTTTTCGCATGAGTCCGAAGAAATATAAAAATTATACGTTGACTCATTACTCGCATTTCTTGCCTGAATTCATAAAGATCAACGATGTTGTGACCGTAAAATTTATTTTGAGGCATTTGAATGTGAAAGAGAAAGTGAAACTTCTGGCCAACAAAAGTATGGGGTGTAACTTTATACCTGCTCTTGTAACTGCAGGCAAGTGGGATTTCCTAAGACTCTTCATTCGTGAATCCCAGTTAGCGAATGAAAGCAAAGACCGTCTCGTGGCATATTTTCGATTGCGGTTTCCTGAGGACTGGAAAAGCGAGTGGTTCCGAGAGTTTGTGCGTGAAATTCGTACAGATCAAAGCGGAGCAAAGTACGATCGATGGGCCTCCGATTGCAAAAGAGTATTTCGACGTGCGGTGAGGAAACGCCGCAATGAAGATCATTCCGAACAGCCTAAGAAATTACTTAGAGCAAATTAAGTTCGAGAACGAAGAACGTGCGTGGCCGAAAGGAAAACAAATATGGATTTTAACTTTAATTTATATACGGGGATAAGTAGTACTTTATGGGATTTCTTTGAAAATTTTCAGATTAGGAGAGGGAAATTTGGATACCTTTGAAGTTATGCTGTAAACGATAAGGGTTTTTATAACTTCACTTAAGGACGTATTAATCCCTAGAAAGGGAAATTTTCGCACGAGTTTTCCCTCTATTATGGGGGAAATGCAAGCAATCTGGACAACAACATACCCGAATGAATGTGTAAACAGAATTGATTTGAACTGATTATCTTTATTTTTAAACGCTGAATCCGTGGCCTCCTGTGTTTTTGAAATGATTGTGAAGTTGAAGTGAAATTAAAAAGCAAGAAAGGACTGATTTTCTAGAAAAAGCTACAAATAAAAATGCTTGTTTGACATAGCATGAACTACCAGTAATTGTGAAGATTAATTTAATTATTTATGTTCGATTTTTCAGAAGATGAAATGAACACAAATTTTTGTTTTCATCCATAATTTTTGCAGTCATGAATTATCTGGCTATGAATGAATTATTCACTTGTTGAGAAAACTTCGAAATGACAAAAAAATATATATTTATCTATTTAAAATAATAAAAGGAAAAAAACTGACGAAGCTTTTACCTAGCCCCATATATAGATCCGATTTCGCCTATTTTTATATGATAGGAAAAATCATGGTCCCGTGATATGTCATCTAGTTTCATCTGCCTCCTTTGACCTCTATTTTTATGAGAATTTTTTTTAAAATGTGTTCTTACTATTTTGATAGGAAAAACAACAACAAAGTTCCTCTATCATAATTTTGGTACCAAATTCGAAAGTTTTTGTTTCGAAAGGTTTCTTATGGTTTCTAAAATCATCACCAATAGTTATCTACCTTTTACTTTTCCAGATATATTGTAGCATATAATTTTTGTAAGGTTGTCAGCCTTGGCAACCGGATCTAATTTTGTTACCAACTGACAATTTCGTTACTTCCAAGCATAGCCAACCACCCTGCGTGCTGTATCTTTATTCTGCAAGTGTCATTTGAAATAATGCTTTGTTTACTTTTACATATATTATTATAATTATAATTTTACTATATGTTTGCTGTGAGAAGATGCAGCTCATTATGTTGCCTGACACAACTAAATTAATCTTTTCAATGCTATTCTCCGTCGATGACCGTTTTGATGCTTTTTATTGAGTTTTCTAGAGCCAATTTTAAAGAAACTAATTTTGCGAAATTTGGCTCATTTCTTGTGGGATGGCATTACCATATAAATTTCATTTTGCAATATCTCTCAAAAATCGAGCAAAAGGAGGTAAACAGCACCTGGTAATCTACGTAGAAGACATTTGTTTTCATGTGATGTAAAAATCGGCGACATCAGTATTTTGCATATTTTACTAGTAGTTGTTGACTATGTATATTTTTAAGTTTTTTCATCCTCACAGAATGTACACTGAAGTAGGGGATTCTGCAGTTTTACTCGAGAATGGACGGTGGTCGAGAAATGGGAACCATCGACGGCATATCAAGGCTTAACTAACTTTCATATGAAATAGAAATTGACGGAATCGGTACTCTATGACATTCCCAATTACTTTTCAATGGAAATAATTTGGTAGAACAGCTGGACGCCCACGGGGCTAGTAATTTATTAAAATGAAAAACTTTCTGTTGAAGTGATATTTCTTAAGGAAAACAAACAAAATCAGTCTATCTAAGGAATAATGTTATGCTGGACGTATTTAAGATTTTAAGCTACCTAGCAGAGGAATTCCTTTTTTTTGTAAGTTCAATTTGTAATTTTATTTTAAATGGTTGGTTATTAATTTTCATCCCAGTTAAGTATGAATAGGTCGTGCGTATAGAATTGCATCCTTTTTGGACGAAGGTTTTTGTATCCACATTGTCCCAAACGAGATTATAGAGAGAATGCATTTTTGTATATGATGTGGGGTTATTTGCATATTGTGTATTCAGAATATTTTGCATATTATCAATTGTATATAATGTGAATTACTGTGCTGTGTATATTATATGCATTTTGTGAATTGATCCTTGATGAATGATAATCCAAAACAAAATTGAACATAACTGAATTTGTAATTAGTTGGAATAAGAATTCGAATTTTATGTAAAGTAATTTTGAAATTCGAATCAGAAATGGTTCCTTTAATTTTTTTGTAAAGTTAATTACGTGAATGAATATTCCATATATTGTGAATTTTATATGTGATGTTGCAAAACAAAATTGAACATTATAGTTTTTCTTTTAATTTAAAATTGACCGAAACGTTTTTTAAAGGTTTAAGAAAGAATGAATCATTTATTAAATAAATGAAAAATATTTTTCATTAATTTTTTTTTTACCACAAGATATTAAAATTTGGAGAATCGCTTCATTTACAATTTTCTTTTTTTTTTCTTTTTCTAATGTTATAAGATATTTCGTTAAAAACAATTCTATTATTCATTTTGTAATTCAATAAAATTTATGTATGGATATTTTATATACTGCAAATTATGTCTTTGTTTTGTGATATTACAAATCAAAACTGGACAATGTAGCTTAGTAATTTTTTTGAAATATTTGTTTAAAGGAATGATTTTTTTTATGAGAAATCTAAAAGTTTTTGGTAAAAAATATTAAATGTTATGTCGTTGTTTTTTCCATGCTTTCTTAAGCACTGAAAGGCAATGGAATAATTTCATAAATGTGTCTCTGTGTTATTGGTATTCGAGGTGTGAAAATGTTTTCAATTCTTTGTGCAATTTTTAAATTCATGTCAAAGTTGATTTGAAATTGTAATAAAATGTTTATCATATTGCTTCTTACTTTTATATTTTCTGGATGTGAACCAACTACCTGATAGCAAATCTGTTTGACTTCTTGTTTCAACACGTTTAGGCTACACGATTTCTGAAATATTTGAGAATTATTTTTTTTATCTATCGCTGAAATAGATTCTCAAATTTTATTAACTGAAATAAATGGCCTCCTCTCTGATTGTCCAAAGTCTTTTTGACTGAATTTGAAAGTAATCTTTTCATGCTTTACGTCCGTAAATTTAATCCAAAATAACCTTAATATAATATCTGATATTCAATCGGATATTAAAAAAAAATGCACTGGCCGTTCAATGTTTGATTTACAATAGAAGAAAATAATTCTTTTCCGTAAGCTGGAAGGAAAGCTAGATTTTTATTCGTGTAAGTTACTATTTCCAAATTCCTTTCAATCCTTGGACTAAAATCAGAGACAATTTCAGAAAATAAAATTGAGAGAGAATGCACTTCTCGAAACATTCTTGCACTCGCTTCAATTAATCTCCCCCCCCCCCCCAGTTCTCCCCCCTTTAAATTGTGGGCCTTGGATAAGGCCACTAATATCTTGAATTCCGTTCACTAAAACAATGCAAAATAATTAAAACTGACAGTTCTGGTGATATATATTTGCATGAATTTGCCGGTTTTACTGAATCTATCTTGAAAATACTTGTTTAGGAAGCCTGTTTGCAGACCGACTCACGCCAAAATTTGACACAAAACTAAAATTGTAATCACAAGAGAATATAACGAATTGAACGATGATGAACTTGTGTGCTAAATTCTATTTTCATTGGATCTTTGCGTTTTGTAATTATTGAGTCCACTTGTACTCAAACAGCAGAACAGACAGACTTCCTCCGAACAGATTTTTCTCAACATTTGATTGAATTGGTGAAAACACTGTTTATGAAGTTTCATTTTCTACTTTAAAGCGTTTTTGAGTTGACTTCCTTAAAGATAGTCAAAATGACAAAAGACTGTTTCACTGTCTCAGGGAGGTCCAAAACGTATAGTTTCATTAAAATTTCGAATTTGAGTTTTTTGAACGTTACAATACTCTCTTTATACTTCACTTACGATGAAGTAAAAATGAAATGTGACATATTGAAGCAACCATATGTAATTTTTATATTCCTATTGAATAATTTAGTATTTATTGAAAAATAAATAATTCCAAAGTACAAATATTATAGAACCACTATACAAATCTAGACATGTTGCAAAGTTTGTGTAACTGAAGAGCGTTGAAGTTTTTAGCAGGTTCCAAAACTTTGCATCATTCGGTAAGAACTGAAAGTTTATCTGTGCACTTTAAACATATTTGAAGAAATGAACTATCGTTTGCAAATATTGTTCTTTCAATTAAATGCAGACGATAATGATTTATGATAGAAAGTAGGAATTTATCGTTTGATTTGTCATTGATATTGGAGGGAAAAAAACCCATCTTTTTTTATTAATTGATTTTGAAGCTAAGATCTTCAAACCAAATAACCGTCAAATTCCTAAAACCACTATAAAAGGGTTTTCTTTAAAAAAATATATATATATATATAAACAGCTAAAAAATACGCAGTTTTGGGAAATTTTTAATTTATTCGGTTTTACTTATTGATATCATTAAATTTCTTTTCTTTATTTCAATTTTATTAGTTGTATTCAAGTTTTTAATGTTTATCACACGTGCATTTAATCAATTTCATACTGTAAAAATTATAAAATTAATTTTTTTTTTTTTTTTTTCATTTTTTTTTGAAAGTGGCGACGTAAATTGTTATTATCTGCTCTGGATTACCCTGCACGATGGACAGTTCTACGCAGTGAGTGAGGGTATTCCGCCCACATGGCTTTGGGGTGAAATATTGTGAATTAAAAGTAAAAGCATTATTTAAGATCAATTTTATAAACAGAAATGTAAATATGAATTTTCCAAAAATGTTTTTACTTTTTTATAGTAGTTTTCAACTTTCTTCTTTAAATCAGCATCATGGTCAATAATTGTCGGTTTGAACTTTTTTCAATGATATGAAACTCTATTAAATACGTCGCATATAATTTCGAGGCATCTATAAAATTTGCAAAATAACCACAAAGTAATGCTTTTTTTGTACGGAGCAATACCGAGAACCATGATGCGCCGACATAGAATTTATTCATTCAACAGGTCTTATTTCAAAATTGATACAAGAAATGGTCCATTCTAATGGAAAAGGCCAGTAATAGTATTTGCAGATGAAAGTTGTTTTTCTAACTTTGAAAAATAATTAACTCACTGCCGAAATTGTAAGGAAAACTTCCAATATTCGATTATCTATCTTCTCTCTATTGACCGTCTCAAAGAAGGTACACCAGTCATTTCCCATTGTTTCTCAAGAATGATTCGCCTAAGATTATGAAAATATTGATTTTCCTAAAATTGTAATATTCAAACTTTATAAATCGGTGAGATTGGATAGCAGAAGATAGAAATGCTGATTTATTTAAAAGGATAGGTTTATTTATTTCATCTCGCAGAATACATTTCCATTAGACCAAAGGGTTGTCTAAAATTTAAACATCAAAGTATTTTAAAATATATTTATTGACTGAAAGAAAATAAATTATTCGAATTGACGTCATTTAAATCCTTTTGAACATAAAACTAAAAACTATACTTTGCCAAGAATCAGATAAATTTTTGTTGAATATTTCTTCGAGATATATAAAATATGAAAACTATTCTGTAGAGCACATAAGTCTTTAGAGCCCGACAGCTCTGCTTTCAATTCTGATTTTTTTTAAAAAGGACATGCTTGATTTCTGTAAAAAAAATGCCTTTACATTAATTTCAGTTGAATCATTTGCATTATAATTTTAAGTTGGAATTTTTCGGGGGCTGATAGAAAATTAGAGATAAGTAGAAAATGAATAAGTAGTACTTATAATGATGCTGAATGTGTAGTACGTATAATGAAGCTGAATGTGTAGTACGTATAATGAAGCTGAATGTGTAGTACGTATAATGAAGCTGAATTTGTAGTACGTATAATGAAGCTGCATGTGTAGTAGTTATAATGAAACTGAATAAGTAGTACTTATAATGAATCTGAATGTGTAGTACATATAATGAAGCTGAATGTGTAGTACGTATAATGAAGCTGAATATGTAGTACGTATACTGAAGCTGAATATGTAGTACGTATACTGAAGCTGAATGGGTAGTAGCTATTATGAAACTGAATAAGTAATACTTATAATGAATCTGAATGTGTAGTACATATAATGAAGCTGAATGTGTAGTACGTATAATGAAGCTGAATATGTAGTACGTATACTGAAGCTGAATATGTAGTACGTATACTGAAGCTGAATGGGTAGTAGCTATTATGAAACTGAATAAGTAATACTTATAATGAAGCTGAATGTGTAGTACTTATAATGAAGCTGATAGTGTAGTATGTATAATAAAGCTGCATGTGAAGTACTTATAATGAAACTGAATAAGTAGTATAATGAAGCTGAATGTGTAGTACTTATAATGAAGCTGAATGTATAGTACTTATAATGTAAAGTTAAATCTCTACAGGGCAGACCGTTTGAGTTAAAGCTACCAAATTAGCAGATTTACACCTAAAGGGTCTAAAATGTGCACAACAGAGCTATTTTTTTTAAAATTTTTAATTAGAGTTTTAATGAATTAAAAAATTACGCGAAATTTCTACGTTTCTTCTCAATAATTTCCGAAAATATTATCGCAGAAAAATAATTTTTAAATCAAGTTTAAGCTCAAAAAGATGTCTTTTTAATAATATCATTGTTTTTCCAAGCTTCCATTTTTAATGAATTTCTAAAAAAATACTTTGACCACATTTTTCAATAAATTATTTCGCACAAAATAAAATTATAATTTATCCTGCTTGAGCCCTTCAGATGTGCTTGGGGAAAATTAGCTGCTGCCATCACGCTGGCAAATAATAAAAATGAAAGATTAAATCAACGTTTAGTACAAACTAAACCAAGAAAGTGTCATTTGCAGCACGTGTCTGTATAAAACGAAATATGACATCTTCTAAAAAAATAAAGCATAATAAAAAAATAAAACATGACAAAATAAAAAAAGTTGTCTGTGGTGTTTTAAAATAGCTATAACATTAATTCAATAATACAATTTTATTTAAGGCATACATAGTTTTATATATACTCTAATCAAGGCTCAACTGCCAATTTCTATAACTTGATTAATTGGCGTATATATCTAATAAAAAATGGTCTAAATGAAATAAATAATTATATTTTTTGTAGTCTGAATCAATAAATGTTCTGATGAATTACGAACTTTGAATTTTTATACAGATAGTCTGTTTTTGAATCATGTTTAATAAAACATTTTTGAGACATTTCCTCTTTTAAAAAACAAAAGTTCCGCTCTTTTGCAATTACAAAGCATTGAAATATGAACATTAGAATGTCTCTATTCTATAAGAAACATGCGAACTCTCCTTCGGCCGTCTTGAAGGAAATACGCCATTCAAGACTTTTTCCAAGAGTGTTTGCCTGAAGTAAATTTAATTGTTGATTGTTCTAAAATGAAGGTAATGAAAGTTTCATAAGTTGGTAATGTTTGATCTCATAAGATTAAACGCTAGATTGTCAAGCTAATTTTACTGAATATGATTTATAGGAACGAATTACTGTATAAAATTCAAACTTCATAATGTTTTCAGAAGGACATTTATTGATTGAAATAAAATAATATATTATTTACCGAAATTAAATCTTTTTCAAGGTAAAACTTAATTTTATAGTGAATCAGAATTTTTTTTTTATTGAATAATTCTTAGAAATATTGCAAAAATTATTTAAAAAATATATTCTGTGTTACACGTAAGATTACAATGCTGAATGGCCCTACTTTGTTTTGTAACATTTTTAAAAAAATGTTTGTTAGTAAAAAAGTTTTCCTGTTTATTATTTATTTCTCTTTCAAATTTTTATTTTTTTCTATTCAATTTAAATTTTAAGGAAGTTGACAGAAAATTAGAGAGATATATACAGTATAATGTACATGAATTTCGATTGGTTTCTATAATGATATGAGTTAAATGATTGTCAAAATTTGAAGCTTAAAAGTATTTTTCCTGAAAACGCCTATAAGAGACCATCGTATATAAATATTTAATTGAAAATTTGGAAAACATTAATCCTAGCGTTGTTCGCCAAAGGCGACTAGTATTTATAATAAAGATGAATGTGTGTTTGTGTGTTCGCGCTCTACAGGCCAGACCGTTTGACTTACAACTACCAAATTTGGCATATGTATACCTTTCAGGTCAAGAATCTGGGAGCGATTTTTTAAAAATTTTAATTACTTCAAAATTAAGCGAAATTTCGACGTTTCATCGCGGTAGCTTCTGAAAATATTATTGCTCAAAAATGATTTTTCATCAAATTTAAGTTCAAATAATTATCTTGTTTATGTTGCCATTGTTTTAGTTTATAAATTAGGTTCCATTTTTTAATGAATTAAAAATACATTTTAACCATATTTTTCAAATGGGTATTTCATATGGAGAAAAAAAATTAGCTTTTATGAATAAATGGCCAACACATTGACAAAAGTACAAATTAAAAAATAAATCAAATATTTCTGCAAACCTAGAAAAGTGTAATTTTCAGCACGTCTGTAAGAAATGAAATAAATATGAAACATAATATTTTCCAAAAAATAAATGCACGACAAAGTTTTCGATGATCTTTTACAATATATACATTATTATTTCATTAAATCAGCTTTATTTAAGGCAAATATGGATTTATATATATATATATATATATATACACACACACACACATTTTCAATTGAAGGTTCAACGGCTAATATGTAAACTTTAAATAACTGAAATGCATGTGTTAAAGAAGGGCCTAAATGAGTTAATAATCATATTATATGTAATTTGAGTCAATAAATTCTGTAATAAATGACGAATGTTGAGATTTCATCTTGATCCTCTGCTCTGTGAATCATATTTAACAAAATATTTTCATGACATTAATATTTTTAACAAAAAGAGTTGCACTCCAATCAACTAAGTCTGTCTGTAAAACTGACTGATTTATGAAAATTTAAATATAACTATTCATTAAAAATGGACTATTTTAAACCTCTTCTTCGACCGTCTCAAAAATGATACCCCCAATCAACACCCTGGGTTTCTCGAACGAGGAAGATGGGACGAAATGTGTACCTCAGAATGTGCACTAAAATTCACTTTTCTTATTGACCAATCCCAGCTCGCGAAAGAAAGCTGCTAGGTATATCCATGTATATGAGCAATGCAATCGTACATGTGATTGGCTAACGTGCAAACGTGATTGATTGTGTATGTTTATATTTCGGAGATGAACAGCAAACGTGTGTCAGATTCTGTCTGGTTAATCTTTGAAAATTCACAGGTGGTTTGAGACACAGAAGTGTGAAAGAATTTTTGAGCAATTGTTGATATATGTGGGATAGTAAACATAAAAATATAGTTCTTTTTATCATGTACGTAATGTTATTCCATTTACATTAACTTACAAATCTTCAGTAACATGTGGGATGATTATGATTTAAAGTATATTTGTATGTATCACCAAATAAGTAGCATATTTAGATAAATGATTTTTTTTAAATATATTTCAAAGATTTTATTTTCTAGTGATTCTTTTTTTTTTTTCGTGCAGAACATGCAAATAAGGCTTTCTATCAATATCATGTTTTCACAAGTATTGAGTCATAATTTTTAACAATGATTATCATCTTCATATTTAACTATCAGAACTTTATTGCTGAAGATATTCATATTTCCTCAATTTTAAATACTTTCATCTCTTTACATTTTGTTCCCATTTGTTTCAATAACACTTAGTTCCCTAAAGCCCAACTAATTATTGACATTCTTATTAAATACTAATTTTACCTAATTGTTACATGACAAGTTGTAATAAGCATTGCCTTTTTTTTTTTTTTTTGTTTATTTATTTATTTTGCACTGAAATGGAATATGTAGGGAAGAAAATACTCATATATTGAACATATTCAAAGTGAAAAGGAAAATTTATATTTTAAAAATATATAATTGTTTTTTTTTTTCACTTCTTAATATCAACTACATAGACTCAGACATTGATTTCTATTTATATAGCAATTTCAGCACAATGAGTCAAGCAAATGTCTTAAACTGTAATGCCGTGACAATTTGTGCAATTCTTAATAGCTATTCCTTCGATATAAATTATGAAGATCAAGCAACTCATATATGTGTGAATTTTTGAATTGTTTGTGTGTGAATTTACATTGAAATATTTTAATACCATCTGCTTTTACTTTATTTCATATTAACCATTTTAAAATATATCCAAATTTCAATAAAAGACATACTTCTAATAACATGTTTTCTGTATTTTACTCAATATTTTGCAATACATATATATATATATAATGTAATTTTAAATAACCATGTTATATTTCTTCAAAAAAATTTTCAGCATATTTTTTTCTGAATTGGTTTGAATGAGTTTCTTCTAAAGGTGAATATTTTAAAATCCTTTTATGGAAGGCTTTATACAGATGTATGAGGCCTCATATAATGCACTTAGAATTTTAATACAATATTTTACTTGTTAAAGAAATATAATGATCATCATATGATATTAAAATGCATACATGTAATATTTTTTTTTTAAGGATTGAGAAATTATGTATATTTAAAATAAGCTATACAGAAGTTTCATGCAAGCATAATAAATAGTACTTAGTTAGCTCCTAATAATTTGTTTTAAATACAATTAAAATTGGTACCATTCAGCAACTACATTTGTTGACGATTATCTCAGTGTCAAATAAATGTTTTAAGATTTAAGTTCTTAAAATATCTCTAATTTTATATAAACCTTGTCCTGGTTTTATATTAATCTTCAGTTTCTAAATTTTTACATTACATTGCAACTTCATCTCTTCACATAATATAGTGAAGCGAAAAAAGAGTAATATTTAGTTTTCATTCCTTTTAACAATTTGCTATTTTGTTAAAATTTGTTTTTAAATTACAATAGCTTTCTAACAAATAAGATGCCAAAATTCTTTCTCTTGAAACTTAGCAAAAATGAAATGCTTTGTTAGTTCATTTTCTGGAAATATTTAATTTAAACAATATTAATAAATAAATGTTGTATAATCCTGGTTCAATGTAAACTGATTTTATGAAATATCTCTGATATTGCTAATTCAAAAAACAAATACTTATTGTAGGGAAATAATTGGAATTCTTCCCATGAAATTGCAAAATTGCTGATTTTTTTAATGAGTAATTGATATGCTATTATTCATATACTACAGTTTAGCATTCGTTTTGTATTCAAAACATTTCAGATCCCCCCCCCCAAACAAAAAAGACTTGTATTGCCTGCCTATATGCCTTTACAGAGTTTAATTTTGACCTACTATCAATTATTAGGTTCTAATCCATGCAATTTTTTTTCACTTACAGCTTATTATGCTAACAAAGAATATAATATTAATAAAATAAAAATGATACATCATGTAACAAAAGTTTAATGAACCCAAATGTGGTACATAGTGCACAGATTTGGATTGTATTTCTAACATGATAGTGTTTATAGACTGGTGTACTGTTTATAATTTCAACATGCATGACAAAAATCATTCAAAATGGTTTACAGAACAGATCATCACATCTACAACTACAAAATTCGGCATGTAGTTACTTCTTAAGTTGCTGATGCTCATTAACCCTTTCAAGAGAAATGGAAAATATGCTTCCTCCCAAATGTTTCAATTTTTGTGTGAAGTTATGTAGGTTTACAAGTACTGACACAAATTTTCTATAGTATGTATGGCATGGAATAGTTTTGGTTTTCTGGCACAAGGTCCAATTTAGGACAAGCTGCGCCAGCCACAAGGATATTTAAAAAGTTCCATCATAAAAGTGTAAAAGGTGTAAATAAAACAAGGATACATTGTAAAACGTCAAAAGTTTATAAGGTCTATGATTTATAATGATTTGGCACAAGAATAAAAATAAATCTCAAATTTTAAATGCTGTGAAAGAAACCAGTGGCTTTAAAAAAAGGCAAGTTTTGAGTGAGGTTTCTCACCCACCAGGTCCTGTAAATTTAAAATAGGCGAATGAAAGTCAGTTAAACGATCAGAAGTAAAATTAGGACATTGAGTAAAAATATGTGCAGTAGAATTGATCACTCCACAATTCGTACAATGAGGGGCTCGTTCACCAAACAGCAAATGTCTATGTGTATACCTTGTGTGTCCAATGCGTAGACGAATTAATTTCACATCTGCGCATCGGTTTGGTAAAACTGACCACAAAAGTAATTCGGTCTGAAAACTAGTACATTTTAATGTTGAACTTATGGCAGCACTATAATAAGCACAGGTTTGGGTGTTCTGTCTAAAACAAACTTTTTCGCTTTGTAGTTTCATGATCATCAGCTGAGCATTTGGCATATCGACGGCTGCCATGGCAAGTTCCCTGTGAATGTTCGAATCTCTGACATTTAAAGGAACGCAGAAGATGCGGTACATATGGTTTAACTTTGGATTGTATATAGCCAGCACGTATAAATTTCGGAAATTCTGGACTACTGAAAATTAGTACGTTTAATTTTTATGCGATGAGCCGCACAAACTTTTTGGGAATGCAATTCGGGAGTGCATTCTCCGAACAATCAAAAAGATCTAAATCAGAGATGACTCCTCGGGAAAAATTCAGCGTCCTGTGAGGAGTTACCTCTACAGGGAAGTCTCCAAGTTTTGTTAATTTCTGCATTGTAGCAATCTGTGTTTTTGATGAGGTCTCAATAAGGAGATCCCTGGATGGAAGTTTTTAAGTAGATCTGACATCACCAATAAATGAAGAAATCAATCTTTGAACTATGAAAGGTGAAACTTTATAAAAGGTCTTCGGTGTGTGTAATATTAGAAATCTAGTATCTTCAGTGATAGGTAAGCGTGGCAAAGTGTCTGAAAAACCCATGCAAAAAGGGGAAAAAAATTCGGGCCACGACGGCACCGCCCACCACGGAGACCAACAAGGGAAGGTAGCCACCGGCTCTGGCCATTTCCAGCCTCAGTCCTTACCATGGCGCTAGCTGGAACCTATACGCTGAGAGTCATCCCCGGGGACAGTGACCACCCTTAACGCCAAGCCCAAGAAGTGGGCCCATCGCTTGATCCCCTTGAGCAGCCCAGTCTGGGATACCGGCCGATTGATACATCAGGGACCGAAATGTACCACCCTTCTAAAAGGTCGCCACGCACGGCAAACACGTGGGGTTTAGGGCTGTCCATGAGAAGCGAGAAGCAAACAGACCGGCGACAGCTTCTCATGGCGAGCTCCCTCGCTTACCGATTCGAGGAATGGAATAATTAAGAAAACAGAAGAGGAAGGATTTAAAGAGAGAAGGATAAAGAAGAGAAAAGGGAGAGAGGAGAGAAGAAAGAGTAAAGATCCCTTGGTACCTCAGGATTGGGACACCTGTACCCACCTAAAGGAGGTCAGCCCCTGCAGGGACAAATTTTCTATCGGACAGGAACTTAGATGCTCCAGTTCCTTATTTCATATAAAATAGTGTGTCTTGATTTGTTATTTAACTATCAAGTAACCAAATTTAATTAATGTAATTAGCTAAATGAGTCACTTTTCTTAAGCCAAATTCAATCCTAAAAATATTTTAACAAATCATGATTGTGTAAAAAAATGACCTTTTAAAGGATTAAGAAAGAGTTTTTCACAATTTTGAATTAGAATTGGCACCTAAACATTACTTAAAACTTTAAAATTTTTCTTCAATAATTTTGAAGCATATCAGAACAAACCATTTTTTTTTAAATACAAAAATGAGTTTTTCTATGAAATTTATTTTATTGCCGTGCGTGTTTCTACCTGTAATTTATATATGCGTGTATTACCTGTAATTAAAATAATTTTTTAATATGCTTTATAATTTTTTATCTGTAGTAACTGGATTTATACTCACACACATTCCAAAGATATTAAGTATATTCGTTAGTAATTTTTTTTCGGCACAATAAAATCAGAGGAATCAAACATAAAATATTCCACTCGAATTATCTTGAAAAGTACTAAAATATGGAGCAAGTTCGGAAAAAAAAAATCTAGGAGCAATAATCCCCTCTCCTTTCAACATGTCTCTGATCACAATGTATTCTTATGTCGAATTAAAGGACTTATTTGCAATTCTAAAAAATTTAGCTGAAAACGATTTTCTATCATTGGGGCAATTGTGTTTTTAGTATTCAGACAGAATAACGTTTACTGAAATTTAGAATGAAAGTCTTTAAAGGAGTGATATGGAAAAATAAACCCATTCATCATCATAAAAATTCTTATAAAGAACATTTCCAAGACGTTGAAAATCTTAAGTCAGATAGTGAACCGGACTAAAACAAAGTCTTCGAATGCCAATTAAACCCTCAAGGGGTCGTTTTTCTTTTCCTCTCCTCAACGATATCTATATAAACAGTTTTAAGAAGAAAATTTCATCAAACTGAAATAGCAAAAATTTTTATTGCGGATCACTTTCTAAAGTTCAGTATATCGCAATGCCAAATTAAATTTTCGAAGAATTCGACAAAAAATAAGTTTTAAAAGTGACACTTTTTAAAGACAATCTAAATAATATTTAATTATAGATTTAAATTATAATGCAGCTTTTTTTTAAAAATTATGGAACAACAAAATATAAAACTTTTGGTAGAACAATGCTCTAAAAGTAAATAACGAACTGCTAGAAAAATAGATATTATTATAATTAATATCAGTAATTATAATAATAATTAAGTTTGCACGGGTTTTGTACACTAGGCGACAGTACAAAATTAAACTATCGGAAATACCACAAAAAATCTAAAGGGACCTAAGCAGTTGTCTATTTAATAAAAAGGTCATAGGCACTGCAGAATTGTATGCAGACTATCAACATATACTCTGTTGAGGATATTTTTCATTAAAATGAGCTTTTTTTTATACGAATAAAAACAATGCAAGGAACATAAGTTGCTAAACTATCAGATGTGAAAAATTATTAAAAGAAATAACCACATCATTAACTTCTTAAAAATAAAAATTGCTTAATATTTCAGTGACAAGCTGTTTCATTCATCATTTGGATAAAAAGAAATAATTTGTCTTCAATATTAGGATATAAATTTCTTGGATAAAAAAATTCATAAAATTCTTAATTCTTCAGACTGTTTATGTGTTAAAAAAAACTTGTCAACACTATAATGAAACCTCATTTCTTAAAAAATGAAAATTACCTTAGTTTTACAGAGTTTTTCAGATCCAATATATTTAATTCACCAAAAAAAAATTGCAGATAATATAGCCTCCAAATTAAATTTGGTAAGGAAAAACTAGTCCAAATATAGCGTTCATATATTATGAGAGACTTCCTTTTTTTCAGAATTTTAACACAGTTTAAATAATTTTTTTTTCTATAAATATGGTACTCATTCTTTCTGAATTTCACAGGAAAAAAAAAAAAAAAAAGGAAAATTAGCTTTTTCCTAGAGAGAGAGAAAAAAAAAAAAGACAAGAACTTATTTTCTCAAGCTGAAAGTTTAAAAGCAGGAAGTATAGTCATAAAATCCAGTGTTCACATTCTACCTTTCTTTCTTCCATTGAGATTTCCCGCTCACACCTTATGAGCATAAACAATCAATATCAGCATTTGGCAGGAAAAGTTTTACCACAGAATGAGCTGATGTTTTAGTGATTCACTTGTTATTAAATTTTAAAATTAGGATTTATCTTATACTTATTTTGCTTATAAAAAATCTTAACTCATAATTAAAAATTTCACAGTATTTAACAAATATCTTCATTACATAGTGAAAAAAAAAGACTAAAAAGATGTTATTTATTTATTCTTAACTTCATAGACATGGCCTTTTACGCTGGATATTGGCAACAACCTAGTCACATTTTTCAAAAAATATTCAGTCAATTGACTCCAAGCAAGATGGCTGCAAAAATGTGCTGTGTAGTAAATTATATAAAACATAAAATCAGGAAACAGTATTTTTTTTTTTTACCTTGCTAGATAGTTCATTGCCACTGTATAATTCATTTTTTTAAAATACAAATCTTCAAAATCATAAATAATTTTGTTAAATATAAAATTTGTTTCTATTTTGACACTTCTGTTTTATTCTTTCAAGTTATAAATATATGATATTCTCTCAGTACTCTAATGTGCTAAAGAAATAGATGAATTTTATTAAGTTTTTTGATTTTATATACTACTCCAAGCACTTATAAATTTGTTTCATTTGCAAAATTAAAAAAAGAAAACTATTTCTGGGAGACATTTATAAAATGAATTGATAACCAAAGATTAACTATGTTTATTAACTATGTAAAAAGAAATCATTAAGTAATAAGTATATAAATGGAAAAATGAAATAACGGAGAATCATTAAAAATCTGCAATTTGTGAAAACTAATAATGTAACATATTCTTATGGTTTTGTTTCACTTCAGAATGTGTTAAACTACATATCTTTATATGAGTTGAAAGAAGAAAAATCAAGCTCAGCAATACCCTTGCAGCCTTTTAACAAGCTTGACAAAGCGATGAAATATGCAGACAATGAATAGATAATATAACATTGTAAATTTCTATATATATTTCAACCATCTGCATCTAAATAATTTTTATACAGATTTCTATGCCCTCCCCCTTATAAGAATGTACACTAAACAAATGAAATATAATTCTTTTCATATTATCTAAATGATCTATTTTAATTTTATATACAACACAGCTACAGCATGGAAAATGTTCCATTTCTTAGCTGTCACTTACTGCTTTATTTCTTGAATTCTTGTTTGGATACATTTGTTAGTTCAGAGCCAGGAGTCACCAATGAGGAAGATTGATGAGGACGAGGAGCAAACTCGTGACGTTGGGGTTTGTAGCCGAGTAACAAGACCACTAGACAAAAGTGTACACTCTTTCCATAAGCTGTTATCTGGCTTATAAGCTTCACCACAATTTCTTGTATGGATTTATCCAGATACTATTTTTTTTTTTTTTTTTTTTTTTTAATAAAGGAACTTCCTAAAAGTTGAAAGCTAGAAATTTCTGGACAACCTTTTCAGCTAAACCATTGGGAATTTGTTCCTTTCTTTTAAGACAGGAGAAAATAAATAAATTGAAATACATACAATATAACAATATAAACTGCAGTGTAAAAAATTAATTTATTTTTCTTATAAAAATATATACTATTTTGGTCACAGTGATCTTTTATTGATATACTGATTCAAATTACATTCATTAAATAACAAACAACATTTAATAAACCCATTAAAATGAGACAAGAACACTTTAAAGTAACACAATCATATATTTATATTAAGTCGTTTTTAGTATATTGCTTCCATTATGAGCTTGTTTTTTCCTGTTTTGAATATGTGATTAACTTAAATTTTTGAATTTAGTCACTTACTAATTCTTGACACCATCAAGGCACTCCATTTCCAAAATTATCTATTCTCACTGAGATTAGCAATCATAACCTGCATTAAATCTTCTGTGAAACTAATAAAAGAACTTCCTAAAAGTTAAGCTTAAGAGAAAGCGAAAAAACTTTAGACAATCACTTAAAATTAACCATTGGGAATTATTTGTTTATGGTGTTTAAATTTAGAAGGGATAATTCCCATTAAGTAAGATTAACAATTAATGAAATTTATTATTTTTAAATTAATATCAAAATTAAAATTTTCACAATAAAAGATTTAAAAATTTAAGTTTTTAGTAATCTGTTCAAACATTAGGGCTCTAAATGAAAGTATAGTAAAGTCCTGAGTTAAAGAAAATTTATTCAATTTTTGATGTGCATAAAAAATTATATAAACTCCACAATTAAAATCATCAGTTTGTTTTATATGAGGTGGAAAAAACTATCTGCCAGTGGCTTTCTGAATTAAGTAATTTATTTAAAATTCTAGACCACTTCCTGATAAAAATTGCAGTATTATTATCTGGTCTGCCACCAAGTGGATCAAAATATTCAAATGTTTTATATTATCAATAATCAAAGTCCAATGACAATTTAAATTGACAGGGTTAATTAATAAATCTAGATTTGGCAACTCTTGAATTCAAGAAAATTTAAGAATATCCTTCTGATTATAGATTAAAACTGATTGCAAGGATACTATTGCTTTACAATTTCTGAATTTCTCAGTTAATAGGAAAAGAAAAGCATCTATAACAGAATCATAAAGCCAACCCTTCTTAAAGCTTAGTGACGCAGACTTTAGATAATTCTCTTCTTTCAGAGTAACAAAAGGATCTAAAGATTATAATATATAAAAAGAAAGATTGATATTATTAATAGTTACTACTGTTGCAGTAGGATTATCTTCATTCATCTTACTGAATTTATTAAATATATTAAGGCTAGTACATACAGAATTTTCTTTAGCAGAATACGCTTTTAAAGGAATAATTTCCTTTTTATGACCATCAGGATCATCACTACTTTTTTCATCATGACTAAAGCATTTAGAAATTTCTCCCGCAGGATATGATTGTGAAGGTGCAATCTGCTCTATAATACTGTCAGGTTCATCAATATTTTTTTCATTAACTCTTTGCCGTTTCCCATTTTTTTCACGAAATGATTGTCTCCTCTTATGTCTTTGAGAAGTTTTAAAAAATTTAATCAGCTGGGGAATTTTTTGATTGGGAGCAACATATACCTGAGGCGTGACAGGAGCAGGATCATTTTTATGACAGACAACTCCACGCATACCAGATACTAAAGTATTTAACCAATTTACTACATTAGTTAACATAATTTCTTGAATACGAGGAATTTTAATTAATTCCAAAATCTTAGAGCATAGTTTTTTGCATTCAGCTTCTTTTGTGTTAAAACATTCAGACAAAACATTACCTTTCAATTTAAAATTTAAGATTTGGGGGTCAATTCCTTGTGCATTTGTTTCATTTTCAACAGCATAAAAATCATCTGTTATGCATATTTTTATTTCAGAATACAATAAATGTACTTTATAAATATGCTTGCAAAGGGTACTATTGTCTTCACAAGAACACAAATGACTACATAGTAGTGTACAGTTAATATCAGTACATTTAAAACAGCAATGATCTAATAAAAGACAAACATCTGTAATTTTTTTACTTAGTATACTATTTCTTTTTTTGTCTGTGAATTTACTAACCATTGATCATCATGTTTAACTATATCATTAATGGGAATTTTTACACCCATTTCATGTTTTTCTTTAATAGTTTTATTGAAATTTGAATTTAATGGAAATTTATTGACAACATTAGAAGAATATTTTAAAAACCTATCTGTTTCCATCTTTAAAAGAGTTGAAATTAGCTCATCTATGCACTTACTGAATTTACGCTCAAAATATACAGTTTTTAACTGATTATGAAACGATTCACACTAATGATTTGTATTGGTATCACTATGAGGAAACTGCCTATAGCAGGTAGTCTATAATGCTTTTCTAGCAGAATAATTTTTTTATAAAATAATCAACAAAATTTTGGCATTCATTTAAATATTTACTAATGAAAATTGAAACTTTATTTTCAAAATCCTCTAGAGACTTTCCATTCATTATATTTAATAATTCATACGACATCTTCATACGGAGACATTTATCATGGACTTTAACAGTCAACTGCCTTTTCCAAGCACGGTATACATGCCACTGACACAATAGATGCTTGATATCGGGACCAAATACAGAATTAAAAGCATTTTAAAAGTAAAACCATCATCATCAGTCATGACAGTATTCACTTTCAAATTAGGAATTCGACATAAAGCAACTAATGTACGAAAATCTAAATCATTTGTAATAAAATGCGCAACAGGATATCCCTGATCATACTCATTTTACACATGCAATGAAAGAAGAAAAAAATCATACTGGTTTGTGCCATGGGTAGTATCAATGCAAAGGATTTTATGGGAGTGTTTCATAAGCATGTCTTTTTGAGCTTCAATTTGAAAACCTAATGCAAAAGAATTTTCATGATTTGGTAAGCTATCCAAATAAGAAGATCCGAAAATAGTATCCGACTTTTGTAATTTGAAAATTAAAATGGGATTATATTTTTCATTTTTTAATTTCTCCACAGTACATGGCATCATTAATCGGCTTTACTGTATTACGTAGATGCCTTGAATAAGACCGTATAGTCTTCCGAGAAATAAAAACTTTTATTGAACAGAAATTTCTTTTATCCCAACAGCCTGCATCACCAAGAATTAAGCTTATTATTTTCGAAACAGGAAATGATACCAATAAATAATCCTTGTGAGAGTTATTAATGTCCAATACAATACAGTTAATTTTAACTGGTAAACATGATACAGTTTGAACCTCAGATTTACAGCAATGCTTTAAATGATAGCTAAAAGAGGATTTCGAAGAGTAAGACTTTAAACATAATTTACAAATTCTAGGATATGTATTTTTAACTTTGAAAGGATTTTCAAATTTTTGACAAACATCTGAAACTGAAGATGTTAAATTAACATCTCTACTTGCTTGTAGATCCTTTGTAGGTTTTGACACCGATTCTGTCAGACATGCATTTGTTTCCAAAACCCTACTGTAATTTTTTCCAGATGGGGATAAGAAAACATGAGTTTTTGATTTGCTGCATTGATTTAAATGGTTTGAAAAAGGAGATTTAGAGGAATAGGACTTCAAACATATTTCACATAGTTTAGGATAACAGTCTTGAACAGGTTGCAGGCATTTAAATTTCTTCAGGTAATTTGAAAACGAGGACTGTGTAGAATATGTTTTCCCACAATAAACACAGTTTTTAGAATAGGAACAATTTCGGGGGCCTCCACCATTTATTTTATGTAATATGTTATAATTAGTTGACAAAACTGAAAATTTATTTGATGTGGGAATACTACTAAAAACATTTTCACTAAACTGATAGAATGGAATGCATGGGTTCACAGAAAGTACAAATTCAGTATTACCTTTAGA
Source organism: Argiope bruennichi (assembly GCF_947563725.1). Lineage (NCBI taxonomy): Eukaryota > Metazoa > Arthropoda > Arachnida > Araneae > Araneidae > Argiope > Argiope bruennichi. The sequence continues at coordinate 91,475,933 of NC_079161.1, forward strand.
AGATGGCAGAGAAGAAATATCTTTCGTGAGCAGAGCAGCTGACTGTTGCATGGGTGTAGAAATTAGCCGAGCAGGTTGCACGGGCCTAGAAACTGGCCTGACAGACTGTTGCATGGGTGTAGAAATTAGCCGAGCAGGTTGCACGGGCCTAGAAACTGGCCTGGCAGACTCTTGCTTTGGCCGAGCAGGTTGCATGGGCCTAGAAACTGGCCTTACTGACCCTTACTTTGGCCAAGCAGAAGAAACAAATGCTGTGGGAAAAGATGACAATAGAGGAAACTGAATCATCAAAAGAAAACCAGAGTTGGAAGACCGAGTCTTTACAATCTGTGAAAATAAAACAAAAACCAATTATAAATTATTGACTTCAGGCTTGCATGAATTTTTAAACTCATTGCGAGAAAAAAACAATGTATTCATACATGCCTTTTTAGATGCTATATCAGCTGAAATGCATCCTGTTAAGGATTCAAGAAAACAACCTGCAAGCAGCTTATTACCCCATTTATTTAAATGCAAGCCATCTCTTGCAAGATAATTTTTCTAAGATGGCTGGTAAGAACTGCAAAAGAGAAACGTTTGGTAATAACATAGTTCTTTGAGTGCACAGTTTATGGCTCAAATCTTATAGTTTAGTGTCTGTAAATGATACTGATTCCTTATACTCCTTTCTGTAGAAATCAAAACGTGGCCAAAGCTCTATATTTTTTAAGTATTACTTCAATAGTACTGTGGGAAAAGCATTAATATTAGAAATATATTTATTAAGATTAAAGGAGAAAAGATAAAACATTACTACATAGAACATAAAAGATACATGATCGTGAGCTGCACGTCTTGCAGTCTCACTGCCCAATGGCGGGAAAGAATCACGTGATTAATGACGTGACGCAACATGGCGCCATACAGGATACGGGATCTGTCAGCGCTTCCCACATCGGCCATCATGACAGGATAGGCGACCTCGCCTTATGGTATACAGTACATTGAAGTAAATATATAAAACAAACAGCAAATACAGGAAAATAATAATATGTAAAATTGAAATATTCACAAGATAAAACAAATAAAATAGTCATACCATCCGTGACAGCATAAGTATATAGCAATACAATAGCGTGCACTGGAAATATCGAATAACTAACTAAAAATAAAAATAATATTAGTGTTGAACATATAAAAATATAATAACACAAAATAAACAGAGAAAAAAAATCAAAGTCTATATCGTCCAAATATACACAGACAAAAAGAAGGCAAATAGTTCTCTTTTTTTTTTTAAAGCAGCCAGTATATGTCAGCACAGTTGCACAAGAAAACGAAGTAATTGAACCTTTAACGTTTTCACTTGAATCATATCCATCCAAAACGTGCACTAACGTCCATTCACCAGTCCAGTAAAATATCCACGGCAAAAATCCCCTCTTATCAAAATTTTTAGCATCAATTTAACGTCTTAAATTGTACTAATGTCCACAGCTTTTTCAACAATTTGGCGGGATTTGCTAGGGGTATTCACGAGAAAGGCCGAGCCCCCAAAAATGTGGGAAAAGGCAACGGCCAGCATTAATATGTGAAATATATTTATTAAGATTAAAGGAGAAAAGATAAAACATTACTACATAGAACATAAAAGATACATGAGCGTGAGCTGCACGTCTTGCAGTCTCACTGCCCAACTCTCGTCTGCCAATAATGGCGGGAAAGCATCACGTGATTAATGACGTGACGCAACATGGCGCCATACGGGATACGAGATCTGTCAGCGCTTCCCACAGTATCCAAAGATGCATTATTTGTGCCAACATGCACTTAGAACCAGTCATAATTTTTGTGTACAGAAATATTATTAGCTAATCTTTCAATAGTTGCACCAGGATAAGAAACAATGTCCAAATGAAAGTCAGGTGATTCAACAGATATATACTTATTCAAGTATTTGATCATGGAATCGCCAATAAAAAGAGCCCTCATTGTAAAACAGCGAGATAAAATGGAATTCTTTCAAAAGCTAGTAATAGTAACAAAATTCTGTACAAACTGCCAAAAAAGCCCAAAGCAAAACAGAAAAAATATATATATTCAATACGCAGAAGATGTTCCAAGATTTTTATTAGATACCACAAATAAATTTAAAACTATCAAGTTCAATATACCACTGAATAATGAGAAAATTGAAATAATATACAAATTAAATATAAAAAACAATCAAACAATTTCCCAAGTTAGCACTAATCTGGATATTAAAACCTTTCAGATTATAGATAATAATAAGATGTAATTAATCTAAGGAAAAACAAATAGTAAAATTAAATATAAAAGTTTATAATATAAACTACAAGTACAAAGAAACTTTTTTGTGTCCTAGCTAACCCTAATTAGCACTACAGTGATACTAATTCTAAATAAGATAAGTAAAGTAAAAAAAAAAACTAATTAATATGAATAAATAATGAAAGATAAATAAACAATATAGATTAATAAAATATAAAAGAATTCTTATCTCCACAAGCAAATAAAAGGTGTAAGAGATTCAATAAACACGTCTCACATACAGCAGAGCAAAAAGAAAAAGGATTAGTCACTAAATATTGCTTGAGAAAGACCGCGCTAAATGACCAGTATGACGTCAACAAAGTGTTACGTCATATCCGATGAACTTTGGTTCACATCTGGTAGAATCAGGGGTACACATCCGGTGGCAACGACTTACTCCCATCTGTAAAAACCGGGTTTCTCATATATATACAGGTGTTGCCGAATTCAACCGGCAAATTCAGAGAATTGATAGTAGGCATCAAGAGGATAAAGAATCACCATACAACATGGGGTCCCAAACGACGTTTAATTTGTTAAAATCGCTAAAATATAGAGAGTCAGAGAAGTGTTGGAAATCGTAGAAAATTATTAAAAATATAACAAATGGTGTTTCAACTACGAATTTTTTTTAAGTGAAAGCACATTCTTAAAAATATTTTTTTTTCATGCTGGTAACTTGCGGATTTGATGATTAGGGAATCCTAAATTACTGTAAACGAAAAAGTAGTTTAGGACTCATGTTTGCACAAAGATTAAAACTTGAAGGAAAATAAAAGCTTGAAAATGTAATTCATTTTACACTCTGTAACTTGATACAAGTTTGTAGTGTGAGAACTGGGGAGTTTTAAAGATATTCAAGAAAAAGTAATATGGGAACCAGAAAACATCGCTGCAACATCAGTACCGATGTTCGCAGAAGCCGAAATCGAAATTCGAAAGACAAATTCAGAGAAAGGAGAGTAGGTGAAAAATTACCAGAAAATTCAGGGTCGCTGGTAACGTTTTTCAATGAAAATCACAAATCGGGTGGATAAGGTCTCTTCAACACGCACAATGAAAATACTTAGTCATTCGAAAATCCCCACATCATTCTCTCGTCGAACATGTAGCACAAGTTTGATATTAACATCTGGGCAGAGTCATATATTTGGAGCGTATCTTCTTCCTGAACCTCTCAGCTGCAAAATGTACCTTGTTTTCTTCCAGCACGTTCCTCCGGATTTACTGCAGGGAACACCGACAATTTGTTAATGCATAATGGAACATAAGCACATTTTAGTTACATTTGTGAAATCTGACTTGTTTGCGAATGAAGTATAACGAAAAACAATTCTACAATGATCATTAATGAATACTTGTTCGCTGCTTTTATTTTTCACGAATGCCTGAAAAATTTACATAAGAGAAGGCTTCTTCTCGATTACCTTATTCCTAATCCTCGCATTCATAGGGCCGTTTCCTTAGCTAGACTCATTGTCTTTTCGACGTCTGTTTTTGCGATTTTCACTGAATAAACGTTATATGAAGCCCTATTTTTTCTTGTAATTTTTCGTCTACTTAATGCTTATTGTCCTTGCTATGAATTTCTCTTTCGAATTTGACAACGCTCTCTGCGAGCATCGGTACTTATGCTACAGCGACGTTTTCTGGTTCCCATTTTAGTTTTTCTTGAATATCTTTAAAACTCTCCAGTTCTCACACCGCACACTTATATGAAATTATAGACTATAAAATTCCTTACATTTTCAATTCATTTAATTCATCTTCATTTAATTTTTCTTCAAGTTTTAATATTTTTGCAAATATGGGTTCTAAACTACTTTTTCGTTTTCAGTCATTTGCGACCCCCTAGATCATCAAATCCGCATGTTACTAGCATTAAAAAATGTGTAAGATTGTGCTTTCACTTAAAAAAAATTCGTAGTTGAAACACCATTTGTTATTTTGTTTTATTAATTTTTTACATTTTCTAACAATTCTCCGACTCTCTATATTTTTGCGATTTTCACCAACTAAACGTCTTTTGGGACCCCATGTTGTATGGTGATTCTTTATCCCACCGATGCCTACTATCACCCCTCTGAATTTGTCAGTCGAATTCGGCATATTCAAGTATATATATATATATATAATGCTTTTTGAATCCTGTCGGCTAAATAATATGTAATATATTTTGGCTGAGTAAAGTGCAGGTTCGACAAGCAGTGAAGAGACTTTGTATCTTTAATTTCGTTTTAATATCCATTTCGTGAAAGCATAATTATTAACAAGAAGGTGCAGCTCGGACAGAAAACAGAAGGAAAAAAAAGGGACGAACAAATGATCACTTGTCTTATATAACATAAGATTTTTGGTAGGGCGCCAATTCAATACACGTGTGACCTTTGACATCTTTTGAAGGGTTCAGAAGATATCACTTTCATTTGATACGTAGTACTGATGGCGCATTATTTTTACAAGCGGATGAGTTAAACCAAAAGTGGAATTGGATCAAGAAATAGTAGAATATTTTAGAATGAAGTCACGATGGGCTATAATTTAAGATAAAGTTTTGGAAATTAATTTGGATTAAATTAAGAGTTTAAAATATCATTACATATATATATATGTATCTATGTGTGTAAGTATATATATATATATGTATGTATGTATGTAGAGACATGTTAACTCTGGCTCAAAAAACAGGCCTTTACTAACCGGATTATACATCAAATAAAATATCTCTCACGGGCCCTAGAGGAAAGCCTAGTTGAGATGAATGCTTAGAGATGGCTCATATGCAAGAATCACACACTATATTATAACAAACGAATTTAATGAACTGAACGTTTTACATCGACGAATGCTAACTGCATTACTGAATACAGAGTTCTATTGGCGGGAATCAGATTCCTCCGTATTGGCTGTTGAGTTATGACGCAAGCGGCGCCAGGATGACACTCCGGACACCACAATGGGCCGTCATGATGAACTTGACGTCCTCGTCAACCTCAGGAAGAAGCTGAAACACTCAAAAAAGAAAATTTTAGATTTTTGCATTAAAAAAAAATGTACTTTACGCAGTTGTCGACAAAGGCTTCATGTGTTCTGCTGCTGTAGAAGTATGGTTGGGGCTTTCGAGGATTCCCACTTTCTCCGCAAGGTACCTTTCGTGTGGCGTCTTGGCTATGATGTGATAAGGACCATGGAACTTCGGATGAAGCTTCTAACCATTGCCGAATTGGGTCCTCTGTATAGCCACTAAGTCACCTGGATTATATTGAATAGCTTTCTTCCTGTTCTGGTTGCAAGCTCTCTTCTTGAAAGCGCAAGATGTTCTGTCGTGCTTCTTCACGAATGTCCTCGTGGCTGTCGATGACTCATTGCTCATATTCTTCCTTCCTGTCGAGAATTTTCTGGTCATTTTTGTGCCTCATTTGCACACCGATCATGAGTTCGAAAGGAGTAAATTTTGTACTCCGTGGAGCACTAGAGTTAAATACTGGTTGTGCTGCTTGAACATGAGTGTACCACTTCGTGGGATCATTGATGGAAAGTTTGGCAAGCAGGGGGGATAAGATTTCCATGAACCCTTTCCACTTGTCCATTTCCTCGAGGTATTCCTGTGGTAATTTAAATGTGATTTATATTTTGATTCGCGCAATAGTTTGTGAATTCCTTCGATGTAAATGCGGAACCTTTATCCTTGATGATAGGCATGGGACTTCCGAACACTGCTTCCTGCAATTGCAGTTTTGAAATTTGCATCATTTGCAGTGACACCTTTAACAGGATATAAACAAACAAACTTTGAGAATGCATCTATTACGCTGAGAATATGATTGTAATTTTTATTGGTTGGCACTAAGGGTCCAATAAAGTCAACATGGTAAGTACTTAGAGGAAAGTTTTCCTTCGGTATCGGATGCAAGAACCTTTCAGACTTACCACGCTTTCGGTTGACTAGGATGCATTCGACACAGTTCTGCATTACCGATTCAATACTTTTTTCTATATTCGGGAAAAAATAGTCACGTTCGATAATGTTTTTAGTTTTCTCCACGGCGAAGTGCCCTTTTGAATGCGCGATCTTAATTATTTCGTGTTTTATTAATTCAGGTATTGCAGGCAAACGATGGTTATCCTGTCATTTATACAAAATGGTATTTTGTATGACGAAATCAACTTGGTTGTTATCTTTACATAGCTCTTTCATTTTTTTTTATGTATTCTTCTGACACCTGTGCCACTTGCACTTCTGTTAAATTATCAGAAAGTGCAGTCATGACTGTTGGGTATCTACTAAGTGAATCAACGTGACGCATTTGACTGCCTTAGCGATGTACTATCTCATAATCAAAATCTTCGAGGAATAAAAGCCAACGAGCTATTTTAGGAATTAATTCTTTTTTTAGTAATAGTCTATTTGAACGCAGAGCAGTCAGTGACAGCTTTTATTTTAGATCCTGAAATGTAAGTACTCAATTTTGTTAATGCTTTAATAACAGTTAAAACTTCTCATTCATAGCTCGATAAATTTTCTGAGTTTTTTTTTTTTTTTTACTCATATAACCTATGGGATGTAAATTATCATCGTCGTCAGCTTGAAGAAAGACTCCAGCGTAACTTAATTTGGAAGCATCTGATTGGAGTTCCAGTCTGGAACCTGGTTTGTACAGATGTGAAATTGGATCTTGCAAAAAAGAGCTTCTAAAAACTCTTCAATAAACAGTCTGGTTTCGCGATTTTTACGTTTCACTAAGACAATTGGAGACGCATAATCAGAATAGCTTTTTTCAATGATGCCCAGTGCAAGCCATTCCTCGATTTGTTTTGTAACTTGTTGTTTTTCTATAGGAGCAAATCTACGAACCGGTGAGGTCACAGGGATGTCATCAGTTAAAATAATAGACATTTGCAAATCTGTAGTACGGATTTTCTTTGGAGAGCAATTTGAAATTAAATTAATTACATGATCTTTCATATTTTTATCAGAGATATATATTCTATATCAAGATCATTTCAGAATAAACATTTAAAACATTTGTGCATACTTCCTTCACTAACCATTCAGAATTTACATCAGAAAAACTCTTTTCAAAACAAGTATCAGATATTAAATTAACATCTACAAATTTATCTTTATTCAAAGATATATCATCACTCTGTAAATAAAATTCACAGTCAGAATTTATTTTCGAACAAGTAGTAATACTTTTATTTAGAATAGAAGTTAAGTTATTATCATTTTTTTACTACAACAGAATGAGAAGAAATATGTTTTGTTTCTTTTTTATTCTCACGGATTTATTTGATTCATTTTCGGTATCAACAGAAAGAATTATGCAACGTTGGTATTCTTTTTCACTTGATGACTCACACTCGGATTTATTTTCAGAAACGCATTCAGTTGTAGGATTTTTATTGGAAAAAGTATTTTTAAGATCTAAATAGCTATTAGATGGTATAATACATTCAAAAGAAATATTTGTGTCTGCAGCTGCTAAAACTCTTTTCGCTTCCGATTTTTTATCAACTTGACTAATATCTATCGCCACCAACGGAAAACTGACAATTGAACTGTTCGCTAATTTAATTTTTGTGCTACGGCCTACATAATTTAATTTCCTTACATAATTAGGATTAATAATCATTAACAGGCTTCCGCAATCAACCAAAGCTTTAATAAGAACGTCGTTTACAATTATATCTACGTATTCCAACTCAGATATTATTAACTCTTGTGGAATTTCATTTGATTTCAACATGGAGTTTACAGTATATGAGTAATGGGATCTTCTCTGATTGTTATGTTGTCTAGCATCAACATTTTGGGGACAGAATTTTATCAAATGCGACGTAGAATTACATTTAAAACAAGTTTTCCTATCAATATTTCCACCGTGTTCATGATCGTTATTTTGGCGGGAATTATTGACGCTCGACCTCGAACTGTAGTCATGTGCATCTCTGCTGTCTTCCCCAAACTAACTTTTATTTCTTGCGCGGAAGTAAATGTCTATTTCTTTTGCTAACGTCAGTGGTTTTAACCAGTCTGAGCCTTGTTTGATCAAAATGTGCCCAGATGTATCCTTGTCAAGAGTGCTGGTTAATTTATGTTACAATTAGTTTACAAAGGGTCGCAAAATCTTTTACTTTTCTTAGTTCTAAATATTATTCTAAATTCGCTTTTAATCTTGAGACAAATTGCACATGATTTTATCCTTTAAATGTTTTGGCGGCTTGAAAGTTATCCCAACATTCTTTAGCAGATGGTTGGAATTCTCTTAACACTATTCTTTTGATTTCGTCATAATCTTTTATTTCACTTTCGTTCGCGTATAACAAAACATGTCGGCATTTCTCTCCTAACAAATTTAGAAGGACTTCGGCTTTGTATTCAGTTTTAACCTGTTTTGTTTCGAAAGCACGTTCCAAAATATAGAAAAACAAATTGAAATTTTTTGATTTAGTTGGTATTGGCATTGTCAATGTGCGGATGCTTTTAATTATTTGCTCTATGGACTCCGCATGATTTTCTGGAGGAGGACCGTTAGAACTACTTATTCCGGTCGCTTGAACGTTTCTCATACTTTCTTCATGAGCTAGTTTTAATTTTTCTAATTCAAACTGTCTTTCCTTTTCACGCGCTTGTTCTGCCTCTATTTTCTGGCGTTCCTCTACATTTGAGATGATTATGTCTTTAACAAATTCCAAATCATCTTTAGCAGCTTGGCTATTTTCTATAATTTGTTTAAGCTGCACGATATTTGTTTTTTCCGGAACTACCTCACCTATTGCTTCAGCGACAATAATTAAATCTTTCTTTTTTGTATTTTTAAACATTTTCTATATGTCTTTATTTTTCCTAATAACAAATGCTAATATAATAACGATAGTAATAACAATGCTAATATTTCTTCAAAACAGAAATTTCTAAAATAAACACATTCAAACAGTTTCTTTCTTTCTTTCTTTCTTTTTTTTTTTTTTTTTTTTTTTTTTTGAAAAAGTCATTCTCAAATATGCAAATCCTAAAACGAATGCTTGCAAGATTCTTTATTCAAAATGATATAGAAAATTCAACTACATCTTCTTCTTCAATTATACCCATTGATATCATATTCTGCAGGATCTTCACTATTCGCCGGCCACTGCCGAAGATTTTCTTGAACGATTTTACCGACCACTGCCGAACCGAAGATTTTCTTGAAAAATTTTGTCAGCTACTGCCGATTCGAAGATAATTTAATGACAACTAATGGTGAAATATCCGGATTCTTACCGTATCGAAGATTAATTTTCTATTTCCGAGGTCATTGCAACCAGGACCAAGCCCCCACATGTAGAGACAGGTTAACTCTGGCTCGAAAAACAGGCCTCTATTTACCGAATTATACATTAAATCAAATATCTCTGACGGGCCCTAGGAGAAAGCCCGGTTGAGATTAAGGCTTAGAGATGGCTCATATTATAAGAATTACACACTATATTATAACAAACGAATTTAATGAACTGGACGAACGGCTGGGCCGTTTTACATCGACGAACGCTATTACATTACTGAATACAGAGTTCTATTACGCAAGAGGAGCCAAGATGACACTCTGGACACCAAACACACACACACACACACACATATATATATATATAACATGTGAGGGTGGTCTACCCGACACTTTCTCGCATGCTCTTTGATAACAGTTTTATCCCCCTTCCCCCACATAAAAATGTTGGCAATGAATACATTGCATGGCATTGGTGAAAGTAATTAAGAAAAATTACATTTTGGCGTGAAGTTAGCACTTTTATTGAATCTAGCGGGTCACCCTTGGCGAGGTTTTTGGCAATTAATCCCTGGCATACAGTTAAGAATGCCCTGAAATAGAGTTCGTGTATTAGATTAGTTTTTCCAAACCAATTAAAAGTAAAATTCGACACAGAACTTCACTTGTAGTTACAAAATTACGTACCAAATTTGATGTATTTAAATCATTGGGTTTTTGAGTTGTCATGTTTATATGATTTTGTTATTACATATCGACAGAAGGTCAACCCCTTCTTGGATTTCGCTCAAAATTTGGTGTTTGTATGCTATAGATGTTTAATCTGCCTACCCAGTTTCATTCATCTAGCTGTCTTCGTTTTGTAGTTATCGTGTTACATATATTCGAACAGCCAGACAGACTGACTTACTCTGAATGGAATTTGCACAAAGATGTTTCAGAAATTTGTAATTTTGATGTAAAGAGCATATACTAAAATTCATCTGTCTGGCTCAAAACGTCTTTGAGTTTCCATAGTCATCGACAGGCAGATATTGTTATAGTTTATATTATCAAGGTTTACTGCAAATGTCAAACTTTATATTAGTCGGCTTTAAAGGAAATGTTTATATCTGCATTATAAACATATTTGAAGAAATTGACTATCTTTCTCAAATATTGTTCTTTAAATTAAATGCAAATAATATGTTTTATTGTAGAGATTAATTTATCGTTTGATTTTTGAGTTAAAAAAATCCTCTGGTTTCTTAATTAATATTGGAACCAAGATCTTATATTATTTTAATGTTTCTACTATAACTATTAATTGGAGTAAAAGGAAATTTATCGCCAGTTGTTTTTAAAGATATTCTTCGGCACTTGTGAATGAATTGCACGTCTTTGGTAAAATTTAAACTTAACCACCACTCCTTAACTGGATGCCATTCCCGAACAATCAATAGATTTATAGTTTTCCGATGTTTATTTTTCTTGGCGATTAATCGCTTTTATTAGGTTAATAAACGCGCCTATACTTGGGTTAAAGCCATTATAGTTTCCTGATTATTACAATATATCTTATTACAGCATACTCTTAATAATGTGGCAAATCAGTGCGGCAGTCAGTATATTGTGGTGAAAGATTATAAGCCAGTTAACAGCTACGGTACACGAGCATTTGCTTTTGTATTGTGGTCATGTTACTCGGCTGCGAACCACAAGGTCCCAAGCTCTATCATCGCTCATTCCAATCCACCACAATAGAAAACCAAAGTTTATCATCAAATTCACAAAAGCTTCAGAATTACGAAATTAATTTTTTTTAAAGCATAAGGAGTTATAAAACATGCAGTTTCTGGAAATTTCTAAACTGATCATTTTTATATGTATAATGTTGCCATTAAATCTTCCTCCTCCTTCATTTTTATTTATTCAATTTACTCCATATGTATTTAAACAGTTTCTTAATAAGGTAATAGAAAAAGTGAAAGATTTGCTTCATTTTTTTTCAAAACTGGCAATAAATTGTTGATGTTAGAAGCAACTAAAAACAAGAACTTAAAAATCCCTTTTTACTACCTAACTTCGAAGCGGTTGCAGGTATCGAAAAAGCTTTAAATAAAAAAGTTGTTCGCCTTAATGAAACGCTAATGTGACTCATTTAATTTATTTTTCTATCTTCAATATTAAGAAAGTTAAAGCAAAATAAAAAAATTGACCATTCACCATTTCTACTCCCTTCTAACTAGTTAGCGCATCTTCGACTTCATCCGAGGTTTTTATATTTTTTACAACATATTCCAAGACAATTAAAATGCAAACAACATTGTCAAAACTTTATACGACACCCCACCCTAATATATATATAATTCTAAAATTATATCTATATATCTTTAATTCTAAAAATTGCAATTAGCAAAAAATATTAAAGTGGCTTCTTTCATCTTACAAGGGTTTCATCTTACCACTGTGTTGAAATCTGAGATCAGGATGAGATTTAATATAATGATAGTTGTTACAGAGTTCACGCCCATAGATGGCGTTTCTGTCGCATAAGAAGTTTTTGTTTATTCTTTTTTATGCCTTAACGTTTAGTGTGTAAGAACGATTCTGTGACCTAGACGTGGCACCCAATTGTGAGCGGTGTCCTGATCTCTAACAGTCTACCTGAAGGGGCACAAAAAATATGCCCGAAAATAAAATGGTGTTCACCAGACAGAAATGAGTTTTATTTGAAAAGAATTACATTAAGTGGTCCGTCGACTTCGCAGTATTGAACCATCAAGAGTTTTGTGGAAAAAAAATCGGGAAGTGTTTCGATTTTTCCGGGTGTTTTTGCTTCGGTTTACTCAGTGATTTCTGAATCGTTAGTGATCTACAATGGATATAAAGTGTAAATTCCTGTGGTTGGATTATTGTTTTCGTTTTGGTTTCAGGATATACTTTTGTTTTTCAAACTTGTGTATTAGTTTCGTTTTTATGAGTTGCATGTATTCAGAGATCCCTTTTCAAAATGCTTTCAAAACTTAAAAAGAGTGAATTAATTGAAGTTGTCGAGGAACTAGAAATCGATATTCCTTCGGGAGCCAAAGTAGATACTAGTAAAGATTTAATTGAAAAGAGCGAGATCTGTAATGATAATTATGAATTCGAAAAAACTGAGGTTGAATCAATAATTGAAAAGAAAAAAGATTACGAGAAAAATGAAGCACAGAATCTAGAATTGGACAAACTTAAACTCGCGCAATTAGAAAAACAACTTGAGCTTGCGAATTTACAAAAAGATGTAACACAAAAGGTTAGTGTGACAAATAGCGATTCCGATTCAAATTTTAGTTTAGAAAGTTTGATAAAAAAAGTGTCAAAACTTTAACTGTATCAGTTCCTACACGAGCAGAGTCGTATAATTTATTTTTCCAATCGCTTGAAAGAGCTTTCAAAACCAAAAATGTCCCAGAACAATTCAAGTCAGAGATCCTATTAAATATCTTAGGCGAAAAAGTTGCCAATTTAATGAAATATTTAAATGAGGATGAATTGTGTATGTATGAAAAATTAAAGGAATTAGTGTTAAAAGAATTTCAATCCACCCCACAAGAAGTGTCAAATAATTTTCGTAAAGCGAAAAAACGTCCAAACGAAAGCTATATCCGGTTTGCATCGCGACTTAGTGCAGCATTTGATTATTATTGTCAATTAAATAGGTAAATGATTTCAAGGGAGTTTGTGAACTCATGGTTTCCGAAAAAATATTTGATTCATTAGATCGTGAACTACAAATTCATACAGTGCCCGAAAAAATTATAAGGACACACGAAAAATCGCCAAATCTAGAAGCCTTGTTTACAGAATCGTATGCAAATTTTTGCAGCAAAAATAGAAGTAAAACTAACATATTTTATGCGTAAAGTAACTAAAATTTTCAATTTTAAATCTGCTAAAATTTAAATTTTGATTTTTAAACCTAAATGAATACGGAAAAAAGTATAAGGACATTGCTTTTTCTCCAGTAATTATTGAAAAATTTGCATATTTGAAAGCATAAAATGACAACTCCGAGTTAAAAGATTCATTTGCGAAAAGAATTTCCCACTCGGTAACTTTCAGTGTGAATTTTTAAACGATGCCCAAAGGAACTCAACTTTCTGACTCTGAAAAAGGAAAAATTGTTGCTTTTTGAGAATGCGGATTAAGTGGATGAGAAATTTCAAAAAGAATCAAGAGATCTGAAACGGTGGTTTATAATTTTCTAAAAAATCCTGGGATTATGGTATGAAAAAGCGAATTGGGAGACCAGAAATTCTCACTCGTCGACAAAAAAGAATGATTGTAAGGTGAGCTTGCGAGAAAAGAGAAACCGCAAATGAAGTTAGACAAAATTTGAGTTTACCATGCTCAACAAGGACTGTTCAAAATGTTTTGCGTAAACATCCTCAAGTTTCTTATGGGAAATTAGTGTCACGTCCCCCTCTTACAAATCATCATAAGAAAAGAAGAGTTTACTTTTCCAAAAAATACATTTCTCTTGGTCAAAAGTGGGCTGATGTAATGTTTTCGAACGAAAAAAAGTTCATTCTTGATGGACCTGATGGTTTTCGTTATTTTTGTTATGATCTGCGAAAGACCAAGGAAGTATTTTCCAGGCGTGAATATGGTGGTGGCTCGGTTATGGTATGGGGCGCTTTTGCGGCAAATGGAACCACTCCAATTGTATTTATCAACAGCAAAATGAATTCGGACAGGTATGTTGATATGTTAGGAGAAAGTTTGTTACCTGAAGAGCCACTAATTACTTCAGGGGACTATATTTTTCAGCAGGATAATGCTTCGATACACGTTTCTACGAGTGCAAAACTCTGGTTTGAAGCTAATTCTGTAAATTTACTTGATTGCCGGCGAGAAGTCCCGATCTTAATCCAATCGAAAACTTATGGGGACTTCTAGCCCGAGAAGTTTATAAAAACGGCACACAGTATCAATGTACACAAGATCTTGTCGTCGCTATCAAAGACGCTTGGGAAAGAATATCTGTGGACATTTTAAAAGATCTTTCGGGATCTATGACCTTTCGGCTTATTCAAGAGATTGAAAAAAAAGGTAGTTTTCTTGATTATTGAAAAATTTTTTAAGTATTTTACAACATGTCCTTATAATTTTTTCCGTATTTCCTTTAATGTTAAATTTTGTAAAATCAATATTTTGAAGCTAAATTATCTTTTTTATGTGGTATAAGTGTTATCACAAAATTATGCTGCAGAAGTAAGAAATATAAAAAGTTCATTTAGGTGAAATGGAAATAAAGCATATTTTCATGCAATTACATGTTGTCCTTATACTTTTTTCGCGCACTGTATTGGCGTGAAACAAGCAGAATCTTGGTATGTGCCACCAGATTTGGCCAGGCATTGCGATATTTATGTATCGTCAAAAATCAAAAACGATAGTAACGTGTTTTCACGACCGCAAGTTGTAAACCATTCTCAAAAATATCGTAAAGAATACAGTCCACAAAAAGCATTCGTAGCGGAAGTTAAAACTCCGAAATGTGTAATTTGTAAATGTAATGAAAATCATTCCCTGAATGTATGTCGTGTGTTCAAATATATGCTTGTTAATGAGAGAATTGAGGTCGTTAAAAGTAAGCAATTATGTTTTAATTGTTTAAATCACCATAAAATTGCTAACTGCCATTCAAAATCCAACTGTTCCATTTGCAAAAAACGACATAACACTTTTTTGCACCTGAGAAATACTCAAAGCGAAAATGAAACTCGTTCGCAGAATGCTAACGCTGGATTAAATCCAAGGTCAAATGTATTCGGTCCGCGAATTGAAAATCCCAGTAATAATTCTTCACAACTGACGAATGAGTCACCTGCGAACAGTACGCATTCATTCACTGCTACCAACTTAAATGTAAACAAAATGGTTTTATTAAGTACTGCAAATGTGATGATTTTTATAGTGATGAGTTTTATTTGAAGAAATTTACAATAGTGTACATTTAGAATGTTCATTCATGAAAATATTAAAACGCAATGACCAGTCAATTTCGAGAAAATGGTCGTCAAACTTTTGGTAAAGCTTATATACTGATAACTTGACTGATGTACAAATGATCCCGATGGCATAGTTGTCTAGGTAAACGTCTCGTAAACGGAAGGTCAGGGTTCGAATTTGGCTAGGAATTCTTTTAATAACTTTATTCAATTAAAAATTTACAAATACTCTTAATTAATATGTTTTTAATTTTTTTCATCCGAAATAAATATTTATTATCGAAATACATAATAATAAAATTTAAATTTAAAAAGAAAAATTATAAGTACAGATGCATTTTTTAAAACAAAATAATTTACATTTTATTAACTATTTAGAGTTAGTTTTAATTAATATGCTACTTAATTTTAAGCGAGGATAAATACTTATTCTTTTAATACTTAAATTATAATTTAATGTTTAAAGGAAAAATAATTGAAAACGTAACATTAATGGCTACAATAATTTAACTTGCTTACATCGTTTTCAAACAATTAATTTTCGAATTCTTGGATTTTAATAATAATACATTATCAATTCTAATTCAACGAAGCTGTATTTATATCAAAAATTGAAGGAAGCAGCTGATATTTGTTAAATATGTAAGCAAACGTCCCCAACTGCAGTAATCAAAGGAAATAATAGAGAGCAGCTGTTAATTTATTGAATGCGTAGGCAGATGATTCAAAGTGTATTAAGCGTATACAAAATTCTTATTTAATCGAACATCATGAAGAAATAAATTCTTGCAAAGATAGTGTAAAATGTCAATCAATTGTACACCACCAATTCTCATCACTAATTTTTAATAAGATGATAGGGCATGCTACGCTGCCCAACTTTCTGATGAAAGTGAGATATTTTTAAATGCAAATGAAGTTTGTTTTTCCATAGATCTCTTAAAGGAACCTTGCTCTTGTGGACAATCATCATTTATCAGTTGTGCAAGATGTCGAAATATATTTTGTTTCCAATGTTTTTACTATAATTACCATTCTGGTTCTTGTATAGAATTGAAAGTAAATGTATTTAGGATAATTTTTTAGAAATATTGAATGATTTTTTTTACGATGTGTGTATTTATAATTAATAATTATCACCATTTATGTTATATTTATTACTATTTTTTTAAATATTAAATTACAATTTAAGTATTAAAATAATAAACATTTTCTCTTGCATAAAAATAAGTAGCATATTAATTAAAACTATCTGTAAATAGTTAATTAAGTTTAAATAATATTATTTTGTTTAAAAATGCATCTGTATTTATAATTTTTTTTAATTTTTATTTTATTATTATGTATTTTGATAATAAATATTTATTTTGGATGAGAAAATTTTAAAAATATTAATTAAGCGTATTTTTAAATTTTTAATTTAATAAAAGTTAATAAATAAAATAATTTAATAAAAGATTCTTCGTCTGGTTCGAAACCAGACCTTCCATTCACGAGACGGTTACCTAGACAACCATCCCATCGGAATCATCGGATGGATGTCAAGTTATCAGTATATAAGCCTTATCAAAAGTTTGAAGACCAATTTCTCGAAATTGAATGGCCATTGCGTTTTAATATTTTCATGAATGAACACTCATTATACTAAATCTCATCCCGATCTCAGATTTCAACTCCGTATCCTCCCCTTGATAGTACATAAAATAAGTTAAAATATTTTTCAGAAAGATCAATTAATTTACCTTGAATCAAAATTCATTAATTATTTTACCTCCATTAATCAGCTTAAACAGAGCACGTGTTCGTAACTTCTCATTGCGCGTTTCAGCAGGATACTGTCTGTACCTGACACAATAGAGCCTATTATTAGTGAAAATTCTGATTAAAAATTTATAAAAGAAGGCACTTCAGTGAGCGTGTTGCTACTTATTACAATTATTTCTTTCCCCAGGATCAAATGTTCAAATAGAAAGCTATGGAACAGAATTTTGTTATGAAAGGGCTGATTATAAAAAAATAGAATTTTTTTTCAATATGAAAAATTTAAGAACGATTCTTTCCATTCATCTAAGTGAAATTTCATTCTTCTGTATTTTAAATGCAATACGAGGTTCAATCAAAACGTAAACTGTGCTGTTAAGGTATGAGATTACGTCGGGATGAATTTTTTGAAGAAATGCTCTAAAGTAATTATATTTTAAAATTACTTACATAAAATTGATTGAAAAACATATATGAAACCCAAACCAGTTAAATGGCAAAATTGTTTTAAAAGTTGGAAAAAACGTTCTTTTTTTTGGCTTTAAAGCAAAAATTCATTTCATTTAGAGGTTTATCACATGCTCTGCCAAGAATTTTGCAAACAGATTTTAAAAATATAATTCCGAATTCCTAAACTAACAAAAGAGCTGTATTTATATTTACTCTTTAAATATTGAGGTTTAACTGATAAATAACACGAAAATTTCGATTTTTTTTTTCGCATTGTGAAGCATTCAAACAATTATAAGAATATTTCTCGACAACTGCAAAACACATTGAAGAATTATTATACCAAATGTAACAAAAAATATATATTAGATTTTTCATAAGAAAATTTTTCAATATGAGAAAAGTAGCATTAAACTCTATATAAATGCAGGTATAAAAATCAGTGTAAACTCCAAAAAGATTCACTTAAAAAAATTCGAGCAGTTATATAAAGAAAACCGTAGAAACGTTATAAAAATTAAATTTTAAAAATTTCCTTTTTTCGTCCACATAGTCTCTTACCTGCATTCAAATTTTAGTACAAATTTATTTGTATCTTATTATTACTTGCAAATTCCACTATTTGATGTAATTACCTCCGTTATTTAAACAATTTTTGACTCCTGGGCAAGTTATTGAAAGCATTCTACAAAAAAATTCCAGAATTTGATATAATTGATGCTCTTTCCTTGCACTCAGCCGCTTCAATACTTGTACCATTCTCAAACATATTGTATCATTTTGTGAAGCTTTCAATCTCAGAATTTGATGTCCTTGATGGTTCTCCCCTGCCACTCAGTTTCATCAATACGGGTACTTCCATTCTGAAATTTGTTGCAACATTTTTCGATAGCTTTCAAATATCAGAATTTGTTGCATTTTATTGTCTTCCCTGGCACTCGGCGCACAACATTTTTTGTTTTGTTATCAGGCGCAAGAACCAATAATGCGAATGGTTTACCAACACGTGAACATGCCATATATAACTGACCATGAGAAAAACAAGAGTTTTCTAAATTCAGACAACAAACACTCAACGATTGGCCTGGTGACTGGTTAATCGTCATCGCGAATGCAACTCGAATTGGAAATTAAATTCGTTTGAACTCTTAGGGCATATCGCTTGGGATCATGAGAATCCTCGGAATGAGAACTTACTCCTCTTTGAATTTTCCTTTGAGTGTGGTCGCGTAAATCACTTTGATCATTAGTTTTTTTTTTAATCACCAAACGCGTTCCATTGCATAATTTTGGTTGGTTTAGTTTTCGAAGCATCATGACCTCCGAGCCAACCTTCGGCTGTAAATTGTGCAGTGGTAAGCCAGGCATATCCAAGGAGTTTAAAAATTCAGATGGATAGTTGGTGATTTCGTTTTCGTTTGTTACACAGTCAATAGATTTGTATAAATGCAGAGTACCAACGATTTGATTCTGAATTACGAAGTTTAAATCATCCACGTCATTGATCTTAGCCGCCAAAATTGCTTGCTCACTCAACCATTTATGATTTTTGTGGTTATCAATGATGTTCAGGAACACTTTGTAAATGAGCTCATCTTTAGATGAAACGAAATTGCAAAAATTCCAAGAAAATGGAATCAATCCGCTCGATTCGTCGACAGGAACACGGCCATAACCGATAATCAACAATTGCTTGGCGAAATCTTCAGCAGATGGATCGTTCAACAATGCAACTCTCGTGTCACTTGAAGTTTCTTCACATAGCGGCACAGATCTGATGATTTGAGGCAAGCGTTTATTTCATCGGCAGCAGTCGATCTTTTAATGACTGGCAGTGTTTGGCAGAAATGGCCAGACAGTAAAATCATTGCGCTTCCAAAGCATCTCGAGTCATTGCGCAGATCTTTCATTGTCCGGTCAAGTGCTTCCAATGCGCGTTTGTGCGCCATCGTGCATTCGTCCCACATGATGATATTAGATGCTACTAAAATTTTGACCATTGCGGACTGTTTCGAAATGTTACATGTCACTTGTTTAGAATTTTGTAGGTTTAACGGCAACTTTAACGCTGAATGAGCCGTACGCCATCCTTCCAACAATGTGGCCGCTATGCCATTGCGGTAGAAGCAACTCTTCTACCGCAATGTTCGATCTCGCACGAACAGTGGCCAAAAGCAATGATATGAGGAATTGTGCAATCGTGTAGAAACGCTGCTCGATTCAAATAAACACTTAAACCATCGCGCCGAAAATTATCTCGCTGTTGCAATTTTTTCAGCTTATTAAGAAAATAATAATGGATTATAAAAAATCATTTTTAAATACACAACGGAAATTTGCAAATAATATTCCATTCGAAAGACCACCACTGAAGTTCAAGACATGAATTTAAACTGTCACAATCACAGTTCATTTTGAAGCAAAGCCACGCTGAAAATCGTCTGCCAATCAAGAAAACTGGAAAAGTGTCCTGGGGCGCTAGAATCCAGCCTCTATAGATTCAAACTATTTCATTCTTTAGTAGTGGCAATTATTTTTAAATTGTAATGTTTCGAAACCAAATGTTGGAATTATTTATGATCCTATCCGCAAACGTTTCTCAGAAATAAGACATCACTTTCCAGAATTTTTTAATGCGCAGAATAAATTTGATACGTTACAACGGATCAAGTATTATTATCTTATGTTTGAATTTTTTATTACTGTGCATGGAGACTTTCTCGGAAATAAGATATTTTATTCGGATATGATGAATTTCACACGTTTTAATGGATTACTGATTTATAGAGCATACTGAAGTTCTGCTTTTCGTTTAAGAAGTTTGAAAAATACTTACGGATATTTAATAATTTTCGTTTTGAATTAATTGCGATTATTTATCTTACAGTTTACTAAGAAAATTCTGTACGGTAATAGCATAGTTGAATTCTCAATCTATTAAAATGTTTTTAATATTGCTACGAAGCTCAGTTATTAAATTGGTAAAAATAAAACAAATAATTTAGTTAGTAGTTTTGACCTACTTGACAATTGTTGCAGTATTACCAACTCCTAAAAAAATACCCCTAAGATAGGATTAAATTTGGTGCGATCGTAGTTTAACCCCCTCATTGGCGCACTTTTCAAAAATCGCCAACTAACCAACCATGAGCTTACGCCGTATCGGAGGAGTCCTAGATAAGAGAAAACGGGTGTGGCCATCTTTGGCGCGTTATCGCTAAAGGCGAAGAAGGGAGTTAAACTACGATTCCCCTTAACTTTTTTTTCGTGAACTTTTACGATATTTTATGGTTATTCTGCTATTCGGGTCTGAGACGAATCCAAAAATCAAATATCATTAAAATCTTCAGTTATAAATGGAGTAACTAACACGATTTACGACTTTGTTTTAAATATATAGATATATCTTACATAGAATGTGAACTCCAACATTTTTTAAATACAATATTGCGCCATTTGCAATTAAAGGATTAAAATATTGCTTTATTTTACTCTTGTGGTTCTTTGGACAAGCAACATATTGAACAATAATTAAATTTATAGTTAATAAACAAGCAACTTATTAAAAAAGAAATAAACTAGTATTTATTGAATAAGTAACTTATTGAACAGGAAATAATAGTTATTGAACAAGAACTAAACTAGTAATTATTGAACAACAAGTAAGCTGAATTATAACTTGTTTTATCTTTTCGTGCTAAGCAGCTCTGTTTTAGTCACAATTCCCTGTCATTTTTAAACAATTTGTGAGGATCCTATGTTACGTTAATTAAAAACTGTGTAGCTCATGATTCATCTTTTAGATTATAATGGTTAATGGTGTTTCAGGTCACTTTTAATCCGAACATTAAAAAAAAATCATTCTTGGGATAATGTCTATTGCATTGTCTTTAAAAATCATCATTGAAATCGTAACGAGTTTAATGAATGAAATTTGGTATATTGTCTTTGCATTAAAATTGCAGATACTTGTGAAATAATAGTTGAAATCCATCCATGTCTGGGTAAATCTTTTTCCATTTGCATGCAATGATGAAACTATTTCGTTGCCACATAATATTGCAATACCACATTTCTTTAAAGGCAATCATCGAACTAAACACTAATTTTTCGCCGCTGTGTAATTGTTGTTTACCCATTAGTTTATCAGGCCATGATTTAAAAATGATATAACTCGGTGTCTAATGTTGGATAACGAGTGAATTTTCAATTCATTTTACTTTCATTATTTTTAGAAATACAAATGTTTTTTAAATTCGTAAATAATTTCTACATTTAAATTTATTTTATTGAATTATGTAAAATACTAATTCAATTCTAAGTCCATATTAAATGAAAAAAAAATGAAAACATTATGAAACAATTTAGAAAATTTCTGAATGTTAAAACGGATTTTAAATGAAGAAAACAAATTAGAAATTCTCCGGCAGACAAAGCCAAAATCACGAACATACTGCAAGAGAATAAAATTACATCAACATGAAATTCGCGTTTTTAATTTCCATTTAAGTTTTTTGAAATATATCTATTTCATTCCTGGTCCAATACAAACAGTTTCATTTCGAAAACCAATCGATGATAAATAGAATAGAAATTAATTTTTTGTTTGCAGAATAAAATCATATTAGTTACTGTCGTTTATTTAATAATAAAAAGAAGGATCCGAAGCTCTGCTATTTTCCAGGCATATGCTATGAGCCAATACAATTAAAATATATTAGGTTACATATACATAGGCATATTTTATCCTATAGAAATTATCCTCGCTCATGACATTAATATAAAAATTGTTTTACATTCTTGGCGAGTAAGTTTCAAATTCTTGGCTTCATCTTTTGGCGGAAACATTTAGCTGCAGAGCAACCATACAGCAAGCGCGTCACGCAGCGAGGGTATAATTTGTCTTCGTATGAGAATTTCCCCCATTATCCCTTGCAACCCCGAGCGGAGCAGAGAGAAATGAAATGCGTGCCTCTGATATCGATTATCAATTCGGAGCTATCAACGTTAAATAGATATTTTCTCTGAAACTAAACAAGAATAACAGCCTTCCTTTAATTCTTATATTCAAAAGAAAATATGAGAAATTCTTTTTTATATACATTCAATTCAGATTATTATTGAATGAATTAACCATTTATATCTATACCGCTTTTCCAAATTTTAACAAACATCATCATCAGCAAACAAACCGTTCTTTTGTCACGGAATTGCATTGTGCTGCAACTAAAGTCAGATTAAGAACTGTGTTTCGAGTTACTAAACCAAATGGTTAAATAATTGTGAATTCGAGATAAAGTGGCGAAAAAGCTAAAATGGACAATCATCGTTTAGTTTCGTAAAACTAATTCGTTTTTGGTGAATATTGAAAAATTGCCTGAAATTCGATTCTATAAAGAAGTCTGAGTATCACTTGGTATGTATGTGCATTAGATTATTTATTGAACTGTTTATAGATATTAATATTGGATTTCCTTTTCGTTTTTGACAACTCGAATAATTCTTATTTTATTATGCGTAACTGTAGTTTATCTGTAGTAAAGAAAAAATAATACTCGAATGTAAAACAAAACCAACTGTGAGATAGAATTTATTTTTTCACTTCTGTTTTGAAGAAATATATCAATTATCTATCATTGTGAAATTAATTACCAGAAATACCTCAGACTGTATAATGTATTGAAATTTTAGAGCTAATGTTTTATATTAGTTTAATTATATTTATTTTATTAACTCTAAAAAAATTGTTTCTTTTTATTTATCTGATCTGACTCCAGACAGCCCTGCATTCACTTTTATATCTAATACTGTTAAGGTTGATTTTCTATGCTTATAAATAATTTAATAATATAATTAAACTTATAAGAATCTGAACAATTATATTCGATTAAGTATTGATATTATTCTAATATTTTATAATTCATAGAATTTGTTTTTTTACAAACTTATTTATTGGCTACTAGAAAAATCAAATTCTTTAATAGAAGCGTATTTATCAATCACAATTAGAAAAATGCAATTGTTTTTTTAAAGAAAAAAAATATAATGAAAAATTTTAACAGACAAAATATGAAATTTCATGCAAATTGGAAAATCACCAAAAGAAAAATGGTTTAAAAATTTATTTTAATTCTTATTCTAAAAAAATGAAATGTTTTACCACATAATGAAATAAAACTATTAGTTCTTCATTATTTTGATTTGCTTTAAGTTTTAAAATCATTTAAATTTTCACAAATAAAAAAGAACTAGAATAAAATAGATAAAAATTGATTAATAGAAAATAAGTGGTACATGATTGAAAAATAGAGTAAGTGTGATTGGAGAAATTAATTTGCTTACTAAAGGGAGTTTTCTAATAGTAAATTTAGTAATGAGATTATACCAAACAAATTTCAATATATATTAAGTGAAGAGTAGGAGTTATTTTTATTCCTTTTTCTATCCCACACCCCCATTTTTTTTTCGAACTACTAATTTATTATTACATTTTAGCAAAAAATTTTCCCAGAAATTCATTTTGCAATATTACACCTATGGCAAGTAATTCCACATATAGAGTCTTTTAACTGGGATTTTATGATTTAAGATTAAAAGCATTGTTTCATATGAACTGTATAAACATAAGTGTAAATGTTAATCCAGTTGGTTCAAAAATTCACATATTTTACTAAAAATAGCGAGCAAATTATTAAGATAACAATTATTATTAAATGAATTTAAAGATAAAAATGTTAAAATTTGTGTAACATTCTCAATCGCAACAATCTTTATGTCTCATAAGAGCAAATTGATAAAATAAATTGATTACTAATTTCCAAAGTTTAGATTCCATTTGCATATTACTTTTTCTCAGGATTCTAAGGCACTGAATTATTTTGTCCTAACTCTTTCACATGCCTTTTCAACATTATTATTCAATTTCTTCTAAATTATAGATTCATTTTTCAACTAAGTTGTCGTTTCCAAAAATTGATTGTAATTTTTAAAAATTGTTTTCAACCTCATTAAAAAAAAATGAAAATTTTACAATAAAACTTTATACACTTGCTTAATATTGAAGACCATCCTACAGTAAAAAAATGCTCAAACCTATGCAAAGAGTGAAAAAATTACTCAAACAGTTTCTGCAGTTTATTTTTAAAAATTGAATGAAAAAAAAATTATAAAAATCTGAAGACATATTCTGTATTTTCTCTCTTATTTTAATTGTATTAATGGTATTTTGAGAAACAGATTCAATTGTTCATAATTTATTAATATGATTTATTAGACATATTTTCAAAACATATCATGGATGAATTTAGGTTGCCATTAACCACAAAAACTTTGCTTAATTTTTTGGATTACTATGTAAATACCATGAAATGAAAGAGCTTTGGAATATATATTCTTTTCATAAGGTTCAAAAGCTTTTCAAAGAATATTATTTTTTGAACAAATTTTTCATCTTGCTTTCTGTATCCTTAATTGAGTTGAACTTTCCTTTGGCAGTGTTCAGATCAGACAAAATTTCAGTGTGCTCTTGGGCATGTTTACATTTACATTTATAAAAGAATTCAATAGTCTTTTTTTTACTGCAATAACTATGCATAAAATTTTTTACTACATTTTTAGAAATTTTTCTAAATATACCGATACTAAATTGTTAATGGATATCCAAAGTTCCTGAAAAAATTTATTTTTATAGAGATTTTTTGATGTGTTGAAGTTTGGCTGTATTTTTCAGAGTAAGTTGTGTGTCTTTATTTTAATATAGATTTATCATTGAATAAATCTTTCATCTGGTGATTTCCTACTAAAAATGCAATTAAAATTGTATTTCAAATATTATTGAAATTAAATGCGAGTAGAAAGTTTCTTTGGTATTTATATATTTTGGCAGCCCCTAATTTAATCGCCCGGTTCATTATGTATAAAAGTTAAGGTTGCAGTAGGTATAATGGAGCTTGGCAACTTTGGATATATTTAAAGTTGCCAAGTAAAGCCCGGGGATGGCTACAATATATTACGTGTAATACATGGCTTTGTTTGGGCTCATTACCATTGAATGTGCTGTTTGATATTGTAATTGTTATAATATTGTAATTGTATCAAATGAATTTTTAAACTCTTTACGGCTGGTTTCTTTTCCTGATTTATTTTAATTACCTTTTCTGTGTATATTGGCTTCTAGTGCTTTAAGGGTTTTACTTCTATTGCTGTAAATACCTCAAAATAAAATTTAAAAAAATATAATTAATGACTTTTAATAAGACTCGTACAAGGGAAAGAAACCTTGTTAATTTGAAAATAAAATGTCCAATATTTATGTCTTTTCTGTTATCAAAGGAAGAAAACCAAAGATAAAAAATTTAAAAAAATAATGAAAATGATTTGAATTTCGTTAAAATATTGAAAAATATAGTTGTAAGATATTCTTAAAAATATTCTTTATAATTAAATTAGCAAAATATATATATATATATATATATATATATATATATATAGCTATATATAGTGATAAAATTTGTATAAAACAAAAGATTTTTTTAAAATTATTAACTGATGAAAGAAATCATTTTTACTATGAAATGTTCTTGAACTATGGAAAAAAAAAAATACATGAATGTTTTTAATTTTATTTTTTAATTTAAAAAAAACAATAATTGCAAAATTTTGAATTTTTCGGTAATTTGAGTTTTTCCCTTGTCTAAGAATCTTTGTATTCACTGAATATTAAAATATTGTCGTTAATTACGATTTGTTTTGAGTAATCATTGACATAGAAATAATTAGTTATTTTATTAAATCAACAGGAGTGTTGCCCCGAAACTTTCTCGCATACTCTCCAGTAAAGGTGTTATCGCCCACACCCAGCAAAAAAGTTGTGGAGTTTGGGCAGAGAATGCCTTGCATTGCATTGGCGTACAATACTCACGAAATATTAACCTTTGACGAGAATTTTATTTTTTAGAGAATCTGTCTTACGATCAGTGGCATCAATTCATTAATTGGATTGATGGATTTTTTTTTTTTTTCCAAGTGGCTAGAACCATTCCTATTCCCGATCAGGAAGCTCCGACTGCAGCAGAGGAACTGCTTGGAAACAGAATTTTGCGTTACGGCTTGCCTATAAATTTACATTCGGATCGCGACACACATTTTCATTTCTCTCTTTTTTCTGAGCTTTTCAAGCTTTTAGGAATTCAATGAACACTAGAGGACAATAGAATGAACAATGGAGCGACAACATTGCATCTTGAAGCAATGTCGCGATGTAAAGATCCATGTCATTTTTCATTATTTCTTTTAAAGAAATCAGATTGATTGAGACGCACAGTTTTTACCTTTTTCCTGGACTGTCGAAGTACTCCCAATGAAGTGATTAGATAGAGCGGATCGAAAATCTTTTTGGCCAACCTTGCACTCTCTTTGGAAGACCAAGTGAAAAGCCTTCTTTAACGAATGTATACATGAAGAGTTGAGCGGCACTTTTGGAAAGTGTACACGCGTAGACAGCAGGAGAATTAATCTGCAGTCGAATGAATGAAAATGTGTTATGATGCCAGAGTAATAGATCGCCATTTTATGGGGAATGTCGTATTTGAATGTATTATTACCCGAAGACACGGAGGGGGTTGAGACCGAAATAGCAACTCGATAAGGAAGACCCTTATTCTGTCGTCAAGAACTAACTGATGTTGTCTGTTGAATTCGTAGTTGTCTAACGCCAAAAGATATTCACGTCTATTAACTAATACAGAACAATAACTCATAGGTATGGATAATGAGCCTGAAGAGGGAGGCATTGTCACAATTCTACAACATTTCCTCCTTGCAGATAGTTTTATGACAAAGAAAAGAGTTCTGCGATTAAGGTAAGGTGGTACCAAATCTATGATTTCTTATTTCGCCAGAGTGTGATTATTTTCAAACATTGTATCCTTTTAAGTTTGATAAATTGCTGTGTATTTGTAAATTTCATTTATTTTGATGATTATTCAAACAACAAGAGGAATCTCGTTACATTTTCGCATCGATCTACATTGAATGTATAAGTCATGACATGGTTTTCCAATTATTATACTCTGTTTCACCCTAACTTGGCAGTAGTGTAAATTCTAGGCATGCCGAATCGCAGTCGTCATCAGGGGAACAGGGTTACTTTAAAGTACAAAGTTACTAGAAATGCAGATCGCTGGCGAAACTTTATCTCGCAAATTTTTCGCCAAATGGTAAATATTTATTTACTTTATCATATTATCACTTTATCAGAGAATTAATTGTTTCCTTATTTTCATTATTTTTTCAATATTATTGACACATTATTTTAATAAATCATTAAAATTATTTCATTTCGTTTCACTGTTTTTCAAAAGAAAACAATATATCTTTCAATATTCTGTAAAGCGTAGTTCGGCTAATGTTTTTCGAAAAGATATTTATATCATCGTTCACATCTTTTAAAACTTTATCTAATGTTGGGATCTCATTTCTGCAAAAAAATGCATGGATTTTTCGTCAAATACAGAATAATGTAAAATCATCATATTTTACAAGACCTGAATGTTTATCTACTGAGCCTGGTCGCTTCTTTCCAGGGGTACTTAAAGGATGCTTTTATTTCTTTTTTCAAAAGGAAAACTGTTCATTGCGAAACATCTGTAAGATGCGAAACTTTATCGACGATTTGATTGATAGAATCTTAAGGGTCTTCTCGGAGTCGAGAACAAACATTTAATATATTTCTGCGTGCTGCACTTTTTGTTTTTTTCACTCGTCTTGAAGGTGTGCACAGCGTAGTCGGTGATAACACTTTCTCTTTTTCAACCATTTTAGAAGTTAATAGAAATGACGAATCGAATAAATATTCACCAAACAAAACTAATAACTACTAATGCGATTAATAGTATCAAAAACATCAGCTGCTAAAAAAGCGAGAATAAAAAAGTACGAAAGATGATAATGGTTGCGAACTGAATGAAGTTGAGTTGGCGGAGACGTAAAAGAAAAGCGCGCCAAATATTTGACCTTGAAGACCGGTTCTAGCCAAAGTGAAATTCATTATGTCAATCTTTTAGTTTTATTCGTTCGCTTTATTTACAAAATACTTGACATATAAGCACTTCTAACTTGAGAATAATTTTAAATACATATTGATAAAAAAATGATTTCTGTAATTTATGATATTATTTGATAAATTTCTGCGCATTTTAACTATTTTAAAGTCGGAATTGATGGGGAACTCTTTCCCAAAGCGGAGCGTCACATTTTCTACCTTTAACAATACTGCCAAGTTAGAGTGAAACAGAGTATAGAAAATCGACAGGGTTGCCGCCTCGCAGGGAAAATGCAGGGGATTCGAAAATCATTTAAAAATAGAGAAATTTGAAAATTTTCATAAATACCGGGAAAATACAGGGATTTTGTAGTTTCTTAATTCCTTCCCCACCCTTTTTTTTCATGTAAAAAATTCCGATCTGTGAACATTGCAAGAATAAAAACTTTTTTACTTTTAAAAACATTAAGAAACTTTTTAGTTAAAAAATTTTTAGTTTAAAAATAATATTTAAAAGCTCAACATTTATGGTCATTAAAACTTGTTGCATCTCATTGGTCCTCTAATGCATTCAATGATATATCGAAATCGAATCGCCAGCGATGACCACACGTCAGCAAGTAAATATCACATAAATAAAAATGATGTTCTCGGCATTGTCAATTCAGATTGTTTGCTGGCGCACACACACTCTGATTTCGAAAATTAATTCATTTGAAAATATAAATCATTTCCGATTTCTATAAGATATCGGATACTTGGTTGGCCTCGCGGCGAGTTGCAGCGGACTGTTTTGCAAGCGCGCCTGTGAATTTCTTGCCAAGTGTTCATCGACTCCAAATGGTATTTTTCTTTTGTAACCTTTTTATATTTGTGAAATTGTACATGAGTTAATTATCAGGATGTTGCAGATTATTAACCAGTTACAGTCAATTTTGGCAGAAAAAACAAGCTTCCTGTTTTTATTATATGTCCTAAAAGTCAGAAACAAAAGAAAATCAAAAGTCGTCATTAAAAATTTTATCTCGTTCGCAATTCAGAGTCAAAAATCCCAAGGTTAAAAATATACTTGTCTACAAAATTGGGCTTCAATTTGTTATCAACTATGTATCTTCCACCTGGACCACTACAGCGAAGACGTAAGGCAAATAACTGATAGCTCTCCAAATAAAGCTGCACGCCGTATCTGTATCACGACTTGACTTTTTAGAAATCCACATATATAAAAAGTTCACCAATTCATTTCAGTTGACCGCTCCCATCAGGATTTTTCTTCATACCAGCATGTGTGGTCTCCCCAAAACTTTCTAGCATACTCTCTAATAAATAAGAAGTTATGTTTTACAAGCTTTTTTTCCAAACCAGTTAAAACCAAAATTTGACATAGAGTTAAAAATGCTGTCACAAAATCAATACCGAAGCCCAGGTATTTAAGTGTGTTTTTGAGTTTTTTGAGTTAATGCGCTTATATGCTCCTGAAAGTACAGACGTTTAACCACTTGATGAATTTGAACTAAAATTTAGATGGGTGTCTTCAATAAAAATGTTAAATCTATGTACCGAATTTTATCAATCTAGTTTTCCTCGCTTTATAATTCTCGTGTCACATTATATTTCAACATTCGGACAGACAAACTTCCTCTCAACAGATTTTGCTCTGAATTTGATATAAATCTTAAAATTATATGTAAGACCACATACTAAATTTAATCTATCTAGCTCAAAGCGTTTTTGAATTATTGTTGTAGCAGGGGGACTTATTCCAAAAGTGTGTTTTTCGAATTCCTTGAGATCTAAAACGTGGAGATTTGTCAAAATCTCGAGTTAAAATTTTTTTTAGCGACTGCAGCACTTTTATTATACTTTCTATGCGTTAATGTAAATACTGAATACCGACAAGGAAGTGTTAAAAAAATGTCCGTTGACATTTCATGGCAAATTCCATGAAAACCAAGTCTCTTTAATCTGCCAAGCTCCTTTTACAAATCTCACTTATTGAAATTCTTATATTGTCTATCACAGGCGATGAAAATTGCACCGAGTCTATGAAACAATATAGGCACCTTTTGCAAGTTCCGGTTTTGTTTTAACCTCTCAAACTTAGCAATAAGTAACTTCTGTTGCATTTTTATGTCGTTTGTTTGTTTTTGAACGAAATTTTTTAATAATAAAATTTTATTGTGAAAAGATTGATCATCCGTTTGTTCTTTCGTTTCAGGTAGAGGTATTGTGGCAGATAGGTACAACAGATCGACCTGTTTTCAAATGTCCTTAACCATCAAGCATATATTACAGTATGAACCAACTTCCAACAGTGAATTTTATTTTCAAGACATAAAATGTGAGCGTCATCTGTAAGGAAAACAATAAACGTAGGAGAACATAAAATATCGTGTATGCGATTTTAAAGAACCGTCTGTCGGAAAGTGAAAAGACAATTTTACAATCGATGGCAATGGACTTGTACCCGAAGACATTAGAGGATCTTGCTCTCAGAAGGGCGGCGGTTATTCTGTGTAGTTGCCCTAACATGTATATGTTTGCTGCAAGAATGAAGGATGCTACTAAAGAAGAATTTGAGCCAGAAATAGATAAA
Organism: Argiope bruennichi; assembly: GCF_947563725.1. Classification (NCBI taxonomy): domain Eukaryota; kingdom Metazoa; phylum Arthropoda; class Arachnida; order Araneae; family Araneidae; genus Argiope; species Argiope bruennichi. The sequence goes on from NC_079161.1 coordinate 91,507,343, forward strand.
ATCTCGAGAAATATTGTAGCTAATTTTTCGTTGCCTCTAATGCTGGAGCAGGATTTGCTTGGAGCAATGAAAGCTGTTTCTAGGGAAATAATAAAATGGGTGAAGTTTCATGAAAATTTTTTAGAGCAATATGATGGAGTTTTGTCTAGACTAGAGAACCTAGAACATATATGTTGGACACGCCTCGGGACTGTGGACTACGAGAAAACGGCCCAAGTACTGATCCGCAACAAAAAGTTAAGCACCGAGCAGTGCTTCAAACTTGCCTGCCTCTATTGTTTCTTTCAAGATATAAAGGAACTTTGGAAGGAAGTACCCTATTCGTACAAAAAAGTTTTTTTTAAGGTTAACCCTTTGCCGATTACAGAACCTAGAATAGTGGTTTTTTTTTATTGTTTATTAAATCGCCGAGGATATCAGGAGGAATTAATTCTTCCACCAGAGCAAAGAGATTTATCTTCTATCTTTGAATATATGTTTGAATATGTCGCACTTCAAGGTTATAGAACTGCAACTCAGTATTTTTTTCACAAGTTAAACCTCTTGGACAGATTACACATAATAACAAGGTTAGCTGTACGTGTAGCAAAAATGCGTTCTTTTGATCGTTGTTTCTATTTGCACGAGTACCAAAAATATAGCGACGTTTTGCGCTTTTTGATGAGCCATATGCGTGTAAGTGAACAACGAGAACTGTGTCGTAGTGCGCCGTTTGAAACCCTTAAGTGTCTTCTGGATTGGCCCTGGCAATTTGAATTCTTGAGACACGCAAAATATATATTGCAATTCTATCTTCTCACAAATGAAAAGTACAGCCGGTTGCTTTTCATTCTGGCCCATAACAGTTCTTCAGGATTCAACTATCCGAAATTGTTCCGAATATTTTTTCGCATGAGTCCGAAGAAATATAAAAATTATACGTTGACTCATTACTCGCATTTCTTGCCTGAATTCATAAAGATCAACGATGTTGTGACCGTGAAATTTATTTTGAGGCATTTGAATGTGAAAGAGAAAGTGAAACTTCTGGCCAACAAAAGTATGGGGTGTAACTTTATACCTGCTCTTGTAACTGCAGGCAAGTGGGATTTCCTAAGACTCTTCATTCGTGAATCCCAGTTAGCGAATGAAAGCAAAGACTGTCTCGTGGCATATTTTCGATTGCGGTTTCCTGAGGACTGGAAAAGCGAGTGGTTCCGAGAGTTTGTGCGTGAAATTCGTACAGATCAAAGCGGAGCAAAGTACGATCGATGGGCCTCCGATTGCAAAAGAGTATTTCGACGTGCGGTGAGGAAACGCCGCAATGAAGATCATTCCGAACAGCCTAAGAAATTACTTAGAGCAAATTAAGTTCGAGAACGAAGAACGTGCGTGGCCGAAAGGAAAACAAATATGGATTTTAACTTTAATTTATATACGGGGATAAGTAGTACTTTATGGGATTTCTTTGAAAATTTTCAGATTAGGAGAGGGAAATTTGGATACCTTTGAAGTTATGCTGTAAACGATAAGGGTTTTTATAACTTCACTTAAGGACGTATTAATCCCTAGAAAGGGAAATTTTCGCACGAGTTTTCCCTCCATTATGGGGGAAATGCAAGCAATCTGGACAACAACATACCCGAATGAATGTGTAAACAGAATTGATTTGAACTGATTATCTTTATTTTTAAACGCTGAATCCGTGGCCTCCTGTGTTTTTGAAATGATTGTGAAGTTGAAGTGAAATTAAAAAGCAAGAAAGGACTGATTTTCTAGAAAAAGCTACAAATAAAAATGCTTGTTTGACATAGCATGAACTACCAGTAATTGTGAAGATTAATTTAATTATTTATGTTCGATTTTTCAGAAGATGAAATGAACACAAATTTTTGTTTTCATCCATAATTTTTGCAGTCATGAATTATCTGGCTATGAATGAATTATTCACTTGTTGAGAAAACTTCGAAATGACAAAAAAATATATATTTATCTATTTAAAATAATAAAAGGAAAAAAACTGACGAAGCTTTTACCTAGCCCCATATATAGATCCGATTTCGCCTATTTTTATATGATAGGAAAAATCATGGTCCCGTGATATGTCATCTAGTTTCATCTGCCTCCTTTGACCTCTATTTTTATGAGAATTTTTTTTAAAATGTGTTCTTACTATTTTGATAGGAAAAACAACAACAAAGTTCCTCTATCATAATTTTGGTACCAAATTCGAAAGTTTTTGTTTCGAAAGGTTTCTTATGGTTTCTAAAATCATCACCAATAGTGATCTACCTTTTACTTTTCCAGATATATTGTAGCATATAATTTTTGTAAGGTTGTCAGCCTTGGCAACCGGATCTAATTTTGTTACCAACTGACAATTTCGTTACTTCCAAGCATAGCCAACCACCCTGCGTGCTGTATCTTTATTCTGCAAGTGTCATTTGAAATAATGCTTTGTTTACTTTTACATATATTATTATAATTATAATTTTACTATATGTTTGCTGTGAGAAGATACAGCTCATTATGTTGACTGACACAACTAAATTAATCTTTTCAATGCTATTCTCCGTCGATGACCGTTTTGATGCTTTTTATTGAGTTTTCTAGAGCCAATTTTAAAGAAACTAATTTTGCGAAATTTGGCTCATTTCTTGTGGGATGGCATTACCATATAAATTTCATTTTGCAATATCTCTCAAAAATCGAGCAAAAGGAGGTAAACAGCACCTGGTAATCTACGTAGAAGACATTTGTTTTCATGTGATGTAAAAATCGGCGACATCAGTATTTTGCATATTTTACTAGTAGTTGTTGACTATGTATATTTTTAAGTTTTTTCATCCTCACAGAATGTACACTGAAGTAGGGGATTCTGCAGTTTTACTCGAGAATGGACGGTGGTCGAGAAATGGGAACCATCGACGGCATATCAAGGCTTAACTAACTTTCATATGAAATAGAAATTGACGGAATCGGTACTCTATGACATTCCCAATTACTTTTCAATGGAAAGAATTTGGTAGAACAGCTGGACGCCCACGGGGCTAGTAATTTATTAAAATGAAAAACTTTCTGTTGAAGTGATATTTCTTAAGGAAAACAAACAAAATCAGTCTATCTAAGGAATAATGTTATGCTGGACGTATTTAAGATTTTAAGCTACCTAGCAGAGGAATTCCTTTTTTTGTAAGTTCAATTTGTAATTTTATTTTAAATGGTTGGTTATTAATTTTCATCCCAGTTAAGTATGAATAGGTCGTGCGTATAGAATTGCATCCTTTTTGGACGAAGGTTTTTGTATCCACATTGTCCCAAACGAGATTATAGAGAGAATGCATTTTTGTATATGATGTGGGGTTATTTGCATATTGTGTATTCAGAATATTTTGCATATTATCAATTGTATATAATGTGAATTACTGTGCTGTGTATATTTTATGCATTTTGTGAATTGATCCTTGATGAATGATAATCCAAAACAAAATTGAACATAACTGAATTTGTAATTAGTTGGAATAAGAATTCCAATTTTATGTAAAGTAATTTTGAAATTCGAATCAGAAATGGTTCCTTTAATTTTTTTGTAAAGTTAATTACGTGAATGAATATTCCATATATTGTGAATTTTATATGTGATGTTGCAAAACAAAATTGAACATTATAGTTTTTCTTTTAATTTAAAATTGACCGAAACGTTTTTTAAAGGTTTAAGAAAGAATGAATCATTTATTAAATAAATGAAAAATATTTTTCATTAATTTTTTTTTTACCACAAGATATTAAAATTTGGAGAATCGCTTCATTTACAATTTTCTTTTTTCTTTTTTTTTTTCTTTTTCTAATGTTATAAGATATTTCGTTAAAAACAATTCTATTATTCATTTTGTAATTCAATAAAATTTATGTATGGATATTTTATATACTGCAAATTATGTCTTTGTTTTGTGATATTACAAATCAAAACTGGACAATGTAGCTTAGTAATTTTTTTGAAATATTTGTTTAAAGGAATGATTTTTTCTTAATGAGAAATCTAAAAGTTTTTGGTAAAAAATATTAAATGTTATGTCGTTGTTTTTTCCATGCTTTCTTAAGCACTGAAAGGCAATGGAATAATTTCATAAATGTGTCTCTGTGTTATTGGTATTCGAGGTGTGAAAATGTTTTCAATTCTTTGTGCAATTTTTAAATTCATGTCAAAGTTGATTTGTAATAAAATGTTTATTATATTGCTTCTTATTTTTATATTGTCTGGATGTGAACCAACTACCTGATAGCAAATCTGTTTGACTTCTTGTTTCAACACGTTTAGGCTACACGATTTCTGAAATATTTGAGAATTATTTTTTTTATCTATCGCTGAAATAGATTCTCAAATTTTATTAACTGAAATAAATGGCCTCCTCTCTGATTGTCCAAAGTCTTTTTGACTGAATTTGAAAGTAATCTTTTCATGCTTTACGTCCGTAAATTTAATCCAAAATAACCTTAATATAATATCTGATATTCAATCGGATATTAAAAAAAAATGCACTGGCCGTTCAATGTTTGATTTACAATAGAAGAAAATAATTCTTTTCCGTAAACTGGAAGGAAAGCTAGATTTTTATTCGTGTAAGTTACTATTTCCAAATTCCTTTCAATCCTTGGACTAAAATCATAGACAATTTCAGAAAATAAAATTGAGGGAATGCACTTCTCGAAACATTTTTGCACTCACTTCAATTAATCTTCCCCCCCCTCCCCCAGTTCTCCCCCCTTTAAATTGTGGGCCTTGGATAAGGCCACTAATATCTTGAATTCCGTTCACTAAAACAATGCAAAATAATTAAAACTGACAGTTCTGGTGATATATATTTGCATGAATTTGCCGGTTTTACTGAATCTATCTTGAAAATACTTGTTTTGGAAGCCTGTTTGCAGACCGACTCACGCCAAAATTTGACACAAAACTAAAATTGTAATCACAAGAGAATATTACGAATTGAACGATGATGAACTTGTGTGCTAAATTCTATTTTCATTGGATCTTTGCGTTTTGTAATTATTGAGTCCACTTGTACTCAAACAGCAGAACAGACAGACTTCCTCCGAACAGATTTTTCTCAACATTTGATTGAATTGGTGAAAACACTGTTTATGAAGTTTCATTTTCTACTTTAAAGCGTTTTTGAGTTGACTTCCTTAAAGATAGTCAAAATGACAAAAGACTGTTTCACTGTCTCAGGGAGGTCCAAAACGTATAGTTTCATTAAAATTTCGAATTTGAGTTTTTTGAACGTTACAATACTCTCTTTGTACTTCACTTACGATGAAGTAAAAATGAAATGTGACATATTGAAGCAACCATATGTAATTTTTATATTCCTATTGAATAATTTAGTATTTATTGAAAAATAAATAATTCCAAAGTACAAATATTATAGAACCACTATACAAATCTAGACATGTTGCAAAGTTTGTGTAACTGAAGAGCGTTGAAGTTTTTAGCAGGTTCCAAAACTTTGCATCATTCGGTAAGAACTGAAAGTTTATCTGTGCACTTTAAACATATTTGAAGAAATGAACTATCGTTTGCAAATATTGTTCTTTCAATTAAATGCAGACGATAATGATTTATGATAGAAAGTAGGAATTTATCGTTTGATTTGTCATTGATATTGGAGGGAAAAAAACCCATCTTTTTTTATTAATTGATTTTGAAGCTAAGATCTTCAAACCAAATAACCGTCAAATTCCTAAAACCACTATAAAAGGGTTTTCTTTAAAAATATATATATATATATATAAACAGCTAAAAAATACGCAGTTTTGGGAAATTTTTAATTTATTCGGTTTTACTTATTGATATCATTAAATTTCTTTTCTTTATTTCAATTTTATTAGTTGTATTCAAGTTTTTAATGTTTATCACACGTGCATTTAATCAATTTCATACTGTAAAAATTATAAAATTAATTTTTTTTTTTTTTTTTTTTTGAAAGTGGCGACGTAAATTGTTATTATCTGCTCTGGATTACCCTGCACGATGGACAGTTCTACGCAGTGAGTGAGGGTATTCCGCCCACATGGCTTTGGGGTGAAATATTGTGAATTAAAAGTAAAAGCATTATTTAAGATCAATTTTATAAACAGAAATGTAAATATGAATTTTCCAAAAATGTTTTTACTTTTTTATAGTAGTTTTCAACTTTCTTCTTTAAATCAGCATCATGGTCAATAATTGTCGGTTTGAACTTTTTTTAATGATATGAAACTCTATTAAATACGTCGCATATAATTTCGAGGCATCTATAAAATTTGCAAAATAACCACAAAGTAATGCTTTTTTTGTACGGAGCAATACCGAGAACCATGATGCGCCGACATAGAATTTATTCATTCAACAGGTCTTATTTCAAAATTGATACAAGAAATGGTCCATTCTAATGGAAAAGGCCAGTAATAGTATTTGCAGATGAAAGTTGTTTTTCTAACTTTGAAAAATAATTAACTCACTGCCGAAATTGTAAGGAAAACTTCCAATATTCGATTATCTATCTTCTCTCTATTGACCGTCTCAAAGAAGGTACACCAGTCATTTCCCAGTGTTTCTCAAGAATGATTCGCCTAAGATTATGAAAATATTGATTTTCCTAAAATTGTAATATTCAAACTTTATAAATCGGTGAGATTGGATAGCAGAAGATAGAAATGCTGATTTATTTAAAAGGATAGGTTTATTTATTTCATCTCGCAGAATACATTTCCTTTAGACCAAAGGGTTGTCTAAAATTTAAACATCAAAGTATTTTAAAATATATTTATTGACTGAAAGAAAATAAATTATTCGAATTGACGTCATTTAAATCCTTTTGAACATAAAACTAAAAACTATACTTTGCCAAGAATCAGATAAATTTTTGTTGAATATTTCTTCGAGATATATAAAATATGAAAACTATTCTGTAGAGCACATAAGTCTTTAGAGCCCGACAGCTCTGCTTTCAATTCTGATTTTTTTTAAAAAGGACAGGCTTGATTTCTGTAAAAAAAATGCCTTTACATTAATTTCAGTTGAATCATTTGCATTATAATTTTAAGTTGGAATTTTTCGGGGGCTGATAGAAAATTAGAGATAAGTAGAAAATGAATAAGTAGTACTTATAATGATGCTGAATGTGTAGTACGTATAATGAAGCTGAATGTGTAGTACGTATAATGAAGCTGATAGTGTAGTATGTATAATAAAGCTGCATGTGAAGTACTTATAATGAAACTGAATAAGTAGTATAATGAAGCTGAATGTGTAGTACTTATAATGAAGCTGAATGTATAGTACTTATAATGTAAAGTTAAATCTCTACAGGGCAGACCGTTTGAGTTAAAGCTACCAAATTAGCAGATTTACACCTAAAGGGTCTAAAATGTGCACAACAGAGCTATTTTTTTAAAATTTTTAATTAGAGTTTTAATGAATTAAAAAATTACGCGAAATTTCTACGTTTCTTCTCAATAATTTCCGAAAATATTATCGCAGAAAAATAATTTTTAAATCAAGTTTAAGCTCAAAAAGATGTCTTTTTAATAATATCATTGTTTTTCCAAGCTTCCATTTTTAATGAATTTCTAAAAAAATACTTTGACCACATTTTTCAATAAATTATTTCGCACAAAATAAAATTATAATTTATCCTGCTTGAGCCCTTCAGATGTGCTTGGGGAAAATTAGCTGCTGCCATCACGCTGGCAAATAATAAAAATGAAAGATTAAATCAACGTTTAGTACAAACTAAACCAAGAAAGTGTCATTTGCAGCACGTGTCTGTATAAAACGAAATATGACATCTTCTAAAAAAATAAAGCATAATAAAAAAATAAAACATGACAAAATAAAAAAAGTTGTCTGTGGTGTTTTAAAATAGCTATAACATTAATTCAATAATACAATTTTATTTAAGGCATACATAGTTTTATATATACTCTAATCAAGGCTCAACTGCCAATTTCTATAACTTGATTAATTGGCGTATATATCTAATAAAAAATGGTCTAAATGAAATAAATAATTATATTTTTTGTAGTCTGAATCAATAAATGTTCTGATGAATTACGAACTTTGAATTTTTATACAGATAGTCTGTTTTTGAATCATGTTTAATAAAACATTTTTGAGACATTTCCTCTTTTAAAAAACAAAAGTTCCGCTCTTTTGCAATTACAAAGCATTGAAATATGAACATTAGAATGTCTCTATTCTATAAGAAACATGCGAACTCTCCTTCGGCCGTCTTGAAGGAAATACGCCATTCAAGACTTTTTCCAAGAGTGTTTGCCTGAAGTAAATTTAATTGTTGATTGTTCTAAAATGAAGGTAATGAAAGTTTCATAAGTTGGTAATGTTTGATCTCATAAGATTAAACGCTAGATTGTCAAGCTAATTTTACTGAATATGATTTATAGGAACGAATTACTGTATAAAATTCAAACTTCATAATGTTTTCAGAAGGACATTTATTGATTGAAATAAAATAATATATTATTTACCGAAATTAAATCTTTTTCAAGGTAAAACTTAATTTTATAGTGAATCAGAATTTTTTTTTTATTGAATAATTCTTAGAAATATTGCAAAAATTGTTTTAAAAATATATTCTGTGTTACACATAAGATTACCATGCTGAAGGGTTCTACTTTGTTTTGTAACATTTTTAAAAAAATGTTTGTTAGTAAAAAAGTTTTCCTGTTTATTATTTATTTCTCTTTCAAATTTTTATTTTTTTCTATTCAATTTAAATTTTAAGGAAGTTGACAGAAAATTAGAGAGATATATACAGTATAATGTACATGAATTTCGATTGGTTTCTATAATGATATGAGTTAAATGATTGTCAAAATTTGAAGCTTAAAAGTATTTTTCCTGAAAACGCCTATAAGAGACCATCGTATATAAATATTTAATTGAAAATTTGGAAAACATTAATCCTAGCGTTGTTCGCCAAAGGCGACTAGTATTTATAATAAAGATGAATGTGTGTTTGTGTGTTCGCGCTCTACAGGCCAGACCGTTTGACTTACAACTACCAAATTTGGCATATGTATACCTTTGAGGTCAAGAATCTGGGAGCGATTTTTTTAAAATTTTAATTACTTCAAAATTAAGCGAAATTTCGACGTTTCATCGCGGTAGCTTCTGAAAATATTATTGCTCAAAAATGATTTTTCATCAAATTTAAGTTCAAATAATTATCTTGTTTATGTTGCCATTGTTTTAGTTTATAAATTAGGTTCTATTTTTTAATGAATTAAAAATACATTTTAACCATATTTTTCAAATGGGTATTTCATATGGGGAAAAAAAAATTAGCTTTTATGAATAAATGGCCAACACATTGACAAAAGTACAAATTAAAAAATAAATCAAATATTTCTGCAAACCTAGAAAAGTGTAATTTTCAGCACGTCTGTAAGAAATGAAATAAATATGAAACATAATATTTTCCAAAAAATAAATGCACGACAAAGTTTTCGATGATCTTTTACAATATATACATTATTATTTCATTAAATCAGCTTTATTTAAGGCAAATATGGATTTTTATATATATATATATATATATATATATATATATATATATATATATATATATATACACACACACACACATTTTCAATTGAAGGTTCAACGGCTAATATGTAAACTTTAAATAACTGAAATGCATGTGTTAAAGAAGGGCCTAAATGAGTTAATAATCATATTATATGTAATTTGAGTCAATAAATTCTGTAATAAATGACGAATGTTGAGATTTCATCTTGATCCTCTGCTCTGTGAATCATATTTAACAAAATATTTTCATGACATTAATATTTTTAACAAAAAGAGTTGCACTCCAATCAACTAAGTCTGTCTGTAAAACTGACTGATTTATGAAAATTTAAATATAACTATTCATTAAAAATGGACTATTTTAAACCTCTTCTTCGACCGTCTCAAAAATGATACCCCCAATCAACACCCTGGGTTTCTCGAACGAGGAAGATGGGACGAAATGTGTACCTCAGAATGTGTACTAAAATTCACTTTTCTTATTGACCAATCCCAGCTCGCGAAAGAAAGCTGCTAGGTATATCCATGTATATGAGCAATGCAATCGTACATGTGATTGGCTAACGTGCAAACGTGATTGATTGTGTATGTTTATATTTCGGAGATGAACAGCAAACGTGTGTCAGATTCTGTCTGGTTAATCTTTGAAAATTCACAGGTGGTTTGAGACACAGAAGTGTGAAAGAATTTTTGAGCAATTGTTGATATATGTGGGATAGTAAACATAAAAATATAGTTCTTTTTATCATGTACGTAATGTTATTCCATTTACATTAACTTACAAATCTTCAGTAACATGTGGGATGATTATGATTTAAAGTATATTTGTATGTATCACCAAATAAGTAGCATATTTAGATAAATGATTTTTTTTAAATATATTTCAAAGATTTTATTTTCTAGTGATTCTTTTTTTTTTTTTTTTTTTTTCGTGCAGAACATGCAAATAAGGCTTTCTATCAATATCATGTTTTCACAAGTATTGAGTCATAATTTTTAACAATGATTATCATCTTCATATTTAACTATCAGAACTTTATTGCTGAAGATATTCATATTTCCTCAATTTTAAATACTTTCATCTCTTTACATTTTGTTCCCATTTGTTTCAATAACACTTAGTTCCCTTAAGCCCAACTAATTATTGACATTCTTATTAAATACTAATTTTACCTAATTGTTACATGACAAGTTGTAATAAGCATTGCCTTTTTTTTTTGTTTGTTTATTTATTTATTTTGCACTGAAATGGAATATGTAGGGAAGAAAATACTCATATATTGAACATATTCAAAGTGAAAAGGAAAATTTATATTTTAAAAATATAAAATTGTTTTTTTTTTCACTTCTTAATATCAACTACATAGACTCAGACATTGATTTCTATTTATATAGCAATTTCAGCACAATGAGTCAAGCAAATGTCTTAAACTGTAATGCCGTGACAATTTGTGCAATTCTTAATAGCTATTCCTTCGATATAAATTATGAAGATCAAGCAACTCATATATGTGTGAATTTTTGAATTGTTTGTGTGTGAATTTACATTGAAATATTTTAATACCATCTGCTTTTACTTTATTTCATATTAACCATTTTAAAATATATCCAAATTTCAATAAAAGACATACTTCTAATAACATGTTTTCTGTATTTTACTCAATATTTTGCAATACATATATATATATAATGTAATTTTAAATAACCATGTTATATTTCTTCAAAAAAATTTTCAGCATATTTTTTTCTGAATTGGTTTGAATGAGTTTCTTCTAAAGGTGAATATTTTAAAATCCTTTTATGGAAGGCTTTATACAGATGTATGAGGCCTCATATAATGCACTTAGAATTTTAATACAATATTTTACTTGTTAAAGAAATATAATGATCATCATATGATATTAAAATGCATACATGTAATATTTTTTTTAAGGATTGAGAAATTATGTATATTTAAAATAAGCTATACAGAAGTTTCATGCAAGCATAATAAATAGTACTTAGTTAGCTCCTAATAATTTGTTTTAAATACAATTAAAATTGGTACCATTCAGCAACTACATTTGTTGACGATTATCTCAGTGTCAAATAAATGTTTTAAGATTTAAGTTCTTAAAATATCTCTAATTTTATATAAACCTTGTCCTGGTTTTATATTAATCTTCAGTTTCTAAATTTTTACATTACATTGCAACTTCATCTCTTCACATAATATAGTGAAGCGAAAAAAGAGTAATATTTAGTTTTCATTCCTTTTAACAATTTGCTATTTTGTTAAAATTTGTTTTTAAATTACAATAGCTTTCTAACAAATAAGATGCCAAAATTCTTTCTCTTGAAACTTAGCAAAAATGAAATGCTTTGTTAGTTCATTTTCTGGAAATATTTAATTTAAACAATATTAATAAATAAATGTTGTATAATCCTGGTTCAATGTAAACTGATTTTATGAAATATCTCTGATATTGCTAATTCAAAAAACAAATACTTATTGTAGGGAAATAATTGGAATTCTTCCCATGAAATTGCAAAATTGCTGATTTTTTTAATGAGTAATTGATATGCTATTATTCATATACTACAGTTTAGCATTCGTTTTGTATTCAAAACATTTCAGATCCCCCCCCCCAAACAAAAAAGACTTGTATTGCCTGCCTATATGCCTTTACAGAGTTTAATTTTGACCTGCTATCAATTATTAGGTTCTAATCCATGCAATTTTTTTTCACTTACAGCTTATTATGCTAACAAAGAATATAATATTAATAAAATAAAAATGATACATCATGTAACAAAAGTTTAATGAACCCAAATGTGGTACATAGTGCACAGATTTGGATTGTATTTCTAACATGATAGTGTTTATAGACTGGTGTACTGTTTATAATTTCAACATGCATGACAAAAATCATTCAAAATGGTTTACAGAACAGATCATCACATCTACAACTACAAAATTCGGCATGTAGTTACTTCTTAAGTTGCTGATGCTCATTAACCCTTTCAAGAGAAATGGAAAATATGCTTCCTCCCAAATGTTTCAATTTTTGTGTGAAGTTATGTAGGTTTACAAGTACTGACACAAATTTTCTATAGTATGTATGGCATGGAATAGTTTTGGTTTTCTGGCACAAGGTCCAATTTAGGACAAGCTGCGCCAGCCACAAGGATATTTAAAAAGTTCCATCATAAAAGTGTAAAAGGTGTAAATAAAACAAGGATACATTGTAAAACGTCAAAAGTTTATAAGGTCTATGATTTATAATGATTTGGCACAAGAATAAAAATAAATCTAAAATTTTAAATGCTGTGAAAGAAACCAGTGGCTTTAAAAAAAGGCAAGTTTTGAGTGAGGTTTCTCACCCACCAGGTCCTGTAAATTTAAAATAGGCGAATGAAAGTCAGTTAAACGATCAGAAGTAAAATTAGGACATTGAGTAAAAATATGTGCAGTAGAATTGATCACTCCACAATTCGTACAATGAGGGGCTCGTTCACCAAACAGCAAATGTCTATGTGTATACCTTGTGTGTCCAATGCGTAGACGAATTAATTTCACATCTGCGCATCGGTTTGGTAAAACTGACCACAAAAGTAATTCGGTCTGAAAACTAGTACATTTTAATGTTGAACTTATGGCAGCACTATAATAAGGACAGGTTTGGGTGTTCTGTCTAAAACAAACTTTTTCGCTTTGTAGTTTCATGATCATCAGCTGAGCATTTGGCATATCGACGGCTGCGATGGCAAGTTCCCTGTGAATGTTCGAATCTCTGACATTTAAAGGAACGCAGAAGATGCGGTACATATGGTTTAACTTTGGATTGTATATAGCCAGCACGTATAAATTTCGGAAATTCTGGACTACTGAAAATTAGTACGTTTAATTTTTATGCGATGAGCCGCACAAACTTTTTGGGAATGCAATTCGGGAGTGCATTCTCCGAACAATCAAAAAGATCTAAATCAGAGATGACTCCTCGGGAAAAATTCAGCGTCCTGTGAGGAGTTACCTCTACAGGGAAGTCTCCAAGTTTTGTTAATTTCTGCATTGTAGCAATCTGTGTTTTTGATGAGGTCTCAATAAGGAGATCCCTGGATGGAAGTTTTTAAGTAGATCTGACATCACCAATAAATGAAGAAATCAATCTTTGAACTATGAAAGGTGAAACTTTATAAAAGGTCTTCGGTGTGTGTAATATTAGAAATCTAGTATCTTCAGTGATAGGTAAGCGTGGCAAAGTGTCTGAAAACCCAATGCAAAAAGGGGAAAAAAATTCGGGCCACGACGGCACCGCCCACCACGGAGACCAACAAGGGAAGGTAGCCACCGGCTCTGGCCATTTCCAGCCTCAGTCCTTATACCATGGCGCTAGCTGGAACCTATACGCTGAGAGTCATCCCCGGGGACAGTGACCACCCTTAACGCCAAGCCCAAGAAGTGGGCCCATCGCTTGATCCCCTTGAGCAGCCCAGTCTGGGATACCGGCCGATTGATACATCAGGGACCGAAATGTACCACCCTTCTAAAAGGTCGCCACGCACGGCAAACACGTGGGGTTTAGGGCTGTCCATGAGAAGCGAGAAGCAAACAGACCGGCGACAGCTTCTCATGGCGAGCTCCCTCGCTTACCGATTCGAGGAATGGAATAATTAAGAAAACAGAAGAGGAAGGATTTAAAGAGAGAAGGATAAAGAAGAGAAAAGGGAGAGAGGAGAGAAGAAAGAGTAAAGATCCCTTGGTACCTCAGGATTGGGACACCTGTACCCACCTAAAGGAGGTCAGCCCCTGCAGGGACAAATTTTCTATCGGACAGGAACTTAGATGCTCCAGTTCCTTATTTCATATAAAATAGTGTGTCTTGATTTGTTATTTAACTATCAAGTAACCAAATTTAATTAATGTAATTAGCTAAATGAGTCACTTTTCTTAAGCCAAATTCAATCCTAAAAATATTTTAACAAATCATGATTGTGTAAAAAAATGACCTTTTAAAGGATTAAGAAAGAGTTTTTCACAATTTTGAATTAGAATTGGCACCTAAACATTACTTAAAACTTTAAAATTTTTCTTCAATAATTTTGAAGCATATCAGAACAAACCATTTTTTTTAAAATACAAAAATGAGTTTTTCTATGAAATTTATTTTATTGCCGTGCGTGTTTCTACCTGTAATTTATATATGCGTGTATTACCTGTAATTAAAATAATTTTTTAATATGCTTTATAATTTTTTATCTGTAGTAACTGGATTTATACTCACACACATTCCAAAGATATTAAGTATATTCGTTAGTAATTTTTTTTCGGCACAATAAAATCAGAGGAATCAAACATAAAATATTCCACTCGAATTATCTTGAAAAGTACTAAAATATGGAGCAAGTTCGGAAGAAAAAAAAAATCTAGGAGCAATAATCCCCTCTCTTTTCAACATGTCTCTGATCACAATGTATTCTTATGTCGAATTAAAGGACTTATTTGCAATTCTAAAAAATTTAGCTGAAAACGATTTTCTATCATTGGGGCAATTGTGTTTTTAGTATTCAGACAGAATAACGTTTACTGAAATTTAGAATGAAAGTCTTTAAAGGAGTGATATGGAAAAATAAACCCATTCATCATCATAAAAATTCTTATAAAGAACATTTCCAAGACGTTGAAAATCTTAAGTCAGATAGTGAACCGGACTAAAACAAAGTCTTCGAATGCCAATTAAACCCTCAAGGGGTCGTTTTTCTTTTCCTCTCCTCAACGATATCTATATAAACAGTTTTAAGAAGAAAATTTCATCAAACTGAAATAGCAAAAATTTTTATTGCGGATCACTTTCTAAAGTTCAGTATATCGCAATGCCAAATTAAATTTTCGAAGAATTCGACAAAAAATAAGTTTTAAAAGTGACACTTTTTAAAGACAATCTAAATAATATTTAATTATAGATTTAAATTATAATGCAGCTTTTTTTTTAAAATTATGGAACAACAAAATATAAAACTTTTGGTAGAACAATGCTCTAAAAGTAAATAACGAACTGCTAGAAAAATAGATATTATTATAATTAATATCATTAATTATAATAATAATTAAGTTTGCACGGGTTTTGTACACTAGGCGACAGTACAAAATTAAACTATCGGAAATACCACAAAAAATCTAAAGGGACCTAAGCAGTTGTCTATTTAATAAAAAGGTCATAGGCACTGCAGAATTGTATGCAGACTATCAACATATACTCTGTTGAGGATATTTTTCATTAAAATGAGCTTTTTTTTATACGAATAAAAACAATGCAAGGAACATAAGTTGCTAAACTATCAGATGTGAAAAATTATTAAAAGAAATAACCACATCATTAACTTCTTAAAAATAAAAATTGCTTAATATTTCAGTGACAAGCTGTTTCATTCATCATTTCAATAAAAAGAAATAATTTGTCTTCAATATTAGGATATAAATTTCTTGGATAAAAAAATTCATAAAATTCTTAATTCTTCAGACTGTTTATGTGTTAAAAAAAACTTGTCAACACTATAATGAAACCTCATTTCTTAAAAAATGAAAATTACCTTAGTTTTACAGAGTTTTTCAGATCCAATATATTTAATTCACCAAAAAAAAATTGCAGATAATATAGCCTCCAAATTAAATTTGGTAAGGAAAAACTAGTCCAAATATAGCGTTCATATATTATGAGAGACTTCCTTTTTTTCAGAATTTTAACACAGTTTAAATAATTTTTTTTTCTATAAATATGGTACTCATTCTTTCTGAATTTCACAGGAAAAAAAAAAAAAAAGGAAAATTAGCTTTTTCCTAGAGAGAGAGAAAAAAAAAAAAGACAAGAACTTATTTTCTCAAGCTGAAAGTTTAAAAGCAGGAAGTATAGTCATAAAATCCAGTGTTCACATTCTACCTTTCTTTCTTCCATTGAGATTTCCCGCTCACACCTTATGAGCATAAACAATCAATATCAGCATTTGGCAGGAAAAGTTTTACCACAGAATGAGCTGATGTTTTAGTGATTCACTTGTTATTAAATTTTAAAATTAGGATTTATCTTATACTTATTTTGCTTATAAAAAATCTTAACTCATAATTAAAAATTTCACAGTATTTAACAAATATCTTCATTACATAGTGAAAAAAAAAGACTAAAAAGATGTTATTTATTTATTCTTAACTTCATAGACATGGCCTTTTACGCTGGATATTGGCAACAACCTAGTCACATTTTTCAAAAAATATTCAGTCAATTGACTCCAAGCAAAATGGCTGCAAAAATGTGCTGTGTAGTAAATTATATAAAACATAAAATCAGGAAACAGTATTTTTTTTTTTTACCTTGCTAGATAGTTCATTGCCACTGTATAATTCATTTTTTTAAAATACAAATCTTCAAAATCATAAATAATTTTGTTAAATATAAAATTTGTTTCTATTTTGACACTTTTACTTTATTCTTTCAAGTTATAAATATATGATATTCTCTCAGTACTCTAATGTGCTAAAGAAATAGATGAATTTTATTAAGTTTTTTGATTTTATATACTACTCCAAGCACTTATAAATTTGTTTCATTTGCAAAATTAAAAAAAGAAAACTATTTCTAGGAGACATTTATAAAATGAATTGATAACCAAAGATTAACTATGTTTATTAACTATGTAAAAAGAAATCATTAAGTAATAAGTATATAAATGGAAAAATAAAATAACAGAGAATCATTAAAAATCTGCAATTTGTGAAAACTAATAATGTAACATATTCTTTTGGTTTTGTTTCATTTCAGAATGTGTTAAACTACATATCTTTATATGAGTTGAAAGAAGAAAAATCAAGCTCAGCAATACCCTTGCAGCTTTTTAACAAGCTTGACAAAGCGATGAAATATGCAGACAATGAATAGATAATATAACATTGTAAATTTCTATATATATTTCAACCATCTGCATCTAAATAATTTTTATACAGATTTCTATGCCCTCCCCCTTATAAGAATGTACACTAAACAAATGAAATATAATTCTTTTCATATTATCTAAATGATCTATTTTAATTTTATATACAACACAGCTACAGCATGGAAAATGTTCCATTTCTTAGCTGTCACTTACTGCTTTATTTCTTGAATTCTTGTTTGGATACATTTGTTAGTTCAGAGCCAGGAGTCACCAATGAGGAAGATTGATGAGGACGAGGAGCAAACTCGTGACGTTGGGGTTTGTAGCCGAGTAACAAGACCACTAGACAAAAGTGTACACTCTTTCCATAAGCTGTTATCTGGCTTATAAGCTTCACCACAATTTCTTGTATGGATTTATCCAGATACTATTTTTTTTTTTTTTTTTTTTTTTTTTTTAATAAAGGAACTTCCTAAAAGTTGAAAGCTAGAAATTTCTGGACAACCTTTTCAGCTAAACCATTGGGAATTTGTTCCTTTCTTTTAAGACAGGAGAAAATAAATAAATTGAAATACATACAATATAACAATATAAACTGCAGTGTAAAAAATTAATTTATTTTTCTTATAAAAATATATACTATTTTGGTCACAGTGATCTTTTATTGCTATACTGATTCAAATTACATTCACTAAATAACAAACAACATTTAATAAACCCATTAAAATGAGACAAGAACAATTTAAAGTAACACAATCATATATTTATATTAAGTCGTTTTTAGTATATTGCTTCCATTATGAGCTTGTTTTTTCCTGTTTTGAATATGTGATTAACTTAAATTTTTGAATTTAGTCACTTACTAATTCTTGACACCATCAAGGCACTCCATTTCCAAAATTATCTATTCTCACTGAGATTAGCAATCATAACTTGCATTAAATCTTCTGTGAAATTAATAAAAGAACTTCCTAAAAGTTAAGCTTAAGAGAAAGCTAAAAAACTTTAGACAATCACTTAAAATTAACCATTGGGAATTATTTGTTTATGGTATTTAAATTTAGAAGGGATAATTCCCATTAAGTAAGATTAACAATTAATGAAATTTATTATTTTTAAATTAATATCAAAATTAAAATTTTCACAATAAAAGATTTAAAAATTTAAGTTTTTAGTAATCTGTTCAAACATTAGGGCTCTAAATGAAACTATAGTAAAGTCCTGAGTTAAAGAAAATTTATTCAATTTTTGATGTGCATAAAAAATTATATAAACTCCACAATTAAAATCATCAGTTTGTTTTATATGAGGTGGAAAAAACTATCTGCCAGTGGCTTTCTGAATTAAGTAATTTATTTAAAATTCTAGACCACTTCCTGATCAAAATTGCAGTATTATTATCTGGTCTGCCACCAAGTGGATCAAAATATTCAAATGTTTTATATTATCAATAATCAAAGTCCAATGACAATTTAAATTGACAGGGATAATTAATAAATCTAGATTTGGCAACTCTTGAATCCAAGAAAATTTAAGAATATTCTTCTGATTATAGATTAAAACTGATTGCAAGGATACTATTGCTTTACAATTTCTGAATTTCTCAGTTAATAGGAAAAGAAAAGCATCTATAACAGAATCATAAAGCCAACCCTTCTTAAAGCTTAGTGACGCAGACTTTAGTTAATTCTCTTCTTTCAGAGTACCAAAAGGATCTAAAGATTATAATATATAAAAAGAAAGATTGATATTATTAATAGTTACTACTGTTGCAGTAGGATAATCTTCATTCATCTTACTAAATTTATTAAATATATTAAGGCTAGTACATACAGAATTTTCTTTAGCAGAATAAGCTTTTAAAGGAATAATTTCCTTTTTATGACCATCAGAATCATCACTACTTTTTTCATCATGACTAAAGCATTTAGAAATTTCTCCCGCAAGATATGATTGTGAAGGTGCAATCTGCTCTATAATACTGTCAGGTTCATCAATATTTTTTTCATTAACTCCTTGCCGTTTCCCATTTTTTTCACGAAATGATTGTCTCCTCTTATGTCTTTGAGAAGTTTTAAAAAATTTAATCAGCTGGAGAATTTTTTGATTGGGAGCAACATATACCTGAGGCGTGACAGGAGCAGGATCATTTTTATGACAGACAACTCCACGCATACCAGATACTAAAGTATTTAACCAATTTACTACATTAGTTAACATAATTTCTTGAATACGAGGAATTTTAATTAATTCCAAAATCTCAGAGCATAGTTTTTTGCATTCAGCTTCTTTTGTGTTAAAACATTCAGACAAAACATTACCTTTCAATTTAAAATTTAAGATTTGGGGGTCATTTCCTTGTGCATTTGTTTCATTTTCAACAGCATAAAAATCATCTGTTATGCATGTTTTTATTTCAGAATACAATAAATGTACTTTATAAATATGCTTGCAAAGGGTACTATTGTCTTCACAAGAACACAAATGACTACATAGTAGTGTACAGTTAATATCAGTACATTTAAAACAGCAATGATCTAATAAAAGACAAACATCTGTAATTTTTTTACTTAGTATACTATTCCTTTTTTTGTCTGTGAATTTACTAACCATTGATCATCATGTTTAACTATATCATTAATGGGAATTTTTACACCCATTTCATGTTTTTCTTTAATAGTTTTATTGAAATTTGAATTTAATGGAAATTTATTGACAACATTAGAAGAATATTTTAAAAACCTATCTGTTTCCATCTTTAAAAGAGTTGAAATTAGCTCATCTATGCACTTACTGAATTTACGCTCAAAATATACAGTTTTTAACTGATTATGAAACGATTCACACTAATGATTTGTATTGGTATCACTATGAGGAAACTGCCTATAGCAGGTAGTCTATAATGCTTTTCTAGCAGAATAATTTTTTTATAAAATAATCAACAAAATTTTGGCATTCATTTAAATATTTACTAATGAAAATTGAAACTTTATTTTCAAAATCCTCTAGAGACTTTCCATTCATTATATTTAATAATTCATACGACATCTTCATACGGAGACATTTATCATGGACTTTAACAGTCAACTGCCTTTTCCAAGCACGGTATACATGCCACTGACACAATAGATGCTTGATATCGGGACCAAATACAGAATTAAAAGCATTTTAAAAGTAAAACCATCATCATCAGTCATGACAGTATTCACTTTCAAATTAGGAATTCGACATAAAGCAACTAATGTACGAAAATCTAAATCATTTGTAATAAAATGCGCAACAGGATATCCCTGATCATACTCATTTTACACATGCAATGAAAGAAGAAAAAAATCATACTGGTTTGTGCCATGGGTAGTATCAATGCAAAGGATTTTATGGGAGTGTTTCATAAGCATGTCTTTTTGAGCTTCAATTTGAAAACCTAATGCAAAAGAATTTTCATGATTTGGTAAGCTATCCAAATAAGAAGATCCGAAAATAGTATCCGACTTTTGTAATTTGAAAATTAAAATGGGATTATATTTTTCATTTTTTAATTTCTCCACAGTACATGGCATCATTAATCGGCTTTACTGTATTACGTAGATGCCTTGAATAAGACCGTATAGTCTTCCGAGAAATAAAAACTTTTATTGAGCAGAAATTTCTTTTATCCCAACAGCCTGCATTACCAAGAATTAAGCTTATTATTTTCGAAACAGGAAATGATACCAATAAATAATCCTTGTGAGAGTTATTAATGTCCAATACAATACAGTTAATTTTAACTGGTAAACATGATACAGTTTGAACCTCAGATTTACAGCAATGCTTTAAATGATAGCTAAAAGAGGATTTCGAAGAGTAAGACTTTAAACATAATTTACAAATTCTAGGATATGTATTTTTAACTTTGAAAGGATTTTCAAATTTTTGACAAACATCTGAAACTGAAGATGTTAAATTAACATCTCTACTTGCTTGTAGATCCTTTGTAGGTTTTGACACCGATTCTGTCAGACATGCATTTGTTTCCAAAACCCTACTGTAATTTTTTCCAGATGGGGATAAGAAAACATGAGTTTTTGATTTGCTGCATTGATTTAAATGGTTTGAAAAAGAAGATTTAGAGGAATAGGACTTCAAACATATTTCACATAGTTTAGGATAACAGTCTTGAACAGGTTGCAGGCATTTAAATTTCTTCAGGTAATTTGAAAACGAGGACTGTGTAGAATATGTTTTCCCACAATAAACACAGTTTTTAGAATAGGAACAATTTCGGGGGCCTCCACCATTTATTTTATGTAATATGTTATAATTAGTTGACAAAACTGAAAATTTATTTGATGTGGGAATACTACTAAAAACATTTTCACTAAACTGATAGAATGGAATGCATGGGTTCACAGAAAGTACAAATTCAGTATTACCTTTAGAAGATGGCAGAGAAGAAATATCTTTCGTGAGCAGAGCAGCTGACTGTTGCATGGGTGTAGAAATTAGCCGAGCAGGTTGCACGGGCCTAGAAACTGGCCTGACAGACTGTTGCATGGGTGTAGAAATTAGCCGAGCAGGTTGCACGGGCCTAGAAACTGGCCTGGCAGACTCTTGCTTTGGCCGAGCAGGTTGCATGGGCCTAGAAACTGGCCTTACTGACCCTTACTTTGGCCAAGCAGAAGAAACAAATGCTGTGGGAAAAGATGACAATAGAGGAAACTGAATCATCAAAAGAAAACCAGAGTTGGAAGACCGAGTCTTTACAATCTGTGAAAATAAAACAAAAACCAATTATAAATTATTGACTTCAGGCTTGCATGAATTTTTAAACTCATTGCGAGAAAAAAACAAAGTATTCATACATGCCTTTTTAGATGCTATATCAGCTGAAATGCATCCTGTTAAGGATTCAAGAAAACAACCTGCAAGCAGCTTATTACCCCATTTATTTAAATGCAAGCCATCTCTTGCAAGATAATTTTTCTAAGATGGCTGGTAAGAACTGCAAAAGAGAAACGCTTGGTAATAATATAGTTCTTTGAGTGCACAGTTTATGGCTCAAATCTTATAGTTTAGTGTCTGTAAATGATACTGATTCCTTATACTCCTTTCTGTAGAAATCAAAACGTGGCCAAAGCTCTATATTTTTTAAGTATTACTTCAATAGTACTGTGGGAAAAGCATTAATATTAGAAATATATTTATTAAGATTAAAGGAGAAAAGATAAAACATTACTACATAGAACATAAAAGATACATGATCGTGAGCTGCACGTCTTGCAGTCTCACTGCCCAATGGCGGGAAAGAATCACGTGATTAATGACGTGACGCAACATGGCGCCATACAGGATACGGGATCTGTCAGCGCTTCCCACATCGGCCATCATGACAGGATAGGCGACCTCGCCTTATGGTATACAGTACATTGAAGTAAATATATAAAACAAACAGCAAATACAGGAAAATAATAATATGTAAAATTGAAATATTCACAAGATAAAACAAATAAAATAGTCATACCATCCGTGACAGCATAAGTATATAGCAATACAATAGCGTGCACTGGAAATATCGAATAACTAACTAAAAATAAAAATAATATTAGTGTTGAACATATAAAAATATAATAACACAAAATAAACAGAGAAAAAAAATCAAAGTCTATATCGTCCAAATATACACAGACAAAAAGAAGGCAAATAGTTCTCTTTTTTTTTAAAGCAGCCAGTATATGTCAGCACAGTTGCACAAGAAAACGAAGTAATTGAACCTTTAACGTTTTCACTTGAATCATATCCATCCAAAACGTGCACTAACGTCCATTCACCAGTCCAGTAAAATATCCACGGCAAAAATCCCCTCTTATCAAAATTTTTAGCATCAATTTAACGTCTTAAATTGTACTAATGTCCACAGCTTTTTCAACAGTTTGGCGGGATTTGCTAGGGGTATTCACGAGAAAGGCCGAGCCCCCAAAAATGTGGGAAAAGGCAACGACCAGCATTAATATTTGAAATATATTTATTAAGATTAAAGGAGAAAAGATAAAACATTACTACATAGAACATAAAAGATACATGAGCGTGAGCTGCACGTCTTGCAGTCTCACTGCCCAACTCTCGTCTGCCAATAATGGCGGGAAAGCATCACGTGATTAATGACGTGACGCAACATGGCGCCATACGGGATACGAGATCTGTCAGCGCTTCCCACAGTATCCAAAGATGCATTATTTGTGCCAACATGCACTTAGAACCAGTCATAATTTTTGTGTACAGAAATATTATTAGCTAATCTTTCAATAGTTGCACCAGGATAAGAAACAATGTCCAAATGAAAGTCAGGTGATTCAACAGATATATACTTATTCAAGTATTTGATCATGGAATCGCCAATAAAAAGAGCCCTCATTGTAAAACAGCGAGATAAAATGGAATTCTTTCAAAAGCTAGTAATAGTAACAAAATTCTGTACAAACTGCCAAAAAAGCCCAAAGCAAAACAGAAAAAATATATATATTCAATACGCAGAAGATGTTCCAAGATTTTTATTAGATACCACAAATAAATTTAAAACTATCAAGTTCAATATACCACTGAATAATGAGAAAATTGAAATAATATACAAATTAAATATAAAAAACAATCAAACAATTTCCCAAGTTAGCACTAATCTGGAAATTAAAACCTTTCAGATTATAGATAATAATAAGATGTAATTAATCTAAGGAAAAACAAATAGTAAAATTAAATATAAAAGTTTATAATATAAACTACAAGTACAAAGAAACTTTTTTGTGTCCTAGCTAACCCTAATTAGCACTACAGTGATACTAATTCTAAATAAGATAAGTAAAGTAAAAAAAAAAAAACTAATTAATATGAATAAATAATGAAAGATAAATAAACAATATAGATTAATAAAATATAAAAGAATTCTTATCTCCACAAGCAAATAAAAGGTGTAAGAGATTCAATAAACACGTCTCACATACAGCAGAGCAAAAAGAAAAAGGATTAGTCACTAAATATTGCTTGAGAAAGACCGCGCTAAATGACCAGTATGACGTCAACAAAGTGTTACGTCATATCCGATGAACTTTGGTTCACATCTGGTAGAATCAGGGGTACACATCCGGTGGCAACGACTTACTCCCATCTGTAAAAACCGGGTTTCTCATATATATACAGGTGTTGCCGAATTCAACCGGCAAATTCAGAGAATTGATAGTAGGCATCAAGAGGATAAAGAATCACCATACAACATGGGGTCCCAAACGACGTTTAATTTGTTAAAATCGCTAAAATATAGAGAGTCAGAGAAGTGTTGGAAATCGTAGAAAATTATTAAAAATATAACAAATGGTGTTTCAACTACGAATTTTTTTTAAGTGAAAGCACATTCTTAAAAATATTTTTTTTTCATGCTGGTAACTTGCGGATTTGATGATTAGGGAATCCTAAATTACTGTAAACGAAAAAGTAGTTTAGGACTCATGTTTGCACAAAGATTAAAACTTGAAGGAAAATAAAAGCTTGAAAATGTAATTCATTTTACACTCTGTAACTTGATACAAGTTTGTAGTGTGAGAACTGGGGAGTTTTAAAGATATTCAAGAAAAAGTAATATGGGAACCAGAAAACATCGCTGCAACATCAGTACCGATGTTCGCAGAAACCGAAATCGAAATTCGAAAGACAAATTCAGAGAAAGGAGAGTAGGTGAAAAATTACCAGAAAATTCAGGGTCGCTGGTAACGTTTTTCAATGAAAATCACAAATCGAGTGGATAAGGTCTCTTCAACACGCACAATGAAAATACTTAGTCATTCTAAAATCCCCACATCATTCTCTCGTCGAACATGTAGCACAAGTTTGATATTAACATCTGGGCAGAGTCATATATTTGGAGCGTATCTTCTTCCTGACCCTCTCAGCTGCAAAATGTACCTTGTTTTCTTCCAGCACGTTCCTCCGGATTTACTGCAGGGAACACCGACAATTTGTTAATGCATAATGGAACATAAGCACATTTTAGTTACATTTGTGAAATCTGACTTGTTTGCGAATGAAGTATAACGAAAAACAATTCTACAATGATCATTAATGAATACTTGTTCGCTGCTTTTATTTTTCACGAATGCCTGAAAAATTTACATAAGAGAAGGCTTCTTCTCGATTACCTTATTCCTAATCCTCGCATTCATAGGGCCGTTTCCTTAGCTAGACTCATTGTCTTTTCGACGTCTGTTTTTGCGATTTTCACTGAATAAACGTTATCAGAAGCCCTATTTTTTCTTGTAATTTTTCGTCTACTTAATGCTTATTGTCCTTGCTATGAATTTCTCTTTCGAATTTGACAACGCTCTCTGCGAGCATCGGTACTTATGCTACAGCGACGTTTTCTGGTTCCCATTTTAGTTTTTCTTGAATATCTTTAAAACTCTCCAGTTCTCACACCGCACACTTATATGAAATTATAGACTATAAAATTCCTTACATTTTCAATTCATTTAATTCATCTTCATTTAATTTTTCTTCAATATTTAATATTTTTGCAAATATGGGTTCTAAACTACTTTTTCGTTTTCAGTCATTTGCGACCCCCTAGATCATCAAATCCGCATGTTACTAGCATTAAAAAAATGTGTAAGATTGTGCTTTCACTTAAAAAAAATTCGTAGTTGAAACACCATTTGTTATTTTGTTTTATTAATTTTTTACATTTTCTAACAATTCTCCGACTCTCTATATTTTTGCGATTTTCACCAACTAAACGTCTTTTGGGACCCCATGTTGTATGGTGATTCTTTATCCCACCGATGCCTACTATCACCCCTCTGAATTTGTCAGTCGAATTCGGCATATTCAAGTATATATATATATATAATGCTTTTCGAATCCTGTCGGCTAAATAATATGTAATATATTTTGGCTGAGTAAAGTGCAGGTTTAACAAGCAGTGAAGAGACTTTGTATCTTTCATTTCGTTTTAATATCCATTTCGTGAAAGCATAATTATTAACAAGAAGGTGCAGCGCGGACAGAAAACAGAAGAAAAAAAAAAGGGACGAACAAATGATAACTTGTCTTATATAACACAAGATTTTTGGCCGGGCGCCAATTCAATACACGTGTGACCTTTGACATCTTTTGAAGGGTTCAGAAGATATCACTTTCATTTGATACGTAGTACTGATGGCGCATTATTTTTACAAGGGGATGAGTTAAACCAAAAGTGGAATCGGATCAAGAAATAGTAGAATATTTTAGAATGAAGTCACGATGGGCTATAATTTAATATAAAGTTTTGGAAATTAATTTGGATTAAATTAAGAGTTTAAAATATCATTACATATATACATGTATCTATGTGTGTAAGTATATATATATATATATATGTATGTATGTATGTAGAGACATGTTGACTCTGGCTCAAAAAACAGGCCTCTACTAACCGGATTATACATCAAATAAAATATCTCTCACGGGCCCTAGGGGAAAGCCTAGTTGAGATTAATGCTTAGAGATGGCTCATATGCAAGAATCACACACTATAACAAGCGAATTTAATGAACTGAACGTTTTACATCGACGAATGCTAATTGCATTACTGAATACAGAGTTCTATTGGCGAGAATCAGATTCCTCCGTATTGGCTGTTGAGTTATGACGCAAGCGGCGCCAGGATGACAATGGGCCGTCATGATGAACTTGACGTCCTCGTCAACCTAGGAAGAAGCTGAAACACTCAAAAAAGAAAATTTTAGATTTTTGCATTTAAAAAAATATGTACTTTACGCAATTGTCGACAAAGGCTTCATGTGTTCTGCTGCTGTAGAAGTATGGTTGGGGCTTTCGAGGATTCCCACTTTCTCCGCAAGGTACCTTTCGTGTGGCGTCTTGGCTATGATGTGGTAAGGACCATGGAACTTCGGATGAGGGGTCTAACCATTGCCGAATTGGGTCCTCTGTATGGCCACTAAGTCACCTGGATTATATTGAATAGCTTTCTTCCTGTTCTGGTTGCAAGCTCTCTTCTTGAAAGCGCAAGATGTTCTGTCGTGCTTCTTCACGAATGTCCTCGTGGCTGTCGATGACTCATTGCTCATATTCTTCCTTCCTGTCGAGAATTTTCTGGTCATTTTTGTGCCTCATTTGCACACCGATCATGAGTTCGAAAGGAGTAAATTTTGTACTCCGTGGAGCACTAGAGTTAAATACTGGTTGTGCTGCTTGAACATGAGTGTACCACTTCGTGGGATCATTGATGGAAAGTTTGGCAAGCAGGGGGGATAAGATTTCCATGAACCCTTTCCACTTGTCCATTTCCTCGAGGTATTCCTGTGGTAATTTAAATGTGATTTATATTTTGATTCGCGCAATAGTTTGTGAATTCCTTCGATGTAAATGCGGAACCTTTATCCTTGATGATAGGCATGGGACTTCCGAACACTGCTTCCTGCAATTGCAGTTTTGAAATTTGCATCATTTGCAGTGACACCTTTAACAGGATATAAACAAACAAACTTTGAGAATGCATCTATTACGCTGAGAATATGATTGTAATTTTTATTGGTTGGCACTAAGGGTCCAATAAAGTCAACATGGTAAGTACTTAGAGAAAAGTTTTCCTTCGGTATCGGATGCAAGAACCTTTCAGACTTACCACGCTTTCGGTTGACTAGGATGCATTCGACACAGTTCTGCATTACCGATTCAATACTTTTTTCTATATTCGGGAAAAAATAGTCACGTTCGATAATGTTTTTAGTTTTCTCCACGGCGAAGTGCCCTTTTGAATGCGCGATCTTAATTATTTCGTGTTTTATTAATTCAGGTATTGCAGGCAAACGATGATTATCCTGTCATTTATACAAAATGTTATTTTGTATGACGAAATCAACTTGGTTGTTATCTTTACATAGTTCTTTCAATTTTTTTTATGTATTCATCTGACATCTGAGCCACTTGCACTCGCGCTGTTAAATAATCACAAAATGCAGTCATGACTGTTGGGTATCTACTAAGTGAATCAACGTAGCGCATTTGACTGCCTGAGTGATGTACTATCTCATAATCAAAATCTTCGAGGAATAAAAGCCAACGAGCTATTTTAGGAATTAATTCTTTTTTTAGTAATAGTCTATTTGAACGCAGAGCAGTCAGTGACAGCTTTTATTTTAGATCCTAAATTTAAGTACTCAATTTTGTTAATACTTTAATAACAGTTAAAACTTCTCATTCATAGCTCGATAAATTTTCTGAGTTTTTTTTTTTTTTTTTTACTCATATAACCTATGGGATGTAAATTATCGTCGTCGTCAGCTTGAAGAAAGACTCCAGCGTAACTTAATTTGGAAGCATCTGTATGGAGTTCCAGTTTGGAACCTGGTTTGTACAGATGTGAAATTGGATCTTGCAAAAAAGAGCCTCTAAAAGCTCTTCAATAAACAGTCTGGTTTCGCGATTTTTACGTTTCACTAAGACAATTGGAGACGCATAATCAGAATAGCTTTTTTCAATGATGCCCAGTGCAAGCCATTCCTCGATTTGTTTTGTAACTTGTTGTTTTTCTATAGGAGCAAATCTACGAACCGGTGAGGTCACAGGGATGTCATCAGTTAAAATAATAGACATTTGCAAATCTGTAGTACGGATTTTCTTTGGAGAGCAATTTGAAATTAAATTAATTACATGATCTTTCATATTTTTATCAGAGATATATATTCTATATCAAGATCATTTCAGAATAAACATTTAAAACATTTGTGCATACTTCCTTCACTAACCATTCAGAATTTACATCAGAAAAACTCTTTTCAAAACAAGTATCAGATATTAAATGAACATCTACAAATTTATCTTTATTCAAAGATATATCATCACTCTGTAAATAAAATTCAGAGTCAGCATTTCTTTTCGAACAAGTAGTAATACTTTTATTTAGAAGCGAAGTTAAGTTATTATCTTTTTTTTACAACAACAGAATGAGAAGAAATATGTTTTGTTTCTTTTTTATTCTCACGGTTTAATTTATTTGATTCGTTTCCGGTATCAACAAATAGAATTATGCAACGTTGGTATTCTTTTTCACTTGATGACTCACACTCGGATTTATTTTCAGAAACGCATTCAGTTGTAGGATTTTTATTGGAAAAAGTATTTTTGACATCTAAATAGCTATTAGATGGTATAATACATTCAAAAGAACTATTTGTGTCTGCAGGTGCTAAAACTCTTTTCGCTTCCGATTTTTTATCAACATGACTAATATCTATCGCCACCAACGGAAAACTGACAATTGAACTGTTCGCTAATTTAATTTTTGTGCTACGGCCTACATAATTTAATTTCTTTACATAATTAGGATTAATAATCATTAACAGGCTTCCGCAATCAACCAAAGCTTTAATAAGAACGTCGTTTACAATTATATCTACATATTCCAACTCAGATATTATTAACTCTTGTGGAATTTCATTTGATTTCAACATGGGGTTTACAGGATTTGAGTAATGGGATCTTCTCTGATTGTTATGTTGTCTAGCATCAACATTTTGGGGACAGAATTTTATCAAATGCGACGTAGAATTACATTTAAAACAAGTTTTCCTATCAATATTTCCACCGTGTCCATGATCGTTATTTTGGCGGGAATTATTGACGCTCGACCTCGAACTGTAGTCTTGTGTATTTCTGCTGTCTTCCCAAAACAAACTTTTGTTTCTTGCGCGGAAGTAAATGTCTATTTCTTTTGCTAACGTCAGCGGTTTTAACCAGTCTGAGCCTTGTTTGTTCAAAATGTGCTCGGATGTGTCCTTATAAAGAGTGCTGGTTCATTTATCGGTTATAATTAGTTCACAAAGAATCGCAAAATCTGCCACTTTTCTTAGTTCTAAATAATATTCTAAATTTGTTTTTAATCCTGAGACGAATTGCATATGATTTTCTCCTTTAAATCTTTTGGGGCTTGAAAGTTATCCCAATATTCTTTAGAAGATGGTTGGAATTCTCTTAACACTATTCTTTTGATATTGTCATAATTTTTTTATTTCGCTTTCGTTCGTGTATAACAAAACATGTCGGCATTTCTTCTTCGGCTTTGTATTCAGTCTTAACCTGTTTTGTTTCGAAAGCACGTTCCAAAATATTGAAAAACAAATTGAAATTTTCTGATTTAGTTGGTATTGGCATTGTCAATGTGCGGATGCCTTTAATTATTTGTTCGATGGACTCCGCATGATTTTCTGGAGGAGGTCCGTTAGGATTACTTACTCCGGCCGCTTGAACGTTTCTCATACTTTCTTCATGAGCTAAAGTTAGTTTTAATTTTTCTAATTCAAACTGTCTTTCCTTTTCACGCACTTTTTCTGCCTCTATTTTCTGGCGTTCCTCTACATTTGAGATGATTATGTCTTTAACAAATTCCAAATCATCTTTAGCAGCTTGGCTATTTTCTATAATTTGTTTAAGCTGCACGATATTTGTTTTTTCCAGAACTACCTCACCTATTGCTTCAGCGACAATAATTAAATCTTTCTTTTTTTGTATTTTTAAACATTTTGAATATGCCTTTATTTTTCCTAATAAAAAATGCTAATATAATAACGATAATATAACAATACTAATATTTCTTCAAAACAGAAATTTCTGACATAAACACATTCAAACAGTTTCTTTCTTTTCTTTTTTTTTTTTTTTTTGAAAAAGTCATTTTCAAATATGCAAATCCTAAAATAAATGCTTGCAATATTCTTTATTCAAAATGATATAGAAAATTCTCCTACATCTTCTTCTTCAATTATACCCATTGAGATCATATTCTGCAGGATCTTCACTATTCGCCGGCCACTGCCGAAGATTTTCTTGAACGATTTTACCGACCACTGCCGAACCGAAGATTTTCTTGAAAAATTTTGTCAGCTACTGCCGATTCGAAGATAATTTAATGACAACTAATGGTGAAATATCCGGATTCTTACCGTATCGAAAATTAATTTTCTATTTCCGAGGTCATTGCAACCAGGACCGAGCCCCCACATGTAGAGAAGGTTAACTCTGGCTCGAAAAACAGGCCTCTACTTATCTGATTATGTATGAAATCAAATATCTCTGACGGGCCCTAGGGGAAAGCCCGGTTGAGATTAAGGCTTAGAGATGGCTCATATTACAAGAATTACACACTATATTATAACAAACGAATTTAACGAACTGGACGAACGGCTGGGCCGTTTTACATCGACGAACGCTATTACATTACTGAATACAGTGTTCTATTACGCAAGAGGAGCCAAGATGACACTCTCGACACGAAACACACACACACATATATATAACATGTGAGGGTGGTCTACCCGACACTTTCTCGCATGCTCTTTGATAACGGTTTTATCCCCCCTCCCCCACATAAAAATGTTGGCAATGAATACCTTGCATGGCATTGGTGAAAGTAATTAAGAAAAATTACATTTTGGCGTGAAGTTAGCACTTTTATTGAATCTAGCGGGTCACCCTTGGCGAGGTTTTTGGCAATTAATCCCTGGCATACAGTTAAGAATGCCCTGAAATAGAGTTTGTGTATTAGATTAGTTTTTCCAAACCAATTAAAAGTAAAATTCGACACAGAACTTCACTTGTAGTTACAAAATTACGTACCAAATTTGATGTATTTAAATCATTGGGTTTTTGAGTTGTCATGTTTATATGATTTTGTTATTACATATCGACAGAAGGTCAACCCCTTCTTGGATTTCGCTCAAAATTTGGTGTTTGTATGCTATAGATGTTTAATCTGCCTACCCAGTTTCATCCATCTAGCTCTCTTCGTTTTGTAGTTATCGTGTTACATATATTCGAACAGCCAGACAGACTGACTTACTCTGAATGGAATTTGCACAAAGATGTTTCAGAAATTTGTAATTTTGATGTAAAGAGCATATACTAAAATTCATCTGCCTGGCTCAAAACGTCTTTGAGTTTCCATAGTCATCGACAGGCAGATATTGTTATAGTTTATATTATCAAGGTTTACTGCAAATGTCAAACTTTATATTAGTCGGCTTTAAAGGAAATGTTTATATCTGCATTATAAACATATTTGAAGAAATTGACTATCTTTCTCAAATATTGTTCTTTAAATTAAATGCAAATAATATGTTTTATTGTAGAGATTAATTTATCGTTTGATTTTTGAGTTAAAAAAATCCTCTGGTTTCTTAATTAATATTGGAACCAAGATCTTATATTATTTTAATGTTTCTACTATAACTATTAATTGGAGTAAAAGGAAATTTATCGCCAGTTTTTTTTAAAGATATTCTTCGACACTTGTGAATGAATTGCACGTCTTTGGTAAAATTTAAACTTAACCACCACTCCTTAACTGGATGCCATTCCCGAACAATCAATAGATTTATAGTTTTCCGATGTTTATTTTTCTTGGCGATTAATCGCTTTTATTCGGCTAATAAACGCGCCTATACTTGGGTTAAAGCCATTATAGTTTCCTGATTATTACAATATATCTTATTACAGCATACTCTTAATAATGTGGCAAATCAGCGCGGCAGTCAGTATATTGTGGTGAAAGCTTATAAGCCAGTTAACAGCTACGGTACACGAGCATTTGCTTTTGTATTGTGGTCATGTTATTCGGCTGCGAACCACAAGGTCCCAAGTTCTATCCTCGCTCATTCCAATCCACCACAATAGAAAACCAAAGTTTATCATCAAATTCACAAAAGCTTCAGAATTACGAAATTAATTTTTTTTAAAGCATAAGGAGTTATAAAACATGCAGTTTCTGGAAATTTCTAAACTGATCATTTTTATATGTATAATGTTGCCATTAAATCTTGCTCCTCCTTTATTTTTATTTATTCAATTTTATTCTAGTGTTTAACCTTTACTCCATATATATTTAAACAGTTTCTTAATAAGGTAATAGAAAAAGTGAAAGATTTGCTTCATTTTTTTTTCAAAACTGGCAATAAATTGTTGATGTTAGAAGCAACTAAAAACAGGAACTTAAAAATCCCTTTTTACCACCTAACTTCGAAGCGGTTGCAGGTATCGAAAAAGCTTTAAATAAAAAAGTTGTTCGCCTTAATGAAACGCTAATGTGACTCATTTAATTTATTTTTCTATCTTCAATATTAAGAAAGTTAAAGCAAAATAAAAAAATTGACCATTCACCATTTCTACTCCCTTCTAACTAGCTAGCGCATCTTCGACTTCATCCGAGGTTTTTATATTTCTTACAACATATTCCAAGACAATTAAAATGCAAACAACATTGTCAAAACTTTATACGACACCCCACCCTAATATATATATAATTCTAAAATTAAATCTATATATCTTTAATTCTAAAAATTGCAATTAGCAAAAAATATTAAAGTGGCTTCTTTCATCTTACAAGGGTTTCATCTTACCACTGTGTTGAAATCTGAGATCAGGATGAGATTTAATATAATGATAGTTGTTACAGAGTTCACGCCCATAGATGGCGTTTCTGTCGCATAAGAAGTTTTTGTTTATTCTTTTTTATGCCTTAACGTTTAGTGTGTAAGAACGATTCTGTGACCTAGACGTGGCACCCAATTGTGAGCGGTGTCCTGATCTTAACAGTCTACCTGAAGGGGCACAAAAAATATGCCCGAAAATAAAATGGTGTTCACCAGACAGAAATGAGTTTTATTTGAAAAGAATTACATTAAGTGGTCCGTCGACTTCGCAGTATTGAACCATCGAGAGTTTTGTGGAAAAAAAATCGGGAAGTGTTTCGATTTTTCCGGGTGTTTTTGCTTCGGTTTACTCAGTGATTTCTGAATCGTTAGTGATCTACAATGGATATAAAGTGTAAATTCCTGTGGTTGGATTATTGTTTTCGTTTTGGTTTCAGGATATACTTTTGTTTTTCAAACTTGTGTATTAGTTTCGTTTTTATGAGTTGCATGTATTCAGAGATCCCTTTTCAAAATGCTTTCAAAACTTAAAAAGAGTGAATTAATTGAAGTTCTCGAGGAACTAGAAATCGATATTCCTTCGGGAGCCAAAGTAGATACTAGTAAAGATTTAATTGAAAAGAGCGAGATCTGTAATGATAATTATGAATTCGAAAAAACTGAGGTTGAATCAATAATTGAAAAGAAAAAAGATTACGAGAAAAATGAAGCACAGAATCTAGAATTGGACAAACTTAAACTCGCGCAATTAGAAAAACAACTTGAGCTTGCGATTTTACAAAAAGATGTAACACAAAAGGTCAGTGTGACAAATAGCGATTCCGATTCAAATTTTAGTTTAGAAAGTTTGATAAAAAAAAGTGTCAAAACTTTAACTGTATCAGTTCCTACACGAGCAGAGTCGTATAATTTATTTTTCCAATCGCTTGAAGGAGCTTTCAAAACCAAAAATGTCCCAGAACAATTCAAGTCAGAGATCCTATTAAATATCTTAGGCGAAAAAGTTGCCAATTTAATGAAATATTTAAATGAGGATGAATTGTGTATGTATGAAAAATTAAAGGAATTAGTGTTAAAAGAATTTCAATCCACCCCACAAGAAGTGTCAAATAATTTTCGTAAAGCGAAAAAACGTCCAAACGAAAGCTATATCCGGTTTGCATCGCGACTTAGTGCAGCATTTGATTATTATTGTCAATTAAATAGGTAAATGATTTCAAGGGAGTTTGTGAACTCATGGTTTCCGAAAAAATATTTGATTCATTAGATCGTGAACTACAAATTCATACAGTGCCCGAAAAAATTATAAGGACACACGAAAAATCGCCAAATCTAGAAGCCTTGTTTACAGAATCGTATGCAAATTTTTGCAGCAAAAATAGAAGTAAAACTAACATATTTTATGCGTAAAGTAACTAAAATTTTCAATTTTAAATCTGCTAAAATTTAAATTTTGATTTTTAAACCTAAATGAATACGGAAAAAAGTATAAGGACATTGCTTTTTCTCCAGTAATTATTGAAAAATTTGCATATTTGAAAGCATAAAATGACAACTTCGAGTTAAAAGATTCATTTGCGAAAAGAATTTCCCACTCGGTAACTTTCAGTGTGAATTTTTAAACGATGCCCAAAGGAACTCAACTTTCTGACTCTGAAAAAGGAAAAATTGTTGCTTTTTGAGAATGTGGATTAAGTGGATGAGAAATTTCAAAAAGAATCAAGAGATCTGAAACGGTGGTTTATAATTTTCTAAAAAATCCTGGGATTATGGTATGAAAAAGCGAATTGGGAGACCAGAAATTCGCACTCGTCGACAAAAAAGAATGATTGTAAGGTGAGCTTGCGAGAAAAGAGAAACCGCAAATGAAGTTAGACAAAATTTGAGTTTACCATGCTCAACAAGGACTGTTCAAAATGTTTTGCGTAAACATCCTCAAGTTTCTTATGGGAAATTAGTGTCACGTCCCCCTCTTACAAATCATCATAAGAAAAGAAGAGTTTACTTTTCCAAAAAATACATTTCTCTTGGTCAAAAGTGGGCTGATGTAATGTTTTCGAACGAAAAAAAGTTCATTCTTGATGGACCTGATGGTTTTCGTTATTTTTGTTATGATCTGCGAAAGACCAAGGAAGTATTTTCCAGGCGTGAATATGGTGGTGGCTCGGTTATGGTATGGGGCGCTTTTGCGGCAAATGGAACCACTCCAATTGTATTTATCAACAGCAAAATGAATTCGGACAGGTATGTTGATATGTTAGGAGAAAGTTTGTTACCTGAAGAGCCACTAATTACTTCAGGGGACTATATTTTTCAGCAGGATAATGCTTCGATACACGTTTCTACGAGTGCAAAACTCTGGTTTGAAGCTAATTCTGTAAATTTACTTGATTGCCGGCGAGAAGTCCCGATCTTAATCCAATCGAAAACTTATGGGGACTTCTAGCCCGAGAAGTTTATAAAAACGGCACACAGTATCAATGTACACAAGATCTTGTCGTCGCTATCAAAGACGCTTGGGAAAGAATATCTGTGGACATTTTAAAAGATCTTTCGGGATCTATGGCCTTTCGGCTTATTCAAGTGATTGAAAAAAAAGGTAGTTTTCTTGATTATTGAAACATTTTTTAAGTATTTTACAACATGTCCTTATAATTTTTTCCGTATTTCCTTTAATGTTAAATTTTGTAAAATCAATATTTTGAAGCTAAATTATCTTTTTTATGTGGTATAAGTGTTATCACAAAATTATGCTGCAGAAGTAAGAAATATAAAAAGTTCATTTAGGTGAAATGGAAATAAAGCATATTTTCATGCAATTACATGTTGTCCTTATACTTTTTTCGCGCACTGTATTGGCGTGAAACAAGCAGAATCTTGGTATGTGCCACCAGATTTGGCCAGGCATTGCGATATTTATGTATCGTCAAAAATCAAAAACGATAGTAACGCGTTTTCACGACCGCAAGTTGTAAACCATTCTCAAAAATATCGTAAAGAATACAGTCCACAAAAAGCATTCGTAGCGGAAGTTAAAACTCCGAAATGTGTAATTTGTAAATGTAATGAAAATCATTCCCTGAATGTATGTCGTGTGTTCAAATATATGCTTGTTAATGAGAGAATTGAGGTCGTTAAAAGTAAGCAATTATGTTTTAATTGTTTAAATCACCATAAAATTGCTAACTGCCATTCAAAATCCAACTGTTCCATTTGCAAAAAACGACATAACACTTTTTTGCACCTGAGAAATACTCAAAGCGAAAATGAAACTCGTTCGCAGAATGCTAACGCTGGATTAAATCCAAGGTCAAATGTATTCGGTCCGCGAATTGAAAATCCCAGTAATAATTCTTCACAACTGACGAATGAGTCACCTGCGAACAGTACGCATTCATTCACTGCTACCAACTTAAATGTAAACAAAATGGTTTTATTAAGTACTGCAAATGTGATGATTTTTATAGTGATGAGTTTTATTTGAAGAAATTTACAATAGTGTACATTTAGAATGTTCATTCATGAAAATATTAAAACGCAATGACCAGTCAATTTCGAGAAAATGGTCGTCAAACTTTTGGTAAAGCTTATATACTGATAACTTGACTGATGTACAAATGATCCCGATGGCATAGTTGTCTAGGTAAACGTCTCGTAAACGGAAGGTCAGGGTTCGAATTTGGCTAGGAATTCTTTTAATAACTTTATTCAATTAAAAATTTACAAATACTCTTAATTAATATGTTTTTAATTTTTTTCATCCGAAATAAATATTTATTATCGAAATACATAATAATAAAATTTAAATTTAAAAAGAAAAATTATAAGTACAGATGCATTTTTTAAAACAAAATAATTTACATTTTATTAACTATTTAGAGTTAGTTTTAATTAATATGCTACTTAATTTTAAGCGAGGATAAATACTTATTCTTTTAATACTTAAATTATAATTTAATGTTTAAAGGAAAAATAATTGAAAACGTAACATTAATGGCTACAATAATTTAACTTGCTTACATCGTTTTCAAACAATTAATTTTCGAATTCTTGGATTTTAATAATAATACATTATCAATTCTAATTCAACGAAGCTGTATTTATATCAAAAATTGAAGGAAGCAGCTGATATTTGTTAAATATGTAAGCAAACGTCCCCAACTGCAGTAATCAAAAGAAATAATAGAGAGCAGCTGTTAATTTATTGAATGCGTAGGCAGATGATTCAAAGTGTATTAAGCGTATACAAAATTCTTATTTAATCGAACATCATGAAGAAATAAATTCTTGCAAAGATAGTGTAAAATGTCAATCAATTGTACACCACCAATTCTCATCACTAATTTTTAATAAGATGATAGGGCATGCTACGCTGCCCAACTTTCTGATGAAAGTGAGATATTTTTAAATGCAAATGAAGTTTGTTTTTCCATAGATCTCTTAAAGGAACCTTGCTCTTGTGGACAATCATCATTTATCAGTTGTGCAAGATGTCGAAATATATTTTGTTTCCAATGTTTTTACTATAATTACCATTCTGGTTCTTGTATATAATTGAAAGTAAATGTATTTAGGATAATTTTTTAGAAATATTGAATGATTTTTTTTACGATGTGTGTATTTACAATTAATAATTATCACCATTTATGTTATATTTATTACTATTTTTTTAAATATTAAATTACAATTTAATTATTAAAATAATAAACATTTTCTCTTGCATGAAAATAAGTAGCATATTAATTAAAACTATCTGTAAATAGTTAATTAAGTTTAAATAATATTATTTTGTTTAAAAATGCATCTGTATTTATAATTTTTTTAAATTTTTATTTTATTATTATGTATTTTGATAATAAATATTTATTTTGGATGAGAAAATTTAAAAAATATTAATTAAGCGTATTTTTAAATTTTTAATTTAATAAAAGTTATTAAAAAAGATTCTTCGTCTGGTTCGAAACCAGACCTTCCATTCACGAGACGGTTACCTAGACAACCATCCCATCGGATGGAAGTCAAGTTATCAGTATATTAGCCTTACCAAAAGTTTGAAGACCAATTTCTCGAAATTGAATGGCCATTGCGTTTTAATATTTTCATGAATGAACACTCATTATACTAAATCTCATCCCGATCTCAGATTTCAACTCCGTATCCTCCCCTTGATAGTACATAAAATAAATTAAAATATTTTTCAGAAAGATCAATTAATTTACCTTGAATCAAAATTCATTAATTATTTTACCTCCATTAATCAGCTTAAACAGAGCACGTGTTCGTAACTTCTCATTGCGCGTTTCAGCAGGATACTGTCTGTACCTGACACAATAGAGCCTATTATTAGTGAAAATTCTGATTAAAAATTTATAAAAGAAGGCACTTCAGTGAGCGTGTTGCTACTTATTACAATTATTTCTTTCCCCAGGATCAAATGTTCAAATAGAAAGCTATGAAACAGAATTTTGTTATGAAAGGGCTGATTATAAAAAAATAGAAGTTTTTTTGAATATAAAAAATTTAAGAACGATTCTTTCCATTCATCTAAGTGAAATTTCATTCTTCTGTATTTTAAATGCAATACGAGGTTCAATCAAAACGTAAACTATGCTGTTAAGGTATGAGATTACGTCGGGATGAATTTTTTGAAGAAATGCTCCAAAGTAATTATATTTTAAAATTACTTACATAAAATTGATTGAAAAACATATATGAAACCCAAACCAGTTAAATGGCAAAATTGTTTTAAGAGTTGGAAAAAACGTTCTTTTTTTTGGCTTTAAAGCAAAAAGTCATTTCATTTAGCGGTTTATCACATGCTTTGCCAAGAATTTTGCAAACAGATTTTAAAAATATAATTCCGAGTTCCTAAACTAACAAAAGAGCTGTATTTATATTTACTCTTTAAATATTGAGGTTTAACTGATAAATAACACGAAAATGTCGATTTTTTTTTCGCATTGTAAAGCATTCAAACAATTATAAGAATATTTCTCGACAACTGCAAAACACATTGAAGAATTATTATACCAAATGTAACAAAAAATATATATTAGATTTTTCATAAGAAAATTTTTTAATATGAGAAAAGTAGCATTAAACTCTATATAAATGCAGGTATAAAAATCAGTGTAAACTCCAAAAAGATTCACTTAAAAAAATTCGAGCAGTTATATAAAGAAAACCGTAGAAACGTTATAAAAATTAAATTTTAAAAATTTCCTTTTTTCGTCCACATAGTCTCTTACCTGCATTCAAATTTTAGTACAAATTTATTTGTATCTTATTATTACTTGCAAATTCCACTATTTGATGTAATTACCTCCGTTATTTAAACAATTTTTGACTCCTGGGCAAGTTATTGAAAGCATTCTACAAAGAAATTCCAGAATTTGATATAATTGATGCCCTTTCCTTGCATTCAGCCGCTTCAATACTTGTACCATTCTCAAACATATTGTATCATTTTGTGAAGCTTTCAATCTCAGAATTTGATGTCGTTGATGGTTCTCCCCTGCCACTCAGTTTCATCAATACGGGTAATTCCATTCTCAAATTTGTTGCAACATTTTTCGATAGCTTTCAAATATCAGAATTTGTTGCATTTTATTGTCTTCCCTGGCACTCGGCGCACAACTTTTTTTGTTTTGTTATCAGGCGCAAGAACCAATAATGCGAATGGTTTACCAACACGTGAACATGCATATATAACTGACCATGAGAAAAACAAGAGTTTTCTAAATTCAGACAACAAACACTCAACGATTGGTCTGGTGACTGGTTAATCGTCATCGCGAATGCAACTCGAATTGGAAATTAAATTCGTTTGAACTCTTAGGGCATATCGCTTGGGATCATGGGAATCCTCGGAATGAAAACTTACTCCTCTTTGAATTTTCCTTTGAGTGTGGTCGCGTAAATCACTTTGATCATTAGTTTTTTGTTTTTTTTTAATCACCAAACGCGTTCCATTGCATAATTTTGGTTGGTTTAGTTTTCGAAGCATCATGACCTCCGAGCCAACTTTCGGCTGTAAATTGTGCAGTGGTAAGCCAGGCATATCCAAGGAGTTTAAAAATTCAGATGGATAGTTGGTGAATTCGTTTTCGTTTGTTACACAGTCAATAGATTTGTATAAATGCAGAGTACCAACGATTTGATTCTGAATTACGAAGTTTAAATCATCCACGTCATTGATCTTAGCCGCCAAAATTGCTTGCTCACTCAACCATTTATGATTTTTGTGGTTATCAATGATGTTCAGGAACACTTTGTAAATGAGCTCATTTTTAGATGAAACGAAATTGCAAAAATTCCAAGAAAATGGAATCAATCCGCTCGATTCGTCGACAGGAACACGGCCATTACCGATAATCAACAATTGCTTGGCGAAATCTTCAGCAGATGGATCGTTCAACAATGCAACTCTCGTGTCACTTGAAGTTTCTTCACATAGCGGCACAGATCTGATGATTTGAGGCAAGCGTTTATTTCATCGGCAGCAGTCGATCTTTTAATGACTGGCAGTGTTTGGCAGAAATGGCCAGACAGTAAAATAATTGCGCTTCCAAAGCATCTCGAGTCATTGCGCAGATCTTTCATTGTCCGGTCAAGTGCTTCCAATGCGCGTTTGTGCGCCATCGTGCATTCGTCCCACATGATGATATTAGATGCTACTAAAATTTTGACCATTGCGGACTGTTTCGAAATGTTACATGTCACTTGTTTAGAATTTTGTAGGTTTAACGGCAACTTTAACGCTGAATGAGCCGTACGCCATCCTTCCAACAATGTG
Source organism: Argiope bruennichi (assembly GCF_947563725.1). NCBI lineage: Eukaryota > Metazoa > Arthropoda > Arachnida > Araneae > Araneidae > Argiope > Argiope bruennichi. The sequence goes on from NC_079161.1 coordinate 91,549,068, forward strand.
GCCGCTATGCCATTGCGGTAGAAGCAACTCTTCTACCGCAATGTTCGATCTCGCACGAACAGTGGCCAAAAGCAATGATATGAGGAATTGTGCAATCGTGTAGAAACGCTGCTCGATTCAAATAAACACTTAAACCATCGCGCCGAAAATTATCTCGCTGTTGCAATTTTTTCAGCTTATTAAGAAAATAATAATGGATTATAAAAAATCATTTTTAAATACACAACGGAAATTTGCAAATAATATTCCATTCGAAAGACCACCACTGAAGTTCAAGACATGAATTTAAACTGTCACAATCACAGTTCATTTTGAAGCAAAGCCACGCTGAAAATCGTCTGCCAATCAAGAAAACTGGAAAAGTGTCCTGGGGCGCTAGAATCCAGCCTCTATAGATTCAAACTATTTCATTCTTTAGTAGTGGCAATTATTTTTAAATTGTAATGTTTCGAAACCAAATGTTGGAATTATTTATGATCCTATCTGCAAACGTTTCTCAGAAATAAGACATCACTTTCCAGAATTTTTTAATGCGCAGAATAAATTTGATACGTTACAACGGATCAAGTATTATTATCTTATGTTTGAATTTTTTATTACTGTGCATGGAGACTTTCTCGGAAATAAGATATTTTATTCGGATATGATGAATTTCACACGTTTTAATGGATTACTGATTTATAGAGCATACTGAAGTTCTGCTTTTCGTTTAAGAAGTTTGAAAAATACTTACGGATATTTAATAATTTTCGTTTAATTAATTGCGATTATTTATCTTACAGTTTACTAAGAAAATTCTGTACGGTAATAGCATAGTTGAATTCTCAATCTATTAAAATGTTTTTAATATTGCTACGAAGCTCAGTTATTAAATTGGTAAAAATAAAACAAATAATTTAGTTAGTAGTTTTGACCTACTTGACAATTGTTGCAGTATTACCAACTCCTAAAAAAATATCCCTAAGATAGGATTAAATTTGGTGCGATCGTAGTTTAACCCCCTCATTGGCGCACTTTTCAAAAATCGCCAACTAACCAACCATGAGCTTACGCTGTATTTTCGGAGGAGTCCTAGGTTAGAGAAAACGGGGGTTGCCAGCTTTGGCTCATTATCGCCAACGGCGAAGAAAGGGGTTAAACTACGATACCCCTTAATTTTTTTTCCCGGGAACTTTTACAATATTTTATGGGTATTCTGCTATTCGGGGCTGAGATGAATCCAAAAAAACAAATATTTTGAAAATCGGTACAGCCGTTCTTGAGTTATAAATGGCGTAACTAACACGATTTATGACTTTGTTTTATATATATAGATATATCTTATATAGAATGTGCACTCCAACATTTTTTAATACAATATTTTGTCATTTGCAATTAAAGGATTAAAATATTGCTTTATTTTACTCTTGTGGTTCTTGAACAATTACTAAATTAGTAGTTAATAAACAAGCAACTTATTAATCAAGAACTAAACTAGTATTTATTGAATAAGCAACTTAATGAACAAGAACTTGTAGTTATTGAACAACAAGTAGGCTGAATTATAACTTGTTTTATATTTTTGTGCTAAACAGCTGTGTTTTAGTCAGAATTCCCTATCATTTTAAAACAATTTGAGAGGATCCTAGGTTGCGTTAATTAATAACTGTGTTTTTAATGATTCGTCTTTTAGATTGTAAGAGTTACTGGTGTTTCAGGTCACTTTTAATCCGAACATTTAAAAAAATAATGGATAATGTCTATTGGATAATAATCTTGGGATAATGTCTATTGCATTGCCTTTAAAAATCGCAATTCAAATCGTAACGAGTTTAATGAATGAAATTTGATATATTGTCTTTGCGTTAAAATTGCAGATACTTGTGAAATAATAGATGAAATCCATCCATGTCGGGTAAATATTTGTCCATTTGCATGCATTCTGCGATATCGTTAATGAAACTATTTCGCTGCAACATAATATTACAATACCACATTTCTTTAAAGGCAATCATCGAACTAAACACTAATTTTTCGCCGCTGTGTAATTGTTATTTACCCATTAGTTTATCCGGCCATGATTTCAAAATGACTTGACTTGGTGTCTAATGCTTCATAACGAGTGAATTTTCATTTCATTTTATTTTCATTATTTTTAGAAATAAAATGTTTTCTAAATTAGTAAATAATTTCTATGAAAAACATTTAAATGTATTCTAATGAATTATGTAAAATACTAATTCAATTTTAAGTCCATATTAAATGAAAAAAAATGAAAACATTAGTGAACAATTTGTAAAACTTATGCCTGTTAAAATGGATTTTAATTGAAGAAATCAAATTAAAATATTCTCCAACAGACACAGCCAAATAACAAACATACTGCAAGCGAATAAAACTACATCAGCATGAAATTTATGTTTTTAATTTCCATTTAAATTTTTTGTAATAAATCCTTTTCGTTCCTGGTCCAATAAAAATACACAGTTTCATTTTGAAAACCAATCGATGATAAATCGTATACAAATTAATTTCTAGTGTGCAGAATAAAATCAGATTAGTTATTGTCTTTTATTCAATAATAATAAAAAGAACATGCCTTTAGAAGCTGACATTTTCAGGCATATACTATGAGGGTATACAATTAAAACATATTACGTTACATATACATGGGCACATTTTATCCTACATAAATTATCATCACTCACGACATTAGTATAGAAATTGTTTTACAATCTTGGAGAGTATATTTCTTGGCTTCTTCTTTTGGCGAAAACATTTAGCCGGAGAGCAACCATACAGCAAGCGTGTTATGCAGGGAGGGCATAATTTCTCTTCGTATGAGCAGTTTTCCCATTCTCTCTTTCAACCCCGAGAGGAGAGAAATGAAATGCAATCCTCTGATATCGATTATCAATTCGGAGCCATCAACGTTAAATAGATATTTTCTCTGAAATTAAACAAGAATTCCTTCCTTTAATTCTTATATTCAAAAGAAAATACGCGAAATGTTTTTTTATATATATTCAATTCAATTTATTATTGAATGAATTAACTATTTATATCTATACCGGTTTACCAAATTTTAACCATCATCACCATCAACAAAAACCGGTCAACTCTCATGGAATTGCGCCATCAGAAACAAAACAGAGATTTGAGAACTGTGTTTCGAGTTATTAAATTTTCGTTAAACCCAATGGATAAATGGCTTTGAATTCGTGTAAAAACTTCGAAAAAGCTAATATGGAAATTCAACGTTTATAGTTTCTTAAAACTATTTCGTTTTTGGTGAATATTTGAAAATCGGCTACATTTCGAAGATATAGAGAACTTAAGCTGAAATCGAAACAAAATCTCAGTATTACTTGGTATGTATATGCATTAGATTATTTATTGAACTGTTTAGAGATATTAATATTGGATTTCCATATCGTTTTTGACAGTTTGAATAATTCTTATTTTATTATGTGTAACTGTTGTTTATCTGTAATGAAGAAAAAATAATACTCAAATATAAAACGAAACCAAATGTTAGATAAAATTTATTTTTTCTCTTCTGTTTTGAAGAAACCTTTGTGTTTATATCAATGATCGATCATTGTGAAATTAATTTTCATAAATACCTCAGACTGTGTAATGTATTGAAATTTTAGGGCTAATGTTTTATATTAGTTTAATTATTTTTATTTTAGTATCTCTGAAAGAGTTATTTGTTTTTAATTATCTATTCTGACACCAGACAGCCCTACATTCATGTTTATATCTAAAACTGGCGAGGTCGATTTTCTATATAAATAATTTAATAATATAATGAAACTTATAAGAGTCTGAACAATTATATTCGATTAAGTATTGATATTATTCTAATATTTTATAATTCATAGAATTTGTTTTTTTACAAACTTATTTATTGGCTTCTAGAAAAATCAAATTATTTAATAGAAGTGTATTTATCAATCACAATTAGAAAAATGCAATTGTTTTTTATAGAAAAAAATTATAAGGAAAAATTTTAACAGACAAAATATGAAATCTCATGCAAATTGGAAAATTACCAAAAGAAAAATGATTTAAAAATTTATTTTAATTCTTATTCTAAAAAATTGAAAGGTTTTACCAAATAATGAAATAAAACTTTTAGTTCTTCATTATTTTGATTCGCTTTAAGTTTGGAAATCATTTAAATTTTCACAAATAAAAAAGAGCTCTAGAATAAAGTAGATAAAAATTGATTAATAGAAAATTAGTGGCATATGATTGAACAAATATAGTAGGTGAGATTGGAGAAATTAATTCGCTTACTGAAGGGAGATTTCCAATAGTAAATTTAGAAATGAGATTATACCATACAAATTTCAATATATATTAAGTGAAGAGTGAGAGTTGTTTTCAATCCTTTTTCTTTCCCCCACCACCAATTTTTTTCATACTACTAATTCATTATTCTATTTTAGCAAAAAAGTTTTCAAGAAATGCAATATTAAACCTATAGCAAGTAATTCCACATGTAGAGTCTTTTAACTGGGATTTTATGAATTAAGATTAAAAGCATTGTTTCATATCAACTGTATAAACGTAAGTGTAAATATTAATCCAGTTGGTTCAAAAATTAACATAATTTACTAAAATAGAGAGCAAATTATTAAGATAATTACTATTAAATGAATTTAAAGATAAAAATGTTAAAATTTGTGTAACCTTCTCAATTGCAACAATCTTTGTCTCATGAGAGCAAATTGATAAAATAAATTAATTACTAATTTCCAAAGTTTAGATTCCATCAGCATATTACTTTTTCTCAGGATTCTAAGGCACTGAATTATTTTGTCCTAACTCTTTCACATGCCTTTTCAACATTATTATTCAATTTCTTATAAATTACAGATTCATTTTTCAACTAAGTTGTCGTTTTCAAAAATTGATTGTAATTATTTAAACTTGTTTTAAACTTCTCTTTAAAAAAAAATGACAATTTTACAATAGAACTTTATGCACTTGCTTAATATAGCAGATCATCCTACAGTAAAAAATGCTGAAACCTATGCAAAGAGTGAAAAAATTACTCAATCAGTTTCTGCAGTTTATTTTTAAAAATTGAATGAAAAAAAAATTTAAAAATCTGAAAGCACATTTTGTATTTTCTGTAAAGAATTTTCTCTCTTAAAAAAAATTAATTAATGGTATTTTGTGATCTTTTCATAAGGTTCAAAATCTTTTCAAAGAATATTATTTTTTGAACAATTTTTTCATCTTGCTTTCTCTATCCTTAATTGAGTTGAACTTTTATTTTGGTCTTTGTAGTTTCTGTTTAAGAACCTTGTTATCTATAAAATTATATATATTTATCTATATGTTCTCTATAAGTTAAATTTTAAAACAGCTGAATTTAAATTAAAATTCCACTCATATTAGTTTAATTATTTTTATTTTATTATCTCTGAAAGAGTTATTTGTTTTTATTTATCTATTCTGACTCCAGACAGCCCTACATTCATGTTTATATCGAATACTGTTGAGGGCGATTTTCTATGTTTATAGATAATTTAATAATATAATGAAACTCAAAAGAATCTGAACAATTATATTTGATAAAATATTGATATTATTCTAATGTTTTATAATTCATAGAATTTTTTTACAAAATTATTTATTGGATACTAGAAAAATAAAATTCTTTAATAGAAGTGTATTTTGACCCCCTTTCAACTTAAAGGACCTAGACAGCTGCCTAATTGAAAGTCACCGACATTTTTGTCATTCCATGTCAGTTCAATCATAGAATGGTCGTCAATGACAATGAGAAAAATGCAGTTGTTTTTTTTATAGAAAAAATTGTTAATGAAAAATTTTAGCATATAAAATATGGAATCTCATGCAAAGAGGAAAATTACCAAAATAAAATTATAATTTAAAAATTATTTTAATTTTTATTTTAAAAAATGAAATGTGTTACCACTTTAATAAATAAAACTGTTGGTTTTTCTTTCATTTCGTCATTTTGATTTGCTTTAAATTTGGAAATTATTTAAATTTTCCCAAATAAAAAAGAGCTTTAGTCTTCGGGCCGGATTCATTTAATCTTTCTTTTTGATTCTTTGGTGTTAACTTAATATTTATTTCTAATTTTAATTTGGTCAAGTTCATTTGTGTTTTAGTTGTGGCAGCATTAGCGCTCTCTAAATACAATGTATATTTTATATTTTATTATATAGATTCAGAAAATTTATATAGGTGTTTTTGCACATTGTTTATTTATGGATTGATAGTTTCTTAACTTACTCAAGGGAGTTTTGTAATTGTAATTTTAGTAATGAGTTTGCACCAAACAAATTGCAGCGTTTATCAAGTGAGGAATTTTTTCTCTTGTATAACCAATTTATTATCATTTTTTTAGTAATCAATTTTCCAAGAAGTTTATTTTTTTGCAACATTACTCCTATGTCAGGTAACTCTGCATATAAAGCTTTAGCTGGCATTTTATGAATTAATAGTAAAAGCATTATTTCATATTAACTGTATAAACATGAGTATAAATATTAATCCAGTTCTATTTAAAATTCTCATATTTTACGAAAATGTGAATTCAAGAACAATTATTAAGATAACGATTACTATTAAATGAATTTAAAATAACAATATTAAAATTTGCGTAATCTTCTCGCTCGCATCAATCTTTATGAGTCTCATAAGAGCGAATTGAAAAATAAATTAATTTCTAATTTTCAAAGTTTAAATTCAGGCAGCAAATTGAGAGCATGTTCTAGTTTCTCAGGATTCAATAGCACTGAATTATTTTATCCTAACTCTTTCACATGCCTTTTCAGCATTATTATTCATTTTCTTCTAAAATTATAGAATTATTTTTCAACTAAGTTGTAGTTTTTAAAAACTCCTTTTATATTTTTGAAATTGTTTTCAACTTGGATGTATAAATCTAGGTTGCTATTAACCACAAAATCTTTGATTAATTTTTTTTATTACTATGTAAATACCAAGAAATGAAAGAGCTTTAGAATTGTTTGATTATTCTTTTCATAAGGTTTAAAAGCAATTCAATCAATATTCTTTTTTGAACTAATTTTTCATCTTGCTTTCTTCATCCTTAATTGGGTTGAAATTCTCTTTTGGTCTTCGAAGTTTCTGTTTCAGAGCCTTGTTCTCTATAAAACTATATAAATTAATCTATATGTTGTCTATCAGTTAAATTTTAAAACTTAATTGAATTTATTTGAAAATTTGAAACCAGGTGGGTGAAGGGGAAATAAACAATGAATAAGACGACTCACCAGAAAGTATAAATTTTGTTTTTGTAAAAGAATTTGTTCCTCTCTCCCTTCTTATTTAATTTATATTCCTTAAGAAGGAAATCTATTCTCTCCCCCTTCTCGATTGTGATGTAGTATCAGCTATGAATGGCAGGAATGTGCCTCTTATGGGAAGAGGTGTATCGTAGTCGGTGAAGGCCTTCAGGATTTATCCATAATTCTCATCCATATCCTTCCTTTGGCAACGTTCAGATCATTCAAAATATCCGTGTGCCTTCGGACATGATGAAGTAATCGTTAACTTTTATATATATTAAAAAACCCATTGTCCTTTTTTTTTTTTTTTTTTTTTTTTTTTTTTTTTACTGCAATAAGTATGCATAAAAATTTTTACTGCATTTTTAGAAATCACTCTAAATATACCGAAACTAAATTGTTAATGGAAATTCGAGGTTCCTGAAAAAATTTATTTTTATAGAGATTTTTTGATGCGCTGAAGTTTGGTTGTATTTTTAGTACTTTTAGTGTCTTTCTTTTAATATAGATTTAACAATGAATAAATCTTTCACCTGTTGATTTCCTAGCAAAAATGCAATTAAAATTGTATTTCAAGTATTATTGAAATTAAAGGCACGTAGAAAGTTTCTTTGGTAATTATATATTTTGGCTGCCCATTATTTAATCGCCAAAGTTCATTATGTATAAAAATTAAGGGTGCAGTACGTAAAATGGAGCTGGGCAGTCTTGACATAATTCTAAATTTCCAAGTAAAGCCCAGGGATGGCTATAATATATTAAATGTAATGCGTGTCTTTGCTTGGGTTCAATACATTCGAATGTGCAGATTTATAAATACACATAATCTTTGATCTTTTTTCTACTAAAATTCAAAATCATTCAAATTACCTCCACGATAAAAAAAAAATCAATGAAATAAGAGCAAATGATAACAGATAAAAATCAATACTTCACAAGATTAAAAAAAATTAACAGAAGGAGCTACATAATTCAACAATTAGTACTACAAAATCTACGCAATCAATACTGAACAGTGAGACACATTTATTGCTTTCGTTAGAACACTAATAATACGCTGCGCATGCGTGAAGATAAATTATAAATTTTCCACGCCTTTATAAGGGCATGGAAACACGATTTGAAGTTTTTAATTTCTTTATTCTTTTTCAAAAAAATGAATTCAAAAGTGCATCAGAATAAATCTGAAAGATCAGTTAATTGACAGTGTTAATCAGTTAATAGATCACTTTAAAAAATCTTAGATCACTTTAAAATTCTTAGATCACTTTAAAAAAATATTTTCCATTGAAGCAACAGGTGACATAAGTTTTAAGCCTTGTCTCTGAATGTTGTGGGAAAAGAAATGGTGCAGTCTCTGACATTCTGTGGGCGAGAGAAACAGCTTATCACACTGCACATGCCAAATTAAAAACATTTTTAATTTATTTATACTGTTAACCAATTACAAAATCAAACAGCTACTGGGAATTTTTCAATTCAAAATTGTTACAAAATGTTTATATAAATGCTGTTTGAGTAATATTATAATTCTATTAATATAAATATTTAAACTCTTGACAGATTGTTTATATTCCTTGTTTATTTTAATTATTTCTTTTGTGTATTTTGGCTTTTAATATGTTGATTTTGTTTCTTTTGCTATAAATACCCCAAAATAAAATGCAAAAAAATGTAATTAAAATTAAAATTTTTTAAATCAGACTCATACAAGGGAAAGAAACCGTTTTAATTTGGAAATAAAATATCCAGTCTTTATGTCTTGGCGATTATCAAAGAAAGAAAACCAAAGAAAAAATTCTTTTAAATGATAATGAAAATTCTTTGAATTTCGTTGAGAAAATGAAAAATATAGTTGTAAGATATACTTAAAAATATTCCTTATTATTAAATTAGCTAAAAAATTTTAAAAATTAGTGACTAAATTTATATAAAAGAAAAGATGATTTTTTAAATTATTAACTAATGAAAAAATCATTTTTTTTATGAAATGTTCTTGAATGTATCAAGAAAAAAAAATATATGAATGTTTTTTTGTTTTTTAATTTTTGAAAATGATAATAGCGGAACTTGGAATTAAACTGTCATTTGAGATTTTCTGTAGTCCATTTGTATTAAGATATTGCCTCGAATTCCGATTTATTTCGCCTAATTAAGTAAAAACTGAAAATTTTATTTGTAATTGTTTCTGGCAGCTAGTCTTTGTAACACCGCCTTTTACTGATAATGGTAAAATATTCGAGAATCAATGTTTATATTTAATAACTCTTCATTTTTTTTGGATCTTCATTAATTAGCGTACTGTGTTTTATATCCAAAAATATGTTTCTTACTGACACAACAACTTGTGTCTTTCCATCTTTTATTGTTAACATCACTCGAATTTTACTCATTGCAAATTGAGAGATTATCATCTTTTAAAAGCATAAAGTTCTATTTTGTATATATATTTCTTTCTCATATTTCCATTTACCATCTTTATGGAGATTTTTTTAGTTAATTTCCTGACTTATTTTTCCAAATAATTCGGTTAAATTTTTCTACATTCAGCAGTTGTTTGAATCATTGGCACATTGAGGTTCCGGAACAGAACTATTTAGTTCTATATAGGGATTGCAATACCGGACCAAAATTTCAATACCGGTATTCGGTATTTTTTAGATCTTAATACCGGGATACCGGTTTTAATACCGGTATTAGAAATTTTAGAAAAAGAAAAAAAAAAAAAAACACACACAAGCGTTTCTTTGTTTTATTTGCTAGTTTTATTAAAAAGGGTAAATATCACAAAAAATAATTTGTAACTTATAAATTATAACAGTATATAAAGAATCACAAAAAAGTAAAGGAACAACTTATTTATTTAAATCGCAACAAATTGTAAATATCACTATTCAGTCTGTGGTACTATTACAGATTTTTGAAATGTGATCTTAAACATAATGCATGAATTGTACTGTCATTAAGCCTGAAAAGTAATTTTGTGCAAAAAGGACCAGTTGTCGAACACGCTCTTTTGGCATCTACTCTAGTTGGTGGTACTGTTAGCAATGCCCGATATACTTTTTCCAAGTATTTACCTCTAAATCCCGCATCTTCAAATCGATTTTTTTATCGGATGGTTTTGGATATAGTTGATTTCTGTATTGTATTTTGGTTTGTTGAAATTTTCTTATTTATCGCTAATTCTAATTTTTGTTCAAGAGACAATTCCTTTTCACTATCGACAGTAGTGATATCATAATCTTCGATAATTGAACCGAATTCTTCTGAATGTGGATAGGGATGTGGGTAAAAAATTTTAAGAAAATTTACTACAAACTTGATCAGATTTGAATTGGTTAGTCTCTTTTCTTTTTCATTTCATTTTTAAAATCATTATAATTATGTAAATACCGTAAGACATTTTCTATTTCGATATGCCTTTCTTCTGTGCAAGTTTTTCAATGCAATATATAATCTTTAGATAGTGATGTGTGCTGTTAGGAGTAAACGGTTCCAACGTGTTTTAAAATCTAATATTAACATATATTCTATTTTCAGTTAGTATGTCTTTTAGTAATATGTCATCTTTTATAGGGGAACGTTTAAATATCTTAACAATTTTTCGAACTTTATATATTATAGGAAGCAATTCTTGGTGGGTTAATATTTCATCCTCATTAGCAATATCTTCAACAATTACATTGTCAATATCACTCTCACTCTTACTCTCTTCAAAGTTGGAATCCGAAGTTTCTATATCCACAGTATTTGGATTCTTCTGTTCTTTATTTTTTTGGTATAATACATCTATTACTCTTAACTGAATTCCATGAGCATAGCACAATTGCTGATTTGAACCAATGAACTTTCCAACTTTTTTCATAACTGTTGCTCCATCAGTCGTTATGGATACAAAATATTTTTTTCGGGGATAATCCATGTTTCGCTAATTTAGATGTAAACAATTAAGTCATTAATTAGCTAATTAATTTCGCCCGTTAGGGAGACATAAAAGCAAAAACGTATACTATTTTGCTATGTTCGCGATCCCTGAACATATAGGGGAGGCAATTTTAAAAATTTCTAGTAAATACCGAAAAACCGGTATTTAAACTTGTGAATACCGGTTTTACAAAGTTGTACAAATGGCTCAAAATACCGGTATTCGGTATCCCGGTATACCGGTATTGCAATCCCTAGTTCTATACTTCCCCCAAACACTCTCGCATTTTCTCTCAAAAGGTGTGTTCGAAAAAGGTGTTATCCCCCACACCCTGCAAAAAATTGTGGAATTTGGCCAGAGAATGCCTTGCATTGCATTGGCGTACAATGCTTACGAAATATTAACCTTTGACGAGAATTTAGATTTTTAGAGAATTTGTCTAACGATCAGTGACACCAATTCATTCCTTGAATGGATGGATTATTTTTCAAGTGGCTAGAACCATACCTAGTCCCGATCAGGAAGCTCCGACTGCAGCATAGGAACTGCTTGGAAACAGAATTTTGCTTTACAGCTTGCCTATAAATTTTCATTCAGATCGAGACACACATTTGAATTTATCGCCTTTTTCTGAACGCTTCATTTTTTTAGGAATTTTGAACGATGGAGCGACAACATTGCATCTTGAAGCAATGTCATGATCGAAAGATCCATACCGTCTTTCATTATTTCTTTTAACGAAGTCAGATTGATTGAGATGCACACTTTTCACCTTTTTCCTGGACTATCGAAGAGCGCCCAATGAAGTGATTAGACAGAACACACCTGAAATGCCTTTTGGCCAACATTGCGGCCACTTTGGACGACCGAATGAAAAGCCATCCTTAACGAATGTATACATGAAGAGTTGAGAGGCACTTTTGGGAAGTGTACACGCGTAGACAGCGTGAGAATTTATCTGCCAGCCGAACAAATGAAATTTTCTTATGATGTCAGAGTTATGATCGCCATTTTATGGGAAATGTCAAATTTGAATGTGTTATTACTCGAAGACACGGAGAGGGGTTGAGACCGAAATTGCTCAATAAGGAAGTCAATAAGGAAGACCCTTATTCTGTCGTCAAGAACTTACTAATATTGTCTGTTGAATTCAGAGTCGTCTAACGCCTATCCAAAAGAAATTACAGTCTATTAACTAATACTGAACAAGAAATCATAGCTATGGGTAATGAGTCTGAAGAGAGGAGCATTGTGACAATTCTGCAGTATTTCCTCTTTTCATGTAGTTTTAAGGCAAAGAAAAGAGTTTTACTGTTATTTTAATGGAGTGACGGATTTGTGATTTCCGATCTGGCCAGAGTGTGGTTATTTTCAAACATTGTATCCTAATAAGTTTGTTAAATTGCTGTGTATTTGTAAATTGCATTTATTTTGATGTTTCTTCAAACAACAAGAGGAATCTGGTTACATTTTCGCACCGATTTTCATTGCCTTTGTAAGCCATGACTTGGGTTTCCAAAAGTGGTGTTTTCATGCAGAGAATTCTTAGAAAATCGAGAGGGTTGCCACGACACCGGGGAAATACAGAGAATTCGAAAATCATTGAAATAACAAGGAAATTTGAAAATTTCCATAAATATTAGGAAAATACGGGGAATTTGTACTATCTTAATCCCCCCCCCGTCCCACCCTTTTTTTATTTAAAAAATTCCGATCTGTGAACATTGTAAGAATAAAAAATCGTATCCACAGTACCAAAAATGAAACAACTGTGTAAATGCGGAAACTCACCCGATTTCTGCTTTCCCCTCCTTTCTTTATGTATAGATCAGTTTACTTTTGATTTCAGCGACAGTTCCTCTTTTTTCATGAGATTACTAGTTCCAGCTAAAGAGGTTGTGCAAGACTGCTATATTTGGTAGTAAATTTCTTTGACGGAAATAGCTACATTCAATCTGCGGGAGCATCCTATTGGAATTTAGTCACTCACACGTGAGTTGAATGGTTTATTTATTACTTGAGAAATTGTGTTAACTTATTCAAATTAAAAAAGTGAATTTTTTAAACAATGCGCTACTCAAAATTCCTATTTAATACAGATTGTACAGATAAAAATATGAATCCTGACTTTGCTGTATGTGTTAGAAAAATTCCACAAAATCCGTTTGCTGCGCACTGGTAGATTTTTAAGCTAGTGTCTAGAAGTAATATGGTAAAGCAGGCACATATTTGTCATGCCAAAAGGGGAAAACAAAATTTCGCGCCAATTCAAAAAAAGTAATCGTTGATGTTGTACTCTATACCTAAAAGGAATACTGGAGAAAACGACACGTCAAGTCTGAAAACTTCGATTTGGATGTCTGAAATTAAGCCGATTTCGGACTTTTTTTGTTTAAAATAATCTTTTAAAGCTGAACTTTCATGGGCATTAAAACTTGCTGCAACTCATTGGTCCTCTAATGCATTCAATGATATATCGAACATTTTCGGACATTTTCTAAAAGTGTGTTTTTCGAATTCCTTGAGATTTCTAACGTGTAGTTTCGTAAAAATCTCGAATTCAAATTTTTCGACGACTCCAATACTCTCATTATACTTCGTGTACGAGAACGTAAATATTGAATATTATTGACAAGGAAGCGTTAAAAAAAAATAAGTCTCCGATCATATTCCATCAAAATAAAGCAAAAATCAAAAAATTTCATCAGTGATTAACTACCCCAACTCTTGAAGTCTCACCATACCAAATGGCTTTTCATTACAATAAATTGCCATTTTGGAATTTATTACAATGTTTAAATTGACTTGCCCTAATTATTTTTTTTCACATAATTAAATCCAATACATTTGATAAATAATAAGAAAGAATTATTTTTATGTCACATCAAATATCTATTAAATAAATATACATGTAATACAATTTTCAATAACAATTACCGAAAACGCAGCAAAATGTCTGTACATCGTTGAAGCAGTAGCCCGATTTAAAACCGGATTCGCATCGGAAGCCGTAGGCGAGAACTTACGGTTGGCAGAAGAATTCGCTTCAAAAAGACAATATTTTGACGTTTTTCAAGGATAATAAGCAATTTTTTTTCCAATTAGGATTAATTATTCAACTGTAACAAATTTGGAAATCTTGATGCATCTGTTTACAGAAGGGCGTAGATGAAGGGGGGATGTGTTCCAATCCTTCATATGCGACTTGTATGTAAACGAGCCTTAATTTCCCAAACTCTCTTAAAAGTATCTGCCAAACTCCGTTCACAAATCTCACTTATTGAAATTCTGATTATAGCCATCACAGGTGATGAAAATTGCACCGTGTCTATGAAGCAATATAGACACATCTTGTAAGTTACGGTTTTGTTTTGGCCTCTCAAACATAGTTATAAGTATCTTCTGTTGTATTTTTACGTTGATTGTTTTTTTCGAACGAAATTTTTTAATATTAAATGTTATTGCGGAAAGATCGATCATCCGTTTTTTCTTTCGTTTCAGGTAGAGGTACTGTGACAGATAGGTACAACGGATGGACCTGTTTTCAAATGCCCTTGAAGTATGAGCGTTATGAAATGCCATGTAGTATGAGCGTTATCTGTAAGGAAAATTATAAACATAGGAGAACATAAGATATTGTGTATGCAATGTTAAGGAACCGTCTGGCGAAAAGTGAAAAGACAATTTTTCAATCGATGACAATGGACGAATACTTCTATCCAAAGACATTAGAGGATCTTTCTCTACGAAGGGCGGCTGTTGTTTTATGTAGTTGCCCTAACATGTATATGTTTGCTGCAAGAATGAAAGATTCTAATAAAGAAGAATTTGAGCCAGCAATACATAAAGTGACGACGGATATTGTAGCTACTATTTCGTTGCCTCTAATGCTGGAGCAGGATTTGCTTGGAGCAATGAAAGCTGTTTCTAGGGAAATAATAAAATGGGTGAAGTTTCATGAAAATTTTTTAGAGCAATATGATGGAGTTTTGTCTAGACTAGAGAATCTAGAACATATATGTTGGACACGCCTCGGGACTGTGGACTACGAGAAAACGGCCCAAGTACTGATCCGCAACAAAAAGTTAAGTGCCGAGCAGTGCTACAAACTTGCCTGCCTCTATTGTTTCTGTCAAGATTTAAAGGAACTTTGGAAGGAAGTACCCTATTCGTACAAAAAAGTTTTTTTTAAGGATAACCCTTTGCAGATTGCACAACCTAGAATAGTGGTTTTTTTTACTTGTTTATTAAGACACCGAGGATATCAGGTGGGATTATTTCTCCCAGAAGGGCAAAGAGATTTATCTTCTATCTTTGAATATATGTTTGAATATGTCGCACTCCAAGGTTATGGAACAGCAACTCAGTATTTTTTTCACAAGTTAAACGTCTTGGACAGATTACACATAATAACAAGGGTAGCTTTAGGTGTAGCGAAAAGGCGTTCTTTTGATCGTGGTTTCTATTTGCACGAGTACCAAAAATATAGCGACGTTTTGCGCTTTTTGATGAGCAATATGACGATAAGTGAACAACGAGAATTGCGCCGTAGGGCGCCCTTTCAAACCCTTAAGTGTCTTCTGGATTGGCCCTCGCACTCTGAATTCTTGAGACATGCAAAATATATATTGCGATTCCCTCTTCTCTCAAAAGAAAAATACAGCCGGTTGCTTTTCATCCTGGCCCATAACAGTTCTTCAGGATTCAACTATCCGAGAACGTTTCGGATATTTTTTCTCATGAGTCCGAAGAAATATAAAAATTATACGTTGACTCATTACTCGCATTTCTTGCGGGAATTCATAAGGATCAACGACGTTGTGACCGTGAAATTTATTTTCAGGCATTTGAATGTGAAAGAGAAAGTGAAACTTCTGGTCAACCAAAGTATGGGGCGTAACTTTATACCTGCTCTAGTAACTGCAGGCAAGTGGGATTTCCTAAGACTCTTTATACGTGAATCCCAGTTAGCCAATGAAAGCAAAGAGAGTCTTGTGGCATATTTTCAATTACGGTTTCCTGAGGACCGGAGAAGCGAGTGGTTCCGAGAGTTTGTGCGTGAAATCCGTACAGATCAAAGCGGTGCAAGGTACGATCGATGGGCCTCCGATTGCAAAAGAATATTTCGACGTGCGGTGAGGAAACGACGCAATGAAGATCATACCGAACAGCCTAATAAATTACTTAGAGCAGATTAAGTTCAAGAACAAAGGACATGCATATACTTTCACGACCATTCTGTCCACGTGCGTCTCATATTTGGGCACTGCGGAAATAAATGCAACGTTCACAACTTTTTAAATATAATGACTTATTTTTTTTTATTCCATTAGAGCTTCCAATTTTCGGATACATCGTGTTTGCCACTTCACAAAATGTCCTCGAAACCTTTGAGTAAAGAAGTTTTCTTGCGCTTCTGCTTAGCAGTTGACTTTGGGAAGTTAATTCGGATATATAATATTGTTCTAGACACTTTAAAAGCGGGATTTTGAACGATATTTCACCTTGCAAAATTTCATCTTTCTATAATTTGAAGATAAATAAAATTTGTATACAATTATTAGTAAAGATTATGTAATAAACTATGTTGTAAAAGTTTTATTGCAAGTTAATGCAAAAAAGTAATGTAATTAAAGTGCATCATAATATAAATTCCAAAATAAAACATATATGTTTCTTTATTATTAACCGCACTTGTGTAATTTTTTGTAAATACAGAAAATATGATATTAAAATTTAATTTTCATTTTTAATAAAAAATTAATAATTCTTTTTTTACAATATCTTTATTAAAACTTTTATACAACCAAATGTCAAATTGCTATTTTTGATTAACTATTATAAAATGAAATATTCAAATTTTATTTTAAGAAACCAAGTCTAATTTTTGCCAGAACATTTCGCCTTGCAGTTAAGTGTATGTCACAACACACCCTATTGCCACAACTCGTATGTTGTCACTTAAGGCCATAGTAATCTCTTGAAAGGGAAATTTTCGCATGAGTTTTCCCTACGTTATGGGGGAAATGCAAGCAATTTGGACAACAACATAACCGATTGAGTGTGGAATAGTCGATTTAAAATAAACCAAAATGTATTTGGATTTTATTATCTTTGTTTTTAAACGTTGAATCCACGACCTCCTGTTTTTTTTAAATAATTGTGAAGTTAAAATAAAGCAATTAAAAAGCATGAAAGGACTGATTATTTGGAAAAAGCAACAATTGAAATGCTTGTTTGACATTTCATGAAATACCAGTAATTGTGAAGATTAATTTAATTATTTATGTTCGATTTTTCAGAAGATGAAATGAACACAAATTTTCATTTTCATCCATAATTTTTGCAGTCATGAATTATCTGGCCATGAATGAATTATTCACTTGCTGTTGAGAAAACCTCGAAATGACAAAGAATTTTTTTTATATATTTAAAATAATAAAAGGAGAAAACTGATGAATCTATTGTCCAGCCCCAAACACGGATGCGATTACGACTATTTTTACATCATATGAAAACTCATGGTCTCAAGATATGTCATCTAGGTTCGTCTGCCGCCTTCCCCCTCCATTTTCATGCGAATTAATAAAAAAAGCTTTTTACTATTCTGATCCGAAAAACAACAACAAAGTTCCCCGATCATAATCTTGGCACCGATTTCAAAAGTTTTTGTTTCGAAAGGTTGCTTATTGTCTTGCCTAGAATCATCACTAATAGCTATTTACCTTTTATTTCTCCAGCGATATTGTAGCATATAATTTAGGCAAAGCTTTCTTATTTAGCAGCTGGATCTATTTTTGTTGCAATTTGACAATTCCCTTACTTCCAAACGTAGCCAACCAACCTGTATGCTTAATCTTTATTCTGCAATTGTAAAATGAAATAATGCTTTGTTTACTTTTACTAATATAATTAAGATTATAATTTTACTGTATATTTGTTGTGAGAAGATACAACTCATTATGTTGACTGACGGAACTAAATTAATCTTTTCAATACTCTTCGCCATCGATGACCGTTTGATGCTTTTAATTTAGTCATCTCGAACCAATTTTAAAGAAATAAACTGCATCAAAATAGAAAAAGCCGCAGTTTTAAATTACGATTGCAAAATGATGATCGAGAATTCTGATTGGTTAGCCATGCTTCCAGGATGGCGAAATTTGGCTCATTTTTTGAGGATTGGCATTACTATATAAATTTCATTTTGCAATATCTCATAGAAATGGAGCAAAAGGAGGTAAACAGCACCTGGTGATCTACGTAGAAGACATTTGTTTTCATGTGAAGTAAAAATCGGCGACATCTATATTTTACTAGTAGTTGTTGACTATGTATATTTTTAAGTTTTTTTCACCCTCACAGAATGTACACTGAAGTAGGGGATTCTGCAGTTTTACTCGAGAATGGACGGTGGTCGAGAAATGGACGCCATCGACGGCATATGAAGGCGTAACTAACTTTCGTATGAAATAAAGATTGACGATATCCGTGCAGTTTCTCCAGCTCTATGATATTCCCAATTATTTTAAATGGAAAAAACATGGGGGAAGATAGTCGCCCTTTTGTCTTGTAATTTATTAAAACAGAAAACTTTGTGTTTTCTTTGAAAGTGATTATTTTAAATATCTACTCATTAATTTTAATTCCAGTTAAATATAAATAAGTCAGCGATTCTCAACCTGTGGGGCGTCCCCTCTAGGGAGGCGCGAGCACACTAGAGGAGGGGGGGGGGGCGCGAGAATATTCAAGAGAAAATATTTTAAAAAATTGATTAACTGACTGAAAGGAAAGCACGCTACACATAGAAAACAAGATACATTTCGACATATTTAATAACTTATAAAAGTAAAATAACTTACTAAATCAAAACTTACTTAATCAAAACATACTAAATTAAAAACAAATTTAATAATTATTAGTGACTTTCTTGGGCCTGTCTTGCAAAGTAAAGTTTTTCGAAGGAAGGCTTAGTATTAAAAATAGCCACTCTCAGTTCTGTTTCTATATTTTGTCTTCAAAGAAGCCTGAGCAGAAAATCCAGTTTCACAAAAGTTGGATGTTGAAAATGGTAATAGAATGTGAAATGCCCTTGTTTCTAATGCAGAAAAATCATCCTTACTCCTGCCCAAAATTCAAATAGCAATTTATTACTAAATTGTCTATTAGTTTCGTCACTTATCGTGAAGTCTGAATTTTTCTTCCTCATCAATTGAGAGTCCTTCGGGAGTCTTATGAAATGGATCCCTAACCCACTCGTAACTTGCTATCAGTTTGTCGTCAGCAAGAAAATACTTTTTAAATTCTTTACCAGCATGTCTAAAAGATTTTCAATGGTTGCAAAACAACTTTTACATGTTCTTCTTCAACCTTGTAAGTTTTAGTACAATCATCCACATTTGCAAATATAAGCTAGGTTTTTTGCTTTAAATTTCTGCTCTACAATTCCAATTTTCTCCAAAAGTATTAACTTTCCCACTCGTATCCAACATACGCATGTGTATTTGCTCCTTGGAGTTGAAGATTCAAGTTATTTAATTTCTCGAATATGTCGACCAAGTACCTCCATTTCATCACAAATAAATCATCACGAAAATTCTCGGCCTCCTGTCTGTTTTCTTCTGCTAGGAAATTGGCGATTTCTTCTCTTTATTCATAAACACGTTGCAAAAATTTCCCACGTGATGACCATCTTGCCTCGCAATAAAATAGTAATGCTGAATGTATTGAAACCCATGTCTTTACAAAGAGAGAAAATGTATTCCCAGTTTCTAAATTTAGCTCACCCCGTCTAGGTTAACTTTCATTAATGAATTTCTTTACTTTCATATTCTTTTAACGTTATCTCCCTGTTTGGCTTTCATTTCAAATATAATATTTAAATTTTGCTGCTTTCATTTGCTTCATCTGTTTACCGGTCTGTATCATCTGTTATCCGGCTTGTCCAAAATGCAAGATGTAGTTTCTCGCCAACGTTGGCTCGCTTTTTCTCTTGTTTTGGCAGTTTGTTAAAAATAATTTAAAAACAGAATCCAAAATATTCAATATACATTATTGTTGTATACATTTTATTATAAGCGGGGGGCGCGATGAAAATTATGATTGAAAACTGGGCCGCAAATATTGAAAGGTTGAGAAACGCTGAAATAAGTCATGCATTGAGTTGCATCCTTGTTGAATAAATGCTTTTGTATCCATATTGTGCAAACCGAAATTGCAGAATGCAATTTTCTAATTATATTTTGATAATTTACATATTGTGGATTCAGAATATTTTGCGTATTATGAATTGTATATAATGTGAATTTCTATAATGTGTATATTATATGCATTTTGTTAATTGATTTTTTTTGTGTGCATAAGAATTTCAATTTTCCTTAAGATAATTTGAAAATTCGATTCAGAAATGATTCCTTTAATTTTCTTTGTTCACTAAGATATGTAAATAAATAATTTGCATTTTCTGAAATGTGCATAATGTGAATTATTATGCTGTGCACATCATATTTATTCATTGATTTGGTCCTTGTCATATTATATGGCAAAACAAAATTTGACAGTGATTTAATTTCGACTTAGTTGGAATAAGAATTCCAATTTTCTCTAAGGTAATTTTGAAATTTGATTTAGGAGTGGTTCCTTTAATTTTCTTTGTTCAGCAAGCTGCGTGAATGTATATTCTATATATTTTGAATTGTACCTTTGTTATACGATGTTGTAAAACAAGAAAAACGTAGTTTTTTAAAAAAAATTTAGTATTGAACGTAACACCTTGTAAAATTTTATAAAAAAAGAGTCATTCATTAATTAAATGAATTTTTAAAAATGCCATTAAATTTTTTTATAAAAGTTATTAAAATTTTGAGAATCACTTCATTTGCAAATTTCATTTTTTGTGTAAAGTTATTATAAGGTTCTATAAAAGAATTTCGCTTATTTATTTTTTAATTCAATAAAATATAGGTATAGGTTATTTATATACTGCAAATTATGTCTTTGTTTTGTGATACTGCAAAACAAAACTGGTCGTTGTATTTTTATAACTTTTTTAGTATACTTTCCTCTTTAAAGGAATGATTTTTTTAAATTTTATACTTCAGAAATCTAAAAGTTCTTAGTAAAAATATTAAATCTTATAGCATTTTTTTTCCATGCACTCTTAAATACTTAAGATCAATGGAATAATTTCATAAATGTGTTTCTGTGTTATTGGTATTCGATGTGTGAAGAGTTTTACAATTCTTGGTGTAAATTTTAAATTGATGTCAAAGTTGCTGTGAGATTTTAATAAAATGCCTATCATATCGCTTCTTGTTTTTTTATTGCCTGGCAATAAACCAACTACCTGATAGCGAATCTTTTTAACTTCGTTTTTCAACCCGTTTAGGCTACAAGATTTCTGAAATGTTTGAGACTCGATTTATTTTATTTATCGCTGACAAATTCGCAAACTTTATTAATCGAAATAAATGGATGATTGTCTAAAGTCTCTCTGCGAACATGGCAATTAAAGGCTATAGATGGATAAATTTCAGCAATTATTACACCAAATTTATCAACATTTTATTGAAATCAATCTACATTTGACTGTGTGTCCGTTAGAGGTTTTGTAAACGCTGTAATTCAATGACACGAAGAGCTAGGCAGACTAAAATTGATATAAAATTTGTTTGGAGAATTTTATATTTGATCCAATTCAAAAGTTGTGACAGAATTATATCGATATCATGTTTGGTAGCTCCAAATATAGCGAGTTAGCCTATAGAATGACAATACAAGCACACACATACATCTTTATTGTAAAAAGGTATGAGATATTTTGATAGAAAATATTTTCAAAATATTTTTAGAAAAATGATTTAGAATAAAAAATTATTTAAAGGCAAAAAAATTAGTACATTTCGAATTTTATAATAATATAAAAATCCCTTTTTTGTATTGTGATATTTTTTAAAAAAATTATTACGGAAAGGACATTAAAATTTTCTTAATAATGAATAAATTTAAATTCTAATTCAAATTTCAGAAAAACATCGCTCCAAAATGCACATTTCCGTTCTCTAAAATTATTTATGTGCTATATTCGAAAGCTCTATATCAAATGGTGCTGCCTTTCGATCTCCACCTTTTTTACCAGTCACTTTGGGAGATCAGTTGATTCAATGAAATTAATGACGATGGTACTAAAACTTTCAATTGAATATTTTATAC
The DNA here is from genome assembly GCF_947563725.1 of Argiope bruennichi. Classification (NCBI taxonomy): domain Eukaryota; kingdom Metazoa; phylum Arthropoda; class Arachnida; order Araneae; family Araneidae; genus Argiope; species Argiope bruennichi. The sequence continues at coordinate 91,571,490 of NC_079161.1, forward strand.
AACTTTTTTAATATCAATATTTTTAATATCAAAATTTGATAATGATGTAACACGTACCGTTTTAGAAGCCTTACACCATTCTGTTCTTTGCGTGAATTTATTTAATAAATTAAAACTTTAATTTGGATTAGAAGCGATTAAACTAATTAAAATTTAATGAGACAAAATTTTTTTGGCTGAAACCAAATATGTTATTTAAAAAATACGACTACAGAAAATAGAATAAACCCAGCGCTGACATCTTATTTGTTCTATTGAATATTTTTTCATAATTTATGCAATATCTCGGACTGTTTTTCTCAGATAAATTCTCTGATTCTTTTGCTCTAATTCACTGATTTTGTTGAAATTTTTTCTGTTTTCTCTGATTTTTATAGATTTCTCTGTTTTATTATAATAATTTCTGTACAAAATAATATAAATTTTCTGATTTTTTTATTCCGTTTTCGCTGATTCAATATAATAATTGCTGTTCCATATAATGCAAGTTTTCTGTTTTATCTGATTTTTTTTTTTTATTTTTCTGATTCAATATAATAATAACTATTCAATATGATACAATCTTTCTGTTTTTTCTGATTTTCTTTGATTTCTCTGATTCAATATAATAATTTTTGTACAATATAATATAATTTTTTTTATCTTGATTTTTCTGATTTAATATAATATTCAGTTTACCACATTAAGAGAGCAATTTTCACATGATAATAAATTGATAATATATTTTTTACATATTTCATTATATCATACGATAGAGCAGCATTCTTCAAAAATGAAATCTTTTGACTCTTACTATTTAAAAAATTATACGCCTTTTTGTTCGTTATGCTAACATCACAAGAAAGAGGAGAAATAATTGAAAACGGATGCACTTTAACAATTTTTTTCATTAATTAATTGTGAAGAAGAGCCTTAGACATAAGAGCAACAAAATTTCAAAAAGTATACACTTGAAATAGAAATCTACTTATTACAGAAAGAGAAACCCAGTGGCCTAGTGGTACGCGCTGCCAATGCAGAGGTTCGATCCTGTGGCTGGGCAAGGTCGACTCTGCCTTTCATGCTTTCAGTGGTCAATAAACTGAGGATCAAGCATGCTTGGACACTAAACACTGGGAGTTCCGCTTTAAACCTTGTTCCAACGACCCATGATTCTGCAGACGGGACACGCTGTCCCCCTTGACCCTCTCTTGCGGTTTTCTGGGGTGCTTTGACGTTTGTTCAGTTTACCGCTGAAGAATCACGGGTCGTTGGAATAGGGCCTTAGGCTGACCACAAAACCGGGACATATGTCTCGCACCCCAAGGGCCCTCGGTCAAGTAAGCAGATGTGGGCACTGTAGGCCTTGGCCCATATAGGGCTGTTGTGCCACTGAGTTTAGTTTATTATAGAAAAATAAACTGCCATTTCTTCATCTTCAACAATGCAAAAAAAATTCTGGATGAGATTTTTATAACAAGACTGGAAACGATCCGAGTTTCTTTACAAGAGTGGAATTTATTGTTAAATAAACATAAAATGTTTTTAATTAACTAAAGTTAGATAAAAACAAATTGAATTACAATCTTAATGAAATTTTGAAAAGACAATGTTTTGAAAGTTAAGATTATATGTAGTGACGAGCGCCTGTTGGCGAGCGCCATCTGCTGGTTGTTAGACGGAGTTGACGCTGGTTAGACGGAGAGCAGATCAGACGGATCTGGACGAGAGTGAAGACGTGTCAGATCAGACGGATCTGGACGAGAGTAAAGACGTGGCAGATCAGACAGATCTGGACGAGAGTGAACACGTGTCAGATCAGACGGATCTGGACGAGAGAAAAGACGTGTCAGATCAGACGGATCTGGATGAAAGTAAAGACGAGACGAGACACGACGAAATCTACTGAATGTTCAATTCTTTTATGTTAATGTATATATATCCTAAATGTCCTAATCGTCCTAAATGTAATTAAATGTGTGTTCTAAAATAGTAGTGATTTCTGAGTCCTACAAAATATGGGGGTTCGGCCGAGATATTAATGAAGACCGGCACATAGACGAAAGAAGAGCCAAACAGGAGTGAAATTTGACGTGCTACAATAAACCTTTTGGATATCAACTACTTGTGGACTGACGCAGTGTGGATCGACGTTGAAGAAATTGTGAGTACAATTTTGATTTATTCTCAAGTATGGCATTTCTTACACGAGCACGAAAGAGCGACTTACTAACTTTAGTAGACGAATTAGAACTAACGGCACCACAGGATGCCAAAGTGCGACAGTTAGTTACAATGATAACAGAGTCGAAAGACTATGACGAAGAGTTCGTAAAAAACTTACTTTTAACTATCACTCAGGAGCGCGAAAGGTTAGATGCTGAAAAAGCCGAAGCCGAAAAGATTGAGCGTGAATATACTTTGAAAAAGTTAGAACTTGAGTTAAAAAGTAGAGAAAATACTTTAACTGTATCAGATATGCCTAAGTCTGATATATTAAAATTGCTAAAGAATTATGATAATAGCGGAGACATAAGTGTTTACCTTTCGTTATTTGAGAAACAAATAAGTAGGGATAACATTGCAAAAGAAAACTGGATTTCTTATTTACTCGGGTTATTACCATTGGATATAGTGAATTTAATTGCTCGCGAACCTGATCCATCAGCTAATGACTATGATTACATAAAAAAACTGTTGCTTAAAAGATTTAAATTAACTTCCGAACAACTCAGGCAGAAGTTCTTTACTCACAAACGAGATTCTTCTTCATCATGGCGGGATTTCGGTTTTGAACTGAATAACTTTTTTGGGGAATGGATAAATTGTTTAGAAATAACCGATTTTGAAGATTTAAAGCAGCTAATGGTCGTTGACCAGTTAAAGAGTAAAATACCAAATGACGTACGCGATCATTTTCTCGACGATTTGCCCAAAATAAAGAAAGTAGAAGATTTGGTTAATAAACTGGACGAATATGAAGCTGCACGAAGTCACCTTAAAAAGGAAACAAACAGAAATTGGCGTGTTTCCGAAAACAGAAGTAAATTTGATATCGCGAAAGAAGCTAAAAATTCACCATTGCCGTTCGTTCGTGCTCAAAAGAATTATGCTGATGATAATTACTATAACAAGAGTAATAATAAATGTTTTAATTGTAATGAGACTGGCCATAAATCAACTAATTGCAAGTTTAAAAACAAAGGATTGAAATGTTTCCAATGTGGTAACTTTGGCCACAAAGCCAGTAACTGCCCGCAAAGAGATTTTAAAGTGTCTCTCTCTAATAAAGTATATACTCGTAACTCTCCAAAAACTGTAAATAAGCTTAGTAAAAATGTTGAAATAAATGGTGTAAATTGTGATGCATTAATTGATACTGGAAGTGATATTACTATGATTAATTATGATTTTTATTTGAAAATTGGTAAACCTAATTTAACGACTGATAATGTGAAATTAGCTGGTATAAGTGGAGATAGCATTACTCCTCTAGGTTTTTTTTATTGTGATATATTAATTGATGAATATGTAATATCAACCAATGTGTATGTGTTAGAAATAATGCCGAAGGAAATAATCATTGGCATGGACGTATTAAATAATCTAAGCTTTTCATTTCAAGAAAATCAAATTATCATTCATGAAAAAAGAGCCCAAATAAATTACACCCGGCTGGTGAGAAACGAGGTCAAGTTCGCATCACTACGTTCCTCAGAGCTGAAAAGAGACAGTCAGGCACCTATTTTTGCTGCGACTAGCAATAAAATAAATACACATCCTCTCCCATACTTCATTCACTTAGCGGATTCGATAAACTATGATGAAATCGACATGAGTCATGTAAAAAAACCCTTGAGACAGGAAATAAATCGTCTTTTAAATAAGTATTCGCCAAACAAAACAAAAAGTACGGAGTTGCAAATGAAAATAATATTGAGCGATGATATTCCGATTAGTCATAACCCTCGAAGGTTACCTTTTAAAGAACAAAAATTCGTTGAAACTCAGATTGATAAATGGTTATAGGAAGGGATAATAAAACCTAGTTGCTCAAATTACTCTTCACCTGTGGTTTTATCCAAGAAGAAGGATGACAGTTATAGGTTATGCATTGATTATCGTAAGCTAAATAAAAAGATGATTAAAGATCGGTACCCTTTACCCCTCATAGAAGATTTGCTCGACAAACTTGAGCAATCAAAAATATTTACTACTTTGGACTTGAAAAACGGATTTTTTCATGTAGACGTAGAGAAAGATAGCACAAAATTTACGCCTTTTGTAACACATCATGGCCAGTGGGAATTTCTTAAAGTACCATTTGGACTTTCCAATAGTCCGAGTGTATTTCAGCGTTACATTAATGTGATATTCAGGAATTTGATGCGAGATGAAAGTGTACTGATTTATATGGACGACATTATTATACCATCCAAAACCGAAGAAGAAGGGCTAGAAAAATTACAACGTGTTCTACAGGTTGCATCAGAGTACGGTTTGGAGTTTAATTTTAAGAAGTGTCAGTTTTTAAAACCACAAATAGAATTTTTAGGCTACAGAATCCAAAACAGAACTATACAACCCTCTGTATCTAAAACGGTAGCTGTACAAAAATTTCCACAACCACAAACTGTTAAACAAGTACAAAGCTTTTTAGGCCTTACTAGTTATTTTCGGAAATTCATACCCCACTATTCAAAAATCGCAAAACCGCTTAGTGATCTACTAAGAAAAGACATTGCATTTAAGTTTGAATCTGAACAAAAGGAAGCTTTTCAAAAACTTAAAGATATTTTAACTCAGGAGCCAATTTTGCATCTCTATCAACAGGGATCAGTTTTAGAACTCCATACAGATGCTAGCAGTCAGGGATTCGGAGCAATGCTGCTGCAACAGGGAACAGACAATAAGTTTTATCCTATTCATTATTTTAGTCGAAAAACATCCCCACAACAAGAAAAATATAGTAGCTATGAATTAGAAGTTTTGGCTGTAATCGAAGCGTTAAAAAAATTTAGACATTATTTACTGGGTTCTAAGTTTAAAATTGTGACTGATTGTTCCGCTTTACAACAAACTATGAGTAAAAGAGATCTTACACCAAAAGTTGCAAGATGGGCTTTACAATTAGAGGAATTTGATTACCAAATTGTTCACAGATCAGGAAAACAAATGGCACACGTAGATTCTCTTAGTCGAAACGCAGTACTTGTTGTTACTCGTTCATATAGTGAAGTGACCACTAAAATAGCCAATGCTCAAAATCAGGACGAATTCCTTAAGAAATTGAAAGCTTTGATAGATAAACAAGAAGACGGTGAACACATTGTGAGAAATGGAGTTTTATACAAATACGATAATGGTAGAGAATTGCTCATAGTCCCAGAAGCATTACAAAGAGAAATTATTCGAGAAATTCACAATAAAGGACATTACGCTGTGGCTAAGACGGAAGAAATTTTAAAGCAAGAATTTTACATACCAAAGTTGAGGTCAAAAATAGAAAGTGTGATTGCCAATTGCGTGGAGTGTATTCTTTGTAATAAGAAACGTGGGAAAGGTGAAGGTTTCCTTAACCCCATCCCAAAAGAAAATTTGCCTTTAAGTACATATCACATAGATTTCATTGGCCGTATGCCTTCTACAAATAAGAACTATCAGCATATTTTTTCAATAGTCGACGCTTTTACAAAATTTGTCTGGTTGTACCCGGTTAAATCAACATCTACTCAGGATGCAATAACTAAACTTAAGCTTCAACAATCTACTTTTGGAAATCCGACGAGAATAATAACAGACAGAGGTTCAGCTTTTACCTCAAAAGAATTTGAAACATACTGTCAGGATGAAAATATTGAACATTTCAAAATTAGCACTGGAATTCCTCGTGGAAATGGGCAAATTGAAATAATGCATAAAATTTTAATACCCATTCTATCAAAACTCTCAATAACAGACCCTACCAAATGGTATAAACATGTTGCATCAGTGCAAAAAATAATCAATAGTACTGTTTCAAGGAGTACAAAGTTTACCCCGTTTGAGCTTTTAACTGGAGTAAAATTAAAAGATACAACTGATTTACATTTAAAGGAAATATTGGAAGAAGAATACACAAAAGCAATGATGGAAGATCGAAATAATATAAGAGAAGAAGCAAGGGAAAACATTTTGAAGATGCAAGAAGAAAATCGCAAAAGTTTCAACAAACGAAGAAAATTGGCGCGCATCTACAAACTTGGTGAATTAGTGGCCATACAACGGACGCAGTTTGAAACTGGACTCAAACTAAGACCAAAGTTTCATGGACCGTATCGGATTGTCAAGGTTAAACCTAAGGATCGGTATGACGTTGAAAAAGTTGGATGTCATGACGGACCAAATACAACTTCAACTGCAGCTGATTTCATGAAAGCATGGTCTTCAGACTAAAAGAAGAAAAAAAATGTTTATTGTTTTATCCAGATACTGTTTTCTTTTTTTTATTCTTTCAGATTTTTCTACTTTAACTTTCGAGGACGAAAGAGACGTCAGGATCGCCGAATGTAGTGACGAGCGCCTGTTGGCGAGCGCCATCTGCTGGTTGTTAGACGGAGTTGACGCTGGTTAGACGGAGAGCAGATCAGACGGATCTGGACGAGAGTGAAGACGTGTCAGATCAGACGGATCTGGACGAGAGTAAAGACGTGGCAGATCAGACGGATCTGGACGAGAGTGAAGACGTGTCAGATCAGACGGATCTGGACGAGAGAAAAGACGTGTCAGATCAGACGGATCTGGATGAAAGTAAAGACGAGACGAGACACGACGAAATCTACTGAATGTTCAATTCTTTTATGTTAATGTATATATATCCTAAATGTCCTAATCGTCCTAAATGTAATTAAATGTGTGTTCTAAAATAGTAGTGATTTCTGAGTCCTACAAAGATTATATATATATATATATATATATATATATATATATATATACAGTGGCTCAAAAAATTGAGAGTACACCTTACTTTTACTTGATAAATGCAACTTTCAATATAAATAACACATTACCGGAAAGTGGAAACATGTTTTTGTTTTTACACATAACAAATGGTTTAATTTAGAGTAAAAATAAAGAGAAATCAACGAAAAACTTCTAAATTGAAAAGTTTCAGAAGCATTTTGAATAAACATACAAAGAATTTTGCCTCAAATAATTGAGAATACACCAATGAAATTTTTGTAATATCACGCATAGGAACAAAGTGTCACTATTAAATTGTATGTCTTTTGGCTCTTATAATGGTCTCTAAACGTCATGGTTCCGATTCGACCAGTTTTTGGTGGTATCTGAAAATATTTTAACCCATTCATTTTGCACCACTTTTTTTAAAAATCGGTTCTGTTTCTAATTTTGTGTTTGGGAACCACTGCTTCGAGTGTGGCCCATGAATATTAAATGGTATTGATGTCGCGGTACTGTGGTGATATGTGTAACTGCTTTTTACAATGAAAAACTGGAAAATGAAATTTCATTCTAAACCAAAATTTTTAGCATTTTCCTTTAGATTGCTGCGAAGTATATCTAAGTAAACCATATCGTTTATAATGCCAACTATAAAAATTAAATTTCCTACTCCGGATGTAGCCATGCAACCTCTAATCATGATGGAGTCACCATCATGTTTAATTCATATTAATTCATGTAAATGTTTTGGATCCAAAGCAGTATTAGGCTTTCTCCATACAGTACGATGGTTGTCACTGCAAAAATGTTGAGTTTTCTTTCATTATTAATACAGCTTTCTTCCAAAGGTTATTGGTCTTCAATTGATGAGTTTTTGCAAACTTCATATGCGTTTTCTGAATTTGCAAGCTGATGAACGGTTTCTCTCTAACAATGCGACTTTTATATCCAGCTTGTCTAATGGCATTTAGCACAGTTTCAGCACTTACACTTCTGCCTATGATTTGAAAAGTTTCTGCAACAAGTTGGATGAACCATATGGTCGCAGCAATCGAAAGAAAAGTGTTAAAAATTTCGGTTTATTTGGAAATTCCATTTTCCAGCAGGACAACGACCCCAAACAGAATGCACGTAACTTCAAAATGTGGTGTCTTTTTAATTCTAGACAGCAGATACACACACCACCACAGTACTACGACATGAATGCCATTGAATATTCGTGGGCCACACTCGAAGCAGTGGTTCCCAAACACAAAATTAGAAACAGAACCGATTTAAAAAAAGTGGTGCAAGAAGAATGGGATAAAATACCTTCAGATACCACCAAAATTGATCGAATCGAAACCATGACGTTCAGAGGCCATTAAAACAGCCAAAAAGACATGCAATTTAATAGGGACACTTTGTTTCTATGCGTGATATTGCAAAAATTTCATTGGTGTATTCTCAATTTTTTGGAGCAAAATTCTGCGTATTTTATATTTAAAATGCTTCTGAAACTTTTCAATTTAGAAGTTTTTCGTTGATTTTTCTTTATTTTTACTCTAAATTAAACCATTTGTTATGTGCAAAAATAAAAACATGTTTCCACTTTCCGGTAATGTGTTATTTATATTGAAAGTTGCATTTATCAAGTAAAAGTAAGGTGTACTCTCAATTTTTTGAGCCACTGTATATATATATATATATATATATATATATATATATATATATATATATATATAAATGTGCGCGTTATCATTCATACCTTAGGAAGGTATTAAAAAAATTGCAAAATTTCGCTTAATTTTTAATGAATAATTTTAATAAAATTTCGAAATGAAAGTCTTGGTGCACATTTTTTTTTCTGTAATTTTAACGGTCTCTTTTACATAGCACAAACACAATCAAAACAAATTTCTCTTATTTTTTATTTTATTATATTTTTATTATTGATTAATTTTATTTCCATAATTGTTTGCAAAAATTATCGAATATGCTTGATTTTTATTAGAGAGAAAACTTTTTATAAGATGTGTTTAAACAAATATATATATATATATATATATATATTATCTGTTCCGAAGTCGATATATAACGCCATGCTTCATTTTTGGGAATCTGCACCGATTTGCATATGCCTAAAATGCCGGAAATACACCAACATGTTATCCGCCCTTCTCCGCTCAGCGATCGATCGATATGTCTTTTGCGTCTTTGAAAACAGGTGAGCGATTCTCCCATAATGCCCCGCGAACCTCCAGGCACCGTTTTTTATTAAAAGAATTTAAATGTATCCCCCTCAAATTATCGATCGGTTTGTCGCAAAGACGGCACGTGAGACTGCAGCTTGCATAAAAACATTCGAAACACATTGTTGCAAGAAAAGAAATTGTTTTTTACAGACTAATTGCCATAAGATTGATTGCAAGCTGTATTCTGAACACAGCGTAGCAAGGAATTTATAAAAAAGAATACAAGCCTTGAAATTCTATTGCATTAAAAAACAATGGTAAATATTTTAATAAAGGAATTTCTGTAACTGCGTATGTTTTGGAAATTTTTCAATAGCCAATTTAATATCTTATTAACAACTTTTAACTGATTATTATATCAATACAATTCTTCGCGTTGATTGCCATGCGATTTGCAATAGAGTGATGCTTTACTCGAGGCCATAGTTTGATTGTTAATAAATTCCTCTGCAGAGAATTTACTGCATTTAATACGAATTTATTCTGTGTTTGCATGTTTTTTTGTAAATACCTTCTCCCTGAAGTAACCAGGGCCGCATTAAGCCTTCTAGTGGTGCTTAGACAATGCAGGTTTTGGAACTACTCCCCTTTACCTTTTTTCAACATACAAAATCGGATGCTTTTTAAATGGAGTGCCTAATGAAGCATGGAGTGCCTAAATGATTGCATGCCCTTTTTAGGGTTTGGCCCTGAGATTTGTTGATCGTCATTGAAAAAGTGAGTTTTAAGGGATATTGCAACCTCTTGAAACAAAATGGCAATTTGTTTGGAATAATAGGCATACGGGGAAAAAAATGCGCTGTCTCCTTTAGCAACTCCCGTAATAATGGTAATTTTTTAAATATTACTGTCAAGCTCTGTGAAACGAAGCCTGCTGTCGTTGCGCAGTTTTCGTGCATCATGACTTCGCATCCGCACAGCTGGAACGCCAACTTCAAGCTCCAGTTTGTGGGAAGGTACATATGTTAATTCTTGGGCAGTGATTCTCAACCTGTGGGGCGCGCCCCTCTAGGGGGGCGCGAGAATATCCAAGAGAAAATATTATTTTAAAAAACTGATTAACTGACTGAAAGGGAAGCACACATACACATAGAAAACAAGATACATTTCGACATATTTAATAACTTATAAAAGTAAAACAACTTACTAAATCAAAACTTACTTAATCAAAACATACTAAATTAAAAACAAATTTAATAATTATTAGTGACTTTCTTGGGCCTGTCTTGCAAAGTAAAGTTTTTCGAAGGAAGACTTAATATTAAAAATAGCCACTCTCAGTTCTGTTTCTTTATTTTGTCTTCAAAGAAGCCTCACCGGAAAATCCAGTTTCACAAAAGTTGGATGTTGAAAATGGTAATAGAATGTGAAATGTCCTTGTTTCTAATGCAGAAAAATCATCCTTACTTTTGCCCACAATTCAAATAGCAATTTATTACTAAATTGTCTATTAGTTTCGTCACTTATCGTGAAGTCTATGAATTTTTCTTCCTCATCTATTGAGAGTCCTTCGGAAGTCTTATGAAATGGATCCCTAACCCACTCGCAACTTGCTATCAATTTGTCGTCAGCAGGAAAATACTTTTTAAAAATCTTTACCAGCATGGCTAAAAGATTTTCAATGGTTACAAAACAACTTTTATATGTTCTTCTTCAGCCTTGTAAGTTTTACTACAATCATCCACATTTGCAAACATTGTTAGGTTTTTTGCTTTAAATTTCTGCTCCAAAATTCCAATTTTCTATAAAAACCATTAATTTATCACTCGTATCCAACATGAAGTTGGTAAAAAAAAATTTCGTACGCAGTTATGACTGTTAATAAAAGTTTTATTTTTGGCTCAAAATATTTTGTTATGAAAATGAAAATTTTTAAATTGGTTTAACACAATGTCATTTATTATTTATGAATATTATAAAGGAAAAATTATGACGAAAATTAAATACTTAAATTGAAAGAAAAAAAATGCCACTAATAAGGAACAAAAAAGTTTCCGTATGGTATTTATATAGTACATGAAAAACCTTTCTCATGCTGACCAACTTGCCTTTAATGATCGGTAGGCCTTCCTTTTGCCTTTATCACTTCTCTCAAATGTTGTGTCATAATCCCTATCAGTTTTTTTTTTGTTGTTGTTTCTGGAGAAATACGACTCCAAATGTCTTGAATAACCCTTTTGAGTTCAACCTTGTTCTTTGTGTCATATTTTTTTTAGTTCACGGCCGATTTCTTCCAATAAATGTTCTATAACGATCAAATCGGGTGACTGGGAAGGGCTATGAAGCTGTTTTTTAACATTATAGAGATATTACTCTTGACAAATCTTGGAGGTGTGCTTAAGATCGTTGTCCTGTTAAAAAATGAAGTCTATTCCAAGGGACAGTTTATTTGCATTGGTTAAAACGTTTTGTTTTAGAATGTCAAATACTTATACATATTTCCATTTATAAAACATAAATAACCGACACCAGCAGCACTTATGCACCCCCATACTATATTCCAACCATCACCGTGCTTCACAGTTCCACATAAATTCTTAAGTAACATATGCTGTTTTGATTCCCTCCAGATCATAACTCGACCATCTGACCCACGGATATTAAATTTTGATTCATCACTAAGAAGGACCGATTCCCAAAAAGATAGAGGCTTGCTTATAAGCTTCTTTGTAAACTCGAGATGCTTTTTCTGTAGCAGAGACTTATAACATTCTTCTTACGGGCCCCACATCCATTATAACCTTTTTTTTAAATGACATTTATACAATTTAAGATGCGAATTTAATGTTGTAATTAACCATTAAATCAGTTGCAAGTTGGGATTATCTTGCACCTTACACATGATATTTCTTTTATGCAAGCGATTTAACTTCGGAGTTCTTCCGATCTCTATCCTCAAATGTTTACACATCACGGTATCTTTCAATAATATACTGCACTGTAGACTTTGGTTTATAAGTCATTTCACTGATTTTTTTTTCCATAAAAAATCTATTTTTTCGCAACCAAATCACTAACTCTCGAATGGATTTCTGAATTTCCATTTTAAGACGATCAACGAAACATTGGAATTAAACTACTGTTGTTATGTCGTATTCTTCACTCTGACAAACCATCAAACTTCGAAAATTTCTGTGGATTAGTTGTAGAGCACGTCAGGAGGAATTTGCATATTGTGTACGGAAACTTTTTTTGCATGATACTTCGTCATTTATCTTAAAAATTGCAAACGGACTTTCCGAGTTTTGTAAAAAAGAGAAATTTATTACGAAATTCTCTTTTAAAGACTCATATTAACAATATATAAGTAGTTCATAAAGATAAAAAGCAAAGATTAGAAATTATTCTAGTTCATTTTTATTTCAGTCTTCCTTACAGAAACTTTTTTTGCCCATTGTATGTATATTTGCTCCTTGGAGTTGAAGATTCAAGTTATTTAATTTCTCGAATATGTATAACAAGTAACTCAATTTCATCACAAATAAACCATCGCGAAAATTCTCGGCCTCCGGTCTGTTTTCTTCTGCTAGGAAATTGACGATTTCTTCTGTTTATTCATAAACACGTTGCAAAAATTTCCCATGTGATGACCATCTTGCCTCGCAATAAAATAGCAATGCTGAATGTACTGAAACCGATGTTTTTACAAAGTGCGGAAAAGATTCTCGATTTCAGGGGTCCCATTTATATATAATTTACTACGGTTACAACCGTAGTTAACACAATATTCAGACCAGGACTCATTCCTTTCGAAGTCAAAGCTTCTCTGTGTCACGCAATTTCGAGAAAAGCTGACACTGTACATTTTCGGCTATATCGCCAATTCGACGAGAAACAGTATCATTTGAAAACGGTATGGACTGCAAATGTTTTGAAAAATTATCTCCAAACATAGTTTCTACAATCTCAATTACTGCTGGCAAAATAAGCTCTTCACTAATGGTGTGAGGGTTTTTACATCTGGCTATTTTATATGAACTTTGTAAGATGCAATTAAAGCTTTTTTATTCACAAACAAAATTTCTTTAAAAATTATTTTTGCTTTTTCTATGATTTTAATTTTAATTCGAAGAATTCTCTGGGTTTCTTGACGTACTCACTATGAAGCGTTTCCAAATATCGTTTTTTATTAGGTTTCATGCTGTCTGCGGCCAACATTTTTGAGCAAATGATACACAGGAGCCGTTCTTCTTTATTTACTTCAACACTGGTAAACCTATAATTTAAATATTCTTGAGAATATTTTTTTGATTTATTTTCGGAACCACGCTTGTCTGTGTACTTGTTGATGCTTGACTATCGTCTAATGCTTGCTTACTTCCGTGTAAAAATTTATCCATGAGTCGGCATAAATCTACTGCCGTGGATATTTTATATGGTGAATTGCAATTAACACGAAAACATATATAACATACACATTAACCGTAGATTCGATAGCGATAAAAGGATCGACTCGAATGAGACTGGCTGGAATTGAAACTTGTGTTATCGAACATTTTCCTTCTTCCTATGAGAAAACATTTGCTCCGCGCATGCTCGAGACGGCATAGGTCGTGTGGATTCCTTTCCACAAACATTGCTTATTTTTTTTTCACTTTTGTTTAGTCATACTTCTGTTTTATTTCTTTTATTAATCGAAAAAATGTATTCCCTGTTTCTAAATTTAGCTCATCCCGTCTAGGTTACTTTCATTAACGATTTTTTTTTATTTTCATATTCTTTTAACGTTATCTTCCGGTTTGGCTTTCATTTCATTTCAAATATAATATTTAAATTTTCCCCGCTTTCATTCGTTTCATCTGTTTACTACCGGCTTGTCCAAAATGCAAGATGTAGTTTCTCGCCAACGTTGGCTCTCTTTTACTCTTGTTTTGGCAGTTAGTTAAAAATAATTTAAAAACAGAATCCAGAATACTCAATATACTCAATATACATTATTGTTGTATACATTTTATTGTAAGTGGGTGGCGCGATGAAAATTATGATTGAAAACTGGGCCGCAAATACTGAAAGGTTGAGAAACGCTGCTCTAGGGAGCTGAGAAATTAAACGGGATTGGCAGTATTATCGTCATTAGCCATCGCAGTGTCTATGGATGTGTATAATTTTGAATTTCCGAGATCATGTCTAAATTTTTTTTCTTTATTTTATTGGCCCATTCGTTTTTTGGCGAAGCACTGCCCTCTCACCCAACCACTCTTCATTATCTATATCGGAAAATAGAATTTTCCCATTTCTAGACGACCTTCTTCAATTTGCAGAAGCTTATTTGCAAAGAAACTTGATTCATGGTTGTACAATTGGACACGCATGTTGCACATAAGATGGAGCTTTTTAATCCTAGTCCACAGAGGCGGGGCCTTGAGACATGCGTTTATTTCATCCGCCGGTATTTATCCTTCTCAATAATTGGCAGTGTCTGTCTGAAATCGCTTGCGAGCAAAACGATAACACCACCTATCATCGCCTGGCTACCGCGGATGTTCTGCAGGCTGGGGTTTTACGCTTCTAATATATGCTTGTGCGACATTGTGTATTCGTCCCATATATTAAGTTGCACTGCTGCAAAAGGACACCCCGGTCGCTGATTTTGGTAATGTTGCTTTGAGATATCTTCACTGGCAAGATTAATTTGAAAACAATTCAGCAATTTGAATTTAATTCTTAGATTTGAAAACGGAATGTGCAGTTCGGACACAGTTAAACAAAGTTGTATAATGAGCGAGAAAGCTACAGCCAGAGCTACATTGTGGTCCTTGAGGGGTCGGGCTAGCAGCAGATTCACAAACATATTTCCCGTACAAACCTGGTGCTTCAAGAATCCCTCCTCACCATTGTTTACTCGGCATAGAATCGTTTCGTATAGTTGGCACTGCGCGGGAAGTAATCATGGTGTCATTTCATTGACATTCGCTTCTAAAACTGCGGTATCGTAGTTTAGCTCCTTCACAACTTCACTTGATAATTCCCCTCTTCGCTGCTTTATAGATAGGCTGAAGTCAGCAAGACATTTTCCAGATATGAAAATCATTTTATCCTCAATCAGTATCAAAACTTCTTTAATGATTTGGCCAGTGTGAGTGCCATCCAGCCTATGCGCGATTCTGATAAAGCGTAAATCTTCTGATAAAGCTTCCTTATATTTATCTCACAATTGGAGGGGGTTTGATAGTCCGGAAGTACTCACTAAAATTGCAAGGTCCCTAACTTTGGCTGCTGAGTGACAAAGAACGACTTCCGCCATAGTTGCGTCCCAGTGGTTGTCATTTTCTTATAACCCGCGGGCCTTGCATGCTTCCCTGAACCTTACTCGCTCTTGACCATCTACGGTTTTAGGCATCTGGAAATAATAGGGCCACACACCTCATTGAGCAACATTCTCAAGCAAAAACATTCAAAGTGACATGACGTGCACAGTTTATATCCCACCCAATGCGTTTCCTGCCTTCACACCTGGCCAGTTTTCAACCGGTGTTCCCTGTACACGACGCTTCCATTCCTTCCTAGATGCGTTCGATGTATAGTACCGTGGTACTTCAGAGTAGAGCAGGATTTTGGAAAGTTGTCATTTTCGCACAATTGGAAGAATGCAGTCAATGTTGTTTTCTGAGGTGTCGCCACTCTGTCTAGGAAATTCTGCTCAGTGAAGTATACACGCTGCTTCATTGCTGCTTACGTATCTGCCTGTCCTAAACGTTTTCACTTCATCTCTGAGGTTAAAACCGGCGTTACTTTGTTGGATACTAAAAACAACTTGTCATTTCCTTTGCAAATGTATTTTATTTCTTGAACAGAACTGCAAAATTCAACATTTAAATGTGTTGAATATTCTTGACAACAGGGGCGAAAACGGTACAATCGAACTATTGTTCACTTCAACTTCTACAACACCGCTGAGAATTTTAATTTTAGTAGTCCTACCACCATATTCCTGTCCTATCACCTGCTATCACACACATACACCAGAAATTGATACAAAAGTTGCCTACACCGCAGTAGTAAATTAATATAATTTCTCCAGAATATCATGCGGTACGTATAAAAGTCCAAGAAGGATACAATTTTGTTTGATATTGGAAGGCTAGAATTTGGATTTATTAAGTGAATATCAAAGTGATATCCCTCTTGCCCTTTCCAAAATATGATCGGGTACTCTAGAGCATCGTAAGACCGGTGCGTGTTAGCAATTCTGGAGAGAATACCATCGCTTGCTCGTAGAACAATGTCTCGAACTGTGGTCTGCTTGCTGCCTGCAATCACGACTGCTATTTCATTACTCGTTGGGACGTTGTAGCGTCGCTCATGTTGTCCGCGCGGCATCCGATAGGGGTGGACTACTACCTTACAGCTTTCATCAGGCATGTTCTCAAGTGCGTTTTAAATTCCCTGACTAAGGCGTTATTTTCGTGAAGTACTTGTTTTATTTTAAGGACCATCTCCCTATCGACCCCTGGAATAAGCCTTGACCGTCGCTCAATTTTGGCTTCTTCTTCACCCTTGAAATAGACTTATAAGACCTCTGGTTGCATGTTCAAAGTAGGTAGTACAGACCCAATTATATGATATAGTTAAAATTGAATGGTAAAAGTAGGTGAAAATTCAGACATTGCAACCACTCTGTCAGCACCAAAAGATATCATATGAAAACATGAATTAATATTAATTTTAAAAAGCCGTGATTCTGCTGTCTTGCAGGAAAATAACTGTTTTTAAAGGCTTCGCCAATTCTTCTGTTAGAGGAATGGAAATTTTCCCCCAGAACAACACATTCATGCAGTTTCCTCCTTCCATTTAATGCCCTGCAAAATCTACACTCTTTGCTTATCCTCTACATTTTGATAAGCCTGTGACTGGCGTAGTGCAGAGTTGAATCATACTCAAACGCTGTTTTATCAAATACGGAGCACGTGTTTCTTGTAAAACTTCGCTGTGACGTCCGCTCAGCATTGGCTCGTTGCCGATTTTCTGCCTCTTCAAAGGATTCATTAGCACCTTTCGAAGCAAAATGTTGTGCGTGCTGAACCCGCCTCAGATGTGATTGCTCCGGAGTTTCAGCAGCAAGTTGACACACCAAATATTCGACGTGCAGTAATCGCCGTTGTTGAGATTGCTTCTTAGTTTCAGCAGCAAGTTTTAAATGCGAAATATCTGATGTGCTGTAGTCGCTGTTGTTGAGTTTTCTCCGGAGTTGCCAAATATTAACAAACATCAAGTAATAACAAATTTAAAAAAATTAAAATTCACCTAAAAAACGATGTACTTAAAACCATAAGCATATAAGAAAAATATATAACTAATATAAATAATTTTAATTACAAAAGCACTCAACTAACATAAAAACAATTTATTTACATTGTGTACATGGAATAAAAAGCGAACCAACTAATTCAAATCAAATCCGTATCTGTAAAATCAAGTCAAGTCTATTTTACTTATCTATCAAGATTGGATAACTATATTAGTATAATATACATAATTTTTAAACTTTTAATTGAAGTGAAAATACAGTTGTCAACAATCAGAACACAGTGCGCATGCGTGAATTTTCTACTCCAGTTAGGGTAATGCAATAAATATTAGAAATTTGTAATTTCTTTCATTCTGTTCTATTTTAATTCAAAAATAATTCAAAATGAATACGAAAGATCGGTTGATTAACAATGTTTAATTTTAAATGCATCAAACACTAGGAAAATATCATCGTTGAAAATAATCGGTCCAAAACATGTTAAACCTAACCTCGTTAGCGTGGGATGGGGGGGGGGAACTGAAGACTTACTCATTCGGCGGTGGGGAAATGAAAAGATTTTTGGTGGGAAAGTTAGTTTTTAATTAATAAAAAAGAACCATTCAATTTAACGTGATAAATAGTAGCCTATATCCTATTCCAGACAAAAATCTTTCTATGTACCAAATTTCCTCCAGTTCCGTTCAGCCGCTCTGGCGTGAAACAAAAATAAACATTCATTCATCCATCCAAACTTTCACATTTATAATCTAATATATAAAAATCTCATGTCACGGTGTTTGTGTTCGAACTCCGCCGAAACGGCTCGACCGATTTTTATGAAATTTTTTTATGTGTATTTGGTAGGTATGAAAATAGGTCGTAAAGTATATCTCATAACACTAGGTAATTAGGGTGTTCCTATCTACGTTCCAGCGAAAAATAAACACGCGCTTCCAAATGCTACATGATCCATCTGCTGACACATTCTCGGACCAATTGTTAGATATCGGCGATTGAAAAGTTGCTGTCTATGAAAATAATGGATACATAAAATTGCCCATTAATTACTGCACTATCGTTGATTCGCCAAATGCTCTCATTGACCGCATATTTCCCGATGTACGCACATAATACATAAATCATGCGTGGCTGGCAGAAAGAGCCATCTTGGCAGCAAAAAATGTGGACGTCGACGATTTAAACTTCAAGATACAGCAATCGTTGCCAGGCGACTTGTTATCATACAAATAGATAGATAGAATTTGCGATGATAACGAAACTGTAAATTATCCAATAGAGGTTTTGAGCTCAGTGGATTTACCAGGCATGTCACCACACCTTCTATGACTGAAAGTTGGATCTCCGGTTATTTTACTTCGGCATTTGAATCCACCATGGTTGTGCAATGACACGCGATTGGTCATTAAAAAATTGATGAAAAACGTTATCGAAGCCACCATTTTGAATGGCAAATTCCGAGCCGAAAATGTTTTGCTGCCACGAACTCCAATGATCCTCATAGTCGCGCTAATCGAATTCAAACGCGTTCAATTTTCTATTAGATTCGCATTTGCAGTGACAATCAATAAGTCGCAAGGCCAAACGATGTCTGTTTGCGGCTTAGATTTGGGCACACCATGTTTTTCACACGTGGCATGTTCTCGCGTGGGCAAACTATTGAGCTTATTAGTGTTGGTTAAAGACGGAATGAGAAAAAATATCGTACACTCAATTGCTCTTCGAAATGAATATTGATTTTCTTTATTTCATTTTTATGCTTTAGGACAAAAAATATATTACTTTTTTCACTTTACGTTTAACTTTTAAGAGATCAAACAATGTATATGTACGTTACGTTAATGGAATACATTGTATTGAGAAAATGAATGGTTGGTGTTTTTTAGTTTTTATCGGCGATCATCGTCTACAGTGCTCCATTCCTCTTCCTGTGATAGATCCCATCCCTACACACTTACAATACATTCTTTAACAACCAAAATATTCAATAGAAATAATTTATAAGGCAGAACAACGTTTGCCGGGTCAGCTAGTATTAGTATAGATTTGTATTTCAAATTTCTAGTTTTATCCCTACTATTTGAAATTCAAATTTAAATCTTAGAGAAATTGACAGAAAAATAGATAGATATATAGTGTAGTGTACTTGAATATCGTAAGGCTTCTTTCATGGTATGAGTTATATGACTACCAAAATTTGAAGCTTAAAAATAGTTTGCTGAAAAAGCTATTCGGAGATTAAGCTACAGAAACCATTTAATTGAAAATCTGAACAACAATTATTACTGGCGAATCAGCTGTCGACAGCTGCGACTAGTACTATAATGAAGCTGAATGTTTTTGTGTTTAATGGCGCTCTACAGGTCAGGCCGTTTGACTTACAAGTACCAAATTTGGCATATATATATAGACCTTGGAGGTCGGAAATGTGCACCTCGGATCAATTTTTTTTAATTAGAATTTTAATTCATTTTAAAAATTAAGCGAAATTTCGGCGTTTCTTTGTGGTAGCTTCCGAAAATATTATTGCTCAAAAATGATTTTCACTTCATGTTGAAGTTCAAAAAATTATCTTGTTAACGATGCCATTGTTTTAACCTATACATTAGGTTCCTTTTTTTAATGAATTAAAAAAAACTTTTTAGTCATATTTTTGAACAATTTATTGCACAAAAAATAATAATAAAATTTAAACTGCACGAGCATGTTAAGCGCAAATGAGGAAAAAATTAGTTTTTATCAACGAGTTCCATCACATTGACAAAAGCTAAAATTAAATAATAAATATTATTGCAAATTAAATATATAAAAGTGAAAAGGTATGAATTGACATGTTTGTATTGTTTAGCAGACCACATTCCAGTTCTCTGGGAAGAACTCCCTGACGGAATAGAATGGAGCTTGCAAGATATCCTACGCTAGGCAGTGATACGTATTTGGAGTATTACAGGGCTCAGTGTCTTAAGGGTAAAGACTTTAATATCAATTCTACATATTTAAAGGGTATTTCCTTTACGAAGGACGCCTTTGAATTTGCAGCGCGCACGTAGAATAAATCAGGAACTAAATATTTTTTTCAAAAATTACACAATGGAAAGCAAGATACATTTGCATTTAGAACAATCCACTTTATCACTGCTGAACGCTGTCGAAATCTAACAAGACTGTCTTCCGTCTTTTCGAAGAGAAAACTTTCAAAAGTGTTATGCTATTTTCTATCCACGATGAGCTCCGAACATGCGCAAGCTGTAAAGGCGTGCCGTTGCGAAGTTTTATGTTGCTTTCTGGACTGGTCATTGCAGGACCTTTTCTTGGAGATTGCAGCAATCATCTGTACTTTCCTTCCAGAAAGCAAGTATGGACTAGGACATATTACTGTGGTTATTGTTATGGGTTTTCCTCACCGCCGGGTTCTTTAGATAGTGGGTGTATGGTGTGAAAACACAATTAGCAGGCCTCAGTAGAAAACCACGACGTTTACTTACACGAAGAGACGAAAAGAAAGAAGAGGAATACACAGACGACAAATATTTACAGCTGAGCCGAATACAGGACTGCACACTACAACATAGTAGCCCACAAGTAGTAATCGTCCACAGCACACGAAGCGACCACACAGAATCCAGCAGGAAAGGGGATCCTCGGAGCTTCGCTCTACGATCTCTCCAAAGGCTGAACTTCTCACTGTCTCTTCTCGCTTTAGCTGCCGTTTCACTACTTCTCGCAACTGGCTACTACACAAAAGATGCGACGGTGCTTCCACAGTAGATCACAGCTGTTCATGTATACATGCGCTCCACGCAACGTTGGGACTCCATCTGTTGCTTCGCTATCCTCTCGAAGACTCGTTACATGTCGGCGACACCGACACCTTGCAGCTTGAGACTGCTGTCCTTTTATCGTTCCTGGGAGGCGGGCCGAGAACCTTCTAGGCCAATCAGGCGTATCTCGGCTCCTTATAGACGGATCGTTAAAACTCTCAAAATTTCCAGCATTATCTATTTTGTCTCCAAATTCGTCACCAAGTCGCCAAGTTCTGGGGTCACTGGTTCGGCATGCGACAGCATCCAATACAAATGACTGTAAAACGGTCTTTCTTATGAGGACATTACTCGTGCTGGGAAGCAAAATTACAGGTTTGTAACATTATTAAAGAATCCAGTTACTATTTTCCACACTTGGTCCAGGAATGTTTTGTGCGCAGTCCTGGAGAATTTAGAAAACATTTTCTGCGTAAGCTACATTGTTTCCTTTCTGGATTTTCCTATGGTGAACAAATGGAAACTCCAAATAATTTTTTGAAATGTAGACTTCGGAAACAGAATGACACTTGTCTCTGGGCTCTGGTTTCCGAGACTTTTGAGGGATCTTGTGTGGAGAGCCAAAGGACATTTAACTATGCATTCACGAAACTTTGCTGTCTGAAGAAGAAAAGAAGACCCTGAAGGAGAATATTACGAGATTCTCCTCGAAGACTTACAGTGAACTGAAAAAATTCTTTGGTTCTTTCTTTCTTTTCTTATTAATCATTAAAATAAATTAATAAACACAAATATCTAAGAATTAATTAGTTATGAAATATAGAAGAACATGTAAATATTTTAAATATATCTGTCATAGTATGTGTACCTCAACATTTTTAGTACAATATTTCACCATTTGCAATTAAAGAATTAATATTTTGCTTTATTTTATGGGAATCTAGTAGTTATTGAGCAAGCAATTTATGATGAAGAAATTAAAACTAGCTTTACATGCCGCCCGGATTGTGTGAAACAAATTTGATTTAGTCGCAATTCGCCGTAATTATTAAAACAATTTGTGAGGGTCCTAATTTACGTTAACTAATAACTGTGTTACTAAAGATTCCTCTTCTAGATTATATGAGTTTGTAGTGATCGTAGCGCCATCTTTTATTCATGTCCTTATAAAGCGCTACCTATCTACTTTCCCTAATACAATCTATGTTAATACTTCGCCAGAGGAATCCCCGTTCTATGTATACGTGCGCTAAGCAGTGATGTTCCGATAGTTGTTAGTGTAATAAAGAGTTTATTTTTCTAATAGCGACGAAATGCTTTATACAACACTCTACATGAACATCACCACTATGGTAACCCGGATAAGAAATCTCGCATCTCTTTTGATTTAATTTGGTTAATATTATCTTACTAAGTTTCATTTTGAAACGAAAGCGCGCTTCATGATGGAGGAAATCTCAGCGGTGAAGATGCCGAACTTCATTCCGTCTGACCCTTCCCTCTAGTTTACGATGGTGGAGTCAACATTTGAATAGGCTATTCCAAAGCCAATTACAGCTTCTCGCACTAAATTCAACTACTGCGTGAGCACCTTTGCCTCCTGAAATCGCTATAACTGTGCGCGATATCATTCTTTCACCAGATGCAACTGACCCTTACAGCCAATTAAAATCGGAGATCATTTCCCGATGCGGAGAATCTAAATCTCAGGAAATTCGTAAGTTATTGGCTGGAGAACAGTAGCATGATCGGAAGCCGTCCGAGCTGTTAAGAATTATGCAAAGACGCACCGAAAATCACGATATCGCCGATTCTCTTTTACTGGAATTATTTCTTCAGCAACTACCATCTAATGTGCAATCGATTCTTGCCTCAATACAGCCTTTGACACCTCAAAATTCCTCTGAAATAGCCTACAAAATACTGGATATAACACCAAACCAGGTAATTGCTGTTTCGAATTCAACTGCTACAGCTGATTCTGAACTGTTATCAGAAATTAAAATGTTGCGTAAAGAAAGTGCACAGATGCGTCGCCATTCCAGAAGTCATTCACGGAATCGCCAACCTCGTTTTCGACAGAAAAGCCCATCCAGTAATGATGATATCTGTTGGTATCATAGGAAGTACGACTCCAAAGGGCATAAATGCATTCCGCCTTGCAATTTGCAGCCAAACCTCAACAGCAAGCAGTAGCGGCGACATACGCCTCGCCCAGTAGTTCTCATCGCCTTTTGTTCGCGATAGAAAATAAAATGTAAATTTTCTTGTTGACACTGGCAGTGATTGTTGTTTGATTCCTGTAACTAGAAATGATAAACTGTGTATTCCGATTCAAAAATTCTTTGCAGCAAATGGTTCCATCATAAATGTTTAT
This sequence comes from Argiope bruennichi, assembly GCF_947563725.1. Lineage (NCBI taxonomy): Eukaryota > Metazoa > Arthropoda > Arachnida > Araneae > Araneidae > Argiope > Argiope bruennichi. The sequence continues at coordinate 91,595,034 of NC_079161.1, forward strand.
AAACAAAAGTTATTATCTTTAGATTTAGGTTTAAGAAAACAATTTGTTTATCATTTTTATGTTTGTGATATTAAAATTGCAATTATTGGTGCAGATTTTCTACATCATTTTAACTTGCAACCTGATTTAAGAAATCATCGTTTAAATGATACTTGTATGTTCGGGTTGAGGTTCGAACTCGCAACGTTAAGGTTTGTGGCGATCCTGCTTCCATCAAAATGACTGTATTCGAAAAACTATTTTCCTAACTGCGCACCGGAAGTACGAAGCAGTTATCTACGATCAAGCGCGCAAGCTGTGCGAATTAAAAAGATCATTTCCGGTCTTTCAAAAAAATCTGTTGTCTGTCGATGTGTTAGCGTTAAAAATTAAAAGATGTTTATTTTTATATAAAAAAAGTCGTCGCTCATTCTTTATGTGTGGATGTAACTTAACTATCCCAATTTGCAACCTTCTCCACTAAAACATCCCACATTTGGTGACTCGAAAAGTGAAAGGATAACTTTCCCAGTTTTCTTTATGCATTAAATGGCGCCATAGCGCATTTCTTCCTAATGGCGGTAAGCGTATCGTTGAATATTGTTTCTATTTTCACAGCCTAAATAATTTCCATCGGAACTTCTGTTATATAATTTGGATTAGCATTTTCATATTATTTACTCTGATTATCAGTATATTATTTGTATTTTCGTATTTCAAAGCAGTTTTGTGAAATTATATTTATAACGTGCCTTTGATTTCTTGAATAAAACATGCCAGGAGATACTCCAAATTCCGCCAACAACGACGCACCAGTTTCTCGTGTTGGCGTCAAACTTCCGCCTTTCTGGAAAGCTAACCCTGCATTATGGTTTGTTCAACTTGAGGCGCAATTCGCCTTGGCGGGAATTACTGCTGACGATACAAAATTTAATCATGTTATTTCTGCAGTTGATTCTGATATTTTGAATTGTGTAAGCGATATAATATTGAAACCTCCTGATACTAATAAATATCCAACATTAAAAAAACGTTTAATTGAGTTGCATTCTGAAAGTGAAGCTTCGAAAATACGTACGCTGCTACAAGGCCTAGAACTTGGCGACCAATGACCATCTCAGTTATTAGCTCGTATGAAAACATTGGCGGGCGATACTGTTGGCGAGCCACTCTTAAAATCTCTTTGGCTCGGAAGACTGCCAAACAGCACACAAACTATTTTAACTGCTTTGAATGAAGATTTAGCTGGTTTAGCATCAGTTGCAGATAAAATAAATGATTTGGCTGGCCATTCAAACATTAATTCCGTTACTCCTCAATCTTCGAATAATCAAATAGCCCAACTTGAAAAACAAGTCGCCCATTTGACGACTTTAGTTGGCGAGCTTACTACAACAATGCGCCAATCACGCTCTCAAAGCAGAAATAGAAATCGACCTTTTAAAAACAGTCGTAGTTGCTCTCGTGATCGCTTAAAAAAATATAAAGAACCTGCTGATGGCATTTGCTTTTATCATACAAATTTTGGCACAAAAGCAAAAAAATGTAGTTTGCCTTGCTCTTTCAAGAATTCGGGAAACTAAATCGGCGGTCGTCCACTGGCCTTGGCCACGATCGCAAAATTAATAGAATTATGCTGGCCGATAAAGTTAGTAAATGGAAATTTTTAGTGGATACAGGCGCAGACGTATCTGTTTTACCAAACAATTATGCTCCTAAAGCTGATTCCTCTAATGAATTACTCCTCTTAGCTGCGAATGGCACAAAAATAGCTACTTTTGGTAAAAAACGCCTTACGCTAGACTTAAATTTACGGCGAAATTTTACTTGGTCTTTCATAATTGCAAATGTGAACCAACCAATTATAGGTGTTGATTTTTTAAAACACTATAATCTTTTGGTTGATGTTAAAAGTGGTTGTTTGATTGATGGCATAACTAAATTAACCACTCAAGGCAAATATACAAGCACAGATTCATTAACTTCTGGTATATCCATTTTGCTTGGTGATTCAGAATTCTATGACATTTTATCGCAATTCCAAGACCTCACTAATCCATCTCAACCAACAAAAAGCAAAGTATCAACTAAAATACATCACTTTATTGAAACAACTGGTCAACCAGTATTTTCGAGACCTCGTCGCTTATTTCCCGAGTTGCTAAAAATTGCACGTCAGGAATTTGAATTTTTAATGTCTCAAGGTATTATCCGTCCTTCTAGTAGCCCATGGGCAAGTCCTCTACACATGGTGAAAAAGTCTAATGGAGAATGGAGACCGTGTGGCGACTACCGTCGTTTAAATTCAATTACCGTTCCTGATAGATACCCAGTTCCTCATATTCAAGATTGCACTCAAATGTTTTTCAATAAAACCATTTTCTCCACCCTGGATTTGATCCGAGCTTATCATCAAATTCCTATTAACCCAGCGGACATTCCAAAAACAGCAATCACAACCCCATTTGGTCTTTTAGAATATGTTTATATGCCCTTTGGTTTAAGAAACGCGGGACAAACCTTTCAACGTTATATACATCAAGTTTTGTCAAATTTAGATTTCTGCATTCCTTATTTTGATGACATACTGATTGCATCAAATAATGTAGAACAGCACAAACAACATTTAAAAACAGTATTTGAACGATTATCTCAGCACGGATTGAAACTAAACCCTTCAAAATGCGTCCTTGGGAAGCAATCGGTAAAGTTTCTAGGTTGTCTAATTACATCTGAAGGCGTGAAACCTTTACCGGAAAAAGTTCAAGCCATTTCTGATTTTCCCAAACCTCAAAATATATCTGAGCTAAAGCGTTTCTTGGCCATGCTCAATTTTTACCGTCGATTTTTGCCTCATGCCGCTCAGACTCAAGCTAGCCTACACGAACTTTTAAAAAACTCTAAAAAGAATGATAAGCGACTTGTTCCTTGGACTGACCTCACTACAGAAGCTTTCGAAAAATGCAAATCTGATATTTCAAATGCAGCTACTTTGAACTTCCATTCACCTAACCAGCAATTATCTATCATGGTTGATGCTTCAGACTCAGCCATCGGATCTGTCCTCCATACAACTACGTCTGATGGTCAACAACCTCTAGCATTTTATTCCCGAAAACTTACGCCCTCAGAACGTAAATACAGTACGTATGATAGGGAACTTTTGGCGATATATGCAACTATCAAACATTTTCGACACTTGTTGGAAGGTCAAAATTTCATAATATTTACAGATCATCGACCTCTTACTTTTGCTTTCACCAAAAAATCTGACTCTTCTTCTCCAAGACAACTAAGATACCTTGATTTCATTGCACAATTCAGCACCGACATCAGGCACGTATCGGGCTCAAAAAACGTTGTAGCTGATACCTTATCTCGTATTAATGAAATACAGTTACCAAAAATAGACTTTTCTGCCATGGCGGAAGCACAAGCATCTGATGAAGAACTTCAGACTATTTTGGCAAAGAATGAACTGTCACTTTGTTTAAAACCTCTCTCAACCGACCCCAATTCATCTAAACTTTACTGTGATGTCAAGCAAAACAAAATTAGACCTTACGTCCCAGAAATTTTCCGAAAGAAAGTTTTTCTATCTTTGCACAATATTTCCCACCCAGGTATCCGTGCCACTAAACATTTGATTTCAGAGAGATTCTTTTGGCCGTCCATGCAAAAGGACATTTCAAATTTCACCCGTTCATGTCTAGATTGCCAAAAATCTAAAATAGCTAGACACACCAATAGTCCTCTTAAATCTTTTCAATTACCTGCAGCCAGATTCGATCATGTTCATCTAGATCTCGTAGGACCTCTTCCACCTTCAAACAATTGCGGATACCTACTTACCTGCATAGATCGTTTCACACGATGGCCTGAGGCAATTCCCATTCCTGATATTTCTGCTGAAACTGTTGCGCGTGCATTCATAACTCATTGGATCTCACGCTTCGGTTTGCCTTCAATAATCACGACAGATCAAGGACGACAATTCCAAAGCAACTTGTTTTCTTTGCTCAGCAAACTCTTGGGTGTCCAAAAGATCCGAACGACCCCATACCACCCAAAAAGCAATGGAATAGTCGAGCGATTCCATCGATCTCTTAAACAAAGCCTCCGATGTCATGCATCTACGAAATGGACCGAATCAATTCCTTTGGTTTTGCTCGGACTCCGAACCGCATTAAAAGAAGATCTACAGTGCACATCGGCCGAACTAGTTTATGGCTCAACCCTTAAACTACCATCAGAATTTTTTGAATCCCCTTCAATTAACGTTGAGCCTCATGAGTTCCTAATAAATTTACGGATCTTGATGGATCAACTTAAACCTGTTGCTACTGCACCTCATGACACCAAGAAAGTATTCGTTCATCCAGCTCTGGACACTTGCTCACATGTGTTCGTGCGCCACGATGCTGTTAAAAAACCTTTACAAGCGCCATACGATGGACCATACCTCGTACTCAAACGAACTGATAAAATGTTCACAATTGAAAAGAACGGCAAACAGTCCACGATCAACATTGATCGCTTAAAGCCTGCGTTCTTCGAGAACTCTCACCAGTCCTCTGCACCAGCAATATCACCACCAGTTGCAGTTCCGACTTCGCCAAAACCAGTACCTGAACTGTCTCCATTGAGTCCTGTGTCACCTACAAATTCTACTCCAGTACCTTATGTGACCAGATCTGGCCGACGAGTTCGCTTCAACACTCGTTACCTCTAACTTCAGTGCCTGCTGCACTACTAGAGGGGGAGTACTGTGGCGATCCTGCTTCCATCAAAATGACTGTATTCGAAAAACTATTTTCCTAACTGCGCACCGGAAGTACGAAGCAGTTATCTACGATCAAGCGCGCAAGCTGTGCGAATTAAAAAGATCATTTTCCGGTCTTTCAAAAAAATCTGTTGTCTGTCGATGTGTTAGCGTTAAAAATTAAAAGATGTTTATTTTTATATAAAAAAAGTCGTCGCTCATTCTTTATGTGTGGATGTAACTTAACTATCCCAATTTGCAACCTTCTCCACTAAAACATCCCACAGGTTCATAGCCGAGTAACATAACCACTAGACAAAAGAGTACTCTCTTCTCCGGAAGTTGTTATCTCGCTTATAATGTTACCACTACAATAGTCCCCCACCAGTGAGTCGGTAGAGTTTATCGCGCCAACTATGGCGAGCGACGAACGTTGTTATCGCGCCAAGTGTTATGGCGGATGACGGCTAGCGTGTGTGAGTGGTTGCAGATGCTCTTTCAAGGATAAACAACTCTACAATAGAAATGCCAACTGCAATTGATTTCCGAAAGATGGCTGAGGAGCAACAGACAGATCCCGAGTTGCGAGAGATTCTGTCTTCAGACACAACTTCATTGGTGTTGCAACCTCTGCCTGTAGGTGAGCCTCCAGTAACCTTGCTTTGTGATGTGTCCCATGGTCGTATCCGCCCATTCGTACCAGAGAATTTTAGGCGTGAGATTTTTAGATATTTACATACACTGTCACATCCAGGTATACGCGCATCGGTAAAGATGATCAGCGAAAGATATGTTTGGCCTTCCATGAGAGCCGACGTGAAGCTATGGGCTCGTACGTGCTTACAGTGTCAGCAAGCAAAAGTGTCACGACATACTAAAAGCAAACATGGTAGTTTTGTACCTCCTAGCGCTAGATTTGAGCATGTTCACATTGATATAGTGGGACCACTTCCCCCTTCTGAAAACTTTAGATATTCCCTTACCTGCGTCGATCGCTTTTCTAAATGGCCAGAGGCATTCCCTTTGGTGGATATATCGGCTCACACGATAGCAACAGCTTTTTACTCGGGGTGGATAGCTAGATTTGGACCACCACTCAGATTAACAGCGGACCAAGATACACAATTTGAGTCTGCACTCTTTCAAGCCCTAACCAAGTTCCTGGGTACTTCTCGGCAGCGCACAACACCATACCATCCAGCTGCGAATGGACAAGTCGAAAGATTCCACCGGCAACTAAAAGCAGCCATCATGGCACATGGAAAAGTGAAATGGTCCTTAGCATTACCGACAATCCTCTTGGGATTCAGAGCAACATGGAAGGAGGATCTGGAAGCGACAACTGCAGAGATGTTAAATGGTGCTCCCATTAGACTTCCAGGGGAATTTTTAAGCCCAGCAGTGGACAGTCCCGATCCATCTACCTTTGTGGGGAAACAGAGAGAGGTAATGCAGCGACTATTGCCTCCTAAACCACAGCTACACGGTCCGCAGACAGTGTTTGTAAGCAAGGATCTCGGGTCATGCACGCATGTGTTCCTCCGGACGGATGCACTCAGGAAAAGTCTCCAACCTCCTTATGAGGGTCCATTCCGGGTTCTCCATAGGACCGAGAAAAGTTTCAAAATTGACAAACATGGGAAAAGACTCACAGTGAACATCGACCGTGTGAAACCTGCCTATGTTTTGCACGATTGCGACAGCACTCGACATACTGCGTCAAAGTTCCCGGCTCAGCAACGTACATCAGCAGAAATACCAGAGAGGGTTAACCCGACCAGAGACTGTCACTTGCTCCGGACGACGTGTTCGGTTCAATCGTCGGTACTCCTAAAATCTCGCTGTCGCTGGTGGGGGGCTTCTGTAGCGGCTCGCCACTAGCGCGGAAAAAATGCCAACGCGGCGAGAAGAAGAGAAACCGGTTTCAGCGGAGATAGAAGGAAGAACTCGACCTTCGACCCGGCACTTGATCTCTGGAAAGCGAGCGGTGAGCGACTTCCTGCATCCCGATAGTGTACACATATAAATGCTCATTCTATTCTTAATAATACTGATGTTCATTCTGTAAAATCTGTATTTTGTAATGAGGATTTTTCAAAGTTATTGAATTATTTTCCTAATATTGTTAAAGCACCATATGCAAACCAAACTGTAAAACATTCTGTTATGCATCATATTGAAACTTTTGGTTCTCCTGTTTATGCAAAACCTCGTAGGCTAGCACCCGATCGCTTAAAAATCGCTAAAATGGAATTTCAGCATATGTTGGATTTAGGCCATATGCGGCCATCCAACAGCAATTATGCCTCTCCTCTACATATAGTTCCGAAAAAGGGAAGTGACGATTGGCGTCCTGTTGGTGATTTTAGAGCTCTTAATGCTCAGACCAAAAAAGGACAAATATCCGATTCCCAGTGTTTTGGATTTTACTAGCGAACTTCATGGATTTTTTCTCATATTGATTTAGTAAAAGCTTTTCATCAAATTCTGATTGCTCCCGAGGATGTTCATAAAACAGCTATTTGTACTCCGTTCAGACTCTTCGAGAGCACTCGGATGCAATTTGGTTTGTGCAATGCATCAAGTACCTTTCAGAGATTTATTGATGAAGTTACTAGAGATTTAAATGGTGTGTATGCTTTTATTGACGATTTATTAATTGCTTCAAAATCAATCGAAGAGCATAGACAACATCTCAGAGCTGTCTTTTCAAAATTAGACCATTATGGGCTTACAATTAAATCTTCTAAGTGTACATTTGGTGTTCCTACCCTAAATTTTTTAGGATTTAAAGTTTCCAAAGAAGGTATTTTTCCAATACCTGATCGAGTTAGTGCAATTCAAGAATTCCCACGACCCACTACCCTTACTCAACTTCGTAGAGTTTTTGGGTATGTTTTAATTTTTACCGCGGATTTCTTCCCAAAGCAGCTCACATATATCACCTTTGATTAAATTTCTTGAAGGAAATACTAACAAAAAGAAATCACCACGGCCAGGAAAAAAATCTGAAGCTACTCTGCAATGATCTGAGGAAGCTGACAAGGCATTTTCTAATGCTAAGAAAGCTCTTGCCGAAGCTACCCTACTCAAACATCCGATTCCTGGAGCTCCTTTAAGTCTGTGGACTGATGCATCCTTATTTGCTATTGGAAACTTTTTAAATCAACTTTCAAATGGAATTTGGGAACCCATTGCATTCTTCTGAATGAAACTTTCTAAAAGTCAAACTAATTGGTCAACATACGACAGAGAACTCCTTGCTATTTATGCTTCCATAAAAAATTTCGACACATGCTTGAAGGTAGGGAATTTTCAATCTACACTGATAAAAGACGCCTTACTGAAGCCTTTAAGCAAAAGCCGGATAAATGCTCACCCCGTCAACTGAGATATTTAGACTTCGTATCTCAATTTTCTACCGATATTCGTTATGTCAAGGGTACAGAGAACATTGTTGCAGATGCATTGTCTCGCATTGAAATCGATTCAATTTCAAAAAAGAGTTTTAATTTTCATGACATCTCACTTGTACAGTTAAATGATTCTGAACTTAAAGAATATCTGAAGTCTTCAAATTGTAAAATAGAAAAGCAAAATTTTCCCTTAGAGAATGTAACCTTGTATTGTGACTTATCTACTAATTCACCTTGTCCGTACATTCCAAATTCTTTTCTTTCAATAGTGTTTGAAAACATTCACAATCTTTCTCATCCTGGCATTCGAACAACAAGGAAGCTGATTACTAAACGTTATTTTTGGCCAAACATGAATTCATTTATTAAAAATTCTGTTCAATCTTGTCATAATTGCCAACGTTCTAAAATTCAAAAACATACAAAATCTCCTATAGGCACTTTCGCTTTGTCAAATACTCGATTTGCCCATATAAATATTGATTTCATAGGACCACTCCCACTATCTGATGGTTATAAATATTGTATGAGAATAGTTGACCGATTTACCAGATGGCCGGAAGCTATTCCTACTTCAGATGTAACTTCTGAAACAACATGTAAAGCCCTAATTCATAATTGGATATCTCGTTTCGGTTGTCCAGTAACTATAACTACAGATCAAGGTAAAAATTTTGATTCACATCTATTTAGACATTTGAATAATATTTTGGGTACAAATCGAATCCGCACAACGTCCTACCATCCCCAATCCAATGAACTTGTAGAACGTTTCCACAGGAATCTTAAGAGTTCCATTATAGCCCATTGTCAACCAAACTGGACTGAAACTATTCCCATTGTTTTACTCGGAATTCGATCTGCAATTAAATCAGACATAAATGCCACATGTGCTGAATTAGTCTTTGTTACAACCCTCAGATTGCCTTCTGACATTTTAACCTCAAAAGTAGATCTATCAATACCAACAGATACTTATGTATCAAAAGACTAATTCAAAGCACTAATGCAATCTATAAATCCTATCTCTACGTCTAGACACTCGGTTAAGCCTATTTATATTCATCCATCCTTAAGTACTTGCTCTCATGTATTTTTGAGAGTGGGGAGTGTTAAACCTCCTCTTTCACCTCCTTACAATGGTCCACACCTTCTAATCAGCAGGAAAGATAAAACTTTTGTAATAAAAATTAATAATAAAAATGTCACAGTTTTCATAGACCGTGTCAAACCTGCATATGTGTTGACAGGATCTAATGACTCGTTACCTTCTATACCTGCATCTATTCATAAACTCAAGCTGAACTTTCTTCTAAAAATGAACAACCAATTACCACTCGTAGTGGACGTCATGTCCATTTTCTAACGAGATTAATTACTGAGATATAAATTGTCGTGTGTATATATATATATATATATATATTGTAACTATAATTTTATGTATTTCATATATTATTGCATCTATTTACTTCAATTTCTATTTACCATTTGAAACCATTATCCTATATTATACTTATTGTATTATGTGATGTTTTATTTTTATGCGCGCATAATTATCTTGTATTATCACATTTGTCGTTCTCCTTGTTCACTAAGGGGATACTCATGTAATGATCGTAGCGCCATCCTTTATTCATGTCATTCTAAAGCGCTACCTATCTACTTTCCCTAATACAATCTATGTTAATACTTCGCCCGGGGAATCCCCGTTCTGTGTATACGTGGGCTAAGCAGTGATGTTCCGATAGTTGTTAGTGAAATAAAGAGTTTATTTTTCTAGTAGCGATGAAATGCTTTATACAACACTCTACATGACTACAAGTTAATCGTGTTTTAGGTCACTTTTAATCCGAGATTTTAAAATAATCTTTCTTGAGATAATTCCTGTTGCTTTGTCCTTAAAATTTATAATTCAAATTGTAATGAGTTTGACGAATGAAATTTGGCATATTGTCTTTACATTAAAATTGTAGACATTTGTTAAATAATGGTTGAAATCCATCTGTGTCTGAGTAAATCTATCTGTCCATTTGCATTTGTCGTCGTTGCTCATGAAAAGAACTTAAACTCAATAAATAAATTCTCATTTAGCGGACTGTAATACACTTTTAATCGACACTCAATAATTTGACGAGAGGCGATGGTACACACATCTCTTCCCGGCTGCTCGCCACTCAATTCACTGTTTTAAACAAAAACTGTTTTCATACAGATGGCGCGACGGTAGTATTCGCAGATACAGCTTGCATTCTGCGATATCGTTAATAAAACTCTTTAATAACATAATATTTCAATACCGCATTTCTACAAAAGTAATTATCAAGTTAAACACTAATTTTCTGCCGCTGTGTAATTGCTACTAACTATTATTGACCCATTGATTAATCAGACCATGCTTTCAAGGTGACATGACTTGAGGTCTATTGCTTAATAATGTGTGAAATTTCATTTCATTTTATCATTATTTTTAGAAATACAAATGTTTTCTAAATTCGTAAATGATTTCTATGAGAAACATTTCAATTTATTTTACTGAAATATGTAAAATACTAATTCAATTTTAAGTTCATATTAAATGAAAGAAAATGAAAACATTACGAAAGAATTTGTAAAATTTATGCATATTAAAACGGTTTTTAAATGAAGAAAACAAATTTAAATATTCTCCAGCGAACAAAGCCAAATCACAAACATACTACAAGAGAATAAAACTACATCAACATGAGATTTGTGTTTTTAATTTCCATTTAAATTTTTTGAAATATATCCTTTTTATTTCTTATCCAATACAAACATACAGTTTCATTTCGAAAACCAATCAATGATAAATCAAATAGAAATTAATTTTTTGTTTGCAGATTAAAATCCTATGAGTTATTGTCATTTATTTAATAATGATAAAAAGAAAACGCCATTAGAAGCTCTGATATTTTCCAGGCATATTGTCACGGTTTGACATCGAATCAGATAATATTCTTATTCAGATACTTTCATTAAAGACTCTGCTTTCGATTTCTTGGATGAAAGGGCATTTGTTTATGGCGTAAATATAAAACTCAAAGCCATTCTCAAAAGTAAACACAACCTCTTTTAATGAATTCCAAACTACATATATATCTTTTTTAACACCGTTGCCATTCGGAACAAAACAAAAGCTGAAACATAGACAATATTAATAGATATAGAGAATCAACGCGACATCCTACCACAAAAGTTAACATTTTACATTAAAACTTTAACTTACACATAGTTGCAAGAAAGATATATAAAATTAACAAAATTAAAATTGTTCACAAGTCCAGTCTTTTAGGTATTTTGACCGTACGACCTGCTCTAGTTTTTTGAAACTGTGGCTCAAAGCTTACATCACACACATTGTTAGAACCAGACTCTTTACAAGTTTCCAACTTTTTAGTTGGAAAGTTCTCAACAATAAGATCATCATTAGAGACTTCTAGTGGATACAGTCTCTGAGTTGGTCTTAGTAATTCTCCATTTGCCGTTTTAAGTCTCACAAGTCTTGTTACTCCATCTTGACCTGGAATAATCTCTATTATCTTTCCCAGTGGCCAATTCAGTCGCTTGGTGTTGTCACTTCCTATCAATACAACATCACCGATATTCACTTTCACTGATCTTGTCTTATCCGATTTTTGAATAAGTGCTCCTAGATATTCTGATCTAAATCTTTTTCGCAGATCCTTTTGTAAGTTTTCTCTGTATTTGACTCGTTTATTCAGACTTCTGTGTCCAATATCATCAAGATCAGGAACACCACTTGTTTGAATGTCTTGAAGAAATAGAGATGGACTTAAAGGCATCAAAGTAACATTTTCAGTAACATAGGTCAATGGACGGGAGTTGATCACTGCTTCACAGTCGCAGAGAATGGCGATCATTTCTTCGGAAGTTAAAGAAGCTCTTCCTAGTACTCGCCTCAGTAAACTCTTGGGAATACCTATTAATCTCTCCCACCAACCTCCCCACCATGAGGCAGTTGGTGGATTAAACTTCCATTGAATTGGTGATATAGATGTATCATCAATAATCTGCTTCCAGTTTAGATCTCGTAGCGCATTTGAAGCTCCTACAAAGTTAGTTCCGTTGTCACATTCAATTATTTTACTTCTTCCTCTGCGGGATATAAATCTTCTAAGGGCTAGTAAAAAACTCTCAGTAGACATGGACTCAACCAATTCTAGATGCACTGCCCTGTATACGGCGCAGGTGAATAAGCAAATCCAGGATTTGGTGTTACCTTTTATGATCACTGGACCAGCAAAATCAATGCCACAAATTTCAAATACAGCCGCTTCTCGGAGTCTGTCGTTTGGAGGGTTTGCTGTGCAAACTTGCACGCTTTTTGCAGAAAATCTTCTACATACGGTGCACTTATTAATCCGAGATCTCACCGTTTTTCGAGCATTAAGAAGCCAAAATCTCTCTCGAAGAATATTTATTAAAATTTGGGTACCAGCATGTGCATTTTTCTCGTGATAATATCGTATTAATCTCTTGACCACCTCATGATCGGACGGAAGAATAGCTGGAGTTTTAAACTCTTCTGAATCCTGTCGAAAGGTAAGTTTCGTTTTCAGTCTGAGGATTCCACTCTGATCCTTAAATACTCCTAAAGTTTTTAATTTATTATCTCTCTCGTCTACAAAGCAATCCTCTTGAACCATTTTGATTAATAATTTCTCGGCTTCAAAAATTTCATCAAAATCAAGGTCTCCATGTCTTTTCTTAATTTTTTCAGCTCGACAATTAAAGGTAAACCGTAGAATCCAGGCAATTAGATGAACTATTTTCTGGTATTTCGAAAAATATTTGTAATACCAGTCTTCCTTAGGAACAAAACTTGTAGAAATCAAACTTCTTGTCACAGATGAAACTATGGTCTTTTTCTTTTCCCGAACAATCTCGTTTTCATTTAAGCTTAGATTTCCTTTTGGCCAATCCTCTTTAGGCAAGTAAAGCCAACTTGGTCCTAATCACCAGTTAGATTTCAATAAAGTTTGAGCTGAACAACCTCTACTCGGGAGATCAGCAGGATTCATGGAACCAGGGATATGTCTCCAAGAACTTTTATTTGCTAACGCTCTAATTTCCTTCATTCTATTCTGGACAAAGACATTCCAGGCTTCTTCTCTCATAATCCATGTCAAGACAGTCGAAGAATCAGTCCAGAAGTAAACTTCTTCACTCTGTATATCTGACAAAATAGAAGTTGAAAGTCTTGCTGAGACAGTAGCTGCAAGTAACTCAAGTCTAGAGATAGTAATCCCTTCCTTTCCTGTTGGTGAAACTCTACTCCTGGCTTGTATAAGTTGTACTTTAACTGAATCACAAGTCTGTATTCGGATAAAAGCAGCGACAGCATAAGCATGCTTACTAGCATCACAGAAAATATGTACTGAAATATTTCCACTTGCAATCTCTGAACCAAAATATCTTGGAAAACGGATTTTCTCTAAACAATCAATATCTTTTAGCCATTTTAAAAATGTATTTTTTGTAATTTTATCAACTTCTTAATCCCATGTTATTTTCTGCTTCCACGTTTCTTGAAGCAATAATTTAGGAATTAGGATGACAGGACAACATATACCAAGAGGATCGAACAATCTATGAGCTGTAGATAAGATTAATCGCTTAGTTACCTTTTCAAAGCATAATTCTTTTACACTTGCAGTAATAATTCGTAGTGTCAGATTTTTTATTCCATACCAGGCCGAGCACATTTGTATCGGCAGAAGTATCAGCATTGACATCACTGAACTCCCACCCTCTAAGCTCGAATTTTTCTCGGCCATTACCTCAGTCGAAACGTTAATAAAACGATGTAGTTCTTTTTCATTTTTAACGCAACTAACACAATTGTCGACATAAAAACTATGCGCAAGTTTTTGAATGACATCTTTTGGATACGAAGATTCTCCAGTTCCTATTTTTTCCAAAACAGTCTGTAAATGAAGCTGAATAGTAGAATTTAGAAGAAAAGGGCTACTCGATACACCAAAAACTACACGACAATGTCTGTACTCTTTCAGCTGACCATCATTACCAATCCACAAAAACCTCAAGTAATCTCTATCCGTGGGTGAAACACCTATTTGTAGAAAGGCTTTTCGGATGTCAGCAATAACACCGATCTTCTCTTTTCGAAATCGGGTTAAAATACTCGGAATCTGCTCTATTAGATTCGGCCCCTTCTCAAGACAATCATTAAGACTAGGAAATTCCTTTGCCTTGGCCGAAGCGTCAAAGACAGGCCGGATTTTTGTAGTGCTATTCTCCTTGATAACTGCTCGATGAGGCAGATAATGTACTGAAGCCTGATCATTTTTGGCAACTTTCTCAATTACTCCCTCCTCAAGCCATTCCCTAAAAACTTTCTCATAAGCTTCATAATTAGACTCGGTTTTAAGACGTTTAACAGTCTTGTTCAGTCTTCCCTTTGCTAAATCAAAATAATCTGGGAGTGGTGGATGATCTTCCAACCAAGGCAAATCTACTTCAAAACGATCATCTACCAAATGAACTGTATTTAGAAAATGCATTCGAGCAGCTTCTTGTAACTCGATCTGGCCTTTCTTCACAGATGGGTCAGTTATACCAAGAGTATCCAAGGACCATAAGTCTATTATTGTCTCTGCTGTAGATAACATGGACTGAACTAATAAAGATGAACATTCACTTCTCGCAGTATCAGTTATTCGTCCCATTACAGACCACCCAAGTTTTGTTTCAATCGCTACGAGTCCACAAGACATTTCACGATAACCTCCTGTCATGAGCTTCCCAGCTACATCAGTTCCGATAAGGATTTCAATAGGATCTTCACAATTATCCACAATATTTACATTATAAGCAGCTAACTCCTTCACGCAAAACTCATTCACAGTAGGTGGCACAGTTTTACAAATAATTTGTTGACTAAGAACTTTAAAATTACAATTATAATTCTCATGTACACTCGATAAATACAAAGTATATACATCATGTTTACATACCACAGTATGCTTGCCACCAAATAGGGAGTGCTGCAAATATTCACAGCTGGTAGGCTCATAGCTCATTTCTTCAGCTGTAGCTCGTAGTAAATATGACCGCTGTGAACCAGTATCGATAATAGCTCTTGCTGCACGTTTTTTCCCGTTGCCTCTAATTACAACTTTGAATGTCTGCAGGACTACGTTTGGATTGGTAGACAAGTTGAAAAGAGCTTGATCCATTTCAGAACTACTATCAGTTCTCTTATCAGCTTCAAGCGATTCTTTGTCTTTAGACTCAGATATCGGATTCATTTTTCTACACAGAAGAATGTGGTGTTTTTTGCCACAACACAAACAACTAGCTCTGACATCACAATCTCTGACAGAATGTCCAGTTTTTAAGCATAAAAAACAATTATGAGATTGTTGAACAATTGCCTCTCTTTGCTTCAAGGGCATTTTTCTTACTTTAAAACAATCTCCAGAATAGTGTGCATTAGAACAAAATATGCACTGTTTTGACACTTGCGACGAAGTCAAAAGATCAGTTGCACTAGGTGCCTCGTAAAACTTTACATTCCTAGTTTTATTTTCACTCATTTTTTTATCACCAGAAAATTTATTATATTTCACTTCCGCTTTCGGTTTAGAAGCGTTGAAACTTCTAGAAGCAAGAAGAATGCGTTCTTCTGATTCAACCTCATCTTGTAAAAAGTCTAAAATAAATTCTAAATCACTTTTTTCTATTTTAGTTGAATTTTGATCGGAATCATTCGTGTTCGTTTCACGAACTCTACGATGAGCCGATCTATAACGCTCCCAAGCAATCAAAGTTTCTTCGGGTAGCGATGACTCAACTAGAGGAAATAACATAGCAGCATATTTCTCCCTAGTAACTCCTAATAGTTCAAGTGAACGTAGTTCACTCTCGAGTTGATCAAACAACTTTCTTAATGAATTTTTTGAACAGTTCTGTTTTTGAAGAACTAATGCTAGTAAATCTCTAACATATACTTGAATTAATAATTCTTCTCTGCCAAAACGCAATTTTAATTGTTTTAAAGCTTTTTCATAGCTATTACCACCTGGAGGAAAACTCTTAATTAATTCTTCGGCAGCACTACCTCGTTCCATTGCTTGAGATAGATATGAAAATTTATCGTGAGAATCGATATTAATGTCCTCATCAATTTTTTGAAACTGTCCCCAAAAATATAACCAATTGCGTACATTACCGTCAAAAGTAGGTAATTTTATTTTTGGATAATTTAATAAGGTATTCGTACCAATATTAAAACTTTCGTTTTTAGAGGATAACTGTTCAATCACAAATGATTCTAACTTTTGTTTTAAAGATCTCCAGCGATCAATGTAAGTTTCCGACTCATCTACTTCTCCCTCGATTTCAGTATCGGAAGTCTCCTCGGAATACAACAACTGTTTAAATTTTTCTTCACATGCCATCATTAATAAAGCTTTCTCCTCAATTAGCTTTAATTTATTGATTTTATCGGCACAACTCAGTTGATTTTCTGCCTTGTCAAAGGAATTGCATGCTATAGTAAACAGTCTTCTCAGTTGCTTCCTATCTTTCAAAACAGTTTCCATAATGAAATAAATGCTGAAATGTTTCGTACTTACTCTTAAAAAGCAACCGAGTCCTGTCGCGGACGCCAGATGTCACGGTTTGACATCGAATCAGATAATATTCTTATTCAGATACTTTCATTAAAGACTCTGCTTTCGATTTCTTGGATGAAAGGGCATTTGTTTATGGCGTAAATATAAAACTCAAAGCCATTCTCAAAAGTAAACACAACCTCTTTTAATGAATTCCAAACTACATATATATCTTTTTTAACACCGTTGCCATTCGGAACAAAACAAAAGCTGAAACATAGACAATATTAATAGATATAGAGAATCAACGCGACACATATGCTATGAGCCTATACAATTAAAAATATTAAGTTACATATACATAGACACATTTTATTCTACAGAAATTATGTTCTCTCACGACATTGGTATAAAAATTATTATACATTCTTGGCTTCATCTTTTGCCAAAAACATTTAGCTGCAGAGCAATCATACAGGGAGAGCGTCATGCAACAAGGGTATAATTTGTACTTCGAATGAGCTGTTTCCCCCAATCTGTCCCTTTCAACAACGAACGGAGCAGAGAGAAATGAAACGCGTTCCTCTTATATCGATAATGAATTCGGATCCATCAGCGGTAAATAAATATTTTCTCTGAAACTAAAAAACAATAACATCGTTTCTTTAATTCTTGTATTCAGAAGAAAATATGCGAAATACTTTTTTATAAACATTCAATTCAAATTATTATTGAATGAATTAACAATTTATATCTATACCGATTTTCCAAATTTTAACAATCATCACCATCAACAAAAACCGATCAACTCTCATGGTTTTGTGCCTTTCAGAAACAAAACGAGCTGACAGATTTGGCAACTGTGTTAAGAGTTATTAAATATTCGTTTAACCCAATGGTTAAATAGCTTTGAATTCGTGTGAAAACTTTGAAGAAGTTAATATGGACATTCAACTTTTATAGTTTCTTAAAACTATTTCGTTTTAGGTGAATATTTGAAAATCGAAATTTCTTGAAGTCGAAGCAAAGTTTGAGTGTTATTTGGTATGTATGTACGTTAGATTATTTATTGAACTATTTATAGATATCAATATTGGTTTTCCATATCGTTTTTGACAGTTTGAATAATTCTTATTTTATTATGTGTAATTTTTGTTTATCCGTAATGAAGAAAAAATAACTCAAGCAGCAAAAGATCGTCGGCCAAGCATCGCCCCACACAACGAGCGAGGTCATGTTCCCCGGCTTGTTTTCAACGAATTTTTCGATCATTTGGCGACATGTTATTATTATCATGGGCGACGTTATACCAAGCATTTCGCGACCTGTTTTATCAATGGGCGAGACAATACCAATAATTTCTCCCTGTGTTTGAGCAATGGGCGACCCAACACGAATCATTTCTCCATGTACTTTTGCTTTTGCAATGGATGACCCAATACCAATAATTTCTACATGTGTTTTAGCAATGGATGACCCAATACCAATAATTTCCCCATGTGTTTTAGCAATGGGCGACCCAATACCAATCATTTCCCCATGTACTTTTGCTTTTGCAGTGGATGACCCAATACCAATCATTTTCCCATGTATTTTAGCAATGGACGACCAAATACCAATCATTAGTCTATTCATTTCTGAACACTTGCTGGTGTCAAACTGAAATATTAGTGTAGTGATTATTAAATTTTCTTCAACTCTAGAAACTAGTGTCATGATATTTAAAACTATCGTACTTTCAAAATTTTGTCAAAAGACTGAAAATACGAAATATTTTGAATACTTTACTTTTCTTTTTTACTTATGAATAATTGTGTTTGTTACTTATTTTGATAAATTTAAAATTCTATAAAATACTTGATTTGGTAGAATGGCATTTTCCATGATTTTTTTCACAATTCATCCAACTTTTTAAACTATTATTATAGCATATATTTTACGACAATCTTACCCTATAAAATGTTTAAATGACATTTTTTTTACTGCTCTTTAAAAAGAATAAACAAATGTTAAAATTATCTGAAATAATTTTAAATTTGATCACCTGCACATCTATCTACATATAAGATTTATTTCCTTCATTGATATTTCCTATTTTTTTTCATTGTTTAATGCATGAGAAGAAATGTTAACATAATCATAGTTTCAATTATATAATTAATCGGTATAATTTTACTGATATTAGAAATTTTAAAGTAGATGAATTATATATATTGAATATATAATCTGTTTTTGAAAGCTATTAAAAAATATTTTCTTTACTATACACACTTCTATATTGCTTAATGTGAGCAATAAACAATTAATTTCTAAAGAATAATGAATAAAACACAAATTCCTATTTTTACGTATTTTAACATCCTAAAAGTTAATGCATTGGTTAAAAATTGTGTAAAACACTAAATTATATAATTCCTATGATATGTTTCTTCAATAGAAAACATTTTACAAGCACAAATTAATAAGTTACTTCAAATTTCTAATATTTTCATAATTTATGTTTAGTGAGGTTAAGATTTGTAGCAAAATAACCAAATTTGATCTATGAAACATATTTCGCAAATATGTTTCATAAAAATTCCATGCACAAAAATGCAATGCTTCTTTCAATTTTACTGATTCTATTTATTATTAACTTATAAAATTACTTCATGAAGAAATTTTTTACCTCATTACAAATGTTAATGTTATTTAATGTCCAATAGATATTATTTTATAAGCAGAAATTAATAATTAACTTCAAATTTGTAATATTTTTTTATTATCTATGATTAGTTTGGTTTTATGGCACAAGAACTAAATTTGATCTTTGATGAACACTGAATATTTCACAAAAATTCCATATACAAAAATGCAACACTTCTTTCAATTCTACAAAATTCTTTATATTTACTATTAACTTGCAAAGTTACTTCAAGTTGTAGAAATTTTATACCTCATTATAAATGTTAGTGTTAGCTAATGTCCAACATACAACATTTTACAAGCACAAATTAATAATTTATTT
Organism: Argiope bruennichi; assembly: GCF_947563725.1. Lineage (NCBI taxonomy): Eukaryota > Metazoa > Arthropoda > Arachnida > Araneae > Araneidae > Argiope > Argiope bruennichi. The sequence continues at coordinate 91,614,816 of NC_079161.1, forward strand.
CAAATTTCTAATATTTTCTTGATCTATATTTAGTTGTTTGGTTTTGTAGCACAAGAACCAAACTCTATTAATGACTAACTCTGAATATTTCACAAAAATTCCATACCCAAACATGCAACACTTCTTCCCATGAAATGAAATTTTATTTAGTTATTTCATATTGCATTAATTTTATACCTCATTATAAATGTTAGTGTTAGCTAATATTTAATAAACAACAATTTACAAGCATAAATTAATAACTTACTTCAAATTTCTAATATTTTCATAATTTATGTTTAGTGAGGTTTAGATTTTTGGCAAATTTGATCTATGATTGAATATTTGAAAAATATGTTTCATAAAAATTCCATAAACAAAAATGCAACACTTCTTTCACTTATACGAAATCTTATTTATTATTAACTTACAAAGTTACTTCATGATGCGGAAATTTTAAACTTCATTATAAATGTTAGTGTTAGCTAACGTCCAATAGATAACATTTTACAAGCACAAATTAATAATTTACTTCAAATTTCTAATATTTTCTTGATCTATATTTAGTTGTTTGGTTTTGTAGCACAAGAACCAAATTTAATTAATGATTAACTCTGAATATTTCACAAAAATTCCATACCCAAAAATGTAAACGCTACTTTCAATTATATGAAATTTCTTTAGACAAATATTTTATTAATTATCATTTCCCCCTCTTTATTTTTAGGAGAAAGGAAAAACAACTATGCAAAACAATTTATTTCCAAAGACCTTTATTAAATAATATTTTAGAAATACAAAGTAAAATAATAATTTACTTGAAGTTTTTTACTGAATTTTCTGTAACGACTTATACACCCATGCAAAATCCTGAAACTATTACTTATAACTTACAAGAATAAACAATATTGTTACAAAGTCATTTTTTAAAAAAATATTTAAACTTTATTTACTATGTAATACTTGAAGAGTTTGAAATTTCTAAAAATCCACACACATTTATATGAATACTATATATATGTATAACTGAATCTTCGGCTACATATAAAGAATTATACATTTATTTATACATTTCACTTTTCCTTTTTGATTACATTTGTTGATAATAATAATTGAAATTTCACTTCATTTAAAAGTACTAATAAAACATTTGTTGACAATTGGAGATGAGTAATTAACAAGCAAAAGTCTTATAGAACTTCATAAGCCTAATATTTTTGTTCTGATATTAGACTATGTAGGCAAATTTTATAATAATGTTTAGGATAATAAAGAAAAAAAATTAACTCATACTAATGGGAGTAAAATTTATGTTACTGTTTTATGAAATGTGAAATAATTAGAAACTATTCATATAAGAGTACTCAAAAGTGCCTACATAATCTGAAGTTTCAAAGAAATTTCTTTTTGAACAATCAATACATTCTGCTAAACTTTTCTTTAGCCTCATGTGAAAATAAAAATAATTACACAAATGTTATTGCAATACCAAAATATAAGAATGCTATTTAATACTTTTTTAAACTTCTTTCGTAGAAAAATTGTAAACAAAAAGGAAAATTAACTAAGCTAAATAGAATTAAAATTCCTTGAATTGTCAGTCTGTAAAAATAATGAGGTTTCCATTAAAAAAAAAATTATTCAAATTATATAAAGAAAAATAAAAGTTGTACAAAACAAAATTTATGCCTTTCTTATTAAGGCAAATAAGTTTTTGTATAAAAAAAAATCAGAAATTAAAATTTACCTACTTGTTGTAATGTGATAGACTTGAATGGCATTTTAAAATTTTACTGCATTTTTCACGAAAAGACATTTATATTTTGGCATTTTGTTTAATACATAACATTTGATAAATCCTTGGTTGCTTCCACTGCTCTGAGTAATTGCAACCGACCAGAGAGAAATTTCGTGATTTCGAATATCTTCAATTCTAAACAAGTTCTTAGGATATAAAGTGAATTGGGATCTCACATATATTTGTTTTAAATTTCCTTCTGATGTTCCAAGTCGGTAGAAACCATACTCCGTCACATTAATTATAACGTCCAATATTTTGCCCCTTATTGAAGTCAGGAATAGGAACTTGTGCAGTAGTTTCCAAACAAAAAGTGAGAAATTTTTTTTGCTTATATTTACTGATTAGTTTTAAAATTTATTTTACCTTTAATTGCATTTTCAGTTTTGAAACAAAAGGTGCACAAAATTTTCATTTCATCGAATGAGAGATGTGTTTCATACTTCACCAGGTTGTCATTTGGCATTCTATAGAATGCTTAGAAAATGTATGAAATACAAATTGTTTCATACATTACTGGCTTGTTTTAGGCATTATATACAATGCTTGGGCATTCTATAGAATGCTGGATTTCATATTTTGCTGGTAACACATATAAAGAATTATACATATACTTTTCTTCAAGTTCACTCTTTTTTTTTTGTAGATTTGATGAACCTAGAAAACATATTTCTTAATTAGAATAATGATTGAGCTTTCACTTCTTTTTAAAGTACATATAAAATATTTGTTGACGGTTGGAGGTATGTAATTAATGAGCAAAGGTGTTATAGAACTTCATAAGCTTGTTAATATTTTCAATCTGATGATTGAGTATGTAGGCAAATATTATAATAATGTTAACTAATATGTTAATTATAATAACGTTAACTAATGGGTGTAAAATTTATGTTATGAGAAGTGAAATAATTATAAACTATTCATATAAGAGTATTCAAATATAACTAGATAATTGCAAGTTTTAAAGACTTTTTTTTGAAATTTACAATAAATATATTCTGTTAATTTATTTTTTTAGCCTTTTGTGAAAATAAAAATAATAACACAAATGTTATTGCAAAAGCAAAACATAAGAACGTAATATAATATTTTTTAAAAAAAATTTTCATTAGAAATTGTTGTTAACAAAAGGAAAGGAATTGTAAATGAAATGGAAAAATATCTGCAATAATTTAAGAACACACACACAAAAAAAAGATAACAAGAAATAAAATCACTTGAAAAGAATACGAACAAGAAAACAACTGGTGATGGTCGCTTACACCTAATGCTAATAATATCACGTGCAACTCCATGTTTCAGGTAATCAACGAGTTCGAATGGCTTCAACATAAATAATCCTTTTTATTCACTATTTAGAATAAATAATATATTATTATTATGTCCAATCGTTTGGCCACTACTCTTGCTGCTTGGGAAATACTCGAATATAAAACGAAACCAACTGTGAGATTACATTTTTTTTTTTAAATTTCTGTTTTGTAAATTTTTTTGTTTGTTTATCAATTATTTATCATTGTGAAATTAATTACCATGAATACCTCAGACTGTGTAATAAATTGAAATTTTAGGAATAATGCTTTATATTAATTTTTATTTTATTTTATTATAGCAGAAAGAGTTCTTTGTTTTTATTTATCTGTTCTGACTCCAGACAGCCCTACATTCACGTTTATATCTAATACTGTGAGGTTGATTTTCTATGCTTATAGATAATTTAATAATATAATGAAACTTAAAAGAATCTGAACAATTATATTCAATAAAATATTGATATTATTCTAATGTTTTATAATTCATAGAATTTTTTTACAAAATTATTTATTGGATACCAGAAAAATAAAATTCTTTAATACAAGTGTATTTTGACCCCCTTTCAACTTAAAGGACCTAGACAGCTGCCTAATTGAAAGTCACCGACATTTTTGTCATTCCATGTCAGTTCAATCATAGAATGGTCGCCAATAACAATGAGAAAAATGCAGTTGTTTTTTTTATAGAAAAAATTGTTAATGAAAAATTTTAGCATATAAAATATGGAATCTCATGCAAAGAGGAAAATTACCAAAATAAAATTATAATTTAAAAATTATTTTAATTTTTATTTTAAAAAATGAAATGCGTTACCACTTGAATAAATAAAATTGTTGGTTTTTCTTTCATTTCTTCATCATTTTGATTTGCTTTAAATTTGGAAATCATTTAAATTTTCCCAAGTAAAAAAGAGCTTTAGAATAAAGTAGATAAAATTTGATTAACAGAAAATTAGTGGTACATGATTGAAAAAATAGAGTCACCGAGCTTGGAGAAACGAATTAACTTACTCAAGGGAGTTTTGTAATTGTAAATTTAGTAGTGAGTTTGCCCCAAACAAATTGCAGTGTTTATTAAGTGATGATTTTTTTTCCTTTTGTATAACCAATTTATTATCCTTTTTTTAGTAATCAATTTTCCCAGAAGTTTATTTTTTTGCAACATTACTCCTATGTCAGGTAACTCCGCATATAAAGCTTTAGCTGGCATTTTATGAATTCGGAGTAAAAGCATTATTTCATATAAACTGTATAAACATAAGTGTAAATATTAATCCAGTTCAATTTAAAATTCACATATTTTACGAAAATGTGAATTCAAGAACAATTATTAAGATAACGATTACTATTAAATGAATTTAAAATAACAATATTAAAATTTGCATAACATTCTCGCTCGCAACAATCTTTATGAGTCTCATAAGTGCAAATTGAAAAAAATAAATGAATTTCTAATTTTTAAAGTTTAGATTCAGGCAGCAAATTGAGAGCATGTTCTAGTTTCTCAGGATTCAATAGCACTGAATTATTTTATCCTAACTCTTTCACATGCCTTTTCAGCATTATTATTCATTTTCTTCTAAAATTATAGAATTATTTTTTAAACTAAGTTGTAGTTTTCAAAAACTCCTTTTATATTTTTGAAATTGTTTTCAACTTGGATGTATAAATCTAGGTTGCTATTAACCACAAAATCTTTGCTTAATTTTTTTTATTACTATGTAAATACCAAGAAATGAAAGAGCTTTAGAATTGTTTGATTATTCTTTTCATAAGGTTTAAAAGCAATTCAAGGAATATTCTTTTTTGAACTAATTTTTCATCTTGCTTTCTTCATCCTTAATTGGGTTGAAATTCTCTTTTGGTCTTCGAAGTTTCTGTTTCAGAGCCTTGTTCTCTATAAAACTATATAAATTAATCTATATGTTGTCTATCAGTTAAATTTTAAAACTTAATTGAATTTATTTGAAAATTTGAAACCAGGTGGGTGAAGGGGAAATAAACAATGAATAAGTCGAATCACCAGAAAGTATAAATTTTTTTTTTGTAAAAGAATTTGTTCCTCTCTTCCTTCTTATTTAATTTATATTCCTTAAGAAGGAAATCTATTTCCTGCCCCTTCTGGATTGTGATGTAGTATCAGCTATGAATGGCAGGAATATGCCTCTTATGGGAAGAGGTGTACCGTAGTTGGTGATGGCCCTTAGGACTTATCCATAATTCACAACCTTCCTTTGGCAACGTTCAGATCATTCAAAATATCCGTGTTCCCTCGGGCATTTTTAAGTAGTCGTTAACTTTTAAATATATATAAAAAAAAATCCATTGTTTTTTTTTTTCTTTTTTTTTTTGCTGCAATAAGTATGCATAAAAATTTTTGCTGCATTTTTAGAAATTACTCTACATATACCGAAATTAAATTGTTAATGGAAATTCGAGGTTCCTGAAAAAATGTATGTTTATAGAGATTTCTTGATCTGCTGAAGTTTGGTTATATTTTTCAGAGTACTTTTAGTGTCTTTGTTTTAATATAGATTTAACATTGAATAAATCTTTCATATGGTGATTTCTTACCAAAAATGCAATTAAAATTATTTTTCAATTATTTTTTAAATTAAAGGCGAGTTGAACGTTTCTTTGGTACTTATATATTTTGGCAGCCCATTATTTAATCGCCAAAGTTCGTTATGTATAAAAATTAAGGTTGCAGTACGTATAATGGAGATTGGCAATCTTACATAATTCTATATTACCAAATTCTAAATTACCAAATAAAGCCCAGGGATGGTTATAAAATAGTACGTGTAATACGTGGCTTTTTTGGGAATCAATACCTTTGAATGTGCAGATTTACAAATACACATAATCTTTGAATTTTTTTAAAATTAAAATTGAAAATCATTTAGATTACTCCCACGATAAACAAATCAGTGAAATAAGAGCAAATGTTAAGATTAAAATAAATATTTCACAAGATTAAAAAAAAAAATTTAACAGAAAAAGGCACGGCTACAAAATCATCGCTATTAATACTGAACATTGAGACACTTCATAAAATTTATTTTTTCATTAGAACATTATTAATATGTTGCGCATGCGTGAAAATAAATTATAAATTTTCCCACACCTTTATAAGGGCATGAAAACTCGATTTGAAGTGTTTAATTTTCTTTATTCTTTGTTAAAAAAATTAATTCGGAAATGCATCAGAATAAATCTGAAAGATACATTAATGAACAGTGTTTAGTTTTCAATACTTAAAGCACTTTAAATAAATATTTTCCTTTCAAACAACATATGAAACACATTTTAAGCCTTTTTTCTAAATGTTGTGGGAAAAGAAATGGCGCAGTCTCTGAAATTCTGTAGGTGGGGAAAATAGCTTATCACACTGCAGATGCCAAATTAAAAGCATTTTTTAATTTATTTGTACGGTTAACCAATTACAAAATCAAACAGCTACTGGGAATTTTTCAATTCAAAATTGTTACAAAATGTTATATAAATGATGTTTGAAATTATAATATTGTAATTGTATAAATATGAATATTTAAATTCTTTAAAGATTGTTTATTTTCCGGGTTTATTTTAATTATTTCTTTTGGGTATTTTGGCTTCTAATATTTTGATTTTGTTTCTTTTGCTATAAATGCCCCAAAATAAAATGCAATAAAAAAAATGTAATTTAAATTTTTTAATCAGACTCATACAAGGGAAAGAAGCCTTTTTAATTTAGAAATAAAATGTCCAGTCTGTCGTGGCGATTATCAAAGAAAGAAAAACAAAGATAAAATTCTTTTAAATAATAATGAAAATTATTTGAATTCTGTTAAGAAAATGAAAAATATAGTTGTAAGATATACTTAAAAATATTCCTTATTATTAAATTAGTTAAAAAATCTTAAAAATTACAGTGACTAATCTGGTGTAAAAGAAATGATAATTTATTGAATTATTAACTGTTGAAAAAATCATTTTTTATGAAATGTTCTAGAATATATGGAGAAAAAAAATATCTGAATGTTTTTTTTGAATATGATAATAGTGGAACTTTGAATTAATGTTATTTGAGATTTTCCCTAGTCCATTAGTATTAAAATATTCCCTCTCATTCTGATTTATTTCGCCTAATTAAGTAAAAACTGAAAATTTTATTTATAATTGTTACCCTCAGCTACCCTTTTTACCACTTTTATTGAAAAAGGTGTAAAATATGCATATTTAATAATTATTCAATTTGTTGGATCTTCATTAACTAGCGGACTGTATTCTATATATCGAAAAATATTAATTTTCAAAATGAAAAAGCTAGGGTAAAATCCTAGATGGGCCCACCTCTTGGCGATTTATTTGAAATCTCGCCAAGTTGACTACTAATTAAATATTTATTATTATTTTTCAATTAAAAAACGATGCTTGAAGACCAGAAATAATAATAAATAAAATAATAAAAAATAAAATTAATAAAATTAAATAAATATAATAAAGAATAAAATAAAAATAAATAAAAAAAATTCGTCTAGGTTGCCACATTGGCGACGTTATCGCCACTCGTTTAGCAAAAATTCAAAAAGACGCCAAGAGGTGGGCTGTGTTAGGATCCACCCAGAGCTGGTTGCCTTATAGTAAATAAATTTATTCTTTTAAATATTTTGGAAGTGAAGACATCCGATATCGAACAACTAATTGCATTGAATTCTTTTAACCAACTGCCGGACAGCAACAAAAAAGACATCTCCCAAAAGAGTTGAGTGGCTTCTCTAATTTCAAAAGAAATAGTTTTCAATCAGTGCACCAACATATCACCCGACTTTGATATTCTATTATTTCAAACAAATGGATTCAAGATATTACATATTTTGTTACATAAAAACCCTTTTGCTCTGTAGTGGTTCAACAATAATCACGGACCTTTTTAAAATTTTAAAAATTTTATTGTTTCTCCGCTTTTGGGAGTTCCTTTGAGCTTTGCCTTTCGGCGTTGCTGCTACATCGATGATGTCACAAGACTGATTGTTTTTTTACATATACCACTTGAGGGCGTTACAAGTGAGAGGCAGGGCAACATACTTACGTAACCTACTCCCACCTTGTAATTGCACAATTTCAATATTCAGACACTATATGAATTTCACACATCACTATAAATTCGATAGAATTATTACAAAAAATGAATAAATATAAAAAAAATACTGAAATAATTCTTATATACAAATTTACACAAAATAATACTGAAATAATTCTTAAATATAATTATTTACAATCATATTCACATATAAATCCAATTAATTTTTGGGGAGTAAACATATTTGACTAATATCTCTTTTAATAACACCATTCAAAACTCTTCTTACAACTCTGACCAAGCCATCTGTTTGAAGATAGTTTTGAGTTACTTGTAAGCGCTGACTCAGCATCAGTGGTTTGTTTTTGTGGCGACCTTGACGTGCCAGATATTTCATTGCTTGCATTAAGTTGCTCCTCGCCGCCTGGAAGGGGCGTACTTAAGAGTTTAGAATCGAAATGGTTCAAAGAATTATGGCCTGATTTTTGACAGCTTCGGCAGAGGAATGTGGATTTGCAGGGTGGCTTATGCAATTTCAAACAGTTCTTACAAATGTTATATTTTTCTAAAAGCTCGATTCTTTTAGAACAGGGGTGTTTGTGCTCCGGGGAAACCCCGGAATTCCGGGGATTTTGAACTTCGATACCCGGAAATTCCGGGGATCGTCGTTCAAAAGGAAGTAGGAATAATAATGAATTATTTATTTTGATCTGGGTAATTTTGTTTGCTTTGAAAGCAGAAAACGCAAGGTCAGTGTGTGTGGTGAAAACTTTTCCTTTCTTTCTTCAAAGGCAGTGATAATGCGTGAAAAGGGGGAAAAAACTTCTTTTTTGTTCTTTCCTTATTGCGAGTTATGACTCATTCCCCCGGTTCTCGGACATTCTCTTCTGGATTCTTTTCGGCAAGTAGGCGCGGCAGAAAAAAAAGGGAGAGACTTCGTTCGACCAGATGTGCGATCACGTGACCTGGGTTCAAAGGTCTTAATTTTGCAAAAAAAGTAATTCATTGAACTTTTATAATTAGGTCATTCAATACTTCATAATTGTAATTTTTCATTTCTCCCCCCCCCCTTCTCGAAACTCCAAAATGTCGGTAGTAAGTCCGTAAAAGTTTCAGGGGATTTTTTGGGGTCCCACAAACACCCCTGTTTAGAAACACTCAATTTTAAAAATTCAGAGCATCTTTGTAAAGGATGTTCAAATTTACATAAAATACATGGCTTTACATTACTTAGTTTATTCGCATGAAGAAGAAAGTTTTTCGGCTTATTTATTGCGCCTTGAAATTCCTTGTGGAATTTGTTACTTGTGGGGTATTTCCCTAATTGATCGAGTACCATCGCTCTTGATTCTAAAAATTGCAAGAGCTCCTTCAATGAAGGTATATGTTTTGATTGTATGGACATTTCATATGCTTTTCTACTCTCTTTGTCAAGTCTTTCTAATATTATATTTACTAATATAGCATTTGTTAAGTCATTGCATTCTAAATTCAAACTTTTTAAATCTCTCAGACTTTTATTTATTGTGTCTGTGATATTTCGTAAGCCCTTTGCAGACTCAAAATTTAATTTTTCTAGTTTTTGCATATTTCGAATGTGTTTATCAACAACTGCTCGCTTATTTTCAAAGCGTTCTTCGAGAGCAGCAAACAGTGACTCAAATGTATCGTCACTTGTTTCTATAAATTTAGCTTCACCACGGAGGGCAGCTTTTAAATAAAATAATTTTTGATCATTCGTTAATTCGGTATTATCCTTTATTAGACACATAAATTGATTTTTGAAATTACTAAATTCTTCCATTTTTCCGTAAAATAACGGTAAGGGAATTTCCGGAAGTTTCGTTTTTAATTCAATATGATTCATATGAACTTTCAAATTTGAATTTTGATCATTTATATTATGAATTACATTTTCCTTAACATATAAGCATAAGTAAGCATTTCAAACTTACCTCTATTTCGTTTCTTTCTTCTTCGATATTCGACATTTCTTGATCGCACTTCTTGATTAGCGTTTCATCTTCGTCGATTTCTAAATAATCCTTGAATAAAATTTCTAATTCATTTTTTATTTCTTCCACACTTGCCAGCTTTTGTTGACAGCTGAATATAAATTTATTTTCTTCTTCAACCGTTGAACTACTTTCAACAAACTTTTTAATACTTGTAAGTTTCGCTTTTATTCTTCCACGGATTCTATTTCACTCTTTGGCTTTTGGAGTTTTATATTTATCCATATTTTCGCTAATCCGTTTCTGGGTCGCTAGGACCAGAATGGAGAAGTTCAACAATGATGACGGACCTTTTTAGAATTCTAAAAAATTTATTGTTTCCCCACTTTTGGGAGTTCCTTTGAGCCTTGCCTTTCGTTGTTGTTGCTACATCGATGATGCTACATTAAGGGCGTTACAAGTGAGAGGCGGGGCAACATGCTTACGTAACATGCTCTATTATCTTCTTCCATCTCTCAGGAAGCCTCATTATGCCTTCTTCCCAAAATTGTTGCGTTTTGGATAAGAAATAATCCTCGAGATGCGCTTTTATTTCGCCGATAGATTTAAAGCGCTTATCACAGAGAGAATTTTTTAAGGACAGAAAGAAGTAATAATCAAATGGAGCGAGGTCTGGAAAGCATGCAATGCGGTAAAACATCCCAATCAAACTGTAAAAGCTTTTCTCTTAAGGCTAATACAATATGTGGTCTCGCGTTGTCATGAGGTAAAACCAGGCCTCGTCGGTTCATTAATTTCTTCCTTTCTATTTTGCTACAGCAGCTTTCAATTGATCCAGTTGATGACAGTATTTCGTAGAATTTATTGTTTCACCTTCAGGTAGGAGCTAGAAGAAAATTACACCTTTCTAATCCCACCAAAGGGCTTTGCGACAGTTTAAGAGTTCTGGGACGTCTGAAATCGATGACATAGACGGCTAATAGATGTCTGCATGTTTGCACAAGCAGAGCCGTATAAGGCCATTCATAATGCGAATGACAAGGAAACTTTTAGGACACCCTATTATAAAAAATATTTACCATACAGAATGTTAGGGACATTGGCTTAAACACGTTAATATATTAAACAAGTACACATGATTTTAGCTGTTGTTATCTAATATTAACCTTTGATGAGAATTTATATTTTTAGAGAATTTATCTTGCGATCAGTGACATCAATTCATTCCTTGAATGGATGGATTATTTTTGCCAAGTGGCCAGAACCATTCCTATTCCCGATCAGGAAGCTTCGACTGCAGCTGAGGAATTCCTTGGAAAAAAAAATTTGCGTTACAGCTTGCCTATAAATTTACATTCAGATCGAGACACACATTTGAATTTCTCGCCTTTTTCTGAGTGCTTCAATTTTTTAGGAATTTTGAACGATGGAGCGACAACATTGCATCTTGAAGCAATGTCATGATCGAAAGATCCATACCATCTTTCATTATTTCTTTTAAAGAAGTCAGATTGATTGAGATGCACACTTTTCACCTTTTTCCTGGACTATCGAAGAGCGTCCAATGAAGTGATTAGACAGAGCGCACCTGAAATGCCTTTTGGTCAACGTTGCGGCCACTTTGGAGGATCGAATGAAAAGCCTTCCCCTAAAGAATGTATATATGATGAGTTGAGTGACACTTTTGTAAAGCGTACACACGTAAACAGCGGGAGAATTAATCTGACTGCCGAACGAATGAAAATGTGTTATGATGCCAGAGTAACAGATCGTCATTTTAAGGGGAGTGTCAAATCTGAATGTTTTGTTACTCGAAGACACGGAGGGGAGTTGAGACCGAAATTGCAACCTAATAAGGAAGACCCCTATTCTGTCGTCAAGAACTTAGTGATGTTGTCTGCTGAATTCAGAGTCGTCTAACGCCGATCGAAAAGAAATTACAGTCTATTAATTAATACAGAACTATAAATCATAGCTATGGATAATGAGTCTTTGGAGAGGAGAGCATTGTCACAATTCTGCAGTATTTCCTCTTTTCATGTAGTTTTAATGCAAAGAAAAGAGTTTTACTGTTATGTAATGGAGTGCCGGATCTGTGATTTCCGATCTGGCCAGAGTGTGGTTATTTTCAAACATTGTATCCTAATATGCTTGTTAAATTGCGGAGTATTTGTAAATTGCATTTATTTTGATGATTCTTCAAACAACAAGAGGAATCTGGTTACATTTTCGCACCGATTTTCATTGCCTGTGTAAGCTATGACTTAGGGTTTCCAATAGTAGTGTTTTCATGCAGAGAATTCTTAGAAAATCGAGTGGGTTGCCACAACAGCGGGGAAATACAGAGAATTCGAAAATCATTGAAATAACAAGGAAATTTGAAAATTTCCATTAATATCAGGAAAATACGGGGAATTTATACTTTCTAAATCCCCCCTTTCCCCCCTTTTTTTTATTTCAAAAATTCCGATTTGTAAACATTGCAAGAATAAAAAATCGTATCCACAGTTCCAAAAATGAAACAACTGTGTAATTGCGAAAACTCGCCAGATTTCTGCTTTCCCCTCTTTTTTTATGTATAGATCAGTTTGCTTTTGATGTCAACGATAGTTTTCTTTTTTCATGAGATTCCTAGTTCCAGCTAAAGAGGTTGTGCAAAACTGCTATAATTGGTTCAGAAAATAGAATAAGTTTCTTTGTCTCAAATAGCAAATTCAATCTGCGGAAGCATCCTATTGGAATTTAGTCCCTCACACGTGAGTTTAATGGTTTATTTATTATTTGAGAAATTGTGTTAGCTTATTCAAATTAAAAAAGTGAATTTTTTAAACAATGCGCAACTCAAAATTCCTATTTAATACAGATTGTACAGATAAAAATATGAATCCTGACTTTGCTGTATGGGTTAGAAAAATTCCACAAAATCCGTTTGCTGCGCACTGGTAGATTTTTAAGCTAGTATGCCGAAGTAATATGGTAAATCAGGCACATATTTGTCATGCCAAAAGGGGAAAACAGAAAATTTCGCGCCAATTCAATAAAAGTAATCGTTGATGTTGTACTCTATACTTAAAAGGAATACTGGAGAAAACGACACGTCAAGTCTGAAAACGTCGATTTGGATGTCTGAAATTAAGCCGATTTCGGACTTTTTTGCTTAAAAATTATCTTTTAAAGCTGAACTTTCATGGGCATTAAAACTTGCTGCGACTCGATGGTTCTCTGATGCATTCAATGATATATCGAAATCGAATGGCCAGCGATGACCACACGTCAGCAGTTAAATATCACAGAAATAAAAACGATGTTCTCGGCATTGTCGATTCAGATTGTTTGCTGGCGCACACACACTCTGATTTCAAAAATTAATTCATTTTGAAAATATAAATCATTTCCGATTTCTATAAGATATCGGATACTTGGTCGGCCTCGCGGCGAGTTGCAGCGGACAGTTTTGCAAGCTTGCCTGTGAATTTCTTGCCAGGTGTTCATCGATTCTCTCTGCAGATGGCATTTTTCTTTTGTAACTTTTTTATATTTGTGAAATTGTACATGAGTTAATATTCAGGATGTTGCAGATTATTAACAAGTTACAGTCACTTTTGATTAAAAAAAATAATCAGTTTCCTGTTTTTATAATATGTTCTAAAAATCAAAATCAAAAGAAACTCGAAAGTTGTCATTAAAAATTTTATCTCGTTAGCAATGTTGAGTCAAAAATCCCAAGGTTAAAAATATACTTGTCTACAAAATTGGGCTTCAATTTGTTATCAACTATGTATCCTCCATCTGGACCACTACAGCGAAGACGTAAGGCAAATAACTGATAGCTCTCCAAATAAAGCTGCACGCCGTATCAGTATTACGCCTTGACTTGCCCGAAATCCACATATTTAAAAAGTCCTCCAATTCATTTCAGTTGACCGCTCCCATCAGGATTTGTCTTCATACCAGCGTGTGTGTTCCTACCAAAACTTTCTAGCTTACTCTCTAATAAAAATAAATTTATGTTTCAGAAGCATTTTTTCCAAAATTTGACAAAGAGTTAAAACTGCAGTCACAAAATGAATACCACACCCCAAGTATTTAAGTGTGTTTTTGTGTTTTTTGAGTTAATGCGTTTATATGCTCCTGAAAGTACAGACGTTTAACCACTTGATAGATTTCTCTAAAATTTAGATGGGTGTCTTGAATAGACATGTTAAATCTATATACCGAATTTTATCTATCTGGCTGTCTTCGTTTTATGTTTACCATGAAACCTCATATTTCAACAGTCAGACAGACATACTTCCTCTCAACTGATTTTGCCCGTAATTTGATAGAAATCTTAAAATATGATATAAAACCATATACTAAATTTAATCCATCTGGCTCAAAGCCTTTTTGTGTTATCGTTATAACAGGCGGACATTTTCTAAACGTGTGTTTTTCGAATTCCTTGAGATTTATAACGTGAAGTTTCGTCAAAATTTCGAATTCAAATTTTTCGGCGACTCCAATACTCCTATTATACTTCATGTGCGTGAAAGTTAAAACTGAGTATTATTGAAAAGGAAGCGTTAAAAAAAATAAGTCTCCGATGAAATTCCATAAAAATAAAGCAAAAATCAAAAAATTGTATCTCTGACAAACTGCCCCAAATCTTGATGCCTCAGTATACGAAATGGCTTTTCATTGCAATAAATTCCATTTTGTAATTTACTGCAACGTTAAAATTTACTTGTCCTAATTATTATTTTTTCACATAATTAAACCCAATACATTTGATAAATAATGAGAAAGAATTATTTTTATGTTACATTCAAATATCTGTTAAATAAATATACTTGTAACACAATTTTCTATCCATTAATAGCCCATGTAACGCAATTACCTATCCTGCAATAACTCTTTTTCGGAGGTTAATAGCTTTTGATTTCAAGACCGAAAACGCAGCAAAAAGTCTATACATCGTTAAACCAGTAGCCCGCTTTAAAACCGGATTCACATCGGAAGCTGTAGGCGCGAACTTACGGTTGGCAGAAGAATTCGCTTAAAAATGACAATATTTCGAGGTGTTTCAAGGATAATAAGCAATTTTTTTCCAATTATGAATAATTATTCAACTGTAACAAATTTGGAAATCTTGATGCATCTGTTTACAGAATTGCGTAGAGGAAGGTTGGGGAGGGGCATGTCGCAGCCCTCACTTGTTACAAGCTTCTGGTAAAGATGTAGCGTACAGATAATACAAAAAAAAAAAAAAAAGCTTTTGAGGCAACAAAAGTTAATTATTCATCATTAATATATATTTGGAAATCCTGATGCATCTGTTTACAGAATTGCTTAGATGAAGGGGGGGGGGATGTGTTCCAATCATTCATATGCGACTTGCATATAAACGAGCCTTAATTTCCCAAATTCTCTTTAAACTATCTGCCAAACTCCGTTCACAAATCTCACTTATTGAAATTCTTATTATGGCAATCACAGGTGATGAAAATTGCACCGAGTCTATGAAGCAATATAGACACCTTTTGTAAGTTCCGGTTTTGTTTTGGGCCCTTAAACATACAGTGGTGGCCAAAATTGTGGACACTTTCGAAAATATTAATGTTTTCTAACTTTATATGCTTATAGAAAATGTAACGTTTCGTAAAATGGAAACACTTACATATCATTTTAAAGGGAATTTAATGTTGATTTCAATACCAAACGCAAAATTCAAATATTTGCAACGCAAAAAAAGTTGAAAGGCAATAATTATCGGATTAAAGGATATATTAGATGCTGATGACTGCACTGAGTTATCAGTGCTTAGGAAGGTAGCTTTTATTTTTTAATAAAGCTTCACACTGATGTTTCATTGAGTTGACGACAGTTTTAAGCTCTTCCTCAGTTATTATAGGAGGCCAGGAAACAATTATAGACTCAATTAATCCTTTTTTTTTTCTTTTCTTTTCTTTTTTTTTTTGATGAACGTTTCATATATATAAGAGTTTTCAAACGGTCCCAAAAGTTCTCAATAATTTTGAGTTTTAGGACTGTTTTCTGGCCATGATAACAATTCAATGCTCTTTGTACTAAATCAGACTTTCGATATTTTTGCTGTATGGTAAAGGAGCTGAATCCTGCTGCAAAATAAATGATGCATGGTTGGGAAAGAGATCACTGATAGAAGGTGTAAGTTTTGGCTCTAGAATAGTGTCAGTGTATTTTCTTGCATTTAATCTCCCATCGATAACATGAAAGAGATCAATACCGTCTGCTGACATGCATGACCAAATCATTCCACAAACGGAGTTCTTCGTAGTTGCCTGAATGCAGTCAGGATGTAGCTCTTTGCCTATTCTATGTCTTACCTATTTTCGCCATCGCTACCAAATAACAATATCTTTGTTTCATCACTCCTTATAACTTGTAACCATTGATCATCTGGCCAATTAATGTGTTCTTTTGCCCACTGTAATCTTTTTATACACTGCTGTAATTTTTTTTCGTTGCATTATCTCTCTTAGTCTAACATCTAATAATCTTCCCCTGATTGTTCTTGAATTGACATAAATAGCAGCATCATTCAATTCGCTTCTGGTGGCCGCTGATGATATTCTTCGATCATGGAGACATAGTCTTTTTATTTTTCTGTCATGAACAGATGTGGTGTACCTTTATCAGCCATTTCCTACTTTGTTTTTTATTGAATTTGTCTCCTGGTACCGTAAACAAAACTTTCGGGCGCCATATGTAGTTACTGAACCACCCACCTGTTTTGCAATTTCAGCACTGGAAAGAAAACATTCATGTAACACAATAATCTTAGTCCTATTTCTAAGTGTCCAATCTATTTTTTTTATTTGATGGCATTGCTTCATGACAAATATTAGAAATATTTACAATAGTTCCTACTAAATATTAAAAAGCTTAGCAAAATTTCGTACTTGTGATTTCATTACATAAAAAACAGTCTTCTTTCTATAGAAAAAAGCACAATAATGACCTGTTCCAACTTCAAACATGATGTCATCTTCTTCCGGCAGTTATTAACATTTTATTGGTTCCCAGAATAAAAATAGTGATTGGTCAAGAAAGTTAGAATTTACAATCCACTTCATCACTGCGTTTGTTATTCAGATTAAAGTAATAATAATTTTTTTTGTATTGAAAATATTTGAATTTTGCTTTTATATTGAAATCAGCATTAAATTCTCTTTAAAATGATATGTAAGGGTTTGCATTTTGTGAAATGTAACATTTTCTATAAGCATACAAAGTTGGAAAACATAACGAATTACAAAAGTGTCCACAATTTTGGCCATCACTGTAGTTATAAGTAACTTCTGTTGTATTTTCACGTTGATTGTTGGTTTTGAACGAAATTTTTAAATATTAAATTTTATTGCGAAATCCGTTTATCATCCGTTTTTTTCTTTCGTTTCAGGTAGTGGTATTGTGGCAGATAGGTACAACGGATGGACCTGTTTTCAAATGCCCTTGAACATCAAGCATGTAGTAGGCGCGTTATCTGTAAGGAAAATTATAAACATAGGAGAACATAAGATATTGTGTATGCGATTTTAAAGAACCATCTATTGGAAAGTGAAAAGAAAGTTTTTCAATCGATGACAATGGACCGATACTTGTACTCGAAGACATTAGAGGATCTTGCTCTCAAAAGGACGGCAGTTATTCTGTGTAGTTGCCCTAACATGTATATGTTTGCTGCAAGAATGAAAGACTCGACGAAAGAAGAATTTGAGCCTGAAATAGATAAAATGTCGAGAAATATTGTAGCTAATATTTCGTTGCCTCTAATGCTGGAGCAGGATTTACTTGGAGCAATCAAAGCTGTTTGTAGGGAAATAATAAAATGGGTGAAGTTTCATGAAAATTTTTTAGAGCAATATGATGGAGTTTTGTCTAGACTAGAGAATCTAGAGCTTATACGTTGGACACGCTACGGGACTGTGGACTACGAGAAAACGGCCGAAATACTGATCCGCAGCAGAAAGTTAAGCGCCGAGCAGTGCTACAAACTAGCTTGCCTCTATTGTTTCTGTCAAGATATAAAGGAACTTTGGAAAGAATTACCCTATTCGTACAAAGAAGTTTTTTTTAGGGATGATCCTTTGCAGATTGCACAGCCTAGAATAGTTGTTTTTTTTACTTGTTTATTAAGACACCAAGGATATCAGGTGGGATTATTTCTCCCAGAAGGGCAAAGAGATATACCTTCCATCATTGAAAATATCTTTGAATATGTTGCACTCCAAGGGTATGGAGCAGCAACTCAGTATTTTTATAGAACGCTATTCGCCTTACACAGATTAGACGGAATAACGAGAGTAGCTAGGGGTGTAGCGCAATTGCGTTCTTTTGATCATTGTTCCTATTTGCACGAGTACCAAAAATATAGCGACGTTTTGCGCTTTTTGATGAGCCGTATGCAAGAACATCAACATCGAGATTTCTTTCGTAGTGCGCCGGTTCAGACCCTTAAGAGTCTTCTGGATTGGCCCTCGCAATCTGAATTCTTGAGACACGCATATTATGTATTGCGATTCCGTCTTCTCACAAAAGAAGAATACAGCCGGGTGCTTTTCATTCTGGCCCATAACAGTTCTTCAGGATTCAACTATCCGAGATTGTTCCGGATATTTTTTCGCATGAGTCCGAAGAAATATAAAAATTATACGTTGACTCATTACTCGCATTTCTTGCGGGAATTCATAAGGATCAACGATGTTGTGACCGTGAAATTTATTTTCAGGCATTTGAATGTGAAAGAGAAAGTGAAACTTTTGGTCAACCAAAGTATGGGGCGTAACTTTATACCTGCTCTAGTAACTGCAGGCAAGTGGGATTTCCTAAGACTCTTTATCCGTGAATCCCAGTTAGCCAATGAAAGCAAACAGAATCTCGTGGCATATTTTCGATTGCGGTTTCCTGAGGACCGGAGAAGCGAGTGGTTCCGAAAGTTTGTGCGTGAAATCCGTGCAGATCAAAGTGGAGCAAAGTACGATCGATGGGCCTTAGATTGCAAAAGAATATTTCGACGTGTAGTGAGGAAACGCCGCAATGAAGATCATGCCGAACAGCCTAAGAAATTATTTAGAGCAAATTAAGTTCGAGAACGAAGTACATGCTCTGCCGAAAGGAAAGCTTGTACTTTGTTTTGTAAGCATGTACTTTTATTTTTCCAGCGATATTGTAGCATATAATTTAGGCAAAGCTTTCTTATTTAGCAGCTGGATCTACTTTTGTTGCAACATGACAATTTCTTTACTTCGGAACATGGCCAACCACCCTGCGTGCTGTATCTTTATTCTGCAAGTGTCATTTGAAATAATGTTTTGTTTACTTTTACTTACATTATTATAACTATACTTTTACTATATATTTGTTGTGAGAAGATACAGCACATTATGTTGATTGACACAACCAAATTAATCTTTTCAATACTATTCGCCGTTCGATGACTGTTTTGATGCTTTTTATTTACACATCTCGAACCAATTTTGAAGATATAAATTGCATCAAAACAGAAAAAGCCGCAGTTTTAAATTACGATTGCAAAATGATGATCAAGAATTCTGATTGGTTAGCCATGCTTCCAGGATGGCGAAATTTGGCTCCTTTTTTGAGGGATGACATTACTATATAAATTTCATTTTGCAATATCTCACAAAAATGGAGCAAAAGGAGGCAAACAGCAGCTGGTGATCGACGTAGAAGACATTTGTTTTCGTGTGAAATAAAAATCGGCGAAATTGATATTTTACATATTTTATTAGCATTTGTTGACTACGAATATTTTTAAGGTTTTTAACTACACAGAATGTACAGTGAAGTAGAGATTCTGCAGTTTTACTCGAGAATGGACGGTGGTCGAGAAATGGACGCCATCGACGGCATATGAAGGGGTAACTAACTTTCACATGAAATAGAAATTGACAAAATCCGTACAGTTTCTCCAGCTCTATGATATTCCCAATTATTTTAAACGGAAAAAAACATGGGCGAAGCGTGTCGCCCTTTTGTCTTGTAATTTATTAAAACGGAAAACTTTGTGTTTTCTTTTAAATTGATTATTTTAAATTGCTGCTCATTAATTTTAATCCCAGTTAAATATAAATAGGTCATGCATTGAGTTGCATCCTTGTTGGATAAATGCTTTTGTATCCATATTGTGCAAAACGAAATTGCAGAATGCAATTTTCTAAATATATTTTGATAATTTACATATTGTGGATTCAGAATATTTTGCGTATTATGAATTGTATATAATGTAAATTACTATAATGTGTATATTATATGCAATTTGTGAATTAGTTTTTTTTTTTTTTTGTGAATAAGAATTCGAATTTTTTTAAAGATAATTTGAAAATTCGATTCAGAAATGATTCCTTTAATTTTCTTTGTTCACTAAGATATGTAAATAAATAATTTGCATCATCTGAAATGTACATGATGTGAATTATTATGCTGTGCATATCATATTTATTCATTGATTTGGTCCTTGTCATATTATATGGCAAAACAAAATTTGCCAGTGATTTAATTTCGAATTAGTTGGAATTAGAATTCCAATTTTCTCTAAGATAATTTTGAAATTTAATTTAGGAGTGGTTCCTTTAATTTTCTTTGTTCAGCAAGATGCGTGAATGTATATTCTATATATTTTGAATTGTAACTTTGTTAGATAATGTTGTAAAACAAGAACAGCGTAGTTTTTTAAAAAAATTAGTATTGAACGTAACACCTTCTTAAATGTTTAAAAAAAGAGTCATTCATTAATTAAATGAATTTAAAAAAAAATCATTAAATTTTTTTATACACGTTATTAAAATTTTGAGAATCACTTCATTTACAAATTTCATTTTTTTATAAAGTTATTATAAGATTCTATAAAAGCAATTGGCTTATTTATTTTTTAATTCAATAAAATATAGGTATAGGTTATTTATATGCTGTAAATTATGTCTTTGTTTTTTTATATTGCAGAACAAAACCTGGCGATGTGTTTTGATAGCTTTTTTTACTATGCTTTGCTCTTTAAAGGAATGATTTTTTAAATTTTATAGTTGAGAAATCTAAAAGTAAAAATATTAAATCCTATATCCTTGTTTTTTCCATGCATTCTTTAAGTGCTTAAGATCAATGGAATAATTTCATAAATGTGTCTCTGTGTTATTTGTTTTCGATGTTTGAAGAGTTTTACAATTCTTGGTGTAATTTTTGAATTGATGTTAAAGTTGCTGTGAGATTTAAATAAAATGCCTATCGTATCGCTTCTTGTTTTTTTATTGTCTGGCAATAAACCAACTACCTGATAGCAAATCTTTTTAACTTCGTTTTTCAACCCGTTTAAGCTACAAGATTTCTGAAATGTTTGAGACTCTCGGTTTATTTTATTTATCGTTGATATAAATTCGCAAACTTTATTAATCGAAATAAATAGCTGATTGTCTTAAGTCTCTCTGCGAACATGGCAATTAAAGGCTATAGATGGATAAATTTCAATAATTATTACACAAAATTTATCAACATTTTATTTAAATCAATCTACATTTGTCATTTAGAGGTCCTGGAAATGCTGTAATTCAATGACACGAAGAGCTAGGCATACTAAAATTGATTTATAATTTGTTTGGAGAGTTTTATATTTGATCAATTTTTATTTTGATTCAAAAGTTGTGACTCTGAAATAGTTTGAAATTTGGAATGGTGATCTTTCCACCGATATTCCCAACTAAATTTTCGTACTGAAAACTGACACTCAATCAATAAGATTTTAAAACCGTCCTGCCCTTCATTTGCATTAATGTTTGAGATATAGAAGTCAACAAATTACTTAAGCATTCTTGAATGCGTAAATTTTCGCTTCATTTTGTTAAGTGCATTTTATTAAAAGGATTATATTACGATATTGCTTAATCTGGTGATTATTAACAATTAAATATTGGATAACAATAAATATGTTATGTAATTATAAAAAATGACTTTGGGGAATGCAGTTATATTGTAACTGTGAAATGTAATTATTATTTTTTAGAATTGCAACAGAAATATTGCCTTATTGCCATCACACTAAAGGAGAAAAAATCAGCGAGACTGGTCTTGGGTAAAGGAGCGAACGATCTTCCTCACAAGAAATTCAAAATTTTGCTTAATTTTTAATTAATTAAATTTCTTTTCTTGTCGCACATTTTCACCCTGCAAATTATATCGATTCCAAGTTTGGTAGCACCAAGTAAAACGAGTTAGCCTGTAGAATGACAATACAAGCACACACATGCATCTTTATTGTAATAAGGTATGAGATACTTTGGTAGAAGATATTTTTTAAATATTTTTAAAAAAATGATTTCGAATAAAAAATTATTTAAAGGCAAAAAAATTGGTATCATTTCGGATTTTATAATAATACTAGCTTTTACCCGCGACTTTGTACGCGGGGAAATTGGTTGGAATTTATAGCATCAATGGCTTTATCTTTTGTTTCTCCTGCGCATGCGTGAATTTTCAACGCCAATTGGGGCAACCCAAATGTATGAATTTTCTACGCCAGTTGGTATAACGCAATAAAGATTATAGATTTTTAATTTCCTTTATTCTGTTTTATTTTAATTCAAAAGTACTTCAGAATGAATCCGAAAGATCGATTCATTAACAATGTTTAGTTTTAAATGTATTGAACACTAAGAAAACAAACAGAATCGTTTGAAATAATAGTCAAAATCATGTTAAGCTTAATCTCATTGACGTGGGGGGAAAAAAACCCTAAAGCTTTACTCATTTGGCGGGAAAGTTAGTTTTTAATTAATAAACAACTAACCACTCAATTAAACTGAATAAATAGTAGCCTGTGTCCTATTCCAGACTATAACCTATCTCTCAGCTAAATTTCACCCAATTCTGTTCTGGCGTGATTGACTAACAAACATCCATCCAAACTTTCACATTTATAATAATAATATAGATACAAATACAATTTAATTACAAAAGCATTCAACTAACCTAAAAACAATTTATTTACATAGTATACCTGAAATAAAACAAATCAGCAAATCAAGTCCATGTTTCTTTAAAATCAAGTCAAGTCTATTTTATTTATCGATCGAGATTGAGATAGCTACAACAATATAATACACATAATTTTTAAACTTTCAATTAAAATGAAAACACATTTGTCAACAATCAGAACCTACTGCGCATGCGTGAATTTTCAACGTCAGTTGGCGTAACGCACATGCGTGAATTTTCTACGCCAGTTGGGATAACGCAATACAAATAAGAAATTTTCAATTTCCTTAATTCATTTTTTATTTTAATTTAAAAGTACTTCAAAATGAATCCGAAAGATCGATTCATTAACAATGTTTAATTTTAAATGCATCAAACACTAAGAAAATAAATAGAATCGTTTGAAATATTGGGTTAAAAACACTTTAAGCCTAACCTGATTAGAGTGGGGGAAAAAAAAACAAGCCTTATTCATTTTTGGCGGGATTTTGCCTCAGATTTTTTGGCAGGAAAGTTAGTTTTTAATTAATAAAAAATTAACCGGAATAAATAGTAGCCTATGTTGTATTCCATACTATTATCTACCTCTGTGCTAAATTTCATTCAATTCCGTTCTGACGTGATTGACTAACAAACATCCATCCATCCAAACTTTCACATTTATAATTGTAGAATAGATAAAAATCTCTTTTTTGTATTGTAAAATTTTCTTAAATTATTACGAAAAGGACATTAAAATTTTCTTAATAATTAATAAATTTAAATTCTAATTCAAATTTCAGAAAAACATCGCTCCAAAATGCACATTTCCGTTCTCTAAAATTATTTATGTGCTATATTCGAAAGCTCTATATCAAATGATTTGGCCTTTCGATCACAAGCACATGCGCACCTCTACCTTTTTTACCAGAGATCAGTTGATTCAACGAAATTAATGACGATGAGGCTAAAACTTTCAAATTAATAAATTAAATCTTTAATTTGGATTAGAAGCGATTAAACTAATTAAAATTTAATCAGACAAAAACTTTTCTGTTGAAATCAAACATGTTATTTAAAAAATGCGAATACAGAAATAGAATAATCCCAGCCCTGACATCTTATTTCTACTATAGAATATTTTTTCATAATTTATGCAATATCTCAGAGGACTGCTTTTTCTCAGAAAAATTCTCTGATTCTTTTACTCTAATTCACTGATTTTGTTCAAATTTTCTGATTTTTTTTCTGTTTTCTCTGATTTTTATTGATTTCTCCGTTTCATTATAATAATTCCTGTACAAAATAATATAAATTTTCTGATTTTTTTTTTAAATTCTGCCTTCTCTGATTCAATATAATAAGTGCATTTCAATATAATACAAGTTTTCTGTTTTCTCTGATTTTTTTTAAATTATTTCTTTAATTCAATATAGCAGTATCTGTCCAATATAATACAAATTTCCTGTTTTTTGTGATTTTCTTTGATTTCTCTGATTCAATATAATAATTTCTGTACAATATAATATAAATTTTTTGATTTTATCTTGATTTTTTTGATTCAATATAATATTCAGTTTACCACATTAAGAAAGCAATTTTCACATCATAAAAAAAATGATAATATATTTTTACATATTTCATTATATTATACGACAGAGCAGCATTCTTCAAAAATGAAATCTTTTGACTCGTACTATTTTATAAGTATTACGTCTTTTTATTCATTATGCTAACATTACAGGAAGATGGAGAAATATTTCAAAACGTATGCATTTTAACAAGTTTTTTCATTGCTTAATTGTGAAGAAGAGCCTTAGACATAAGAGCAATAAAATTTCAAAAAGTATACACTTGAAATAGAAATCTACTTATTACAGAAAGAGAAACCCGGTGGCCTAGTGGTACGCGCTGCCAATGCAGAGGTTCGATCCTGTGGCTGGGCAAGGTCGACTCTGCCTTTCATCATCTCAGTGGGACAATAAACTGAGGACCAAGCATGCTTGCGAACTAAACACTGAGGGTTCCGCTTTTTGCCTCGTTCCAACGACCCGTGATTCTTCAGACGGGGCTCGCTTTGCCCCTTGACCCTCTCTTGCGGTTTTCTGGGGTGATTTGATGTTTGTCCAGTTTACCGCTGAAGAATCACGGGTTGTTGGAATGGGGCCTTAGGCTGACCACAAAACCGGGACATATGTCTCGCACCCCAAGGGTCCTCGGTCAAGTAAGCAGATGTGGGCACTGTAGGCCTTGGCCCATATAGGGCTGTTGTGCCATTGAGTTTAGTTTATTATAGAAAAAATAAACTGCGATTCCTTCATCTTCAACAATGGGAAAAAAAAAAAAAATTAGAATCGGATTTTTATAACAAGACTGAAAACGGTCCGAGTTTCTTTACAAGAGTGGAATTTATTGTTAAATAAAATTAAAATATTTTTAATTAACTAAAGTTAGATAAAAAAAAATTGAACTACAGTCTTAATGAAATTTTGAAAAGGCAATGTTTTGAAAGTTAAGATTATATATACAAAAAAAAAAAAAAAAAAAAATGTGTGCGTGATAATAAATTAGGAAGTTATTAAAAAAATTGCAAAATTTTGCTTAATTTTTAATGAATAATTTTAATAAAATTTCGAAAAGAAAGTCTTGGTGCACATTTTTTTAGCACAAACACAACTTTCTGTTATTTTTTTATTTTTATTATTTATTAATTTTTTTTCCATAATCGCTTGCAAAATTTATCGAATATGCTTGATGTTTATTAAAGAGAACATTTTTTTATAAGATCTGTTTAAACAAACAAACAAAAACATTATTATCTATATAGCGCCATGCTGCATTTTTGTGAATCTGCACCGATTTGCATATGCCTAAAATTCCAGTAATACGGGATCAGGTTAGCCGTCCTCCTCCGCTCAGCCATCGATCGATCGAGCATAATATCGATCGATCGATGTGTCTCCTGCGTCCTTGAAAACAGGTGGGCGATTCTCCCATAATGCCCCGCGAACCTCCAGGCCCCGCTGTTTATTAAAAGAATTGAAAAGTGTCCCCCTCAAATTATCGATCGGTTTGTCGCAAAGACGGCACGTGAGACTGCAGCGTGCATAAAAACATTCGAAACACATTGCTGCAAGAAAAGAAATTGTTTTTACAGACTAATTGCCATAAGTTTGATTGCAAGTTGTATTCTGAACAAAACGTAGCAAGTAATTTAGAAAAAAGAATACAAGCCTTGAAATTCCATTGCATTAAAAAACAATGGTAAATATTTTAATAAAGGAATTTCTGTAACTGCGTATGTTTTGGAAATTTTTCAATAGCCAATTTAATATCTTATTAACAATTTTTAACTAATCATTACATCAATACAATTCTTCGCGTTGATTGCCAATCGAGTGATGCTTCTCTCGATGCCATAGTTTTGTTAAGTGATTGTTAATAAGTTTCTCTGCAGAGAATTTACTGCATTTAATACGAATTTATTTTGTGTTTGCAGGTTATTTGTAGATACCTTCTCTTCGAGGTATCTCCAGAGCCGCATTAATCTTCTTGGTGTGCTTAGACATGGAAGTTTTGGAACTACTCCGCTTTCCCCCTTTTCAACATTTGAAATAAGATGGTTTTTTTTTTATTTATTATAATTTTAATTTCCATATAAACAGATTTTTAGTACTGAATCGAAATAATAATGTAACATTTAATTTCGGGTTATTTTCAGAAAAGTTGGTTTAAAATATCTCTTCCACAATATATATATATATATATATATATATATATATATATATATATATATATATATATATATATATATATATATATATATATAATCATTAAAATTTTTGAATAATTTTAAGCAAAATAAAAAAAAATGGCCAAAAGTTTTTTAAATACAATCTAATTACTATTGATAAGGTCAGGTAATTTTTTAACCGGTGAGGCTGTATATCTCTTTTAGAATTATAATACAATATAAAAACAAAATGTGCAAAAGGCAATCAATCAGAAACTTTCAGGAGAGTTGGTTTAAGTATCTCCTTCATAAAAAAATCACCATAATTTTTTTTTTTTAGTAATTTTAAACAAAATTAAAGAAAAGGGTGCAAAACAATTTTCAATATAATTTAATTATTATTCATAAGATCAAAAATTTTTTTAAATGAAGTTATATATCTTTTTTAGAATTATAAAAAAAAAATAAAAATTTTTTTTTTCAAAAAGCAATAAATTAGAAATATTGTTATAATAATGTTAATGCAAGCAATATTTGATTTCATTTGAACCAGTCACGAGTGCACCTTTCTTACTAATTAAATGAAAACTCAAAAATACATTACATTGAAAATACCACAAACTAACAGCAATGGTCTCCAATAAACATTCTCTCATAATCTAAATAAACGTACTTTTTGGATTGTTAACCGAATGGCAGTGACGAACAATAATTACGAAAGATTAGACTAGCCGATTTTTTTTTTAAGTGCAATATAAAAGTTTTTCTTCTTTGCTTGTGAAGTTCAGCCTCAGATGTAAGTGCGACAAAACTTTAAAATATACATTAAAAGCACACTTTAAACAGAAATCAGCTCATTATGGAAAAGTAAGCCGTTATACTTTCGCCTTCAACAATATAAGAAAAATCCAAGATGTGATATTTACCGTAACAATCAAAATTATTTCAATTTTTTTAATGGATAAACTTAATTTTTTAAAAGTTAATTAAAATTAGATATAAATTTGAGTTACAATTTCATTGGATTATTGTAAAAAAATAATCGTTTGAATATTAAAATGATGTAAAATGTCAAAAATGATATCAGTTTGGAACGATATCAATTTCGAAAGTTATGGTGAAAAACTTTAAATTTTGACTAACTTTTTAATTAAAATTTAACAAAATTTGAAAAAGAAGTCATTTTTGAATATTTTCAGGAGCAAGGTTTTTTTCTTCTTTTTCTTCCAAGATATAACTGAATCAAATGTGGTGGCTCTAATTGTAATGGTCTCCACTATGTACCAACTCACACACTATCTAGTTTTCTTTGCTTCTTGCTTTCTTTATTTTTTTTTTTTATTTATTTATTTTTCCATGAGCTCTTCGTTTGCATTTGCAAAAATTATCGAAATGTTCAGTATGTTTATTAAAGGGAGAAACATTCTACAGGATTTGTTTTCAAACAAACAAAAATCTCTATTTATATTATCTGTTCCGAAATTCAGTATATAACGCCATCTAATTTTTGCGAGTCACCGCCAGTTGCGTGCATCTAAAATGGCGGAAATAAATCAACAAGTTTTTCGTCTTATTCCTTCAGCAGATCGATACAACTCCTTCCCTCTTCAAACAGGTGGGCGGTTTTTCCCAGAATCCTCCGGGGAGCTCCCGCCTCCTCACTTTTTTTAAAAATAGAGTTCAAAATAGAAGCGACCCCTTAAATATCGATCGGTTTGTTCCAAAGACGGCACGTGTGACTGCAGCTTGCATAAAAACATTCGAAACACATTGCTGCAAGAAAAGAAATTGTTTTTGCAAACTAATTGCTATAAGATTGATTGCAAATTGTATTCTGAACACAACGCAGCAAAGAATGTAGAAAAAGAATACGAGCCTGTCAATTCCATCGAATTAAAAAAAAAAAAAAAAAAAAAAAAAAGTAAATATTTTATTAAAAGAACTCTTCAAACTCTGTATGTTTGGACATTTTTCAATAGCCAATTTAATCCTTATTAGCAACTTTTAATTAATTATTATATCAATATAATTCTTCTCGTTGATTGCAAGCGATTTGCAATCGAACGATGCTTTACTCGATGCCATAGTTTTGTTAAGTGATTATTAATAAATTTCTCTACAGAGAATTTATTAAACAGGTGGGCATTTAATGTGAATTTATTCTGAGTTTGCATGTTTTTCTGTAAATACCTTCTCTCCGAAGTAATTAGGGCCGGATTACACCTTCTAGGGGTGCTGAAACAATTAATCCTCTTAGACTGCTCCTCTTTTCCTCTTTTCAACATCCAAAATTAGATGCTTTTTTAAAAATTTATTATAATTTTATTTTCCATATAAACAATAGTTAGTAGTGTTCTTTCCGGAGAGTTACCTTCAGGAGAGTTGGTTTAAGTATTCCCTCCATAAAAAATTCAAAATTTTAAAGTAATTTTAAACAAAATAATAATAAAAAAAAAGAATGACAAACAACTTTTAAGCGTAATCTAATTACTATTTAATGGAGGCTATATATATATATATTAGAATTAAAATCAAAATAAAAGTAAAATGTGCAAAAGGTAAATGATTTGGAGCATTAGTAAAATAATGATACAAAATTTAAGCGACATTTAATTTTATTTGAACGAGTTTTCTGAGTGCACTTCTTTTATTAATTAAATGAATGCTCAAAATTAAATTATATAGTAAAGAACACAAACTAACGGTAATGGTCTCCAATAAACTTTCTCTCATAATTTGTAAAAAACATACTTTTGGATTATAAACCGAATACCATTGACGAACAATAGTTACAAAAAATCCTATGAAACCACAATTTTTGGAGGATTTCTTTTTTTTCAACTAAGCACAAAATAGAAAAATTTTTCTTCTTTGCTTAGTTGTAAAGATTAACTTTAGATGCAAGTGCGACAAAATTTCAGAAAATATATTAAAAGCACACTTTAAACAGAAATTAGCTCATTATGAAAAATAAGCCGTCATACCTTCACCTTCAACCATAGAAGAAAAATCCACGATGAGATATTTATAGTAGCAATTAAAGAGATCTGTTTCTTTTAAAAAGTGAAATTTTTTGTTAAATAAACTTAATTTTTTAATTAATTAGATTCAGATCTAAATTTGAGTCACAAATTCATTTGATAATTTTAATGACGATCCTTTGAATTATCAGATGATGTAAATACCATTTTGGAGCGATATCAGTTTCGAAAGCTATGACGAAAAATTTCAAAATTTCACAACATATGTAATTAATAATTTTAATTAAAATTTAATAAAATCTGAAAAATAAATCATATTTGCATATCTTAAGGTGCACATTTTTTTCCTTCCAAGGTATATCAAATGCGGTAGCTCTTATTTTAACGTTCTTTTTTTTGTTTTTTCCAATGAGAGTTTTATTTGAATTGGCAAAAATGATCGAAATGATTATTAAAGGGAGAAAAACTTTACATAATGTGTTCAAACAAACAAACAAACAAAAAAAAATTAATTCTTTCATTAAAAAGTTAAAAAATTTTCTATAAAAAATTAAAAATCTTTCTTTAAAAAATTAAATTTCTCTGAAAAAAATTAAATATCTTGCTGAAAAAAAAATCTTTCTTAAAAAAAATTTAAATCATTCTTGGAAAAAAAAAGTTTAAATCTTTCTGTAAAAAAATTAAAAATCTTTCTTTAAAAAAAATTTAAATCTTTCTGTAAAAAAATTAAAAATCTTTCTTTAAAAAAAATTTAAATCTTTCCACAAAAATAAAATAAAAATCTTTCTTTAAAAAAATTTAAACATCTCTAAAAAAATTAATTCTTTCTTTAAAAAAAAAGGAAATTAAAAATCTTTCCTTAAAAAAAAATTTAAATCTTTCTTTATATTATCTGCTCCGAAATCAATACATAACGCTAACTTGAATTTTTGCGAATCACCACCAGTTGCGGATGATTAAAATGGCGGAAATAAATCAACAAGTTGTCCATCTTCCTCATTCAGTGGATCAATACAGTTCCCTCCATCTTTAAACAGATGGACGATTCTCCCACAATGCACCGCGGAGCTCCATCCCCCTTCACTGTTTATTAATAGATTTCAAAAACAGAAGCGACCCCTCAAATTATCGATCGGTTTTGTAGCACCGATGGCACGTGTCACTGCAGCTTCCGGTCACATTCGAAACACTTTACTGTAAGAAAAGCATCGATTTTCACAGACATATTGCCTGTAGCATTGATGCAGTATGCAATTTAGAAAACGAATGCCCTCCTGTAAATATTATTATGTTGAAGCAGAGGGAAAACATATATTCTCCATATATGTAATTTGTTATAAATTGGCAAGACATTTAATTACAAGTCCCTTTATATATCTGTTTTGATATCAGAAAAATTCTAGATTCAAATTTGAAATCAGTTTTAAAAGAAATAGTAAAAGATAAAAAAATGAATTCAATCTAAATATTATTTAATTATAGAATAGCACACTTTCGAAATGATAAAGTGAACATATTTTTTTTAAAAAAAAATATTTTGAATAACTTTATATAAAACTACTGAAAGATAAAGAATAAAAAAAATCAAAATAATGCTCTGACATTTAAACGTTACTTGATTTTAATCTGGATTATTCAAATTAAAACCGTTATAAATTAAGCGTAATCATAAAATTAATATAAACAACGCCCCCTTCCCCCTCTTCCACTGCACGTGCCAACACTGACCTATATCTACATGCAAAGTTTTCACAAAATGAAAGAAAAAAAAAATTGCGAGGAAGTTGAAAAGTAAAGGAAATGATAATTCATCTTCAAATTACAAAATCACTTTAATTATTCGAAGTTACGTATTACTTAAATGGTATTATTTTTTGAAAGAAGATCGAAACTGAGATTAAGTATCAAAATTGGTTGCTACATATTTATATTTGCGGTTCTAATTCTAGAATTATCCGGCAGCAGATTCTGCTGCTGGGGCCATCTTTTGGCGGTGTGTAGAACTAAAAAGGAAGCTTTGATGAAAATATAATGAAATGAAATAAAAATTTCTTATTAAAATTTTTCTTTCAATCTATTCCGTGAGCTCTTAATAATATTTTTAAAAAATTAAATATGTGATTTGAGATAACAACTGTTTAGAACAGATAAGAAAAAAATCACAAAGATATTTGTTTTATAGAGAAAAATGAGGCTCGTGTAACTAACTGACAGTGGAAATTTTCTATAAAAAAACTTAAAGAAAACCTTTGATTCTTTTATTCAAAAAATATGATTTAAACACATTGTTTTATATTCATTGAATTATTAATGGGTACATCAAATAACTAAAAGTTGCGCAATTGGTCAAATTTTAATCATCATCATCAACGCCAGAGCAAAAAGATCGATCGTCTTCAAATAGCGCCATTCGGATTCGTTTCATCCGTCGGTTCAGATGTTCTAGAAGTGCATCTGCTGTCATATTCGATTTTTTCAACTTATAACGGTTTAATTTTTGCTGGCAATTGTTGAATAGTTTCACAATACCAATTGATTTCTGGCTAGAGTGAAAAAAACAGTGACTTGAATTCCGAATCTACAAAGAGCTGCCCTTGAGATGAAATAGATTCTCCATAATGCTGGAGAGGTAAGTTGTTTACTTCGTTCAGTCAGTGAACTGTTGACAGAAAGCGAATAATGAGCGATTCGAAATTGCTAACTGTTGACTGTAATTAATTTTAAATTACCAGAACAGAATGAAGAATATTACAGAAATGAAGAATTCTTATTTTATTAAGGTATCCGACTAGGTTAGAAACATGAATTTCGATGAAAAGTCGCATTTTTTTTTTTTTTTTTTTTTTTTGCTGTTTTAAAAAATAGGTACGTTTCTGTTTTCCAATGATATCTTATTTATAAGCATTTAATTTATTTATAAGCTGCTTATTTATAAATATTTAAAAACTTAAAGAGAGAAACGATGTGTTTTTTTTTCATAATTCTACTATATGAGTATCGTCATATCTCAAAAAATAATCAAAATATCTTAGTGAGATTTATAATTACGGTTCGTTATGTTATACAGAATGTGATGAATTGCGGATTTGATGTTGAATGC
This sequence comes from Argiope bruennichi, assembly GCF_947563725.1. Taxonomy (NCBI): domain Eukaryota; kingdom Metazoa; phylum Arthropoda; class Arachnida; order Araneae; family Araneidae; genus Argiope; species Argiope bruennichi. Next base: position 91,647,724 of record NC_079161.1, read on the forward strand.
TCTAGAAGTGGATTTATGATTGTTTAATGTAAATAGTGTTAAAACAAATTTCATATTTTACATACAAAAATTTTAGTAAGACAATAGTTAGATAATAGTTAGTTACATTCTAAGATATGTTACGCATGTAATGTTACAAAGAAAAAGTGAAAAACTGTAAAAAAAATTATCTAGAACAATTCTAATTTTTGTAAATAAATGATAAAATTTACATAAAAATATGCTTTTACTTCACAAGCTACGTATATATTAAAATAATTGCACTTGTATTCATTATTTTATCTTTATATTAATGGGTGGATCCTAGCACAGTCCACCTCTTGGCGTCTTTTTGATTCTTGCCAAATGAGTGACGATAACGTCACCAATGTGGCAACCTAGACGGATTTTTTAAAATTTATTTATTTTATATTATATTTATTTTTTTATTCTTATTTTTATTTATATTATTATTATTATTATTTATTTATTATTTTATTTTATTATTATTTATTATTTTATTTTATTATTATTTATTATTTTATTTTATTATTATTTATTTATTTTAATTATTTATTATATTTATTATTATTTCTGGCCTTCAAGTGTCGTTTTTTAATTGAAAAATAATAATAATAACAAATATTCAATTAGTAGTCAACTTGGCGAGATTTCAAATAAGTTGCCAAGAGGTGGGCCCATCTAGGATTTTACCATATTAATATAAAAACATCATGTAAACATTATTATTATTATTTGAAAAATCGTATCCTAACCTAGCCGGATAACTGAAGTCGTGAATATTTTTTATTAAACTCAGGAAAACTAGTAAAAAGTGTATAATGAACAAAAATTATAAATTATGTCAATTATAGATTCAATTATAAAAGAAATAAATCTATAAAAGAACAATTATTTTTGTCTTTTTTATTTTCAATCTTTTTTTATATTTATTTTTACTAATAATAATCTAACTGTATTCTCCAGTAGATAATTGGTCAATTTTCTACTATTTGTGTGAGATTCGCAAAAAAATTGTGTTACATTCTTTAGTTTTACAGAAACTTGGGATGTTTGCCTCTTTGGGTGGATCCTAGCACAGCTCACCTGTTGGAGTCTTTTTGAATTCTCGCCAAACGAGGGACAATAACGTTGCCAATGTGGCAACCTAGACGGATTTTTTTTATTTATTTTTATTTTTTATTATATTTATTTCATTTTATTTTATAATTATTTATTTATTATGTTTATTTTTTATTATATTTATTTTATTTTATTTATTACTAGCCGCCTTTGGCGACCAGCCGGTTCGCCAATCTTAATGTTCTTTAAAATTTTAATAATTAAATATTTTATGCAATTTCTACTTTAATAGCTTCTTCATCAAAATATTTTAAAACTTCAAATTTTGATTATCATATAATTCATTCATAATATTATAAAGGCCTTCAGTCATAACGTAATATGTATCTCTCTCATTTTCTGTTAGCACCCGTAGAATTTATGCTTTAAATTAAAGTGGAAAGAATTTATCTTCAATTAATATAATAATATTTTTTACTGAAACAAAGCATTTTTTTATAATCTGATTACTGAAAATAGAGTCACTCAGCGTTTAAACTTTATGGGCACTAAAGAATATCTTTTTAAATTTATGTAATATCTCAAGAGTTGGTCAACAAAATTTTCTTAGATTCATTATGAGCAGATCGATTAATTAACAATGTTTAAATTTAAATGCATCAAACACTAAGAAAATAAAATGAATCGTTTAAAATAATCGGTCGAAAACAGGTTTTAAAAAAACTACTTAAAAAACGATGTACTTAAAACTATAAGCATATACAAAAAATATATAACTAATATAAATACAATTTACTTACAAAAGCATGCAACTAACCCAAAAATAATTTAAATCATCCATTGATAACGTTGTCATGGCAACAATCAGAACAGAATGCGCATGCGTGAATTTTCTTCGCCGGTTACGTAACGCAAATACGTGATTTTTTTCTACGCCAGTTGGGGTAACGCTATGCGGATTAGAAATTTTTAATTTCCTTTATTCTGTTTTATTTTAATTCAAAAGTACTTCAGAATGAATTTGAAAGATTGATTCATTAACAATGTTTAATTTTAAATGCATCAAACATTAAGAAAATAAACAGAACCGATTGAAATAATCCGCCGAAAATTTTTAACCCTAGCCTCATTACTGTTGGGAGAAAAAAAAACTGAATCCTTTCTCGTTTGGCGCTGGGGAAAATGGATGATTTTTTTGGCGGAAAAGTTGGCGGTGGGGAAAATGAAAGATTTTATTGGCGGGAAAGTTAGTTTTTAACTAATAATTAAAATTCTAATTAAAAATTCGAAAAAAGAAACCCCAGGTGCACATTCCCAACCTCCAAGGTATACATGTACCAAATTTGGTAGCTGTATGTCAAACGGTCTGGCCTGTAGAGCGCCAACACACACACACACACACACACACACACACACACACACACACACACACACACACACACACACATTGAGCTTTATTATAAGTATAGATTATTTCTGGCCTTCAAGTATCGTTTTTTAATTGATAAATAATAATAACAAATATTCAATTAGTAGTCAACTTGGCGAGATTTCAAATAAGTCGCCAAGAGGTGGGCCCATCTAGGAATTTACTGCCAATTTTACCGTGGCATAGGAGACACCGTGACCCTGAAATTTTTTCAAGTGTTTTGTATTTTCATTGAATTTACAAGGGCTATATATTAAAATTTATTCCAATTAAATTTAGTATCTATTTTATTAAATCATGAGTAATTTTCTTTTAACTCTTGAATACTAGCAAAAAGTATGTAGTGAACAAAAAATATCAATTCTATCGATTCAATTATAAAGCAAATTAGTGTATACGATAACAATTACTTTTATCGTTTTTTTATTTATTTGGAAACTTTTTATTTTTATGCTTATTTTACCAATGATAATTTAATTGCATTCTTCAGTAGATAATTGGTGAATTTTGTACTGTTTGGTTGTGAATCGCAAGAACATTGTACGACATTTTTTTTAGTTTTACAGAAACTTGGCAAAGTTGCCCTTTTTATTGGGACCTAAAGGACAACTAGGTCTCGAAATTTTTTTCAAGTATTTTATACTTTCATTGAATATATAAAGATATGTCATTAAAACTTATTCAAAGTACGATTAAGTATCTTCCAGATTTTGGATTACTATACTAAATATTTCTAATTAATTAACTTTTGTTAGTTTTATATTTCGTTGCTTTATAATTTTAAATGTCTGTGCGCATATTGTTTTACAATATAGAAAAAGTTCGATTCTATAATTAAATAAAATTTAAAGTTTGTTGAATATTGCTGTCATTGTTTAAATTTTTTTTTTTTTTTATAAATTGCTCTTAAATTGTAAATCTGTATTTTTTAATGCATTGTTTGCTGAAATCTGCTTTCTTGAAATTTAATATTCTACGATTTCAGTTTGACAAAATTTGGTTCTTAAAGCTGTTTAGGTGGAGCCGTTCATATATTAAAAAGATATAAAAATATTTGATTTGGGAAAGGAAGCCGAAACTTGTACTGCCTAAAGACCCTTATAGGGGTCAATCAGACCTAGCCTTTTACGGTTTTAAGAAAACGTTAAGAATATTTTTGCTCTGTTTGAAATTGTTTAGATAATTTTTTATTGAAGAAATTTTACATCAAGGAAATGCAATTTGTTCTTTTTATAATAAAAGATATCATCTTCTTTATTTGTCTTTATTTTTTTAGTGATTTTTTTTTTTTTTGTGAATAATATAAAAGGAATCCAGAAAAAAAAGTTAAACTTGAAAGTATTTATTTAGTTATTTTGATAATAAATTGTAGAGTTTCATGCTAAATGGACTATCATGAAAAACGAAAACGATATACATATCTTTTCTTGGTTTCTTGTTCATTATTTTTACTTACTTTAAAATTATGAATCACTTTGAATCACTTTCACAAATAAAAACTTTTTAAAAATAGAACAAGAAAGGAATTAGATAGAACTGTTTAGTATATGATTACAATAATAGAAATTAATTATGATTATAAATGATAAGATCTGTAAAGGAAAAATATATAAATACCATAAATCGAGTTATCCAAGATTATATTTAAATTCAGATTTAGAAATAAGGCAACGATTTACTTGTTTTCTCAATTAAGTTTAATTATTGGAAAATTAAAATTTCATTTAATTTAAAATTAGTTTTAAGTTTTAATCAATTTATTAGTTCAAGAAAATTATTATTTTTACAATTATTTCAAGAAAACGAAGTTATAAGCATTTAGGCTGTAGTAAGACATGGGTGCTGTTTTGTCTTTTGAACAGACATAAATATGTTTCAACTAGTCAAGTCTTGTTTCTCTAGTTTAAACAAATGTGTCAGCTCAGCGGTTCATTAATCAGTCAATTACAGCCAAATGATGAATGGTGGCTTTATTTCATGATAATTTCAAAAAAAGTCTGATTTAATTTTTTACTGATCTGTTTTAATTTTTTCTGATTCTGATCTCTGAAAAATATGATTTAATTTTTTATAATTCTTGTCTCTGAAAAAAATCTGTTTTATTTTAATTATTTATTATTATTATTATTATTTTTTGATTCTGATCTCTGAAAAACATAATTTAATTTTTTCTAAAACTAATCTGTGAAAAATATTATTTAATTTTTTTTTTTTTTTGCATTCGGATCTCTGAAAAGATCTGTTTTAATTTTTTTTTTTATTCTGATCTCTGAAAAATATGATTTAATTTTTTATAATACTGATCTTTGAAAAATATGATTTAATTTTTTATAATTCTTATCTCTGAAAAAATCTGTTTAAATTTTTTTTAATTCTGATTTTTGAGAAATATGATTTAATTTTTTCTAATACCGATCTGTGAAAAATCTGATTTTATTTTATATGATTCTGATCTCCGAAAAATATGACTTAATTTTTTATAATTCTGATCTCTGAAAAAATCTGTTTTAATTTTTTTTATTTTGACTGAAAAATCTGATTTAATTTTTGCTGGTACTGATCTGTGGAAAATCTGATTTAATTTTATATAATTGTGATCTGTGAAGAATATTATTTAATTTTTTACTGTCTAGGTTCTGTTGCATTGCAACTGCACATTGCATAACTTTAATTGATTTAAGTGTATGCAATTATGCAATGTTTGTTTATAACATTATTGAGGTTGTAATATTTGTAAATGTAATGTTTGTTTATTTGTTAACATTATTATTATTTTGTATAGAATTCATTGTTGGGGAGTGTTAAATCGATTAGTATGATTAAAATATAATTTTGCGCTGAATAAATCTTCCATCGAGTTGCTTTCTAGTAAAAATGCAATTAGAACTGTATTTTAAATTGAATTGAGGTGAAAGATGAGTGTTTTGTTCTTCTTTTCTTTCATTATTATTATTAATAATACACAGTCGATATAATATTAAGTGTATTATCATTTTATCTAAGCATTTTCTTTTTTATATTGACATATAATTTTGAATTGTGACAGAAAATGCCAAATATTATTTTAATGAAGTCGTAGAGTGCTGAATAATTGGGTATTAATTTTGAAAAAAATGATAAAAATAACCAAAATGTTGAAAATTGACAGAAGAGTTTGGAGCCGATTTTGCTGAAAATTTCATAGAAATCTAAATGTAAAGATCATGCACCAAATTTTATCCATTTTACTCAAAACGTTTATTGAGTTATCTTTAACACAGGTAGGCAGGGAAACAGATAGACTTAATCCATTTTTTTTTCCTTTTTTGATTTTGAAGTAGTCTATAATGTGGAGATACGTCATAATATCGAGATCGATTTTTTTGACGATTAAACTACTTCCTTTATATGTCGTATATGAGAAATAAAAATGAAAACAACCACTTTTTCAGATATGAAAGCTTCTGCCCACATACTCTGAACTTCTGGAATTCATTTTATTTTATTCTCACTGAAATTCAGAGTAAAATAAAATGAAGGAGTCTTATCAATGTAATGGCAATTTGAGATTTTATCAATCCGATGGCAACACGTTGATGAAACTTAAAATTTTTTTTTCTCTACGCACGCGAAACGTTCTCGTGCAAGTTAAATTTTATTTTGTAAGAAATTAAAAGTAGAAAAGTATTGTTTATATATATTTTTAAAAAATCATTGAAAATAGAAACTTAATTTATAAATTAAAAATTGGTATCATTCAAAAGATAATTTTTTGAACTTTAACTTGAAATAATATTCTTGTTTGGGCGATAACATTTTCGGAAGAAAGCACCTAAATTTAGTTTAATTTTTAATTAATTAAAGTTTTCAATTAAAAATTTAAAATGATCGCTCCGAGGTGCACATTTCAGACCTCCAAGGCATGCATATTCTAAATTTGGTAGCTGTAGCTCAAATGGTCTGGCCTGTAGAGCGCCAATACATACACGCTCATCTTTATTGTAAGTATAAATAAATGTCGGTTTAAAGGCAATGTTGTGATTTGGTTATAAAAAAAAAAAAAAATCGAAATTAGATTAATTTGAAAATTTTAAATAATATGTATAGGACATGACATCTGCTTTTTTGTATACTAGTTGCCTTTGGCGACCAGTCGGTTCGCCAATCTTAATGTTCGTTTAAATTTTAATGATTAAATATTTTACGCAATTCCTACTTTAATAGATTCTTCATCAAAATATTTTAAAACTTTGATAAACAAATTTTGATAGTCATATAATTTACTCATAACATTATAAAGGCCTTCAGTCATAACGTAATATGTATCTTTCTAATTTTCTGTTAGCTGTCGTAGAATTTATGCTTTAAAGTGGAAAGAATTAATCTGCAATTAATATAATAATATTTTTTTCACTGAACAAAGCTTTTCAAAACAATATTTTTTCATAATATGATTACTGATAACAGAGTCACTGAGCGTTTAAACTTTATGGGCACTAAAGAATATCTTTCTTAATTTATGTAATATCTCAAGAATTTCTCAACAAAATTTTCTCAGATTCATCATGAACAGATCGATTCATTAACAATGTTTCATTTTAAATGCATCAAATACTAAGAAAATAAAACGAATCGTTTAAAATAATCGGTCGAAAACAGGTTTAAAAAAACTACTTAAAAAACGATGTACTTAAAACTATAAGCATATACAAAAAATATATATAACTAACATAAATACAATTTAATTACAAGAGCATGCAACTCACCTAAAAAAAATTAAACGAAGAATCATCCGTTGATAATATTGTCAACAATCAAAACACAATGCGCATGCCTGAATTTTCAACGCCAGTTACGATAACGCAAATGCGTGAACGTTTCTACGCCAGTTGGGGTAATGCTATGCGGATTAGAAATTTTTAATTTCCTTTATCCTGTTTTATTTTAATTCAAAAGTATTTCAGAATGAATCTGAAAGATCGATTCATTAACAATGTTTAATTTTAAATGCATCAAACATTAAGAAAATAAAGAGAATCGTTTGAAATAATCGGCCGAAAAATGGTAATCCTAGCCTCATTAGAGTGGGGGGAAAAACCTGAAGCCTTACTCATTTGGCGGTGGGAAAAATGGAAGATTTTTTTTGGCGGGAAAGTTAGTTTTTAATTAATAATTAAAATTCTAATTAAAAATTCAAAAAAAGGAACCTCAGGTGCACATTCCCGACCTCCAAGGTATACATTTACCATATTTGGTAGCTGTAGGTCATATGGCCTGACCTGTAGAGCGCCAACACACACACACACAAACAAACAAACAAACACACACACACACATTGAGCTTTATATAATTATAGATATGCTGGATCAGATTTACAAGGGATGCACCATACAAAATGTTCAACAAAACTTCGATAGAACGGGATTTTGAATTTATTATCGATTTGTTGACATAACGAGGAAGTTAAATAATTCCAAGTCATTTCAGAAATTGATACACGTGTCATGGCCCTCATAGTCGATGTAATGACACATAACCTATGAAGAAACGTAGTTAGAGATCCCCTTGTGTTACAGTTTTTTTTATCTCTTAAGGATAATTATTAATAACTTTTGCTATATTTTTTACAATTTTTTTCGATGAATTATTAATGTTGATTGCTAGAGGGCTCAGAGTAAAATCTCAAAGGTCGGAGGTCTCCAAGTTCGAAACCTGATTCCACTAAAGATTCGTCGTGTATGACGGTCTAAATTTGATGTCGTGGGCCAAACGTCCTCCATCTCATGTGGTACGTAAGTTTTTAGATCACCGTCGTCTGACCTGGGCTTAAAATTACAAGATCTGTCTAAAAATAACAATTTTGCTTTCAAAGGGATATTAATGTAACTAAATTGAATTAATGTTGACTGTTGCTATTGAAGGAGTTTCTTCAAAATTTATTTGGGAAAACACCGATAATCTTGCATGTTCTTTCTTTTCAGGTAGAGGCACCACAGCAAAGGGATGAAAGAGATGGAACTTTTTAAGGCCCCTCCTGAACGTCAGCATGTTCCATAATACTTGCATTGTCCCAAAAAGATGAAATATGGAATTAATCTTAAAAAACACAATAAAAATAGGAAACATTTCATGAATGGTAACATAAAATATTGTTTGCAAGTCCGGTAATGATCTGCGAAAAAGTGAAATAGCAATGGAGTTTGATCTCAACAGCCTGCACTTGATGTCGCTTCAAGAGCTTGCTATAAGGAGATTAGCTGTACAGTTGTGCAATCAACCCCAGATGCTTGCGTATGCTGTGAAAATAGATCCAGATGCACGATATGAAAAGGAACACGAAACAACAATGTACGATTTGTTAAAAGATCTTTTGACTGAAGTTCCGCTTCCACCATCGATGAAACACGAGTTATTCAGTTTAATGAAATCTGTTTCCAGAGAAATAATAAAGTGGTTGGAACTCCATGAATGTTATTTGGATCCGTATAACCTAAACGTGTGTGAAATGGAGAATTTGGAACACCTGTGCTGGACTAGCTTGGGGAGTGTTGATTATCGAGAAACAGCCGTCGCACTCATTCGCCACAAAAAGCTGGGCATGACACAACGTTACAAGCTGGCTTGTCTGTACTGCTTAGAAGAGGACATCATAGAGCTTTGGCGAAAGATGCCCGAAAAAAGCAGAAAGTCCTATTATGATGCCGACCCTGCGAATCTCAAGCAGCCAGATTTAGTTATTATTTGGACATTCATCCTAGAAGGGGAAGTAGACAACTTTCTTAGATACCTTGCAGAAAGAGGTATTTTCCGCCCCTCCATGAATCACCTTGCGTTCGAATGTGCTGCAACCCGCGGTTACAGAACGGCTGCTCAATACTTTTATGAAAAGTTAACGTTCGATGAAAGAGAAGATTTATTGCTAAACACCGCCATTTCTGTAGCAGGACGACGTTCAAACGATTATTACTTTTACATGGATGAACGCCAACAATTTGGCGACGTTTTGTGCTATTTGATGTCCGTGATGCAGCCGGAACAGCTTCGAACCTTAATTAGTCGCCACCCTTGTGAGACCTTGAAGTGCGTGTTGGATTGGCCTAGGCAAGATGCATTTATCGAGCTTGCAAAATCCGTATTTCCTGGGCTTTCAAAACCCACTTACATCCGGGTGCTTTCATATCTCTCCCGAAACAGTTCTTGGGGTTATAATCATTCGAAGATATTTCAGGAATTTTTCATGCTTAGCCCCAGTGATCTCAGTTATGCGCTGCAAATCTACAACGACATGTTGCAAGATTTTTTTCGAAGTGACGACATAGAAACTGTCAAATTTCTTTTCAGACGTATGGACGATCAGGAAAAAGATGCTCATGTTTTGGGATCTGCTGGGAGGAGCATTTACTACGAACTAGTCAAGGAGGGTAAGTGGGATTTGATGAAACTTTACCTCGAAGAGGTCCAAATGTCCAGAGGAGACAGGCGGAGGATTGTCAAATATTTCAGTAGAAGTCGTGCGTTGCGTCTGGAGAAGGAGGAATTCCAGCGTTTCAAAGATTTCATGAATAACACTGATTTCGACATTCAAGAAGAAGAAAGTAGAGGCCTGGAGACCGTAAGAAAATGTTTAATGCCTTTAAAATCAGTATACGATAAGTGTAAGTATTTCCTTTTTCGATAAATTTCACGCATGCAAGTATTGTAAAATGCAAATGGTAACATTGTTGTGTCACATCGCAACCCATATACTTTCCTCTTTAATGGGGGAGACTTTTAAAACTGTTTTTGCGTGAAAACAAAAACGTTATTGTAAAAATATTTAAATTTTACCAGAAAATCCGATTTGTATTTACCTCGACGAATGAAGTAATGTGAAACTTTTTATTTGTCCTTTCCATGTGTTCGTGCATAAAGCATTACAAAATATGTATGTACACATTTGATGTTTGGTGCATATTAGTGTATAGATGTGTTCAAATCTTTTTACGAATTATTTTAAAATTGTTGATGTTAAAATTTTCAGAAAAAAATTTATATGTAGCAAAATTTTGTAAATGCAAATTATATCGTTGTTGTGTGACATCGCAAAGCAACTACATTACTTTGTAATGCGGCGATTTTTTAAAACCGTTTTCGTGTAGAAACTAAAATTTTATTGTAAAAATATTTCAGTTTTACCTGAATATTTAATCTGAATTTATATCGAAGAATCAATCTCTGTTAACTTTTTATTTATTCTTTCCAAGTGTTAGTATATAATGCATTATAAAATATATGTCTACACATTTGATGGTTGTTGTATATTCATGTATAGACGTGTAATAATCTTAGTATGAATTATTCTGAAATTGTTGATGTTAAAATTTTCAGAAAAATTTTATGTGTGATAACATTTTGTAACATGAAAATTCTATCATTGTTGTGTCACATCTGAAAGCAAATGCATTTCTTTTTAATGCGGCGAATTTTAAAACAGTTTTTGTGCGAAAACTAAAATTTTATTCTAAAAATATTTTATTTTGCCAGAAAATTTAATTTGAATTGATTTCGAAGAATCAAGTTCTTTTAACATTTTGTTTGTTCTTTCCAAAAGTTTGTGCATAAAGCATTACAAAATGTATGTCTACACATTTGATGTTTGGTGCATATTAGTGTATCGACGTGTACTAATCTTGATATGGATTATTTTGAAATTGTTGATATTAAAACTGTCAGAGAAATTTTATGTGTAATTAAAATTTTGTTATGATGCTGCTTGCTGTTTTAATTTAATTCTGTGATTAGCAATAAACCATTCGACTTCTCTGATATCAGCAGTTTAAATTATTCGTCAAACCCATTGGGTGACGAAACTAACACAAACAGTAAAAGCAATTTTTTTAGTGTGTATTTAAAGTGCACTAGTCATCTTTCGTAGTTCTGTATTTGTTCAATTTCAATTGAATTTCTTAAGCATAATCTGATATTTCTGATATTATCAACAAAGTATATTAAAATATCATAATTATAATAAACATCAAAGCCAACATTTTAACATTTTAAATGTCTTATAGCTATTTTGTTCATGAAATTTTCCCGACAAATCGAAATCAAATGATTTAAAATTTCTTGAAAACTTAGCTAATCGTTTCCTTTAGCATCTTGATTCTACTGTATGTGATGTATTAGGGCAATTTTTATGAACAATCACTCTCTTAGAACTTGTCCTTATATGGCCCTAATGTAAGCTCATGCTACAATGATGCTGTGACAACTATTATTTATATTCTTTTATTTTTTTTTTATTCTATTACTAGCTGGTACCCGGCACGTCGCTGTCACAGAAGAAATATGTTTGAAATTTGAAATAGCTATCTTGTTTCATTAGGAATGATAGAAAGAATGACATTTTTTACTTGTCGACATTCATTGAAATTGAACGATACATAAAGGACAATCTAAATAATATTTATTCTATTTTTTTACTTTATTTTTCAAGTATACTTTAGAGTAGACAACATTTTTTTTCTTTTCCCGACTTCAACAAAAACAAATAATATTCTTGGTTGTCCAACTCATGAGCATCCAACATCCAACTGGCCATGGAAAAAACATGGATTTTCTAGGTTCAAAGTAGTTAAATTGATAAAGTGTTACTGCAATCGGATGAACTTAATGCAGCGCAAAAATTACAAGTAAACAAAAATTCATGTTTATGTATTCGATTGATAATTATTTATTATTATTATATTATTTATTCCATTATTATTATTTTCTTTATTCTATTACTTATATCTTATTATTCTCTTTCTGCTGATACATTTTTAGAATTAGAAATTGCCCTGAGGAGATTTTAGCAAAGCCAGGAGCATATATATAAATTTTTTGTAAGCTTTTCTAATGTTTTTTTCGAATAACATTATGCCGTATGCCATTTTCTTGGAAAAAAGAAAAAAAAAATATTTCAAAACTTAATGAAAGTATCATTTGCAGATTTCCAACTAAGCCAAAGGGATCCGCAAGCAGATCGATTGAAAACTGTCAGTTAATTGCAAAATAAATGTGTAAAGTAATAAAATTCCTGTGATTAATATTTAAAAAATTCAATATTATGGCATAACAATATATAATTAATTTTTTTATTTATAATAGTAATAGTAATAATTTATTTATAATGATAACCACATAGAAGTAAGCGAGATGATGGATTGATTAAATATTGCTTTTTTTGTTTTTTGTTTTTTCTTTAGATAATTCGGTTTAAGAACGAATCGCAAGCACAAGAGAGAATAAATATTGAATAATGTTAAACCGCTTGAATATCAGCTTTAGAAGCATTGAGGTATTCTGGGATAGCTGAAGACTTTTCTGCCTTTTTCCTTTTAAACTGAAGAATTTTGAAAATTTTTTCTTCTTTATCTATATATAATATTAACAATTTTATTAAGTTATCCCGTAATTAGAATTTCTTGCATAAATGACGTAAAAATCCTTAACTATTAGTTTAAAGATATACATACAAAAATTTTGGTAAATCTAAATAAGAAGAATACGATTTTTTACGCACTATCAAAAACGTCGTTTACTACACAGCCACAAAAAAATTCGTACGATATATATCTCAAAATCAAGTTTGTGTTTTCTATTATCTTATTACTAATGTCACTCACTTTACTTGAATCCCAGATTCTGCGCAATAAAGTAGATATTCTTAATAAAAGCAAGAAGCTAACAACCCTTTTTTAAATAGACATATTTTTTATTTATGGAATTAATGGACAGCGTTGCCACTTTCTGGAAACTAAAAAAAAATTGTAACAACGTTGCAATTGGCTTAAAATTTAGAATTACAAACATAAATATAACAATATTGAAAACCAAAAATTATCTTTTTAATGATATTAATATTTTAACGAACAAATTAATTTCTTTCTATTTTTTTTAATGATTTTCTATTTTTTTAATGATAAAGTGTTACTGCAATCGGATAAACGGTTCGTCAGCGCGTAAAAATTACGAGCAAACAAAAATTAATGTTTATATATTACATTTGTAATTATTTATTGTTATTATATTATTTATTCCATTATTATTGTTTTCTTTATTCTATTATTTATATCCTATTATTCTCTTCCTGCTCATACATTTTTAGAATTAGAGATTGCTCTGAGGAGATTTTAGCAAAGCCAGGAGCATATATATATATAAGCTACTGAAAGTATAATTTGCAGATTTGATGCCAAAAAGATCCGCAGGCAGATCGATTGAAAAATATCAATACAGTTACCAAAAAAAAAAAAAAAAAATGTGATTATAATGATTATAACAAAAAATGTGATTATAATAATAATTATAATGTGATTATAATTATAACAAAAAATGTAATATTACTTTCTATGATTAATAATTAAAAAATTCAATATTATAATGTAAAAAAGATATGATAATTATTTCTTTATAATAGTAATAGTAATGATTTATTTATAATAACTTTATAATAACCACATAGAAGTAGACCGGATGATGGATTGCTTATTAATTGTTTTTTTTTCTTTAGATAATTCGGTTTAAGAACGAATAGCAAGCACAAGAGAATAAATATTGAATAATGTTAAACCGCTTGAATGTCAGCTTTAGAAGCATTGAGGAATTCTGGGATAGCTGAAGACTTTTCTGCCTTGTTCCTTTTAAACTGAAGAATTTTGAAAATGTTTTCCTCTTTATCTATATATAATATTAACAATTTTATTAAGTTATCCCATAATTAGAATTTCTTGCAAAAATGACGTGAAAATCATTAATTATTAATTTAAAAAATACCTACAAAAATTTTGATAAATCTGAATAAGAATAATACTGTTTTTAACGCATTATCGAAAACGTTGTTTACTAAAGAGTTACAGAAAACTCGTACGGTATCCATCTTAAAATAAAGTTTATGTTTTATATTACGCTAATGTCACTCTTTTTATTTGAAACCCAGATTCTACGCAATAAAGTAGATATTCTTAACAAAAGCAAAAAGCTAACAAACCTTTTTTAAATAGACATATTTTTTTTTATGGAATATTACAACAGCATGCCTACTTTCATTAAACTAAAAAAAGAAAAATGTCGTAATTTTGTTATTCACTTAATATTTTAAATAATAATAAATAAAATTTCTAATTTTAAATGATTTTTAAAAAAATAATTTCAACCATATTTATCAGTAATTTTTCTCGCACGAAATAAAAATAAAATTTTATCTTCACGAGAAAGTCATCCATGCATGGAAAAAAATTAACTCTTATCAACGAGTTGCCATCACATTAACAAAAGCTTCAATTAAAAGATAAGTCAAATATTATTGCAAATGGAAAAAATGTAAAATATCATTTTTTTATATAAATATAAAATTTTATTAATTTTTTATTATTTTTATATATAATTACATATAATTTAATTATTACATATATTTATATAAATTAAATATAATTTATACATATAATTTTTTTAAAAAAAGTAAATGCAAAATATAACATTCTCCCACCCTGAATTTCAAACAATTCAGAAACACATATATAATAGCTAAATATATTTTCTGAAATTTCGAATTTGTGAAAGAATTTTCACCACTTGAGTCTTTCAGGAATTTTTACAAATCGACCAGATCGAGTAATGTTAGATACTCTGGTATCCTTCACTTGAAATAATGCCGGGTTTACACTTGGCCAGTTATAAGACGACAAGTAGGCAGCGCATGCGTAGAAAGAGACTGATTTATGTTTTTCCATAGATTCAAGCATTCCATGCTTGGTCATAAGTTGCTGTTTTGGCATTCCTGAATTGTTCTTTTTTCACTGCGTATCGTATTAAAATGATAGATCTTTACACAAAAAAACCTGGTAAAATCGAAAGAAAAAAGCTCAACTTACTTAAATTTGTAAAATTATAGAAAAGAAATGGGAAATAAAATTAAAATAAGCACATAACTTAGCATTAGACAGAACAAAGAGAAATAATCTATGATTAGTGATCAATTTCTTCTCGCCAAAAAAACCCTGCCTAATTCTATAAAGACATGCGTAGTAAGAAAAAATTCAATACAGCGGCTTGCAGTTGTCCCATCGGAACAAATACTTGCCATCGACCGAACAGCATTTTTCACCTTTTATGCGCATGCACTGCTTACTTGCCGGCTTATAACTGTCCGAGTGTAAACCCGGCAAAAAGATAGTTTTTTTCTGGTATATTTCTGACCGCCTTTTGACTGGAGACATCATCTTCTCGTGGTTGCTCCTCTAGATCTTTACCGGGATTTTTGATATTTTTATTCGAATCGACTTCAAGAGGATAAATCCTTAGAATAGTGCATAATAAAGTAGAGTGAGACATCTTCACTTTTACCAATCGCCCCTTTTTATCTTATCCAGGTATAAACCCAGTTATTTCTCCAAGAGGCCAGTCAATTCTCTTGCCATTATCACTTCCAATTAAAGCTACCTGACCTATCTTAATCGCATCAGATATTCTCCTTTTAGATGTTTGAAAGAGAATTCCAAAATATTCCGGTCTGAATCTATATCGTAAATTTTCATGTAGCTTTTTCTGTACATAAGTCTTCCATTTAAATCTGTTTGCTTTATATTTTCAATATCTGGAGCACTACCATCATGACTTGTCTTCGAGAACATCGATGGAGAGATGGGTCTAAGGGAATCCTGTACTAAAATGTATGTTAATATCCGTGAATTCGCAACTCTCTCACAGTCCGCCAACACGGTCGCCAACTCTTCATGAGAAGCGCAACCTTTTCCGAGTACTCTCCTCAAAAGTTCTTTCAGAATTCTAAGAAGCTTCTCCCACCATCCGCCCCATCACGAGCCAGTTTGCAGAAGCGCGATAGTTTTGTATGAGGTTCCAATTCAGACAATTGGCTGCACCAGTAAATTTGTGCCATTGTCGCTATAGATGGTCATTGGTCTACCTCTATGCGCTATAAATCTACATAACGCCATCAAAAATGCATCAATAGAAACAGATTAAATGATTAGCGAGTTTAAAGTGTACTGCCAGATATGTGGCACAAATAAATAACAAGATCCAATTGTTTTTTTAATTGCTTTTGAGAAAAAGAGGACCTACCATATCCACACCTGCAATCTGAAACGCAGCCGTATCACGTAATTTGTCTTCTGGAAGTAGTGCCAGCACTGCTTCTTGGTTTCTTAAGTTACATCTTCAACAAAAACCCATTTGATATCTTCACAAAGCACTTCTAATGGTTTTCCTACTGTTCAAAATCCAAAATCTTTCTCGAATTACATTCACGAGTATTTGAAATCCAGCATGATAATTCTTAGTATGGACATTCATTATTTGACGTTTAACAGCCTCTTGCTCGCAGGTGGAACTACAGCGTAGGGGAAGTCTTCATAATCTTTTCTATTTATAATTTTTGTTTTCAGTCGTATTATTCCTGTTTCTTCCCTAACCGTTTCGATAGTTTTCAACATGGTATTTTTTCTTCAGAAGAAAGATGTTTTAGACCATATTTATAGTTCGATTTTCTGCTTCTTGATTTTCTTTAGCAGTCAATTCTTCTTTATGAATTTCTTTAGGCATCAGACAGTGATTTTTAAATCGTAGGAACATCCAACAAGTCTCACAATTTTCTCCTATCTCGGGAAAACAGTTTTCTCATATCGCGAGAAATACTTGTAGTAGCGAGAGTGAGTTTTAGTGGCCCAAGAGCCCACCTTGGCTAAACTGCGGCTTGTAGTAATATTTGTTTTCTGAGTATTCAGTGGCAATGTTCAATAAATAAATAATTTTTCTCCGTTCCTGATTAATTTATTCGTCGTCTATATTGTATTTAGTTGTGCAAGGCCACTCATCTGTACAATTCTTCATCCATGTCGACCCTTCCACCATCTAGTCTTCACTAGACGGGTTGATTTTTAACCTCTACTAGGTACGTCAGATGGAATCTCCTCTCCAACAATATATCATTAACACAACGGAAGACTGGATTTTCGTATCTCATTTACTCCATCGTTCACAAAAACTGACAAATTATCATCTTTGGTAATCCACGTAAGGACGGTTGTAGAGTCAATCCAAAAATTGCGTTTAATTGATCGGCATTCAAATGCATTTGTTATCGAGTTATCTAGATTGAAGCCCATCACAGCTGATAAAATTTCTAATCTTGATACTGTAGCTCTTTTTAAAAGTGTTATTCGGGACCTAGAAAATAATAGGAACTCATCATTGCATTCATGAGAAGCACTGGGTATGCAACAGCTGCGTATGTTCCTTTTCTAGCATCGAAGAATACATGAAGATAACAATTATCAAGTGCTTCAGGCCTCACCTGGATCCATCTGGGAACATAAACTTGTTTTAATGCTTTAAGATCGTTAAACCACTATAAAAACTCTTTTCGGAAGCTTTCTTTAATCTACATCTAAAGACATTTTCCATGTTTTTTGCAGTATTAGCTTAGGAGACAGCATAACAGGATAAGCAACACCAAAAGGATCGATTAATCTTTGAGCTATTGACAACATTATTCTTTTGGTGATGGCTTCTAATCTTATATCTTTTAATCAGTCAAGTATAAATGTAATAACATCTAAAAGTGTGTCCCACTGAAGTTCTAATAAATCCGCAGACTACGAATTGTTCATTTCAGACGAAGTAAATGTCCAATCTCGCAGTTCAAAACCTCCCTTAGTCAATGCGTCATTCGCTTCTACATGAATTCCTTCAGTTGTCTCTCATTGTCACCACCTGTGCTTAGATTATCCTCATAGAAACTCTTTGAATGCCTAAAAATACGAAAGGTTCGAGATCAGCATATTTTTAATATGATAGTTCAGAACAGATTCCAACAAAAAGGGATTGCTTGTCTCACCAAAACAAAAAACCTAGTACTAATAAACACTGTTACCTCATAACAATCTTTTGTTTTCCACCAATGGAAGCGTAAAAAATCCTTGCCTTTTTTAAAGATACTTATTCGTAGAATTGTCTTTTTTATATCTGCAGTGACTCCAATTCTTTTCCTTCTAAATCGTAGAAAAATATCTGCGATCAGTTCATGAATTTTTGACCATTATGTAAGCATTGATTCAATGACGGATGTCCTTTTATTCTAGTTCATGCATCGAAAACTGGACGAATAGATGTTGTGCTACTGCTTATTTTTATAGCTGCTTTATGAGACAGGCAATTTCCAAACGCCTTTATTTCATTTGTTGGAACTTCTTCAATAATACCTTCGTCGAGCAAGTTTATCAAGATCTTCTCATAGCTCTCATACAAATTTATACAAAGTAGTCTTGCAGTGGCCGAGTTCAATCTTCTCTTAGCTGACTCGAAATTATTTGGTAAAGGCATTCAATCATTCCGCCAAGAGACATGAATCTCAGAAAGACCTTCATTTGTGTACTCAAAGTTTCGAAAACATTTTTTGATAGAGTGTTCCTGCTCTTCTTTGGATATTTTTGCAAATCCTTGATCCCGATCAGGTCTGATTCCCATAGATCAGGTATATTAGCTTCTCTCACAAAAAGTGAGGTAACAAGCATGATTGAACTAGATTCATTTATTTCTTGCGATACTTTATCAAATAAAGTCCAGCCTAGATACGTCTCTATAACTACTTTTCTTGAAGATAACACTTTCCGATGTCCAGTCCTAAATCGACCTAAGACATCAGGCTGTATGAGTATATAAATTGGCTCAGGGTTTTCTCCCATATCAGTCAAATTCATTTTCATTTTATGGAGGTCTTCTAACCATGATCCTATGCTAACTGGATATCACTGTTTGATCCAAGTATTCAAAATTACACCTGAATCTTTCACTAAGATCGGCCAACCTTGCCCTATTGAACCGATGCTTGTACTTCTCCGATATAACACCACCAAAAAACAAATGGTTCACAGTCTCTTCTCGTATTGATATGTAATCCATTTCTGTTGAAAGTTCTTATAAAATATAAGATTTTTGTGATTCATAATTTAGAATTTCTCTTGCTTCAACCATTCTATTTTCCAAAATTAATTTTACTTCCCAAGTTTAAAGAAATAGTTTAGGGTTTCTATTGATATCAGCTAAAGTAACTTCATTTTCTGGCATTTTTACCACATCTTTTTTCTGCGTATCTTTATTTCTGGAGTGAAGCACTTTCCACATGAAAAGCAATTGCTTTCCCCACAAATAACGCATTTCAAAAACACATGACAAAATCGGACTCGATGTCCAGAATGGAGGCATAAGAAACAACACCATTTTACCCTTCAAAATATTTTTTCTCTGTGCTGAAAAACTTACTTAAATGTTGCTTGCCTCCACAGAATACATAAACTTCTTTATTTCTTGTGTTTCTGTAGTTAGTAACCCAGCTGCAGTAGGTGCTCTGGTCTTGGAAATTTCTAAGTTCCGTTTCTTCACTCTAATCTTCATCTATTCTCAAATCAAAACCTTTCATTGGCAAAGATATTCGTTTCTCTCCTTCAACTTCAGTTTTAAGGAAGATCATCAAATTGCTTAAACTCCCTTGTGCTTCGGTTGGCGAACCAGAAACTTTGTTCCTATTCCAGGCTTTAAGGAAATTCTCGGGAAAACAGGATAAATTAAATTATCTACCATGGGATACAATACTGAGCTGCATTTATCCGGAGAAACTTCCAAAATTTCGAGAGAGCGCAT
Source organism: Argiope bruennichi (assembly GCF_947563725.1). NCBI lineage: Eukaryota > Metazoa > Arthropoda > Arachnida > Araneae > Araneidae > Argiope > Argiope bruennichi. The sequence goes on from NC_079161.1 coordinate 91,667,873, forward strand.
TTTCGATACAAACTTGTCATATATTGATGTAAATGAAAAGTTTCTTTTTTTTAATAAAATAATTAATTTAATTTATTACCTAACATACACCTCAACCAAAAGATCTTCCTTCCCAAAACGTGATTTCAAACTCTCCACTGCCTTATTATAATTAGCTCTGGTTGGCGGAAACTCTCTACTACTTCTCTGGCTCTCGAACCGGCAATTTTCACTTGCATTAAATCCTGGAATTTTTCCTCAGCTGTTATATCTTCATCCTTATCAATATGTTGGAACTGACTCCGAAAAGATAACCAGTCTTTCAAATCATCTCCTAACTGTCTAAATTGTAATTTTGGTAAGGTGTACTTTCTTCAAGAGTTGCTAGCTTTCGTTACATCAGAGGAAATTAATTTTTGTCTAATTCTCGCCAACTCTAGCTCGTTATCAAGCCTCTACTTTACCAATTGGTACAGTCTTTTTTTGTCTGTTTCTTCTCTTTCATCTTTTCGTCTTCTCTCTTCTCTTTCAAATTCATCTCTTTGTTTTCTTTCTTCATCGGTTGTCGCAACATTTCTTTTATAAACTCAGCATCATCCTTATACTCTGTAACATTTATAAATGAATCTTTTAATTCCGATTCGTGCTAATTGCTGGTATAAATGTTCCAAGCGCTTCTGCTACAGTTTTTAAATCTTCGTTATTAATTCCTTACACAACAGGAAATATATTCATGACACTTATCTTGTCCTGTCGCAGACGCCACTATTTTATATAACGTAAAATCGGAAACATCGTTTTACTAAACAGTCACAAAAAAACTCGTCCGTTATCTATCTCAAAATTAAGTTTGTGTTTTCTGTTATCTGATTAGTAATGCCCCTCACTTTATTTGAATCCAAAATCTACGCAATAAAGTAGATATTTTTAGTAAAATCAAGAAGCTAACAATAATTTTTTTTAAATCGAAATCTTTTTTATTTATGGAATATTACAACAGTGTTGCCACTTTCGCTAAAAAAAACAACAAAAAAAAATATTGTAAAAACGCTGCCATTAACTTGAAATTTTGATTCACAAAAGTAAATATAACAATATTGAAGATAAAAAAAAATTATCGTTTTAATGGTACTTATATTTTAACCAAAAAATTAAATTTTGATACTTAATAATTTTTTTTAAAAAAATAATTTAACCATATTTTTCAGAAATTTAGCTCGCTCGAAATAAAAATAAAATTTCATCTGCACTAGAGCATTTCGCTTGCATGAAAAAAAATAGCTCCTATCAACAAGTCGCCATCGCATTGACAAAATCTCAAATTAAAAAAAAAAAATTAAATATTATTGCAAATTGAATAAATATAAAATCTCATTTTTTTTTTCTAAAAATTAAAAGTAAATGTAATGTTTCCTAAAAAGTAAAATATATATATATATTTATATAACACGGTTTACTAATGGGTTACTTATGCATATTTTAAAATTTATAATGTCTTTGCATGAAATAAATACTTTATTCATAAATATTAATCATAAAAAAATTGTACGAACAAACAGTATTTGATCTACAATTCGACAACATAATTTTTAAAAATTGATTTTATTTCAATTACTAAAAAACTTTTCCCATACCTATATATTATTGTAATATTAAACTAATATATATCAACGTTGTAAAATAGGACTAACAAACCAATTTTGTAAAATAGGACTAAATTAAACAAATTTGAACACTTAAAGTACATCAAAATGAAATATATTTCTTTTCTTTAATTATATTTACAGCATTTGTAATTTCCTATTAAATTAGATATATTGCACCTTCTTTAATGAGTTCAATTACAATAAGGAAGCGAAGATTTCTTTGTATAATTTTTAAAATTTCAAAAATAAATAAGATATTTATTTTTGTTATGGTACCATTAATATTACACAGACACCTGAAGAATATTTGCTATTTCATAGAATACTCAAACAATAGTATTTGTATTTGTTCATAGTCAAGATTTCCTCACAATTTATTACTTTATGAATTCATCATGATAAATTCATCATTATAACATAAATCCCCAATCTTGTTAGAATAGAAACAACGATAGTCGACAAATTTGTTAGAATATTTAATTTTTTTTTACTTGGTATTTATCGTTGTTTGTTTGAGCATTCTAACAAGCAAGAAAGTAAAAATTTGTATTTAAAATAGAAGGGGGGAATGGCTTATTATGAAATAATTGTAAAAAAACTTGAATAACTTTTATGTTACTAATTTATTCTGATTTCACGAGAAGTTATATAGCTAATTTAAAATTATTCCAAGTATTTTTACCTCTTAGTTTACCTAGATCATTTTCTTTGTATCGAAAATTTTTATTTTTAAAAGAGCGGATACCACAATTGAAGAATTTCTTTGTGAAATTTTCTTCATGTAAAAAAAAAAAGCTTTCATAAAAAAGCTGTGATATAAATCTGCTGGTGAATAATATTACCACACTGAAAAAAATTAGTTATGAAATCTATATTATAAGAATTTATATAACTTATTCTACAAAATAAATAATATAAATTCTTAATTCAGAAATGATTAAACATTAGAGTAATGTTTGGCCGCCATTGGCGACGTGTCCGGAAACAATTGGCGAGGTTCGCCGCCGCTGTTGAGGGTTATTGTTTTTTTTATATGTTATGTTTAGAGGAGCTTGTGTGGCGGAAGGAGAATGATGGTTGTGCTTTTGATTTGAATATGAATAGATAATTTTAAGAAAGGTCTGAGTGCTGCGTTTTATTTGTGATTTATTGCGTTTTATTTCTTTAAAAAAACGCTCGAGTCATTACAATTAGTGTTCTGAAGTTTAATAACGGGAAGCTGAAAAGAATTTAGAATGAGTAAAAATAAAGAAACAGTAACATCCGTAATTCCTTTTTTTTTTTTTTTTTTTTTTTTTTTTTTGTATTTTATCTTGTTCTGTAAAGTGACATTTCCTCGTTTCTTTTAATAATATTTTTCCACTTAGTTTAAAAAATAAACAAAATTATTTTGTTAAATAACATTTTCTTAAATTTTATTCGCAATGTTATTATCGATGTATTCATAACGCTACAGCTGAACTTTTCTGAATTTTATTACTTTTAAAATGAACTGAAATAAAACTGAACTGAGTAATACGCACATACTGTGTTTAATTCTGAAATGTTATCTTTTATTCTTAAATTTTATATTTAGTTTCAAAATATATTTCTAACATAACACAATTTGAAAATTGTGATTCCAGTTCTCACGTTCAAAGTGTCAACTGTCTCTGATTCTGATTAAAAAGAATAAAAATGAAAATTCATTTTTTTTCCATCGCTATTCAATGTAATTTAGATTATATGAAATCTATTTCTGTTTGAATAATTCAATTCAAGTACACATACCATATTGTTGGATTTCAATATGATATTTGTTGAATCCAAAATATGAAACTATTAAAAAGAACTTTTTTTTTAATTCCTGAGCAAAATAGTTTGATAACAACGTACATTAAATCAATCAAGTAAATATATTAACATTCAATTTACTGAATTTATAATACTGTTTATTAGAATTCTGATGCATGTCAAAATGTTTTTTGACAGCTGTTTAAAAGTTAACAGAATTAATTAATACTTAGAATTTAAGATATATGACTAAATTTGGCATGATTATTTTTGAAATCGTTTGAAAGTAATTATATTTTTGATTTTTTACATAAAAAAGACTCAAAAACATGTACGAAATCAGATATACTAGTTAAATGCCAAACGATTTTAAAAATTGGAAAAAAAGTCTTGATTGGATCAATAGAAAGATGTATTAAGACAAAAATTATTGGAATTTAGAGGTATTTAAAATGATTTTTTTTTAAATTTGCCGTTGAAGAAATATATTACCCAGTTGATTGATTAAAAATAAGCTGTAATTCTACTCACTCTTCTTTAAATATTGGGGTTCGATATGTAAATAACATGAAAGTTTTGTCACATTGTGAAGCATATAAAATATTTCTAGATGAATAGATTACTTATTCTATAGTGCAGCAACTGCAGAACATATTAAAAAATTATTATATCAAACCTGAACAAAAAAGAAATAGACATTAGATTTTAATTTATGAACGTCTTCATAAGAAAATTCTGCCAAAAATTGGAATTTGAGAAATAGCATTTAAAGATGTAAAATAGCCTTTCAATTCATGCAATCGCTAATACAAAAGTCAATGTAACTTCCCAAAAAGTATCAACGGTTTTCTGAAGAAAATGCTTCAAATATTAAATAAAAATATCCTTTTTTTTTCACAAACAAAATTGGCCTTTTAACGTTGTCACTTACCTTAAAATCAATAATGCAATGTTTATGACTAAACTGGATAAATTGGTAGTATAATCTGCATAAATCAATAAAGAAATTCAAATACTTACATATTATAAAACTGACGATTTAAATATAGTCATATGAACTAAGCACTCGTTTTTATTTATATGAATGTATTAATTTATTATTTTGCTTATTATAAGTTATCAGAAATAAATATTTTTTTATTGAAAATTAAAATTTTCATAAATACTAAGTATATTTTTTTCCAGTATGATAACTATTACTATTATCTAATTTTATTCTACTATAAAAAATATAATAAATAATTCCACCGTACGTTCAATAACAGCAGATGGTATCGGCATGGAATAAACGCTAGCGAACGCAACAAGAAAATCACTTCTATTGCATACTATTGAATGAAAATAGTCAAAGGTTAAGAAATCATTACGAATGTTTTCATAGCTGCATTCAGCATTTCGCTGATTAATGAGAAATTTTCCAAGCTAAACCTAAAAACCAAATTTCCTTACACTAATTGAAATTGAAATTAGATATAATACTTGAAAGTAATATTATTTTTGTAAAAGAAATAACAATATACTTAATTTTTTATATCAAAGTTCAAAAGGTAAAAAAAAAACATTCTAAATTGTGTATAACCAGGTTTTTTTTAAACCTTTAACAATATAAAAACGTTTGAATCATGCACTTTATTTTTATATCAGTATAAGTATATTATACCTAATGAAAAAGATTTATTACATCTAACCACAACATTTGAGGCTTCCAAAAGTAAAATATCGCATTCTTAAACTCATAAAGAACAAAACAAGAACTTAACCTTTAAACATAACACCGGAAATGAGATAGAACTTCCCTGATGCATTCAAAATTACACTTTGATAACACCTGCACTTGCAATAATATATCAAGAAAACGATTGAGAGAAAAAAATATATGGAGCTTTTCATCACCGAAAAAAATTTTTTTTAAAGCATCGGCGCCAGCTCAGAACGGAATAAATCTAGATGTTGTCTGGCTTTTCTTTCGTTTTCATTTTAAAAAAGGCAGATTATCTATGCATAAAATATTGACTAACCATGATTATGCAATGAAAATTTAGTTTTGAATACAAAGAAGTTTAATTTTAGCATTGAAAAATCAAAGCAATACAGATTTATAAATATTTTGAAACCAAAACGAAACAGTAATAGATAAACATTGTTTCAATAAATCTTACAATAAAAATCGTTCTTGATAAAAACATTAAAATTTTTCTTTAAAATTTTTTTTAAATATTTCTTTTAAAAAGCAAAAAAATTTTTATTTATATTATCCGTTCCGAAATCAATACATAACGCCATCTTTAATTATTGCAGGTCACCACCAGTTACGGATGTCTAAAATTTCGGAAATAAATCAAAAAGTTGTCCATCTTCCTTCTTCAGCGGATCGATGCAATTCCTACCCTTTTCAAACAGGTGGGCGATTTTCCCACAATGCCCCGCGAAGATCCAGCTCTCTCACTGTGTATTAATAGAGAAGCGTCCCCTCAAATTATCGATCTTTTTTGTAGCACACATGGCACGTGTGGCTACAGCTTGCATAAAAACATTCAAAACAAATATTTTGCTACAAGAAAGGCATCTGATTTTACAGATTATTTGCCCGTAATATTGATTGCAAGTTGCATTCTAAGCACAATGCAGCATGCAATTAAAAAAAACAAACATCCTGTAAACATTATTATGTTAAAACGGCTGGAGTTATTTCCCCAATAACTTTCTCGCATACTCTATAGTAAACTTGTTATGCAGATGAAAGCACGGTAAAGGCATGCGCTTGTCAAGCTTTTGCCATGCTTTCGCATTTATTGCCATTGGCGTACAATGGTTACGAAATATTAACTTTTGTGGGGAAGTGAGCATTTTTACTCAATCTATTGGGTCATCCGTGACGAGTTTTTTGATGATTAATCCCTAGTATGCGGAGAATAGCATCCGTAAATGGAGTTTGTGATTTAGACACGTTTATCTCAATCGATTATGTGTTTTTCGAACTCAGAGAGTTCGAACATGTGGAGATCCAATTTCAACATGTTAGACTTCATGTCACAATTTCGAATTAGAATTTATTTGACGATTACGATACTTCGCATACGGGAAAGTAAAATAATAATAATAACATTTCTCAAGCTCTGTGTTTTGGACATTTTCAAAATGTCTTATCTGCATCTTTACAAATTTTAACTAATTATTACACATGCACAGTTCTTCTCTTTCATTCGCAAGAGATTTACAATCGAACGATCTTCATTCGATACAGTAATTTTCTACATTATATAGAAATATATATTGTGTTTGCCTATTTTTTTTTTTTTGATTAATACCTTCTCCCCGAATTAACCTGGGCCGCATTAACCAGGCTGGTATTGTCAGTGGATCTTTAGGGACCCTTACAGAATACTTTTCAATTTTCATATACAGATATTCTTTTTAATTGAATATAACATTAATTTCTTTGTAAGCAGTTTTTAATAATAAGAGAAATAACATAACATTTTAATTTTTTGCTATTTTCTGAAGAGTTAGTAACTATCTTAACAACAAATAAATTCAAAAAAAAAAATCTGAAAAAAAAAAACTTCAAGCAAAATAAAAAGGAATGATATTTTTTTGAACTCAGTCTAATTATTATTTAAAAATAAGATCGGGCATTTTTGTAATAAAAAAGCTATATACAATTTTATTTATTTATTTAATACACAGAAAGTATAGAAAAAAAGTATTGTAATCTTAAAAAAAATTGAACTCTAAATTTTAGCGTTCAAATTTTTTTAAGATTACAATACTTTTTAATCTTAAAAACTTTTTAATCTAAGTTTTAAACTTCTCTGCCGTCGAAAAACCCATTTTGGCATTATGTCTGTTTGTCGATCCGTCTCTCTGTGACAAAGGTCACTGAAAGAGGATTTGAACCAGACACATGAAATTCGGCATATGGCATTCACACCAAATATGTAAATTATAACTACAAAACACAAGGGAAACTAGATGGATTCAATGCCATACAAAGATTTAACATGCAAAATGTAGATACTTATCAAATCTGGAATCAAATCCGTGAGGGAATTGACTTTCTGTTAGTCTGTATTTTCACAAGATTATGATGAGGCTTGTATAAATGAGTATAAAAAAATGAGGCTTGTACATTTCTGGCTTGAGGAAATTTTCTCTAAGATATTTTTTAAAATTTGTTTTTAATTCTTTTATTTGGAAAAAAGGGTTGAAACACATATTTTTGTATTCATTCAGTTCAAATTATTATTGGGTGCAACAAAAATTAAAAGCTGCGCAATGGGTCACATTTCTTCCAACATCATCAGCGCCACAGCGAAACAGATCGATCGTCTTCAAATAGCATCAAACGGAAGCGTTTCATCCATCGGTTCAGATGTGAAAGAAGTGCGTCTGCTGTCATATTCGATTTTTACAATTTATAAACGGTTTAATTTTTATCGATAATTATTCAATAGTTTCACAATACCAAATGATTTCTGGCTAGAGTGAAAAAACAGTGGCTTGTATTTCGAATCTACAAAGATCCGACCTTGAAAATGAAATAGAATCTCCATACTGCTAGAGAGGTAAGTGGTTTACGTCGTTCAGTCAGTGAAATGTTGACAGAAAGCGAATAATGAGCGATTAAATGATTTTTTTCGAAATTTTTGTTTTTATATTTATTTTTAGCAATGATAATCCAGCTGTATTCTTTAGTAAACAATTAGTGAGTTTTCAATTGTTCCGTCGAGATTAGCAGAAATAACTGCGCCACAGTTTTTAGTTTTATAGAAACATGGCATGTTTTCCTATTTTACCGAGGCTTTGGGGTCAATTAGATCTCGAAATATTTTTCAAGTATTTTGTACTTTTACTGAATATACAAAGACAATGTAATAAAATTTATTCAAAATGCAATTAACTATCGTTCAAATTTTGGAATACTATTTTAAATTTTTCTAATTAATTATATTTTGTTAATTTTATATTTCATTTATTTATAATTTTATATATACATGCACGCATTGCTTTACAATCTAAAAAATATCCAATTGTATAATGAAATAGTATTTAAATTCTGTGATATGTCATTTTTTTTGTTGCTTATAAAAAATTGCTTTTCAATTATAATTTTTCTTTTATTACATTGTATGTTGAAATCTACTGCCTTAAAATTTAATATTTTTCGATTTCAGTTTGTCAGTTTCAGTTTACATATTAAAAAGAATAATATATATTTTTTTTTTTTTTTTTGAGAAAAGAGTTTGAGACTTGTACCGCCTAAAGTCCTTTACAAGGCTCAATTCGATCTTGCTTTTGACGATTTCCAGAAAATATTATAAAATATTTTTTCTCTGTTTCAAACTATTTAGAGGGTTTCAGGCAGGTAAAGCTTTTCAGATTTTTTTTTGTTGCTGAAATTTTATATTAAGAAAATGCAATTTGTTCTTTTATAAAAAAAAGGTATAAAAAGGAAGGAAGATGAGTAGATTCTTTCGTGCCAATCATGTCCCATCGTGCCTTTTTAAAGAATAATGACATTCAAATTTCCATAAATCGGACAGCTTTAGTGATTGATTTCTTTGATTGGAGAGCAATTTTTGTGTATTTAAATATTTTCGCCTAAAGAATATTTTATTAAATATGATTAACAGGGCAGAGAATATATGTAAAAATTTAAAATTCTTAATTTATCAGAGCATTTATTGACACAAATTACATAAAAAATAATTATTTATTTCATTTAGACAATTTTGTTAACAGATGTTTGTCTGCTACAAATGTTTACAAATTAACTGTTGGGCTCTGATTAGAGTAGATATCTTTTATATTTATTAAGTCGTATTTGCCTTAAATAAAAATGTTTTATTGAATGGAGTCAATTCACGGTCACGTGTCAGGTACCAAACAAACCGTTTCAGTTCAATTTTCAACCGTTCTGCGCATGTCGGGATGTCTGCCGATAACGTTGATGAAACCATTGTTTAGTATATGTTACGCTAACCGATCAATTATTAAAAACTTCTGGTTTTTTTTAAAGATATTATTTTGAATTATTTTCTCCAAATTTTCGTAGTTATATAATTTTATTTCTTATATTAAAATTTTAAGTAATATTTTCAACGGAATTATTGTTTTTGCATAATTAATTAACGTCGCTTTTTAATTCGTTTGGTGCTGCTTTATTCTTTCCTTTCCCATATCCTCCCCCCCCCATTTTATCCAAAAGATACATTTTGACAAATGACTATGGCAGTGTTTTTGAAAAATTACATATATTCTTTTTTTTTTTTTTTACATATTATTTAAATATTATTGAATGTTGAATCTTATAAATATAGTACTTTTTAAAAATAAATTATTACTCTTAGATAAGTTAATATTTTAAAGCTTACTAATAAAATTATTATTTATTTCTTATGTAATGATTTTTATTAATATTGAGACATTGATGTTTTCATTTTCTCAGAGGAAAGAACATGAAATTCAAATTAGTATATATTGAATAAATTATGTTTACAATTTCAAATTATGAAATATAAAAGGTATAGATACCTTTTTTTAAATCTATGCAACTTATGAGAATCAGTTATTTAATTTTAATTTTTAGAGATCATTAAATGGAAACAAACAAAATTACAGTTTTATATTTTTTATTTACACATTACAATATATATATATATATATATATATATATATATATATATATATATATATATATATGATAATTATTTGAAAAAATGTGATCAAATGGATGTTTCAATGTAATCACTAATTCAAAAAACTATTTATCAACATTTATTTTTCTAGACACTTAGAAAAAATATAAACACAGTATGACAAGAATGTCAATGTAAACGATGAAATCAATTTTATTCAACAGAAACATTCTAAATACTAAACAACAGTTTTTTTTATCACGAATAAAAACATTATGTTGAACAATATACTTTTAGAGCAGAACATTTATGAAATTTTTTTTAAATGTTAAAGTTACATTGATAAAAATTACATTGAATGAATATCATAAAATAAAACATACAATACAGTAAATTTAATATATATATATATATATATATATATATATATATATATATATAGAGAGAGAGAGAGAGAGAGAGAGAAGTTAAATAGGATATAAAGATGAGTTAGAAGAAACACTTTTATGCTTTTACAGAATTTTATAATTCAAAATTGATATGTTAAAAAAAATAGAAAAAAAAGTGAGACATGCATGTAGCAATGAAGTTGGGAATAAAAATTATATAATAAGTGCTTATATGGAAATTGATTTTCAATGAAAAGACCTGTATTTATTAAAATAGAAATCACTGAAGTGCACAGTGTTATAACATGATATTATGATAACAGTCAATTTCAGTTTAAATACAATAAACTATTGACATTTCATTTTTAACAATAGAAAAGTTGTTTGGTATAAATTCACTGTGAATCCATCACAAATCTGCAAATGTAATTAGAAAACTAGTAATAATGCTTTCTGGAGCCATCCATTTTGCTCTTTTGTTATTAGACATGATTACCCAGCAATAACTGAATTACTAAAAGATGAAGAAAACTTTAAGGTTCATAATAAAAAAGTGAAACCTCATAATGCTTTTTATTATAATGCCAAAAACTAAGAATCAAATGCAAAAATTATTTGACATTTAATTAATGGTTTTTATACTTAACTAATTTATATACTTAATTAAATGACATGTGTTTTCAAAACTTAAATATATATATAATATTTCTTATATATAGCATTCAATTTATCAAATTAAGAGCACGTTTAATAAAATACATCAATTATATATATATTATAACAGTCAATAAGAAAATTCAATTTTCAGCAGTTAGTAAAGATTTCACTTATTAAATAAATCTTTAAGAAATTTATTCACTTCCACCTAAGTTTAGCATTATAGCAATTGTTATTTTTGCAGCAGGAGTTTGTTTACTTACATTAATTAAATTTAGATAAGATTTTTCAGAAAATACAATGTAATATTCATGTAAACATTTTAAAACCTTCTAAGCATATTCAAAATTATCAGAAATTTCATCAAATGTGAATAAAGTGAATTAGAAATGCTCTCACGATTTTATTTGATTGTTTTTGTAGGTAAATCGCTTACAAAATTCTTTTTTTCGAAGAATTTTTCTAAAAAATTACTGAAACATGTGCGATTACTGGAATTCCATTTACGATTTAATAAATGAATACACACTGAATGAATTCTTCAAAATGATCGAAGTATATCACCGACTTTGAAGGCTTGAAAAAATCTATACCAAAGGTACAACACTAGGCAGGATTGTTGAAAGGAAGATAAGAAAACATTTTATCATGACAGTCACTCTTGTGTTTCGCATTAAAGCATGCATCCATCAGCACACCAGTATTTCCTCTTTTAACACATAATAAGAGGAAAGAAAATGATTCAAAAATTATAACTCCAAATGTAAACAAAAAAATCCGCTTCCTACTCGGCGGAGAACGTTAATGGCAGACTAATCGATGAAAGCGGTGCGGATGAAACTTAAATGCCATGCGCGGATAGCTCATGACCTGTGACTTTTACGTCACATGAATTGACCCTATTGGTAATATAGGTATTATAAAGTATCATAGCAATCGTTTTCTTGCATTTACTCTTTAGAAAATATCATATTTCATATTTATTTCATTTCATCCATGCACGTGCTGAAAATTACACTTTTAAATATTTAATATGTTTAATTTCCAGCAGTATTTAACTTATTTTTTAATTTGAACTTTTTTTAATGTGATGGCAACGCGTTTGCATTTCATTTCTATTTTGTGCAAAATAAATTGTTGGAAAATATGATTAAAACATTTTTTTAGAACTTCATTAAAAAGGAAATTTAACTTCTTGGTTAAAACATTAGCATCATTGAACGGATTTTTTTGTACTTCAATATGATGTAAAAATGAATTTTTTGTTATCGCAAAGAAACCCCGAAATTTCGCTTAGATTTTAATTAAAAAAAGATAAATAATAATGAATATATATGTGTGTGTGTGTGTGTGTGTGTGTGTGTGTGTGTGTGCGCGCGCGAGCATTCTACTTAGGGCTTGAATATTTAAAAAAAAAAAAAAAAAAAAAAAAAAAAACTGAATTTTATGAGAAATCAGAGAAATTTATATTGAATAAATCTTTTAAATACGGCATAAATTATATATAAAAATAATTCTGCCTGAACATAAGAATACAGTGCTAAATTATACGACATTCTGAAGTGATATATAATTTTTTGGTTTCAGCAGGAAAGTTGTCTTATTTGTTGAAGTTTTATTGCATCCATTTAAAATACAAATTTATATATTAAAGGAGTTAACAGAAAATTAAAGAGTTATACAGTACAATGCGATGGATGTCGTAAGGCTTCTATAATAGAATTAGTTCTATGACTACCAAAATTTGAAGCTTAAAATATTTTGCTACAGAAGCTACTGAGAAATTAGGATGTTCATTAAAAATCTTAGTGAATATTGCTCCTGATGGACCAGTTAGTCGTCAATGGGGGCTAGTACTTAATATATTACAGAAAAGTAATTTTTTAAAGAAAATAAATATTATGATTAAAATATTTCTTGCAACGAAAAAAAAAACACTTTTGGATGATTGGAAATATTTATTCAAAAATATTTATTGGATGAAATGGAACGAATAAAAAGTGAACTAAATTAGAGTTAAATTTTGGCATAAGAGAATAGTATTTGTATCGTATGATAAAAAATTTGCTTCTTTATTTCTAAAAACACATGCATATTGAGCTTTCTTGCTTGTTTCTTTTTTCTCTTATATGAAGTATAGAAAAAATATTGTAATTATCAAAAAAATTCGAACGCAAGATTTTGACTTTTTCTACGTTTTAAACTTCCCTCAGTTCGAAAAACAAGTTTTTGGCATTATGTCTGTGACAAAGATAAGCAGAAAACACTTTGCGAAAGACAAATGAAATTTGGTATATGGTTTGTGTATCAAATGTATGGATTTATATGTTCAAGTTACAGTAAAAGTCCGTCTGTCTGCCCGTTCGAATAATAATTAACGAAAAAGAAGAGAGCTATGTAGATAAAATTCAATATACAGCATTAGCATGTGTAAGGTTTTTACATCACATTTATAGATTTCTATCAAATTTTGTGCCAAATCCAGTACAAGTCAGTCTGTCTTTCCTTTCCAAATAGTAATTAACACAAAAAACTACAAAAAGAAGAGAGCTAAGATAAAATTCAATACACAGAATTAGCATCTATAAGTCTGAACACTTTTCAAATTTGGATCCAAATCCAATAAGTGATTGACCGTCTGTCGCTTTCTATTTTCAGAAGCATGTAAACGCGATAACTCGGAAACGCAGTATCTTAAATATATCAAGAAACAATCATTCCTAAAGCAATCATTATGAAATTCATTTAAAAAATATATTTCCTGAACTAAAAAAAAAGAGAAAAATGATACATTGTATTTAGGGAGCACTATTGCTGCTACAACTAAAACACAAATGAACTTAACCAAATGAGAAATAAATATTAAATGTAATGCAAAAAAAAAAAAAACACAAATAGAAAGATATGATGAATCCGGACGGAAGCCTTTCTAAAGTGTCATCCTCAGGTTTTTTCTGTGAGGAGTCTGACATTCGTCCACAAAAATTGAACCTTCGTCACTCGAAAATCCCAGAAAGTTGAGGTTTTTGAGATAAAATAATTATCACAAAATGAAAGAGAATACATTACACAATAATAAGCAGAATTGTTTCCAAATTTTTAAATCTAAAGAAGATAACAGCAAAATTGCTCTAAACCAAGCAACTAAAAGACCATAAGACACAGAAAAAAATCCCTGGTTTGAATCCCTGCGTGAGTGTGACCCTTGAGAAAGTCTTCAGGCCGGATTTATCTTATCTTTCTTTTTGGTTCTTTTTACATTAAACTTTAGATTTATTTCTAATTTTGTTAAATATATCAAATTATGTATGCGATTTTTTTTACTATCATTGCAGTTTTGCTACAAACTTTTGTATTAATCGGCTGAGAAAACCATGCGTAAAATACAAAAACGATTTTTGGATACTGTGATACATTTAAAACATGCTAGGGATTAATTGTACGAAAACACGATGAGCTTCACACGCTAGACTGATTTAAAAAGTTGATCTTATGCTAAAGTTTAATATTTTCTAACTATTGTACTCAAATTCCATGCAAGGCGTCCATTTCCAAGCCTGCATTCACATTTTTTTTTTGCCGGGGATAGAGGAGAGTACCTTTTACAGAGTATGCGAGAAGGTCTCGAAAAGACCATGGCTACTAGTTTTAAGGAAGCCTTTACTGAAAAATTACAGCAATGGTTTTTTAAAATTCAGGATATGATAATAGTATTTTTACAGGATATCTATGGTCATATTCCTCATTTCACAATATTCTGACCGAATTGTATCAATTGCTCTGAAGATGTCTTCGGTTGTGAAATTTTCATCTATGTGCTTTTTTTCTTGAAGGAACACTGTCAGATTTTTAACGGCCTTAAACATTACTGAGTGTCTTCATAAATTATAACAGATACAGATTGTAGAAAGTACAAGTCTTATCAAATTGATGAGCCATTTAATCTCTTATTCAATTTTGTCTGCTGAAATATATTATTCTGTTACAAATTTGTAAATATTTTGTATTTTTATTCTATTGCTGTGGAAATGTTTCAGACGAATCAGACTTTATGCGTTAGTGCCCTCAAATGAAGGATCGGTTTCTCAGTTTGCAGGGTTGCCTCTTGGCGATTAAGTTGGCGACTTGCCACCAATTAGGTGAAATTGATTTCGATATTGCTGACATTCCATCAGATTTCGTTCAAGCATTGAAGATATATCAATAATATTTCGGTATTCAGGTGAGTTATCTGGAAATCAGTGGAATAATGCTTACGTCATATCTCGCGAAGGCTGGGTATAAATAGGACGTGTGATAGGATAAGTGGGTAGAGACGAGTTGACTGAGAACAAATTTGCTCCTTTTTGAAGTCTGTTATTCTGTTATTAGTTGCCACTGAATTAAGCTGTTCTGAAGTGGGTAATTGTAATATTTCATCCGTGTAATGTCCTGAATTTCCTAAAATTTTTTTGAAATAAATATTTTAGACTTTTAAAGGACTGTTTCTTCAACGACAAACAAATCGAAAGAATCTCGAAACCATATTAATATCACAAAGTTTTAAACCAAAGGCATTCTACTCCAATACCTTCTCGCATACTCTCTAATGAAGGTGTTATTCCTATTGCTTTTCTTAAAACTGTGGACCTTTGGAAAGGGCACAAATAAGTGGCATGGTATTTGGTAACATTAATGACACCAATTTGATCTTTGGCTTGAATTAAGAGTTTTTGCTAAAGCTTAAAATGAACATTTGGAGACTTTGTTGCAGATTAATCCCTCACATTTAGTAATAGGTACCCAAAAATCCAATTTGTATTTTAGAGATTCGGTGTTTACACCCATTTGGACCTAAATTTGACATTGCATTACGAGTGTAGTTACAAAATAGCATAGATATTTTTAAATAAGTTTATTTCTGAAAGTACAGACAGACAGTTAATCCCTTGACGGATTTGATTCTAACTGTGATTGGTTTCTAATGTTTATTTATAAATCGATTCACCAAATTATATGCATCTAACTTTCTTTGTTTTGTGGTCGTTGGTGCTTATGGCATTTCAAGTAGTGAAACCCGCCAACGAAGTCAGCGATTCTAAGCCGAGTTTTAGCATCTCCTGTTTCACAGCGCCATCTAGAGTCAACAGCGCGTCTTGCCTACTCATGCGTCACCACCCTTGTGACGGGGTGGACTCCATTCATGCATTTCATTCACTCTTCCACAGATGGTAATTTAGACCTGCATCAAAGAACAATCACCTTTCATTAATTGAATATAACATTAATTTCTTTGTAAGCAGTTTTAAATACTAAGAGAAATAGCATAACATTTCATTTATTGCTACTTTTTGAAGAACTGGTAAGTTACTTAACAACAAATTAATTCCACAAAAAAATCTGAAAAAAACTTCAAGCAAAATAAAAAGGAATGAAATTTTTTTCACTCAGTCTAATTATTATTTAAAAATAAGATCAGGCATTTTTTAAATAAAAAAGTTATATACATTTTTATTCATTTATTTAATGCACACAAAGTATAGGAAAAAAGTATTGTAATCTTTAAAAAATTTGAATTCTAAATATTTGCGCATCTCTAAGTTTTAAACTTCTCTGCCTTCGAAAAACCCATTTTGGCATTATGTCTATTTGTCGATCCGCCTCTCTGTGACAAAGGTAACTTAAAAAGGATTTGAACCAGACACATGAAATTCGGCATATGGTATTCACACCAAATATGTAAAGTATAACTACAAAACAAGGAAAACTAAATGGATAAAATTCCATGCAAAGTGTAGATACTTGTCAAATTTGGAATCAAATACGTGAGGGAATTGACGTTCTGTTAATCTGTATTTTCACAGGGATATGATGAGGCTTGTGTAAATGAGTATAAAAAAATGTGGCTTGTACATTACTGGTTTGATGATATTTTCTCTTAGATATTTTTTAAAATTTGTTTTTAATTCTTTTATTTGGAAAAAAAAGGTTGAAACACATATTTTTATATTCATTCAATTCAAATTATTAATGGGTGGAAAAAAAAAAAAAACCAAAAGCTGCGCAATGGGTCACATTTCTTCCAACATCATCAGCGCCAGAGCAAAACAAGATCGATCGTCTTCAAATAGCATCAAACGGGAGCGTTTCATCCATCGGTTCAGATGTGAAAGAAGTGCGTCTGCTGTCATATTCGATATTTACAATTTATAAACGGTTTAATCTTTATCGATAATTGTTAAAGAGCTTCACAATACCATTTGATTTCTGGCTAGAGTGAAAAAACCGTGGCTTCTATTTCGAATCTACAAAGATCCGACCTTGAAAGTGAAATAGAATCTCCATAATACTGTACAGGTAAGTTGTTTACGTCGTTCAGTCAGTGAACTGTTGACAGAAAGCGAATAATGAGCATTTCATAATTTTTTTCGAAATTTTTATTTTTATATTTCTTTTTAGCAATGATAATCCAACTGTATTCTTTAGTAAACAATTAGTGAGCTTTCATTTGTTTCGTCGAGATTAGCAGAAAAAACTGCGCCACATTTTTCACTTTTATAGAAACATGGCATGTTTTCCTATTTTACCGAGGCTTTGGGGCCAATTAAATCTCGAAATTTTTTCAAATATTTTGTACTTTCACTGAATGTACAAAGACAATATAATAAAATTTATTTCAAAATGCAATTAACTATCGTTCAAATTTTGGAATACTATTTTAAATTTTTCTAATTAATTACTTTTTGTTAATTTTATATTGCATTGATTTATAATTTTAAATATATATGTACTTATAGCTTTACAATCTAAAAAAATATTCGATCGTATAATTAAATAGTATTTAAATTCTGTGAAATGTCATTTTTTAATTTGCCTCCAGAAATTGCTTTTCAATTATAATTTTCTTTTTTTAATACGTTGTATGCTGAAATCTACTGTCTTAAAATGTAATATTTTTCAATATTAGTTTGTCAATTTCAGTTTACATATTAAAAAGAATAAAATATATTTGATTTTGAGAAAAGAGTCTGGCACGTGTATCGCCTAAAGTCCCTTATAAGGCTCAATTCGATCTTACTTGTGATGATTTTCAGAAAATATTAAAAATATTTTTTCTTTGTTTCAAGCTATTTTCAGGCTTTCAGCCAGGTTATGCTTTTCAGAATTTTTTTTTGTTGAAATTTGATATTAAGAAAATGCAATTTGTTCTTTTATAAAAAGGTATAAAAAGGAAGGAAGATGAGTAGCTTCTTTCGTGCCAATCATCTCCCATCGCGCCTTTTTAAAGAATAATGATATTCAAATTTTTAGAAATTGGACAGCTTTAGTGACTCATTTTGTTGATTGGAGTGCAATTTTTGTGTATTTAAAAATTAGCGCCTAAAGATTATTTTATTAAATATGATTCACGGGGCAGAGGATATATGTAAAAATTTAAAATTCTTAAGGTGTACGTACACACTAGATTTTTTTTTTTTTAATTTTAACTTTAATAATCCAGAATATATTTTTTCACAGTTGGTCAGTAATATATGTTTAAACTCATTTCAGTGAGAAAAAACCATATTACACTTATTATTAATTAATTAAATAATATTTAATGAGCTAATCAGCATATTTTTTGAAACATGATATCTTAAATTCTAATTTGTACAGACACACAATTATAGTGGGTAATTATGCCTAATATTAGTATTCATGTTGTCTGAATCAATCAATTTATAAAAATATTTAATTTTTGAAACAATTTTTTCATCAATGATGAATACATAAAGCGTTATTTTTTCTGTCATTTTAACTTTTAAATAGCTATTAAAAATTTATTTCTAAAATATAATTTTGATTGAGGCTCAAAACATCCACTGTTTCATACAGATTATTTTGATATTTAAATAATTGTATTTGGTTAACTTCTTGTTGAATTATGATTGTTTAAATGAAGCAACATAAGGGAAAAATATCGTTCTTCATAAAATGAGTTTAAAAAACTCCCCGAAACTAGAGTTTTTAATGAAAGCACATCAAGAAAAACAATTATAACTCGAGAAATAGTCAGAATATTGACAACATCTTGGTATTGTTTGAAATCTGAAGAATCAGAGAACATTTTGAAGCAATAAAAAAAATATTCGATATTTTGAACTATTTTCGAAGTTTCAAGTGTGTACGTACACCTTAATTTATAAGAGCATTTATTGACACAAATTATATAAAATATAATTATTTATATAGACCATTTTGTTAACAGATGTTTGTCTATAACAAAAGGTTTACAAATTAGCTGTTGGGCCCTGATTAGAGTAGATATCTTGTATACTTATTAAATTGTATTCGCCTTAAAAAAAAAACTGTTTTATTGAATTAGTAATATAGGTATTATAAAATATCATAGCAAACTTTTCCTTGCATTTACTCTTTAGAAAATATCATATTTTATATTTATTTCATTTCATACAGACACGTGCTAAATATTACACTTTTATATATTTAATATGTTTAATTTGCAGCAGTATTTAACTTATTTTTTAATTTGAGCTTTTGTTATTTATAAATTTCACCATCGGCGCGTAATGTGCTCGGGCAATTTATCTTTCATTTTTATTTTGTGCAAAATAAATTGTTGAAAAATATGATGAAAGCATTTTTTTAGAACTTCACTAAAAAGGAAATTTAACTTCTTGGTTAAAACATTAGTATCATTGAATAGATATTTTTTAAAATTCAATATGATGTAAAAATCAACTTTTTGCTGTAATATTTTGGGAAGTTATCGCAAAGAAACTGCAAAATTTCGATTAGATTTTAATTAATTAAGTGATAAATAATAATAAATATGTGTGTAGCCTTATAATAATAAACATGTGTGTACCATTGAAGCCCTAAGTAGCGCGCGCTACTTAGGGCTTCAATGGGATTAAAGAAAAACTGACTTTTATGAGAAATCAGAGAAATTTATATTGATTGAAAGTTTTAAATACGGCATAAATTAAATATAAAAAATAATTCTGCCTGTTTATAAGAATACAGTGCTAAATTATACGACTTTCTGAAGTCATATATAATTTTTTGGTTTCAGCAGGAAAGTTGTCTTATTTATTGAAGTTTTATTGCCTTAATTTAAAATTGAAATTTACATATTAAAGGAGTTAACAGAAAATTAAAGAGTTATACAGTACAATGCACTGGATATCGTAAGGCTTCTATAACAGTATTAGTTCTATGACTACCAAAATTTGAAGCTTAAAATATTTTGCTACAGAAGCTACTGAGAAATTAGGATACTTTAAATGTTTCATTCAAAATTTTAATGAATATTGCGCCTGATGGACTAGCTAGTCTTCAAAGGGAACTAGAACTTAATATATTACAGAAAAGTAATTTTTTAAAGAAAATATATATTATGATCAAAATATTTATTGGAACGAAAAAAAAATTATTTCCAAATTTTTAAATCTAAATAAGATAACAGCAAAATTGCTCTAAACCAAGCAACAAAGAGACCATAAGACACGGAAAAAAATCCCTGGTTTGAATCTCTGACTGAGTATGACCCTTGAGAAAGTCTTCAGGCCAAATTTATCTTATCGTTCTTTTTGGTTCTTTTTGCATTAAACTTAATATTTATTTCTAATTTGGTTAAATATATCAAATTATGTATTCGATTTTTTGAATATTATTGCAGTTTTGCTACAAACTTTTGAATTAATCGGTTGAGTAAACCATGCGTAAAATACAAAGACGATTTTTGGATATTGTGATACTTTTAAAACATGCAAAGAATTCATTGCGTAAAAACATGATGAGCTTTCCAGCATTCACAATTTTCCAGCATAGCCAGCATTCACAATTTTTTTGTCGGGTATAGTGGAGAGTAGTTTTTACAGAGTATGCGAGAAGGTCTCGAAAAGACTATGGCTGCTGGTTTTGAGGAAGCCTTTACTTAAAAATTAAAGTAAATATTCCTCATTTCACAATATTCTGACCGAATTTTATCAATTCCTCTGAAGATGTCTTCGGTTGTGAAATTTTCATCTATGTGCTTTTTTTCTTGAAGGAACACTGTCAGATTTTTAACGGCCTTAAACATAACTGAGTGTCTTCATAAATTATAACAGATACAGATTGTAGAAAGTACAAGTCTTATCAAATTGATGAGCCATATAATCTCTTATTCAATTTTGTCTGCTGAAATATATTATTCTGTTACAAATTTGTAAATATTTTGTATTTTTATTCTATTTCTGTGGAAATGTTTCAGACAAATCAGACTTTATGCGTTAGTGCCCGCAAGCGAAGGATCGGTTTCTCAGTTTGCAGGGTTGCCTCTTGGCGACCAAGTTGGCGATTTGCCACCAATTAGGCGAAATGTTTGGCGATATTGGTGACCTTCCATCAGATTTTGGAAGTTCGAGCGATGAAGATCTATCATTAATATTTCAGTAGTTAGGTGAGTTTTCTGGAAATCAATGGAATAATGCTTACGTCATATCTCGCGAAGGCTGGGTATAAATAGGACGTGTGATAGGGTAAGTGGGTAGAGACGAGTTGACTGAGAGCAAATTTTCTCCTTTTTGAAGTCTGTTATTCTGTTATTAGTTAAGACTTTTATTCTGTTGTTTATTCTGTTTTATTCTGTTATTCTGTTGTTAGACTTTTAAAGGACTGTTTCTTCAACGAATAACAACACTAAAGAATCCCGAAACCATAACAATATCACAAAGTTTTAAACCAAAGGAGGTCTACTCCAAAACCTTCTCGCATACTCTCTAATGAAGGTGTTATTCCGATTACTTTTCTTAAAACTGTGGACCTTTGGAAAGGGCACAAATACGTGGTATGGTATTTGGTAACATTAATGACACCAATTTGATCTTTCGCTTGAATTAAGCATTTTTGCTAAATCTTAAAATGAACATTTGGAGAAATTCTTCGAGATTAATCCCTGACATTTAGTAATAGGTACCCAAAAATCCAATTTGTATTTTAGAGATTCGGTGTTTACACGTATTTGGACATAAATCTGACATTGAATTACGATTGTAGTTACAAAATAGCATATATATTTAAATAAGTTTACTTCAGAAAGTACAGATAGACAGTTAATCTCTTGACGGATTTGATTCTAACTGTGATTGGTTTCTAATGTGTATTTATTAAATCGATTCACCTAACTCTCTTTGTTTTGTTTTCGTTGATGCTTATGGCACTTGACATAGACAAACCCGCCGACGAGGTCAGCAATTCTAACCGGAGTTTTAGCATCTCTTGTTTCACAGCGCCATCTAGAACCAACAATGCGTTTTCGCTACCCATGCGTTACCGCCCTTGTGACGTGGTGGACTCCATTCATGCATTTCATTCACTCATCCACAGAACGTAATTTAGACATGCATAAGAAAGAGCAATCCCTTCGCACCCAATCCCCCCTGTGGTTTTCTTCTTCTTCAACATGGAGGTCTTTGCGACTACCAAGATTTGCATGTACACCAGCCAGAAACGGAGAATTTTCGGCTGGTGGTGTTCGAACCTCAGGGATGCAAATCCAACGCCCTACATAGACAAGCTACTCCGGACTTCTTTGCGTTGTAGTTAACTTACATTCGGAAAGCTGGGCAGACAGATTTTGTCTGATTCGATATCGCTCTAAATTTCAAAGAAATCCTAACAATTAGTAAAAAGATCGTACACGAAATTTTATCCCTTTTAAGCAGTGTATTAATTGAGTTATCTTCATCACGCGTCGATAGACAGTCAGACAAACAGATAAATTTAATGCTTTATTTGTTTATTTTTTTTTTTTTCATTTTTTTTTTTTTTTCATTTTTCGGCCTTGAAGTGGTGTATAATTTGGAGATTCGGGCAAAATCTGGAGATTTTTTAAGATATGAAAACTTCAGCCTACATACTGTGAACTTCTAGATTTTTTTTTTATTTTGCTCTCACAGAAATTCAGAACAAAATAGAATGAAATTATCTTCCTTAACAGTATTTCCTGATTTATTTTTACTGGTTGCATTTGCTGATAACTAGCCTCAATTCAGCTCTTGCTCTTAATATGTATTTAATGCATATTTTTGCATATTAGC
The DNA here is from genome assembly GCF_947563725.1 of Argiope bruennichi. Taxonomy (NCBI): domain Eukaryota; kingdom Metazoa; phylum Arthropoda; class Arachnida; order Araneae; family Araneidae; genus Argiope; species Argiope bruennichi. The sequence continues at coordinate 91,691,020 of NC_079161.1, forward strand.
CGAGATTTTTGCAATTTTTTTCTAAAGCTAAATTATGGTGATTTGTTTATATATTGACGGTCCAATCTAACGAAAAACTATCCTGCCACAAACAAAAATTTGCTAAATATCTCCAAATATAGTATTTATTTATTTAGCTTATATTTACATTAAAGTATGTGTTTACGTCGATGCAGATACTTTTCAACACAATTTATAAAATAGTTATATTTCTGAATTTATTCATAAAAAAGTTTATAAAAAACATTGGTTGAACCGAAATAAATCAATTAAATGAAAAAGATGTTTTAAGATTTGGATTTTTTAAAAAAAAGTTTTCTTTATAAAAACAAATTTTTCTTTTTAATGCATTTCTTTATAAAAACAAAAATCTTGTAATTTATTGGTTTATCAAAATTATTTACTGAAAATTTTGCAGAAAGTAATTTCGAACGGTAGTTAAAGTAAAATTTTCTTTTTTTTCTCTCTCTCTTTCGAATTATGAAGCATTAAAATAAATATAGAATTCTTTTAAATGAATAGATTATTTATTCCAGAACTCTGGAACTACAGAATATATTGAGAAATTATTCTATTAATTTTTAATCAAAAAATTATGTATTAGATTTTAATTTATGAGTTTTATCTTATAAAAATTCTGACAATGATTAGAATTTGAGAAAAAGCATTTAAAAATGTGAAATATTAAAAAATATGTATATGGAAAAAAACACCTCTATCTCCCAAAAAATAAACTTGGAAATAAAATCCAAATGTTATAATAAAGATCACTGTTAAATATTAAACAGTAAAAAAACCACATTAATTTCATCAAAAATATATTTTAATAAAAAATAAATATACAAATAAATTAATTAGCAAAAAATTCAAATTTTAATAAAAAATTACAATTTTGCAAAACGTTTAATGTAGTCATCTACTTTAATTTTAAAAAAAAATAAGTTTGAAATAAAATGAATCATTCTTTTAATTTAAATGTGCCAAAATAAGAAAATAACAAACTATCATCGATAGTTTGAAATTAGCTTTATATAAATTTTTGCGCCAGCTCGATTTTCAAAAATATAAAAAATAAATAAAATGGCACAAGAAATAGAGCTAGCATAATTGCAAGAGATAGTACACAAGGTAACAAATGATTGGGAAAATTTTGCTCGCTGCAGAAAAGATTACAAGAGTTAAATGATCTTTTTTTGACGTCTGACGTTTCACTTTACAGCGACTTGACTCGAAAATATTCCTTCTATTTTCCTTGTTAGGGGATAATTTCTCCTTTTGGCGACATATTTATACGCCTAATGATTTTTTTTTCTTCTTTTGGCCTTTTAATGGGTTTTGATGGATTCTGAATTTTGAATAAATTTTTGAAGGAGAAAAACGTATTCATAAATTATACACATATCCGCTTATATTTGGATTTCGTCGCCAATTTGTTTACCAGAAATATTATTTATATTCGTTTTCAGATTATTCGTTTAGATATAATTTTATTTCCGTAAATCCGTCAAAATGTTTGACATTAAAACCTTTTATTTTAATTACCTATCCAACTATCTATATTGTGTACATGAATTTTTATAATGTGTACTCAGTGCTCAGAACTGTGTCTCAGATGCATCTTACAAATTACACCTGTCATGGCTTTCATAGACGATGTAATGATGCTTTTAAATGAAAATATTTCTTTAAAGCAAATAATTATTATCTAAATAAATCTTTTCATCTTTAATGGGGCTCTTGCATCTACCCGATGCCTTTACAGCAGTCGTCGATTCAATATAAAGACGCAACGCTTGCTAAAAAACAGACCAGAATAACTTTATTTTAAAAACAACAAAGCATATACATGGAAACAATTGCTAGGCAACGGCGCTATTTAAAGACAACAAAACATATGTACATAGAAACAGTTGCTATGTAACGGCGATATTTAAAATCAACAAAACATACGTACATAGAAACATTTGCTAGATAACGGCGATATTTAATGACGACAAAACATATGTACATAGAAACAGTTGCTAGGTAACGGCGCTATTTAACGACAACAAAACATATGTACATAGAAAGAGTTGCTAGATAACGGCGCTATTTAAAAACAACAAAACATATGTACATGGAAACAGTTACTAGGCAACGTTGGGATTCAATTCATTTCAATTCCCAACAGCTGTCTAATCTGTGAGGAAACATTGTTAGAGAAACGATTGTAAGTTAAAATTTCGTTTTAATCTTATGAGGATAGTTGCAAATAACTTTTGCTATATTTTAAACAACAGTTTTTTTCCTAGTTGAATTTTTAATGTTGATTCCTGTAGGGCTCAGTGTAAAATCTTAAATTGTTGGAGGCCTACAAACAGACTAAAAAAAAACAGACTTGGTTTCAAAAGGGATATTAATGCAACTAAATTAAATTAATGTTGATTGTTGCTATTGCAGAAGTTTTTTTCATTAATTAATTTCTTTACAAAAATACCAATAATCGTGCATATTCTTTCTTTACAGGTAGAGAGACATTGCAGCGAACAGATGGAAGAGATAGAAGATTTTGAGGAATTTTATTACGAAAACGAGGACTATATGAAGCCTCCCCAAAAGTTGGAAGATCTGATGAATCAAGAAAAACATAATATTAAAACTAAGGTTATTGACGTGGGAGATAACTGTATAGAAATTATACGATTTCCTGATCTGCCAGAAATAGCGATGGGGTTTGATCTTAACAGCCTGCACTTGATGTCGCTTCAAGATCTTGCTATGAGAAGATTGGCTGTACAGTTGTGCTGTCACCGCAAAATGCTTGCGTATACTGTGAAAAAAGATTCAGAGACGCGACGTCAAAAGGAACACGAAATAAGGATGTACGGTTTGTTAAAAAATCTTCTACCTGAAGTTCCGCTTCCACCATCCATGAAACACGAGTTATTCAGTTTAATGAAATCTGTTTCCAGAGAAATTATAAAATGGTTGGACCTCCATGAAAATTATTTAGGTCCGTGCAACCTAAACGAAATGGAGAATTTGGTACAACTGTGCTGGACTAGCTTGGGGAATGTGGATTATCGGGAAACAGTCGCAGCACTCATTCGCCAAGAAAAGCTGGACGTGACACAACGTTACAAGCTGGCTTGTCTGTACTGCTTGGAAGAGGACATCAGAGAGCTTTGGCGAAAGATGCCGGAAAAAAGCAAAAACTCCTATTATGATGCCAACCCTGCGAATATCAAGCAACCAGATTTAGTTATTATTTGGACTTTTATCTTAAAAGGAAAAATAGATAACTTTCTTAGATACCTTGAAGAAAAAGGAAATTCCCACCCCTCCATTAATCACTTTGGGTTCGAAAGTGCTGCAACCGGCGGTTACAGAACGGCTGCTCAGTACTTTTATGAAAAGTTAACGTTCGAAGAAAGAGAAAAAGTATTGATGAAAACCGCCATGTCTGTAGCAAGCCTACGTTCAAATGATTATTACTTTTACATGGAGGAACGCCAACAATTAGGTGACGTTTTGTTCTATTTGATGTCCGTGATGCAGCCGTATGAGCAGAAGATCTTGCTTTGGTACTACCCTTGTGAGACCTTGAAGTGCGTGCTGGATTGGCCCAGGCAAGATGCCTTTATCGAACTTGCAAAATCCGCATATCCTTTCCTTTCATTAGACGCTTACATCCGGGTGCTTTTCAATCTGTCCCAAAACAATTCCTCGGGATATAATTATTCGAAATTATTTCAAGAATTTTTTATGCTCGGTCCCTTTGATTTCAATTTGGAGATGACATACTACAAATATATTTTGCTAGATTTTTTTCAAAGTTACGACATGGAAACTGTCAAATTTATTTTGAAACATCTGGAAGCTCAGGGAATAATTGATCCTATTTTGGATTCCACAAGCAGTTTCACTCACTACGAACTATGCAAACCGTGTGAATGGGATTTGATGAAATTTTTCATCGAAGAGGTCAAACTCTATGAATCAGAGAGACGGAGAAATGCGAAATTATTGAGTGAAAGTCGGAGATTACATCCGGAGAAGAAAGAAAACCAGCGTCTCATAGATGTCAAGAATAACTCTGATCTTGAGATTCAAGAAAAAGAAATAAATGAACCGATGGCTGTAAGAAAGCTTTTAATGCCTTTAAAAGCAGTGTACGATAATTTTATTAATTTTCTTTTTTAATAAGTTCCATTCATGCCTATTTTGTAAATTATAAATTGTATCATTGTTGTGTGACATGGCAACGCAAATTCTTTATATTTTAATGCGGCGATTTTTAAAACTGTTTACATACGAAACCTAAAATTTTATTGTAAAAATATTTAAATTTCACCATAAATTTAATTTGATTATGTCTGGAGGAATCAAGTTCTTTTCACATTTTATTTGTTCTTTCCAAGTAATAAATATAAAATTATAAAATAATTATAAAATGTGTGTCTACACATTTGATGTTTGGTGCATGTTCGTGTATAGATGTTTACTAATCTTTATATGGATTATTTCGAAGTTGTTGATGTTAAAACGGTCAGAGAAATTTAGTGTGTGATTAAAAAATTTTTTAAGATGCTGCTTACTGTTTTAATTTAATTCTGTGAATAGCAATGAACTATTTGACTTCTCTGCTATCAACAGTTTAAATTATTCGTCAAACCCATTGGGTGAAGGAACTAACATAAACAGTAAAAGCAATTTAAAACGCATTTAAAGTGCACTAATCATTTTTCGTAGTTCTGTATTTGTTCAATTTCAATTGAATTTCTTAAGCATAATCTGATATTTCTGACGTTATCAACAAAGTATATTAAAATAACATAATTATAATAAATATACAACACTATGACATTTTAGAAGTCTTGAAGCTATTCTATTCATGGAGTTTCCCGACAAATCAAAATCACATGACATCACATTTTCATGAAAACTTTGCCACCCATATCCTTTAACATCCAATTCCACTGTACCTGTGGTGCATTAGTGAATTTTTTACGAACAATCATTTTCTTAGCGCGCTTGTTTTTATATTGCCCTAATGCAAGCTCAAGGAATAATTATGCTGGAATATTATTTATAAACTTTTTTTTAATTCTATTACTAGCTGGTACTCGGCACGTCGTTGTAGAAATAATAATAAAGAAGAAATAATTTTGGAAATATGGTTTGAAATTTGAAATAGCCATCTTGTTTCATTAGGAATAATAAAAAAATGACAATTATTTTCTTGTCGACATTGATTGAATTTGGATGATACATGAAGGACAATCTAAATAATATTTATTCTATTTTTTGACATTATTATTCAAATATATTTTCCCGTCTTCAGTAAAAACAGATGAAATTCTTGGCTGGCGTCTCACGAGCGTCCAAAATCCAACGGGCCATTAGATCATACTTACTGATGTTCAAAGTAGTAAGTATTCAAAGTTACTGCAATCGGATAAACGGTATGTCAGCGCATAAAATATACGAACAAACAACAACAGATGTTTATATATAACATTTATAATTATTTATTATTATTATATTATTTATTCCATTGTAATTATTTTCTTTAATCGGTTATTTATATCCTATTATTCTCTTTCTGCTTATATATTTTTAGAATTAGAAGTTGTTCTGTGGAAATTTGAGCAAAACCAGGAGCATATATATATATAAATATTTTTCGTATGCTTTTCTAATATTTTCTTGGAAAAGCATTAGGCTGAATGTCATTTTCTTGGAAAAAAGAAGAAAAATTATTCAAAAAGCTAATGAAAGTATAATTTGCAGAATGGATGCTAAGCCAAAAAGATCCGCAGGCAGATCGATTGAAAAATACCAGTATGGTTGCCAAAAAACTGTGATTATAATGATAATAGCAAAAAATGTGATTATAATATAATTATAATTATAATGTGGTTATAATAGTAATTGTAATGTGATTATAATTATAACAAAATATGTAATATTAATTCCTGTGATTAATAATTAAAAAATTCAATATTATCATATAAAAAAGATATGATTAATTTTTTCTTTATAATACTAATAGTAATAATTTATTTATAGTTACCGCATAGAAGTAGACAGGATGATGGATTGCTTATTAATTGTTTTTTTTTCTTTAGATAATTCGGTTTAAGAACGAATCGCAAGCACAAGAGAGAATAAATATTGAATAATGTTAAACCGCTTGAATGTCAGCTTTAGAAGCATTGAGGAATTCTGGGATAGCTGAAGACTTTTCTGCCTTTTTCCTTTTAAACTGAAGAATTTTGAAAATTTTTCTTGTTTATCTATATATAATATTAACAATTTTATTAAGTTTTCCCATAATTAGAATTTCTTGCATAAATGACGCAAAAATCATTAACTTTTAATTTAAAGATATACCTACAAAAATTTTGGAAAATCTGAATAGGAATAATACGGTTTTTAACGCGCTATCGAAAACGTCGTTTACTAAACAGTTGCACAAAACTCGTAAGGTACCTATCTTAAAATAAAGTTTATGTTTTGTATTATGCTAATGTCATTCACTTTATTTGAATTCCAGATTCTACGCAATAAAGTTGATATTCTTAACAAAAGTGAGAAGCTAATAACCCTTTTTTAAATCGACATCTTTTTTTTTGTGGAATATTACAACAGCTTGACTACTTTCATTAAACTAAAAAAAAATGTTGTAACGTTGCCATTCACTTAACATTTTAAATAATAATAAATTAAATTTCTAATTTTAAATGATTTTTTAAAAAATAATTTCAACCATATCAGTAATTTTTCTCGCACGAAATAAAAATAAAATTTAATCTTCACGAGAACGTCATCCATGCATGGGAAAAAACTAACTCTTATCAACGAGTTGCCATCATATTAACAAAAGCTTCGATTAAAAGATAAGTCAAATATAATTGCAAATGGAATAAATATAAAATATAATTTTTATCCATAAATAAAAAATTTTATTAATTTTTTATAATTTTTATATATAATTACATATAATTTAATTATTACATATATTTATATAAATTAAATATAATTTATACATATAACTTTTTTAAAAAAGTAAATGCAAAATATAACATTCTCCCACCCTAAATTTCAAACAATTCAGAAACACATATATAATAGCTAAATATATTTTCTGAAATTTCGAATTTGTGAAAGAATTTTCACCACTTGAGTCTTTCAGGAATTTTTACAAATCGACCAGATCGAGTAATGTTAGATACTCTGGTATCCTTCACTTGAAATAATGCCGGGTTTACACTTGGCCAGTTATAAGACGGCAAGTAGGCAGCGCATGCGTAGAAAGAGACTGATTTATGTTTTCCGCAACTTCATAAGATAGATACAAGCATTCCATGCTTGGCCATAAATTGCCGTTTTTTCATTCCTGAATGGTTCTTTTTTCACTGCGTATCGTATTAAAATGATAGATGTTTACTCAAAGAAACCTGGTAAAATAAAAATAAAAAGCTCAACATACTTAAATTTGTAAAACTATAGAAAAGAAATGGCAAATAAAATTAAAACAAGCACATAACCTAGCATCAGACAGAACAAAGAGAAATAATCTATGATAAGTGATTAATTTCTTCTCACCAAAAAAACAAACAAAAAACCCGCCTAATTCTACAAACACATGCGCAGTAATTAAAAATACAATACAGCGGCTTGCAGTTGTCCCATCGGGACAAATACTTGCCATCAACCGAACAGCAGTTTTCAGCCTTTATGCGCATGGTTGCTCCTCTAGATCTTTACCGGGATTATTGATATCTTTACTCGAATCCACTTCAAGAGGATAAATCCTTAGAATCGTGCATAATAAAGTAAAGTGTGACGTCTTCACTTTTATCAATCGTACATGTTTATCTTTTCCAGGTATAAACCCAGTTATTACTCCAAGAGGCCATTCAATTCTCTTGCCATTATCACTTCCAATTAAAATTACCTGACCTATCTTAATCGCATCAGATATTCTCCTTTTAGGTGTTTGAAAGAGAATTCCAAAATATTCCGGTCTGAATCTATATCGTAAATTTTCATGAAGCATTTTCTGTACCTAAATCTTCTATTTAAATCTGTTTGCTTTATATTTTCAATATCTGGAGCACTACCATCATGAACGTCTTCGAGAACATCGATGGAGAGATGGGTCTAAGGGAATCCTGTACTAAAATGTATGTTAATGGCCGTGAATTCGCAACTCTCTCACAGTCCGCCAACACGGTCGCCAACTCTTCATGAGAAACGCAAGCTTTTCCGAGTACTCTCCTCAAGAGATCTTTCAGAATTCTAAGAAGCTTCTCCCACCATCCGCCCCATCACGAGCCAGTTTGCAGAAGCGCGATAGTTTTGTATGAGGTTCCAATTCAGACAATTGGCTGCACCAGTAAATTTGTGCCATTGTCGCTATAGATGGTCATTGGTCTACCTCTATGCGCTATAAATCTACATAACGCCATCAAAAATGCATCAATAGAAACAGATTAAATGATTAGCGAGTTTAAAGTGTACTGCCAGATATGTGGCACAAATAAATAACAAGATCCAATTGTTTTTTTAATTGCTTTTGAGAAAAAGAGGACCTACCATATCCACATCTGCAATCTGAAACGCAGCCGTATCACGTAATTTGTCTTCTGGAAGTAGTGCCAGCACTGCTTCTTGGTTTCTTAAGTTACATCTTCAACAAAAACCCATTTGATATCTTCACAAAGCACTTCTAACGGTTTTCCTACTGTTCAAAATCCAAAATCTTTCTCGAATTACATTCACGAGTATTTGAAATCCAGCATGATAATTCTTAGTATGGACATTCATTATTGGACGTTTAACAGCCTCTTGCTCGCAGGTGGAACTACAGCGTAGGGGAAGTCTTCATAATCTTTTCTATTTATAATTTTTGTTTTCAGTCGTATTATTCCTGTTTCTTCCCTAACCGTTTCGATAGTTTTCAACATGGTATTTTTTCTTCAGAAGAAAGATGTTTTAGACCATATTTATAGTTCGATTTTCTGCTTCTTGATTTTCTTTAGCAGTCAATTCTTCTTTATGAATTTCTTTAGGCATCAGACAGTGATTTTTAAATCGTAGGAACATCCAACAAGTCTCACAATTTTCTCCTATCTCGGGAAAACAGTTTTCTCATATCGCGAGAAATACTTGTAGTAGCGAGAGTGAGTTTTAGTGGCCCAAGAGCCCACCTTGGCTAAACTGCGGCTTGTAGTAATATTTGTTTTCTGAGTATTCAGTGGCAATGTTCAATAAATAAATAATTTTTCTCCGTTCCTGATTAATTTATTCGTCGTCTATATTGTATTTAGTTGTGCAAGGCCACTCATCTGTACAATTCTTCATCCATGTCGACCCTTCCACCATCTAGTCTTCACTAGACGGGTTGATTTTTAACCTCTACTAGGTACGTCAGATGGAATCTCCTCTCCAACAATATATCATTAACACAACGGAAGACTGGATTTTCGTATCTCATTTACTCCATCGTTCACAAAAACTGACAAATTATCATCTTTGGTAATCCACGTAAGGACGGTTGTAGAGTCAATCCAAAAATTGCGTTTAATTGATCGGCATTCAAATGCATTTGTTATCGAGTTATCTAGTTTGAAGCCCATCACAGCTGATAAAATTTCTAATCTTGATACTGTAGCTCTTTTCAAAAGTGTTATTCGGGACCTAGAAAATAATAGGAACACATCATTGCATTCATGAGAAGCACTGAGTATGCAACAGCTGCGTATGTTCCTTTTCTAGCATCGAAGAATACATGAAGATAACAATTATCAAGTGCTTCAGGCCTCACCTGGATCCATCTGGGAACATAAACTTGTTTTAATGCTTTAAGATCGTTAAACCACTATAAAAACTCTTTTCGGAAGCTTTCTTTAATCTACATCTAAAGACATTTTCTATGTTTTTTGCAGTATTAGCTTAGGACACAGCATAACAGGATAAGCAACACCAAAAGGTTCGATTAATCTTTGAGCTATTGACAACATTATTCTTTTGGTGATCTCTTCTAATTTTATATCTTTTAATCAGTCAAGTATAAATGTAATAACATCCAAAAGTGTGTCCCACTGAAGTTCTAATAAATCCGCAGACTACGAATTGTTCATTTCAGACGAAGTAAATGTCCAATCTCACAGTTCAAAACCTCCCTTAGTCAATGCGTCATTCGCTTCTATATGAATTCCTTCAGTTGTCTCTCATTGTCAACACCTGTGCTTAGATTATCCACATAGAAACTCTTTGAATGCCTAAAAATACGAAAGGTTCGAGATCAGCATATTTTTAATATGATAGTTCAGAACAGATTCCAACAAAAAGGGATTGCTTGTCTCACCAAAACAAAAAACCTAGTACTAATAAACACTGTTAACTCATAACAATCTTTTGTTTTCCACCAAAGGAAGCGTAAAAAATCCTTGCCTTTTTTAAAGATACTTTTTCGTAGAATTGTCTTTTTTATATCTGCAGTGACTCCAATTCTTTTCCTTCTAAATCGTAGAAAAATATCTGCGATCAGTTCATGAATTTTTGACCATTATGTAAGCATTGATTCAAGGACGGATGTCCTTTTATTCTAGTTCATTCATCGAAAACTGGACGAATAAGTGTTGTGCTACTGCTTATTTTTATAACTGCTTTATGAGACAGGCAATTTCCAAACGCCTTTATTTCATTTGTTGGAACTTCTTCAATAATACCTTCGTCGAGCAAGTTTATCAAGATCTTCTCATAGCTCTCATACAAATTTATACAAAGTAGCTTTGCAGTGGCCGAGTTCAATCTTCTCTTAGCTGACTCGAAATTATTTGGTAAAGGCATTTAATCATTCCGCCAAGAGAGATGAACCTCACAAGACCTTCATTTGTGTACTCAAAGTTTCGAAAACATTTTTTGATAGAGTGTTCCTGCTCTTCTTTGGATATTTTTGCAAATGGATCCTTGATCCCGATCAGGACTGATTCCCATAGATCAGGTATATTAGCTTCTCTCACAAAAATTGAGGTAACAAGCATGATTGAACTAGATTCATTTATTTCTTGCGATACTTTATCAAATAAAGTCCAGCCTAGATACGTCTCTATAACTACTTTTCTTGAAGATAACACTTTCCGATGTCCAGTCCTAAATCGACCTAAGACATCAGGCTGTATGAGTATATAAATTGGCTCAGGGTTTTCTCCCATATCAGTCAAATTCATTTTCATTTTATGGAAGTCTTCTAACCATGATCCTATGCTAACTGGATATCACTGTTTGATCCAAGTATTCAAAATTACACCTGAATCTTTCACTAAGATCGGCCAACCTTGCCCTATTGAACCGATGCTTGTACTTCTCCGATATAACACCACCAAACAACAAATGGTTCACAGTCTCTTCTCGTATTGATATGTAATCCATTTCTGTTGAAAGTTCTTATAAAATATAAGATTTTTGTGATTCATAATTTAGAATTTCTCTTGCTTCAACCATTCTATTTTCGAAAGTTAATTTTACTTCCAAAGTTTAAAGAAATAGTTTAGGGTTTCTATTGATATCAGCTAAAGTAACTTCATTTTCTGGCATTTTTACCACATCTTTTTTCTGCGTATCTTTATTTCTGGAGTGAAGCACTTTCCACATCAAAGGCACATGCTTTCCCCACAAATAACGCATTTCAAAAACACATGACAAAATCGGACTCGATGTCCAGAATGGAGGCATAAGAAACAACACCATTTTACCCTTCAAAATATTTTTTCTCTGTGCTGAAAAACTTACTTAAATGTTGCTTGCCTCCACAGAATACATAAACTTCTTTATTTCTTGTGTTTCTGTAGTTAGTAACCCAGCTGCAGTAGGTGCTCTGGTCTTGGAAATTTCTAAGTTCCGTTTCTTCACTCTAATCTTCATCTATTCTCAAATCAAAACCTTTCATTGGCAAAGATATTCGTTTCTCTCCTTCAACTTCAGTTTTAAGGAAGATCATCAAATTGCTTAAACTCCCTTGTGCTTCGGTTGGCGAACCAGAAACTTTGTTCCTATTCCAGGCTTTAAGGAAATTCTCGGGAAAACAGGATAAATTAAATTATCTACCATGGGATACAATACTGAGCTGCATTTATCCGGAGAAACTTCCAAAATTTCGAGAGAGCGCATTTTCGATACAAACTTGTCATATATTGATGTAAATGAAAAGTTTCTTTTTTTTAATAAAATAATTAATTTAATTTATTACCTAACATACACCTCAACCAAAAGATCTTCCTTCCCAAAACGTGATTTTAAACTCTCCACTGCCTTATTATAATTAGCTCTGGTTGGAAGAAACTCTCTACTACTTCTCTGGCTCTCGAACCGGCAATTTTCACTTGCATTAAATCCTGGAATTTTTCCTCAGCTGTTATATCTTCATCCTTATCAATATGTTGGAACTGACTCCGAAAAGATAACCAGTCTTTCAAATCATCTCCTAACTGTCTAAATTGTAATTTTGGTAAGGTGTACTTTCTTCAAGAGTTGCTAGCTTTCGTTACATCAGAGGAAATTAATTTTTGTCTAATTCTCGCCAACTCTAGCTCGTTATCAAGTCTCTACTTTACCAATTGGTACAGTCTTTCTTTCTCTGTTTCTTCTCTTTCATCTTTTCGTCTTCTCTCTTCTCTTTCAAATTCATCTCTTTGTTTTCTTTCTTCATCGGTTGTCGCAATATTTCTTTTATAAACTCAGCATCATCCTTATACTCTGTAACATTTATAAATGAATCTTTTAATTCCGATTCGTGCTAATTGCTGGTATAAATGTTCCAAGCGCTTCTGCTACAGTTTTTAAATCTTCGTTATTAATTCCTTACACAACAGGAAATATATTCGTGACACTTATCTTGTCCTGTCGCAGACGCCACTATTTTATATAACGTAAAATCGGAAACATCGTTTTACTAAACAGTCACAAAAAAACTCGTCCGTTATCTATCTCAAAATTAAGTTTGTGTTTTCTGTTATCTGATTAGTAATGCCCCTCACTTTATTTGAATCAAAAATCTACGCAATAAAGTAGATATTTTTAGTAAAATCAAGAAGCCAACAATAATTTTTTTTAAATCGAAATCTTTTTTATTTATGGAATATTACAACAGTGTTGCCACTTTCGCTAAAAAAAGCAACAACAAAAAATATTGTAAAAACGCTGCCATTAACTTGAAATTTTGATTCACAAAAGTAAATATAACAATATTGAAGATCAAAAAAAAAAATTATCGTTTTAATGGTACTTATATTTTAACCAAAAAATTAAATTTTGATACTTAATAATTTTTTAAAAAAAATAATTTAACCATATTTTTCAGAAATTTAGCTCGCTCGAAATAAAAATAAAATTTCATCTGCACTAGAGCATTTCGCTTGCATGAAAAAAAAAAAAAAAATAGCTCCTATCAACAAGTCGCCATCGCATTGACAAAATCTCAAATTAAAAAAAAATAAATTAAATATTATTGTAAATTGAATAAATACAAAATATCATTTTTTTTTCTAAAAATTAAAAGTAAATGTAATGTTTTCTAAAAAGTAAAATATATATATATATTTATATAACACGGTTTACTAATGGGTTACTTATGCATATTTTAAAATTTATAATGTCTTTGCATGAAATAAATACTTTATTCATAAATATTAATCATAAAAAAATTGTACGAACAAACAGTATTTGATCTACAATTCGACAACATAATTTTTAAAAATTGATTTTATTTCAATTACTAAAAAACTTTTCCCATACATATATATATTAGTGTAATATTAAACTAATATATATCAACTTTGTAAAATAGGACTAACAAACCAATTTTGTAAAATAGGACTAAATTAAACAAATTTGAACACTTAAAGTACATCAAAATGAAATATATTTCTTTTCTTTAATTATATTTACAGCATTTGTAATTTCCTATTAAATTAGATATATTGCACCTTCTTTAATGAGTTCAATTACAATAAGGAAGCGAAGATTTCTTTGTATAATTTTTAAAATTTCAAAAATAAATAAGATATTTATTTTTGTTATGGTACCATTAAGATTACACAGACACCTGAAGAATATTTGCTATTTCATAGAATACTCAAACAGTAGTATTTGTATTTGTTCATAGTCAAGATTTCCTCACAATTTATTACTTTATGAATTCATCATGATAAATTCATCATTATAACATAAATCCCCAATCTTGTTAGAATAGAAACAACGATAGTCGACAAATTTGTTAGAATATTTAATTTTTTTTTACTTGGTATTTATCGTTGTTTGTTTGAGCATTCTAACAAGCAAGAAAGTAACAATTTGTATTTAAAATAGAAGGGGGGAATGGCTTATTATGAAATAATTGTAAAAAAACTTGAATAACTTTTATGTTACTAATTTATTCTGATTTCACAAGAAGTTATATAGCTAATTTAAAATTATTCCAAGTATTTTTACCTCTTAGTTAACCTAGATCATTTTCTTTGTTTCGAAAATTTTTATTTTTAAAAGATCGGATACCACAATTGAAGAATTTATTTGTGAAATTTTCTTCATGTAAAAAAGAAAGCTTTCATAAAAAAGCTGTGATATACATCTGCTGGTGAATAATATTACCACACTGAAAAAAATTAGTTATGAAATCTATATTATAAGAATTTATATAACTTATTCTACAAAATAAATAATATAAATTCTTATTTCAGAAATGATTAAACATTAGTGTGATGTTTGGCCACCATTGGCGACGTCTCCGGAAACAATTGGCGCGGTTCGCCGCCGCTGTTGAGGGTTATTGTTTTTTTGATATGTTATGTTTAGAGGAGCTTGTGTGGCGGAAGGAGAACGATGGTTGTGCTTTTGATTTAAATATGAATAGATAATTTTAAGAAAGGTCCGAGTGCTGCGTTTTATTTGTGATTTATTGCGTTTTATTTCTTTAAAAAAACACTCGAGTCATTACAATTAGTGTTCTAAAGTTTAATAACGGGAAGCTGAAAAGAATTTAGAATGAGTAAAAATAAAGAAACAGTAACATCCGTAATTTTTTTTTTTAAATTTTTGTATTTTATCTTGATTTTTAAAGCGACATTCCCTTGTTTCTTTTAATAATATTTTTCCTCTTAGTTTAAAAAATAAACAAAATTATTTTGTTAAATAACATTTTCTTAAATTTTATTCGCAATGTTATTATCTATGTATTCATAACGCTACAGCTGAACTTTTCTGAATTTTATTACTTTTAAAATGAACTGAAATAAAACTGAACTGAGTAATACGCACATACTGTGTTTAATTCTGAAATGTTATCTTTTATTCTTAAATTTTATATTTAGTTTCAAAACATATTTCTAACATAACACAATTTGAAAATTGTGATTCCAGTTCTCACGTTCAAAGTGTCAACTGTCTCTGATTCTGATTAAAAAGAATAAAAATGAAAATTCATTTTTTTTCATCGCTATTCAATGTAATTTAGATTATATGAAGTCTATTTCTGTTTGAATAATTCAATTCAAGTACATATACCATATTGTTGGATTTCAATATGATATTTGTTGAATCCAAAATATGAAACTATTAAAAAGATCTTTTTTTTAATTCCTGAGCAAAATAGTTTGATAACAATGTACATTAAATCAATCAAGTAAATATATTAACATTCAATTTACTGAATTTATAATACTGTTTATTAGAATTCTGATGCATGTCAAAATGTTTTTTGACAGCTGTTTAAAAGTTAACAGAATTAATTAATACTTAGAATTTAAGATGTATGACTAAATTTCGCATGATTATTTTTGAAATCGTTTGAAAGTAATTATATTTTTGATTTTTTACATAAAAAAGACTCAAAAACATGTACGAAATCAGATATACTAGTCAAATGCCAAACGATTTTGAAAATTGGAAAAAAAGTCTTGATTGGATCAATAGAAAGATGTATTAAGACAAAAATTATTGGAATTTAGAGGTATATCAAATGATTTTTTTTTAATTTGCCGTTGAAGAAATATATTACCCAGTTGATTGATTAAAAATAAGCTGTAATTCTACTCACTCTTCTTTAAATATTGGGGTTCGATATGTAAATAACATGAAAGTTTTGTCACATTGTGAAGCATATAAAATATTTCTAGATGAATAGATTACTTATTTTGTAGTGCAGCAACTGCAGAACATATTAAAAAATTATTATATCAAACCTGAACAAAAAAGAAATAGACATTAGATTTTAATTTATGAACGTCTTCATAAGAAAATTCTGCCAAAAATTGGAATTTGAGAAATAGCATTTAAAGATGTAAAATAGCCTTTCAATTCATGCAATCGCTAATACAAAAGTCAATGTAACTTCCCAAAAAGTATCAACGGTTTTCTGAAGAAAATGCTTCAAATATTAAATAACAATATCCTTTTTTTTTCACAAACAAAATTGGCCTTTTAACGTTGTCACTTACCTTAAAATCAATAATGCAATGTTTATGACTAAACTGGATAAATTGTTAGTATAATCTGCATAAATCAATAAAGAAATTCAAATACTTACATATTATAAAACTGACGATTTAAACATAGTCATATGAACTAAGCACTCGGTTTTATTTATATGAATGTATTAATTTATTATTTTGCTGATTATAAGTTATCAGAAATAAATATTTTTTTATTGAAAATTAAAATTTTCATAAATACTAAGTATATTTTTTTCCAGTATGATAACTATTACTATTATCTAATTTTATTCTACTATAAAAATATAATAAATAATTCCACCGTACGTTAAATAACAGCAGATGGTATCGGCATGGAATAAACGCTAGAGAACGCAACAAGAAAATCACTTCTATTGCATACTATTGAATGAAAATGGTCAAAGGTTAAGAAATCATTACGAACGTTTTCATAGCTGCATTCAGCATTTCGCTGATTAATGAGACATTTTCCAAGCTAAACCTAAAGTCAAATTTCCTTACAATAATTGAAATTGAAATTAGATATAATACTTGAAAGTAATATTATTTTTGTAAAAGAAATAACAATATACTTAATTTTTTATATCAAAGTTCAAAAGGTAAAAAAAAAAAAAACCATTCTAAATTGTGTATAACCAGGTTTTTTTTAAACCTTTAACAATATAAAAACGTTTGAATCATACACTTTATTTTTATACCAGTATAAGTATATTATACCTAATGAAAAAGATTTATTACATCTAACCACAACATTTGATGCTTCCAAAAGTAAAATATCGCATTCTTAAACTCATAAAGAACAAAACAAGAATTTAACCTTTAAACATAACACCGGAAATGAGATAGAACTTCCCTGATGCATTCAAAATTACACTTTGATAACACCTGCACTTGCAATAATATATCAAGAAAACGATTGAGAGAAAAAAATATATTGAGCTTTTCATCACTGAAAAAAATTTTTTTTAAAGCATCGGCGCCAGCTCAGGACGGAATGAATCTAGATGTTGTCTGGCTTTTCTTTCGTTTTCATTTTAAAAAAGGCAGATTACCTATGCATAAAATATTGACTAACCATGATTATACAATGAAAATTTAGTTTTGAATACAAAGAAGTTTAATTTTAGCATTGAAAAATCAAAGCAATACAGATTTATAAATATTTTGAAACCAAAACGAAACAGTAATAGATAAACATTGTTTCAATAAATCTTACAATAAAAATCGTTCTTGATAAAAACATTAAAATTTTTCTTTAAATTTTTTTTTAAATATTTCTTTTAAAAAGCAAAAAAAAAAAAATTATTTATATTATCCGTTCCGAAATCAATACATAACGCCATCTTTAATTATTGCAGGTCACCACCAGTTACGGATGTCTAAAATTTCGGAAATAAATCAAAAAGTTGCCCATCTTCCTTCTTCAGCGGATCGATGCAATTCCTACCCTTTTCAAACAGGTGGGCGATTTTCCCACAATGCCCCGCGAAGATCCAGCTCTCTCACTGTGTATTAATAGAGAAGCGTCCCCTCAAATTATCGATCGGTTTTGTAGCACACATGGCACGTGTGGCTACAGCTTGCATAAAAACATTCAAAACAAATATTTTGCTACAAGAAAGGCATCTGATTTTACAGATTATTTGCCCGTAATATTGATTGCAAGTTGCATTCTAAACACAATGCAGCATGCAATTAAAAAAAAACACATCCTGTAAACATTATTATGTTAAAACGGCTGGATTTATTTCCCCAATAACTTTCTCGCATACTCTCTAGTAAACATTTTATGCAGATGAAAGCACGGTAAAGGCATGCGCTTGTCACGCTTTTGCCATGCTTTCGCATTTATTGCCATTGGCGTACAATGGTTACGAAATATTAACTTTTGTGGTGAAGTGAGCATTTTTACTCAATCTATTGGGTCATCCGTGGCGAGTTTTTTGATGATTAATCCCTAGTATGCGGAGAATAGCATCCGTAAATGGAGTTTGTGATTTAGACACGTTTATCTCAATCGATTATGTGTTTTTCGAACTCAGAGAGTTCGAACATGTGGAGATCCAATTTCAACATGTTAGACTTCATGTCACAATTTCGAATTAGAATTTATTTGACGATTACGATACTTCGCATACGGGAAAGTAAAATAATAATAATAACATTTCTCAAGCTCTGTGTTTTGGACATTTTCAAAATGTCTTATCTGCATCTTTACAAATTTTAACTAATTATTACACATGCACAGTTCTTCTCTTTCATTCGCAAGAGATTTACAATCGAACGATCTTCATTCGATACAGTAATTTTCTACATTATATAGAAATATATATTGTGTTTGCCTATTTTTTTTTTTTGATTAATACCTTCTCCCCGAATTAACCTGGGCCGCATTAACCAGGCTGGTATTGTCAGTGGATCTTTAGGGACCCTTACAGAATACTTTTCAATTTTCATATACAGATATTCTTTTTAATTGAATATAACATTAATTTCTTTGTAAGCAGTTTTTAATAATAAGAGAAATAACATAACATTTTAATTTTTTGCTATTTTCTGAAGAGTTAGTAACTATCTTAACAACAAATAAATTCAAAAAAAAAATCTGAAAAAAAAAACTTCAAGCAAAATAAAAAGGAATGATATTTTTTTGAACTCAGTCTAATTATTATTTAAAAATAAGATCGGGCATTTTTGTAATAAAAAAGCTATATACAATTTTATTTATTTATTTAATACACAGAAAGTATAGAAAAAAAGTATTGTAATCTTAAAAAAAATTGAACTCTAAATTTTAGCGTTCAAATTTTTTTAAGATTACAATACTTTTTAATCTTAAAAACTTTTTAATCTAAGTTTTAAACTTCTCTGCCGTCGAAAAACCCATTTTGGCATTATGTCTGTTTGTCGATCCGTCTCTCTGTGACAAAGGTCACTGAAAGAGGATTTGAACCAGACACATGAAATTCGGCATATGGCATTCACACCAAATATGTAAATTATAACTACAAAACACAAGGGAAACTAGATGGATTCAATGCCATACAAAGATTTAACATGCAAAATGTAGATACTTATCAAATCTGGAATCAAATCCGTGAGGGAATTGACTTTCTGTTAGTCTGTATTTTCACAAGATTATGATGAGGCTTGTATAAATGAGTATAAAAAAATGAGGCTTGTACATTTCTGGCTTGAGGAAATTTTCTCTAAGATATTTTTTAAAATTTGTTTTTAATTCTTTTATTTGGAAAAAAGGGTTGAAACACATATTTTTGTATTCATTCAGTTCAAATTATTATTGGGTGCAACAAAAATTAAAAGCTGCGCAATGGGTCACATTTCTTCCAACATCATCAGCGCCACAGCGAAACAGATCGATCGTCTTCAAATAGCATCAAACGGAAGCGTTTCATCCATCGGTTCAGATATGAAAGAAGTGCGTCTGCTGTCATATTCGATTTTTACAATTTATAAACGGTTTAATTTTTATCGATAATTATTCAATAGTTTCACAATACCAAATGATTTCTGGCTAGAGTGAAAAAACAGTGGCTTGTATTTCGAATCTACAAAGATCCGACCTTGAAAATGAAATAGAATCTCCATACTGCTAGAGAGGTAAGTGGTTTACGTCGTTCAGTCAGTGAAATGTTGACAGAAAGCGAATAATGAGCGATTAAATGATTTTTTTCGAAATTTTTGTTTTTATATTTATTTTTAGCAATGATAATCCAGCTGTATTCTTTAGTAAACAATTAGTGAGTTTTCAATTGTTCCGTCGAGATTAGCAGAAATAACTGCGCCACAGTTTTTAGTTTTATAGAAACATGGCATGTTTTCCTATTTTACCGAGGCTTTGGGGTCAATTAGATCTCGAAATATTTTTCAAGTATTTTGTACTTTTACTGAATATACAAAGACAATGTAATAAAATTTATTCAAAATGCAATTAACTATCGTTCAAATTTTGGAATACTATTTTAAATTTTTCTAATTAATTATATTTTGTTAATTTTATATTTCATTTATTTATAATTTTATATATACATGCACGCATTGCTTTACAATCTAAAAAATATCCAATTGTATAATGAAATAGTATTTAAATTCTGTGATATGTCATTTTTTTTGTTGCTTATAAAAAATTGCTTTTCAATTATAATTTTTCTTTTATTACATTGTATGTTGAAATCTACTGCCTTAAAATTTAATATTTTTCGATTTCAGTTTGTCAGTTTCAGTTTACATATTAAAAAGAATAATATATATATTTTTTTTTTTTTTTTGAGAAAAGAGTTTGAGACTTGTACCGCCTAAAGTCCTTTACAAGGCTCAATTCGATCTTGCTTTTGACGATTTCCAGAAAATATTATAAAATATTTTTTCTCTGTTTCAAACTATTTAGAGGGTTTCAGGCAGGTAAAGCTTTTCAGATTTTTTTTTGTTGCTGAAATTTTATATTAAGAAAATGCAATTTGTTCTTTTATAAAAAAAAGGTATAAAAAGGAAGGAAGATGAGTAGATTCTTTCGTGCCAATCATGTCCCATCGTGCCTTTTTAAAGAATAATGACATTCAAATTTCCATAAATCGGACAGCTTTAGTGATTGATTTCTTTGATTGGAGAGCAATTTTTGTGTATTTAAATATTTTCGCCTAAAGAATATTTTATTAAATATGATTAACAGGGCAGAGGATATATGTAAAAATTTAAAATTCTTAATTTATCAGAGCATTTATTGACACAAATTACATAAAAAATAATTATTTATTTCATTTAGACAATTTTGTTAACAGATGTTTGTCTGCTACAAATGTTTACAAATTAACTGTTGGGCTCTGATTAGAGTAGATATCTTTTATATTTATTAAGTCGTATTTGCCTTAAATAAAAATGTTTTATTGAATGGAGTCAATTCACGGTCACGTGTCAGGTACCAAACAAACCGTTTCAGTTCAATTTTCAACCGTTCTGCGCATGTCGGGATGTCTGCCGATAACGTTGATGAAACCATTGTTTAGTATATGTTACGCTAACCGATCAATTATTAAAAACTTCTGGTTTTTTTTAAAGATATTATTTTGAATTATTTTCTCCAAATTTTCGTAGTTATATAATTTTATTTCTTATATTAAAATTTTAAGTAATATTTTCAACGGAATTATTGTTTTTGCATAATTAATTAACGTCGCTTTTTAATTCGTTTGGTGCTGCTTTATTCTTTCCTTTCCCATATCCTCCCCCCCCATTTTATCCAAAAGATACATTTTGACAAATGACTATGGCAGTGTTTTTGAAAAATTACATATATTCTTTTTTTTTTTTTTTACATATTATTTAAATATTATTGAATGTTGAATCTTATAAATATAGTACTTTTTAAAAATAAATTATTACTCTTAGATAAGTTAATATTTTAAAGCTTACTAATAAAATTATTATTTATTTCTTATGTAATGATTTTTATTAATATTGAGACATTGATGTTTTCATTTTCTCAGAGGAAAGAACATGAAATTCAAATTAGTATATATTGAATAAATTATGTTTACAATTTCAAATTATGAAATATAAAAGGTATAGATACCTTTTTTTAAATCTATGCAACTTATGAGAATCAGTTATTTAATTTTAATTTTTAGAGATCATTAAATGGAAACAAACAAAATTACAGTTTTATATTTTTTATTTACACATTACAATATATATATATATATATATATATATATATATATATATATATATAGATAAGATATATATGATAATTATTTGAAAAAATGTGATCAAATGGATGTTTCAATGTAATCACTAATTCAAAAAACTATTTATCAACATTTATTTTTCTAGACACTTAGAAAAAATATAAACACAGTATGACAAGAATGTCAATGTAAACGATGAAATCAATTTTATTCAACAGAAACATTCTAAATACTAAACAACAGTTTTTTTTATCACGAATAAAAACATTATGTTGAACAATATACTTTTAGAGCAGAACATTTATGAAATTTTTTTTAAATGTTAAAGTTACATTGATAAAAATTACATTGAATGAATATCATAAAATAAAACATACAATACAGTAAATTTAATATATATATATATATATATATATATATATAGAGAGAGAGAGAGAGAGAGAGAAGTTAAATAGGATATAAAGATGAGTTAGAAGAAACACTTTTATGCTTTTACAGAATTTTATAATTCAAAATTGATATGTTAAAAAAAATAGAAAAAAAAGTGAGACATGCATGTAGCAATGAAGTTGGGAATAAAAATTATATAATAAGTGCTTATATGGAAATTGATTTTCAATGAAAAGACCTGTATTTATTAAAATAGAAATCACTGAAGTGCACAGTGTTATAACATGATATTATGATAACAGTCAATTTCAGTTTAAATACAATAAACTATTGACATTTCATTTTTAACAATAGAAAAGTTGTTTGGTATAAATTCACTGTGAATCCATCACAAATCTGCAAATGTAATTAGAAAACTAGTAATAATGCTTTCTGGAGCCATCCATTTTGCTCTTTTGTTATTAGACATGATTACCCAGCAATAACTGAATTACTAAAAGATGAAGAAAACTTTAAGGTTCATAATAAAAAAGTGAAACCTCATAATGCTTTTTATTATAATGCCAAAAACTAAGAATCAAATGCAAAAATTATTTGACATTTAATTAATGGTTTTTATACTTAACTAATTTATATACTTAATTAAATGACATGTGTTTTCAAAACTTAAATATATATATAATATTTCTTATATATAGCATTCAATTTATCAAATTAAGAGCACGTTTAATAAAATACATCAATTATATATATATTATAACAGTCAATAAGAAAATTCAATTTTCAGCAGTTAGTAAAGATTTCACTTATTAAATAAATCTTTAAGAAATTTATTCACTTCCACCTAAGTTTAGCATTATAGCAATTGTTATTTTTGCAGCAGGAGTTTGTTTACTTACATTAATTAAATTTAGATAAGATTTTTCAGAAAATACAATGTAATATTCATGTAAACATTTTAAAACCTTCTAAGCATATTCAAAATTATCAGAAATTTCATCAAATGTGAATAAAGTGAATTAGAAATGCTCTCACGATTTTATTTGATTGTTTTTGTAGGTAAATCGCTTACAAAATTCTTTTTTTCGAAGAATTTTTCTAAAAAATTACTGAAACATGTGCGATTACTGGAATTCCATTTACGATTTAATAAATGAATACACACTGAATGAATTCTTCAAAATGATCGAAGTATATCACCGACTTTGAAGGCTTGAAAAAATCTATACCAAAGGTACAACACTAGGCAGGATTGTTGAAAGGAAGATAAGAAAACATTTTATCATGACAGTCACTCTTGTGTTTCGCATTAAAGCATGCATCCATCAGCACACCAGTATTTCCTCTTTTAACACATAATAAGAGGAAAGAAAATGATTCAAAAATTATAACTCCAAATGTAAACAAAAAAATCCGCTTCCTACTCGGCGGAGAACGTTAATGGCA
This sequence comes from Argiope bruennichi, assembly GCF_947563725.1. Taxonomy (NCBI): domain Eukaryota; kingdom Metazoa; phylum Arthropoda; class Arachnida; order Araneae; family Araneidae; genus Argiope; species Argiope bruennichi. The sequence continues at coordinate 91,715,060 of NC_079161.1, forward strand.
GACTAATCGATGAAAGCGGTGCGGATGAAACTTAAATGCCATGCGCGGATAGCTCATGACCTGTGACTTTTACGTCACATGAATTGACCCTATTGGTAATATAGGTATTATAAAGTATCATAGCAATCGTTTTCTTGCATTTACTCTTTAGAAAATATCATATTTCATATTTATTTCATTTCATCCATGCACGTGCTGAAAATTACACTTTTAAATATTTAATATGTTTAATTTCCAGCAGTATTTAACTTATTTTTTAATTTGAACTTTTTTTAATGTGATGGCAACGCGTTTGCATTTCATTTCTATTTTGTGCAAAATAAATTGTTGGAAAATATGATTAAAACATTTTTTTAGAACTTCATTAAAAAGGAAATTTAACTTCTTGGTTAAAACATTAGCATCATTGAACGGATTTTTTTGTACTTCAATATGATGTAAAAATGAATTTTTTGTTATCGCAAAGAAACCCCGAAATTTCGCTTAGATTTTAATTAAAAAAAGATAAATAATAATGAATATATATGTGTGTGTGTGTGTGTGTGTGTGTGTGTGTGTGTGTGTGTGTGCGCGCGCGAGCATTCTACTTAGGGCTTGAATATTTAAAAAAAAAAAAAAAAAAAAAAAACTGAATTTTATGAGAAATCAGAGAAATTTATATTGAATAAATCTTTTAAATACGGCATAAATTATATATAAAAATAATTCTGCCTGAACATAAGAATACAGTGCTAAATTATACGACATTCTGAAGTGATATATAATTTTTTGGTTTCAGCAGGAAAGTTGTCTTATTTGTTGAAGTTTTATTGCATCCATTTAAAATACAAATTTATATATTAAAGGAGTTAACAGAAAATTAAAGAGTTATACAGTACAATGCGATGGATGTCGTAAGGCTTCTATAATAGAATTAGTTCTATGACTACCAAAATTTGAAGCTTAAAATATTTTGCTACAGAAGCTACTGAGAAATTAGGATGTTCATTAAAAATCTTAGTGAATATTGCTCCTGATGGACCAGTTAGTCGTCAATGGGGGCTAGTACTTAATATATTACAGAAAAGTAATTTTTTAAAGAAAATAAATATTATGATTAAAATATTTCTTGCAACGAAAAAAAAACAACTTTGGATGATTGGAAATATTTATTCAAAAATATTTATTGGATGAAATGGAACGAATAAAAAGTGAACTAAATTAGAGTTAAATTTTGGCATAAGAGAATAGTATTTGTATCGTATGATAAAAAATTTGCTTCTTTATTTCTAAAAACACATGCATATTGAGCTTTCTTGCTTGTTTCTTTTTTCTCTTATATGAAGTATAGAAAAAATATTGTAATTATCAAAAAAATTCGAACGCAAGATTTTGACTTTTTCTACGTTTTAAACTTCCCTCAGTTCGAAAAACAAGTTTTTGGCATTATGTCTGTGACAAAGATAAGCAGAAAACACTTTGCGAAAGACAAATGAAATTTGGTATATGGTTTGTGTATCAAATGTATGGATTTATATGTTCAAGTTACAGTAAAAGTCCGTCTGTCTGCCCGTTCGAATAATAATTAACGAAAAAGAAGAGAGCTATGTAGATAAAATTCAATATACAGCATTAGCATGTGTAAGGTTTTTACATCACATTTATAGATTTCTATCAAATTTTGTGCCAAATCCAGTACAAGTCAGTCTGTCTTTCCTTTCCAAATAGTAATTAACACAAAAAACTACAAAAAGAAGAGAGCTAAGATAAAATTCAATACACAGAATTAGCATCTATAAGTCTGAACACTTTTCAAATTTGGATCCAAATCCAATAAGTGATTGACCGTCTGTCGCTTTCTATTTTCAGAAGCATGTAAACGCGATAACTCGGAAACGCAGTATCTTAAATATATCAAGAAACAATCATTCCTAAAGCAATCATTATGAAATTCATTTAAAAAATATATTTCCTGAACTAAAAAAAAAGAGAAAAATGATACATTGTATTTAGGGAGCACTATTGCTGCTACAACTAAAACACAAATGAACTTAACCAAATGAGAAATAAATATTAAATGTAATGCAAAAAAAAAAAAAAAAAAAAAACACAAATAGAAAGATATGATGAATCCGGACGGAAGCCTTTCTAAAGTGTCATCCTCAGGTTTTTTCTGTGAGGAGTCTGACATTCGTCCACAAAAATTGAACCTTCGTCACTCGAAAATCCCAGAAAGTTGAGGTTTTTGAGATAAAATAATTATCACAAAATGAAAGAGAATACATTACACAATAATAAGCAGAATTGTTTCCAAATTTTTAAATCTAAAGAAGATAACAGCAAAATTGCTCTAAACCAAGCAACTAAAAGACCATAAGACACAGAAAAAAATCCCTGGTTTGAATCCCTGCGTGAGTGTGACCCTTGAGAAAGTCTTCAGGCCGGATTTATCTTATCTTTCTTTTTGGTTCTTTTTACATTAAACTTTAGATTTATTTCTAATTTTGTTAAATATATCAAATTATGTATGCGATTTTTTTTACTATCATTGCAGTTTTGCTACAAACTTTTGTATTAATCGGCTGAGAAAACCATGCGTAAAATACAAAAACGATTTTTGGATACTGTGATACATTTAAAACATTGCTAGGGATTAATTGTACGAAAACACGATGAGCTTCACACGCTAGACTGATTTAAAAAGTTGATCTTATGCTAAAGTTTAATATTTTCTAACTATTGTACTCAAATTCCATGCAAGGCGTCCATTTCCAAGCCTGCATTCACATTTTTTTTTTGCCGGGGATAGAGGAGAGTACCTTTTACAGAGTATGCGAGAAGGTCTCGAAAAGACCATGGCTACTAGTTTTAAGGAAGCCTTTACTGAAAAATTACAGCAATGGTTTTTTAAAATTCAGGATATGATAATAGTATTTTTACAGGATATCTATGGTCATATTCCTCATTTCACAATATTCTGACCGAATTGTATCAATTGCTCTGAAGATGTCTTCGGTTGTGAAATTTTCATCTATGTGCTTTTTTTCTTGAAGGAACACTGTCAGATTTTTAACGGCCTTAAACATTACTGAGTGTCTTCATAAATTATAACAGATACAGATTGTAGAAAGTACAAGTCTTATCAAATTGATGAGCCATTTAATCTCTTATTCAATTTTGTCTGCTGAAATATATTATTCTGTTACAAATTTGTAAATATTTTGTATTTTTATTCTATTGCTGTGGAAATGTTTCAGACGAATCAGACTTTATGCGTTAGTGCCCTCAAATGAAGGATCGGTTTCTCAGTTTGCAGGGTTGCCTCTTGGCGATTAAGTTGGCGACTTGCCACCAATTAGGTGAAATTGATTTCGATATTGCTGACATTCCATCAGATTTCGTTCAAGCATTGAAGATATATCAATAATATTTCGGTATTCAGGTGAGTTATCTGGAAATCAGTGGAATAATGCTTACGTCATATCTCGCGAAGGCTGGGTATAAATAGGACGTGTGATAGGATAAGTGGGTAGAGACGAGTTGACTGAGAACAAATTTGCTCCTTTTTGAAGTCTGTTATTCTGTTATTAGTTGTCACTGAATTAAGCTGTTCTGAAGTGGGTAATTGTAATATTTCATCCGTGTAATGTCCTGAATTTCATAAAATTTTTTTGAAATAAATATTTTAGACTTTTAAAGGACTGTTTCTTCAACGACAAACAAATCGAAAGAATCTCGAAACCATATTAATATCACAAAGTTTTAAACCAAAGGCATTCTACTCCAATACCTTCTCGCATACTCTCTAATGAAGGTGTTATTCCTATTGCTTTTCTTAAAACTGTGGACCTTTGGAAAGGGCACAAATAAGTGGCATGGTATTTGGTAACATTAATGACACCAATTTGATCTTTGGCTTGAATTAAGAGTTTTTGCTAAAGCTTAAAATGAACATTTGGAGACTTTGTTGCAGATTAATCCCTCACATTTAGTAATAGGTACCCAAAAATCCAATTTGTATTTTAGAGATTCGGTGTTTACACCCATTTGGACCTAAATTTGACATTGCATTACGAGTGTAGTTACAAAATAGCATAGATATTTTTAAATAAGTTTATTTCTGAAAGTACAGACAGACAGTTAATCCCTTGACGGATTTGATTCTAACTGTGATTGGTTTCTAATGTTTATTTATAAATCGATTCACCAAATTATATGCATCTAACTTTCTTTGTTTTGTGGTCGTTGGTGCTTATGGCATTTCAAGTAGTGAAACCCGCCAACGAAGTCAGCGATTCTAAGCCGAGTTTTAGCATCTCCTGTTTCACAGCGCCATCTAGAGTCAACAGCGCGTCTTGCCTACTCATGCGTCACCACCCTTGTGACGGGGTGGACTCCATTCATGCATTTCATTCACTCTTCCACAGATGGTAATTTAGACCTGCATCAAAGAACAATCACCTTTCATTAATTGAATATAACATTAATTTCTTTGTAAGCAGTTTTAAATACTAAGAGAAATAGCATAACATTTCATTTATTGCTACTTTTTGAAGAACTGGTAAGTTACTTAACAACAAATTAATTCCACAAAAAAATCTGAAAAAAACTTCAAGCAAAATAAAAAGGAATGAAATTTTTTTCACTCAGTCTAATTATTATTTAAAAATAAGATCAGGCATTTTTTAAATAAAAAAGTTATATACATTTTTATTCATTTATTTAATGCACACAAAGTATAGGAAAAAAGTATTGTAATCTTTAAAAAATTTGAATTCTAAATATTTGCGCATCTCTAAGTTTTAAACTTCTCTGCCTTCGAAAAACCCATTTTGGCATTATGTCTATTTGTCGATCCGCCTCTCTGTGACAAAGGTAACTTAAAAAGGATTTGAACCAGACACATGAAATTCGGCATATGGTATTCACACCAAATATGTAAAGTATAACTACAAAACAAGGAAAACTAAATGGATAAAATTCCATGCAAAGTGTAGATACTTGTCAAATTTGGAATCAAATACGTGAGGGAATTGACGTTCTGTTAATCTGTATTTTCACAGGGATATGATGAGGCTTGTGTAAATGAGTATAAAAAAAATGTGGCTTGTACATTACTGGTTTGATGATATTTTCTCTTAGATATTTTTTAAAATTTGTTTTTAATTCTTTTATTTGGAAAAAAAAGGTTGAAACACATATTTTTATATTCATTCAATTCAAATTATTAATGGGTGGAAAAAAAAAAAAAAAACCAAAAGCTGCGCAATGGGTCACATTTCTTCCAACATCATCAGCGCCAGAGCAAAACAAGATCGATCGTCTTCAAATAGCATCAAACGGGAGCGTTTCATCCATCGGTTCAGATGTGAAAGAAGTGCGTCTGCTGTCATATTCGATATTTACAATTTATAAACGGTTTAATCTTTATCGATAATTGTTAAAGAGCTTCACAATACCATTTGATTTCTGGCTAGAGTGAAAAAACCGTGGCTTCTATTTCGAATCTACAAAGATCCGACCTTGAAAGTGAAATAGAATCTCCATAATACTGTACAGGTAAGTTGTTTACGTCGTTCAGTCAGTGAACTGTTGACAGAAAGCGAATAATGAGCATTTCATAATTTTTTTCGAAATTTTTATTTTTATATTTCTTTTTAGCAATGATAATCCAACTGTATTCTTTAGTAAACAATTAGTGAGCTTTCATTTGTTTCGTCGAGATTAGCAGAAAAAACAGCGCCACATTTTTCACTTTTATAGAAACATGGCATGTTTTCCTATTTTACCGAGGCTTTGGGGCCAATTAAATCTCGAAATTTTTTCAAATATTTTGTACTTTCACTGAATGTACAAAGACAATATAATAAAATTTATTTCAAAATGCAATTAACTATCGTTCAAATTTTGGAATACTATTTTAAATTTTTCTAATTAATTACTTTTTGTTAATTTTATATTGCATTGATTTATAATTTTAAATATATATGTACTTATAGCTTTACAATCTAAAAAAATATTCGATCGTATAATTAAATAGTATTTAAATTCTGTGAAATGTCATTTTTTAATTTGCCTCCAGAAATTGCTTTTCAATTATAATTTTCTTTTTTTAATACGTTGTATGCTGAAATCTACTGTCTTAAAATGTAATATTTTTCAATATTAGTTTGTCAATTTCAGTTTACATATTAAAAAGAATAAAATATATTTGATTTTGAGAAAAGAGTCTGGCACGTGTATCGCCTAAAGTCCCTTATAAGGCTCAATTCGATCTTACTTGTGATGATTTTCAGAAAATATTAAAAATATTTTTTCTTTGTTTCAAGCTATTTTCAGGCTTTCAGCCAGGTTATGCTTTTCAGAATTTTTTTTTGTTGAAATTTGATATTAAGAAAATGCAATTTGTTCTTTTATAAAAAGGTATAAAAAGGAAGGAAGATGAGTAGCTTCTTTCGTGCCAATCATCTCCCATCGCGCCTTTTTAAAGAATAATGATATTCAAATTTTTAGAAATTGGACAGCTTTAGTGACTCATTTTGTTGATTGGAGTGCAATTTTTGTGTATTTAAAAATTAGCGCCTAAAGATTATTTTATTAAATATGATTCACGGGGCAGAGGATATATGTAAAAATTTAAAATTCTTAAGGTGTACGTACACACTAGATTTTTTTTTTTTTAATTTTAACTTTAATAATCCAGAATATATTTTTTCACAGTTGGTCAGTAATATATGTTTAAACTCATTTCAGTGAGAAAAAACCATATTACACTTATTATTAATTAATTAAATAATATTTAATGAGCTAATCAGCATATTTTTTGAAACATGATATCTTAAATTCTAATTTGTACAGACACACAATTATAGTGGGTAATTATGCCTAATATTAGTATTCATGTTGTCTGAATCAATCAATTTATAAAAATATTTAATTTTTGAAACAATTTTTTCATCAATGATGAATACATAAAGCGTTATTTTTTCTGTCATTTTAACTTTTAAATAGCTATTAAAAATTTATTTCTAAAATATAATTTTGATTGAGGCTCAAAACATCCACTGTTTCATACAGATTATTTTGATATTTAAATAATTGTATTTGGTTAACTTCTTGTTGAATTATGATTGTTTAAATGAAGCAACATAAGGGAAAAATATCGTTCTTCATAAAATGAGTTTAAAAAACTCCCCGAAACTAGAGTTTTTAATGAAAGCACATCAAGAAAAACAATTATAACTCGAGAAATAGTCAGAATATTGACAACATCTTGGTATTGTTTGAAATCTGAAGAATCAGAGAACATTTTGAAGCAATAAAAAAAATATTCGATATTTTGAACTATTTTCGAAGTTTCAAGTGTGTACGTACACCTTAATTTATAAGAGCATTTATTGACACAAATTATATAAAATATAATTATTTATATAGACCATTTTGTTAACAGATGTTTGTCTATAACAAAAGGTTTACAAATTAGCTGTTGGGCCCTGATTAGAGTAGATATCTTGTATACTTATTAAATTGTATTCGCCTTAAAAAAAAAACTGTTTTATTGAATTAGTAATATAGGTATTATAAAATATCATAGCAAACTTTTCCTTGCATTTACTCTTTAGAAAATATCATATTTTATATTTATTTCATTTCATACAGACACGTGCTAAATATTACACTTTTATATATTTAATATGTTTAATTTGCAGCAGTATTTAACTTATTTTTTAATTTGAGCTTTTGTTATTTATAAATTTCACCATCGGCGCGTAATGTGCTCGGGCAATTTATCTTTCATTTTTATTTTGTGCAAAATAAATTGTTGAAAAATATGATGAAAGCATTTTTTTAGAACTTCACTAAAAAGGAAATTTAACTTCTTGGTTAAAACATTAGTATCATTGAATAGATATTTTTTAAAATTCAATATGATGTAAAAATCAACTTTTTGCTGTAATATTTTGGGAAGTTATCGCAAAGAAACTGCAAAATTTCGATTAGATTTTAATTAATTAAGTGATAAATAATAATAAATATGTGTGTAGCCTTATAATAATAAACATGTGTGTACCATTGAAGCCCTAAGTAGCGCGCGCTACTTAGGGCTTCAATGGGATTAAAGAAAAACTGACTTTTATGAGAAATCAGAGAAATTTATATTGATTGAAAGTTTTAAATACGGCATAAATTAAATATAAAAAATAATTCTGCCTGTTTATAAGAATACAGTGCTAAATTATACGACTTTCTGAAGTCATATATAATTTTTTGGTTTCAGCAGGAAAGTTGTCTTATTTATTGAAGTTTTATTGCCTTAATTTAAAATTGAAATTTACATATTAAAGGAGTTAACAGAAAATTAAAGAGTTATACAGTACAATGCACTGGATATCGTAAGGCTTCTATAACAGTATTAGTTCTATGACTACCAAAATTTGAAGCTTAAAATATTTTGCTACAGAAGCTACTGAGAAATTAGGATACTTTAAATGTTTCATTCAAAATTTTAATGAATATTGCGCCTGATGGACTAGCTAGTCTTCAAAGGGAACTAGAACTTAATATATTACAGAAAAGTAATTTTTTAAAGAAAATATATATTATGATCAAAATATTTATTGGAACGAAAAAAAAATTATTTCCAAATTTTTAAATCTAAATAAGATAACAGCAAAATTGCTCTAAACCAAGCAACAAAGAGACCATAAGACACGGAAAAAAATCCCTGGTTTGAATCTCTGACTGAGTATGACCCTTGAGAAAGTCTTCAGGCCAAATTTATCTTATCGTTCTTTTTGGTTCTTTTTGCATTAAACTTAATATTTATTTCTAATTTGGTTAAATATATCAAATTATGTATTCGATTTTTTGAATATTATTGCAGTTTTGCTACAAACTTTTGAATTAATCGGTTGAGTAAACCATGCGTAAAATACAAAGACGATTTTTGGATATTGTGATACTTTTAAAACATGCAAAGAATTCATTGCGTAAAAACATGATGAGCTTTCCAGCATTCACAATTTTCCAGCATAGCCAGCATTCACAATTTTTTTGTCGGGTATAGTGGAGAGTAGTTTTTACAGAGTATGCGAGAAGGTCTCGAAAAGACTATGGCTGCTGGTTTTGAGGAAGCCTTTACTTAAAAATTAAAGTAAATATTCCTCATTTCACAATATTCTGACCGAATTTTATCAATTCCTCTGAAGATGTCTTCGGTTGTGAAATTTTCATCTATGTGCTTTTTTTCTTGAAGGAACACTGTCAGATTTTTAACGGCCTTAAACATAACTGAGTGTCTTCATAAATTATAACAGATACAGATTGTAGAAAGTACAAGTCTTATCAAATTGATGAGCCATATAATCTCTTATTCAATTTTGTCTGCTGAAATATATTATTCTGTTACAAATTTGTAAATATTTTGTATTTTTATTCTATTTCTGTGGAAATGTTTCAGACAAATCAGACTTTATGCGTTAGTGCCCGCAAGCGAAGGATCGGTTTCTCAGTTTGCAGGGTTGCCTCTTGGCGACCAAGTTGGCGATTTGCCACCAATTAGGCGAAATGTTTGGCGATATTGGTGACCTTCCATCAGATTTTGGAAGTTCGAGCGATGAAGATCTATCATTAATATTTCAGTAGTTAGGTGAGTTTTCTGGAAATCAATGGAATAATGCTTACGTCATATCTCGCGAAGGCTGGGTATAAATAGGACGTGTGATAGGGTAAGTGGGTAGAGACGAGTTGACTGAGAGCAAATTTTCTCCTTTTTGAAGTCTGTTATTCTGTTATTAGTTAAGACTTTTATTCTGTTGTTTATTCTGTTTTATTCTGTTATTCTGTTGTTAGACTTTTAAAGGACTGTTTCTTCAACGAATAACAACACTAAAGAATCCCGAAACCATAACAATATCACAAAGTTTTAAACCAAAGGAGGTCTACTCCAAAACCTTCTCGCATACTCTCTAATGAAGGTGTTATTCCGATTACTTTTCTTAAAACTGTGGACCTTTGGAAAGGGCACAAATACGTGGTATGGTATTTGGTAACATTAATGACACCAATTTGATCTTTCGCTTGAATTAAGCATTTTTGCTAAATCTTAAAATGAACATTTGGAGAAATTCTTCGAGATTAATCCCTGACATTTAGTAATAGGTACCCAAAAATCCAATTTGTATTTTAGAGATTCGGTGTTTACACGTATTTGGACATAAATCTGACATTGAATTACGATTGTAGTTACAAAATAGCATATATATTTAAATAAGTTTACTTCAGAAAGTACAGATAGACAGTTAATCTCTTGACGGATTTGATTCTAACTGTGATTGGTTTCTAATGTGTATTTATTAAATCGATTCACCTAACTCTCTTTGTTTTGTTTTCGTTGATGCTTATGGCACTTGACATAGACAAACCCGCCGACGAGGTCAGCAATTCTAACCGGAGTTTTAGCATCTCTTGTTTCACAGCGCCATCTAGAACCAACAATGCGTTTTCGCTACCCATGCGTTACCGCCCTTGTGACGTGGTGGACTCCATTCATGCATTTCATTCACTCATCCACAGAACGTAATTTAGACATGCATAAGAAAGAGCAATCCCTTCGCACCCAATCCCCCCTGTGGTTTTCTTCTTCTTCAACATGGAGGTCTTTGCGACTACCAAGATTTGCATGTACACCAGCCAGAAACGGAGAATTTTCGGCTGGTGGTGTTCGAACCTCAGGGATGCAAATCCAACGCCCTACATAGACAAGCTACTCCGGACTTCTTTGCGTTGTAGTTAACTTACATTCGGAAAGCTGGGCAGACAGATTTTGTCTGATTCGATATCGCTCTAAATTTCAAAGAAATCCTAACAATTAGTAAAAAGATCGTACACGAAATTTTATCCCTTTTAAGCAGTGTATTAATTGAGTTATCTTCATCACGCGTCGATAGACAGTCAGACAAACAGATAAATTTAATGCTTTATTTGTTTATTTTTTTTTTTTTTCATTTTTTTTTTTTTTCATTTTTCGGCCTTGAAGTGGTGTATAATTTGGAGATTCGGGCAAAATCTGGAGATTTTTTAAGATATGAAAACTTCAGCCTACATACTGTGAACTTCTAGATTTTTTTTTTATTTTGCTCTCACAGAAATTCAGAACAAAATAGAATGAAATTATCTTCCTTAACAGTATTTCCTGATTTATTTTTACTGGTTGCATTTGCTGATAACTAGCCTCAATTCAGCTCTTGCTCTTAATATGTATTTAATGCATATTTTTGCATATTAGCCGAGATTTTTGCAATTTTTTTCTAAAGCTAAATTATGGTGATTTGTTTATATATTGACGGTCCAATCTAACGAAAAGCTATCCTGCCACAAACAAAAATTTGCTAAATATCTCCAAATATAGTATTTATTTATTTAGCTTATATTTACATTAAAGTATGTGTTTACGTCGATGCAGATACTTTTCAACACAATTTATAAAATAGTTATATTTCTGAATTTATTCATAAAAAAGTTTATAAAAAACATTGGTTGAACCGAAATAAATCAATTAAATGAAAAAGATGTTTTAAGATTTGGATTTTTTAAAAAAAAGTTTTCTTTATAAAAACAAATTTTTCTTTTTAATGCATTTCTTTATAAAAACAAAAATCTTGTAATTTATTGGTTTATCAAAATTATTTACTGAAAATTTTGCAGAAAGTAATTTCGAACGGTAGTTAAAGTAAAATTTTCTTTTTTTTCTCTCTCTCTTTCGAATTATGAAGCATTAAAATAAATATAGAATTCTTTTAAATGAATAGATTATTTATTCCAGAACTCTGGAACTACAGAATATATTGAGAAATTATTCTATTAATTTTTAATCAAAAAATTATGTATTAGATTTTAATTTATGAGTTTTATCTTATAAAAATTCTGACAATGATTAGAATTTGAGAAAAAGCATTTAAAAATGTGAAATATTAAAAAATATGTATATGGAAAAAAACACCTCTATCTCCCAAAAAATAAACTTGGAAATAAAATCCAAATGTTATAATAAATATCACTGTTAAATATTAAACAGTAAAAAAAAACCACATTAATTTCATCAAAAATATATTTTAATAAAAAATAAATATACAAATAAATTAATTAGCAAAAAATTCAAATTTTAATAAAAAATTACAATTTTGCAAAACGTTTAATGTAGTCATCTACTTTAATTTAAAAAAAAAATAAGTTTGAAATAAAATGAATCATTCTTTTAATTTAAATGTGCCAAAATAAGAAAATAACAAACTATCATCGATAGTTTGAAATTAGCTTTATATAAATTTTTGCGCCAGCTCGATTTTCAAAAATATAAAAAATAAATAAAATGGCACAAGAAATAGAGCTAGCATAATTGCAAGAGATAGTACACAAGGTAACAAATGATTGGGAAAATTTTGCTCGCTGCAGAAAAGATTACAAGAGTTAAATGATCTTTTTTTGACGTCTGACGTTTCACTTTACAGCGACTTGACTCGAAAATATTCCTTCTATTTTCCTTGTTAGGGGATAATTTCTCCTTTTGGCGACATATTTATACGCCTAATGATTTTTTTTTCTTCTTTTGGCCTTTTAATGGGTTTTGATGGATTCTGAATTTTGAATAAATTTTTGAAGGAGAAAAACGTATTCATAAATTATACACATATCCGCTTATATTTGGATTTCGTCGCCAATTTGTTTACCAGAAATATTATTTATATTCGTTTTCAGATTATTCGTTTAGATATAATTTTATTTCCGTAAATCCGTCAAAATGTTTGACATTAAAACCTTTTATTTTAATTACCTATCCAACTATCTATATTGTGTACATGAATTTTTATAATGTGTACTCAGTGCTCAGAACTGTGTCTCAGATGCATCTTACAAATTACACCTGTCATGGCTTTCATAGACGATGTAATGATGCTTTTAAATGAAAATATTTCTTTAAAGCAAATAATTATTATCTAAATAAATCTTCTCATCTTTAATGGGGCTCTTGCATCTACCCGATGCCTTTACAGCAGTCGATTCAATATAAAGACGCAACGCTTGCTAAAAAACAGACCAGAATAACTTTATTTTAAAAACAACAAAGCATATACATGGAAACAATTGCTAGGCAACGGCGCTATTTAAAGACAACAAAACATATGTACATAGAAACAGTTGCTATGTAACGGCGATATTTAAAATCAACAAAACATACGTACATAGAAACATTTGCTAGATAACGGCGATATTTAATGACGACAAAACATATGTACATAGAAACAGTTGCTAGGTAACGGCGCTATTTAAAGACAACAAAACATATGTACATAGAAAGAGTTGCTAGATAACGGCGCTATTTAAAAACAACAAAACATATGTACATGGAAACAGTTACTAGGCAACGTTGGGATTCAATTCATTTCAATTCCCAACAGCTGTCTAATCTGTGAGGAAACATTGTTAGAGAAACGATTGTAAGTTAAAATTTCGTTTTAATCTTATGAGGATAGTTGCAAATAACTTTTGCTATATTTTAAACAACAGTTTTTTTCCTAGTTGAATTTTTAATGTTGATTCCTGTAGGGCTCAGTGTAAAATCTTAAATTGTCGGAGGCCTCCAAACAGACTAAAAAAAAACAGACTTGGTTTCAAAAGGGATATTAATGCAACTAAATTAAATTAATGTTGATTGTTGCTATTGCAGAAGTTTTTTTCATTAATTAATTTCTTTACAAAAATACCAATAATCGTGCATATTCTTTCTTTACAGGTAGAGAGACATTGCAGCGAACAGATGGAAGAGATAGAAGATTTTGAGGAATTTTATTACGAAAACGAGGACTATATGAAGCCTCCCCAAAAGTTGGAAGATCTGATGAATCAAGAAAAACATAATATTAAAACTAAGGTTATTGACGTGGGAGATAACTGTATAGAAATTATACGATTTCCTGATCTGCCAGAAATAGCGATGGGGTTTGATCTTAACAGCCTGCACTTGATGTCGCTTCAAGATCTTGCTATGAGAAGATTGGCTGTACAGTTGTGCTGTCACCGCAAAATGCTTGCGTATACTGTGAAAAAAGATTCAGAGACGCGACGTCAAAAGGAACACGAAATAAGGATGTACGGTTTGTTAAAAAATCTTCTACCTGAAGTTCCGCTTCCACCATCCATGAAACACGAGTTATTCAGTTTAATGAAATCTGTTTCCAGAGAAATTATAAAATGGTTGGACCTCCATGAAAATTATTTAGGTCCGTGCAACCTAAACGAAATGGAGAATTTGGTACAACTGTGCTGGACTAGCTTGGGGAATGTGGATTATCGGGAAACAGTCGCAGCACTCATTCGCCAAGAAAAGCTGGACGTGACACAACGTTACAAGCTGGCTTGTCTGTACTGCTTGGAAGAGGACATCAGAGAGCTTTGGCGAAAGATGCCGGAAAAAAGCAAAAACTCCTATTATGATGCCAACCCTGCGAATATCAAGCAACCAGATTTAGTTATTATTTGGACTTTTATCTTAAAAGGAAAAATAGATAACTTTCTTAGATACCTTGAAGAAAAAGGAAATTCCCACCCCTCCATTAATCACTTTGGGTTCGAAAGTGCTGCAACCGGCGGTTACAGAACGGCTGCTCAGTACTTTTATGAAAAGTTAACGTTCGAAGAAAGAGAAAAAGTATTGATGAAAACCGCCATGTCTGTAGCAAGCCTACGTTCAAATGATTATTACTTTTACATGGAGGAACGCCAACAATTAGGTGACGTTTTGTTCTATTTGATGTCCGTGATGCAGCCGTATGAGCAGAAGATCTTGCTTTGGTACTACCCTTGTGAGACCTTGAAGTGCGTGCTGGATTGGCCCAGGCAAGATGCCTTTATCGAACTTGCAAAATCCGCATATCCTTTCCTTTCATTAGACGCTTACATCCGGGTGCTTTTCAATCTGTCCCAAAACAATTCCTCGGGATATAATTATTCGAAATTATTTCAAGAATTTTTTATGCTCGGTCCCTTTGATTTCAATTTGGAGATGACATACTACAAATATATTTTGCTAGATTTTTTTCAAAGTTACGACATGGAAACTGTCAAATTTATTTTGAAACATCTGGAAGCTCAGGGAATAATTGATCCTATTTTGGATTCCACAAGCAGTTTCACTCACTACGAACTATGCAAACCGTGTGAATGGGATTTGATGAAATTTTTCATCGAAGAGGTCAAACTCTATGAATCAGAGAGACGGAGAAATGCGAAATTATTGAGTGAAAGTCGGAGATTACATCCGGAGAAGAAAGAAAACCAGCGTCTCATAGATGTCAAGAATAACTCTGATCTTGAGATTCAAGAAAAAGAAATAAATGAACCGATGGCTGTAAGAAAGCTTTTAATGCCTTTAAAAGCAGTGTACGATAATTTTATTAATTTTCTTTTTCAATAAGTTCCATTCATGCCTATTTTGTAAATTATAAATTGTATCATTGTTGTGTGACATGGCAACGCAAATTCTTTACATTTTAATGCGGCGATTTTTAAAACTGTTTACATACGAAACCTAAAATTTTATTGTAAAAATATTTAAATTTCACCATAAATTTAATTTGATTATGTCTGGAGGAATCAAGTTCTTTTCACATTTTATTTGTTCTTTCCAAGTAATAAATATAAAATTATAAAATAATTATAAAATGTGTGTCTACACATTTGATGTTTGGTGCATGTTCGTGTATAGATGTTTACTAATCTTTATATGGATTATTTCGAAGTTGTTGATGTTAAAACGGTCAGAGAAATTTAGTGTGTGATTAAAAAATTTTTTAAGATGCTGCTTACTGTTTTAATTTAATTCTGTGAATAGCAATGAACTATTTGACTTCTCTGCTATCAACAGTTTAAATTATTCGTCAAACCCATTGGGTGAAGGAACTAACATAAACAGTAAAAGCAATTTAAAACGCATTTAAAGTGCACTAATCATTTTTCGTAGTTCTGTATTTGTTCAATTTCAATTGAATTTCTTAAGCATAATCTGATATTTCTGACGTTATCAACAAAGTATATTAAAATATCATAATTATAATAAATATACAACACTATGACATTTTAGAAGTCTTGAAGCTATTCTATTCATGGAGTTTCCCGACAAATCAAAATCACATGACATCACATTTTCATGAAAACTTTGCCACCCATATCCTTTAACATCCAATTCCACTGTACCTGTGGTGCATTAGTGAATTTTTTACGAACAATCATTTTCTTAGCGCGCTTGTTTTTATATTGCCCTAATGCAAGCTCAAGGAATAATTATGCTGGAATATTATTTATAAACTTTTTTTTAATTCTATTACTAGCTGGTACTCGGCACGTCGTTGTAGAAATAATAATAAAGAAGAAATAATTTTGGAAATATGGTTTGAAATTTGAAATAGCCATCTTGTTTCATTAGGAATAATAAAAAAATGACAATTATTTTCTTGTCGACATTGATTGAATTTGGATGATACATGAAGGACAATCTAAATAATATTTATTCTATTTTTTGACATTATTATTCAAATATATTTTCCCGTCTTCAGTAAAAACAAATGAAATTCTTGGCTGGCGTCTCACGAGCGTCCAAAATCCAACGGGCCATTAGATCATACTTACTGATGTTCAAAGTAGTAAGTATTCAAAGTTACTGCAATCGGATAAACGGTATGTCAGCGCATAAAATATACGAACAAACAACAACAGATGTTTATATATAACATTTATAATTATTTATTATTATTATATTATTTATTCCATTGTAATTATTTTCTTTAATCGGTTATTTATATCCTATTATTCTCTTTCTGCTTATATATTTTTAGAATTAGAAGTTGTTCTGTGGAAATTTGAGCAAAACCAGGAGCATATATATATATAAATATTTTTCGTATGCTTTTCTAATATTTTCTTGGAAAAGCATTAGGCTGAATGTCATTTTCTTGGAAAAAAGAAGAAAAATTATTCAAAAAGCTAATGAAAGTATAATTTGCAGAATGGATGCTAAGCCAAAAAGATCCGCAGGCAGATCGATTGAAAAATACCAGTATGGTTGCCAAAAAACTGTGATTATAATGATAATAGCAAAAAATGTGATTATAATATAATTATAATTATAATGTGGTTATAATAGTAATTGTAATGTGATTATAATTATAACAAAATATGTAATATTAATTCCTGTGATTAATAATTAAAAAATTCAATATTATCATATAAAAAAGATATGATTAATTTTTTCTTTATAATACTAATAGTAATAATTTATTTATAGTTACCGCATAGAAGTAGACAGGATGATGGATTGCTTATTAATTGTTTTTTTTTCTTTAGATAATTCGGTTTAAGAACGAATCGCAAGCACAAGAGAGAATAAATATTGAATAATGTTAAACCGCTTGAATGTCAGCTTTAGAAGCATTGAGGAATTCTGGGATAGCTGAAGACTTTTCTGCCTTTTTCCTTTTAAACTGAAGAATTTTGAAAATTTTTCTTGTTTATCTATATATAATATTAACAATTTTATTAAGTTTTCCCATAATTAGAATTTCTTGCATAAATGACGCAAAAATCATTAACTTTTAATTTAAAGATATACCTACAAAAATTTTGGAAAATCTGAATAGGAATAATACGGTTTTTAACGCGCTATCGAAAACGTCGTTTACTAAACAGTTGCACAAAACTCGTAAGGTACCTATCTTAAAATAAAGTTTATGTTTTGTATTATGCTAATGTCATTCACTTTATTTGAATTCCAGATTCTACGCAATAAAGTTGATATTCTTAACAAAAGTGAGAAGCTAATAACCCTTTTTTAAATCGACATCTTTTTTTTTGTGGAATATTACAACAGCTTGACTACTTTCATTAAACTAAAAAAAAATGTTGTAACGTTGCCATTCACTTAACATTTTAAATAATAATAAATTAAATTTCTAATTTTAAATGATTTTTTAAAAAATAATTTCAACCATATCAGTAATTTTTCTCGCACGAAATAAAAATAAAATTTAATCTTCACGAGAACGTCATCCATGCATGGGAAAAAACTAACTCTTATCAACGAGTTGCCATCATATTAACAAAAGCTTCGATTAAAAGATAAGTCAAATATAATTGCAAATGGAATAAATATAAAATATAATTTTTATCCATAAATAAAAAATTTTATTAATTTTTTATAATTTTTATATATAATTACATATAATTTAATTATTACATATATTTATATAAATTAAATATAATTTATACATATAACTTTTTTAAAAAAGTAAATGCAAAATATAACATTCTCCCACCCTAAATTTCAAACAATTCAGAAACACATATATAATAGCTAAATATATTTTCTGAAATTTCGAATTTGTGAAAGAATTTTCACCACTTGAGTCTTTCAGGAATTTTTACAAATCGACCAGATCGAGTAATGTTAGATACTCTGGTATCCTTCACTTGAAATAATGCCGGGTTTACACTTGGCCAGTTATAAGACGGCAAGTAGGCAGCGCATGCGTAGAAAGAGACTGATTTATGTTTTCCGCAACTTCATAAGATAGATACAAGCATTCCATGCTTGGCCATAAATTGCCGTTTTTTCATTCCTGAATGGTTCTTTTTTCACTGCGTATCGTATTAAAATGATAGATGTTTACTCAAAGAAACCTGGTAAAATAAAAATAAAAAGCTCAACATACTTAAATTTGTAAAACTATAGAAAAGAAATGGCAAATAAAATTAAAACAAGCACATAACCTAGCATCAGACAGAACAAAGAGAAATAATCTATGATAAGTGATTAATTTCTTCTCACCAAAAAAACAAACAAAAAACCCGCCTAATTCTACAAACACATGCGCAGTAATTAAAAATACAATACAGCGGCTTGCAGTTGTCCCATCGGGACAAATACTTGCCATCAACCGAACAGCAGTTTTCAGCCTTTATGCGCATGGTTGCTCCTCTAGATCTTTACCGGGATTATTGATATCTTTACTCGAATCCACTTCAAGAGGATAAATCCTTAGAATCGTGCATAATAAAGTAAAGTGTGACGTCTTCACTTTTATCAATCGTACATGTTTATCTTTTCCAGGTATAAACCCAGTTATTACTCCAAGAGGCCATTCAATTCTCTTGCCATTATCACTTCCAATTAAAATTACCTGACCTATCTTAATCGCATCAGATATTCTCCTTTTAGGTGTTTGAAAGAGAATTCCAAAATATTCCGGTCTGAATCTATATCGTAAATTTTCATGAAGCATTTTCTGTACCTAAATCTTCTATTTAAATCTGTTTGCTTTATATTTTCAATATCTGGAGCACTACCATCATGAACGTCTTCGAGAACATCGATGGAGAGATGGGTCTAAGGGAATCCTGTACTAAAATGTATGTTAATGGCCGTGAATTCGCAACTCTCTCACAGTCCGCCAACACGGTCGCCAACTCTTCATGAGAAACGCAAGCTTTTCCGAGTACTCTCCTCAAGAGATCTTTCAGAATTCTAAGAAGCTTCTCCCACCATCCGCCCCATCACGAGCCAGTTTGAAGAAGCGCGATAGTTTTGTATGAGGTTCCAATTCAGACAATTGGCTGCACCAGTAAATTTGTGCCATTGTCGCTATAGATGGTCATTGGTCTACCTCTATGCGCTATAAATCTACATAACGCCATCAAAAATGCATCAATAGAAACAGATTAAATGATTAGCGAGTTTAAAGTGTACTGCCAGATATGTGGCACAAATAAATAACAAGATCCAATTGTTTTTTTAATTGCTTTTGAGAAAAAGAGGACCTACCATATCCACACCTGCAATCTGAAACGCAGCCGTATCACGTAATTTGTCTTCTGGAAGTAGTGCCAGCACTGCTTCTTGGTTTCTTAAGTTACATCTTCAACAAAAACCCATTTGATATCTTCACAAAGCACTTCTAACGGTTTTCCTACTGTTCAAAATCCAAAATCTTTCTCGAATTACATTCACGAGTATTTGAAATCCAGCATGATAATTCTTAGTATGGACATTCATTATTGGACGTTTAACAGCCTCTTGCTCGCAGGTGGAACTACAGCGTAGGGGAAGTCTTCATAATCTTTTCTATTTATAATTTTTGTTTTCAGTCGTATTATTCCTGTTTCTTCCCTAACCGTTTCGATAGTTTTCAACATGGTATTTTTTCTTCAGAAGAAAGATGTTTTAGACCATATTTATAGTTCGATTTTCTGCTTCTTGATTTTCTTTAGCAGTCAATTCTTCTTTATGAATTTCTTTAGGCATCAGACAGTGATTTTTAAATCGTAGGAACATCCAACAAGTCTCACAATTTTCTCCTATCTCGGGAAAACAGTTTTCTCATATCGCGAGAAATACTTGTAGTAGCGAGAGTGAGTTTTAGTGGCCCAAGAGCCCACCTTGGCTAAACTGCGGCTTGTAGTAATATTTGTTTTCTGAGTATTCAGTGGCAATGTTCAATAAATAAATAATTTTTCTCCGTTCCTGATTAATTTATTCGTCGTCTATATTGTATTTAGTTGTGCAAGGCCACTCATCTGTACAATTCTTCATCCATGTCGACCCTTCCACCATCTAGTCTTCACTAGACGGGTTGATTTTTAACCTCTACTAGGTACGTCAGATGGAATCTCCTCTCCAACAATATATCATTAACACAACGGAAGACTGGATTTTCGTATCTCATTTACTCCATCGTTCACAAAAACTGACAAATTATCATCTTTGGTAATCCACGTAAGGACGGTTGTAGAGTCAATCCAAAAATTGCGTTTAATTGATCGGCATTCAAATGCATTTGTTATCGAGTTATCTAGTTTGAAGCCCATCACAGCTGATAAAATTTCTAATCTTGATACTGTAGCTCTTTTCAAAAGTGTTATTCGGGACCTAGAAAATAATAGGAACACATCATTGCATTCATGAGAAGCACTGAGTATGCAACAGCTGCGTATGTTCCTTTTCTAGCATCGAAGAATACATGAAGATAACAATTATCAAGTGCTTCAGGCCTCACCTGGATCCATCTGGGAACATAAACTTGTTTTAATGCTTTAAGATCGTTAAACCACTATAAAAACTCTTTTCGGAAGCTTTCTTTAATCTACATCTAAAGACATTTTCTATGTTTTTTGCAGTATTAGCTTAGGACACAGCATAACAGGATAAGCAACACCAAAAGGTTCGATTAATCTTTGAGCTATTGACAACATTATTCTTTTGGTGATCTCTTCTAATTTTATATCTTTTAATCAGTCAAGTATAAATGTAATAACATCCAAAAGTGTGTCCCACTGAAGTTCTAATAAATCCGCAGACTACGAATTGTTCATTTCAGACGAAGTAAATGTCCAATCTCACAGTTCAAAACCTCCCTTAGTCAATGCGTCATTCGCTTCTATATGAATTCCTTCAGTTGTCTCTCATTGTCAACACCTGTGCTTAGATTATCCACATAGAAACTCTTTGAATGCCTAAAAATACGAAAGGTTCGAGATCAGCATATTTTTAATATGATAGTTCAGAACAGATTCCAACAAAAAGGGATTGCTTGTCTCACCAAAACAAAAAACCTAGTACTAATAAACACTGTTAACTCATAACAATCTTTTGTTTTCCACCAAAGGAAGCGTAAAAAATCCTTGCCTTTTTTAAAGATACTTTTTCGTAGAATTGTCTTTTTTATATCTGCAGTGACTCCAATTCTTTTCCTTCTAAATCGTAGAAAAATATCTGCGATCAGTTCATGAATTTTTGACCATTATGTAAGCATTGATTCAAGGACGGATGTCCTTTTATTCTAGTTCATTCATCGAAAACTGGACGAATAAGTGTTGTGCTACTGCTTATTTTTATAACTGCTTTATGAGACAGGCAATTTCCAAACGCCTTTATTTCATTTGTTGGAACTTCTTCAATAATACCTTCGTCGAGCAAGTTTATCAAGATCTTCTCATAGCTCTCATACAAATTTATACAAAGTAGCTTTGCAGTGGCCGAGTTCAATCTTCTCTTAGCTGACTCGAAATTATTTGGTAAAGGCATTTAATCATTCCGCCAAGAGAGATGAACCTCACAAGACCTTCATTTGTGTACTCAAAGTTTCGAAAACATTTTTTGATAGAGTGTTCCTGCTCTTCTTTGGATATTTTTGCAAATGGATCCTTGATCCCGATCAGGACTGATTCCCATAGATCAGGTATATTAGCTTCTCTCACAAAAATTGAGGTAACAAGCATGATTGAACTAGATTCATTTATTTCTTGCGATACTTTATCAAATAAAGTCCAGCCTAGATACGTCTCTATAACTACTTTTCTTGAAGATAACACTTTCCGATGTCCAGTCCTAAATCGACCTAAGACATCAGGCTGTATGAGTATATAAATTGGCTCAGGGTTTTCTCCCATATCAGTCAAATTCATTTTCATTTTATGGAAGTCTTCTAACCATGATCCTATGCTAACTGGATATCACTGTTTGATCCAAGTATTCAAAATTACACCTGAATCTTTCACTAAGATCGGCCAACCTTGCCCTATTGAACCGATGCTTGTACTTCTCCGATATAACACCACCAAACAACAAATGGTTCACAGTCTCTTCTCGTATTGATATGTAATCCATTTCTGTTGAAAGTTCTTATAAAATATAAGATTTTTGTGATTCATAATTTAGAATTTCTCTTGCTTCAACCATTCTATTTTCGAAAGTTAATTTTACTTCCAAAGTTTAAAGAAATAGTTTAGGGTTTCTATTGATATCAGCTAAAGTAACTTCATTTTCTGGCATTTTTACCACATCTTTTTTCTGCGTATCTTTATTTCTGGAGTGAAGCACTTTCCACATCAAAGGCACATGCTTTCCCCACAAATAACGCATTTCAAAAACACATGACAAAATCGGACTCGATGTCCAGAATGGAGGCATAAGAAACAACACCATTTTACCCTTCAAAATATTTTTTCTCTGTGCTGAAAAACTTACTTAAATGTTGCTTGCCTCCACAGAATACATAAACTTCTTTATTTCTTGTGTTTCTGTAGTTAGTAACCCAGCTGCAGTAGGTGCTCTGGTCTTGGAAATTTCTAAGTTCCGTTTCTTCACTCTAATCTTCATCTATTCTCAAATCAAAACCTTTCATTGGCAAAGATATTCGTTTCTCTCCTTCAACTTCAGTTTTAAGGAAGATCATCAAATTGCTTAAACTCCCTTGTGCTTCGGTTGGCGAACCAGAAACTTTGTTCCTATTCCAGGCTTTAAGGAAATTCTCGGGAAAACAGGATAAATTAAATTATCTACCATGGGATACAATACTGAGCTGCATTTATCCGGAGAAACTTCCAAAATTTCGAGAGAGCGCATTTTCGATACAAACTTGTCATATATTGATGTAAATGAAAAGTTTCTTTTTTTTAATAAAATAATTAATTTAATTTATTACCTAACATACACCTCAACCAAAAGATCTTCCTTCCCAAAACGTGATTTTAAACTCTCCACTGCCTTATTATAATTAGCTCTGGTTGGAAGAAACTCTCTACTACTTCTCTGGCTCTCGAACCGGCAATTTTCACTTGCATTAAATCCTGGAATTTTTCCTCAGCTGTTATATCTTCATCCTTATCAATATGTTGGAACTGACTCCGAAAAGATAACCAGTCTTTCAAATCATCTCCTAACTGTCTAAATTGTAATTTTGGTAAGGTGTACTTTCTTCAAGAGTTGCTAGCTTTCGTTACATCAGAGGAAATTAATTTTTGTCTAATTCTCGCCAACTCTAGCTCGTTATCAAGTCTCTACTTTACCAATTGGTACAGTCTTTCTTTCTCTGTTTCTTCTCTTTCATCTTTTCGTCTTCTCTCTTCTCTTTCAAATTCATCTCTTTGTTTTCTTTCTTCATCGGTTGTCGCAATATTTCTTTTATAAACTCAGCATCATCCTTATACTCTGTAACATTTATAAATGAATCTTTTAATTCCGATTCGTGCTAATTGCTGGTATAAATGTTCCAAGCGCTTCTGCTACAGTTTTTAAATCTTCGTTATTAATTCCTTACACAACAGGAAATATATTCGTGACACTTATCTTGTCCTGTCGCAGACGCCACTATTTTATATAACGTAAAATCGGAAACATCGTTTTACTAAACAGTCACAAAAAAACTCGTCCGTTATCTATCTCAAAATTAAGTTTGTGTTTTCTGTTATCTGATTAGTAATGCCCCTCACTTTATTTGAATCAAAAATCTACGCAATAAAGTAGATATTTTTAGTAAAATCAAGAAGCCAACAATAATTTTTTTTAAATCGAAATCTTTTTTATTTATGGAATATTACAACAGTGTTGCCACTTTCGCTAAAAAAAGCAACAACAAAAAATATTGTAAAAACGCTGCCATTAACTTGAAATTTTGATTCACAAAAGTAAATATAACAATATTGAAGATCAAAAAAAAAAATTATCGTTTTAATGGTACTTATATTTTAACCAAAAAATTAAATTTTGATACTTAATAATTTTTTAAAAAAAATAATTTAACCATATTTTTCAGAAATTTAGCTCGCTCGAAATAAAAATAAAATTTCATCTGCACTAGAGCATTTCGCTTGCATGAAAAAAAAAAAATAGCTCCTATCAACAAGTCGCCATCGCATTGACAAAATCTCAAATTAAAAAAAAATAAATTAAATATTATTGTAAATTGAATAAATACAAAATATCATTTTTTTTTTCTAAAAATTAAAAGTAAATGTAATGTTTTCTAAAAAGTAAAATATATATATATATTTATATAACACGGTTTACTAATGGGTTACTTATGCATATTTTAAAATTTATAATGTCTTTGCATGAAATAAATACTTTATTCATAAATATTAATCATAAAAAAATTGTACGAACAAACAGTATTTGATCTACAATTCGACAACATAATTTTTAAAAATTGATTTTATTTCAATTACTAAAAAACTTTTCCCATACATATATATATTAGTGTAATATTAAACTAATATATATCAACTTTGTAAAATAGGACTAACAAACCAATTTTGTAAAATAGGACTAAATTAAACAAATTTGAACACTTAAAGTACATCAAAATGAAATATATTTCTTTTCTTTAATTATATTTACAGCATTTGTAATTTCCTATTAAATTAGATATATTGCACCTTCTTTAATGAGTTCAATTACAATAAGGAAGCGAAGATTTCTTTGTATAATTTTTAAAATTTCAAAAATAAATAAGATATTTATTTTTGTTATGGTACCATTAAGATTACACAGACACCTGAAGAATATTTGCTATTTCATAGAATACTCAAACAGTAGTATTTGTATTTGTTCATAGTCAAGATTTCCTCACAATTTATTACTTTATGAATTCATCATGATAAATTCATCATTATAACATAAATCCCCAATCTTGTTAGAATAGAAACAACGATAGTCGACAAATTTGTTAGAATATTTAATTTTTTTTTACTTGGTATTTATCGTTGTTTGTTTGAGCATTCTAACAAGCAAGAAAGTAACAATTTGTATTTAAAATAGAAGGGGGGAATGGCTTATTATGAAATAATTGTAAAAAAACTTGAATAACTTTTATGTTACTAATTTATTCTGATTTCACAAGAAGTTATATAGCTAATTTAAAATTATTCCAAGTATTTTTACCTCTTAGTTAACCTAGATCATTTTCTTTGTTTCGAAAATTTTTATTTTTAAAAGATCGGATACCACAATTGAAGAATTTATTTGTGAAATTTTCTTCATGTAAAAAAGAAAGCTTTCATAAAAAAGCTGTGATATACATCTGCTGGTGAATAATATTACCACACTGAAAAAAATTAGTTATGAAATCTATATTATAAGAATTTATATAACTTATTCTACAAAATAAATAATATAAATTCTTATTTCAGAAATGATTAAACATTAGTGTGATGTTTGGCCACCATTGGCGACGTCTCCGGAAACAATTGGCGCGGTTCGCCGCCGCTGTTGAGGGTTATTGTTTTTTTGATATGTTATGTTTAGAGGAGCTTGTGTGGCGGAAGGAGAACGATGGTTGTGCTTTTGATTTAAATATGAATAGATAATTTTAAGAAAGGTCCGAGTGCTGCGTTTTATTTGTGATTTATTGCGTTTTATTTCTTTAAAAAAACACTCGAGTCATTACAATTAGTGTTCTAAAGTTTAATAACGGGAAGCTGAAAAGAATTTAGAATGAGTAAAAATAAAGAAACAGTAACATCCGTAATTTTTTTTTTAAAATTTTTGTATTTTATCTTGATTTTTAAAGCGACATTCCCTTGTTTCTTTTAATAATATTTTTCCTCTTAGTTTAAAAAATAAACAAAATTATTTTGTTAAATAACATTTTCTTAAATTTTATTCGCAATGTTATTATCTATGTATTCATAACGCTACAGCTGAACTTTTCTGAATTTTATTACTTTTAAAATGAACTGAAATAAAACTGAACTGAGTAATACGCACATACTGTGTTTAATTCTGAAATGTTATCTTTTATTCTTAAATTTTATATTTAGTTTCAAAACATATTTCTAACATAACACAATTTGAAAATTGTGATTCCAGTTCTCACGTTCAAAGTGTCAACTGTCTCTGATTCTGATTAAAAAGAATAAAAATGAAAATTCATTTTTTTTCATCGCTATTCAATGTAATTTAGATTATATGAAGTCTATTTCTGTTTGAATAATTCAATTCAAGTACATATACCATATTGTTGGATTTCAATATGATATTTGTTGAATCCAAAATATGAAACTATTAAAAAGATCTTTTTTTTAATTCCTGAGCAAAATAGTTTGATAACAATGTACATTAAATCAATCAAGTAAATATATTAACATTCAATTTACTGAATTTATAATACTGTTTATTAGAATTCTGATGCATGTCAAAATGTTTTTTGACAGCTGTTTAAAAGTTAACAGAATTAATTAATACTTAGAATTTAAGATGTATGACTAAATTTCGCATGATTATTTTTGAAATCGTTTGAAAGTAATTATATTTTTGATTTTTTACATAAAAAAGACTCAAAAACATGTACGAAATCAGATATACTAGTCAAATGCCAAACGATTTTGAAAATTGGAAAAAAAGTCTTGATTGGATCAATAGAAAGATGTATTAAGACAAAAATTATTGGAATTTAGAGGTATATCAAATGATTTTTTTTTTAATTTGCCGTTGAAGAAATATATTACCCAGTTGATTGATTAAAAATAAGCTGTAATTCTACTCACTCTTCTTTAAATATTGGGGTTCGATATGTAAATAACATGAAAGTTTTGTCACATTGTGAAGCATATAAAATATTTCTAGATGAATAGATTACTTATTTTGTAGTGCAGCAACTGCAGAACATATTAAAAAATTATTATATCAAACCTGAACAAAAAAGAAATAGACATTAGATTTTAATTTATGAACGTCTTCATAAGAAAATTCTGCCAAAAATTGGAATTTGAGAAATAGCATTTAAAGATGTAAAATAGCCTTTCAATTCATGCAATCGCTAATACAAAAGTCAATGTAACTTCCCAAAAAGTATCAACGGTTTTCTGAAGAAAATGCTTCAAATATTAAATAACAATATCCTTTTTTTTTCACAAACAAAATTGGCCTTTTAACGTTGTCACTTACCTTAAAATCAATAATGCAATGTTTATGACTAAACTGGATAAATTGTTAGTATAATCTGCATAAATCAATAAAGAAATTCAAATACTTACATATTATAAAACTGACGATTTAAACATAGTCATATGAACTAAGCACTCGGTTTTATTTATATGAATGTATTAATTTATTATTTTGCTGATTATAAGTTATCAGAAATAAATATTTTTTTATTGAAAATTAAAATTTTCATAAATACTAAGTATATTTTTTTCCAGTATGATAACTATTACTATTATCTAATTTTATTCTACTATAAAAATATAATAAATAATTCCACCGTACGTTAAATAACAGCAGATGGTATCGGCATGGAATAAACGCTAGAGAACGCAACAAGAAAATCACTTCTATTGCATACTATTGAATGAAAATGGTCAAAGGTTAAGAAATCATTACGAACGTTTTCATAGCTGCATTCAGCATTTCGCTGATTAATGAGACATTTTCCAAGCTAAACCTAAAGTCAAATTTCCTTACAATAATTGAAATTGAAATTAGATATAATACTTGAAAGTAATATTATTTTTGTAAAAGAAATAACAATATACTTAATTTTTTATATCAAAGTTCAAAAGGTAAAAAAAAAAAAAACCATTCTAAATTGTGTATAACCAGGTTTTTTTTAAACCTTTAACAATATAAAAACGTTTGAATCATACACTTTATTTTTATACCAGTATAAGTATATTATACCTAATGAAAAAGATTTATTACATCTAACCACAACATTTGATGCTTCCAAAAGTAAAATATCGCATTCTTAAACTCATAAAGAACAAAACAAGAATTTAACCTTTAAACATAACACCGGAAATGAGATAGAACTTCCCTGATGCATTCAAAATTACACTTTGATAACACCTGCACTTGCAATAATATATCAAGAAAACGATTGAGAGAAAAAAATATATTGAGCTTTTCATCACTGAAAAAAATTTTTTTTAAAGCATCGGCGCCAGCTCAGGACGGAATGAATCTAGATGTTGTCTGGCTTTTCTTTCGTTTTCATTTTAAAAAAGGCAGATTACCTATGCATAAAATATTGACTAACCATGATTATGCAATGAAAATTTAGTTTTGAATACAAAGAAGTTTAATTTTAGCATTGAAAAATCAAAGCAATACAGATTTATAAATATTTTGAAACCAAAACGAAACAGTAATAGATAAACATTGTTTCAAGAAATCTTACAATAAAAATCGTTCTTGATAAAAACATTAAAATTTTTCTTTAAAATTTTTTTTAAATATTTCTTTTAAAAAGCAAAAAAAAATTTATTTATATTATCCGTTCCGAAATCAATATATCACGCCATCTTTAATTATTGCTGGTCACCACCAGTTACGGATGTCTAAAATTTCGGAAATAAATCAAAAAGTTGTCCATCTTCCTTCTTCAGCGGATCGATGCAATTCCTACCCTTTTCAAACAGGTGGGCGATTTTCCCACAATGCCCCGCGAAGATCCAGCTCTCTCACTGTGTATTAATAGAGAAGCGTCCCCTCAAATTATCGATCGGTTTTGGAGCACAGATGGCACGTGTGGCTACAGCTTCCATAAAAACATTCAAAACAAATATTTTGCTACAAGAAAGGCATCTGATTTTACAGATTATTTGCCCGTAATATTGATTGCAAGTTGCATTCTAAGCACAATGCAGCATGCAATTAAAAAAAAAACACATCCTGTAAACATTATTATGTTAAAACGGCTGGAGTTATTTCCCCAATAACTTTCTCGCATACTCTATAGTAAACTTGTTATGCAGATGAAAGCACGGTAAAGGCATGCGCTTGTCAAGCTTTTGCCATGCTTTCGCATTTATTGCCATTGGCGTACAATGGTTACGAAATATTAACTTTTGTGGGGAAGTGAGCATTTTTACTCAATCTATTGGGTCATCCGTGGCGAGTTTTTTGATGATTAATCCCTAGTATGCGGAGAATAGCATCCGTAAATGGAGTTTGTGATTTAGACACGTTTATCTCAATCGATTATGTGTTTTTCGAACTCAGAGAGTTCGAACATGTGGAGATCCAATTTCAACATGTTAGACTTCATGTCACAATTTCGAATTAGAATTTATTTGACGATTACGATACTTCGCATACGGGAAAGTAAAATAATAATAATAACATTTCTCAAGCTCTGTGTTTTGGACATTTTCAAAATGTCTAATATGCATCTTTACATCTTTTTAACTAATTATTACACATGCACAGTTCTTCTCTTTCATTCGCAAGAGATTTACAATCGAACGATCTTCATTCGATACAGTAATTTTCTACATTATATAGAAATATATATTGTGTTTGCCTTTTTTTTTTTTTTTTTTTGATTAATACCTTCTCCCCGAATTAACCTGGGCCGCATTAACCAGGCTGGTATTGTCAGTGGATCTTTAGGGACCCTTACAGAATACTTTTCAATTTTCATATACAGATATTCTTTTTAATTGAATATAACATTAATTTCTTTGTAAGCAGTTTTTAATAATAAGAGAAATAACATAACATTTTAATTTTTTGCTATTTTCTGAAGAGTTAGTAAGTATCTTAACAACAAATAAATTCAACAAAAAAATCTTCAAGCAAAATAAAAAGGAATGATATTTTTTTGAACTCAGTCTAATTATTATTTAAAAATAAGATCGGGCATTTTTGTAATAAAAAAGCTATATACAATTTTATTTATTTATTTAATACACAGAAAGTATAGAAAAAAAGTATTGTAATCTTAAAAAAAATTGAACTCTAAATTTTAGCGTTCAAATTTTTTTAAGATTACAATACTTTTTAATCTTAAAAACTTTTTAATCTAAGTTTTAAACTTCTCTGCCGTCGAAAAACCCATTTTGGCATTATGTCTGTTTGTCGATCCGTCTCTCTGTGACAAAGGTCACTGAAAGAGGATTTGAACCAGACACATGAAATTCGGCATATGGCATTCACACCAAATATGTAAATTATAACTACAAAACACAAGGGAAACTAGATGGATACAATGCCATACAAAGATATAACATGCAAAATGTAGATACTTATCAAATCTGGAATCAAATCCGTGAGGGAATTGACTTTCTGTTAGTCTGTATTTTCACAACATTATGATGAGGCTTGTATAAATGAGTATAAAAAAAATGAGGCTTGTACATTTCTGGCTTGAGGAAATTTTCTCTAAGATATTTTTAAAAATTTGTTTTTAATTTTTTTTATTTGGAAAAAAGGGTTGAAACACATATTTTTGTATTCATTCAGTTCAAATTATTATTGGGTGCAAAGAAAATTAAAAGCTGCGCAATGGGTCACATTTCTTCCAACATCATCAGCGCCACAGCGAAACAGATCGATCGTCTTCAAATAGCATCAAACGGAAGCGTTTCATCCATCGGTTCAGATGTGAAAGAAGTGCGTCTGCTGTCATATTCGATTTTTACAATTTATAAACGGTTTAATTTTTATCGATAATTGTTCAATAGTTTCACAATACCAAATTATTTCTGGCTAGAGTGAAAAAACAGTGGCTTGTATTTCGAATCTACAAAGATCCGACCTTGAAAATGAAATAGAATCTCCATACTGCTAGAGAGGTAAGTGGTTTACGTCGTTCAGTCAGTGAAATGTTAACAGAAAGCGAATAATGAGCGATTGAATGATTTTTTTCGAAATTTTTGTTTTTATATTTATTTTTAGCAATCATAATCCAGCTGTATTCTTTAGTAAACAATTACTGAGTTTTCAATTGTTCCGTCGAGATTAGCAGAAATAACTGCGCCACAGTTTTTAGTTTTATAGAAACATGGCATGTTTTCCTATTTTACCGAGGCTTTGGGGTCAATTAGATCTCGAAATATTTTTCAAGTATTTTGTACTTTTACTGAATATACAAAGACAATGTAATAAAATTATTTCAAAATGCAATTAACTATCGTTCAAATTTTGGAATACTATTTTAAATTTTTCTAATTAATTATATTTTGTTAATTTTATATTTCATTTATTTATAATTTTATATATACATGCACGCATTGCTTTACAATCTAAAAAATATCCAATTGTATAATGAAATAGTATTTAAATTCTGTGATATGTCATTTTTTTTTGTTGCTTATAAAAAATTGCTTTTCAATTATAATTTTTCTTTTATTACATTGTATGTTGAAATCTACTGCCTTAAAATTTAATATTTTTCGATTTCAGTTTGTCAGTTTCAGTTTACATATTAAAAAGAATAAAATATATATATATTTTTTTTTTGAGAAAAGAGTTTGAGACTTGTACCGCCTAAAGTCCTTTACAAGGCTCAATTCGATCTTGCTTTTGACGATTTCCAGAAAATATTATAAAATATTTTTTCTCTGTTTCAAACTATTTAGAGGGTTTCAGGCAGGTAAAGCTTTTCAGATTTTTTTTTGTTGCTGAAATTTTATATTAAGAAAATGCAATTTGTTCTTTTATAAAAAAAAGGTATAAAAAGGAAGGAAGATGAGTAGATTCTTTCGTGCCAATCATGTCCCATCGTGCCTTTTTAAAGAATAATGACATTCAAATTTCCATAAATCGGACAGCTTTAGTGATTGATTTCTTTGATTGGAGAGCAATTTTTGTGTATTTAAATATTTGCGCCTAAAGAATATTTTATTAAATATGATTCACAGGGCAGAGGATATATGTAAAAATTTAAAATTCTTAATTTATCAGAGCATTTATTGACACAAATTACATAAAAAATAATTATTTATTTCATTTAGACAATTTTGTTAACAGATGTTTGTCTGCTACAAATGTTTACAAATTAACTGTTGGGCTCTGATTAGAGTAGATATCTTTTATATTTATTAAGTCGTATTTGCCCTAAATAAAAATGTTTTATTGAATGGAGTCAATTCACGGTCACGTGTCAGGTACCAAACAAACCGTTTCAGTTCAATTTTCAACCGTTCTGCGCATGTCGGGATGTCTGCCGATAACGTTGATGAAACCATTGTTTAGTATATGTTACGCTAACCGATCAATTATTAAAAACTTCTGGTTTTTTTTAAAGATATTATTTTGAATTATTTTCTCCAAATTTTCGTAGTTATATAATTTTATTTCTTATATTAAAATTTTAAGTAATATTTTCAACGGAATTATTGTTTTTGCATAATTAATTAACGTCGCTTTTTAATTCGTTTGGTGCTGCTTTATTCTTTCCTTTCCCATATCCTCCCCCCCATTTTATCCAAAAGATACATTTTGACAAATGACTATGGCAGTGGTTTTGAAAAATTACATATATTCTTTTTTTTTTTACATATTATTTAAATATTATTGAATGTTGAATCTTATAAATATAGTACTTTTTAAAAATAAATTATTACTCTTAGATAAGTTAATATTTTAAAGCTTACTAATAAAATTATTATTTTTTTTCTTATGTAATGATTTTTATTAATATTGAGACATTGATGTTTTCATTTTCTCAGAGGAAAGAACATGAAATTCAAATTAGTATATATTGAATAAATTATGTTTACGATTTCAAATTATGAAATATAAAAGGTATAGATACCTTTTTTTAAATCTATGCAACTTATGAGAATCAGTTATTTAATTTTAATTTTTAGAGATCATTAAAGGGAAACAAACAAAATTACAGTTTTATATTTTTTATTTACACATTACAATATATATATATATATATATATATATATATATATATATATATATATATATATATATATATATATATATATATATATATATATATATATATATATATATATATATATATATATATATATATATATAGATAGATAGATAGATAAGATATATATGATAATTATTTAAAAAAAAGGTTATCAAATGGATGTTTCAATGTAATCACTAATTCAAAAAACTATTTATCAACATTTATTTTTCTAGACACTTAGAAAAAATATAAACACAGTATGACAAGAATGTCAATGTAAACGATGAAATCAATTTTATTCAACAGAAACATTCTAAATACTAAACAACAGTTTTTTTTATCACGAATAAAAACATTATGTTGAACAATATACTTTTAGAGCAGAACATTTATGAAATTTTTTTTAAATGTTAAAGTTACATTGATAAAAATTACATTGAATGAATATCATAAAATAAAACATACAATACAGTAAATTTAATAAACAAGAATAAGGTCATGATATATATATATATATATATATATATATATATATATATATATATATATATATATATATATATACAGAGAGAGAAAGAGAAATTAAATAGGATATAAAGAGAAGTTGAAAGAAACACTTTTATGCTTTTACAGAATTTTATTATTCAAAATTGATATGTTAAAAAAAATAGAAAAAAAAAGTGAAACATGCATGTAGCAATGAAGTTGGGAATAAAAATTATATAATAAGTGCTTATATGGAAATTGATTTTCAATGAAAAGACCTGTATTTATTAAAATAGAAATCACTGAAGTGCACAGTGTTATAACATGATATTATGATAACAGTCAATTTCAGTTTAAATACAATAAACTATTGACATTTCATTTTTAACAATAGAAAAGTTGTTTGATATAAATTCACTGTGAATCCATCACAAATCTGCAAATGTAATTAGAAAACTAGTAATAATGCTTTCTGGAGCCATCCATTTTGCTCTTTTGTTATTAGACATGATTACCCAGCAATAACTGAATTACTAAAAGATGAAGAAAACTTTAAGGTTCATAATAAAAAAGTGAAACCTCATAATGCTTTTTATTATAATGCCAAAAACTAAGAATCAAATGCAAAAATTATTTGACATTTAATTAATGGTTTTTATACTTAACTAATTTATATACTTAATTAAATGACATGTGTTTTCAAAACTTAAATATATATATAATATTTCTTATATATAGCATTCAATTTATCAAATTAAGAGCACGTTTAATAAAATACATCAAATATATATATATATTATAACAGTCAATAAGAAAATTCAATTTTCAGTAGTTAGTAAAGATTTCACTTATTAAATAAATCTTTAAGAAATTTATTCACTTCCACCTAAGTTTCGCATTATAGCAATTATTATTTTTGCAGCAGGAGTTTGTTTACTTACATTAATTAAATTTAGATAAGATTTTTCAGAAAATACAATGTAATATTCATGTAAACATTTTAAAACCTTCTAAGCATATTCAAAATGATCAGAAATTTCATCAAATGTGAATAAAGTGAATTAGAAATGCTCTCACGATTTTATTTGATTGTTTTTGTAGGCAAATCGCTTACAAAATTCTTTTTTTCGAAGAATTTTTCTAAAAAATTACTGAAACATTTGCGATTACTGGAATTCCATTTACGATTTAATAAATGAACACACACTGAATGAATTCTTCAAAATGATCGAAGTATATCACCGACTTTGAAGGCTTGAAAAAATCTATACCAAAGGTACAACACTAGGCAGGATTGTTGAAAGGAAGATAAGAATACATTTTATCATGACAGTCACTCTGTGTTTCGCATTAAAGCATGCATCCATCAGCACACCAGTATTTCCTCTTTTAACACATAATAAGAGGGAAGAAAATGACTCAAAAATTATAACTCCAAATGTAAACAAAAAAATCCGCTTCATACTCGGCGGAGAACGTTAATGGCAGACTAATCGATGAAAGCGGTGCGGATGAAACTTAAATGCCATGCGCGGATAGCTCATGACATGTGACTTTTACGTCACATGAATTGACCCTATTGGTAATATAGGTATTATAAAGTATCATAGCAATCGTTTCCTTGCATTTACTCTTTAGAAAATATCATATTTTATATTTATTTCATTTCATACAGACACGGCCTGAAAATTACACTTTTAAATATTTAATATGTTTAATTTCCAGCAGTATTTA
The DNA here is from genome assembly GCF_947563725.1 of Argiope bruennichi. Taxonomy (NCBI): domain Eukaryota; kingdom Metazoa; phylum Arthropoda; class Arachnida; order Araneae; family Araneidae; genus Argiope; species Argiope bruennichi. The sequence goes on from NC_079161.1 coordinate 91,750,741, forward strand.
ACTTATTTTTTAATTTGAACTTTTGTTAATGTGATGGCAACGCGTTTGCATTTCATTTCTATTTTGTGCAAAATAAATTGTTGGAAAATATGATTAAAACATTTTTTTAGAACTTCATTAAAATGGAAATTTAACTTCTTGGTTAAAACATTAGCATCATTGAACAGATTTTTTTGTACTTCAATATGATGTAAAAATCAATTTTTCGTTATCGCAAAGAAACCCCGAAATTTCGCTTAGATTTTAATTAAAAAAAGATAAATAATAATGAATATATGTGTGTGTGTGTGTGCGCGCGCGAGCGTTCTACTTAGGGCTTGAACATTTAAAAAAAAAAAAAAAAACTGAATTTTATGAGAAATCAGAGAAATTTATATTGAATAAATCTTTTATATACGGCGTAAATTAAATATAAAAAATAATTCTGCCTGTTCATAAGAATACAGTGCTAAATTATACGACATTCTGAAGTGATATATAATTTTTTGGTTTCAGCAGGAAAGTTGTCTTATTTATTGAAGTTTTATTGCATCCATTTAAAATACAAATTTATATATTAAAGGAGATAACAGAAAATTAAAGAATTATATAGTACAATGCACTGGATATCGTAAGGCTTCTATAATAGAATTAGTTCTATGACTACCAAAATTTGAAGCTTAAAATATTTTGCTACAGAAGCTACTGAGAAATTAGGATACTTTAAATGTTTCATTGAAAATTTTAGTGAATATTGCTCCTGATGGACCAGTTAGTCGTCAATGGGGGCTAGTACTTAATATATTACAGAAAAGTAATTTTTTAAATAAAATAAATATTATGATTTAAATATTTCTTGCAACGAAAAAAAAACAACTTCGGATGATTGGAAATATTTATTCGAAAATAGTTATTGGATCAAACGGAACGAATAAAAAGTGAAATAAATTAGAGTTAAATTTTGGCATAAGAGAATAGTATTTGTATCGTATGATAAAAAGTTTTGTTTCTTTATTTCTAAAAACACATGCATATTGACCTTTCCTACTTGTTTCTTCTTTCTCTTATGTGAAGCATAGAAAAAAAAATATTGTAATCATTAAAAAATTTGAACGCAAGATTTTGACTATTTCTACGTTTTAAACTTCCCTCAGTTCGAAAAACAAGTTTTTGGTATTATGTCTGTGACAAAGATAAGCAGAAAACACTTTGCGATAGACAAATGAAATTTGGTATATGGTTTGTGTATCAAATGTATGGATTTATATGTTCAAATTACAGTAAAAGTCCGTCTGTCTGTCCGTTCGAATAATAATTAACGAAAAAGAAGAGAGCTATGTAGATAAAATTCAATATACAGCATTAGCATGTGTAAGGTTTTTACATCACCTTTATAGATTTGTATCAAATTTTCTGCCAAATCCAGTACAAGTCAGTCTGTCTTTCCTTTCCAAATAGTAATTAACACAAAAAACTACAAAAAGAAGAGAGCTATGTAGATAAAATTCAATGCACAGAATTAGAATCTATAAGTCTGAACACTTTTCAAATTTTGAGTCAAATCCAATAAGCGATTGACCGTCTGACGCTTTCTATTTTCTGAAGCATGTAAACGCGATAACTCGGAAACGCAGTATCTTAAATATATCAAGAAACTATCATTCCTAAAGCAATCATTATGAAATTCATTTAAAAAATATATTTCCTGAACTAAAAAAAAAGAGAAAAATGATACATTGTATTTAGGGAGCACTATTGCTGCTACAACTAAAACACAAATGAACTTAACCAAATGAGAAATAAATATTAAATTTAATGCAAAAAAAAAACACAAATAGAAAGATATGATGAATCCGGACGGAAGCCTTTCTAAAGTGTCATCCTCAGGTTTTTTCTGTGAGGAGTCTGACATTCGTCCACAAAAATTGAACCTTCGTCACTCGAAAATCCCAGAAAGTTGAGGTTTTTGAGATAAAATAATTATCACAAAATGAAAGAGAATACATTACACAATAATAAGCAGAATTGTTTCCAAATTTTTAAATCTAAAGAAGATAACAGCAAAATTGCTCTAAACCAAGCAACTAAAAGACCATAAGACACAGAAAAAAATCCCTGGTTTGAATCCCTGCGTGAGTGTGACTCTTGAGAAAGTCTTCAGGCCGGATTTATCTTATCTTTCTTTTTGGTTCTTTTTACATTAAACTTTAGATTTATTTCTAATTTTGTTAAATATATCAAATTATGTATGCGATTTTTTTTACTATCATTGCAGTTTTGCTACAAACTTTTGTATTAATCGGTTGAGAAAACCATGCGTAAAATACAAAAACGATTTTTGGATACTGTGATACATTTAAAACATGCTAGGGATTAGTTGCCCGAAAACACGATAAGCTTCACACGCTAGACTGATTTAAAAAGTTGATCTTATGCTAAAGTTTAATATTTTCTAACTATTGTACTCAAATGCCACGGAAGGCGTTCATTTCCAAGCCTGCATTCACATTTTTTTTGCCGGGGATAGAGGAGAGTACCTTTTACAGAGTATGCGAGAAGGTCTCGAAAAGACCATGGCTACTAGTTTTAAGGAAGCCTTTACTGAAAAATTACAGCAATGATTTTTTCAAATTCAGGATATGATAATAGTATTTTTACAGGATATCTATGGTCATATTCCTCATTTCACAATATTCTGACCGAATTGTATCAATTGCTCTGAAGATGTCTTCGGTTGTGAAATTTTCATCTATGTGCTTTTTTTCTTGAAGGAACACTGTCAGATTTTTAACGGCCTTAAACATAACTGAGTGTCTTCATAAATTATAACAGATACAGATTGTAGAAAGTACAAGTCTTATCAAATTGATGAGCCATTTAATCTCTTATTCAATTTTGTCTGCTGAAATATATTATTCTGTTACAAATTTGTAAATATTTTGTATTTTTATTCTATTTCTGTGGAAATGTTTCAGACGAATCAGACTTTATGCGTTAGTGCCCTCAAATGAAGGATCGGTTTCTCAGTTTGCAGGGTTGCCTCTTGGCGATTAAGTTTTCGACTTGCCACCAATTAGGTGAAATTGTTTTCGATATTGCTGACATTCCATCAGATTTCGTTCAAGCATTGAAGATATATCAATAATATTTCGATATTTAGGTGAGTTATCTGGAAATCAGTGGAATAATGCTTACGTCATATCTCGCGAAGGCTGGGTATAAATAGGACGTGTGATAGGATAAGTGGGTAGAGACGAGTTGACTGAGAACAAATTTGCTCCTTTTTGAAGTCTGTTATTCTGTTATTAGTTGCCACTGAATTAAGCTGTTCTGAAGTGGGTAATTGTAATATTTCATCCGTGTAATGTCCTGAATTTCATAAAATTTTTTTGAAATAAATATTTTAGACTTTTAAAGGACTGTTTCTTCAACGACAAACAAATCGAAAGAATCTCGAAACCATATTAATATCACAAAGTTTTAAACCAAAGGCATTCTACTCCAATACCTTCTCGCATACTCTCTAATGAAGGTGTTATTCCTATTGCTTTTCTTAAAACTGTGGACCTTTGGAAAGGGCACAAATACGTGGTATGGTATTTGGTAACATTAAAGACACCAATTTGATCTTTGGCTTGAATTAAGAGTTTTTGCTAAACCTTAAAATGAACATTTGGAGACTTTCTTGCAGATTAATCCCTCATATTTAGTAATAGGTACCCAAAAATCCAATTTGTATTTTAGAGATTCGGTGTTTACACCCATTTGGACCTAAATTTGATATTGAATTGCGATTGTAGTTACAAAATAGCATATATATGTTTAAATAAGTTTATTTCTGAAAGTACTGACAGACAGTTAATCCCTTTACGGATTTGATTCTAAATATGATAGGTTTCTAATGTTTATTTATTAAATCGATTCACCAAATTATATGCATCTAACTCTCTTTGTTTTGTGGTCGTTGGTGCTTATGGCATTTCAAGTAGTGAAATCCGCCAACTAGGGATTGCAATACCGAACCAAAATTACAATACCGGTATTCGGTATTTTTTAGACCTTAATACCGGGATACCGGTTTTAATACCGGTATTAGAAATTTTAGAAAAAGAAAGAAAATACAGGTGTTTTTTTGTTTTATTTGCCAGTTTTATTAGAAAGGGTAAATATCACAAAAATTAATTTGTAATTTATAAATTATAACAATATATAAAGAATCACAAAAAAGTAAAGGAACAATTTATTTATTTAGATCACAAAAAACTGTAAATATCACTATTCAGTCTGTGGTACTAACAGAAATTTTTGAAATGTGATCTTAAAATACATAATGCATCGATTGTACTGTCATTAAGCCTGAAAAGTAATTTTGTGCAAAAATTACTAGCTGTCGAAAACGCTCTTTCGGCATCTACGATAGTTAGTGGTACTGTTAGCAATGCGCGATATACTTTTTCCAAGTATTTACCTCTAAATCCCTCATCTTCAAATGAATCGATTTCTTATCGGATGGTTTTGGATATAGCTGATTTCTGTATTGCATTTTGGTTAGTTGAAATTTTCTTATTTATCGCTAATTCTAATTTTTGTTCAAGAGACAATTCCTTTTCACTATCGACATTAGTGTCATCATAATCTTCGATAACTGAACCGAATTCTTTTGAACGTAGATAGGTTGTGGGTAAAAAATGTTAAGAAAATTTAAACTTAATCAGATTTGAATTGGTTATTTTCATTTTCATTTTTAAAATCATTATAATTATGTAAATACCATAAGACATTTTCTATTTCGATATGCCTTTCTTCTGTGCGATTTTTCAATGTAATATATAATCTTCAGATAGTGTTGTGTGCTGTTCTAGTGTGATATGTGCTCTTAGGAGTAAACGGTTCCAACGTGTTTTAAAATCTAATATTAACATATATTCTGTTTTATTTTCAGTTAGTATGTATTTTAATAATATGTCATCTTTTACAGAAGAACGTTTAAATATCTTAACAATTTTTCGAACTTTATAAATTATAGGAAGCAATTCTTCATGGGTTAATATTTCATCATCATTAGCAATATTGTATTCAACAGTTAGTTACATTGTCATTATCTTTATTGTTAATATCACTCTCACTCTTACTCTCTTCAAAGTTGGAATCCGAAGTTTCTATATCCACAGTATTTGGATTTTTCTGTTCTTTATTTTTTTTGTTATAATACATTTATTATTCCTAACTGAAATCCATGAGCATAGCACAACTGCTGATTTGCACCAATCACCTTTTCAATTTTTTCCATAACTGTTGCTCCATCAGTCGTTATGGATACAATTTCTTCTTTCAGGGATAATCCATGTTTTGCTAATTTATATTTAAGCAATTTATTAAACCATTAATTAGTTAATTTCACCCGTTAGGGAGACATAAAAACAAAAACGTATACTATTTTGCTATGTTGACGATCCCTGAACATAGAGTGGAGACAATTTTAAAAATTTCTAGTAAATACCGAAAAACCGGTATTTAAACTTGTGAATACCGGTATTACAAAATTGTACAAATGGCTCAAAATACCGGTATACCGGTATTGCAATCCCTACCGCCAACGAAGTCAGCGATTCTAAGCTGAGTTTTAGCATCTCCTGTTTCACAGCGCCATCTAGAGTCAACAGTGCGTCTTGGCTACTCATGCGTCACCGCCCTTGTGACGGAGTGGACTCCATTCATGCATTTCATTCACTCTTCCACAGATGGTAATTTAGACCTGCATCAAAAAAAATCACCTTTCATTAATTGAATATAACATTAATTTCTTTGTAAGCAGTTTTTAATACTAAGAAAAATAGCATAATATTTCATTTATTGCTACTTTTTGAAGAACTGGTAAGTTACTTAACAACAAATTAATTCCACAAAAAAAAATCTGAAAAATACTTCAAGCAAAATAAAAAGGAATGAAATTTTTTTCACTCAGTCTAATTATTATTTAAAAATAACATCAGGCATTTTTTAAATAAAAAAGTTATATACATTTTTATTCATTTATTTAATGCACACAAAGTATAGGAAAAAAGTATTGTAATCTTTAAAAAATTTGAACTCTAAATATTTGCGCATCTCTAAGTTTTAAACTTCTCTGCCTTCGAAAAACCCATTTTGGCATTATGTCTATTTGTCGATCCGCCTCTCTGTGACAAAGGTAACTTTAAAAGGATTTGAATCAGTCACATGAAATTCGGCATATGGTATTCACACCAAATATGTAAAGTATAACTACAAAACAAGGAAAACTAAATGGATAAAATTCCATGCAAAGTGTAGAAACTTATCAAATTTGGAATCAAATCCTTGAGGGAATTGATTTTCAGTTAGTCTGTATTTTCACAAGAATATGATGAGGCTTGTGTAAATGAGTATAAAAAAAATGAGGCTTGTACATTTCTAGCGTGAAGAAATTTTCTCTAAAATATTTTAAAATTTTTTTTTAATTCTTTTATTTGGAAAAAAAGGTTGAAACACAAATTTTTATATTCATTCAATTCAAATTATTAATGGGTGGAAAAAAAACTAAAAGCTGCGCAATGGGTCACATTTCTTCCAACATCATCAGCGCCAGAGCAAAACAAGATCGATCGTCTTCAAATAGCATCAAACGGGAGCGTTTCATCCATCGGTTCAGATGTGAAAGAAGTGCGTCTGCTGTCATATTCGATATTTACAATTTATAAACGGTTTAATCTTTATCGGTAATTGTTAAATAGCTTCACAATACCATTTGATTTCTGGCTAGAGTGAAAAAACAGTGGCTTCTATTTCGAATCTACAAAGATCCGACCTTGAAAGTGAAATAGAAAGTGAATAATGCTGTACAGGCAAGTTGTTTACGTCAGTGAACTGTTGACAGAAAGTGAATAATGAGCGATTTCATAATTTTTTTCGAAATATAAAAATAAAAATTTCGAAAAAAATTATGAAATCGCTCATTATTTGCTAATTATGAAATCGCTCATCATTGCTAAAAAGAAATATAAAAATATTTCTTTTTAGCAATGATAATCCAACTGTATTCTTTAGTAAACAATTAGTGAGCTTTCATTTGTTTCTTCGAGATTAGCAGAAAGAACTCCGCCACATTTTTTATTTTTATAGAAACACGGCATGTTTTCCTATTTTACCGAGGCTTTGGGGTCAAATAAATCTCGAAATTTTTTCAAATATTTTGTATTTTCACTGAATGTACAAAGACAATATAATAAAATTTATTTCAAAATGCAATTGACTATCGTTTAAATTTTGGAATACTATTTTAAATTTTTCTAATTAATTACTTTTTGTTAATTTTATATTGCATTGATTTATAATTTTAAATATATATGTACATACAGCTTTACAATCTAAAAAAATATTCGATCGTATAATTAAATAGTATTTAAATTCTGTGAAATGTCATTTTTTAATTTGCCTCTAGAAAATTGCTTTTCAATTATAATTTTCTTTTTTTAATACGTTGTATGCTGAAATCTACTGTCTTAAAATTTAATATTTTTCAATATCAGTTTGTCAATTTCATTTTACATATTAAAAAAAAATAAAATATATTTGATTTTGAGAAAAGAGTCTGGCACGTGTATCGCCTAAAGTCCCTTATAAGGCTCAATTCTATCTTACTTGTGATGGTTTTCAGAAAATATTAAAAATATTTTTTCTCTGTTTCAAGCTATTTTCAGGCTTTCAGCCAGGTTATGCTTTTCAGAATTTTTTTTTGTTGAAATTTGATATTAAGAAAATGCAATTTGTTCTTTTATAAAAAGGTATAAAAAGAAAGGAAGATGAGTAGCTTCTTTCGTACCAATCATCTCCCATCGCGCCGTTTTAAAGAATAATGATATTCAAATTTCCATAAATCGGACAGCTTTAGTGATTGATTTCTTTGATTGGAGTGCAATTTTTCTGTATTTAAATATTAGCGCCTAAAGATTATTTTATTAAATATGATTCACAGGGCAGAGGATATATGTAAAAATTTAAAATTCTTAAGGTGTACGTACACACTAGATTTTTTTTTTAAAGTTTAACTTTAATAATCCAGAATATATTTTTTCACAGTAGGTCAGTAATATATGTTTAAACTCATTTCAGTGAGAAAAAAACCATATTACACTTATTATTAATTAATTAAATAATATTTAATGAGCTAATCATCATATTTTTTGAAACATGATATCTTAAATTCTAATTTGTACAGACACACAATTCTAGTGGGTAATTATGCCTAATATTAGTATTCATGTTGTCTGAATCAATCAATTTATAAAAATATTTAATTTTTGAAACAATTTTTTCCTCAATGATGAATACATAAAGCGTTATTTTTTCTGTCATTTTAACTTTTAAATATCTATTAAAAATTTATTTCTAAAATATAATTTTGATTGAGGCTCAAAACATCCACTGTTTCATACAGATTATTTTGATATTTAAATAATTGTATTTGGTTAACTTCTTGTTGAATTATGATTGTTTAAATGAAGCAACATAATGGAAAAATATCGTTCTTCATAAAATGAGTTTAAAAAAAACGCCGAAACTAGAGTTTTTAATGAAAGCACCTCAAGAAAAACAATTATAACTCGAGAAATAGTCAGAATATTGACAACATCTTGGTATTGTTTGAAAGCTGAAGATTCAGAGAACATAGAACATTTTGAAGCAATAAAAAAAATATTCGATATTTTGAACTATTTTCGAAGTTTCAAGTGCGTACGTACACCTTAATTTATAAGAGCATTTATTGACACAAATTATATAAAATATAATTATTTATTTAGACCATTTTGTTAACAGATGTTTGTCTATTACAAACGGTTTACAAATTAGCTGTTGGGCCCTGATTAGAGTAGATATCTTGTATATTTATTAAATTGTATTCGCCTTAAAAAAAACTGTTTTATTGAATTAGTAATATAGGTATTTTAAATATCATAGCAAACTTTTCCTTGCATTTACTCTTTAGAAAATATCATATTTTATATTTATTTCATTTCATACAGACACGTGCTAAATATTACACTTTTATATATTTAATATGTTTAATTTGAAGCAGTATTTAACTTATTTTTTAATTTGAGCTTTTGTTATTTATAAATTTCACGTTCATAATTTATAAATTTCACCATCGGCGCGTAATGTGCTCGGGCAATTTATCTTTCATTTTTATTTTGTGCAAAATAAATTGTTGAAAAATATGATGAAAGCATTTTTTTAGAACTTCACTAAAAAGGAAATTTAACTTCTTGGTTAAAACATTAGTATCATTGAATAGATAATTTTTAAAATTCAATATGATGTAAAAATCAATTTTTTGCTGTAATATTTTGGGAAGTTATCGCAAAGAAACTGCAAAATTTCGATTAGATTTTAATTAATTAAGTGATAAATAATAATAAATATGTGTGTAAACTTATAATAATAAATATGTGTGTACCATTGAAGCCCTAAGTAGCGCGCGCTACTTAGGGCTTCAATGGGATTAAAGAAAAACTGACTTTTATGAGAAATCAGAGAAATTTATATTGATTGAAAGTTTTAAATACGGCATAAATTAAATATAAAAAATAATTCTGCCTGTTTATAAGAATACAGTGCTAAATTATACGACTTTCTGAAGTCATAAATAATTTTTTGGTTTCAGCAGGAAAGTTGTCTTATTTATTGAAGTTTTATTGCCCTAATTTAAAATTGAAATTTACATATTAAAGGAGTTAACAGAAAATTAAAGAGTTATACAGTACAATGCACTGGATATCGTAAGGCTTCTATAACAGTATTAGTTCTATGACTACCAAAATTTGAAGCTTAAAATATTTTGCTACAGAAGCTACTGAGAAATTAGGATACTTTAAATGTTTCATTCAAAATTTTAATGAATATTGCGCCTGATGGACTAGCTAGTCTTCAAAGGGAACTAGAACTTAATATATTACAGAAAAGTAATTTTTTAAAGAAAATATATATTATGATCAAAATATTTATTGGAACGAAAAAAAAACTTTGGAGGATTGGAAATATTTATTGGATGAGATGGAACGAATAAAAAGTGAACTAAATTAGAGTTAAATTTTGGCATGAGAGAATAGTATTTGTATCGTATGATAAAAAAATTTTCTTCTTTATTTCTAAAAACACATGCATATTGAGCTTTCCTGCTTGATACTTTTTTCTCTTATATGAAGTATAGAAAAAATATTATAATTATCAAAAAAATTCGAACGCAAGATTTTGACTTTTTCTACATTTTAAACTTCCCTCAGTTCGAAAAACAAACTTTTGGAATTATGTCTGTGACAAAGATAAGCAGAAAACACCCCGAGATAAGGTTTTTACATCAAATTTATAGATTTCTATCAAACTTTGTGCCAAATCCAGTAAAAGTCAGTCTGTCCGCTCTTTCCAAATAATAATTAACAGAAAAAACTACAGAAAGAAGAGAGCTAAGATAAAATTCAATACACAGAATTAGAATCTATAAGTCTGAACACTTTTCAAATTTTGAGTCAAATCCAATAAGCGATTGACCGTCTGTCGGTTTCTACTTTCAGAAATACGTAAACGCGATAACTCGGAAACGCAGGGACTTAAATATATCAAGAAACTATCATTCCCAATGCAATCATTATGAAATTCATTTAAAAAATATATTTCCTGAACTAAAAAAAAAGAGAAAAATGATACATTGTATTTAGGGAGTACTGATGCTGCTACAACTAAAACACAAATGAACTTAACCAAAAGAGAAATAAATATTAAATTTAATGCAAAAAAAAAACACAAATAGAAAGATATGATGAATCCGGACGGAAGCCTTTCTAAAGTGTCACCCTCAGGTTTTTTCTGTGAGGGGTCTGACATTCGTCTACAAAAAATAAACCCTCGACACCCCGAAAACCCCAGAAAGTTGAGGGTTTTGAGATAAAATTAGTATCACAAAGTGAAAGAGAATACATTACACAATAACAAGCAGAATTATTTCCAAATTTTTAGATCTAAATAAGATAACAGCAAAATTGCTCTAAACCAAGCAACAAAGAGACCATAAGACACGGAAAAAAATCCCTGGTTTGAATCTCTGCCTGAGTATGACCATTGAGAAAGTCTTCAGGCCAGATTTATCTTATCGTTCTTTTTGGTCCTTTTTGCATTAAACTTAATATTTATTTCTAATTTGGTTAAATATATCAAATTATGTATGCGATTTTTTGACTATTATTGAAGTTTTGCTACAAACTTTTGAATTAATCGGTTGAGTAAACCATGCGTAAAATACAAAGACGATTTTTGGATATTGTGATACTTTTAAAACATGCAAAGAATTCATTGCGTAAAAACATGATGAGCTTCACACGCTAGATTGATTTAAAAAGTTGAGCTTAAGCTAAAGTTTAATATTTTCTAATTATTGTACGCCAATGCCATGCAAGGCTTTCATTTCCTAGCCAGCATTCACAATTTTTTTGTCGGGGATAGTGGAGAGTACTTTTTACAGAGTATGCGAGAAGGTCTCGGAAAGACTAGGCTGCTGGTTTTGAGGAAGCCTTTACTTAAAAATTAAAGCAAATTTGCAAATAAAAATTAAAGCAAAAAAATTTTGACAGACGATATTTCTTGAGACAAACAAACAAACTTTTATTGCATTATAAAATATCACATCGACACAGACTATGAACACAAAAAGAAAAATCTGAATCTTCGTCTAAGCATGATTCATGCACCTCAGTATCCTAATATATAAATATGAGTGCTTCCGCTTTTATATATATAGTGAAAAACATTTGCATAACATTTGCATAAATAATCGGAAACATCATTTCACTTCATTTGATAAAATGATTCGAACCTCGTTCGAATCATCAACACGCATTCGGATGGAAAGAAACGAGCATCCTATTTTTGATAACAGATTTTTTCAAATTCAGGATATGATAATAGTATTTTTACAAGATATCTATGGTCATATTCCTCATTTCACAGTATTCTGACGGAATTTTATCAATTCCTCTGAAGATGTCTACGGTTGTGAAATTTTCATCTATGTGCTTTTTTTCTTGAAGGAACACTGTCAGATTTTTAACGGCCTTAAACATAACTGAGTGTCTTCATAAATTATAACAGATACAGATTGTAGAAAGTACAAGTCTTATCAAATTGATGAGCCATATAATCTCTTATTCAATTTTGTCTGCTGAAATATATTATTCTGTTACAAATTTGTAAATATTTTGTATTTTTATTCTATTTCTGTAGAAATGTTTCAGACAAATCAGACTTTATGCGTTAGTGCCCGCAAGCGAAGGATCGGTTTCTCAGTTTGCAGGGTTGCCTCTTGGCGACCAAGTTGGCGATTTGCCACCAATTAGGCGAAATGTTTGGCGATATTGGTGACCTTCCATCAGATTTTGGAAGTTCGAGCGATGAAGATCTATCATTAATATTTCAGTAGTTAGGTGAGTTTTCTGGAAATCAATGGAATAATGCTTACGTCATATCTCGCGAAGGCTGGGTATAAATAGGACGTGTGATAGGGTAAGTGGGTAGAGACGAGTTGACTGAGAGCAAATTTTCTCCTTTTTGAAGTCTGTTATTCTGTTATTAGTTAAGACTTTTATTCTGTTGTTTATTCTGTTTTATTCTGTTATTCTGTTGTTAGACTTTTAAAGGACTGTTTCTTCAACGAATAACAACACTAAAGAATCCCGAAACCATAACAATATCACAAAGTTTTAAACCAAAGGAGGTCTACTCCAAAACCTTCTCGCATACTCTCTAATGAAGGTGTTATTCCGATTACTTTTCTTAAAACTGTGGACCTTTGGAAAGGGCACAAATACGTGGTATGGTATTTGGTAACATTAATGACACCAATTTGATCTTTCGCTTGAATTAAGCATTTTTGCTAAATCTTAAAATGAACATTTGGAGAAATTCTTCGAGATTAATCCCTGACATTTAGTAATAGGTACCCAAAAATCCAATTTGTATTTTAGAGATTCGGTGTTTACACGTATTTGGACATAAATCTGACATTGAATTACGATTGTAGTTACAAAATAGCATATATATTTAAATAAGTTTACTTCAGAAAGTACAGATAGACAGTTAATCTCTTGACGGATTTGATTCTAACTGTGATTGGTTTCTAATGTGTATTTATTAAATCGATTCACCTAACTCTCTTTGTTTTGTTTTCGTTGATGCTTATGGCACTTGACATAGACAAACCCGCCGACGAAGTCAGCAATTCTAACCGGAGTTTTAGCATCTCTTGTTTCACAGCGCCATCTAGAACCAACAATGCGTTTTCGCTACCCATGCGTTACCGCCCTTGTGACGTGGTGGACTCCATTCATGCATTTCATTCACTCATCCACAGAACGTAATTTAGACATGCATAAGAAAGAGCAATCCCTTCGCACCCAATCCCCCCTGTGGTTTTCTTCTTCTTCAACATGGAGGTCTTTGCGACTACCAAGATTTGCATGTACACCAGCCAGAAACGGAGAATTTTCGGCTGGTGGTGTTCGAACCTCAGGGATGCAAATCCAACGCCCTACATAGACAAGCTACTCCGGACTTCTTTGCGTTGTAGTTAACTTACATTCGGAAAGCTGGGCAGACAGATTTTGTCTGATTCGATATCGCTCTAAATTTCAAAGAAATCCTAACAATTAGTAAAAAGATCGTACACGAAATTTTATCCCTTTTAAGCAGTGTATTAATTGAGTTATCTTCATCACGCGTCGATAGACAGTCAGACAAACAGATAAATTTAATGCTTTATTTGTTTATTTTTTTTTTTTTTTTTTTTTTTTTTCATTTTTCGGCCTTGAAGTGGTGTATAATTTGGAGATTCGGGCAAAATCTGGAGATTTTTTAAGATATGAAAACTTCAGCCTACATACTGTGAACTTCTAGATTTTTTTTTTATTTTGCTCTCACAGAAATTCAGAACAAAATAGAATGAAATTATCTTCCTTAACAGTATTTCCTGATTTATTTTTACTGGTTGCATTTGCTGATAACTAGCCTCAATTCAGCTCTTGCTCTTAATATGTATTTAATGCATATTTTTGCATATTAGCCGAGATTTTTGCAATTTTTTTCTAAAGCTAAATTATGGTGATTTGTTTATATATTGACGGTCCAATCTAACGAAAAGCTATCCTGCCACAAACAAAAATTTGCTAAATATCTCCAAATATAGTATTTATTTATTTAGCTTATATTTACATTAAAGTATGTGTTTACGTCGATGCAGATACTTTTCAACACAATTTATAAAATAGTTATATTTCTGAATTTATTCATAAAAAAGTTTATAAAAAACATTGGTTGAACCGAAATAAATCAATTAAATGAAAAAGATGTTTTAAGATTTGGATTTTTTAAAAAAAAGTTTTCTTTATAAAAACAAATTTTTCTTTTTAATGCATTTCTTTATAAAAACAAAAATCTTGTAATTTATTGGTTTATCAAAATTATTTACTGAAAATTTTGCAGAAAGTAATTTCGAACGGTAGTTAAAGTAAAATTTTCTTTTTTTTCTCTCTCTCTTTCGAATTATGAAGCATTAAAATAAATATAGAATTCTTTTAAATGAATAGATTATTTATTCCAGAACTCTGGAACTACAGAATATATTGAGAAATTATTCTATTAATTTTTAATCAAAAAATTATGTATTAGATTTTAATTTATGAGTTTTATCTTATAAAAATTCTGACAATGATTAGAATTTGAGAAAAAGCATTTAAAAATGTGAAATATTAAAAAATATGTATATGGAAAAAAACACCTCTATCTCCCAAAAAATAAACTTGGAAATAAAATCCAAATGTTATAATAAATATCACTGTTAAATATTAAACAGTAAAAAAAAACCACATTAATTTCATCAAAAATATATTTTAATAAAAAATAAATATACAAATAAATTAATTAGCAAAAAATTCAAATTTTAATAAAAAATTACAATTTTGCAAAACGTTTAATGTAGTCATCTACTTTAATTTAAAAAAAAAATAAGTTTGAAATAAAATGAATCATTCTTTTAATTTAAATGTGCCAAAATAAGAAAATAACAAACTATCATCGATAGTTTGAAATTAGCTTTATATAAATTTTTGCGCCAGCTCGATTTTCAAAAATATAAAAAATAAATAAAATGGCACAAGAAATAGAGCTAGCATAATTGCAAGAGATAGTACACAAGGTAACAAATGATTGGGAAAATTTTGCTCGCTGCAGAAAAGATTACAAGAGTTAAATGATCTTTTTTTGACGTCTGACGTTTCACTTTACAGCGACTTGACTCGAAAATATTCCTTCTATTTTCCTTGTTAGGGGATAATTTCTCCTTTTGGCGACATATTTATATGCCTAATGATTTTTTTTTCTTCTTTTGGCCTTTTAATGGGTTTTGATGGATTCTGAATTTTGAATAAATTTTTGAAGGAGAAAAACGTATTCATAAATTATACACATATCCGCTTATATTTGGATTTCGTCGCCAATTTGTTTACCAGAAATATTATTTATATTCGTTTTCAGATTATTCGTTTAGATATAATTTTATTTCCGTAAATCCGTCAAAATGTTTGACATTAAAACCTTTTATTTTAATTACCTATCCAACTATCTATATTGTGTACATGAATTTTTATAATGTGTACTCAGTGCTCAGAACTGTGTCTCAGATGCATCTTACAAATTACACCTGTCATGGCTTTCATAGACGATGTAATGATGCTTTTAAATGAAAATATTTCTTTAAAGCAAATAATTATTATCTAAATAAATCTTCTCATCTTTAATGGGGCTCTTGCATCTACCCGATGCCTTTACAGCAGTCGATTCAATATAAAGACGCAACGCTTGCTAAAAAACAGACCAGAATAACTTTATTTTAAAAACAACAAAGCATATACATGGAAACAATTGCTAGGCAACGGCGCTATTTAAAGACAACAAAACATATGTACATAGAAACAGTTGCTATGTAACGGCGATATTTAAAATCAACA
This sequence comes from Argiope bruennichi, assembly GCF_947563725.1. NCBI lineage: Eukaryota > Metazoa > Arthropoda > Arachnida > Araneae > Araneidae > Argiope > Argiope bruennichi. Next base: position 91,766,787 of record NC_079161.1, read on the forward strand.
AAACATACGTACATAGAAACATTTGCTAGATAACGGCGATATTTAATGACGACAAAACATATGTACATAGAAACAGTTGCTAGGTAACGGCGCTATTTAAAGACAACAAAACATATGTACATAGAAAGAGTTGCTAGATAACGGCGCTATTTAAAAACAACAAAACATATGTACATGGAAACAGTTACTAGGCAACGTTGGGATTCAATTCATTTCAATTCCCAACAGCTGTCTAATCTGTGAGGAAACATTGTTAGAGAAACGATTGTAAGTTAAAATTTCGTTTTAATCTTATGAGGATAGTTGCAAATAACTTTTGCTATATTTTAAACAACAGTTTTTTTCCTAGTTGAATTTTTAATGTTGATTCCTGTAGGGCTCAGTGTAAAATCTTAAATTGTCGGAGGCCTCCAAACAGACTAAAAAAAAACAGACTTGGTTTCAAAAGGGATATTAATGCAACTAAATTAAATTAATGTTGATTGTTGCTATTGCAGAAGTTTTTTTCATTAATTAATTTCTTTACAAAAATACCAATAATCGTGCATATTCTTTCTTTACAGGTAGAGAGACATTGCAGCGAACAGATGGAAGAGATAGAAGATTTTGAGGAATTTTATTACGAAAACGAGGACTATATGAAGCCTCCCCAAAAGTTGGAAGATCTGATGAATCAAGAAAAACATAATATTAAAACTAAGGTTATTGACGTGGGAGATAACTGTATAGAAATTATACGATTTCCTGATCTGCCAGAAATAGCGATGGGGTTTGATCTTAACAGCCTGCACTTGATGTCGCTTCAAGATCTTGCTATGAGAAGATTGGCTGTACAGTTGTGCTGTCACCGCAAAATGCTTGCGTATACTGTGAAAAAAGATTCAGAGACGCGACGTCAAAAGGAACACGAAATAAGGATGTACGGTTTGTTAAAAAATCTTCTACCTGAAGTTCCGCTTCCACCATCCATGAAACACGAGTTATTCAGTTTAATGAAATCTGTTTCCAGAGAAATTATAAAATGGTTGGACCTCCATGAAAATTATTTAGGTCCGTGCAACCTAAACGAAATGGAGAATTTGGTACAACTGTGCTGGACTAGCTTGGGGAATGTGGATTATCGGGAAACAGTCGCAGCACTCATTCGCCAAGAAAAGCTGGACGTGACACAACGTTACAATCTCGCTTGCCTGTATTGCTTGGAAGAGGACATCAGAGAGCTTTGGCGAAAGATGCCCGAAAAAAGCAAAAACTCCTATTATGATGCCAACCCTGCGAATATCAAGCAACCAGATTTAGTTATTATTTGGACTTTTATCTTAAAAGGAAAAATAGATAACTTTCTTAGATACCTTGAAGAAAAAGGAAATTCCCACCCCTCCATTAATCACTTTGGGTTCGAAAGTGCTGCAACCGGCGGTTACAGAACGGCTGCTCAGTACTTTTATGAAAAGTTAACGTTCGAAGAAAGAGAAAAAGTATTGATGAAAACCGCCATGTCTGTAGCAAGCCTACGTTCAAATGATTATTACTTTTACATGGAGGAACGCCAACAATTAGGTGACGTTTTGTTCTATTTGATGTCCGTGATGCAGCCGTACGAGCAGAAGATCTTGCTTTGGTACTACCCTTGTGAGACCTTGAAGTGCGTGCTGGATTGGCCCAGGCAAGATGCCTTTATCGAACTTGCAAAATCCGCATATCCTTTCCTTTCATTACACGCTTACATCCGGGTGCTTTTCAATCTGTCCCGAAACAATTCCTCGGGATATAATTATTCGAAATTATTTCAAGAATTTTTTATGCTCGGTCCCTTTGATTTCAATTTGGAGATGACATACTACAAATATATTTTGCTAGATTTTTTTCAAAGTTACGACATGGAAACTGTCAAATTTATTTTGAAACATCTGGAAGCTCAGGGAATAATTGATCCTATTTTGGATTCCACAAGCAGTTTCACTCACTACGAACTATGCAAACCGTGTGAATGGGATTTGATGAAATTTTTCATCGAAGAGGTCAAACTCTATGAATCAGAGAGACGGAGAAATGCGAAATTATTGAGTGAAAGTCGGAGATTACATCCGGAGAAGAAAGAAAACCAGCGTCTCATAGATGTCAAGAATAACTCTGATCTTGAGATTCAAGAAAAAGAAATAAATGAACCGATGGCTGTAAAAAAGCTTTTAATGCCTTTAAAAGCAGTGTACGATAATTTTATTAATTTTCTTTTTCAATAAGTACCATTCATGCCTATTTTGTAAATTATAAATTGTATCATTGTTGTGTGACATGGCAACGCAAATTCTTTACATTTTAATGCGGCGATTTTTAAAACTGTTTACATATGAAACCTAAAATTTGATTGTAAAAATATTTAAATTTTACCATAAATTTAATTTGATTCTGTCTGGAGGAATCAAGTTCTTTTCACATTTTATTTGTTCTTTCCAAGTAATAAATATAAAATTATAAAATGTGTGTCTACACATTTGATGTTTGGTGCATGTTCGTGTATAGATGTTTACTAATCTTTATATGGATTATTTCGAAGTTGTTGATGTTAAAACGGTCAGAGAAATTTAGTGTGTGATTAAAAAAATTTTTAAGATGCTGCTTACTGTTTTAATTTAATTCTGTGAATAGCAATGAACTATTTGACTTCTCTGCTATCAACAGTTTATATTATTCGTCAAACCCATTGGGTGAAGGAACTAACATAAACAGTAAAAGCAATTTAAAACGCATTTAAAGTGCACTAATCATCTTTCGTAGTTCTGTATTTGTTAAATTTCAATTGAATTTCTTAAGCATAATCTGATATTTCTGATGTTATCAACAAAGTATATTAAAATATCATAATTATAATAAATATACAACACTATGACATTTTAGAAGTCTTGAAGCTATTCTGTTCATGGAGTTTCCCGACAAATCAAAATCACATGACATCACATTTTCATGAAAACTTTGCCACCCATATCCTTTAACATCCAATTCCACTGTACCTGTGGTGCATTAGTGAATTTTTTACGAACAATCATTTCCTTAGCGCGCTTGTTTTTATATTGCCCTAATGCAAGCTCAAGGAATAATTATGCTGGAATATTATTTATAAACTTTTTTTTTATTCTATTACTAGCTGGTACTCGGCACGTCGTTGTAGAAATAATAATAAAGAAGAAATAATTTTGGAAATATGGTTTGAAATTTGAAATAGCCATCTTGTTTCATTAGGAATAATAAAAAAATGACAATTATTTTCTTGTCGACATTGATTGAATTTGGATGATACATGAAGGACAATCTAAATAATATTTATTCTATTTTTTGACATTATTATTCAAGTATATTTTCCCGTCTTCAGTAAAAACAAATGAAATTCTTGGCTGGCGTCTCACGAGCGTCCAAAATCCAACGGGCCATTAGATCATACTTACTGATGTTTAAAGTAGTAAGTATTCAAAGTTACTGCAATCGGATAAACGGTATGTCAGCGCATAAAATATACGAACAAACAACAACAGATGTTTATATATAACATTTATAATTATTTATTATTATTATATTATTTATTCCATTGTAATTATTTTCTTTAATCGGTTATTTATATCCTATTATTCTCTTTCTGCTTATATATTTTTAGAATTAGAAGTTGCTCTGTGGAAATTTGAGCAAAACCAGGAGCATATATATATATAAATATTTTTCGTATGCTTTTCTAATATTTTCTTGGAAAAGCATTAGGCTGAATGTCATTTTCTTGGAAAAAAGAAGAAAAATTATTCAAAAAGCTAATGAAAGTATAATTTGCAGAATGGATGCTAAGCCAAAAAGATCCGCAGGCAGATCGATTGAAAAATACCAGTATGGTTGCCAAAAAAACTGTGATTATAATGATAATAGCAAAACATGTGATTATAATATAATTATAATTATAATGTGGTTATAATAGTAATTGTAATGTGATTATAATAGTAATTGTAATGTGATTATAATTATAACAAAAGATGTAATATTAATTCCTGTGATTAATAATTAAAAAATTCAATATTATCATATAAAAAAGATATGATTAATTTTTTCTTTATAATACTAATAGTAATAATTTATTTATAGTTACCGCATAGAAGTAGACAGGATGATGGATTGCTTATTAATTGTTTTTTTTTCTTTAGATAATTCGGTTTAAGAACGAATCGCAAGCACAAGAGAGAATAAATATTGAATAATGTTAAACCGCTTGAATGTCAGCTTTAGAAGCATTGAGGAATTCTGGGATAGCTGAAGACTTTTCTGCCTTGCTCCTTTTAAACTGAAGAATTTTGAAAATGTTTTCCTCTTTATCTATATATAATATTAACAATTTTATTAAGTTTTCCCATAATTAGAATTTCTTGCATAAATGACGCAAAAATCATTAACTTTTAATTTAAAGATATACATACAAAAATTTTGGAAAATCTGAATAGGAATAATACTGTTTTTAACGCGCTATCGAAAACGTCGTTTACTAAACAGTTGCACAAAACTCGTAAGGTACCTATCTTAAAATAAAGTTTATGTTTTGTATTATGCTAATTTCATTCACTTTATTTGAATTCCAGATTCTACGCAATAAAGTTGATATTCTTAACAAAAGTAAGAAGCTAATAACCCTTTTTTAAATCGACATCTTTTTTTTGTGGAATATTACAACAGCTTGACTACTTTCATTAAACTAAAAAAAAAAAATGTTGTAACGTTGCCCTTCACTTAACATTTTAAATAATAATAAATTAAATTTCTAATTTTAAATGATTTTTTAAAAAATAATTTCAACCATATTTATCAGTAATTTTTCTCGCACGAAATAAAAATAAAATTTAATCTTCACGAGAACGTCATCCAATCATGGGAAAAAATTAACTCTTCTCAACGAGTTGCCATCACATTAACAAAAGCTTCGATTAAAAGATAAGTCAAATATAATTGCAAATGGAATAAATATAAAATATAATTTTTTTATATAAATAAAAAAATTTATTAATTTTTTATAATTTTTATATATAATTACATATAATTTAATTATTACATATATTTATATAAATTAAATAAAATTTATACATATATTTTTTTTAAAAAAAGTAAATGCAAAATATAACATTCTCCCACCCTGAATTTCAAACAATTCAGAAACACATATATAACAGCTAAATATATTTTCTGAAATTTCGAATTTGTGAAAGAATTTTCACCACTTGAGTCTTTCAGGAATTTTTACAAATCGACCAGATCGAGTAATGTTAGATACTCTGGTATCCTTCACTTGAAATAATGCCGGGTTTACACTTGGCCAGTTATAAGACGACAAGTAGGCAGCGCATGCGTAGAAAGAGACTGATTTATGTTTTCCGCAACTTCATAAGATAGATTCAAGCATTCCATGCTTGGCCATAAATTGCCGTTTTTTCATTCCTGAATGGTTCTTTTTTCACTGCGTATCGTATTAAAATGATAGATGTTTACTCAAAGAAACCTGGTAAAATAAAGATAAAAAGCTCAACATACTTAAATTTGTAAAACTATAGAAAAGAAATGGCAAATAAAATTAAAACAAGCACATAACCTAGCATCAGACAGAACAAACAGAAATAATCTATAATAAGTGATTAATTTCTTCTCGCCAAAAAAAAAAAAAAAAAACGCCTAATTCTACAAACACATGCGCAGTAATTAAAAATACAATACAGCGGCTTGTAATTGTCCCATCAGGACAAATACTTGCCATCGACCGAACAGCATTTTTCAGCCTTTATGCGCATGGTTGCTCCTCTAGATCTTTACCGGGATTATTGATATCTTTACTCGAATCGACTTCAAGAGGATAAATCCTTAGAATCGTGCATAATAAAGTAAAGTGTGACGTCTTCACTTTTATCAATCGTACATGTTTATCTTTTCTAGGTATAAACCCAGTTATTACTCCAAGAGGCCATTCAATTCTCTTGCCATTATCACTTCTAATTAAAATTACCTGACCTATCTTAATCGCATCAGATATTCTCCTTTTAGGTGTTTGAAAGAGAATTCCAAAATATTCCGGTCTGAATCTATATTGTAAATTTTCATGAAGCATTTTCTGTACCTAAATCTTCTATTTAAATCTGTTTGCTTTATATTTTCAATATCTGGAGCACTACCATCATGAACGTCTTCGAGAACATCGATGGAGAGATGGGTCTAAGGGAATCCTGTACTAAAATGTATGTTAATGGCCGTGAATTCGCAACTCTCTCACAGTCCGCCAACACGGTCACCAACTCTTCATGAGAAACGCAAGCTTTTCCGAGTACTCTCCTCAGAAGTTCTTTCAGAGTTCTAAGAAGCTTCTCCCACCATCCGCCCCATCACGAGCCAGTTTGAAGAAGCGCGATAGTTTTGTATGAGGTTCCAATTCAGACAATTGGCTGCACCAGTAAATTTGTGCCATTGTCGCTATAGATGGTCATTGGTCTACCTCTATGCGCTATAAATCTACATAACGCCATCAAAAATGCATCAATAGAAACAGATTAAATGATTAGCGAGTTTAAAGTGTACAGCCAGATATGTGGCACAAATAAATAACAAGATCCAATTGTTTTTTTAATTGCTTTTGAGAAAAAGAGGACCTACCATATCCACACCTGCAATCTGAAACGCAGCCGTATCACGTAATTTGTCTTCTGGAAGTAGTGCCAGCACTGCTTCTTGGTTTCTTAAGTTACATCTTCAACAAAAACCCATTTGATATCTTCACAAAGCACTTCTAACGGTTTTCCTACTGTTCAAAATCCAAAATCTTTCTCGAATTACATTCACGAGTATTTGAAATCCAGCATGACAAATCTTAGTATGGACATTCATTATTTGACGTTTAACAGCCTCTTGCTCGCAGGTAAAACTACAGCGTAGGGGAAGTCTTCATAATCCTTTCTATTTATAATTATCTGGTTATGAATAACAGCATGAAATTATTTTTTCTAATATTATATTATATTTGCAAAATTTACAAGAAACAATATAATGTGGTGATATTTTTCTTGTATCTACATATTCAAAGTATAATTAAAACTTCATAAATTTTTATACAAAAAGTAATTAGCAAACTATGTACACAACATTTTAATCCTTAAACCTTACTGGCTGTTTTATCCTCCGACCGTACCTAGAAATTTTTTGGATTATCAGATGAGAGGTGAGAGTTCTCTTGCTCTGCATTCTCATCTGGTTGTTTAGCAGGAGTTGCTACTTTGTGAGGTATTGGGCCTGTCACTAACATATAAGCTGGTTTCAGCCTATCCACTGACATGTTTACATTCTTGCCCTTCACTTGCGCTTTGAAATATTCCTCACTTCTTCCCAAAACAGGATAGGGCCCTTCATATGGTGGCTCAAGTGTTTTCCTAACTCTGTCAACTCGCACAAACAGATGGGAGCAAGATCTTAAATCTTTATGCACAAAAATCTTTTGATGTCTTGTAGTTTTAGATGTAGTAGGTTTCAGCTCTTCCATCAATGTTTGCAATCTGGTGACAAAGGTTTCAGGATCAATTTTAGTTGTGGGTGGATCAAAAAATTCACCTGGCAGTTTGATATTTGAGCCATACACCAGTTGAGATATGGAGTAATTACTGTCGGGTCATAGAGCAGCTCTTAATCCAAGAAGTACAATAGGCCATGATTCAGTCCATTTTATGTGGTTATGTGCTTTTATAGCACCCTTCAAGGTTCTGTGCAAACATTCCACTTTCCCATTGCATTGTGGGTGATATGGAGTTATATGTGCTACTGTAGCACAACAAATTGCATCCAAACTTCTGAACAGATGGGATTCAAACTGTCTTCCCTGATCTGTAATTATTTTTACTAGTACTCGAAATCTGAAAATCCGGTGCTCATAAAAGGCCTTGGACACTATCTCGGTTATGATTTCTGGCAAAGGAACTGCTTCCATCCAGCAAGAAAACCGGTCAATGAAGGTTATACAGTAAATCATGCCTTCTGATGGTGGTAGTAGGCCAATTAAATCAATATGTATCACATTAAATCTTGCATCTGGTACTTAATAATCTCCAAATTTAGATTTAGTATGCCTATTGACCTTGCATTCTTGGCATCGAATGCACGCCTTTGCCCATTCACCAAATTGTTTCTTTATATTTGGCCAAATGAATTTTTCAGTCATCTGTTTGGTGGTACTTTTTATTCCAGGATTAGAAAAACCATGAATTTGTTTAAACATTTGCATTCGAAAATCTACTGGGATTTATGGTCTGATATTGGATGTAGAAATATCACACCATTGTGTTTTCCTGATAGTAACAGTGATGGTTTAAATTGTAAATAGGAACTATTTTGCATTAATTGTTGTAATTCTTTATCATCCACTTGCTTTTGTGCTATAGCATCATAGTCGATAGTTGAGACAGATTCAATTCTTGACAACTACATTATCTTTACCTTGAATATGTTGGATGTTAGTTGAGAATTCGGAAATATATTGTAGTTGTCGTAGCTGTCTAGGAGATTCTTTTTCATTTTTTTTTGTCGAAATGCAAATGTGAGAGGCTTGTGGTCTGTATAAATGATGAAATCGTTGCCTTCTAACAGATGTTTGAAATGCTTTACAGAAAGGTATATTCCTAATAATTCTCTATCATAGGTGCTATACACCTTCTGTGCATCATTTAGAATTTTAGAATAGGATCCTATTGGCCTCCAACTCACATTTTCATACTGCTGTAACACTGATCCAATGACAAAGTCTGATGCATCCGTGCATAGGGATAATGACAAGATCTCGGAAAAGATGATAAAGCAGCTTCCATTAGATCTGATTTACAAAGTGGGCTATTGCTTCTTCCGTCCATGGCACTTTTCTGAGATCCCTTTTCTTTGCTTCTTTCAGCATGTCATGTAGAGGAGCTTGTGGTTTTGCAACATCCTTCAGATACCTTCGAAAAAAATTTATCATGTCTAGGAATGTACGCAGTCCATGGATTGTTGTTGGCAACTTGTAATTTCTTATATTTTCCACTTTTTCTGGTAGAGTACATGAACCTTTAACAGTAATGAGGTATCCCAAATATTCAATTTGGTCTGTTCCCAATACTGATTTAGACGCATTTATTCTTAGGCCATATTGCTTAAACCTATCAAATATCAAAGAGAGATGCTTTTTATGCTCTTCTTCTGATGACGATGCTACCAGCACATCATCCAGATAGGGGAAAACAAAATAGAATCGACGCAAGACTTCTGTTATGAAACGCTGGAAGGTGGATGGTGCCTTTCTGAGTTCAAAGCTCATGACATTGAACTCGTACAGTCCGAATGGTGTTGTAATTGCAGTTTTTTTCTTATCTTCCTCTGCAATTGGAATTTGATAGTAGGCCTTCATTAGATCAATTTTTGAGAAAATATTTTTATCTTTCAATATAAAATGGAAATCTTCAATTCTTGTAATTGGGTATCTATCTGGAACTGTTTGGGCATTCAATCTTCTGTAATCACCACATGGTCTTAATGTACCCTCCTTCTTATTGACCAAGTGTAAAGGACTAGTCCATTGAGATTTGGATGGCCGCATTATGTCATTGTCCAACATGAACTGGAATTCCTGCTTGGCTAAGTGAAGTTTATCAGGAGCTAATTGTCTAGCCCTGTAGTAGACTGGTTGTCCTGTAGTTATGATATGATGTTTAATATTATGTTTAATGGTTCTATTTATTAGATTAGGCTTTGTTAGATCAGGAAATAAATTTAATAATTCAAAATATTTTGATGTCTTATTAATGGTGCTCAAATCAAAATTTTCTTGAATGACAGTAATTTCCCCTTTTGTTGAAAGGTTTGTTACACCATCAATTAATTTTTTGTTATATAAATCAATTAACAGTTGGAATTTGTTCAAAAATTCTGCACCTATAATGCCTTTAGATACTTTTGCAATCACAAATGGCCATTGGAATGGTCGCCTTAAGCCTAAATCTAGAGTTAATATCTTAATGCCATATGTTGGTATCTCAATTCCATTGGCATCATACAATTTGTAATCAGAAATTTTGGATTCACCCTTTTTAGAGGGAATAATGGACACATCAGCTCCACTATCCACTAGGAAATGGCAGCCCGTCATTTTGTCTCTGTCAAATAGACGGGATTTGAGGTCAAGTAATATTTCGGCAGCAGGACTCGCCGCGGCGTCTACTGCTGGGATTGGTTTCCCGCCTCGTTCCAGCTGCATGGTTGTACACTCTTTTCTGGTCGTCACTTTTTCCCAAATTTAAAATGGAAATAGCAGAACTTGCCTTGAGAATCATAACGCCGCCTACTCCTGCTCCGATTTTTTCGGAACGGTTTAGGGGATCGCGATCACCATTATATTATTTTGAATCAAATCGGTGAAGAAATTGAGTTTTTGTTAGCCAGTATTTTCACAAGAATATGAAAGCTATAACTCAAAAATGTGAAAAGAAAAAAAGCATGTGAACTTTGTAACTATAATTGTAATTCTGTGTCAAAATTTGGTTTCGGTCAGTTGAAAAAAAAAAAAAAATGTTCAAAACACAAATTCAGTTTTCGAGTACTGTTCAGCAACGGATTGTAAAACTCTCCGCCTTTTTGCGCATGCGTTAGGATGGATTTAATTCGTTAAAATAAGGGTGAAAAGAAAGATGAAAGGAGGAGATGTTTACGTTTACAGTATCTTATCGGGAAATTCAAGTTCAAAGAGAATACCAGAAATGCATTCATCGTTCCGCGTCTCACCCCTTAATGAGATGAAGTCGTCGAAATGTGGTCGTCTCAGTATCCATTGACAAACAGTACTACTATCCACATGCAAGTGATTAATCGCCAATGTTCACACTACCGATTCAGTAGAAATGTTGAATTCACGCCAAAGATCAATATTGCGTATTTATTTCTCGCCAATACCAAGCAAGGCATTCGCGTTCAAAAATTTATGCGGTGAAGGGAGGGGGGGGGAGAATATGTGGGAAGTTCTTGAGGAGACCACTTACTATGGTTAGAATTATAAAACGAAATTTAGAAAAGGCAATAAAGTAGGAATATTAGAGCCAAATTTAAGCGAAACTATTTTATTTGAATAAGACCGAGACGCGATTCTTATAAATTAAATCAAAGTTCGAAATGAAATTTATTTGAAAATACCACAAAACAAACCTCGAGACGTTGTCGAGCCATTTGCCTAATTTGTTTATATATGCACTTAATCCGACTCCAGTTAAGGTAGAATTAAACCCCCTAGGTACCCATAGGCAACGAAAAAACAAATATAGAATCTTGGGGGTGGGCGGTCTTTCCAACCCTTCTAATTTTATATACAAGATTCATATTTTATTGCTTTTAATTATCTATATAAATTATAAAAGTACTATCTATATCCCTATAAGTATGCTTGTATATTTTTATATTAGTTTTACGCGCGCTTTTTTCCATCCCGCCTGATTACGTGACTCAATGCAATCACGCGACTAATGTGTTGATATATATGTTTCTCTGTTTTGTGTTGTGTTGTAATAAAAGTGGGTGTTATTTTGAGGAATAATATAATAGAGAGAATTAACAAAATGGTTGTGGCATGAGGAGTAAATAATATGGTCCGTCGATGTGTTGTGTGAGGAGTTAACATTTTGGTCCGTCGAGCCGGAGAAATATTTGCGACCTTCGGAATTTTTGAATAACTAGTTTGGTTTTCATTGGAATCAAAAGGACTGAGATGTGTGATAGAATTTATTACGAAGATATCAGGAAATATTTTTTGGAGAAAGTATTCGGTTATGGAATTTCGGATAAAGAGATTAATGTGAAATATTCATAATTTGTGTGATTTAACTGTTATTATTTTTTGTTTATGTGAAATTGGAGTTAATTTTGAATTTGAGATTTTGTTATCGAGATTGATTGAGATTTTGTTATGTAAGAAATAGTTTTAGTTTGTTGGTATTTGTTCATGAGAATTTACTTGATTCGGATTAGGATTAGTAATTCCTGTCAGTGTATTTTGTTGTTCAATTTATTATAAAGTTGAAAGTAATATTTCTGATAAAGTTGGTTTCGGTTTCAATTTTGGAACTCTTGCTTTTAGATTAGGATTAGTAATTCCTGTAAGTGTATTTTGTTGTGCAAATTGTGATTTATATTTGAAAGTAGCATTTCTGACAAAGTTGATTTCGGTTTCGTTTTGGAATTCGTAGTGGAATCATTATTAAAGGTGTCGTAGTTTCGATTTGAATGTTTTCCCTGTGATTGCAAAATGAGCGGTATAAAAAGGTATAATTTGTGAGAGGTTGTATGTAAATATTATTTTCACGTATATCAACCATGCCGTCGAGTACTAAGTTAAAGAAAGAGGAGTTGCGGATTATCGCGGAAGAGTTAGGGCTTTCCGTTCCTGATAATGTTAAAGTAATTCAGTTGAGGGAGATAATTGAGAAAAGTGAAGTGTTTAAAACACAAACTGGAGTAGTCCAGGGCCTAGTAGATCAAGTAATAGTCGATACTCAGGCAACGCTAGTGAAAAAAAAAATGAAAAAGAAAAAATAGAAAATAAATTGAAGTTAGAGCTAGAAAAGTTAAATTGAGTCAAATAGAGAAAGAAATAGAGTTAGCAAATGCTAAAATAGAGCACTGAAATACAAAGCACTGAAATCGTGGATTCCAGTTCATCAACTGTTGAATTAGAAAGCTTGATAAAAAGTATTAAATCATTAACCATTCCCGTACATTGTAGATCGGAATCCTTTAATCTATTTTTCAACTTTTTGGAAAAAGCATTCCAAAACAAAAATGTTTCAGAAAATTTGAAAGTAGAAATTCTACTAAATATTTTGGGGGGAAAAGTCAATAATTTGTTAATTTATATTAATTAAGAAGATTTAAATAATTATAAGAAAATTAAAACTTTAGTTTTAAAATAATTTGAGCCCACCCTCAGGAATGTTTAAATAATTTTAAAAAAGCACAAAAATCCCCATTGGAGAGTTTTGTTGAACTTACATCCAGATTAAGTGCATCTTTTGACTACTATTGTCAGTTGCGCAAAGTGAAGGATTTCCAATCTCTATGCGAGCTTCTAGTTTCTGATAGAATATTCGAAACTTTTGATCCAGAATTAATGACTCACATTGCGGTAAAACAAGGTGAACATTATGTTAAACCTCATGAGCTTGGCAGGGAGTGTGACAGTTACTTATCTTCGAAAAGTAAATGTAAAAGTGAGATAAACAGTAAGATCGTAGCAGAAAAAACAAAAAGATTTATGGGAAATAAATCGCACAAATTTCTAAATTGGCATTCTGAAAAAACCGTTTCTAAAGTGTTCGTACCAGAAATAAAAAAAAAATTCAAGATGTGTTATGTGTAAGAATAGTGCCAATCATCCTCTTTATAACTGCCCTCAGTTTTAGAAATTTTCTGTATGGGAAAGAGTTGATGTAGTGAAACGGAATAATCTGTGTTTCCGTTGATTGTTACCACATAAAATTCGTGATTGTCGCTCTGATAGAAATTGTTTTTGCTGCAAATCTCATAATCGAATGCTACATTTTCCTCGCGGGGGAAATAATAATTCTAGTTCACCGTCTCAAAGTATTGCGATTCGTGAACCAGTCCATAACGAGGATGCAATTAAGAGCCAAACGATAAAAGAAACAGCGGCCAGTACCCAGCCTAAGAGAGTTGTGACGAGTTTGCAAAAGAGCCAAAGTAAAAATGCCCTTCTTAGTACTGTTCGTGCATTGGTTAAAAATGAATATTCTGAGTTTGTGGAGGTTCGATGCTTATTATATTGTAGGAAGTCAGTCTTGTTTGTGTAAGAAAGATTGTGCAGAACGACTTCAGTTAAGATTAAAAAGAATAAGTTTGTTTCATGCGTTAATGACGCTACAATGGTGGTTAACAATTGTGTGAGAACAACTATTGCCAATAAGAATAGGAATTTTCAGCGAGAATTGTCCATGTTAGTGGTCAACAAATTTACTGATGTTACCCCCAACAAGGTAATTGATGTAAGTATGGAGGTATTAGGGCTTCCATCCCTGGCTGATCCTTGTTTTAATATCCCAGGAAAGATAGACTTACTTTTAGAGACTGAAGTATTTTATGAATTGTTGAGACCTGGACAATTCCGTGATTTGAATTTATCATTGTTGTTGCAGAATACAGTTTTCGGTTATGTACGCAGTGGTAGTGTAAATGAGGTGAAAGAGAACAAAGTTCATTTTGTGAAAACCCATAAGAGGAATGAGGAGGGTCGGTATGTGCTTACAATGCCTTTGAAACAGGATCCCTCTTGCTTGGGACATTCAAAGGACATTGCGGTAAAAAGACTTAATTCTTTGTGGAATCATCTGTCGAAGGATTCAGATTACTTATCGATATATTTAGATTTTATGAGAGGATACGAGGTGTTAGGTCACATGAAGAAGGTTTATGAGACAACTGCATCATCTTCCTCTTATTATTTAGTACACCATGGAATCTTTCGTCAAGAAAAATCGACCACTAAATTTCGTGTAGATTTTAATGCATCGCCTCTTACAACTAATGGTATTTGCTTAAATGACATTCTGATGAAAGGATGAAGGATGTTATCGAGGACGTATTCACAACCATTACCGGTTTTAGGGGACACAAATTTGCCTTTACCACTGATATAGAAAAGATGTATCGGCAAATACTCATCGAATCAGATCAATGCGATCTTCTGAGAATTCTATGGAAAACAAATTTTGACAGCGAGCCCACCACGTATAAGTTGAAAACTGTAACTTATGGGATGTCCTGCGCTCTCTTTCTTGCCATAAGAACTCTTAAGCAATTGACCATAGATGAGAATTCCAGATTTCCCTTAACATCTGAAATTCTACTGCATGACACTTACATGGATGACATAGTCAGTGGCTGTTCAACGCTAGAGGGTGCCAAGGAGTTACAGCGTCCACTTATTGAAGTTATGCAGTCAGCGGGACTGAAATTACATAAGTGACATACCAATTTTGAGAATGAATCAAGGCCATTGGAAGAGAGTTATAAATTTGATAAAGAGGAGGGAACAAAAACATTGGGAGTTCTATGGAACTCTCAGGAAGATATGTTTGCTTTTCGAGTGGATGTCAAGCCGAAACAGTTGTATACTAAAAGAGAAGTATTGTCAATTATTGCCCGAATATTTCACCCACTTGACCTTCTGGGTCCGGTGATAGCTAAATCCAAAATAATCATGCAAGAACTATGGCGTATAAACATCGATTGGAATGATGTTCTGCCTGAATCAGAATATCGAGAATGGCATCGTCTTCTAATTTCTCTCAAAGCCATAAATGAAATTTTGATTAACAGACGAGTAGTCCTTGACCATCCAACGAGTGTAGAGCTTCATGGCTTTGCAGACTCTTCAGCCCCTCAGGGGCTCACCTGCTATAGGTGGGTACGAGTGTCCCAATCCCGAGGTTTCCAGGGATCTATACTCCTTTCATGTTTATTTCCCCTAAACCTATTGCTTTCTGCTGTATCTCTTCCTTCCCCCGACGGCAAGCGAGGGAGTTCTCCATGAGAAGCTGTCGCCGCTCTGTTTGCTTCCTGCTTCTCATGGACAGCCAAAACACCACGTGTTGGCCGTGCGTGGCGACCCATTAGACGGGTGGCGCACTGTGGTCCCCGGTGTATCAATCGGTTGGTAGCTAGTCACCTTAGTGGCTAATCTGCTAGGGATCAAGCGAAGGGGTCCTTCCTTGGGCTTGGCGTTAAGGGTAGTCACTGTCCTCGGAGGTAACTCTGAGCGTATAAGTTCCGGCTAGCACTGAGCGTAAGCGCCGAGGCTGGGAATGGGCAGAGCCGGTGAATGCCTACCCTTGTTGGGCTCCGTGGTGGGCGGTGCCGTCGGGCCTGAATTTTCTATCAATATCACATGGGCTATTCCAAGAAATCTCCCTTCAGTGGGCATCATAAAAATCTTAAATTTGTCACCAATGTCCATCATTTCGATTCTGTTTTTATAATGAAACTATTGTCAGAAAAAAATGAAACATTTAACAATATCTCTCCTTTTCTAGTACAAAAACTAATACAGCAACAGTTGGAGACGTGCTTTCCATTCGAAAAATGCGTTCAGGTGTTTTGCTGGTATAATTCAGTTCAAAAAAGCAAGCACAGCAAATCATTAAAATAAAAGCTTTGGCTACATTTCCTGTGACAGTTATTCCTCATAATTCCTTAAACTATACTAAGGGAGTAATTACGTGCGGGGAATTGTTCAATGTCCCTCTTGAGGAAATAACAAAAGAGCTTAAATCCCAAGGAGTAACACAGGTACGTCAAATCGATATTCGACGGGATGGTCAAATTAAACCAACAAAACATTACATTCTATCCTTCCATAGTACCAAATTACCAGAATTCATATATGTAGGATACATAAAATTACCGGTTAGGCAGTACATACCAAATCCGTTGAGATGCTTTCAATGCCAGCGTTTTGGGCATTCCAAAGTTAATTGCTGCGGGACCCTAACTTGCACCCGCTGCGCAGAAAAGGCCATGAAAGCCAACAATGCAACGCAGAAGGAAAATGCGTGAATTGTAATGGAAATCATGCATTTTATTCTCGAACCTGTGAACGCTGGCAACTGGAAAAACAATTTACAACAGTTAAAATAAAAGAGAATATATCTTATCCCAAAGCGAGACGAAAAATTGTAGCATTAACACCCAAACCTGGTTTAAATTATGCATCCGCTGTTCAAAACTGCTTTTGTGAAAACTGCTCTTGCACAAACTGTACTGAAAAAGGCATCAAAACAAAAACACAGCTAAAATTGTCTGATTCTCACACTGAAACTTCCCTGAATAGTACTCCTGATAATACTAAAACTGTCACACTTAAATCAAAACAGTAATCAAATAAATCCCTCAAGCTAAAGCTTTCCAAACGTGGCCTGGTTACTAAAGACCTTGCCAGTAAACTTAAAAAAACAACAACTTTAAGCAGTTCTGTTGCTCTGGGACTTGCAGATAAAAGTATCGCTCATAAGGACTTAACGTCCACTTTTGGTGGCACATCAAAAAGTCCCGAAATCATCTCACTCCATCCATCTGAGGAGGAGGATGAATTTGAAATGACGTGCGATGTCACGCAACCTCCGAACACTGCTCCCACACCTTCCCTTGCAAAAAGACTTTCTTAATGGGTACCTTCCTCTCTTGGAATTGTCGGTCCAAACTTCATGACATCAAGACCATTCTCAACAACTTTCATCCTGTTTGCGTTGGTGTTCAAGAAACCGTTTTGACACCAAACATTCCCATTAAATTGCGCGGTTATACTTGTATTCGGAAAGATGCAGACACGAGATCACACAGTTCAGGAGGAGCCTGTATCTTCACTTCAAATCTTTATCCGAGCTCACAACTAAATTTACATACTTCTCTATAGGCTGTGGCTGTGCAAGTTCACGTACGAACATTAGCCACAGTCTGCTGCATTTACTTACCGCCCCATGATGTGATCTGCCAGCAAGACCTTGACAATCTAGTGGACTAGCTTCCTTCGCCTTTTATTATACTTGGTGATTTCAACGGTCATAATATTTTGTGGGGTTCGAATAGTACAAACTCTCGTGGGAGAGAATTTGAGCAGTTTATTGCCAATAACTGTCCCAGTTTACTGAAGAACGAAGAGAAAACATACTGTTACGAAATTTCCGGGGGTTCGTATGGATAGTGGGAGTTATATGGTGTGGAGAACACTCAATCATCAGGCGGCAGTAGAAAATGAAACAACGACGTTTATTTACACGAAGACACACAGGACAGCACAAAGACGACAACTATATACAGCACAGAAGATTATCTTCAGACGAGACGTGCAGCATACAACAGACTCTACTGCAGACAGTAGCGCACAGCTTAGTTCAGCACTAGCCTGACTCCGTCGCTGCTCCGCTTATCCTTGGAAGACCAGTTCTTCACCGTCGACTTCACTGGTTCACGATGACTCTGGCAGCCACGGCCGCCTCCTTTTATAGGTCTCAGGGGGCGGGGCTAGAAGCCTCTCAACCAATCAGGAACGTTCGAAGCGTATCTCGGTTCCTACTGGACGAATCGGGAAAATTCTCAATGTTTCGAGTATAAATTATTTTGGCGCCAAAGTCGCCTGATTCGTCGCCAAGTCGCCAAATGGTCGCCAAGCTCCGGGACCTCCGACGCGACACACGGACTCCGTCCAATACAGATGACTGTAAAACATACTTTCCGATGATGGAACCAACTATGCTGGGAAGCAGCATTACAGATTCGTAACATTGTCCCCCTCTTAAGGACTGCACGTCCCGGGCAGTACAATATATGAGTAAGAGGCATTTACTTACAGGATTACCATATTCACACAATAAGCAAGTATAAAATAACAAATACTCAAGATGACATACAGCGTAAATATTTTCAAAATACATGAAAAATACAAAAATAAATTACAATACTAAAATAACAAAATTAAGAAGATAAATGATTTACATTATTATCAAATAATGGTCGACCATGGTCTGAACTGATAAGATCTTAATCACCTTGGCCAAGGTAAGGGGCTAGCCTGTTACAATGTATCACCTTCGGTTTTGAGTGTGGTGATTTCTGTATCCGTACCACAACGTCATTCAGTCTTTTAAGGACTGTATAAGGACCCTCCCAGTTGGTCTGAAACTTCGGAAAAAGTCCTTTGCGACGTTTTGGATTCCATAACCACACTTGGTCTCCTTCGTGGAAATTGTGTCCCGTTGCTTTAGCATCGTATCGGGTCTTCATCTTCTCTGAAGCCATACCGATCCTATCTCTGGCCAGATGATGCACCTCCTCCATCCGTGTCCGGAGGTTCTGAACATATTCCTCAGGCACCAAGGGAGCATCTGGAGGCCGGCTGAACAGTAGATCCGCAGGCAGACGAATGTCACGTCCGAAGAGCATTTGGGATGGGGAATATCCAGTAGTCTCATGATGGCACTTCTATAGGCGAGTAGGAAAAGGGGCAGTTTCTTGTCCCAGTCCTGTTGATTGCTGGACACCAGGAGAGAGAGACTGTTCAGAATGGTCCGATTGAGTCTCTCTACCATGCCATCTGACTGAGGATGTAAAGCCGTAGTTCGAGTTTTGTCGATGCCGAGTATCTCACACAGTCTCCTGCAAACAGCCGAATCGAAGTTTCTTCCTTGATCAGAGTGCAGTTGTAGAGGAACTCCGTATCTTGAAATCCAGTTTTGAACTAGAATCTCTGCAACAGTCGGAGCTTCTTGATCGGGAATGAGATAAGCTTCAGGCCATTTGGTGAAGTAGTCCATGACAACCAGGATGTTGTTGTTGCCATCTGATGACCTAGGAAGAGGGCCTAGAATGTCAAAAGCTATTCGCTCAAAAGGTCCCCCACATTATACAGCTGCAGTCTTCCTTTAATGCGTTTCCCAGGGCATTTACGTGCAGCACAGGGATCACATGTGCGACACCACTTCTACACATCATTTCACACATTATTCCAGTAGAACCGTTCTCGAACTTCTTATAAAGTCTTCGTAACACCAAAATGACCCCCAGTCGGACTGCCATGGAATTCTTTAAGGACTGTTGATACTCTTGTCTTTGGGAGTATTAATTGCCATCTGAATGCTTTTCCTTCGTCAGACTCCCATTTGCGATACAGCACACCATTTCTTAGATGGCAATTAATACCCAGAGAAAATCCCAAAGAGCCCAGTAACGCTTCGTTGTAGGATGGAAAGGGGTGATGTCCTGCCAGTTAGGCTTTCCGCCTGTTGATTCTTTAAATTCAATTATTGGTTTTATTTCAGGATCAGCTAGTTGGTCTTTCCGGACGCTCTCGTCACTCCATGGATCGGATTCTGATGTTGATGATGTTGTAACTTGGCGAAATACAGGATCTACCACGCCATATTTCTTTTCAACTCTAGAGCAGTAATTGCAGTTCTCTGAACATGGTCTTCTCGAAAGAGCATCTGCGTTTCCATGCGCTGATCCTTTTCGGTGGCGAATTTTCATGTCATATTCCTGTGTCTCTGTATCCATCTGGCTATTTGACCTTCTGGCTTTTTAAAATTCAATAGCCAGGTTAATGAAGCATGATCTGTACGAAGCAGAAACCTTCGACCGTAGAGGTAAGGGTGGAAGTTTTCTACGGCCTTTACGATAGCCAGAAGTTCCTTCCTGGTCACACAATAATTTCTTTCCTGTTTGGACAGACACTTACTGAAATAGGCGATGACACGCTCCTGTCCATCTATTTCTTGGGACAACACAGCTGCGATGCATTCATGGCTTGCATCCGTATCCAGAATAAATTGCTTTCTAATTGCAGGATAGGCCAGGACGGGAGCAGATGTTAGGGCTTCTTTGAACTTGTTGAAGGCGTTGTCACACTCGTCCGTCCAGATGAATTTCTGTTTCGCTTCGGTCAGCTTATGGAGTGGTCTGGCGATTGTTGAGAAGTTTTTCACGAATTTCCGGTAATACGTACATAAGCCTAAGAAACTCCGGAGCTGGTGAACATCCGTCGGGTAGGTCCAGTGTCTTACAGCCGATATCTTATCCGGGTCTGTTCAAACACCTTCTGCCGAAATGATATGCCCAAGATAGGTGACTTCACGCCTGAATAGATGGCACTTGGACGGGCTTAATTTCAGGTTAGTTTCCTTCAGTTTTTGGAGTACACGTCTAACATTTTGAAGATGTTCTTCAAAGGAACGCCCCATGATGATGATGTCATCGAGGTAAACCAGACAGGCTTCATAAGAAAGCCCTCCGAGAACTGTTTCCATAAGGCGTTCAAATGTTGCTGGCGCATTACACAAGTCAAAAGACATAACCTTAAACTGCCATAGCCCCTGTCCTGTGGTGAAAGCCGTCTTCTCTTTATCTTCAGGATGTATTTCTACTTGCCAATACCCGCTCTTGAGGTCCAGGGTGGAAAACCAGGTATTGCCGGCAAGTGTATCAAGCGTCTCATCTATCCGTGGCAAAGAGTAGCTGTCCTTCTTGGTGACATCATTCAACCGGCGATAATCCACACAAAATCAAGTAGACCCGTCTTTCTTCCTTACTAAGACGATGGGGGATACCCAAGGACTCGATGACGGCTCAATTACGTCATTATCTTGCATTTCTTTAATCAGTGTTTGGACTTCTTGTTTAGCGAATGGTAGTCGTCTGGGCTCCTCAAGATGTGAACATTCCATAATTGACGAGAACACCTCGTCACAAACCATCATAGATAAAATTAGAAAAATCATAAACGAAAAAACGGAGAGTCGATTTTATCTAAAAGCGGGAAAAAGAGAAAAGGCAAATAAACTGCTCGACCATCTAAGCAGCACAATAAATAATCTAGAAACCTACAATCTAAAGCTGCCACCTACAACAGAAGAAAAGAGCCAGCAGACAGAGGACAGGAAAGCCCTAACACCAATCCCTTCCCCATCGAAACAAACACCTACCGTGGCATCATATGTAGATATAACAAAAGGGAAAAAACACCCAAAAACAGTACTGCTCTACTCAACCAAGACAGAGGGAGAAACGGACATCGTGTCCCTGCTAAAAAAAGAGGTGGATACAAACGCTAGTTTTAAAATTACAAATGTTAGAAAACTCCAAAACAATGGAGTCGCAATTGACTGCAACACAGAAGAAGATAGGACCTACCTGCTGTCCGTAATCAACCATAAACAAACATTGCAGGAAAAGATCAGGCCTATCCAAGTGGAAAAGAAACTTCCACGTCTCATCACCTACGGCTACCATACTGACGTCAAGAAAGAAGCCATAGAAGAAGGCCTGAAGAAGAACTTCGACCATCAGTCAACAGCTGCAATATAGGTCCTATTCTCCATAAAGGGAAAGACTGGCAAAAATCACTGGGTTTTTCACGCTCCGCCAGTAATATATCAACAGATCAAAGGGAGGAGAGGCAGGATCCTCTTCGAGTGGGAAAACCACAGAGTTGAGCACTTTAGTAGTGTGAGGAGATGCTCAAAATGCCAAGCATTTGACCACACGGCCTCCAAATGCGACGCTAAATACTTGTACTGCGCCTTCTGTGCAGGTCCCCATCTAATGCACAATTGCACTAGTAGGCTGCCCAAGTGCATCAACTGTATGGACGCCAACCACAGATTGAATCGGAAGGAACTTGGGAAGGAAAGGATTCTGCTCCCAGGCAAAAACCCTTATGGCAAGCACTATAAAGCTGCATTCCGAAACTCAGTTACTCCAGCTCAACTGATACTACTGAAAGAAAAGAAAAGGAAGCGACAGGAGGCCAACTCCAAATAGCAGCAGGAATCCTCGAAGCAATTTTCCCACACCCTGTCTCAACCCCGAAACAGGCAACAAGTGTAAATTACTCACCAGATGACTGCCCTTTCTCTCCACAGGAGGTAGCTAGAACGATTAACGGCCTCCCAAAAGGTAAAGCCCCAGGGTTGGATGGCATTGACAACATAGTCATCCAGCAAATCAACCAAAAATTTCCACAGCTCTTCACGGATTTCTTCAATAAATGCCTAACATTAAAGAAATTCCCAGATTCACTAAAAATAGGAAACATCATCTTATTCCGTAAGCCAGGAAAACCTATTAATGAAGCAACCTCTTACCGTCCAATATCACTCCTCCCAACAATAGGCAAAGTCTTGGAGAAGCTCCTAACCCAAAGACTCACCTACCACCTAGAAAAGAACAACCATATATGCAATAGACAATATGGATTCCGTGAAGGGAAATCAGTGGACATGGCCATTGACAACTTAATGAGGGAAATTAAACTGGCAAAACAAAACAAGAACCACGTCCTCCTGCTCTCAATTGATATCAAGGGTGCGTTCGACAACATTCAACATGCTGCAATCGAAGATTACCTAAATAATAGCAATAGCCCTGCCAACTTGATAGAAATTTTCAAAGACATACTTAAAAATAGAAAAGTCGTCCTCAACACAGCAGAAGGACCAGCAGAAAGAGAACAGAAACAAGGCTGCCCACAGGGATCCTGCAGTGGCCCTGCTCTCTGGAACCTGGTAGAAAATGAAATCCTTCAGCAGGATTGGCCACGCAACACCACCATCCAGGCTTTTGCGGACGACTTTGCAATAATAACTCACGCCCCAACCAGGAAAGAAATTGAGAACCAAACACACGCAACAATAGAAAAATTCTCCAAATGGGCAAATAAAAACAAGTTGGAAATAGCCATTAATAAAACCAATTATATCTTCCTCAGTAAAATAGTAAGAGGCCCATCAATAAAATGGAACGGCACAGCGATCAAAAGAAAAAAATCAATAAAATACCTAGGAATTCAAATAGACGACAAACTCAATTGGAACGCACACCTTCGATATCAAGCAACAAGAGCAACTATCCTCCACCAAAATCTCCTAAAAATAACAGGGAAATCCTGGGGAATTAAGCAGGCACAAAGAAAAACCCTCTACTCAACTGTAATAGAAAGAGTACTTGCACACGGCGCAGCCATCTGGTGCCAAGATCCCACCGAGAGGATGAAACGGAAACTTGCAGCCATCCAACGACCGTTTCTACTATCCATATCGGGAGCCTATAAAACTACCTCAACAGCAGCCCTACAAATAATTTTGGGAATCCCCCTCTCCACCTCCAACTACAAAGAGAGGCAAAGGGCATCTCGTTATATAGGCTCAAAACCCCGACCAACAACTGCGACCTTCAAATTAGCCAACTAGAAATAGACTGTAAGATTTCAGGCTGGACTTCTCATCCCTCGGTACACCTAGAAGATCACCAGATTTCACTTGACGACGGAGGCTTGAGATCGGACCCGAATGGAATTTACACAGATGGATCGAAGACGGACAGGGGAGTAGGAGCAGCGTACTGTGTCTTCAACAATGGAGTAACTACAACAACCTGGGCAACAAAACTGGCCCACCACAATACAGTATTTCAAGCTGAGATCCTGGCCCTATACAAGGCCGCAGAATTCCTGAAGTCCACATCAGCAACATCTACCATCTACGTCGACAATAGGGCCAGCATCTTAGCAGCAAAAAAATCCAAAATCCAATAACAAATGTGCCAGGAAAATCTTTGCAATACTCTCTACAAATGCAAACATAAAGATATCCTGGATTAAGGCCCACGCCGGATATGCAGGTAATGAGAAAGCGGATAGACTTGCCAAACAAGCTGCTGATTCAGACAGCCCTATCCAGCCCGAACCATACCCAATTTCATTCATAAAGTCCAGTCTAAGGCGAACCATGTTGGAAAAGTGGCAAACGGAATGGGACAATGGCGAAACTGGAAGACTCATCTACCAGCTTCTTCCAAAAGCCACTCAACAACTTACGCCCTGGAGAAGGGAAGAAATTCTCTTCTTCACAGGCCATGGCCCATTTCCCACCTACTTAAAAAGGTACAATTTAGCAGACGAACCTTACTGCACCTGCGGCGAAGTGGGGTCACCACTCCACTACGCAACAGAATGCATTTTAACTACATCTTATCACCTAACGAAACCATCAGCTAACCTTCAACAGGCCTGGTTCTCCAGGGTAGCAGATAACTCTCTCAGTAGGGCCAAGATCAGAAAAATGGTTCAATTCTTGCATGAAGAGTCACAGCTGTTCAGATACTGACCGCCACTCCTATAACATCGGAAAACCCATCTCACCACCTGCACGACAAGACTTCCACCCAGGCCCGGAAACTCCAACCACCAACGCAGCGCATCCTCAAGCTCAGACAACTCCATTCAGTCCTGCATAGCCCATGACATCCCTGCTCCAACCCAACCTAAAACCAACCATTCCTGCTCTAACCCAGCCAAGTCAGCTCCTCACCAGTCTAACCGAATTCAGCTCGCCTACTCCAACCCACTGCAGCCTAAAAATCTTTAACGCAGCCAACTACAACTCAGCCAACATCAGCTCCACATCATCAGCCCAATCACCATTACCTCCACATCATTAGCTTAGCCATCTGCAACTCTCACTCTCCATGTCCACCCAACTGTTTAAATAATCGTTAAGATTATAGTCGCAGGGGCATGGAGAGGTGTTAAGGTAGTCGTCTGGGGTGCTGCCTAATAGGAGGACGCTCTCTTGTATCAATTCGATGTTTTACTAGTTGAGTCCTTCCAAAGTATTCAGATGTTCGAGAAAATAAGTCTTGGAATTCTTTTATCAACTCTCTAGCAGCACACTTCTGTTTTTCATCTAAATCTGTATCCTGCAGCAAATTTTGGACTAGATCGTCTGAAGAAACGTTCTGACTATTACACTTCCGGTCTATACAAGTGACAGGTGTGCAAGTTGCTAGCACCTCTTCTTTCTGTATAATCTTTGTCTTATCACTGATGTTAGCCACTTTCACTGGGATGACTGACTTTGAGAGGTCCACTACCGACGAAGCTACCAACACTCCTGCTCTGGCACAGGATAATCCTGTGTCAGGATAATCCATTACACCAAATCGGAATTTTCGGTTATCTGCTACCAAACCGGGTATTACACATTCAGTCAGTCCTAGGCGATAAGGAGATGTCAGTTTTAGCTATTATTTTCTGGTTGGATTCCAGTTCAGCGTGTAGTCCAAAAAGAGTGATGTATTCAAATTTTGAATTCATTCTACTATTTCCGAAGTCTAGTTTAAAATCGTATGTCCGCAGAAAATCTAGTCCGAGAATGCAAGGGTCGGTAATTTCTGCTACAAATGCTGTATGGTGGTAGTTTATCTTTCCAAAACGTATAGCGAGGTTGACTTTCCCATGAACATAAATCTTATCTCCCGTCACTGTCTGTAAAGTAATGCAGGGCGGCGCCCAGATTATGTTAAATTTTAATTTTCGTGCCAGATCTTCTCTTATTATGGTCACATTGGCTCCAGTGTCGACAAACATATTGCATGAGATGTCACCAATTTGTCCTACCACGTAAAGTCCATTGTCACCGCCACTCATGGATGAAATATGAAATACTTTGAAATGGGGCTGTTGACTATTTCCACCACTTCTAGAAATCCGGCAGTTCCTACGGACGTGTCAGGATGTACCACAAGTCCAACACCGAATTTCCGTACTTCTGCCATCTTTGCGCCCTTTTAACCTCCGAATTATTCTTCGCAGATCGTCAATCTGTTTTACGAAATCAGAGTCTGAATCCGCAGCAAAGACAGCTCTGATTGAGCGTCGGTCCTTACGTGTAGCCTGCTGGGCAACCTTTATTTTGTGTGCCAAGACTAAAGCAGATCCTATATCTTTGGCATCTGCTAGTCTAAGAGCCTTCTGTGTTTCCGGATCCCGCACACTATCGATGAAGTGCTGGAGAGCCAGATCTTGACGAGTCTCAACCGGGCAATCAGAAAATGCTAAATGGGAAAGTCGCTGAATATCGGTAGCTAATTCCTGCAGACTTTCACCAGCTTTTTGATAGTGGAACTTTAACTGCTATCGGCTGTATTCTTTAGTGCACTTCTCTCCAAACCGCAGCTCAAGTGCACTCGATAGAGCTTGGAAATCATGTCTTTTCTCCTCCGTAAGAGTCTCAAGGATGTCGGCAGCGTATCCTCTTAACGAAGCTGCCAAGTGAAACGCTTTGGTTTGAGGATTCCATCCATTAGCTTCCGCTACCATAGTAAACTGTGCTTTGTATACTTGCCAGGATGTTTTTCCGTCGAATGTCGAGAGTTTAATCGTCGCTAGGGAAGGTGTAAATATCACTTTGGATTCCTCATGTTCATGGGAAATCTGCTTCTTCAGGCTTTCAATCTCCTTCCAAAATTTCTGTTCAAATTCTTTTCCGAGGTCTTCTCGAACCTTGTCAATACTTTCTTCCATCTTCAAAACTTTAGTTTCCACTGAAACTACCTTATTCTCAAATGAAGACACCTTATCTTCAATTGCATTCATCTTCTCCTGAATAATATTGGAGAATTCCTCTTTAACACTTGCGATGTCCTTCTTAAGCTCCTGCTCTATTCTTTCTTGACCGGAACGTATCTCTTTCTCCAATCCGGCTTTCATCACCTCCATTCTTTCTTGACCGGATCGCATCTCTTTCTCCAATCCGGCTTTCATCTTCTCCATTCTTTCTTGACCGGAACGCATCTCTTTCTCCAATCCGGCTTTCATCTCCTCCATTCTTTCTTGACTGGGACGCATCTCTTTCTAAAATCTTTCTTGTCCTTGATTCATCTCATCCATAGATTTCTTCATCTCAGCCAACAGAGCCAGTAACTGACCATTACCATTATCAGCCATTTTTGCTTGGGATCTCGTTTTCAGCATACACTGTTGACCACTACCCCACTCCTGACACCAAATTTTACGAAATTTCCGTAGGTTCGTATGGATAGTGGGAGTAATATGGTGTGGAGAACACTCAATCAGCAGGCGGCAGTAGAAATTGAAACAACGACGTTTATTTACACGAAGTCACACAGGACAGCACAAAGACGACAACTATATACAGCACAGAAGAAGATTATCTTCAGACGAGACGTGCAGCATACAACAGACTCTACTGCAGACAGTAGCGCACAGCTTAGTTCAGCACCAGCTTGACTCCGTCGCTGCTCTGCTTATCCTTGGAAGACCAGGTCTTCACCGTCGACTCCACTGGTTCACGACGCCTCTGGCTGCCGCGGCCGCCTCCTTTTATAGGTCTCAGGGGGCGGGGCTAGAAGCCTCTCAACCAATCAGGAACGTTCGAAGCGTATCTCGGTTCCTACTGGACGGATCGGGAAAGTTCTCAATATTTCCGGTATAAACTATTTTGGCGCCGAAGTGGCCAGATTCGTCACCAAGCTCCGGGATCTCCGACGCGACACACGGACTCCGTCCAATACAGATGACTGTAAAACATTCTTTCCGATAATGGAACCAACTATGCTGGGAAGCAGCATTACAGATTCGTAACAATACTTTCACGAATCCACACGTAGATTCCATACAATTGATCTGTTCATATGTTCTCCTGAACTTCTGCCATTGCTGACCTTTGCAGTGAGCAGAGATCTTTATAATAGTGATCATTTCCCTATTATTGTCTCCCATGCTAATATAGGTGGGGTGACTCATTGTCCTCCACGTTTCCTATACCAGCGGGCAGACTGGGGTACTTTTATGCGATTGGCAAATGTCGCAGAGACTATGGTCAATACTTGCGACATCACGGAAGCAGTGCAACATGTCGTTGAGAGCATAATAAATTCCCCCAAATGCCACCATCCCGAAGACTTCCCCACGTCTAAGAAAACTTCCTAGACTGTGGTGGAATGGGTCTTTTGCGACAGTCATAAGAACCAAAAACGACTTTGGAATATTTTAGAAGGTACCCGACAACGAAAAATCTAGTTGCTTTTAAGCGTGCCAGAGCCCTTGCTCGTCGCATACGCCGACATAGTCAGAAGGAATCTTTGATTAAATTCGTGTCATACATCACATCCACCACTTCCAGTAAACATTTGTGTAAGAAAGTAAAGGCTGCTAATGGGATATACAGTGAAACCCACATTCCTGTTTTAAATACAGGAAATATAGCGCATTCTGCCCCGTTAGATATTGCCAATATTATCGCACAAGTATTCGCACAAGTATCCACAATAGATTCTTACAGCCCTAAATTTCTGGGAATTAAGAATTGCGCGAAACGGTTGCCTTTGTACTTTAAAGCCTAAAATACCAATCCATATAACTGTGAATTCAGGATGTCTTAACTGGAAACGGCTTTATCTAAGCCCATGATACAAACCCTGGACCAGATGGGATGACGTATAATAAGCTCCGCCATTTGAATGCAACTTCCCTTTCGAATCTGTTATTATTATTTAACAGAATATCGACTGAACAGAAGTACCCTTCACAATGGTGAGAAGCTATTGTGATCTCAATATTAAAACATGGCAAGGGAGCATCTAACCCTCTGAACTACCGACCAATTGCTTTGACGAATTGCCTCTGCAAAACCTTTGAAAGAATAGTCAATGCACGTCTCATTCACGAATTGGAGAAACAAGGATGTATCCCCCCATTGCAGAGTGGTTTCCGAAGAGGTAGATCTACTCATGATAACCTTGTAGTACTGAAAACTCAAATTCGCAACACATTTGTTAGAAGGAACAATCTTGTCTCCATATTTTTTGACATTGAGAAGGCGTACGACCGGACATGGCGCTATGGCATACTTTCTACACTTTATAATTTTGGTTTTAGGGGAAACCTTCCCATATTTTCACAGAACTTTTTATCAATCGGACTTTTAGAGTTCGTGTAGGCAACGTTTATTCTGATTCTTTTATTCAAGCTGAGGGAGTTCCGCAAGGAAGTGTCCTCAGTGTTACACTTTTTATTAATCACATTAGTGAAGTTTTATCAGTTTTTCCTTCATTTGTTCAGGCATCACTTTATGTTGATGATCTGCAGATTTCATGCCAAGGCAGAATATGAACTTAATAGAGCGACAATTGCAAAATGCCGTTAATAAAGTAGTAGCTTGGTGCGATGATAACGGGCACACACCCTCTCCGGAGAAGAGCAGATGCGTTCATTTCTGCAGGAAACGAAATATCCATGTAGATCCTGTCATTAAAATACGAAATGCATCTATCGCTGTTGTGGAGCAAATACGATTTCTGGGAGTAGTTTTCGATAGTAAACTCACCTTTCTTCCTCATATTTTAAACCTGCGGAAGAAATGGGAGAAAACACTAAATATTTAAAAGGTACTCTCTAAAACCTCTTAGGGTGCCGATCGGACATCCCTGCTCCATATTTACGAAGCAATCATCCTCTCTCGCATGGATTATGGGTGTATAGTGTATGGTTCCGCTCGTACTTCTTTCATGCGATGATTGGATACCATTCACCATTCTTCGTTAAGGATTTGTTCAGGAGCGTTTCGTACCTCTTCCGTAGAGAGCCTTTACTCTATTTGCAATCAGCTACCTCTTGAATTATAGCGCAAAAAATTGTCTGCCTGTTATTATTTCCGTACAAAATCTTTTTCTAATCATCCCATCTCTAATATAAAGCTACCAGTTAATATTCGCAGCCTATATGATGCTCGTTCCTCTCACATTCTTCGATTTAGTGAGAAAACGAAAGTATTTTTGCATGACTCAGACCTTTCAAATGTTATCATTAAGACTGTAGATATGTTCCTCCCCCCGGGACATCCCAACATTTTCTTACATGAATCCCTTTGCAGACTTTGATAAATCTTCAAATGATCCAGCTATTTTTAAACACCTGTTTTTGCATCATCGCTTTCAATATTCTTCTTTTGTACCAATTTTTATGGATGGTTCAAAATCAGATGGACATGTAGGTTGTGGCAAATTTAAAATCGTGATGGTTTAAATGTCTGTTCTGATTCTACCGTAAGCTTGGCGCAGTATAGCCAAAAATGGCTCTTGCGCCAATAAACCACACAATAACAACAGCAGACGCTTCAGAGAGTTACTATGGAGCAGTGGTGTACTGCAAATCAGGTGATGCACAAAAAAATACTACGATTAAATTAGTTGCCAGTAAATCCAGAGTAGCGCCGATTAAAAGTTTGTCGATTCCCCGGCTAGAATTGAACGCCGCAGTCTTGTCAAAACTTATGAAAAAAGTGATGGCAGCAATCAAAACGACAGTGACTAGTGTCTACTATTGGTCTGATTCTACTATTGTGTTTGCGTGGCTCCAGAAACAACCAATAGACTTAAAACAGTTCGTCCAAAGCCGTGTAGCGACGATTCTAATACTAAACAGTGGCATCATATATCGTCAGAGCAAAATCCGGCGGACATCTTATCTCGAGGTATAGACCCCGAGAAACTTGTGAGTTATGGTAGAATGGACCTGAATTTCTTGCTGACAATAACTACCCTAATCATTCAGCTCTTGTATCAGAAACTAATGAAGAGTTCAATGCTGAAATTAAGAACAATTCTAAAAACTTTAAAATATTTAATATTACTGAAGGGCATTTAATGTATGAATTAATTAAGCTGGGTAATAATTATATGTCTATTTTGCGTGTTCTTAATTACATTTTTATATTTAGTGACAATGCCCGAAATCCACGTGGGCGTACTACAGGTCCTCTCAGCAGCAGTGAGTTGAGAAAGCTGAGAATGTCTCGGTTAAAGCGGTGCAACATCAAGAATTTGCTGCAGATATTCAAAACCTGCAACTCAAATTATTCGTTTCTCCAAACAGTATGTTCAAAAGCCTCAACCCGATTTCGGATGCTGATGGTATTTTGAGGGTTGGAGGCCAGCTAGAAAATTCAAATTTAAGTTTCGTATCAAAACACCCGGCAATCTTGCCAAAAGGTAATAAATTTACTATGATTATTTTAGGGTATTATCACAAGAAGCGTTTGCATGTTGAAACTTCGAATTTATTATGTATTGTTCGAGAAAAGTTTTGGCCACTAAGTGGTCGCACAATTGTCATTTTTATTATTTATCTTTTTAGAAATATTTTTGGACAGTGTAATGTTTAATATTTTATTGTAATTTCTAAGTTAAATTTTATCTTTGGTGATGTGATAATTAACGTTTAGATGAACGCTTATAACATGTCAACGGGGAGGGGGGGAGAGAATGTTCGCACGCTTTTCTCCATCCTGACTTATCACGTGACATAATGCAATCACTTTACGCAATAGAAGTATTTTTTTTAACAGTATAATGTTTAATATTTTATTGTAATTTCTAAGTTAAAATTTTATCTTTTGTGATGTGATAATTAACGTTTAGATGAACGTTTAAAACATGTCAACGGGGGGGGGGGAATGTTCGCACGCTTTTCTCCATCCTGACTTATCACGTGACTCAATGCAATCACTTTACGCAATGTCTTGATGTATATGTTTCTCTGTTCTGTCTTGTGTTGTAATAAAAGTGTGTCTCTAGCATGGGTGATGACTAATATAGTAGAGAGAATTAACAAAATGAATGTGGCATGAGGAATAAATAATATGGTCCGTCGATGTGTTGATGAGGAGTTAATATTAATAATTTCGGACAAACGGTAAAACATTTAATTAAAATACCACTTGTAAAGGGTTGATATTAGTATTTCTCTTAATAGAAGAATTCTAAATGCAAATTTAAAATCAGTTTTAAACGAAAAACTAAAGAAATGAACTAATTTTTTTTAAAAAATGAACTAACATTTTTTTTTTTAGAAATATTAAAGAATTTAATATAAAATTTGTGAAAGTAGAAATATTAGAATAATGCTCTGATATTTAAATTTTACGTGATTTTAATTTGGATCATTCAAGTACAAATCAGTTGCAAGCTAAGTGTAAGAACAAAGTTAATATAATCGACCCCCACCCCCTTCCCCACTGTCACTGCACGTGCCTATATCAACACATGGCAAGTTTTCACAAAATAAAAAAAATGAATTCTACGAAGTTGAAAAGTAAAGAAAATGATAATTCATTTTCATCTTCGAATTGCAGAATCATTTTTGACATTCGTAGTGACGAATTACTTGTTATTTATTGAAGTGGTGTTATTTATTGAAAAAAGTTCCAAAGTGAGTTTATGGATCAATATCGGTAGCTAGATTTCAATATTTGTGATTTCTGATTCCAAGGTTATCCGTAAACAGATTTTGCTACTGGGGCCATCTATTGACAGTACATGGAACTATAAACGCAAGCTTTGGTGAAAATGTAATAAAAAGAAATGATAATTTCTTATTTAAATTTTTCTTTTAAAACATTTACGTGCCCTTAATAACGCTTTTTAAAAGTTAAAATAATGATTTGAGATAGCAATTTTTCAGAAAAGATAAGAAGAAAAAAATTAAAACTGTTTTTTAATATGGAGGAAAAAAATGAAGCTCGTGTAATCCTGGCTTGAAAAAATTTTATCTAAAATATTAATAAAAAAAACTGTTTTTGATTCTTTTAATCGAAAAACGGATTGACAGACTTTTTTTTTTAACTATTTCAATTCAAATAATTAATGAGAGCATCAAAAACTAAAAACTGCGCAATTTGTCGAATTTCAACCATTATCATCAGCGCCAGAGCAAAACAGATCGATCGTCTTCAAGTGGCATCATTCGGATGCGATTCGACCATCGGTTCAGACGTTCTAGAAGTGCGCCTGCTGTCGTATTCGATTTTTACAATTTATAACGGTTTAATTTTTGTCGGTAATTGTTGAATAGTTCTTCGATACCAATTGATTTCTGGCTAGAATGAAAATCAGTGGCTTCTATTTCGAATCTACAAAGATCCGACCTTGAAAATGAAATAGATTCTCCATAATGCAGGACAGGTAAGTTGTTTACGTCGTTTATTCATTGACCTGTTGACAGAAAGCGAATAATGATCTTTAGGAAACGTTTATTTTTATATTTATTTTTACCAGTGATAATTTAACTGTATTCTTTAGTAAACAATCAGTGAGTTTTCGATTGTTTCGTCGAGATTAGCAGAAAAAACTGCGCCACATTTTTCACTTTTATAGAAATATGGCATGTTTTCCTATTTTACCGAGGCTTTGGGGTCAATTAGATCTCGAGATATTTTTCAAGTATTTTCCACTTTCATTGAATATACAAAGACCATATAATAAAATTAAAATTTATTCAATTAAGCATCTTTCAAATTTTGGAATACAAATTTTTGTAATTAATTACATTTTGTTAGTTTTATATTTTCTTTCTTTGTAATTTTAAATATCTGCACATGTTGCTTCGTAATCTAAAAAAATGTTCGATCGTATAATTATATAATATTTAAATTATGTTAAATGTTGTTGTCATTTTTTTTATTTTCCTATATAAAATTGCTTTTTAATTATAATTCCTTTTTAATGCATTTTATGCTGAAATCTACTTTCTTAAAATTTAAAATTTTTCGATTTCAGTTTGTCAAAATTTGGTACTTAAAACTGTTTATGTATTAAAAATAATAAAAAATAATTGGTTTGAGAAAAAGGGCCGGGATTTGTTCTGCCTAAAGACCCTTATGAGGCGCAAATCGGACATACGTTTGACGATTTAAAGAAAATATTAAAAATATTTTTTCTCTGTTTCAAATTGTTTAGATGCTTCAGCCTGTTATAGCCTTTCAGAATTTTTTTTATTTTGGAAATTTTACATCAAGAAAATGCAATTTGTTTTAAAAAGAAAGGGAGATGATTGGCTTCTTTCGTTCCAATCATCTCATATCGTGCGTTTTTAAAGAATAATGATATTCAAATTTCTACAAATCGGACTGCTTTTGTGATTGATTTTGTTGATTGGAGTTCAATTTTTGTGTATTTAACTGTTAGCGCTTAAAGAATATTTTATTAAATATGATTCAAAAGGCGGAGTATATATTTGAAAAAATTTAAAATTCTTAATTCATCAGAGCATTTATTGATACTGATGAAATTTTCATTTAGACCATTCTGTTAGCACATGTTTGTCTATTACTAAAGGTTTACAATTTAGCTGTTGGGCCTTAATTAGAGTAGATGATTATTAGAGTAGATTAAACCGTATTTGCCTTAAATAAAACTGTTTTATTGAATTAGTAACATAGGTACTATAAAGTATCATAGCAAACTTTTCCTTGCCTTTACTCTTTAGAAAATATCATATTGTTATATTTATTTCATTTCATACAGACACGTGCTGAAAATTGCGATTTTATATATTTAATATGTTTAATTTGCAGTAATATTTAATTTATTTCTAAATATGAGTTTTTGTTAATGTGATGGTAACGATTTGATAAAAACAAATGTTTTCCCATTGGCGAGTAATATGCTCGTGCAGCTTATATTTTATTTTTATTTTGTTCAAAATAAATTGTTGAAGAATATAATTAAATTATTTTTTAAGAACTTCATTAAAAATGAAGTTTAATTTCTTGGTTATAACATTAGCAGCATTGAATAGATTATTTTTTGGACTTCAATATAACGTGAAAATTAATTTGGTGCTGTAATATTTTTGTAAGTCATCGCAAAAAAATTCCGAAATTTCGCTTAATTTTTAATTAATTAAAACTTTACTTAAAAATTAAAACAAACTGCGCTGAGATGCACATTCCAACCTTCAAGGTATATATGCGCCCAATCTGGTAGTTGTAAGTCGAAAGGTCTGGCCTGTAGAGCGCCAACACACAAAGACACATTCATTTATCTGTACTTAAAATTAAGATGTGTGTGTGTGTGTGTGTGTGTGTGTTATTTACGGTTCAAGTATTTTTGAAAGAAAAGCTGAATTTTAGAAGGAACCACAGAAATTTTTTTGAATAAATCTCTTTGAAATAACTGCGTAAATTATAAAAAAAATAATCTGCCGTGCACATAAGATTACGTATTGAAGGATACGATATTCTGTAGTCATATAAATATAAAATATATTTTTAGTTTCAGCCAAAAAGTTGTCTGATTTATTGAACTTTTATTGCATCCATTTAAAATTCAAATTTAAATATTACAGGAGTTGACAGAAAACTAAAGAGTTTTATAGTACAATGCACTGGATATTTTAAAGCTTCTATAACTGTATTAGTTCTATGATTATCAAAATTTGAAGCTTAAAGATATTTTGCTACAGAAGCTACTAAACAATTAAGATGCTTAAATATTTAATTGAAAATTTTATTGAACAGTACTCCTGGTGAACCAGCTGGTTGTCAAAGGGGGCTACACTTAATATATCACAGAAAAGTAATTTATTAAATGAAATAAATAGTGTGATCAAAAAAATTGTAATCTAAAATTATCCTCTGATTTCAATATTAATTAAAACTTTCAGTTTCTCTTTAATGTAATTCATCACATTTTCTCTGATTTGTTATAACCAAATTTATTTATTTCTAGACGCAATTAAAATAACTACATGCAAATGTTTGATTGACTGAACAATGCAAATATTTTATTTGTTTGGTGTAAACAAAGATATTGGTAGAACTAGCCATGTTAATAATAATAAATATTTGATAGCTCAACAATTTATACCAAAATGTAAATCATTCATTTTCTTATGAATTTTTTAAATAAGATATCTTCAAAATTATACACGAGATAAAAGAGTAATTATTAATTTGTTCATGAGTTAAAAATTTATATACATTTTTACATAATATTTCTATAGAAAAAAAAAGATTGTGAATTGATAACAATATTTTTGTATATCTAACAGCACTTAACATTTACAAGATGAATTCGAAATTCGGCTGATTTTCAATGACTTTTGGGGGTTTCCCATCTTTTGATGCTTTATTTGAAACATATCTATCATCAAAATATTTTTTAATACATGGTTTTTGTGATGTTTTTGAGTTTTAACATCATCTGTATATGGTGAGTACAACACAAATGGGACAAATAAAAAAATGAAATAAAGAAGAGTCAAATTTTGGCATTACATAAAAGTTTTTGGCTCGCTTGATAAAAAGTTTTGTTTCTTTATTTATAAAAACTCATACATCCCTGCCTGTTTCTTTTTTCTCTTACTTCAAGTATAGAAAAAAAATATTTTAATGATCAAAAAAATAGAAATCAAGATTTTCGACTCATTTTCACCTTTTATACAACACAAAAAACAAGTTTTTGGCATTATGTCTGTGACAAAGATAAGATGAAACTATTTAGCGATAGACAAATAAAATTTGGTATACGGTTTTTACATCAAATTTATAGATGACTATCAAATTTTTTGCCAACTCCAGTAAAAGTCAGTCTGTCTGCCCTTTCCAAATAATAATTAACACAAAAACTACAAAAAGAAGAGAGCTATGTAGATAAAATTCAATGCACAGAATTAGCATGTGTAAGTCTTAACACTTTTCAAATTTTGATCCAAATCCAATAAGCGATTGACCGTCTGTCGGTTTCTACTTTCAGAAGCACGTAAACGCGATAACTCGGACACGCAGTGAGTTAAATATATCAATATCAAGAAACTATTATTTCTGAAGCAATCATTATGAAATTCATTAAAAAAATGTGTTTCTTGAAATGAAATAACAAAAGATACATTATATTTACAGAGCGCTATTGCTGCTACAACTAAAACACAAATGAACTTAACCAAATTAGAAATAAATATTACGTTTGATGCAAAAAATGACCAAAAAGAAAGATGTATCTGGCCTGTATTGATGTACATTCTCAAGGGTCCAGCTCAGGTTTGTACTATGAGCGGTCTGACTTTCATCCAAAAAAATGGATCCCTCATCACCCGAAAATCCCATGAAATTGTGGTTTTGGAGATAAAATTAGTATCACAATTTAAAGTGAATAAATTACACAATAGCAAGTATAATTATTTCCAAATTTTTACATCTAAGTAAGATCATAACAAATTTGCTCAAAACTAAACAAGAAAGAGATCATAAAACACAGAAAAAAATCCCTGGTTTGAATATCTGCCTGAGCTTGACCGTTGAGAATGTTTTCAAGCCAGACTCATCATATCTTTCTTTTTGGTTCTTTTTGCATTAAACTTAATATTTATTTCTAATTTGGTTAAATATATCAAATTAGGTATGAGATTTTGGCACTACCATTGCAAACGTACATCAAATTTTTGTTTCAATCGACTTAGAAAACCATGTATAAAACAAAATTCGATTTTCGGATACTGTTAAAACATGCCAGGGATTAATCGCCTAAAAAAGTATCAAAGGATCAAGCGCTAGATTCAGTAAAAAATCTGAATTCATGCCAAACGTTAATATTTCCTAACTATTGTTCACCAATGCCATGCAAGGCGTTCATTTCATTGCTCGATTTGCCGGGATAAGTCATATTATCTTTTTACAGAGTATGCGAAAAGGTTTGGAAACGCTGATGGCTGCTGGTTTTCAGAAAAAATTAGAGCAATGACATTTTCAATTTCAGAATATGGTAATTGTTTTTTTACAGGATATGTGCTATTACATTCCTG
This sequence comes from Argiope bruennichi, assembly GCF_947563725.1. Lineage (NCBI taxonomy): Eukaryota > Metazoa > Arthropoda > Arachnida > Araneae > Araneidae > Argiope > Argiope bruennichi. The sequence continues at coordinate 91,804,786 of NC_079161.1, forward strand.
ATTTGATAATATTCTGACTGAATTGTATCAATTCCTCTTAAAATGTCTTCTGTTGGGAAATTTTCATCTACGGTCTTGGTTCTTGAAGGAACACTGTCAGATCTTTAACAGCTTCACGTATTACTGACTGTCTTCATAAATTATAACAAATAGAGATTGCAAAAAATACAAGTATTTCATTAAACTGATGAGCCATATAATCTCTCATTCAAATTTGTCTGCTGAAACAGATTATATTGTTACGGATTTGTAAATATTTTTTATTTTCATTATATTACTTTGTAAATATTACAGACGAAACATATTTTATGCGTAAGTAACCGCTATCGATGGATCTGTTTATCAGTTTGCAGGGTTGCCGCTTCGCGACGAATTTGGCTACTTTCCCACCGACTTGGCGAGCATTTTACCGATCATGGCGACAGTTCTTTAGATTTTGAAAGTTCGAGAATTGAAGCTCAAGCAATAATATTTCGGGAGTTAGCGGAGTTTTCTGGAAATCAGTGGAGTAATGCTTATGTCATTTCTCGCCAAGGCAGGGTATAAATAGGACATGTCATGGGATAAGTAGAGAGAGAAGAGTTCACTGAAAGCATTTTCGCTGGTGATCTGATCGCATGAGAATTTTTGAAGTCTGTTATTCTGATATTAATTACCACTCAATTGCGCTGTACTCAAGTGCGTCATTGTAATGTTTGGTTCGTGTAAAGTCCTGAATTTGCCAAAATTTTTTGAAATAAACATTTTAGACTTTTAAAGGACTTTTTCTTCATCGACCAGCAAATCGAAAGAATCTCGAAACCATAACAGTATCAGAAAGTTTTAAACCGAAGGAAGTCTTCTCCAGAACTTTCTCTCATACTCTCTAATGAAGATGTTATTCCTATTACTTTTCATGAAATTGTGGACCTTTGGAAAGAGCACAAATACGTGGCATGGCATTTGGTATCATTAATGACATCAATTTGATCTTTGGCTTGAATAAAGCATTTTTGCTAAATCTTTAAAGTAATCCTTGGCGACTTTCTTGGAGATTAATCTCTGGCATTTAGCAATAGGTCCCCGAAAATTTGAATTAATTTTAGATTCGGTGTTTACACCCATTTGGACCCAAATTTGAGATTGAATAAGACAGAAGTAAAAACCCTGCATACCAAATGACATATATTTAAGTAATGCATTCTTGAATTAAATTTACTTCTGAAAGTACAGACAGACAGAAAGTTAATCCCTTGACAGATTTGATTCTAAATATGATAGGTTTCTACTGTTTATTTAATAAATCGATACACCAAATTTTAAACATCTAACTCTCTTTGTTTTGTTGCCGTTGCTGTTTATGGCACTTGTCGTGGGCAAGCCCGCCGACGAAGTTAACGATTCTACGCCGAGTTTTAGCATCTCTTGTTTCAGCAGCGCCATCTAGGGCCAAGAGTACGTCATAGCTACTCAGGCATCACAGCCCTTTTAATGGGGGTGGACTCCATTCATGCATTTCATTCACTCATCCACAGATCATAATTTAGACCTGAGTCAAAAACAATCACCTCTGATCCAATCCCCATAGTAGTAATGTCTCGACTTGGAAGACTACGCGACTTTGCGACTACGACATATTTATAAGTGCACAAGCCACCAAAGGATAGTCTTCGGTAGGTGGCGTTCGAACTCACAACCCAAGGGATGCAAATCCGGAAAATCGGACAGATCGATTTCCTCTAAGTTGATTCCGTTCTAAATTTCAAGGGAATCTTAAAATTTGGTATAAAAATCGAACAACAAATTTTATCCCTTTTACTCAAAGTATTTTGGTGAGTTATTTTTTTCACAGACAATCAGGTAAACGGACAGACTTAATGTTTTTTTTTTTTTTTTTTTTTTTGGCCTTGAAGGGGTTTATAATGTAGAGATTTGTCAAAATCCTCGAGATTGATTTTTTGGCGATTAGAATAGCTTCTTTATATCTTCGTATATGAGAAATAAAAATGAAAACAGTCTCTTTTTCAGATACGAAAGCTTCTACCTACATATTCCGAACTTCTGCAATTCATTTTATGTTACTCTCACTGAAATTCAGAGTAAAATAAAATAAAAGGATCTTTCTTCACAATTTTTCCTGATTTATTTTTCCTGGTTGTATTTGCTGATTACTAGCCTCGATTGAGCTATTATTTTTAATATATATTTAATGCATATTTTTCCATCTGAGCCGAGATTTTTGCATCTTTTTTCTAAAGCTAAATTATGGTGATCTGTTTATATATTGACAGTTCAATCTAACGAAAAGCTATCCTGCCACAAACGAAAACTCGCTAAAGATCTCCTAATATAGAATTTATTTCTAAAATTTATGTATACAAGAAGGTATGTAATTATGTCAGGGCTGATTTTTTTTTTTAACAAAACATATAAAATATATATATTTCTGAATTTGGGTAAAAAAAGATTTTAAAAAACATTGGTGGAACCAAAATATATCAGTTAAACGACAACAGATTTAAGATTAATTTTTTTTTATTTAGTTAAAAAGAGGTATTAAACAAAAATATATTAATTTAGAGGTTTATCAAAATGATTTACGGAAAATTTTGCAGAAAGTCAAAGAAATGTATTAACCAGTTACTAAATTAAGAAATAAACCGTATTTCTATCCAGTCTTTAAATATCGAGTTTCAAATGATAAATAAGTTGATTTTTTTTTCTTTTTAGAATTTCAAGAATTAAAATAGCTATTGAATGTTTTAAAGGATTGATTATTTATTCCATAGATCAGGAACTGCAGAACATACTGAAAAATTATTATATTAAATTCAAATAAAAAAACATTAGATTTTAATTCATTAGTTGTTTTTTTTCATATAAAAATTTACCACTGAATTAGAAATGTAAAATAGTATTAAAATATACGGAAATGTAAAAAGAAAATTACTGTATTAAAAAAAAATAAACTTGGAAATAAATTCCAAACGATGTAATAAAGAAAACTGTTTCAATAATAAACAATAAATCAAGCACGTTAAATAATTTTTTAATAAATAAATAAAAATAAATAGTTAAATAAATTAATTAATAAAAAATTGAATTAAAAAAATAAAATTTTTCCAAAAATAGACTTTTTAACGTAATTTAAAGTTACCTTAAATTTAAGAGAAAAAAAGTTTGAAATGATATGAATTATTCCTTTTGTTTAAATGAGTTGTTCTTTGTTTGAAAATAAGTTGTTTTTTTATAGAAATTGCTTATAATTGATTATTTATTTTATTGTTCGCAAAATAAAATATTTAATGTTGGCAAAATTGGTACCTGCCTAATGGGAAAGTGCCAAGATGCGAAAATACCGAACTATCATCTGTAATTTTAAATTTCCTTTGTATGAATTTCTGCTCCAGCTCACTTAAAAAAAATAATAAACAAAATGACACAGAAAATAAAACTAGCTTAGATGCAAGATATATTACACAGGACAACAAATTATTGGAAAAATTATGCTAGCTTCAGAAAAGATGACTAGAGTTGACGGTGGCATCTGACGTTTTACTTTACAGCGACATGATTGAAAAATACACCATCTAATTTAGCTGTTTGACGACATTTCATCCCTTATGACCACACATTTGAACATCCTATGATTTTTTTTTTTTTTTTTTTTTTTTTTTTTACCGCTTTCACATAAGTTCAGATTTTGGATAAATTTTTAAGGGCTTAAAAAAACAACTAATTCCTGATATATACACAGATCGGCTTATGTTTGGAATTCGTTGCCAATTAGCTCGCCAGAAATATTGATTTTGTTCGTTTTCAGATAAAAATAATTTTATTTCCACGATTCCGCCAAACTGTTTGATATTAAAACCTTTTATTTTAATTACTTATCCCACTCTGTATATTGTGCACACGAGTTTTTGTAATGTGTGTCAGGTGCTTCTGTGCTCAGAGTTTAGTGTCAGATGCCTCTTATACTGCACCTGTTGATACATTCCCCAATGGCCCTCATAGACAATGTACTGATGCCTAATCTATGATGAAACGTAGTTGGAGATCCTCTTGTAAGTTACAGTTTCAGGGCCAAAATAACAATTTTGCTTTCCAACAGGATATAAATGCAAATAAAATAAATTAATGTTGATTCTTGTTTTGAATTATATTTTCATAATAAAATTTATTTGTCAAAACATCGATAACCTTATGTGTTCTTTCCTTACAGGTAGAGGTATCGCAGCGAGCAGACGGAAGTGATGGAATGTTTTGAGCAATGTCAACATGTGCCGTAATATATGAAGCATCCCAAAAAGATGGAGGATCGGAAAAATCTGGAAACAAACCCTAATAAACTTAAGATTATTGACATGGGAAATAACTGTCATGTAATTATACAAATTCCTGATCAGCCAGACAGTGTAATGGCAATGGGGTTTGATATCAGCAGCCTGCATTTCATGTCGCTTCAAGAGCTTGCTATGAGGAGATTGGCTGTACAGTTGTGCAGTCACCGTAAAATGCTTGCGTATGCTGTGCAAACCGATTCAGCGTCGCGACGTCAAAAGGAACACGAAACAACGATGTACGATTTGTTGAAAGATCTTCTATCTGAAGCTAAGGTTCCACAAACGTTGAAACACGAGTTATTCAGTTTAATGAAATCTGTTTCCAGAGAAATAATAAAATGGTTGGATCTCCATGAAAATTATTTAGGTCCGTGTAACCTAAACGAAATGGAGAATTTGGAACACCTGTGCTGGACTAGCTTGGGGAGTGTGGATTATCGGGAAACAGCCGCAGCACTCATTCGTCACGAAAAGCTGGGCGTGACACAATGTTACAAGCTGGCTTGTCTGTACTGCTTGGAAGAGGACATCAGAGAGCTTTGGCGAAAGATGCCCGAAAAAACCAAAAAGTCCTATTATGATGCCAAATCTGCGAATCTCGAGCAGCCAGATTTAGTTATTATTTGGACTTTTATCTTAAAAGATAAAGTAAAAAAATTTCTTAGATATCTTGAAGAAAAAGGGAAATTCTACCCCTCCATTAACCACCTAGCGTTCGAATGTGCTGCAACCCATGGTTACAAAACGGCTGCTCAGTATTTTTATGAAAAGTTAAAGTTCGAAGATCGAGAAGAACCGCTGATGAATACCGCCATGGCTGTAGCAGATGAACGTTCAACCGATTTTTATTCTTACATGGAGGAACGCCAAGAATTTGGCGACGTTTTGAGCTATTTGTTGTCCGTGATGCAGCCGTATGAGCAGAAGATCTTGCTTTGGTACCACCCTTGTGAGATCTTGAAGTGCGCGCTGGATTGGCCCAGGCATGATGCCTTTATCGAGCTTGCAAAATCCGCATATCCTTTCCTTTCATTACACACTTACATCCGGGTGCTTTTCAATCTATCTCGAAACAGTTCCTGGGGATATAATCATTCAAAATTATTTCAGGAATTTTTACTGCTCGAACCCGTTGATTTCAGTTTAGCGCTGATAGTCTACAACGACATTTTGCGAGATTTTATCCGAAGTGACGACATAGAAACTGTCAAATTTCTTTTCAGACATCTGGAAGCTCAGGGAAAAGATGATCCTATTTTGGGGTCTACAGGGAGTTTCATTAACTACGAACTAATCAAGGAGGGTAAGTGGGATTTGATGAATCTTTTCATCGAAGAGGCGCATCTGTCCAAAGGAAGCAGACGGAGGAATGTGAAATTTTTCAGTGAAAGCAGTGGATTACATCTGGACAAGGAAGAAATCCAGGGTCTCATAGACCTCAAAAATTACACTGTAGAAGATATAGGCACTTTAGAAGATGTCAAGAATAACACTGATCTTGAAATTCAAGAAGAAGAAAGAGAAAGACCGAAGGCTGTAAAAAAACTTTTAATTCCTTTAAAAACAGTATACGATAAGTGTGTTAATTTTCTTTTTCAATAAATCTATGCATGCCTATTTTGTAAATTGCAACTAGTATCATTGTTGTATGACATCGCAAAGCAAATACTTTACCCTTTAAATGTGGCGATTTTTAAAACTGTTTTCCTGTGAAAGCTAAAAATTTATTCTAAAAATAATTTATTTTGCCTGAAAATTGAATTTGAATTTATCTCGAGGAATCAAATTCTTTTAACATTTCATTTGTTTCTTCCAAGTGTCCGTGCATAAAGTATGCCTACACATTTGATGTTTGGTGCATGTTCGTGTATAGATGTGTAGGAATCTTGGTATGAATTTTTTTGAAATTGTTAATTTTGAAACTGTCAGAGAAATTTTAAGTGCAATAAAATTTTGTAACATGCAAATTATATCATTGTTGTGTGACATCACACAGCAAATACAATACTTTGTAATTCGGCGATTTTTGAAACGAATGTCGTGCGAAAATCTTATTCTAAAAATAGCTAAATTTTATGAGAAAATTTAATTTGAATTTATCTGGAGGAATCACGTTTTATTAACATTTTATTTGTTCTTTCCAAGTATTCTTGCATAATATATTATTAAATGTCTGTCAGCACATTTGATGTTTGGTGTATGTTATGTTAGTGTATAGACGTGTACTGATCTTGATATTGATTACCTTGAAATTGTATATGTTAAAACTGTCGAAGAAATTTTATGTGTAATTAAAATTTTTTTATGATGCTACTTGCTGTTTTAATTTAATTCTGTGATTAGCAATGAACTATTTGACTTCTATGTTATCAACAGTTTAAATTATTGGTCAACCCCATTGGGCCACGAAACTGACACAAACATGTAAAAGCAACTTTTTTAGTGTGTATTTAAAGTGCACTAATCACTTTTGTAGTTCTGTATTTGTTCAATTTCAATTGAATTTCTTAAACATAATCTGATATTTATGATGTTATCAACAAGGTATATTAAAATATCATAATTATAATGAACTATGACATTTTAGTATTCTTATAGCTATTCCGTTCATGGATTTTCCTGACAAATCGAAATCACATGCCATCCCATTTGCATGTAAACTTTGCCACCCATATCCTTCAACATCCAATTCCACTGTCCTTGTTTTTCATTAGTGCAATTTTTACGAACAATCATTCTCTTAACTCTTGTTTTTATATGGCCCTAATGTAAGGTCATGGGACAATGATGCTGTGACAACTATTATTTATATTCTTTTATTTTTTTTTCTATTACTAGCTGGTACCCGGCACGTTGCTGTCGCAGAAAAAATAATTTTGGATATATCGTTTGATATAGCTATCTTTTTAAATTAGATACGATAGAAAGAATGACATCTTTTTACTTGTCGACATTCATTGAAATTGAATGATACATAAAGGACAATCTAAATAATATTTATTTTGTTTTTTTACTTTATTATTCAAGTATTCTTTAGAGTAGACAACATTCTTTTGGCACACACAAATAAATTTCTTGGCTCTCCGACTCACGAGCATCAACATCCAACAGGACATGGGAAACATGGATTTTCTAGGTGCAAACTAGTAAGTTGGCAAAGTGTAACCGCAATCGGATGAACGGTACGTCAGCGGATAAAATACGAACAAACAAAAATTCAATTTTATATATTCGATTTAAAATTATTTATTATTATTATATTTTTTATTCCATTATTATTATTTTCTTTATTCTATTATTTATATCATATTATATTTCTTTCTTCTCATATATTTGTCGAATTAGAAATTGTTCTGAGAAGATTTTCAGTAAAACCAGAAGCATATATTTTTTGTAAGCTTTTCTAATGATTTCTTCGAATAACAGCTGCATGCTGCATATCAGTTTCTAGGAAAGAAGAAGAAAAATTATTTAAAACTCTAATGAAAGCATAATTTCTAGATTTCCAACTAAGCAAAAAAGACCCGGAGGCAGATGGATAGAAAAATATGAGTATAGTCGCCAAAAAAATGTGTAAAATAATAAAATTCCAGTGATGAATAATTAAAAAAATTCAATTTTATTATATAAAGATATAGTTAAGATATAATTAATTATTTATTTATAATAGTAGTAATTTATTTATAATAATAATAATCACATAGTACTAAGCAGGATGATGAATTGTTTTAAAAATACTTTTTTAAAAATTTTGTTTTAGAGAATTTAGTTAAAAAACCAATCGCAAGCACAAGAGAGAATAGTTATTCTAAAATCGCTTGAATATCAGCTTTTAGAAGCTCTAAGGAATTCTGGGATAACTGTTCCTTTTAAACTGAAGAATTTTTAAAATTTTTTTACGTGCTTACTTTTATATAATACTAGCCGCCTTTGGCGACCAGCCGGTTCGCCAATCTTAATGTTCGTTAAAATTTTAATAATTAAATATTTTATGCAATTCCAACTTTAATAGATTCTTCAGCAAAATATTTTAAAACTTCAAATTTTGATAGTCATATAATTCACTCATAATATTATAAAGGCCTTCAGTCATAACGTGATATGTATCTCTCTAATTTTCTGTTACCCCTCGTAGAATTTATGCTTTAAATTAAAGTGTAAAGGATTAATCTGCAATTAATATAATAATATTTTTTACTGAAACAAAACATTTTTTTTAATAATATAATTACTGATAATAGAGTCACTGAGCGTTTAAACTTTATGGGCACTAAAGAATATCTTTCTTAATTTATGTAATATCTCAAGAATTTGTCAACAAAATTTTCTCAGATTCATCATGAACAGATCGATTCATTAACAATGTTTCATTTTAAATGCATCAAACACTAAGAAAATAAAATGAATCGTTTAAAATAATCGGTCGAAAACAGGTTTAAAAAAACTACTTAAAAAACGATGTACTTAAAACTATAAGCATATATAAAAAAATATATAACTAATATAAATACAATTTAATTACAAAAGCATGCAACTAACCTAAAAATAATTTAAATCATTGAAAACAGGTTAAAAAGAACTACTTAAAAAACGATGTACTTAAAACTATAAGCATATACAAAAAATATATAACTAACATAAATACAATTTCCTTACAAAAGCATACAACTAACCTAAAAGTAATTTAAATCGTCCGTTGATAATGGTTGCCATGCCAACAATCAGAACACAGTGCGCATGCGTGAATTTTCTTCGCCTTTTACGGTAACGCAAATGCGTGAATTTTTCTACGCCAGTTGGGGTAACGCTATGCAGATTATACATTTTTAATTTCCTTTATTCTGTGTTATTTTAATTCAAAAGTACTTCAGAATGAATCTGAAACATGGATTAATTAACAATGTTTAATTTTAAATGCATAAAACATTAAGAAAATAAACAGAATCGTTTGAAATAATCCGCCGAAAAATCTTAACCCTAGCCTCATTACTGTTGGGAGAAAAAAAGAACTAAAGCCTAAATCATTTGGAGTTGGGGAAAATGGAAGATTATTTTGACGGAAAAGTTGGCGGTGGGGAAAATGGAAGATTTTTTTTGGCGGGAAAGTTAGTTTTTAATTAATAATTAAAATTCTAATTAAAATTTCAAAAAAAGGGACCCCAGGTGCACATTCCCGACCTCTAAGGCATACATGTACCAAATTTGGTAGCTGTATGTCAAATGACCTGGCCTGTAGAGCGCCAACACACACACACACACACACACATTGAGCTTTATTATAAGTATAGATTAACAATTTTATTAAGTTATCACATATTTAGGATTTCCTTTATAAATGACTTAAAAATCATCAACTGTTAATTTAAAGACGTATATACAAAAGTTGCGGAAATCTCATTAAGATTAATACGATTTATTAATTAGTTATTTATGTGTATTTTAAAACTGATAATATCTTTTAATGAAATAAATATTTATTTCGTGAATTTTAAACTTAAAGAATTGCATGAAAAAATATAATTTGATTTAATATCAGAGAAAATAATTTTAAAAAAATTAGATTTATTTCAATTAATAAAACTTAACTTTTCCCATACCTATATATATCTAATTTTAATATTTAACTGAAATATAATTTTATATTAAACCAATTTTGTAAGACTTGGATTAAATCGAAGCGAAATATATTTCCCTTCTTCAATTTTAATTACGACATTTGAAATTGTTTACAAAATTTTTTTTTAAAAATTGCTGTTTTTTTAATCAGTTCAATTTTAATAAAGAAGCGAAAATTTCTTTCTTTCATTTTAAATATTTCAAAACAAACTAAAATATTTATTTTTCAGTTGTTAACATTAAAATTTTACAGGCACCTGTAAATTATTTGCTGTTTCATAGAATGACACAAAAATAATGTTTATATATATTCACACTCAAGAATTTTTCACAATTTGTTAATTACGAATTTCTCATTACAACGTTAGTCTCGAAAATTTTTAGAATAGAAACATTAGAATGTAAATTTCTCAGAATATTTAATTCCTTATTTAAATGATCATTTGCCGGCGTCCTTACATAAGGGTAACCCATCTCATCTGGGAGTCGCGGGTTCGAATGCCGGTTCAGGCATGGTGGTTCTTCATCGGTGTTCTCTCTGTGAGATGTGTGAATGTGCCCCCCTGTAAAAAGGGATTGTGCAAGCGAATGTGTGAATTTCATCTTCATATGAGATAGAAGTCAGCCTTCTGCCGTCGGGTGCACACCGGTCTTAATCCTCAGAAGCTACTGAAACTCTTTTCCGTGGTAGCGCGGGAACGACATCGTCACTGATCATTTTAACAAGCAATAAACTAAGAACTTGTAATCAAAATATCAGGAAAGTTTGACTGAGAGTGAAACACTTGTAAAACAAAATTGAATAACTATTATGTTAGTAATTTATTCTTATTTAACAAGAAGTTATATAGTTAATTTAAAACTATTCCAAAAAAGGTTTAGTTCTCACCTTACCTAAATAATTTCTTGATGTCAAAAATAATTTGTTTCTTATAGATTGTAAACCACAATCAAAAAAAAATTTGTTTTTTGAACTCTCTCTCATGTAACTGTGAGAATTTAGTTTCTGGTTTCTAATTAAAATAGAAAGGCTTTGATATATATCTGCTGGTGAACAATATTGCCACACTTATTAATTATGAAAGATATCAGAATTTATATTATTTATTCTACGAAATAAAGAATATAATTTCTTATTTCAAAAATGATTAACCGTACGTGGATTTAATAGCGGGAAGCTAAAGAGATGTAGAACGAATAAAAATAAAGAAATGTAGAGATTGATCAGAAATTTCTAGAAGCTGCACGTGTTTTACTTCTTCTTTTTTTTAATATTTAATGTTCTGCAAATAGATATTGAGAGCGTTTTTATTAATCATCTTTTACTTTCATCTTTAAAAATAAAGAAAATCAATGTGTTAAATGAAAATTTTTAAAATTTTCTTAGCCAAATCTTTATCAATACATTCATACTAAAATAACTGAACTCTTCGAAATTTTATTACTTTTTAAATGAATTGAAATAAAACTTAAATGTGTAATACGCACATATTCTATTTAATTCCGAATATTATCTTTTATTCTTATATTTTATATTCAGTTTCAAAACATATTTCTACAAATAAAACAATTTGCCAAATTGTGTTTTAGGTATAAGTATAAATTAATATATAAGTATAAGTTAGTAAGGTTTTATGTATAAGTTAAAATATGAAACGGTTATATAGAACTTATATTTAATATCTGAGCAAAATAGTTTGACAAGAACGTACATAAAATCAATCAAGTAAATTTATTAACATTGAATTTAACGAATTTATAATGCTGTTCTTTATCAAAATGTTCTTTGACAACTGTTTAAAAAAGTTCACATAGTTTATTAATACTTAGAATTCAAGATTCATGACTAAGTTTGACATCAATTGTTTTGAAATCGTTTGAAAATATTTATAGTTTTGATTTTCTGCATAAAAAATATTCAAAAATATCTATGAAATCAAATATTATAATTAAATGCCAAACGATTTTAAAAATTGGAAAAAAGATCTTGATTAGGTAAATAGAAAAGTGTATTAAGCAAAACTATTTTAATTTAGAGGTTTATCAAATGATTTATTTAAAATTTTATCGTTCAAGAAATATAATGAATGAATTAAAAAATAATTAAAAATAAGCTGTAATTCTATCCACTATTTAAATATTGGGGTTCAGTAGGTAAAAAACATGAAAATTTTGTCACACTGTGAAACGTATAAAATATTTCAAAATGAATAAATTACTTATTCTCTTGTTCAGGAAGTGCAGAATACATTGAGAAATTATTATATCAAACCTGAACAAAAACGAAATAGACATTAGATTCTAATTTATGAGCGTCTTCATAAGAAAATTCTATCAAAGATGAAAATTTGAGAAATTGGACTTTAAGATGTAATATAGCACTTCAATTTCTGCAATCGCAAATACTAAAATCAGTGTAACTTCCCAAAAAATTTCAACAGTTTTCTAAAGAAAATTCTGTTGTTGTTGTTGTCACTTATAGCACTTGCCACAAAGAAAATTCTTAAAATATTAAATAAAAAGATCCTATTTTCATAAACAAAATCGAATTTTTAACGTTGTCATTTACATTAAAATCAGTAATGCATTGACTAAATTGGATAAATTGTTAGTATAATCTGCATAAATCAATAAAGAAATTCAAATATTTACATATTATAAAACTGACGACTTAAACATAGTCGTATGAACTAAGCACTCGGTTTTATATATATGAATGTATTAATTAATTATTTTGCTTAATATAAGTTATCAGAAATAAATATTTTTTTATTGAAAATTAAAATTTTCATAAATACTAAGTACATTTTCTTCGTCTGTAATAACTATTGCATCGTCTAATTTTATTTTACTATAAAAAATATAATAAATAATTCCACCGTACGTTCAATAAAAGCAGATGAAATATCTGCATATACAGTGGCTCAAAAAATTGAGAGTACACCTTACTTTTACTTGATAAATCCGACTTTTAATATAAATAACACGTTGCCGAGAAGTGGAAACACGTTTTTATATTTACACATTACAGTTGGTTTAATTTAAAGTACAATTAAAGAACAATCAACAAAGACTTTCTAAACTGAAAAGTTTCAAAAGCATTTGAAATAAACATACGCAGATTTTTGCCTCACAAAATTGAGAATACACCAGTGAAATTTTTGTAATATCTCGCATAGAAAGAATGTGTCAATATTTAGTTGCATGTCTTTTGGCTTTTTTAATGGCCTTTAAATGGCGTGGTACCGATTCGATCAAATTTTGGTGGTATCTGATGATATTTTACCACATTCTTCTTGCAACACTTGTTTTAAATGTGTTGTGGTTCTAATTTTGAGTTGTGGGATCATTGTTTGGAATGTGGCCCACAGATATTCAATAGCATTGACGCCGGGTTACTGGGCTTGTGTGTGAAACTGCTGTTTACAATGAAAAAGTCACCACATTTTGACGTTATGTGCAGTGCGTTGCCCAGCTGTAAAATAAAATTTTCATCTAAACCTAAATTTTTAGCACTTTCCTTTAGATTGCTGAGATCATATAGTTCATCGAACTTCCGGCAGAAATTTCTCAAATTATAGGAAGGAGTGTAAGTGCTGAAATTGTGCGAAATGTAATTAGACAAGATGGATATCAAAGTCGAACAGTTATATAGAAACCGTTCATCAGCTTCCAAATTCAGAAAAAGTGTTTGATGTTTGGAAAAACTCATAATAACTTTGGAAGAAAGATATATTTAGTGATGAAAGAAAACTGAGCATTTTATACAGTGACAATCGCCGCACCGTACGGAGAAAACCCAATATTGCTTTGGTTCCAAAAAATGTACATCCTTCAGTCAAACATGGTGGTGACTCCGTTGTGATTTAGGATTGTATAGCTTCATCCGGGTTAGGAAATTTAGTTCTTATAGATGACATTATAATACATAAGGTTTACTTGGATATACTTAGCAGCAATTCAAAGGAAAGTGCTAAAAATTTAGGTTTAGATGAAAATTTCATTTTTCAGCAGGGCAACGACCCCAAAAGAACTACACATAACGTCAAAATGTGGTGTATTTTTCACGGTAAAAACTTTTTCACACACAACCACAGTACCCCAGCATAAATGCTATTGAATATCTGTGGGCCACATTCGAAACAATGGTTCAAAAACACAAAATTAGAAACAAAACCCATTTAAAACAAGTGTTGCACAAAGAATGGGGAAAAATATCGTCAGATACCACAGAAATTTGGTCGAATCGGTACCACGACATTTAAAGGCCATTAAAAAATTCAAAAGACATGCAACTAAATATTGACACATTCTTTCTATGCGAGATATTACAAAAATTTCACTGGTGCATTCTCAATTTTGTGAGGCAAAAATCTGCGTATGTTTATTTAAAATGCTTCTGAAACTTTTCAATTTAGAAATTCATCGTTAATTGTTCTTTATTTTTACTCTAAATGAAACCATTTGTTATGGGTAAAAGTAAAAACATGTTTGCACTTCTCTGTAATGTGTTATTTATATTGAAAGTTGCATTTATCAAGTAAAAGTAAGGTGTACTCTCAATTGTTTCAGCCACTGCATAAAAGGCTTATGTACGCAGGACGGAAATAGCTCGTATTACATACTGTCGAATGATAGTAGCCAAATAGAAACAAATCATTACGAATGTTTTTATAGCTGCACTCAGCATTTCGCTGATCAATGAAGCTGAAGGATATAATTAGAAATGTATTTGGATTAAAAATTCTTTTCACTCATGAGGTGAAATTACGTATTATCTAATGGCATCAATTAAGGTAAAAAATCACTGTAAGAACGTTTCAGAACGTTTTATTGAACTTCTAAACACCTACACTTGATCCGCCGCTTTGCTAATTAGTGAAGCTGCAAAATATTGTTAAAATTCTTCGGGATATTGCTCACCAAAAACATTATTCACTCAGAAGAAAATAGAAGTAAAAGAAATAAGAACCAAGTGAAGTATATCGGGGCGAGAAATTAGGCTTAACCATTGACAGATAAATATCGTTACGATCTACCTATGGGTATTAAAAAAACATAACTTCCAAAGTTTTTTTCTCTAAAAAATAGTATTTTGCATTATCTGGAAAGCTCAAAACATTACTTTTTTTAATGAAATCCATTTTATTCCCGCACAAAATTTATTTATTTTTGATAAATTTTAAATGTAATAAATGATTTGTAAAAGATAAGCTTTAATGTTACGAAATTCAAAATCATCCGTCACAACATTCAGTCGCGTTTAGATTAATATTAAAAGAAAATTTTTGTTCAGACTTTTATTCCAAAATAGGATTTTCACTTACGGTTTTATTTTGTAATATGTACAGTTTTTAATTTCATTTAGCGTATTCTATTAAATTAATGTTTTTCGGTCTTAGAAAGCAATAAAATGAGAATTTTTAAATCATTAATATTTAACAGCATAATAAATCATGAATCTAGGTGAAAAAGATGGTCGCCAAAGGCGGCTAGTTTACTGAAATGTAATGCAGTACATGATTTTTTGTTGTATACAGTACAAGATTTATTGCTGTATTGTTATCTGTTATTGTTGTTTTCGAAGATTTTATAAAATTATTGAAAGAATGGGAAAATGAGGAAACGATGAAATGAATTATTGTATTTTTTTTATTTGGTCTCCAACAAACTCTCTCTCATACTTTGTAAAAAAAAAACCTACTTTTGGATTATAAACCGACTGCATTGACGAACAATAGTTACGAAAAATCCATTTAAACCACGATTATTTCAGATTTTTTTTTTTTTTTTTCGAGAAAGAGCAATACAGAAAAAATTATCTTCTTTGCTTAGTTATAAAAATTAGCTTCAGATACAAGAGCGTCGAAATTTCAAAAGGTATATTAAAAGCACACTTTAAACAGAAATATGCTCATTATTGAAAAATAAATTATTAATTAAAAAAAACTTTCATTTTCAAGAATGAAAGAAAAATTGAGTATGAAATATTTATAACAAGGATGAAATTGATTTGAGTTTCTTTTAAATTGTGATTTTTTGTTAAATAAATATTTTTTTAATTAATTTCATTTAGATGTAAATTTGAGTTAAATTTTTTTCACTTGAAAATTTTAAAGATATTTTTTTTTAATGTTCAGATGATGTAAATACCATTTTGGAGCGATATCAGTTTCGAAATATAAGGGGAAATATTTCAAAATTTCACTAAAGTTTTAAGTAATAATTTTAATTAAAATTTAACAAAATTTGAAAAGAAGTCATATTTGCATATTTGCAGGTGGAAGTTTTTTACCTTCCAAGATATATCTGAATCATATGTGGTAACTCTAACTTTAACTTCTACGGAACACCGGAGCACACATTCTCTGGTCTTCTTTGCTTCTTCCTTCTTCTTTTTTTCCTTTTTTGTTTTTCAATTAGCGCTGTTTTCAATGTGTTCAAACAAAAAAAATTTTTAACATCTCTTTCAAAAGTATTAAAAATATTTATTCTAAAAAATTAAAATATTTCTTTCAAAAAATTTAAAATATTTCTGTAAAAGGAATTAAAAATTTTTCTTCATATTTTCTACTCCGAAATCAATACATAACGCCATCGTGAATTTTTGCGAGTCACCACCAGTTGCGAGATTGAAATGGCGGCAAAAAATTAAAAAATTATCTGTCTTCCTCCTTAAACGGATCAATACAGCTCCTACGCTCTTCAAACAGGTGGGCGATTTTTCCCACAATGCCCCCCGCAGATCCACCGCCCCCCACTGTTTATTAATAGAGAAGCGTCCCCTCAAATGATCGATCCGTTTTGCAGCACAGATGGCACGTGTGGCTACAGCTTGTATAAACACTGGAAACATTTTGCTACAAGAAAAGCATCTGACTTTACAGACTAATTGCCTGTAATATTGATTGCAAGTTGCATTCTATGCACAATGCACTTAAGTAGTGTTATTAATTGAAAAAAGTTCGAAATTGAGATTATAGATCAATATCGGTAGCTAGATATTTGCGGTTTCCTATTCTAGAAATATCCAGAAGAGATTTTGCTACAGGTGCCATCTGTGGAGAGAACATAGAACTATAAACGCAAGCTTCGATGAAAATATAATAAAAAGAAATGATGATTTCTTATTTAAATTTTTCTTTCAAAACATTGCAAGTGGTCTTAATAGCGCTTTTAAAAAAATAAATATATGATTTGAGAAAGAAATTTTATAGAACAGATAAGAAAAAAATGTAAAAATATTTGTTATATGGAGAAAAAAAATGAAGCACATGTAATCTTGGCTTGAAGAAATTCCCTCTAAAATATCTTTTTAAAAAAACTGTTTTTAATTCTTTTATTCATAAAAAAGGATGCAAACACATTATTTTTTATATTCTTTCAATTCAAATTATTAATAGGTGCGTCAAAATCTAAAAGCTGCGCAATGTGTCAAATTTTCTACATCATCATCAGCGTCAGAGCAAAACAGATCGATCGTCTTCAAGTGGCATCATTCGGATGAGATTCGACCATTGTTTCAGATGTTCTAGAAGTGCGCCTGCTGTCATATTCGATTTTTACAATTTATAACGATTTAATTTTTGTCGGTAATTGTTGAATGGTTTCTCGATACCAATTCATTTCTGGCTAGAGTGAAAAAACAGTGGCTTGCATTCTGAATCTACAAAGAAGCGACCTTGAAAGCGAAATAGAATCTCCATACTGCTGGAGAGGTAAGTTGTTTACGTCATTCAGTGATTGCACTGTTGACAGAAAGCGAATAATGAGCGATTGAATGATCTTTAAGAAACGTTTATTTTTAAACTTATTTTTACCAATGATAATCTAACTGTATTCAATTACTGAGTTTCCACCTGTTTGGTGGAGATTAGGAGAAAAAATTGCGCCTCATTGTTTAGTTCTAAAGAAACATGGCATGTTTGCCATTTTCACCGAGGACAAGGGGTTCAATTAGATCTAAAATATTTTTAAAATATTTTGTACATTCATTGAATATACAAAGACAATATATTATTATTTATTCAAAATTCAACTAAATATCTTTCAAATTTTGGAATACTATTTTAAATTTTTCTAATAAATTACATATTGTTAGTTTTATATTTCATTGCTTTGTGATTTTAAATATCTATGCACACATAACTTTACAATATAAAAAAAAATGTCCGATCGTATTATTAAATCGTATTTAAGTTCTGCAAAATGTTGTCATTTTATTATTTTCGTATATAGAATTTAATACTTTGTATGCTGAAATCTATTATCTTAAAATTTAATATTTTTCAATTTCAATTCGTCAAAATTTGGTATGTAAAACTATTTATATATTAAAAAGAATTTAAAAAAAATGTTTGTGAAAAAGGACCGGGACTTTTTCTGCCTAAAGACCCTTATAAGGCGCAATTCGACCTTGCCTTTGACGGATTTAAGAAAATATTAAAAATAATTTTTCTCTGCTTCAAACTGTTTAAATGCTTCAGCCTATTAAAGATTTTCAGAATTTTTTTTTAATTTTTATTTTGGAAATTTCACATCAAGAAATTACAATTTTTTATAAAAAGGAAGGAAGATGATTGGCTTCTTTCGTGCCAATCATCTCCCATCGTGCCTTTTAAAAAATAATCATATTCAAATTTACATAAAACGGACAGCTTTAATGATTAATTTTGTTTATTGGAGGGCAATTTTTGTGTATTTAAATATGAGCGTCTTAAAAGAATTTTATTAAGTTTGTTTCACAAGGAAGAGGGTATATATAAAAATTGAATATTCTTAATTCATCAGAACATTTTTTGACACAAATTACTTAAAATATAATTCTTTATTTCATTTAGACCATTTTGTTAACAGATGTTTGTCTATTACTAAAGGTTTACAAATTAGCTGTTGGGCATTGATTAGATTAGATGTATATATTAAACCGTATTTGCCTTAAATAAAACTGTTTTGTTGAATCAGTTATATAGGTACTATAAAGTATCATAGCAATCGTTTCCTTGCATCTACTCTATAGAAAATATCATATTTTATATTTATTTCATTTCATACAGACACGTGCTGAAAATTACGCTTTTATATATTTAATATATTTAATTGGCAATAGCATTTAACTTATTTTTTTAAATATGAGTTTTTGTTAATGTGATGCAACACTTTGATAAAAGCTAATTTTTCGAATCGGCGCGTAACGTGCTCATGCAGCTTATATTATATTTTTATTTTGTGCAAAATAAATTGCTGAAAAATATGATTAAAATTTTTTAAGAACTACTTCATTAAAAAAATTTAATTTCTTGGTTAAAACTTTAGTATTGTTGAATATATTATTTGATTTTGTGAAAATAAGTTTAGTGCTGTAATATTTTTGTAAGTTATCGCAAAAAAGTTCCGAAATTTCGCTTAATTTTTAATCAATTAAAGCTTTACTTAAAAATTATAACAATCTGCTCCGAGGTGCACATTCCAACCTTCAAGGTATATATGCGCCCAATCCGGTAGCTGTAAGTCGAAAGGTCTGGCCTGTAGAGCGCCAACACACAAAGACACATTTATTTATCTACGCTTAAATTAAAGATAAGTCTGTGTGTGTGTGTGTGTGTGTGTGTGTGTGTGTGTGTGTGTGTGTGTGTGTGTGTGTGTGTGTGTGTGTGTGTGTGTGTGTGTGTTATTTATGGCAAATTACTATATTGAAGGATACGATTTTCTGTAGTCATATATAAAAAAGTATCTTTAGTTTCAGCCAAAAAGTTCCAAGATTTATTAAAGTTTTATGTCTTCTATTTAAAATTCAAATTTAAATATTACAGGAGTTGACCGAAAATTAAAGAGTTGTATAGTAAAATGCACTGGATATCTTAAAGCTTCTATAACTGTATTAGCTCTACGACTATCAAAATTCGAAGTTTAAAAATATTTTGAAACAGAAGCTATTAAAAAATTAAGACTATTCAATATCTAATTGAAAATTTTATTGAAAAGTAATTGCTTAAATGA
This sequence comes from Argiope bruennichi, assembly GCF_947563725.1. NCBI lineage: Eukaryota > Metazoa > Arthropoda > Arachnida > Araneae > Araneidae > Argiope > Argiope bruennichi. The sequence continues at coordinate 91,824,726 of NC_079161.1, forward strand.
AATAAATATTGTGGTCAAAAAAAAATTTGTTAGCTAAAATTCAATATTAATTAGTTTTAATATTAATTAAAACTTTCAGTTTCTCTTTAATGTAATTCATCACATTTTCTCTGATTTGTTCTATCTAAACGTATTTATATCTTGATGCAATTGAAATGACTACATGCAAATTTTTGATTGACCTAACAATGCAAATATTTCATTCGTTTGATGTAAACAAAGATATTGGTAGAACTAACCATTTTAATAATAATAAAAGATTTAATAACTCAACTATTTATACCGAAACATAAATAATTCATTTTCTTATGAAATATTTAAATAAGATATCTTCAAAATTTTACACGGGATAAAACAATAATTATTATTTTGTTCATGAATAATTATCATTATTTTGTTCATCAAATCCAATATGTGTAGTAAATTTCCGAGTTCAAAAATTTTTATACATTTTTACATAATATTTCTATAGAAAATAAAAAGATACTCCATGAATTTATAACAATATTTTTGTATATCTAACCGCACATAACATGTACAAGCAGAATTCGTACTTCGGCTTGTTTTCAATGACTTTTCGGGGTTTCCCAACTTCTGATGCTTTAGTTCAAACATATCTATAATTAAAATATGTTTTTAATATACTGTTTTTTCTGATTGGCAAATTTAGTTTTAGATAGAAAAAACAACTCTGAGAAAAGGAAAGAGAATGAATTAAAAATAAAATAAATTAGAGTTAAATTTTGGCATTAGAGAATATTATTTGCCTCGTATGATAAAAAGTTTTGTCTCTTTATTCCTAAAAACACTTGTATAGTTAGCCTTCCTACTTGTTTCTACTTTCTCTTACTTGAAGTACAGAAAAAAATATTGTAATCATAAAAAAATTCGAACTCAAGATCTTCGACTAATTTTCACATTTAAACAACACCTGAGCACGAAAAACAAGTTTTTGGCATTATGTCTATGACAAAGATCAGCAGAAAACACTTTGCGATAGACAAATAAAATTTGGTATACGGTTTTTACATCAAATTTTGTGCCAACTAGAGTAAAAGTCAGTCTGTCTGCCCTTTCCAAATAATAATTAACACAAAAACTACAAAAAGAAGAGGGCTATGTAGATAAAATTCAATGCACAGAATTAGCATGTGCAAGTCTTAACACTTTTCAAATTTTGATAAAAATCCAATAAGCGATTGACCGTCTGTCGGTTTCTACTTTCAGAAGCACGATAACTCGGAAACGTAGTGTCTTAAATGTATGACGAAACTATCATTCCCAAAGCAATCATTATTAAATTCATTTAAAATATATAATTCGTGAAATCAAATAACAAAAGATACATTGTATTTACAGAACGCTATTGCTGCTACAACTAAACACAAATAAACTTAACCAAATTAGAAATAAATATTACGTTTGATGCAAAAAATGACCAAAAAGAAAGATGTATCTGGCCTGTATTGATGTACATTCTCAAGGGTCCAGCTCAGGTTTGTACTATGAGCGGTCTGACTTTCATCCAAAAAAATGGATCCTTCGTCACCCGAAAATCCCATGAAATTGTGGTTTTGGAGATAAAATTAGTATCACAAAGTGAAAGAGAATAAATTACACAATAACAAGAATAATTATTTCCATATTTTTAAATCTAAATAAGATCATAACAAATTTGCTCAAAACCAAACAAGAAAGAGACCATAAAACACAGAAAAAATCACTGGTTTGAATATCTGCCTGAGGGTCACCCTCGAGAAAGTCTACAGGCCAGAATAATCATATCCTTCTTTTTGGCTCTTTTTGCATTAAACTTAATATTTATTTCTAATTTGGGTAAATATATCAAATTAGGTATGAGATTGTGTGACTACCATTGCAGTCGTGCATCAAATTTTTGTTTCAATCGGTTGAAATAACCATGAATAGAAAACACACACGAATTTCGGATACTGTTAAAACATGCCAGGAATTAATTTCCTAAAAACATTCTAAGGATCAAGCTCTAGATTCAGTAAAGAAACTCAGTTCATGCCAAACGTTAATATTTCCTAACTATTGTACGTCAATGCCATGCAAACAGCTCATATCCTTGCCCGATTCACAATTTTTGTCCTGTGATATGGTTTGGCCTTTTTACAGAGTGAGCGATAAGGTTTCGAAATGTTCATGGCTGCTGGTTTTCAAAAAAAATTAGAGCAATGACATTTTCAAATTCAGAATATGGTAATTGTTTTTTACAGCTGCTTACAATTGCTGTCACATTCCAGATATAACAATATACTGACTGAATGGTTTCAATTCAACTTGAGATGTCTTCGATTGTAAAATATTAATCTATGGTCTTTGTTCTTGAAGGAACACTGTCCGATTTTTAACAGCTTCACGCATAACTGATTGTCTTATTAAATTATCACAGATAGAGAGTTCAAAAAATACAAGTACTTCATTAAACTGATGATCCATATAATCTCTCATTCAAATTTGTCTGCTGAAACAGATTATATTGTTAGGGATTTGTAAATATTTTTTATTTTTATTATATTTCTTTGTAAATATTACAGACGAAACAGATTTTATGCGTAAGTAACCGCTAACGATGGATCGGTTTATCAGTTTGCAGGGTTGCCGCTTAGCGACTTTTCCATTTACTTGGCCAGACTTTTGGCGGTCTTGTCGACAATTCTTTAGATTTCGGAAGTTTGAGAATAGAAGCTCTAGCAATAATATTTTGGTAGTTAGGGTACTTTTTTGGAAATCTAAGGAATAATGCTTACGTCATTTCTCGCCAAGGCTGGGTATAAATAGGACATGTCATGGGAAAAGTAGAGAGAGACGAGTTCACTGAAAGAATTTTCGCTGGTGATCTGATCGCATGAGAATTTTTCAAGTCTGTTATTTTGATATTAGTTACCACTGAATTGCGCTGTACTCAAGTGCGTCATTGTAATATTTGGTTCGTGTAAAGTCCTGAATTTGCTAAAAATTTTTGAAATAAATATTTTAGACTTTTAAAGGACTGTTTATTTATTCAATCAATACACTAAATTTTATCCATCTAATTCTCTTTGTTCTAACTGTCTTTGTCAAAAAGCAATCACCTCTGATCCAATCCCCTTAGTGGTAATGTCTCTACTTGGAAGACATTGTGACTACGACATATTTATAAGTGAACAAGCCACCAAGGGATAGTCTTCGGTAGGTGGCGTTCGAACTTACATCCCAAGGGTTGCAAATCCAACGCCTTACCAGTCAGGCTAATCCAGCGTTAATCGGTTCGTAGCTATCCTATTAACTTACATTCGGAAAACCGGACAGACAGATTTCTTTTGAGTCGATTTCGCTCTAAATAACAAAGGAATCTTAAAATTTGATATAAAGATCGAACAACAAATTTTATCCCTTTTACTCAAAGTATTTTTTTGGGTTATTTTTATCACAGTTAGACAGACAGTCGGGCAATCAGATAGATTTAATTCATTTTTTTTTTTCATTTCTATTTTCTGGCCTATAATGTGGAGATTCGTCAAAATCTCGAGATTGATTTTTTGACGATTGGAATACTTTCTTTATATCTTTGTATATGAGAAACAAAAATGAACATAGTCTCTTTTTTAGATACGAAAGCTTCTGCCTATATATTCTTAACTTTTGCCTATATATTCTGAGTTCTGCCTATATATTCTGAGTTAATCTTTCTTCGCGATCTTTCTTGATTTATTTTTATAGGTTGTATTTGCTGATTACTAACCTCGATTTAGCTGTTGCATTTAATATGTATTGAATGAATATTTTTCCATATAAGCCTAGATTTTTGCAATTGTTTTTTAAAGGTAAATTATGGTGATCTATTTATATATTGACAGTCCAATCTAACGAAAAGCGATCCTGCCACAAACGAAAACTTGCTCAATATTTCCAAATATAGTATATATTTCTATAATTTATATTTATATTAAAATATGTGATTACGCCGAGGCTGATATTTTTCTACAAAAATTATAAAATAGTTATATTTCTTAATTTCTGCATCAAAATGATTTTAAGAATCATTGGTTTAACCGAAATATAGCAATTTTATTGACAAAATATTTATAGGATTTTAAAAAAAAAGTCAGTTTTTTTCGTTGAAAAGAAGTATTAAACAAAAATCTATTACTTTAGAGGTTTATCAAAATAATTTATAGCAAAGTTTTCAAGAGAATTAAAGAAAAGAATTATTCACTTACTAAATGTTTTAAAAAACGCCGTATTTTTTCCCCATTCTTTAAATATTAGGTTTGGAATGTGAAATAAAATGAATATATTTTTTTTTCTTTTTCGTATTGTGAAGCATTGAAATAGCTATTGAATGTTTTTAAAGGAATGGATTATTTATTCCATAGATGAGGAACTGCAGAACATACTGAGAAATTATAATATTAAATGTAAATAAAAAATTATGCATTACATTTTAATTTGTGAGTGTTTTTCGTATAAAAATTCTACCTCAGAATTAGAATTTGAGAAAATGGCATTTGAAAATGTAAAATAGTATTAAAATATATGAAAATGCAAAAAGAAAATTACTGTATTTCCCAAAAAATAAACTTGGAAATAAATTCCAAACGATGTAATAAAGAAAACTGTTTAAATATTAAACAGTAAACCAAGCACGTTAAATAATTTTTTAATAAATAAATAAAAATAAATAGTTAAATAAATTTATTAATAAAAAATTAAGTCAAAGAAATCACTTTTTTCACAAAAATAGACTTTCTAACGTGATTTAAAGTTACCTTAAGTTTAAGAGAAAAAAAAGTTTGAAATGAAATGAGTTTTTCCTTTTGTTTAAATCAGTTATTCTCTCTTTGAAAATAAGTTGTTAAATTATAGAAATTGCTTATAATTGATTATTTATTTTGAATGAAATATTTAATGTTGACAAAATTTGTACCTACCTAATGGGAAAGTGCCAAGATGCGAGAATACCAAACTATTATCTGTAGTTTTAAATTTCCTTTGTATGAATTTCTGCGCCAGATCACTTTTCAAAAATTTTTATAAATAAAATCACACAGAAAATAAAACTAGCGTAGATGCAAGATATATTACACAAGACAACAAATTATTGGAAAAATTATGCTAGCTTCAGAAAAGATGACTAGATTTGACGTTGGCATCTGACGTTTTATTTTACAGCGACATGATTGAAAAATACTCCATCTAATTTACCAGTTTGACGATATTTCATCCCTTATGACCATGCATTTGAACACCCTATGATTTTTTTTAAAACCAGTTTTGCATAAGTTCAGATTTTAGATAAATTTTTGAAGACTGAAAAAAAACAACTAATTCCTGACATATATACACAGATCGGCTTATATTTGCATTTTGTCGCCAAATTGCTCGCCAGAAATATTGATTTTGTTCGTTTTCAGATAAATCGTTTAAATATAATTTCAATTCCACGATTCCACCAAACTGTTTGACATTAAAATACTGTGCATTTATGTACATGTATTTTTATAAAGTGTGTCAGGTGCCTCTGTTCCTCAGAGCTCAGTGTCAGATGCTTCTTATAAACTGCACCTGTTGATACACATGTCTTAGACCTCATAGACGATTTATTGATAACTAATCTATGAGGAAACCTAGTTAGAGATCTTCTTGTAAGTTACAGTTTCTCTTTGATCCCTTAAGTAATCTTACAAATAACTTTTTCTATATTTTTAACAACAGCTTTTTTTCTTCTTTCAATTCTTAATGTTGATTCCAGGAGGACTCAGTGTAATTTCTTAAAATGTCGGAGGCCTCCAAGTTCGAAACCTGATTCCACTAAAGACTTGTAGTGTATGAAGGTCTAAATTTGAAGTCGTGGGACAAACATTCTTCAGCTTATGTGGTGTGGTAGTATTTTAGAAGAAAATGCCATTTCTGGGGTCGTATACGTCATCTGATTTGGATTTAAATTAAAAGATCTGACCTAAAATAAAAGTGTTGGTTTCGAACGCGATATTACTGCATCTAAGTAATATTAACGTTGATAGCGGCCATAAAAGGAGTTTTTTCATAAAAAAATTTATTTGCCAAAATATCGATAATCTTGTTTGTTCTTTTTTTACAGGTAGAGGCATCCCAGCGAACTGATGGAGGAGATGGAATATTTTGAGGAACATTACATCAATATGGAAAATCCGATAAATCTGGAAAAAAAAACTAAAAAAAGGTGTATTGACATGGGAAATCACGTGATGGTAATTACAGAAATTCCTGATCTGCCAGAAAGCGTAATGACAAAGGAGTTTGATCTCAGCAGCCTGCATTTCAAGTCGCTTCAAGAGCTTGCTATGAGGAAATTGGCAGTACAGTTGTGCTGTCACCGCAAGATGCTTGCGTATGCTGGGCAAACAGATTCAGCAGCGCGACGTCAAAAGGAACACGAAACAACCATGTACGATTTGTTGAAAGATCTTCTATCTGAAGCTAAGGTTCCACAAACGATGAAACACGAGTTATTCAGTTTAATGAAATCAGTTTCCAGAGAAATAATAAAATGGTTGGATCTCCATGAAAATTATTTAGGTCCGTGTAACCTAAACGAAATGGAGAATTTGGAACACCTTTGTTGGACAGCATTGGGGAGTATAGATTATCCAGATACAGCCGCAACACTCATTCGCCTCGAAAAGCTGCACCTGACACAACGTTACAAGCTCGCTTGTCTGTACTGCTTAGAAGAGGACATCAGAGAGCTTTGGCGAAAGATGCCCGAAAAAAGCAAAAAGTCCTATTATGATGCCGACCCTGCGAATCTGAAGCAGCCATATTTGGTTATTGTTTGGACTTTCATCTTAAAAGGAAAAGAAAAAAAATGTCTTAGATACTTTGCAGAAAAAGGAAAATTCCACCCCTCCATTAATCACTTTGGGTTCGAAAGTGCTGCAACCTGCGGTTACAGAACGGCTACTCAGTACTTTTATGAAAAGTTAACGTTCGAAGAAAGAGAAAAAGTATTGATGAAAACCGCCATGTCTGTAGCAAGCCGACGTTCAAATGATTATTACTTTTACATGGAGGAACGCCAACAATTAGGTGACGTTTTGTTCTATTTGATGTCCGTGATGCAGCCGTATGAGCAGAAGATATTGCTTTCGCACCGCCCTTGTGAGATCTTGAAGTGCGTGCTGGATTGGCCCAGGCAAGATGCCTTTATCGAGTTTGCAAAATCCGCGTATCCTTCCCTTTCATTACGCGCTTACATCCGGGTGCTTTTCAATCTATCCCGAAGAAGTTCTTGGGGATATAATCATTCGAAATTATTTCAAGAATTTTTCCTGCTCGATCCCCTTGATTTCAGTTTATCGCTGATAGTCTATAACGACATTTTGCGAGATTTTATTCGAAGTGACGACATAGAAACTGTCAAATTTCTTTTCAGGCATCTGGACGAACAGAAAAAAGATGAAGCTGTTTTGGGTTCCACAGGAAGTTTCATTAACTACGAACTAATCAAGGAGGGTAAGTGGGATTTGTTGAATCTTTTCATTGAAGAGGTGAAGCTGTCCGAATCAGGCAGACGGAGGAATGTAAAATTCTTCAGTGAAAGTCGTGGATTACATCAGGAGAAGGAAAATATCGAGAGTCTCCTAAAAGTCAACAATTTCATTGATATTTTCGATCAAGAAAATATCCAGGATAACACTGATCTTGACATTCCAAAAGAAGAAATAAAAGAACCGAACTCTGCAAGAAAACGTTTAATGCCTTTAAAAGCAGTATACGATAAGTGTATTAATTTTCTTTTCCGATAAGTTCCATGCATACCTATTTTGTAAATTGTAAATTGTATCATTGTTGTGTGACATCGCAACGCAAATTCTTTTCTTTTTAATTTGGGGATTTTTAATACTGTCTTCATGTGAAACCTAAAATTTTATTGTATAAATATTTAAATTTTACCAGAAAATTTAATTTGAATTTATCTCGAGGAATCAAGTTCTTTTAGCATTTTAAGTTCTTTCCAAGTGTTCTTGCATAATACATTATAAAATGTGTGTCTACACATTTGATGTTTGTTGCATGTTCATTTACAGATGTGTACTAATCTTGGCATGGATTATTTTGAAATTGTTGATGTTAAAACTGTCAGGGAAATTTCATGCTTTGTAAAATTTTATAACTTGCAAATTGTATCATAGTTGTCTGACATCGCAAAGCATATACATTACTTCGTAATGCGGTGATGTTTTTAAAAACTATTTTCGTTTTAAAACTAATATTTATTTTAAAAGTATTTTATTTTGCCAAAAAATATAATTTGCTTTTATCTCGAGGAATCAAGTTCTGTTTATATTTTATTGGTTCTTTCCACTTGTTCTTGCTTAATACATTATAAAATGTGTGTCTACACATTTGATGCTTTGGTGCATGTTAGTGTATAGACGTGTACTAATCTTGATGTTGATTACCTTGAAATTGTTGATGTTAAAATTGTCAGAGAAATTTTATGTGTAATAAAATAATTTTTATGATGCTGCTTAATGTTTTAATTTCATTCTGTGATTACTAATGAAACTTTCAACTTCTCTGCTATCAACAGTTTAAATTATTCATCTAACCTTTTGGGCGACGAAACTAATATTAACAGCATATCAGGATGCATGAAGACGCTCACCGCTGGCTTTCCACAGATCAAGTGAAGGGTCGAAGGTCCTGTTCTTCCCCTTATCTCCGCTGGAGTTGTTTTCTGTTCTCGCCACATTGCCCTTTTTTCCGCGCTAGTGGTGAGCCGCTAAATGGGCCCCCCCACCAGGGATAGCGAGATTAATTCACGCCGACTCTTAATTGGTTATAAAAATACAACCTTATCTATTTACCTTCTGTTTCATCGGTTTCAGTTGTCACTGCATTTTTGCGTTATTGCGTTTATTAACATGCGAAAGTATAGACCGATAGACTATCACCCATTTGACGGATTTGGTTCAAAAATGGAGAAGTATCTATATTTTAGAAAATGAAACCTGCATACTCAAATTTTATCCATCTAACTGTTTGCGTTTTATAATTCACTTGTACTCTAAGGACCAGCCAGAGCGACAAACTTCCTTTGAATGGATTTCATTCAAAATTTGATAGAAGCCTACGAGGTTTGGGCGTAATTCAGCACACTAAATATCGTTTAGCTTAAAGCGTTTAGGTGTTATTGTGTTCACAGACTGACAGACATACGTTATGCCCAACAATATGATTTTCGGACTCATGGAGAAATGAAACGTGGAGAGTTTATAGTTTGTTATAAGAATTATAACTATTTATTTCTGAAATTACAGACAGGCAGATACTAAACGCGTTGTTGCGTTTGGCTCAAAATTGGATTGATTTCTACAGTATAAATGTTGAATCTGTGTATCGAAACTTATTTTTCCAGCTGTTTTCGTTTTGTTGATATCGAGTTGACTTACATTCAAACAGACGAACTTAATCTGAACATATTTTACTCAAAATTTGATAGAAATCTGAAAGCTTGGTATAAAGATCATATACCAAAATTCAACTGTCTGGCTTGTATCGTTTTTGAGTTATACTTGTAACAGTCTGACAGACAGGCATTGTGGCCGCAAATGGGTTTTCCGGACTCAGGGTGGTCTGACACTTAGAGGAAATCTCAAAATCATTTTTTGACGATTATAATACTTCCTACACTACGTACACGAGAAAAAAAATGAAAGTTATTAATGCATCGCCCTGATATATCTGAGGATATAAGTAAGGGCTATATCCTGTCAGTACAAAATTTAAGCAATATTTGATTTTATTTGAACGAGTTCCGAGTGCATTTCACTCAGTAACTAAATGAAGGCTCAAAAATGCATTATATTGAAAATACCACAAAACAAACAGGAATGGTCTCCGAAAAACTTTCTCTCATACTTGGTAATAAACATACTTTTGGACTATTCACCGAATGCTATTGACGAACAATAATTACGAAAAATACTATCAGATTTTTTGCAGATTTTTTTTCTTCTCTGATTAAGAACAAACAAAACAGAAAAAATTATTTTCTATGCCCAGTTTGGAAAATTAGCTTGATATATAACTGCGACAAGATTTCAAAAGATTAAAAGCACACTTTAAACAGAAATCAACTGATTATGGAAAAATAAATTGTCTCCATACTTTCATTTTCAATAATGAAAAAAAAAAAATCCGGTATAAAATATTTATAGCAACAATTAAAATGAATTGAGTTTCTTTTAAATAGCGATTTTTTTTCGTTAAATAAATAATTTTTTCGATTTATTAAATTTAGATGTTAATTTGAGTAGATATTTTTTTTTTCATTTGAGCATTTTAAAGATAATCTTTTGAATGTTTAGATGATGTAAATATTATTTTGGCGAGATATCAGCTTCGAAAGCTATGACGAAAAATTTCAGAATTTAACTAAATTTTTAATCAATAATTTTAGTTAAAATTTAATAAAATTTGAAAAAAAGTTATATTTGCATATTTTAAGGTGCATTTTTTTTCTTTGTATATCTGAATCAAATGAGGTAGCTCTAACTTTAACGGTCTCCATAGAACACCAACGCACACATTCTCTGGTCTTCTTTGCTGCTTTCTTTTACTTTTTTTCCTTTTTTCTTTTTTCAATCAGCGCTTCGTTTGCATTAGCAAAAATTATCGAATTTTTATTAAACGGGGAGAAATTTTACATAATTTGTTCAAACAAACAAAAAAAAATTAAAATCTTTCTTTAAAAAAATTAAAATCTTTCAATAAAAAAAAAAATAAAAAAATTTCTTGAAAAAAAAAATGGTTTTTTAAAAAAAATTTTAATCTTTTGTAAAAAAAAATTAAAATTTTTTTTTATATTATCGGTTCCGAAATCAATTAACTCTACCTTGAATTTTTGCTTGTCACCACCAATTGCGTGTGCCTAAAATGACGGAAATAAATCAACCAATTGTCCATCTTCCTCCTTTAGCGGATCGATACAGCCCCTACGCTCTTCAAACAGGTGGGCGACTTTCCCACAATGCCCCGCGAAGATCCAGGCTCCTCACTGTTTATCAAAAGAGAAGTATCCCTCAAACTATCGATCGGTTTTGTAGCATAGATGGCACGCGTGACTGCAGCTTGCGTAAACACTTTACTGTAAGAAAAGCGTCTATTTATACAGATGTATTGCATGTACAATTGATTGCAAATTGCATTCTATTCACTATGAAACACGAAAATTGAAGTAATTAAATTCTAATTAATTTTTTTAAAAAAATCGCTCCGAAATTCATATTTCTGACCTGAAAGGTATACATATGTCATATTTGGTAGTTGTAAGTCAAACGGTCTGGCCTGTACAGCGCGAACACACAAACAAACATTCATCTTTATTATAAGTACTAGTCGCCTTTGGCGAACAGCTGGTTCGCTAGGATTAATGTTTTCCAAATTTTCAATTAAATATTTATATACGACGGTCTCTTATAAGCTTTTCCAGGAAAATATTTTTAAGCTTCAAATTTTGCAGTCATTTAACTCATACCATTAGAGAAACCGTACAATATTCAATTACATTATACTATATTTATCTCTCTAATTTTTTGTCAACTTCCCTAAAATTTAAATTTAAATTTGAAATTGAATGGAGAAAAATAGAAATTAGAAAAAGATATAAATAATAAACACAAAAACTTCTTTACTAAACACAAACATTTTTTTAAAAATATTACAAAACAAAGTAGAACCCTTCAGCTTTGTAATCTTATGTGTAACACAGAATATATTTTTTAAACAATTTTTGCAATATTTCTAAGAATTATTCAATAAAAAAAATTCTGATTTATTATAAAATTAAGTTTTACATTGAAAAAGATTTAATTTCGGTAAAAATATATATATATATATATTTATTTTATTTCAATCAATAAATGTACTTCTGAAAACAATTATGAAGTTTGAATTTTATAGAGTGATTCGTTCCTATAAATCATATTCAGTAAAATTAGCATGAAAAATCTTATCAAACATTACCGAGTTATAAAACTTTCATTATCTTCATTTTAGAACTACCAACAATTAAATTACTTTAGGCAAACACTCTTGGAAAAAGTCCCAGCCTTGAATGCCGTATTTTCTTCAAGACGACCGAAGGCGAGTTCGAAATTCGCTTGTTTTTATAGAATAGAGACATTCTAATGTTCATATTTAAATACGTTTTAATTTCAAAAGAGTGGAACTTTCGTTATTTAAAATAGGAAATGTCTCAAGAATGTTTTGTGAAACAAGATTCACAAAACTGATAATCCGTATAAAAGTTCGTAATTCATCAGAACATTTATTGATTCAGACTGCATAAAATATAATTATTTATTTCATTTAGACCATTTTTATAAGATTTAATTAATCAAGTAATAGAAATTGGAAGTTGAGCCTTGATTAGAGTATATATTAAACTATGTATGTCTTAAATAAAATAGTATTATTGAATGAATGTTATAGCTATTTTAAAACGCCACAGACAACTTTTTTATTTTTTACTTTGTCTTGTTTTATTTTTTTACTATGCTTTATTTTTTTAGATGTCATATTTATTTCGTTTTATACAGACACGCGCTGCAAATTACACTTTCCTAGGTTTACTTTGTACTAAGCGTTAATTTAATCTTTCATTTTTATTTTTTGCCAGCGTGATGGCAGCAGCTAATTTTTCCCAAGCAAATCTAAAGGGCTCAAGCAGGATAAATTATAATTTTATTTTGTGCGAAATAAATTATTGAAAAATGTGGTCAAAGAAGTTTTTTAGAAATTCATTAAAAATGGAAGCTTGGAAAAAGAATGATATCATTAAAAAGACATCTTTATGAACTTAAACTTGATTTAAGTATTATTTTTCTGCGATAATATTTTCGAAAATTATTGAGAAAAAAAGTAGAAATTTCGCGTAATTTTTTAATTCATTAAAATTATAATTAAAAATTTTAAAAGAATAGCTCCGTTGTGCACATTTTAGACCCCCAATGTGTAAATCTGCTAATTTGGTAGCTGTAACTCAAATGGTCTGCCCTGTAGAGAGTTTCAGCTTCATTATACATACTACAAATTCAGCTTCATTATATGTACTAGTCGCCAAAAGCGACTAGCCGGTTCGCTAGCATTAATGGTCGTTAAGATTTTCAATTAAATAGTTTATGTAACTTGATATCTGAATAGCCTTGTCAGCAAAATATTTTTAAGCTTCACATTTTGATAGCCACGTAATTCACTCAAACTTTTATGTACTACTAATCTCTAATTACTACTTATTCATTTTCTACTTATCTCTAATTTTCTATCAGCGCCCGAAAAATTCCAACTTAAAATTATAATGCAAATGATTCAACGGAAATTAATGTAAAAGAATTTTTTTACAGAAATCAAGCATGTCTTTTTTTTAAAAACCAGAATTTAAAGCAGAGCTGTCAGGTACTAAAGACTTAAATGCTCTACAGAATAGTTTTCATATTTTATATATCTCGAAGAAATATTCAACACAAATTTATCTGATTCTTGGCAAAGTATAGTTTTTAATTTTATTTTCAAAAGGATTTAAATGACGTCAATTGTAATAATTTCTTTTCTTTCAGTTAATAAATATACTTAAAAATACTTTGATGTTTAAATTTTAGACAGCCCTTTGGTCGTAAAGAAACGTATTCTGCGAAATGTTCTTGAAATAAATAAAGCTATCCTTTTAAATAAATCAGCATTTCTATCTTCTGCTATCCAATCTCACCGATTTATTAAGTTTGAATATTATAATTTTAGAACAATCAATATTTTCATAATCTTAGGCGAGTCATTCTTGAGAAACACTGGGAAATGATTGGCGTACCTTCTTTGAGACGGTCAATAGATAGAAGATAGATAATCATAGATAGATAAATTATCGAATATTGAAAGATATCGAAGTTTTTTTTTACAATTTCGGCCATGAGTTTATTTTTTTTCAAAGCTAGAAAAACAACTTGCATCTGCAAATACTATTACTGGCGTTTTCCATTAGAATTCACCACTTCTTGTATCAATTGTGAAAAATAAGACCTGTTGAATGAATAAATTCTGTCCGTTGATTCCGCGCATCATGGTTCTCGGTATTGCTCCGTACAAAAAAAAAATTACTTTTTAGTTATTTTGCAAACTTTATAGATGCCTCGAAATTATGTGCGACGTATTTAAAAGAGGTTCAAATCAAAAAAAGTTCAAACCGACAATTATTGACCATGATGCTGATTTAAAGAAGAAAGTTGAAAACTACTATAAAAAAGTACAAACATTTTTGGAAAATTCATATTTACATTTCTGTTTATAAAATTGATCTTAAATAGTGCTTTTACTTTTAATTCACAATATTTCAGCCCAAAGCCACATGGACTGAATACCCTCACTCATTGCGTAGAATTGTCCATCGTACAGGGTAATCCAGAGCAGATAATTTTAACTGTTTCAAATACCAATAATTTACGTCGCCACTTTAAAAAAATGAAAAAAAAAATATTTTAAATTTTATAATTTTCACAGTATGAAATTAATTAAATGCACGTGTGATAAACATTAAAAACTTGAATAAAACTAATAAAATTAAAATAAAGAAAAAAAATTGAATGCTATCAATAAGTAAAATCGAATAAATTAAAAATTTCCCAAAACTGCGTATTTTTCACCTGTTTTTATATATTTTTTAAAAAGAAAACCCTTTTATAGTGGAGGTTTTATGAATTTGACGGTTGTTTGGTTTGAAGATCTTAGCTCCAAAATCAATTAAGAGAAGCAGATGGGTTTTTTCTAGGGTTTATACAGAAACCGACTTTTTGAAAAACCGGTTTTCGAATTCGATATTCCCAAAAAAATCGGTTTTAACCGGTTTTCGAATTTTTATCAAAAAAAAATTGAGTAGGGAAAAATAAAATATTTTTCCTTATTCTATTTTTTTATTTTATTTTAATTTGAATAAAATAACAAAAAACGAAATCAATATCAAAGTCAAAATATAAAAAACAAAATTAAGATTACATATACATATTACTTACACAAAATAACGAAAACTCAAACAAAAATTTCAAATAATATTAATATTATTTTCACTAATTTTAATTTCTCCTAAGAAAATAGGATTTTAAAAATTATAAAATATCCATTGAACGGTGGCTAAGTCCCGTTATTTTGGATACAATATTGCTTGAAATTGAAAATACTCGTCCACTAGTTACCGAGTTTGGCATCAAATTACAAATCTAAGTTTTTTGTTCTATTATTCGTTTGTTCAAATAATGAAAATTCAGCTTTCAGTGTCTTCATAATTCAGCTTTCGTTTTTCAGAAAATTCAGCTTTCGTTTCTTCAGGGTCTTTAAGAAACGAAACAATTATATTATTTCCGACAACTGTTTTATGAACTGCTTTCAAATGATTATGTAGATTGCTCGTAGATGATCCTCTGCAGCTCAACATTTTATTACAGTGATTTCAGATTGGATTGCCTTGTCTATCCCGAACTTTTTGAAACTATCCCAAACTTCCGACTTACTCATTTTTATCTAAAAATGAAATTAAAGTTATTGAATAAATATTTTTGACGTTTATTTTACAATTTTATTATTTTAACTATTAATATTAATGTAGTGACGAGCGCCTGTTGGCGAGCGCCATCTGCTGGTTGTTAGACGGAGTTGACGCTGGTTAGACGGAGAGCAGATCAGACGGATCTGGGCGAGAGTGAAGACGTAGCAGATCAGACGGATCTGGGCGAGAGTGAAGACGTGGCAGATCAGACGGATCTGGACGAAAGACGAGACGCGACGTATTCGACGAAATCTACTGAATGTTCAATTCTTTTATGTTAATGTATATATATCCTAAATGTCCTAATCGTCCTAAATGTAATTAAATGTGCGTTCTAAAATAGTAGTGATTTCTGAGTCCTACAAAATATGGGGGTTCGGCCGAGATATTAATGAAGACCGGCACATAGACGAAAGAAGAGCCTAACAGGAGTGAAATTTGACGTAGAGCAATTTGACGTGCTACAATAAACCTTTTGGATACCAACTCCTTGTAGACTGACGCAGTGTGGATCGACGTTGAAGAAATTGTGAGTACAATTTTGATTTATTCTCAAGTATGGCATTTCTTACACGAGCACGAAAGAGCGACTTACTAACTTTAGTAGACGAATTAGAACTAACGGCACCACAGGATGCCAAAGTGCGACAGTTAGTTACAATGATAACAGAGTCGAAAGACTATGACGAAGAGTTCGTAAAAAACTTACTTTTAACTATCACTCAGGAGCGCGAAAGGTTAGATGCTGAAAAAGCCGAAGCCGAAAAGATAGAGCGTGAATATACTTTGAAAAAGTTAGAACTTGAGTTAAAAAGTAGAGAAAATACTTTAACTGTATCAGATATGCCTAAGTATGATATATTAAAATTGCTAAAGAATTATGATAATAGCGGAGACATAAGTGTTTACCTTTCGTTATTTGAGAAGCAAATAAGTAGGGCTAACATTGCAAAAGAAAACTGGATTTCTTATTTACTCGGGTTATTACCATTGGATATAGTCAATTTAATTGCTCGCGAACCTGATCCATCAGCTAATGACTATGATTACATAAAAAAAACTGTTGCTTAAAAGATTTAAATTAACTTCCGAACAACTCAGGCAGAAGTTCTTTACTCACAAACGAGATTCTTCTTCATCATGGCGGGATTTCGGTTTTGAACTGAATAACTTTTTTGAGGAATGGATAAATTGTTTAGAAATAACCGATTTTGAAGATTTAAAGCAGCTAATGGTCGTTGACCAGTTAAAGAGTAAAATACCAAATGACGTACGCGATCATTTTCTCGACGATTTGCCCAAAATAAAGAAAGTAGAAGATTTGGTTAATAAACTGGACGAATATGAAGCTGCACGAAGTCACCTTAAAAAGGAAACAAACAGAAATTGGCGTGTTTCCGAAAACAGAAGTAAATTTGATATCGCGAAAGAAGCTAAAAATTCACCATTGCCGTTCGTTCGTGCTCAAAAGAATTATGCTGATGATAATTACTATAACAAGAGTAATAATAAATGTTTTAATTGTAATGAGACTGGCCATAAATCAACTAATTGCAAGTTTAAAAACAAAGGATTGAAATGTTTCCAATGTGGTAACTTTGGCCACAAAGCCAGTAACTGCCCGCAAAGAGATTTTAAAGTGTCTCTCTCTAATAAAGTATATACTCGTAACTCTCCAAAAACTGTAAATAAGCTTAGTAAAAATGTTGAAATAAATGGTGTAAATTGTGATGCATTAATTGATACTGGAAGTGATATTACTATGATTAATTATGATTTTTATTTGAAAATTGGTAAACCTAATTTAATGACTGATAATGTGAAATTAGCTGGTATAAGTGGAGATAGCATTACTCCTCTAGGTTTTTTTTATTGTGATATATTAATTGATGAATATGTAATATCAACTAATGTGTATGTGTTAGAAATAATGCCGAACGAAATAATCATTGGCATGGACGTATTAAATAATCTAAGCTTTTCATTTCAAGAAAATCAAATTATCATTCATGAAAAAAGAGCCCAAATAAATTACACCCGGCTGGTGAGAAACGAGGTCAAGGTCGTATCACTACGTTCCTCGGAGCTGAAAAGAGACAGTCAGGCACCTATTTTTGCTGAGACTGGCAATAAAATAAATACACATCCTCTCCCATACTTCATTCATTTAACGGATTCGATAAACTATGATGAAATCGACATGAGTCATGTAAAAAAACCGTTGAGACAGGAAATAAATCGTCTTTTAAATAAGTATTCGCCAAACAAAACAAAAAGTGCGGATTTGCAAATGAAAATAATATTGAGCGATGATATTCCGATTAGTCATAACCCTCGAAGGTTGCCCTTTAAAGAACAAAAATTCGTTGAAACTCAGATTGATAAATGGTTACAGGAAGGGATAATAAAACCCAGTAGTTCAAATTACTCTTTTCCCGTAGTTTTAAGCAAGAAGAAGGATGACAGTTATAGGTTATGCATTGATTATCGTAAGCTAAATAAAAAGATGATTAAAGATCGGTACCCTTTACCCCTCATAGAAGATTTGCTCGACAAACTTGAGCAATCAAAAATATTTACTACTTTGGACTTGAAAAACGGATTTTTTCATGTAGACGTAGAGAAAGATAGCACAAAATTTACGTCTTTTGTAACACATCATGGCCAGTGGGAATTTCTTAAAGTACCATTTGGACTTTCCAATAGTCCGAGTGTATTTCAGCGTTACATTAATGTGATATTCAGGAATTTGATGCTAGATGGAACTGTACTGATTTATATGGATGACATTATTATTCCATCCAAAACCGAGGAAGAAGGGCTAGAAAAATTACAACGTGTTCTAAAGGTTGCATCAGAGTACGGTTTGGAGTTTAATTTTAAGAAGTGTCAGTTTTTAAAACCACAAATAGAATTTTTAGGCTATAGAATCCAAAACGGAACTATACAGCCCTCTGTATCTAAAACGGTAGCTGTACAAAAATTTCCACAACCACAAACTGTTAAACAAGTACAAAGCTTTTTAGGCCTTACTAGTTATTTTCGGAAATTTATACCCCACTATTCAAAAATCGCAAAACCTCTTAGTGATCTACTAAGAAAAGACATTGCATTTAAGTTTGAATCTGAACAAAAGGAAGCTTTTCAAAAACTCAAAGATATTTTAACTCAGGAGCCAGTTTTGCATCTCTATCAACAGGGATCAGTTTTAGAACTTCATACAGATGCTAGCAGTCAGGGGTTCGGAGCAGTGCTGCTGCAACAGGGAACCGACAATAAGTTTTATCCTATTCATTATTTTAGTCGAAAAACTTCCCCACAACAAGAAAAATATAGTAGCTATGAATTAGAAGTTTTGGCTGTGATCGAAGCATTAAAAAAATTTAGACATTATTTACTGGGTTCTAAGTTTAAAATTGTGACTGATTGTTCCGCTTTTCAACAAACTATGAGTAAAAGAGATCTTACACCAAAAGTTGCAAGATGGGCTTTACAATTAGAGTAATTTGATTACCAAATTGTTCACAGATCAGGAAAACAAATGGCACACGTAGATTCTCTTAGTCGAAACGCAGTACTTGTAGTTACTCGTTCATATAGTGAAGTGACCACTAAAATAGCCAATGCTCAAAATCAGGACGAATTCCTTAAGAAATTGAAAGCTTTGATAGATAAACAAGAAGACGGTGAACACATTGTGAGAAATGGAGTTTTATACAAATACGATAATGGTAGAGAATTGCTCATAGTCCCAGAAGCATTACAAAGAGAAATTATTCGAGAAATTCACAATAAAGGACATTACGCTGTGGCTAAGACGGAAGAAATTTTAAAGCAAGAATTTTACATACCAAAGTTGAGGTCAAAAATAGAAAGTGTGATTGCCAATTGCGTGGAGTGTATTCTTTGTAATAAGAAACGTGGGAAAGGTGAAGGTTTCCTTAACCCCATCCCAAAAGAAAATTTGCCTTTAAGTACTTATCACATAGATTTCATTGGCCCTATGCCTTCTACAAATAAGAACTATCAGCATATTTTTTCAATAGTCGACGCTTTTACAAAATTTGTCTGGTTGTACCCGGTTAAATCAACATCTACTCAGGATGCAATAACTAAACTTAAGCTTCAACAATCTACTTTTGGAAATCCGACGAGAATAATAACAGACAGAGGTTCAGCTTTTACCTCAAAAGAATTTGAAACATACTGTCAGGATGAAAATATTGAACATTTCAAAATTAGCACTGGAATTCCTCGCGGAAATGGGCAAATTGAAATAATGCATAAAATTTTAATACCCATTCTATCAAAACTCTCAATAACAGATCCTACCAAATGGTATAAACATGCTGCATCAGTGCAAAAAATAATCAATAGTACTGTTTCGAGGAGTACAAAGTTTACCCCGTTTGAGCTTTTAACTGGTGTAAAATTAAAAGATACAACTGATTTACATTTAAAGGAAATATTGGAAGAAGAATACACAAAAGCAATGATGGAAGATCGAAATAATATGAGAGAAGAAGCAAGGGAAAACATTTTGAAGATGCAAGAAGAGAATCGGAAAAGTTTCAACAAACGAAGAAAAGTGGCGCGCATCTACAAACTTGGTGAATTAGTGGCCATACAACGGACGCAGTTTGGAACTGGACTCAAACTAAGACCAAAGTTTCATGGACCATATCGGATTGTTAAGGTTAAACCTAAGGATCGCTATGACGTGGAAAAAGTTGGATGTCATGACGGACCAAATACAACTTCCACAGCAGCCGATTTCATGAAAGCATGGTCTTCAGACTAAAAAAAAAAAATGTTTATTGTTTTATCCAGATACTGTTTTCTTTTTTTTATTCTTTCAGATTTTTCTACTTTAACTTTCGAGGTCGAAAGAGACGTCAGGATCGCCGAATGTAGTGACGAGCGCCTGTTGGCGAGCGCCATCTGCTGGTTGTTAGACGGAGTTGACGCTGGTTAGACGGAGAGCAGATCAGACGGATCTGGGCGAGAGTGAAGACGTGGCAGATCAGACGGATCTGGACGAAAGACGAGACGCGACGTATTCGACGAAATCTACTGAATGTTCAATTCTTTTATGTTAATGTATATATATCCTAAATGTCCTAATCGTCCTAAATGTAATTAAATGTGCGTTCTAAAATAGTAGTGATTTCTGAGTCCTACATTAATATAATTTAAAATAATCTAATCTACACATTTTCTAGTAATTAAAAAAAACACTTCTTAATCTAATTCCGATACTTGCTAAAGACATAATTTATGTTAAAACGATGCGAAAGAAAATATGGAATATTTTAACACCCTGTGTCTTATTTAAAATTCCATTAAACAGAAGTTAGAACTTCTTATTTTTCACTAATTTCTGATAGTAGAAATTTATATAATGAAATTTAAATTTTAAAATGCAAAATAGAAAATATAAACATAAAAATTAAATATACTTAATACTTAAGTTATTTTTACCAAATATAACAACTTTATTTTTTTTTCTCCAGTTTTCGCCTTTACAATATTAAGCAAACCTGTCGTGACTCGAGACGGATCGGATTCTGAGACCACATTTCGATAATTCCATTTCATTAAGGGGTGAGACGCGGAACGATGAGCACATTTGACCGTGGATTTCTCGCATTAGATGCTTTTTTAGTTCTATTTGTTTTCACGTGTATGTGAGTGCTATGTCATTTCTGACAGCATTTTATTTTAACTGAATATTTCGTATTGATATGGCTAGTTCAAGTGGTGTAAAAATGCTTTCAGGAGTGGTACGAAGAAAATTTTATATGATATCATTAAATACTGTGATCAAGAAGCAGAAAACGGGGAATTATTTATTCCTTTCTCACGGTCTTCGAAATGAGCCAGTCAAATTGCTGACGTTTCTATTAGCACCGACTTCATACCGATAGACAAAACATCCGACGAGAAGCAAGAGATGGACTTTATCAAACTTTTGTTTCACCTAGAAAAAAAAAGTGAAAAGGGATGTTCATGAAAAACATATATTAACGAATTCGAGGCGCAACTGTGGAGTACACAAGCACTGGCCAACGCATCTTGCAACGTTGAAAAAATGTGTTTGCTGCCCGTTGCATAGAATAAATAGCAAATCAAATAAGTTCAAAATTAATTTTTACATAATAATATGAATTCTTAAAACCGGTTTTCTTAATTTAAAAACCGGTTTTCGAATGTGACAAATTTACTTTAAAAAACCGGTTTTTTAAACCGTCAAACCCTAGTTTTTTCCCTCCAATATCAATGAAAAATCAAACGATAAATTCGTACTTCCTATCATAAGTCATTATCGTCTGCAATTAATTGAAAGAAAAATATTTGTAGAAGATAGTTCATTTCTTCAAGTATGTTCAAAGTGTACAGATAAACTTTCAGTTCTTACCGAAGGATGCAAAGTTTTGGAACTTGCTAAAAACTTCAAAGCTCTTCAGTAATACAGACTTTGCAACAAGTCTACATTTGTATATTGGTTCTATAATATTTGTACTTTGGAATTATTTATTTTTTAATAAATACTTAATTATTTGATAGGAATTTAAAAATTACTTATGGTTGCTTCAATATGTCCCATTTCATTTTTACTTCATCGCAAGTGAAGTATAAAGAGAGTATTGTAACGCTCAAAAAACTCAAATTCCAAATTTTAATGAAACTCTTCGTTTTGGAATTCCCCGTGACAGTGAAACACACTTTTGCCATTATAACTATCTGTAAGGAAGGCAACTCAAAAACGCTTTAAAGTAGACAAATGAAACTTCATAAACAGTGTTTTCACCAATTCATAGATTTCTATCAAATGTTGAGAAAAAATCTGTTCGGAGGAAGTCTGTCTGCCCGGCTGTTTGAGTACAAGTGGACTCAATAATTACAAAGCGCAAAGATCTAATGAAAATAGAATTTAGCACACAAGTTCATCATCTCTGATGGAGATACCTATTAAATTTAGAACCAAACCTGTCGAATAGTTGACAATCCGTCTGTCTGTACTTTCACATACGCGTAAATGCAATAATTTAGAAAAGCAATGACTTAAAACAATGAAATTCGTTATATTCTCTTGTGATTACAATTTTAGTTTTGTGTCAAATTTTGGCGTGAGTCGGTCTGCAAACAGGCTTCCAAAACAAGTATTTTCAAGACAGATTCAGTAAAACCGGCAAATTCATGCAAATATATATCACCAGAACTGTCAGTTTTAATTATTTTGCATGGTGTTAGTGAACGGAATTCAAGATATTAGTGGCCTTATCCAAGGCCCACAATTTAAAGGGGGGAGAACTGGGGGGGGGTGATTAATCGGAGTGTATGCAAGAATGTTTCGAGAAGTGCATTCTCTCTCAATTTTATTTTCTGAAATTGTCTCTGATTTTCGTCCAAGGATTGAAAGGAATTTGGAAATAGTAACTTACACGAATAAAAATCTGGCTTTCCTTCCAGCTTACCGAGGAGAATTATTTTCTTCTTTTGTAAATCAAACATTGAACTGCCAGTGAACTTTTTTTTAATATCCGATTGAATATCAGATATTATATTAAGGTTATTTTGGATTAAATTTACGGACGTAAAGCATGAAAAGATTACTTTTAGTCGAAAAGACTTTGGACAATCAGAGAGGAGGCCATTTATTTCCGTTAATAAAGTTTGAGAATCTATTTCAGCGATAGATATAAGAAAAATAAGTCTCAAATATTTCAGAAATCGTGTAGCCTAAACGTGTTGAAACACGAAGTCAAAGAGATTTGCTATCAGGTAGTTGGTTCATATCCAGAAAATATAAAAGTAAGAAGCAATATGATAAACATTTTATTACAATTTCAAATCAACTTTGACATGAATTTAAAAATTGCACAAAGAATTGAAAAATCTTCACACCTGGAATACCAATAACACAGAGATACATTTATGAAATTATTCCATTGCCTTTCAGTGCTTAAAAATGCATGGAAAAAACAACGACATAACATTTAATATTTTTACCAAAAACTTTTAGATTTCTCAATACAAAAATTTAAAAAAAATCATTGCTTTAAACAAATATTTCAAAAAATTTACTAAACTACATTGTCCAGTTTTAATTTGTAATATCACAAAACAAAAACATAATTTTCAGTATATAAAATATCCATAGATATATTTTATTGAATTAAAAAATGAATAATAGAATTGTTTTTAACGGAATCTTACAACATTACAAAAAAAAAAAAAAAGGAAAATTGTAAACGAAGCGATTCTTCAAATTTTAATAACTTGTGGTAAAAAAAAAATTAATGAAAAATATTTTTCATTTATTTAATAAATGATTCATTCTTTCTTAAACCTTTAAAAAACGTTTCGGTCAATTTTAAATTAAAAAAAAACTATAATGTCCAATTTTGTTTTGCAACATCACATATAAAATTCACAATATATGGAATATTCATTCACGTAATTAACTTTACAAAAAAATTAAAGGAACCATTTCTGATTCGAATTTCAAAATTACTTTACATAAAATTCGAATTCTTATTCCAACTAATTACAAATTCAGTTATGTTCAATTTTGTTTTGGATTATCATTCATCAAGGATCAATTCACAAAATGCATATAATATACACAGCACAGTAATTCACATTATATACAATTCATAATATGCAAAATATTCTGAATACACAATATGCAAATAACCACAAAACATATACAAAAATGCATTCTCTCTCTAATCTCGTTTGGGACAATGTGGATACAAAAACATTCGTCCAAAAAGGATGCAATTCTATACGCACGACCTATTTATACTTAACTGGGATGAAAATTAATAACCAACCATTTAAAATAAAATTACAAATTGAACTTACAAAAAAAGGAATTCCTTTGCTAGGTAGCTTAAAATCTTAAATACGTCCCGCATAACATTATTCCTTAGATAGATTGATTTTGTTTGTTTTCCTTAAGAAATATCACTTCAACAGAAAGTTTTTCATTTTAATAAATTACTATCCCCGTGGGCGTCCAGCTGTTCTACTAAATTCTTTCCATTGAAAAGTAATTGGGAATGTCATAGAGTACCGATTTCGTCAATTTCTATTTCATATGAAAGTTAGTTACGCCTTGATATGCCGTCGATGGTTCCCATCTCCCAACCACCGTCCATTCTCGAGTAAAACTGCAGAATCCCTACTTCAGTGTACATTCTGTGAGGATGAAAAACCTTAAAAATATACATAGTCAACAACTACAAGTAAAATACGTAAAATGCAGATGTCGCCGATTTTTACTTCACATGAAAAAAAATGTCTTCTACGTAGATCACCAGGTGCTGTTTACCTCTTTTTGCTCCATTTTTGAGATATTGCAAAATGAAATTTATACAGTAATGCCAACCCACAAGAAATGAGCCAAATTTCGCAAAATTGGTTTCTTTAAAATTGGTTCCAGATGACTCAATAAAAAGCATCAAAACGGTCATCGACGGAGAATAGTATTGAAAAGATTAATTTAGTTGTGTCAGTCAACATAATGAGCTGTATCTTCTCACAACAAATATATAGTAAAATTATAATTGTAATAATATCAGTAAAAGTAAACAAAGCATTATTTCAAATGACACTTGCAGAATAATGATACAGCACGCAGGGTGGTTGGCTATGCTTGGAAGTAACGAAATTGTCAAGTTGGTAACAAAAGTAGATCCGGTTGCAAAGGCTGAAAACTTTACAAAAATTATGTGCTACAAAAAATCTGAAAAAGTAAATAGTAGATCACTATCGGTGATGATTTTAGAAACCATAAGAAACCTTTCGAAACAAAAACTTTCGGAATCGGTACCAAGATTATGATAGGGGAACTTTGTTGCTTTTTTTCGTATCAAAATAGTAAGAACACATATTTAAAAAAATTTCTCATAAAAATAGAGGTCAATGGCGGCAGAAGAAACTAGATGACATATCACGAGACCATGATTTTTCCTATCATATAAAAATAGACGAAATCGGATTTATGTTTGGGGCTGGGTAAAATATTCATCAGTTGTTTTTTGTTTTTTTCGTTTTATTATTTTAAATACATAAATATATATATATTTTTTTGTCATTTCGAAGTTTTTTCAACAAGTGAATAATTCCTTCATAACCAGATAATTCATGACTGCAAAAATTATGGATGAAAATGAAAATTTGTGTTCATTTAATCATCTGAAAAATCGAACATAAATAATTAAATTAATCTTCACAATTACTGGTAGTTCATGCTATGTCAAACAAGCATTTTTATTTGTAGCTTTTTCTAGAAAATCAGTCCTTTCTTGCTTTTTATTGTTTTACTTCAACTTCACAATCATTTCAAAAACACAGGAGGTCACGGATTTAGTGTTTAAAAATAAAGATAATCAATTCAAATCAATTCTGTTTACACACTCATTCGGGTATGTCGTTGTCCAGATTGCTTGCATTTCCCCCATAAGGTAGGGAACACTCGTGTGAAAATTTCCCTTTCTAGGATAAAAACCCAAACGTTTACAGCATAGCTTCAAAGGTACCTAAAATTCTCTCTCCTAATCCGAAAACTTTCAAAGAAATCCCATAAAGTACGACTTATCCCCGTGTATAAATTAAAGTTAAAATCGATATTAGTTTTCCTTTCGGCCACGCACGTTCTTCGTTCTTGAACTTAATTTACTCTAAGTAATTTCTTAGGCTGTTCGGTGTGATCTTCATTGCGGCGTTTTCTCACCGCACGTCGAAATACTCTTTTACAATCGGAGGCCCATCGATCGTACTTTGCTCCGCTTTGATCTGCACGGATTTCTTGCACAAACTTTTGGAACCATTCGCTTTTACAGTCCTCAGGAAACCGCAATTGAAAATATGCCACGAGACTCTCTTTGCTTTCATTGGCTAACTGGGATTCACGGATGAAGAGTCTTAGGAAATCCCACTTGCCTGCAGTTACTAGAGCAGGTATAAAGTTACGCCCCATACTTTGGTTGACCAGAAGTTTCACTTTCTGTTTCACATTCAAATGCCTGAAAATGAATTTCACGGTCACAACATCGTTGATCTTTATGAATTCTCGCAAGAAATTCGAGTAATGTGTCAACGTATAATTTTTATATTTCTTCGGACTCATGAGAAAAAATATCCGAAACATTCTCGGATAGTTGAATCCTGAAGAACTGTTGTGGGCCAAAATGAAAAGCAACCGGCTGTACTTTTCATTTGTGAGAAGACATATTCGCAATATATATTTTGCGTATCTGAAGAATTCAGATTGCCAGGGCCAATCCAGAAGACACTTAAGGGTTTCAAAAGGCGCACTACGACACAATTCTCGTTTTTCACTTATCAGCATATGGCTCATCAAAAAGCGCAAAACGTCGCTATATTTTTGGTACTCGTGCAAATAGAAACAACTTCGATCAAAAGAACGCATTTTTGCTACACGTACAGCTACCCTTGTTATTATGTGTAATCTGTCCAAGACGTTTAACTTTAGAAAAAAATACTGAGTTGCAGTTCTATAACCTTGTAGTGCGACATATTCAAACATATATTCAATAATGGAAGATATATCTCTTTGCCCTTGTGGAAGAAATAATCCCATCTGATATACTTTGTTTCTTAATAAACAAGTAAAAAAAACAACTATTTTAGGTTGTGTAATCTGCGTAGGGTCATCCTTTAAAAAACCAACTTTATACGAATAGGGTAATTCCTTCCAAAGTTCCTTTATATCTTGAAACAAACAATAGAGGCAGGCTAATTTGAAGCACTGACTGGCCCTTAACTTCCTGCGGCGGATCAGTACTTGGGCCGTTTTCTCGTAGTCCACAGTCCCGAAGCATGTCCAACATATATGCTCTAGGTTCTCTAGTCTAGACAAAACTCCATCATATTGCTCTAAAAAATTTTCATGAAACTTCACCCATTTTATTATTTCCCTAGAAACAGCTTTCATTGCTCCAAGCAAATCCTGCACCAGCAATAGAGGCAACGAAAAATTAGCTACAATATTTCTCGAGATTTTATCTATTTCTGGCTCAAATTCTTCTTTAGTAGCATCCTTCATTCTTGCAGCAAACATATACATGTTAGGGCAACTACACAGAATAACCGCCGCCCTTCTGAGAGCAAGATCCTCTAATGTCTTCGGGTACAAGTATCTGTCCATTGCCATCGATTGTAAAATTGTCTTTTCACTTACCGACAGATGGTTCTTTAAAATCGCATACACAATATTTTATGTTCTCCTACGTTTATTGTTTTCCTTACAGATGACGCTCACTTTTTATGTCTTGAAAATAGAATTCACTGATGGAAGTTGGTTATACTGTAATACATGCTTGATGTCCAAGGGCATTTGAAAACAGGTCCATCTGTTGTACCTATCTGCCACAATACCTCTATCTGAAACGAAAGAACAAACGGATGATCAATCTTTTCACAATAAAATTTTATTATTAAAATTTTTCGTTCAAAAACCAACAATCGACATAAAAATGCAACAGAAGTTACTTATTGCTAAGTTTGAGAGGTTAAAACAAAACCGGAACTTGCAAAAGGTGTCTATATTGCTTCATAGACTCGGTGCAATTTTCATCGCCTGCGATGGACATTATAAGAATTTCAATAAGTGAGATTTGTAAACGGAGCTTGGCAAATAGTTTAAAGAGAGTTTGTTTTCATGGAATTTGCCATGAAATGTCAGGAGACATTTTTTTAACACTTCCTTGTCGGTAATCAGTTTTTACATTCTCGCATACAAAGTATAATGGAAGTGTTGCAGTCGCCTAAAAAATTGAAACTCGAGATTTTGACAAATCTCCACGTTTTAGATCTCAAGGAATTCGAAAAACACACTTTTGGAAGAAGTCCCCCTGCTACAACGATAGCTTAAAATTGCTTTGAGCTAGATGGATTAAATTTAATATATGGTCTTAGATAAAATTTTAAGAATTATATCAAATTTAGAGCAAAATCTATTCAGATGAATTTTGTCTGTCCGAATGTTGAAATATAATGTGACACGAAAATCTTAAAACGAAGAAAGCCAGATGGATAAAATTCGGTACATAGATATAACATTTCTATTGAAGACATCCGTCTAAATTTTAGCCAAATCCACCAAGTGGTTAAAACGCCTGTACTTTGAGGAGGAGCATATAAAGACGCGTTAACTCAAAAAACACAAAAACACACTTAAATACCTGGGCTTCGGTATTGATTTTGTGACAGCATTTTTAACTCTATGTCAAATTTTGGTTTTAACTGATTTTGAAAAAAAGCTTCTAAAACTTAATTAACTCATTTTTATTAGAGAGTATGCTAGAAAGTTCTGGTGAGACCACACACGCTGGTATGAAGAAAAATCCTGATGGGTGCGGTCAACTGAAATGAATTGGTGACTTTTTATATATGTGGATTTCTAAAAAGTCAAGTCGTGATACAGATACGGCGTGCAGCTTTTTTTGGAGAGCTATCAGTTATTTGCTGTACGTCTTCGTTGTAGTGGTCCAGATGGAGGATACATAGTTGATAACAAATTGACGACCCATTTTATAAACAAGTATTTCTTTAACCTTGGGATTTTTGACTCAGAATTGCAAACGAGATAACATTTTTAATGACGACTTTCGATTTTCTTTTGTTTCTGACTTTTAGGACATATAATAAAAACAGGAAGCTTGTTTTTTTCTGCCAAAATTGACTGTAACTGGTTAATAATCTGCAACATCCTGATAATTAACTCATGTACAATTTCACAAATATAAAAAGGTTACTGTAATTCTCTACAAATAATTACTCATTTCTTTCTGGTGAACACCATTTTATTTTCGGACACATTTTTTGTGCCACTTCATGTAGACTGTTACAGATTAGGACACCTCTCACAGTTGGATGCCTCGTCTCGCTCACAGAATCGTTCTTACACACTCTACGTTCTGATACAAAAAAGAATTAACAGAACTTTGTACTCGACAGATACGCCATCTATCGGCGTGAAGCTGTAACATACTCCCCACCTTGAAACCCCAAGGTTTCAAGAGATTACAAAGCTGAATAACATAAACAATATTACAACTCTTACACAAAGCTAGTAAAAAACACACAATATACATAATAATCAACATCTTTAAGAAATAAGAATCAAAACTTACAAATTTCAACATCAAATATTACAAATTAATTATGTTCCATAGGCAATACACAAATTTTAGAAATGGCTCTTTTACAAGTACTTGACTGCGTTTTAATCTTAACAACACGAATTTTCTTATCATCACCATAATAAATTTTAATTATCCTACGCATAGCCCATTTATAACAAGGCAAATTATCTTCAATTAATAACACTAAATCACTTAATTTTACATTATTTTTGTCAAACATCCATTTAGATCTCTGTTGTAATTGACTTAAATAATTACGATGCCAAAATTTCCACATATATTGCACAAGTCTAGTTACCTTTTGCCATTTCTTGAGATGACTTTCTTTTAAATTTGTCAAATCAGGCTCATTCAAAGAGGTTAAAGATCTATTTATTAAAAAATGTGCAGGAGTAAGAACCTCAAAATCGTCCTCGTTAGCTGACAAGGGGCAAAATGGTCGAGAATTCAAAATTCCCTCAATTTGCACAATTACCGTTAAGAACTCTTCATAAGTTAAGTTTATTCCCTTAACAACTCTTTTTAGATGGTATTTAAATGATTTTATAGCTGCCTCCCAAAGACCGCCAAAGTGTGGGGATCTTGGTGGAATAAATTTCCACTCAATACCTTCTGCAGCTAAATAGCCTGCCAGCTTTTCATCTGGTTTTCTAACCATTTCATGAAGTTTTTTAATTTCTCTATTAGCTCCTACAAAATTCTTAGCATTATCTGAAAATAGTTTCGCACATTTACCTATTCGAGCCATGAATCGTTTTAAAGTCGCTATAAAGGAATCAGAAGTCAAATCTGAAACAATTTCTATATGAACAGCTTTAAAACAAAAACATACAAAAATACAAATATAAATTTTTTGTAAAGCACCTTTACGCTGAGCCTTATAATTAATATAAAACGGCCCACAGAAATCGGCACCAGCACAATTAAAAGCAAAATCTGGAGACACTCTTACCTTGGGCAAATTGCCCATGATTTGAGAAGGTGCAATTGGTTGGGCTTTGAAACAAATGATACATTGATGAACGATTTTTCGGCAGCTATTACGTCCATTTAGAGGCCAAAATTTTTCTCTAACAAGGTATAGCAAGGAAGAAGCACCAACATGTAAATATTTATTATGAAAATGTTCTATTATAATTAAAGTTAATCTATGGCTTTTTGGCAAAATTATTTGATGCTTTTTATTAAAATTAAAATTACTATTACCCAACCGTCCTCCTACTCTTAACAATTCTTTAGAATCCAAGAAAGGATTCAAAGTTTTTAATTTACTACCAGGAGGCACACAGTGGTGTTTTTGGAGACTACTGACGTCTTTGGCAAACTCTTGGATTTGGACATTTTTAATTAAAAATGTCTCTGCATAGTTTAATTCCTCAGCATTTAGTGGGCCTGTTGTATTCACTGCTTCTTTTAGGTTCTTGACAAACCTGAAAACATAACTTAAAATACGAACAATTTTACTATAATTATTACTTATATCTAATATGCACTGTAAAAAACTAGGAATATTACAAATGGAAAGATTAATCATAGGATCATTATTTAGTTCAGAGTTCTTTGCAGTTCTTTTCACCTCAAGAAGATATTCATCATCTGAAACACCAGGATCGTCATTGAAGTTTGGGCAGCTACTAGATGAAAGAAAAGACGGTCCATTCCACCAAATGTCCAACTGTTGGATCTTTGAAGGGAAAACTCCTCGTGATATCAAGTCCGCAGGATTCTCAGCAGTATTTACATAATGCCATTGGAAGTTCTTAGTATACTCTTGAATCCTAGCGACTCGATTAGCCACAAAAGTTTTCAACGATGTTGGTGGAGTTTTGATCCAAGCAAGCACCACAGTGGAGTCCGAGTACAAATGTACTCCATCAATGTCTAGTTGCAAGGATGACAGAACCTTAACGATAAGCTTGGAAAGCAGATCCGCTGCACACAGCTCCAAACGTGGGATACTAATTTCTTTGATGGGAGCCACTCGAGATTTGCTGCATAAGAGTGACACCTTTATCTCACCAGACCTTGACAAAGACCTGGTGTAGACAGCACAACCATATGCATTTTTCGAAGCATCTCCGAAGCCTATCAGGTCTACTTTCAGAACTTTAGAACATAACACATGACGATCTATGTTTACGTTTTTCAATTGACTCAATTCAGAACTAAATTTTTCCCACTCTCTATTTAAGTGTAAGGGAACTTCATCGTCCCAATCAATTCTCAAAATCCACAACTTCTGCAAAAACATCTTCGCTGTGATTATCAAAGGTCCTAAGAGGCCTAAAGGATCAAACAATCTGGATATGTCCGATAGCATTGTTCTTTTTGTTGCAGGTCTCACAATTTTTTGAACACTAAAACTAAATGTACCCTTTTCAGGATTGAATTGTAATCCCAAAGTTTTTAAACTTGCTGAGTTGGGGTTATCGAAATTGTATTCTCGGTCCGACGTTGGTACATTTTGCAACAAAACAGGATTATTTGAGCTCCATTTGTGAAGCTCCATACCAGCTGATTTTAACAAATGTATTAACTGGTTTTGTAGTTCAATGGCAGAAGATAAATCCTCGGTACCACTGAGTATATCATCGACGTAAAAATCTTTGCCAGCAGCAGCGGCTAAAGGATAGTTGTTCCGCTCATCACAGCATATTTGTTTTAGTACTCTGGTCGCCAAGTAAGGAGCGCATTTGGTTCCGTAGGTAACAGTGAGCAACTTAAATACACGTAATTTCTCTTCCTCTAAATCTTTCCATAAAATACATTGCAAATCACACTGATCTGGATGTATCCAAATTTGACGATACATCTTTTTTATATCGGCGGTGAAAACTATAGAATGTTTTCGAAACCTCAACAAAATAGCAAACAAATCATCTTGGACAACAGATCCTGAATACAAATTATCATTAAGCGATTGTCCAGATGGCGTTGCCTCTGATGCGTTAAAAACAACGCGTAATTTTGTAGTACTACTTTCTGGCCTAAAAACGCCATGATGAGGCATAATATACCTTGGAGTTTCGCAAGTTGCCTGCATATGCCCCAAATTTTCATACTCAGTTAAAAATTCGATGTATAGTTGCCTATACTCTGGTTCTCTCTTCAAACGTTGCCAAAGTGAATTAAATCTTTTAGTAGCAATGTGTTTTGATTCGCCTAAACATGGGGGGTCTATTTTAAACGGCATTTTAACAACATAGCTTCCATCGTCATTTCTGAAATGTGTTTTCATGAAATGATTTTCACATATTAAACTCTCATCATTTTGTAATTTATCCCCCTCAACATCTTCAATTTCCCAAAATTTCCTTAAATTTGCATCCAAATCTTCTATTACCAACCCACAATGGACAGTAGTTTCGTTTTCTATTGGAACACTTCCGGTAGCAAACAAACCCAAACACAGTATTTTGAAAAACAATGTCTGTTCCCGGAAACCTAATTTGACCCGATCTTAAAAGTTCATAGAATATTTGGGCACCTAATAAAATATCCACATCTCCAGGTTCATTGAAACTCACATCCGCTAAATTGAAACTATCTAATTCTAGCGTATCAATGTCAAATTGTTTGGAGGGGATACTATCTGTTATATGCGGCACTACCAATAGCTCAATTAACTTTTCAAAGCTTCTGCTTACGTTCGTAATTTTCGTTTTTACGATCGAGTTAATAACAGATGATGATTGATTTAGTCCAGAAACCACGATGTTTCGTCTTTCTTTTTTCAAATTCAGTTTATCGGCTAACCGTTTTGAAATGAAATGACTCATACTACCAACATCCAGCAACGCACGTGCACTCATAAACATTGCTACATTATTTTGAATCATTACATTTGCAGTACTTAATAAAACCATTTTGTTTAGATTTAAGTTGGTAGCAGTGAATGAATGCGTACTGTTCGCAGGTGACTCATTCGTCAGTTGTGAAGAATTATGACTAGGATTTTCAATTCGCGGAACGAATACATTTGACCTTGGATTCAATCCCGCGTTAGCATTTTGCGAGCGAGTTTCAGTTTCGCTTCGAATATTTCCCAAGTGCAAAAGAGTGTTATGTCGTTTTTTGCAAATGGAGCAACTGGATTTTGAATAACAGTTAGCAATTTTATGGTGATTTAAACAATTAAAACATAATTGCTTATTTTTAACGACCTCAATTCTCTCATTAACAAGCATATTTTTGAACACAGGACATACATTCAGGGAATGATTTTCATTAGATTTACAAATTACACATTTCGGAGTTTTAACTTCCGCTACGAATGCTTTTTGTGGACTGTATTCTTTACGATATTTTTGAGAATGGTTTACAATTTGCGGTCGTGAAAACACATTACTATCGTTTTTGAATTTTGTCGATACATAAATATCGCAATGCCTGGCCAAATCTGATGGCACATACCAAGATTCTTCTTGTTTCACGCCAATATGAATTTGTAGTTCACGATCTAATGAATCAAATATTTTTTCGGAAACCATGAGTTCACAAACTCCCTTAAAATCATTTACCTTTCTTAATTGACAATAATAATCAAAAGCTGCACTAAGTCGCGATGCAAACTGGATATAGCTTTCGTTTGGACGTTTTTTCGCTTTACGGAAATTATTTAAAACTTCTTGTGGGGTGGACTGAAATTCTTTTAACACTAATTCTTTTAATTTGTCATACATACACAATTCATCTTCATTTAAATATATCATTAAATTGGTAACTTTTTCGCCTAAAATATTTAATAGGATCTCTGATTTGAATTGTTCTGGGACATTTTTGGTTTTGAAAGCTCTTTCAAGCGATTGGAAAAATAAATTATACGACTCTGCTCGTGTAGGAACAGGAATAGTTAAACTTTTGACACTTTTTATCAAACTTTCTAAGCTAAAATTAGAATCAGAATCGCTATTTGTTACATTAACCTTTTGTGTTACATCTTTTTGTAAATTCGCAAGCTCAAATTGTTTTTCTAACTGCGCGAGTTTAAGTTTTTCCAATTCTACTTTCTGTGCTTCATTTTTCTCGTAATCTTTTTTCCTATCAATTATTGACTCAACTACAGTTTTTACGAATTCATAATTATCTTTATAGATCTCGCTCTTTTCAATTAAATCTTTAATAGTAACTACTTTGGCACCCGAAGGAATATCAATTTCTAGTTCCTCGGCAACTTCAATTAATTCACTCTTTTTAAGTTTTGAAAGCATTTTGAAAAGAGAACTCTGAATATATGCAACTCATAAAAACGAAACTAATACACAAATTTAGAAAACAAAAGTATACTCACAGTTACCCTGAAACCAAAACGGACATAATAATCCAAGCATCGGATAGTCCAATCATAGGAATTTACACTTTATATCCATTGAAGATCACTCTAAGGATTCAGAAATCACTGAGAACAATATCAAATAAACACACGCGGCAAAACAGAAACACTTGCCGACTTCTCAAAACTCTCGATGGTTCAATACTGCGTAGTCGACGGACCACTTAATGTAATTCTCTACAAATAATTACTCATTTCTTTCTGGTGAACACCATTTTATTTTCGGACACATTTTTTGTGCCACTTCATGTAGACTGTTACAGATTAGGACACCTCTCACAGTTGGATGCCTCGTCTCGCTCACAGAATCATTCTTGCACACTCTACGTTCTGATACAAAAAAGAATTAACAGAACTTTGTACTCGACAGATACGCCATCTATCGGCGTGAAGCTGTAACAGTTGCAAAAGAAAAATGCCATCTGCAGAGAGAATCGATGAACACCTGGCAAGAAATTCACTGGCGCGCTTGCAAAACTGTCCGCTGCAACTCGCCGCGAGGCCGACCAAGTATCCAATATCTTATAGAAATCGGAAATGATTTATATTTTCAAAATGAATTAATTTTCAAAATAAGAGTGTGTGTGCGCCATCAAACAATCTGAATCGACAATGCCAAGAACATCGTTTTTATTTCTGTGATATTTGCTTGCTGACGTGTGGTCATCGCTGGCGATTCGATTTCGATATATCATTGAATGCATTAGAGGACCAATGACATGCAGCAAGTTTTAATGTCCATAAATGTTCAGCTTTTAAAGATTATTTTTTAACTAAAAAGTTTCTTAATGTTTTTAAAAGTAACAAATTTTTTATTCTTGCCATGTTTACAGATCGGAATTTTTTACATGAAAAAAAAGGGTAGGGAAGGAATTAAGAAACTACAAAATCCCTGTATTTTCCCGGTATTTATGAAAATTTTCAAATTTCCCTATTTTTTAAATAATTTTCGAATTCCCTCCATTTCCCTGCGAGGTGGCAACCCTGTCCAATTTCTAATAATTGGAAACCCATGTCATGGCTTATACATGTAGAACGGTGCGAAAATGTAACGAGATTCCTCTTGTTGTTTAAATAATCATCAAAATAAATGCAATTTACAAATACGCACCAATTTAACAAACTTAAAAGGATACAATGTTTGAAAATAACCACACTCTGGCGAAATAAGAAATCACAGATTTGGCACCACTTTACCATAATCGTAAAAGAACTCTTTTCTTTTTATAAAACTACCTGCAAGGAGGAAATGTTGAAGAATTGTGACAATGCTCCCCTCTTCAAAGACTCATTATCCATAGCTATGACTTATTGTTCTGTATTAGTTCATAGACGTGAGTATCTTTTGGATCGGCGTTAGACGACTCTGAATTCCACAGGCATCAGTTAGCTCTTGACGACAGAATAAGGGTCTTCCTTATTAAGTTGCAATTTCGGTCTCAAACCACCTCCGTGTCTTCGGCTAGTAATACATTCAAATTCCGCATTCCCCATAAAATGGCGATCTATTACTCTGGCATCATAACACATTTTCATTTATTCGTTTGCAGATTAATTCTCCTGCTGTCTACGCGTGTACACTTTCCAAAAGTGCCTCTCAACTCTTCATGAATACATTCGTTAAGGAAGGCTTTTCACTTGGTCTTCCAAAGAGAGTGCAAGGTTGGCCAAAAAGCATTTTCGATGCACTCTATCTAATCACTTCGTTGGGAGTGCTTCGACAGTCCAGGAAAAAGGTGAAAACTGTGCGTCTCAATCAATCTGACTTCTTTAAAAGAAATAATGAAAAATGACATGGATCTTTACATCGCGACATTGCTTCAAGATGCAATGTTGTCGCTCCATTGTTCATTCCATTGTCCTCCACTGTTCATTAAATTCCTAAGAGTTTGAAAAGCTCAGAAAAAAAGTGAGAAATGAAAATGTGTGCCTCGATCCGAATGTAAATTTATAGGCAAGCCGTAACGCGAAATTCTGTTTCCAAGGAATTCTTCAGCTGCAGTCGGATTTTCCTGATCGGGAATAGGAATGGTTCTGGCCACTTGAAAAATAATCCATCAATTCAAGGAATGAACTGGTGTCACTGATCGTAAGATATATTATCTTAAAATCTAAATTCTCGTCAAAGGTTAATATTTCGTGAATACTGTACGCCAATGCAATGCAAGGCATTCTCTGCCCAAACTCCACAACTTTTTTGCTGGGTGTGGGCGATAACACCTTTATTGGACAGTATGCGAGAAAGTTTGGGGACAGTACTCCTGTTGGTTTAATAAAATAACTATTTGTCAATTAATCAATGATTACTCAAAATAAATCGGAATTAACGATGATATTTTAACATTGAGTGAATAGAAAAATGAATGGACTAGGGAAAAACACAAATTACCGATTAATTCAAAATTTCGCAATTATTATTTTTTAAAATTAAAAAAAAAATTAAAGAACATTCATCTATTTTTTTTTTTTAGTGCAAGAACATTTCACAGTAAAAAATGATTTCTTTCATCAGTTAATAATTTTTTTAAAAAATCTTTTGTTTTATACAAATTTTGTCACTATAATTTTTTTC
Source organism: Argiope bruennichi (assembly GCF_947563725.1). Classification (NCBI taxonomy): domain Eukaryota; kingdom Metazoa; phylum Arthropoda; class Arachnida; order Araneae; family Araneidae; genus Argiope; species Argiope bruennichi. The sequence continues at coordinate 91,862,396 of NC_079161.1, forward strand.
TTTTTCTTTTTTTTGCTAATTTAATTATAAAGAATATTTTTTAAGAATATCTTACAACTATATTTTTCAATATCTTAACAGAATTCAAATCATTTTCATTATTTTTTTTAATTTTTTATCTTTGGTTTTCTTTCTTTGATATTAGCCAAGACAGATTCGACAGATTAAAGTTTGGGCATTTTATTTTCAAATTAACAAGGTTCCTTTCTCTTGTATGAGTCTGATTAAAAGATTTTAATTACATTTTTTTAAATTTTATTTTCGGGTATTTGCAGCAATAGAAGTAAAATCTTTAAAGCACTAGAAGCAAATATACCCAAAAAAGGTAATTAAAATAAATCAGGAAAAGAAACCAGCTGTAAAGAGTTTAAAAATTCATTTTTATACAATTACAATGTTATAAATTCAAACAGCATTTATATGAACATTTTGTAAAAATTTTGGATTGAAGAATTCATCGTAGCTATTTGATTTTGTAATTGGTAAACCGTGTGGATAAATTAAAAATGCTTTTAATTTGGCATCTGCAGTGTGATAATCTATTTTTCCTGTTTACAGAATTTCAGAGATCAATTTTCAGATTGCGCCATTTCTTTTCCCACAGCATTTAGAGACAAGGCTTAATATGTGTTTCACCTATTGTTTCAAAGCAAAAATATTTTTTTAAACTGCTTTATGTATTGGAAAACTAAACATTGTTAATTAATCGATGTTTAGAAAAAATGAATTAATCGATGTTTAGAAATCGATTAAATTTTTTAGAAAAAGAATAAAGAAAATTAAAAACCTCTAATCGAGTTTTTCTGGCGTTATAAAGGCCTGGAAAATTTATAATTTATTTCCACGCATGCGCAGCGTATTATTAATGCTCTAACGGAAGCAATACATTTTATGAATTCATGTACAGTACTAAATTGCGATGATTTTGCAGCCGTATCTCTTTCTGTTAATTTTTTTAATCTGGCGAAATATTAAATTTAATCTTTTATCAATTGCTCTTATTTCATTGATTTGTTTATAGAAGAGTTAATTTGAAAGATTTTGAATTTCAGTCGAAAAAAGTTCAAAGATTATGCGCATTTGAAAGTTCAGTGATATGGAGCTCAAGCAAAGCCACTAATGACAATTAATATATTATAACCCTACCTGAGCTTTACTTGGTAACTTAGAATTATAAAAAGATTGTCAAGCTTCATTATAAATGCTGGAACCCTAATCATTATACATAATGAACTTGGCGTTATCGGTATTTATCTCGGTTATTGGCGATCAAATATGGGGCTGCTAAAATATATAAGTAGAAACTTTAAAGAGGTTCAAAAATTTTTTGTATTTGTTTAGCTGCACATTGAATGGTAATGAGCCCAAACAAAGCCACGTACTACACGTAATATATTATAGCCGTCATTGGGCTTTACTTGGCAACTTTGAATATATCCAAATTTGCCAAGCTCCATTATACTTACTGCAACCATAATTTTTATACATAATGAACCTGGCGATTAAATTAGGGGAAGCCAAAATATACAAATACCAAAGAAACTTTCTACTCGCATTTAATTTCAATAATATTTGAAATACAATTTTAATTGCATTTTTGGAGGAAATCACCAGACGAAAGATTTATTCAATGTTAAATCTGTATTAAAACAAAGACACAAAACTTACTCTGAAAAATACTGCCTAACTTCAGCACATCAAAAATCTCTATAAACAAAAATTTTTTCAGGAACTTCGGATTTCCAATAACAATTAGTTTCGGTATATTTAGAGTAATTTCTAAAAATGCAATAAAAATTTTTCTGCATAGTTATTGCAGTAAAAAAAAAAAAGACAATTGAATTCTTTTATAAGTGTAAATGTAAACTATTCAACATGCCCAAGAGTACATTGAAATTTTGTCTGATCTGGAAAGGTAAAAACTATGGATAAGTAAGTCCTAAGGGCCATCACCGATTACAGTACAACTCTTCCCATAAGAGACACATTCAATTGTTAGGGGTTAGCTGATACTACCTCAAATCTAGAAGTGGGAGGATAGATTTCCTTCTTAAGGAATATAAATCAAATAAAAACGAGAGAGGGGAATCCTCTTCATCATTTACAGAAATAGAAATTGATTGAAAATTGGTCATTCTTTTACAAAAACAAAGTTTATGCTTTCTGGTGAGTCATGTTATTCTTAGTTTCTATTCGCCTTCTCCCACTTGGAGTGAAATTTTAATTTAAATTCAGAATTTAAACAGATTAATATATATAATTTTATAGAGAGATATTTTTATAGAAAAAAAGGCTCTTAAACAGAAACTACAAAGACCAAAATAAAAGTTCAACTCAATTAAGGATAGAGAAAGCAAGATGAAAAATTTGATCAAAAAATAATATTATTTCTAAAGCTTTTGAATCTTATGAAAAGAATAATCAAACATATTCCAAAGCTCTTTCATTTCTTGGTATTTACATAGTAATCCAAAAAATTAAGCAAAGTTTTTGTGGTTAATGGCAACCTAGATTCAATCATGATATTTTTTAAAATATGTCTAATAAATCATATTAATAAATAATGAAAAATTGAATCTGTTTCTCAAAATGCCATTAATTATTTTTTATAAGAGAGAAAATTCATTACAGAAAATGCAAAATGTGCCTTCAGATTGTTATATTTTTTTTTTCATTCAATTTTTAAAAATAAACTGCAGAAACTGTTTGAGTAATTTTTTTCACTCTTTGCATAGGTTCGAGCATTTTTTACTGTAGGATGGTCTGTTATATTAAGCAAGTGCATAAAGTTTATTGTAAAATTTTCATTTATTTTTTAAAAGAGAAGTTGAAAACAATTTTTAAAAATTACAATCAATTTTTGAAAACTTCAACTTAGTTGAAAAATGAATCTATAATTTAGAAGAAATTGAATAATAATGTTGAAAAGGCACGTGAAAGAGTTAGGACAAAATAATTCAGTGCCTTAGAATCCTGAGAAAAAGTAATATGCAAATGGAATCTAAACTTTGGAAATTAGTAATCAATTTATTTTATCAATTTGCTCTTATGAAACATAAAGATTGTTGCGATTGAGAATGTTACACAAATTTTAAAATTTTTATCTTTAAATACATTTAATAATAATTATGTTAATAATTTCCTCTCTATTTTAGTAAAATATGTGAATTTTTGAACCAACTGGATTAATATTTACATTTATGTTTATACAGTTCATATGAAACAATGCTTTTAATCTTAATTCATAAAATCCCAGTTAAAAGACTCTATATGTGGAATTACTTGCAATAGGTGTAATATTGCAAAATTAACTTCTTGGAAAATTTTTTGCTAAAATAGAATAATAAATTAGTAATACGAAAAAAAATTGGGGGTGGGGGAAAGAAAAAGGTATAAAAAAAACTCTCACTCTTCACTTAATATATATTGAAATTTGTTTTGTGTAATCTCATTAATAAATTTACTAGAATAATATCAATTACTTAATCGAATATAATTGTTCAGATTCTTATCAGTTTCCTTATATTATTAAATTATTTATAAGCATAGAAAATCGTCCTTAACAGTATTAGATATAAAAGTGAATACATTCTGTCTGGAGTCAGATTAGATAAATAAAAACAAATAATTTTTCAGAGATCAAATAAAATTAATTAAACTAATATAAAACATTAGACCGAAAATTTCAATACATTACACAGTCAGAGGTATTTATGGTAAATAATTTCACAATGATCGATCATTGATATAAACACAATGGTTTCTTCAAAACAGAAGTGAAAAAATATTTGTTATCTCACAGTTGGTTTAGTTTTATATTCGAGCATTATTTTTCATTCATTACAGATAAACAACAGTTACACATAATAAAATAAGAATTATTGGAGTTGTCAAAAACGAAATGGAAATCCAATATTAATATCTATAAACAGTTCAATAAATAATATAATGCGCATACATACCAGGTAAGACTTATTTATAGAATCGAAAATCTGGCGATTTTTCAATATTCACAAAAAACGAATTAGTTTTACGAAACTATAAACGATGATTGTCCATTTTAGTTTTTTTCGCCACTTCACAAATATTTAAACATCTGGTTTAGTAATTCGGAACACAGTTCTTAATCTAACAGCTCTTTTAGTTTCAGAACAAAGCAATTCCGTAACAAAAGACCGGTTTGTTTGCTGATGATGATGTTTATTAAAATTTGAAAAACCGGTATATATATTAATTATCAATTCATTCAATAATAATTTGAATAGAATGTATATAAAAAAGTATTTCTTATATTTTCTTCTGAATACAAGAATTTAAAAAAGGAATGTTATTGTTTTTTAGTTTCAGAGAAAATATATATTTACCACTGATGGATCCGTATTCATAATCGATATTAGAGAAAGTCCTTTTTCATTTCTCTCTTTTTCGCTCGTTGTTGAAATTGTGAACGGATAAAACAGCTCATCTGTTGCACAAATTCTACCCTCGCTGCATGACGCACTTGCTGTATGGTTGCTTTGCGGCTAAATTTTTTCGCCAAAAAACGAAGCCAAGAATTTGAATTTTACTCGCCAAGAATGTAAAACAATTTTTATACTAATGTCGTGAGCGAGGATAATTTCTGTAGGATAAAATGGGCCTATGTATATGTAACTTAATATGTTTTAATTGTATACACTGATAATATATGCCTGAAAATTTCAGAGCTTCTAAAGGCGTGTTCTTTTTATTATTATTAAATAAAATGACAATAACTAATCTGATTTCATTCAGCAAATTAAAAATTAATTTGTATACGATTTATTATCGATAGGTTTTCGAAATGAAATTGTGTATTTTTATTGGACCAGGAAAGAAGATATATTTTCAAAAAACTTAAATGGAAATTAAAAACACAAAATTCATGCTAATGTTGTTTTATTCTCTTGCAGTATATTTGAGATTTGGCTCTGTTTGTTGGAGAATATTTTAATTTGTTTTCTTCAATTAAAATCCGTTTTAACATTCATAAATTTTCTAAAATTGTTTCAAAATGTTTTCATTTTTTTCGTTTAATATGGACTTAAAATTGAACTAGTATTTTACATAATTCAATAAAATAAATTTAAATATTTCTCACAGAAATATTTACGAATTTCTAAAACATTTGCATTTCTAAAAATAATAAAAACAAAATGAAATGAAATTTCATACATTATCAAGTATTAGACCCCGCGTGATTAGTTTTAAACCATGGTCTGATTAACTAATGGGTTAATAATGGTTAGTAACAATTACACAGCGGCGAAAAATTAGTGTTTAGTTTGATGATTGCCTTTAAAGAAATGTGGTATCGAAATATTATGTTACAACGAAATAGTTTCATTAACGATATCGCAGAATGCATGCAAATGGACAAAGATTTACCCAGACATGGATGGATTTCACATGAATCTGTAATTTTAACGCAAAGACAATATACCAAATTTCATTCATTAAACTCTTTACGATTTAAATGATGATTTTTAAAGACAAAGCAATAGGCACTATCATAACTATGATTTTTTTAATGCTCGGATTAAAAATGACCTGAAACATGATTAACCTTTATAAACTAATAGACGAATCATTAACAACGCAAATATTAGTTAATGTAATTTAGAATCTTCTCAAATTGTATAAAAATAGCAGGGAATTGTGACTAAAACACAGCTGTTTAGTACAAAAAAGATAAAACAAGTTATAATTTCAGCTTACTTGCTGTTCATTAACTACGAGTTTAGTTCTCGTTTAATAAGTTTCTTCTTCAAAAACTAGTCTTTTGTTCAATATGTCGCTTGTTCAAGAACCACCAGATTAAAATAAAGCAAAATTTTATTTCTTTAATTGAATAAAATATAGTTAATAACAATCACCCTGATTTTGTTTTATTTAACCTGGTGAGTAAAATTTCATCAAATCGGCTGACGTGGTTACATTAAGACCTTCATAGTCGCCTATTTTCTCAACGTCGTACCTAACTCTCGGCTTTACTTTTATAATTTTGTATGGTCCCAAAAATATAGGTCTTAGCTTTAGTCCAGTCCCGAAATGAGTTCGTTGAATGGCTACCAAATCCCCTTTTTTATATACTGGAGCTTTCTTGCATTTTCAATCAGAGTTCTTCATATTTTGGGCATGTATATTCTGAATGTTTGCTTTTGCGTCTTGGCGAAGAACATCTCTCTGTTCTTGTAATTCTTCCATTAATTCTTACAACAGTAAGTCTCGTACTCGGAAGTCTTCTTTATTCCTCATAGTGGTGCCAATTAACGATTCAAAAGGTGTCCACTTGGTACTGCGGTTTGAGATACTGTTAAGGATTCTCTGTAGTCTGTCTACATGCTTGTACCATTTTGCAGGGTCATCAACTGACAATTTGGTTAAGACAGGTATGAGTGTGCGATGTACTCTTTCTACTTGGCCATTTCCGCGAGGTTCTCCGGTTGCTATTAGTAGATGCTGATATGTAGAGGTAAATGCTGATCATCTATAAGTGATTATTCTCTTTTGATTGCAAAACTTTTTCTGTTGTAGTCTTAATTTGTCAAGTGCGTCCTCAGTAGAAGTACAGGGTATAGCCAAGAAAATTTAGTAAATGCATCAAAAACTGTTAGGATATGTTGATATTTCTTGTTCGTGAATGGCATAGGACCTATAAAATCGACATGATAGGTACTTAGTGGTATATCTTCTTTAGGAATAGGGTTTCAAAATCCTCCTTTCTTCCCACTTTTCTTATTTGCTAATATACGTGATGCACAGTTCAAGATTACATTTTGTACTCGTTTGGTTAGGTTTGGAATAAAAAATTCTTGCTTGATGATTTCTTCGGTCTTAGTTGTTGAAAAGTGTCCTTTTTCATGAGCTAACTCGATTAATTCGGTTTGCATGTCTCCTGGAACAACTATTAGTACACGACAATTTTCATATTTATATAAGATTTCGTTTCTTTCGAAAAATTCTTGATTAACACTGCCGCTGATAGCTGATCTGAAATTTTGGACATTTTCATCTTCTTGCTCGGCTGTCTTCAATCTTGCTGTAATAGTTTTGTTTGGCATTACCGCTACCGGATTTCTGCTTAGAGCATCTACATGTTGCATTCTTTTGCCTTGTCGATGAAAAATTTCGTAGCCAAAATTCTTCTAAAAGAAGTGCCCATCTGGCTATTCGAATGACTAAGTCCTTTTTATCCATAGTTTTTGGAAAGCGGAGCAGTCTGTCACAATCTTGAAGTGATTCCCTAAAAGGTAGGTGCGAAATTTCTTAAGTGCTGTGACAATGGCTTTGACTTTTAATTCGTAGCTACTATACTTTTCTTCCACTGGAGAGGTTTTATGAGACATGTATTGGACCGGATGCAGTTTTCTATCTTCGACTTTTTGCAGTAAAATTGCTCCATATCCATGTTGACCTCGTCCGTATGTAATTCTGTTTTTCCTCCTTGTCAAAATATATTTAATACTGGACCTTCTGTTAATATTTTCTTGAGCTTTTCGAATGCTTCAAACTGAGGCTGGTTAAACACAAATGGAGTATCCTTTCTAGTCAGGCCACTTAATGGTTTTGCCATCTTTGAATACTGGGGCATGAACTTGCGACCTAGAAAACTTTGAACTTGTTTGACCGTTATCGGTACTGGAAATTTTTTTACTGCTAACGTTTTTACTGTTGAGGGACGAATTGTTCCGTTTTCAACGATGTGGCCTAAAAACTGCAGAAATTGACATTTTGGAAAATTTATTTCTAAGCCATATTTGGAAGCTACTTCAAACACTTTCTTTATCTTTTCGAGCCCTTCAATTTTATTTTAAGCTGGAATTATCAAGTCAGCCATGTAGATTATCACAATGCCTTTACGCTTAAGTTCTCGGAAAATACTGTACTCATACCTCTGGAACAAGCTAGGACTAGTATTCAGACTAAAAGGTACCTTGTTGAATTCGAATTGTCCGTCAGGAACTACAAAAGATATGAAGTGTTTACAGTTTTCATTTACGTCGACGTGAAAAAATCCGTTTCTTAAATCAAGGGTAGTGTATTCTTTAGCTTCTTGAAGTTTATTCAAAACGTCTTCTATTAACGGCAATGGGAAACGGTCCTTGACGAGCTTTTTGTTTAATTTTCTATAATCGATGCATAACCTAGTAGTACCATCTTTCTTCTTTACTAATACGATTGGACTCGCGTACTCAGATGAGCTGGTTCTGATTATACCTTTTTCAAACTCTTCGTCCATTTGTTTATTCACTGCTTGATTCTCTGGAAATGTGTTGGGATTCCTGGCGTAACCCTAATTGCATGTAACCCTTTAGCGCATGCACGCTGGTGACGTCAGGAAAATATTTCTCATGATCCCATAGATGAAGTAATGTAAGTTTAGATTAAAGTTTGGATAGATGGAGTGTCTGATGGAACCAAAGATGGTTTTGTGCTGTGTAAAGAATTCGTGCACGTAGAATGAAAATATGTAAATATTTTGCATATAATTATCTGTGCCTGTGTCCTCGTCCTGCAAATAAAAAAAAAGATGTCAAAAATGAGAATACTTGGATCAATGATTTAATGTGATCTAATTCACCTTGGAATACCTCGATTCTATTTCATTTAGAAGATCCCGGAATGACAAGGTAAGAGAGAAAGTTTTCTTACATTTTTCGATAAATTTGAATTTGGGGCCTAGAAATCCCAAAATCTTTCATCCCTGCCGGGATTTACGTATATCGAAACTACATAGAGAGATATAGAATTCGAGGTATTTGGAATTAGAATTTAGGAATTATTAGAAATGGATGTCGAAAGTATTAAAAAGTTAAGAACTCCTACCCGGAGTAATTTTACGAGATCATTAAATAAAGCTTGTGAAATTTTGGAAAACAAAGTAGAAGACACAGATATCTTGGCAGCACAGATACAGTCAATCCTCCTATAACGCGGTACTCTCAGAACGTGGAGCTGAAATTGCGACAGCCCTCCTATAACGCGGTACTCTTACAGCCCGGTTTACGTTCAACAACGTCCCATCAGTTCTTTCCGTGCACCCAATGAATGGTTTTAACTAGATATGTTTATATAAACATTCAAGCTTATCTCTTAGCCGTTTACGGCACCGGTTTTAGTCGTCTCAGAGCTCTTTCACAGTACGTCTCGTTGGTGACCAATTCTTTCTAAAATTTTGTCTGCACCGTCCATTCGTTTAGCTTTTTGCTGCCTAATTTGTGGCTTATAATTGGACAACATTACACAAGACTGTAAGTAATATTCTTCAATTGTTCTAATATAATAATAATAAAGTAATTATTAACCCTAGATTTGCATCATGTCAAGCACAAAAGAAACAAGGAAAGGATTAAAAAGAAAGTTTATATCACTTGAAGATAAAATCCAAATTTTAAATCGTTTAGAAGGCGGGGGCAAAATATTGTCTGTTGCAAAATCAACAAATTTGAATGAATCTACAATTCGAACTTAAAGAAAAATGCGGATAATATAAGAAAAACTGTGGCAGATGCCTGTCCGTTAGGTGCGAAACGTGTTACTCGCACACAAAATTCTAATATGGTTAAAATGGAACGAGCGTTAATGATCTGGTTGGAAGACTGTATAACCAAAAAAAGATTCCTATCAGTGGAAATCTTATCAAGCAGAAAGCACTTAAAATCTACGAACATTTAAGGAATATTGGGCATTCTTATGCAGGGCTAAAAAATCATTCGTTTGTCGCGATTAATAGATGGTTTGAAAAAATAAAAAAAAGGTACACATTGCACAATATTAAGTTTCCAGAACAAGCCTAAGCAGATGCTGAGGCTGCCGAAAATTATAAGCTGGAACTAGCTAGAAATATCAATGAAGGAAGCTATTCACCTGATCAGATTTTTAACACCGATGAGACGGCCTTATATTGGAAAAAAACTATCATCTAGGACCTTCATTTCGAAAAATCAAACCGTGCTCAGGTGTTTAAACCTTCAAAAGAACGTATCACCCTTCATGTGTGCAGCACTCTATCAGGGAGCCTGATGATAAAACCAATGATAATAAATCGTTCTTCAACTCCCCGTGTAATGAAAAACATTAATAAGACCCAATTGCCTGTATTCTGGCGATCTAATAAGAAGGCTTGGATGACTCAAGATTTATTTAAGGATTGGTTTTATAATTGTTTTATCCCGGCAGTGGAAACCTATACGATGGAAAAAAAATTGTATTTCAAAGTTTTATTGGTTCTTGATAACGCTATTGCCACAACATAGAACTGGATCACCCAAATGTGAAAATTGTCTTCCTTCCTCCTAACTGCACGTCATTAATACAACCTTTGGATCAAGGAGTCATTCAAACTTTAAAAATGTACTACACACGCCAACTTTTCCAAACCCTTTTCGACAGATTAGAAAATAGTGAAAATAAAAACTCTTACTCAAGTGTGGATGGAATTTTCTATTTTAGATTGTATTAGAACCGCGTCATCGGCTTGTGCGGAAATTAAACCATCAACGCTTAATGCGTGTTGGAAACCTCTTTTACCTCAAACGGTTCAAGCAATACAAGACGATTCTACAATTTCACTCCCAGTTACAGAAATAGTAAACATTGCTTCTCGTTTAAGCGATGAAGAATTTGCAGTAAACCATCAGGATGTAAGAGAACTAGTACTCGGGGAAGAAACTTTAGATGAGGAAGAACTGATGGAATTAATTGATGCACCCACTTCAAATGCATTGGTAAACGAATGGGTGCCAAATCTCGACTTACAAGATGTGAAAAAAGGGCTAAATTTGGCTAAAGAATTAGAACTTCATTTCATTCAAACTGATCATTCAACGGTGCGCAGCGCAAAGTTTAAAAGAGAGTTAAGAAATTGCTTAGCTCCCTATAGAGAGGTTTTAGTGGAGTTAGAAAAAAAAGCTACAATCGAAAACCAATGTGAAGATGAACCAAGTGAGGAAGACATTTTGCCCATTAAAAGAAGGCGAGTTAGGCGACTCATATGTGACAGCGAGGATGAGTGTTGAAAGATTACATAATTTTACAAAAGTCTTTCTTGGAAAGTTTTAGTTTAGTTTTTGTTTCTTTTTTTTTTATCATTTCCTTATATGAACTCTTCAATTCAATAAAAATAATTTATAATTTATCTTGTCTTTTGTATTTATTGGTCTACGTATAACGCGGTACGAGTGATGTGATTTGTACTAATTCTGAGTTTCTTATAGTGCGGTTTCCATACAACGCGGTAGACGGTTTCCATAGAACGCGCTATGAATTAGCCTGGTTTGTACGGTTAAATCCGAGTTTCTTATAGCGCGGTTTCCATATAACGCGGTACGCACTCACCGCGTTATAGGAGGGTTGACTGTAGTTCTTTTAGAACTGAAATTTAACGAATTAAATGATTTAGATACAAAGATTTTAGCTATTTTGCAAAGCGATACAACGTGCATTCAAGATAATTTTAATTTGGAATATGAAGCTATTACTATTTATGAGGATAGGTTTATAGAAACGAAAATGAAACTACAGAGAAGATTAAATGTTTTAGAAAAACCTAAACAAGATGTTACTATAATGAAAGAATCTGTCGATAATACTAATCGTAAATTTAGACTTCCAGAGCTGGAATTAAAACAATTTAGTGGAAACATTAAAGAAGGGCTCCAATGGTGGGAGCAAGCAGTTTAAAAAGATTCACGGAGATGTAGATATTGTAGATGATGACTAACTTCAGTATTTGTTGCAATCAACACAAAAGGGTTTGCCAGCTGGGCAATTAGTAGAATCTTTCCCGCCAACAGGAAAAAATTATGAGGAAGCTGTCAAATGTTTAAAGCAGCGCTTCGGAAGAGATGATTTGCTGATCGAAGTTTATATTAGAGCTTCTTTCAGTGGTCATAAATAACGCGAATCCTCAAGGTCAAAAGTATTATCTAGTTAAACTGTACGATATTTTAGAAGGACAGCTCAGATCATTAAAATGATTAGGAGTTGCAGAAGGTAACTTTTCGAGTATATTGCTATATCATCTTGTTGAGTCATGTCTACCAAGCGATTTATTGAGAGTTTACGAACAAAATCAAATTGAATTAATTACAGCAGAATATTCAAGGAGTGATAGGGTGATTCATCTCTTAAACTATTTTTTAAAAAAAATCGATTTGAAACAAAAATTGATTATTGCAGTTCTTCCTTCGATTTAGAAAAACATAATAAAAAAACGCTGAATCATCATATTCCTGAAAAAGTAAATAGGCCATCTGGTTTTGATTTATTTAATAATTCGAGAAGAAATTCGTATCCGGTTGATTTAAAAAAGGAATCCGCTTTTTGTGATAAATCGCATATGGCTCAAGATTGTAGGTTTGCGAAGGGTTTAACTTATGAAAAAAAGAAGGAAATTCTTTTAAACCGCGGAATTTGTTTTCGATGCTTAAATTCTAAACACAAACATATTGCGCGTTTCTGTAAGCAAACAATTAATTGTTCTAAATGCAATGGGAAACATTTACCTATCATGTGTAATGCTAATGATGAATGCACAAGTAATAAAAATAATGAGGAAAGTTCGGAAGAAAGAATTGTTACAGACAGCTCTTTAACTAATAAAACATCCTTACGTCAAGTTTATTTACAAACATGAGTAGTTAAAATTCGTGGGAACGGTGAAACTAAATAAATTCGTTGTCTCTATGATACAGGATCGCAAAGATCCTACATATCAAAATACGCCACAGAAAGGATGAATTATGAAGTTATCAGTGAGGAATCTATTTTGCATTCTTTATTTAGCGGGGTTGAAAAAGCGGCAAACCATAAAAAGTATCGGGTACGCTTAAGTAATGTCGATGATAGTTACCTTTGTAATTTTGAGGTGTTAGACCAGGAAAAGATTTGTTCCGATATTTCTAGAGTAAAATTTTCTCCCTATGTGAGAGAACTTAAATCTAATAGAATATTTTTAACTGATGCAGTGCATGCTTATGATGACCAATTATTGTATCAGTCTTCTCCATTAGAAATTCATTTGTTGATTGGGGCTGACGTCGCTGGTAAACTGCTCACAGAAGTGGTAAGGCAACTTAGCTCAGGAGTAGTATGTGTAGGAACTAAATTAGGCTGGACGCTGATGGGAAAGACAAATGAAATAGAAAAAAGTGACGGTACGTCTACTGTTCTATCCTGTCACGTTAATGATGCAGTCATCTCAGATTTATGGCGATTAGACACACTTGGAATTTGTGATCCAATCGAAAAGAAAACTAGGGAAGAATTGGAACAATCAGAAAATGAGCATTTTTTTCGAACTGCAATTAGAAATGAAGAAGGGAGATACTAAGTACGATTACCCTGGGTGAAAGGACATCCTCCCTTAATAAACTGCAAAGGTATTTCTGGAAAAAGACTTGCAAATTCCATTAAATCTTTAAAGAAATTAGGAAAAATACAAGAATACAAAAACATTATTAAGGACTGGTTGGATCAGGGTATTAGTGAGGAGGTAGATACTTGGGAATCTGAACACTATTTACCTCATCCTCCTGTTTTCAAAGAAAATTCCACGACGAAGATCAGGCCCGTCTTCGATGGATCTGCTCAAGACAAAAATTCCTCATCAATAAATGAATGCTTAGAAAAGGGGCCCAATTTGGATGAACTGATTCCTTCTGTTTTAAACGGGTTTAGAATAGTAAAATATGGAGTTATTGCCAATATTGAAAAGGCATTTTTGCAGATAGAACTCCATGAAGATGATAGGCCTTATTTGAAGCGATTGGAATACCCTATATGGATTTCCTGGATAGTAAATCTCTAAATAAAAGGTTTGCTTATCGCCAAACATTACGACAAGACCTTAGAAAGCGCTTTCGCTCTGAGTGTTTGGGACAGCTCAAACAATTTGAAAGAAAGATAAGAAGCTCGCCATCCATCAAGATCGGAGACATTGTCCTGATATCCAGTGACAATAGAAAAGAATGGACTGGCCTTTGGGAAAAGTCATCGAAGTCTTCACATCGCCAGATGGAAACATCACACGTGTGAAACCGAAAACCAAAAGTGGAGGAATCTTACTTCCAACTTTGAGACTGTATCCTTTGGAAGTTTGAGAGCAAGACAAGGAACTTTTCCAAAAGTGTGAACCACTTGTAAAATCTACTTGTGATGATTCCAGTGCAGCTGAAAGTGATTCGCTGGACAAACCTCTGCCTGATGAACCAACCTCTAGGTATGGCAGGAGGTTAAGAAAGGTAAAGAGACTCTCAATGTGAAAACTGAACTTTTCTTTATTACAAGAACTCTTATCCTTTGAACTTTTCTTTATTACAAGAACTCTTATCCTTTGAACTTTTTATTATCTTAAGAATTTTAATTGAGAATTGAAAATTTAGTTAAAGTTTTGAACCTATGATATATTTTGATAGACGAATGATGATTTGATTTATTTTGATATATGAAATACTTTTGTAACTTTGATATATTTTAAAATTTGAAATGCTTTTTCTAACTTTATAGTTAAAATCTTTTGTTGCGTTATATTTGATAGTATAAGCAATTTAGAATTCAATTACTTTGATATTTGTCAGTTTCTATTTGATAATTTTGAATTTTTTGTATTAATTTGATAATTGTGTTTGAGTTTTCTGTAATAAAAATTCAAAGGTGGGAGGATGTTGGGATTCCTGGCGTAAGATTTAAGTTTGGATGGATGATATGTATGATGGAACCAAAGATGGTTTTGTGCTGTGTAAAGAATTCGTGCACGAAGAATGAAATATATGTAAATATTTTGTATATAATTATCCGTGCCTGTGTCCTCGTCCTGCAAATAAAAAAAGATGACTAAAAGAGAACACTTCGATTAATGATTTAATGTGATCTAATTCACCTTGGAATACCTCGATTCTATTTCATTTAGAAGATCCCGGAATGACAAGGTAAAAGATAAATTTTTCTATAAATTTGAATTTGGGGCCTAGAAATCCCAAAAAAATGTGAGTTTTCTTGCAGGTTGGTAGACTGGAAGTCGACCTTTAAAATAATTCTCATGGATACATCCGTAGTTTCAGTTTTTTCAGGCTTGTAACTGGAAATTAGATCCGATAATTCTTTTCTTACTTCTGGACTAAAAATGTGCTCCATTTCGATTTCATCTTGTGGTCCTGCCTCATATAGCTGCGCATGCATGAAAAATATTTCTACGTCTTCTCTTCTTAGAAATTTATCACCTTCTTTGACGAAGACAAGTGAGGCTTGTTCTAAAATGTCTGACCCTATAATTGCCTGAAAATATAAATATGACGTAGGCACCACATGCCACGTCAGAGAATATTTTTGTTCATCTAATTCGATACCCTGCCGAAGTGACCCTTTTGTTTTGACTTGCGATTTTCCTAAACCAGATAATATAATCGTTTCTCTTGAGAGTTCTGAAGGTTTGATGATTTGTTTGCTATTATCTTCTCGATGGAGTGCGACTGAACTACCAGTGTCAATTAATGCATCGAAAGTTTTGCTTCTTAAAGCTACTTTTCTTGTTCTCCTTTTCTCTCGTGAAAGTTCAGAGCAAACTTGTACAATAGGCGCCAAAGGTTTGTTACTTTTCGTATTTTTGGGTCGTCGTGGACAATCTACGCCAAAATGCCCTAGTGTCCGGCAGTAACAACAATTCACAGGTATGCATGGTTTATTCTTTTCAATGTATGAGTTTCTATTTAGCTGCTAAGGTATCTTCTCGAACTTGTTATTTCCCATCTTCGTGGGTAATTCTGAAATTTATTTGCTCCCTGAGCTTCATCTTTCCTTCTGAAGAATGGATCTGATACTTTTGGTTTCAACGTCCTTCTGACACCGTCAAATTCGAATTTTCCCGCCAAATCAGCAGGTGACTTTATGGATGACCACTCATCAAGAAAGTGATTCTGAAACTCTGGTAGTGCTTTCCGTTTCATCTGGTCTGCGATTATAAGTTCACGTAACTTTTCGTAGGTGTCTATTTTCAGCCATGTTACCCATCCATGAAAGTAATCTGCAATTCCTGATATAAATCTTGCTATGTTTTCTCAGGAGCGTTTTGATGTGAAACCAACAATTGTCGAAGATTCTCTGGTGACAACTTGAATCTCTGCAACAGCAGATTCTTCACATGGTCGCAATCGTTCGATTTTTCTTCAGGTTCTCAAGCAATTAAATGAGCAACCTCCAGATGAATTAATCCAAGTAGCTTCTGAACCCATTGCGCTTTTGGCAATAACAAATTGGCATGATGCTCAAATAGCGTTAAATATAAATTTATGTCAACTTTCATGTTCAATCGGTGGAACAT
The DNA here is from genome assembly GCF_947563725.1 of Argiope bruennichi. Taxonomy (NCBI): domain Eukaryota; kingdom Metazoa; phylum Arthropoda; class Arachnida; order Araneae; family Araneidae; genus Argiope; species Argiope bruennichi. Next base: position 91,878,735 of record NC_079161.1, read on the forward strand.
CTCTTGCGAAACCTTATTTGTTACTGAAATATCTTCCGAGGTTTCATGACGAACATTTCTTTGAACTTCGATTTTCAACTTCTCAAGTTCGTGCTCGCGTTTCTCTTTCCGCAATCGCACATTAGTTTCGTTTTGTTTTTCTATATCTGCTAGAAGTCTGTCCTCAATGATACTATCTAACATCACTTTGTTAGCTTCCTCATAATAATCTTCACGTTTCAAAATCAGATCTTTAATTTTGGGTTTTGTCAGGTCGGTTTTAACTGTTACGCCGAATTGTTTCGCGAGAGCAATTAAATCTTCTTTCTTGCCTTTTAGTAAGAAAGCCATTTTGAGAGATAAAGGGACTTGGTCCGAAATCAAAGAACTGCATTAATTTTAAGATTTATCCAAAATTCTCTATGCTTTAGTGTGTTTAATTAAAAGCCAGATTAGATTAGTTTCGCTTCAAACTTGAAATTAAAAATTAATTTTGGGGTAATTTAAAACTAATTCCTTAAAACTATATCTTAAAATACACAAATTATTTTTAAATACGGTTCCACTATGAAATTAGAGATTGAGAAAATGACACTGATAATAAATTTCAAAATAATAGTAGTGATAATAAAACAATTGTAAAGTAGGAAAGCCCAAAATATTAGTAAAATTCAAAATTAAATGAAAAAAAAGTAAGATTCAAATTAAATCAAAATATAGGTAAAATTCAAAATTAAATCAAAAATGTTGTTAGAATTTAAACTGAAAGTAAATAAATTATCTTCATTGATATATAAAACAAATGTTTTTATCAACAATTCAACTGGTTTCTTTAATTCATAATGCTATTGGAATAAATGGAAGATAAAATGCTTTATTAGAAAACCATGAGTAACTTTCAGCAATAAATTTCAAATAGTAAGAATATCAGATATTTCATTTCAGATCACAAGCAAAATAAAAAAAAACACCTTTCGATAATATTTATTCATGCAGCTAGGAAAAATTATTTGAATATCAGTTGTCTCATTTCGTTGTAAGAAATGCAAAAAGAGTTTGAAAGAAAAAAAAAAGGATTTAAACAATATAAATCTTGTTTTAAAAACTGTGATTAAATTTGTTAAAATATGAAAAAGAATTTAATCATTCAAAGTTCTTTATATAAAAACCTAAACAATTACATTAATATAGAAGTTAATTATCTTGAAAAAGAGTTTTTACACCATTAAAAGCAAGCACATGTAAAATCTTTGATCAGCAAATTCTAAATATAAACACAGGTTTAAATGGAAGGCATAATAATTACGTCAAAAGATATTCTCTAAACACTTCGAGCTTCGATCAACTTTTGTTTAGACAAAATCACTTGAGAGCAGCGACAGATGCATAAATGAACTCTTAACGAGCTAAGGGGCGTCAGCGAAGGTCAGTGACGCAACAGAAAAGAAACTGCATAGCTATGCAGAATTGGCGAGTACCAACCAAGAAACATACAGAATACGATAAATCAATTCGTGTTTAAATAAAAATATACAAATAAAACAACTTGAAATATTACGTTTAATTTCCTTAACATTTAAAAGATATACTTGCAGAGCATTTTGATAGTTGTTATTATGTATGCACAAATAAAAAAATAGTTTTCAAAAAAATATAAACTAGCATCATACTTTAAAAATATGGATACATGATACTTTTAAAATATGAATTATTCCTTTTACTCATCTAAAAACAGTTTTATAAACAACAAGACTGCGACTCTTAAATTCTTCTGAGGTCTTTCTTCAAGATTTTTCTTTTGATGAAAACAACAAAAACACAGTACCTGATATAGCGATCTTTCACTGGTGTTGTACGAAACGTTTTAAGATATTTTAGTTATTAATTTTCCTTGGAGATCGATGTTTAGACAGAGACACTGCTGATCGCCACTGTTGAAAGAAGAACTTCTGAAGTATATTGGATGCATACACTGGAGATGAAACTAATGGATTCTCTGGAGGCGGTTTCAGAAGCACTTGAACGACGAGATGACTCCACTTGAACAGGAATGCGTAGTTATTGTTAGTATTGAAAGGCAAGCCGCGCGTTTTCTTTAGCGATGATTCAAAATACCGGGGTCGTGCCCCCAAGTTTTTAGGACTGGGTGGGACAAAATGCCCATTCAATCCCATTTGGATCAGTGTCTAGGGTACTGATTTAAAAAAAGAAGTAACGTTTAAAGAAAAACAGATAATTTATTTACAGTAAACAAAATCAAAAGGACATTAGCAATTAGGACGGGAAAGGTTATTTACATTAAAGTTAGAAGTAAAATATTTAGGTTAGAGCGAAATCTAACAAGATGTCTGCCCATAACAAAACTATGTGCCGCCGTAGCGCAAGAATTATTAACCACACATCGATATCGGACACGAAGAACCCTCTCTTTTTCCTTCTCTCGAGCTAATACCAACAGATCGCTTTTAAATTAAAATTTATGGTCATTGGTCATGTGACGTAGCACTTTGGATTAGTAGAAACCATGGTGCCATATATTATAATGCAATAAAACTAAATTGAATTACTAATTAAAAATTTACATATATATATAAGCATTTTTTGGTTGCCGCAGAATGCAGGTTCGAAGACATTTTACATTTTTAAATTATTTTTAATATCCATTCCGGGAAAGCATAATTATTTACAAGCAGAGGCGCGGACAAGACACGTGCGATAGAGCCGGCACAAAAGCAGAAGTAAGGAAGGGATGGCGCGAAACAAACGATCACTAGTCTTATATAACATGGGATTTGCGGCCACGTGGCGATTGAATACACGTGTTGACCTTTGACAAGGGCAACGGAGGAATCATTTTCACTTGATACGTAGAGCTGATTGCGCAGTAATTTTTACACAGATTCATAAGTGGAATATGATCAAGAAGCAAGAGAACACTTTAGAATGACCCCGACATGGGCTGAATTAGGCAAAAAATTAATTTGGATTAAATTAAATATTAAAATAACATTATATATATAGTGTAAGGAGCGTCATCCTGGCGGCGCTCGCGTCATCACTCAACAGCCAATAAGAAGTTATCTAATTCCCGCCATTAAAACTGTATTCAGTACCGTTTTAGCGTTCATCGATGTAAAGCGGCCAAGCCGTTCGTTCAGTTCATTAAATACGTTTATGTTAAATGAGTGTGTGACCCTTGTAATATGAGCCACCTCTAAGCATTCATCTCGACCGGGCTTCCCCCTAGGACCGTGAGAGATATTTGATTTGATACATAATCTGATTAGTAGAGGCCTGTTTTCCGAGCCAGAGTTAACATGTCTCTACATGTGGGGGTTCGGATTTTGGTTAAATGACCTCAGCAGTGGTTCAGCAGTGGCCGACAAAATTTTTCAAGAAAATCTTCGGTTCGGCAGTGTCAATAAATTTTTCAAAAAAAAATCTTCGGTTCGGCAGTGGCCGGGAAATTGTAAAGTTCCTGCAGAATATTTTCTCAACGGATATAATTGAAGAAAAACAGGTAGGAGAATTTTCTATATCATTTTGAATAAAGGATCTTGCAAGCATTTATTTTAAGATTTGTATATTTGAGAATGACTTTTCCAAGAAAAAGAAACTGTTTGAATGTGTTTATGTTAGAAATTTCTGTTTTGAAGAAATATTAGTATTGTTATATTATCGTTATTATATTAGCATTTTTTATTAGGAAAAATAAAGGCATATAGAAAATGTTTAAAAATACAAAAAAGAAAGATTTAATTATTGTCGCTGAAGCAATAGGTGAGGTAGTTCCGGAAAAAACAAATATCGTGCAACTTAAACAAATTATAGAAAATAGCCAAGCTGCTAAAGATGATTTGGAATTTGTTAAAGACATTATCATCTCAACTGTAGAGGAACGCGAAAAAATAGAAGCAGAGGAACGCGAAAAAATAAAAGCAGAGGAACACGGAAAAATAGAGGCTGAACGAGCGCGTGAAGCGGCAGAACAAGCACGTGAAAAGGAAAGACAGTTTGAATTAGAAAAATTGAAACTAACTTTAGCTCATGAAGAAAGTATGAGAAACGTTCAAGAGACAAAAATAAGTAATCCTAACGGACCTCCTCCAGAAAATCTTGCGGAGTCCATCGAGCAAATAATTAAAAGCATCCGCACATTGACAATGCCAATACCAACTACATCAGAAAATTTCAATTTGTTTTTCGATATTTTGGAATGTGCTTTCGAAACAAAACAGGTTAAAACTGAATATAAAGCCGAAGTTCTTCTAAATTTGTTAGGCGAGAAATGCCGACATGCTTTGTTATACGCGAACGAAAGCGAAATAAAAGATTACGACGATAACAAGTGTTAAGAGAATTCCAACCATCTGCTAAAGAATGTTGGGACAACTTGCAAGCCGCCAAAAGATTTAAAGGAGAAAATCATGTACAATTCGTCTCAAGATTAAAAGCGAATTTAGAATATTATTTAGAACTAAAAAAAGTGAAAGATTTTGCGACCCTTTGTGAACTAATTGTAACCGATAAATGAACCACCACTCTTGACAAGGACACATCTGGGCACATTTTGATCAAACAAGGCTCAGACTGGTTAAAACCGCTGATGATGGCAAAAGAAATAGACATTTACTTCCGCGCAAGAAATAAAAGTTGGTTTTGGGAAGAGAGTAGAAATACACATGACTACAGCTCAAGGTCGCGCGTCAATAATTCCTGCCAAAATAACGATCATGTACACGGTGGAAATATTGATAGGAGAACTTGTTTTAAATGTAATTCTACATCGCATTTAATAAAATTATGTCCCCAAAATGTTGATGTTAGACAACATAACAATCAGGGAAGCTCCCATAACTCAAATCTTGTAAACTCCATGTTTCAATCAAATGAAATTCCACAGGGGTTAATAATCGCCGAGTTCGAATACGTAGATATTATTATAAACGATGTGCCTATTAAAGCTTTGGTTGATTGCGGAAACCTGTTAATGATTATTAATCCTAATTATGTAAGGAAATTAAATTATGTAGGCCGTAGCACAAAAATTAAATTAGCGAACAGTTCAATTGTCGGTTTTCCGTTGGTGGCGATAGATATTAGTCATGTTGATAAAAAATCGGAAGCGAAAAGAGTTTCAGCAGCTGCAGACACAAATATCTCTTGAATGCATTATACCATCTAATAGCTATTTAGATCTTAAAAATACTTTTTCCAATAAAAATCCTACAACTGAATGCGTTTCTGAAAATAAATCCGAGTGTGAGTCATCAAGTGAAAAAGAATACCAACGTTGCATAATTCTTTCTGTTGATACCGAAAATGAATCAAATAAATCAGTGAGAATAAAAAAGAAACAAAACATAATTCTTCTCATTCTGTTGTAGTAAAAAAATGATAATAACTTAACTTCTCTTCTAAATAAAAGTATTACTACTTGTTCGAAAAGAAATGCTGACTCTGAATTTTATTTACAGAGTGATGATATATCTTTGAATTAAGATAAATTTGTAGATGTTAATTTAATATCTGATACTTGTTTTGAAAAGAGTTTTTCTGATGTAAATTCTGAATGTTTAGTGAAGGAAGTATGCACAAATGTTTTAAATGTTTATTCTGAAAATAATTTTGATATAGGGCATTTATCTGATAAAAATATGAAAGGTCATGTAATTAATTTAATTTCAAATTACTCTCCAAATAAAATCCGTACTACAGATTTGCAAATGTCTATTATTTTAACTGATGACATCCCTGTGACCTCACCGGTTTGTAGACTTGCTCCCATAGAAAAACAACAAGTTACTAAACAAACCGAGGAATGGCTTGCCCAAGGTATCATTGAAAAAAGCTATTCTGATTATGCTTCTCCAGTTGTCTTAGTGAAACATAAAAATCGCGAACCCAGACTGTGTATTAATTTCCGTTCTTTGAACAAAACAAAAAAAAAAACAATCAAAGATAAATTTCCTCTACCAAATATAGAAGATATTTTTTATAAGTTACACTCAGGTAAAATTTTCTCCACATTAGATCTCAAAACTGCTTACTTACATATTTATTTGACTCCAGGCAGCAGAAAGTACACGGCTTTTATTAGCCACGAAGGATTATTTCAGTTTAAAAAAATGTTGTTACTTACTTAAGAATGCACCTGCTATGTTTCAACGTTAAATCCAAGTAATTTTTCAAGAATTAATACATGACGGAACTTTAATTGTCTACTTGGATGATATTATAATCCCCTTTCAACCCATTTCTGAAGTATTCAAAAATTTTAACACGTCTTACACTTAACCTCTGAATTTGGCCTACAGTTAAATCTAAAAAAAATGTCAGTTTCTGAAAGAAAAAATTAATTTCCTTGGTCAAGTCATCGAAAATGGACAAATTAGGCCATCAATGGACAATTAGGCCATCAACAGTCAGCTGAAAAAACTTCAGCAGTGCTAAATTTTCCACAACCACGTAATGAAAAACAAATCCAAAGTTTCTTGGGTTTAACGGGATATTTTCGGAAGTACATTAAAGATTAGGCTTTAATAGCTAAACCTCTAAGTGATTTACTTAGAAATGATGTAACATTTGAATTCGGTCCGCTTCAAATAAAAGCGTTTGAGACCCTTAAAAGAGCTTTATCGCAAGAACCAGTTTGACATCTGTACAAGCCAAGTTCCAAATTGGAACTCCATACAGATGCTTCGAAATTAGATTACGGTGGAATCCTTCTTCAAGCTGACGACGATGATAATTTACATCCCATAGCTTATATGAGTAAAAAAACAACACCTCAGGAAGAAAATTTATCGAGCTATGAACTAGAAGTTTTAGCTGTTATTAAAGCATTAACAAAATTCCGTATTTACCTTTTAGGAACTAAAATTAAAATTGTCACTGACTGCTCTGCGTTCAAACAGATTATTACTAAAAAAGAATTAATTCCTAAAATAGCGCGTTGGGTTTTATTCCTCGAAGATTTTGATTATGAGATAGTACATCGATCAGGCAGTCAAATGCGTCACGTTGATTAACTTAGTAGATACCCAACAGTCATGACTGCATTTTGTGATTATTTAACAGCGCGAGTGCAAGTGGCTCAGATGTCAGATGAATACATAAAAAAAATTGAAAGATAACAACCAAGTTGATTTCATGGTACAAAATAACATTTTGTATAAATTTCAGGGCAACCGTCGTTTTCTTGTAATACCTGAACTAATAAAACACGAAATAATTAAGAACGCGCATTCAAAAGGGCACTTCGCTCTGGAGAAAACTAAAAATATTATCGAACGTGACTATTTTCCCCCGAATATGCAAAAAAGTATTGAATTGATAATACAGAACTATGTCGAATGCATCCTAGTCAACCGAAAGCTTGGTAAACCTGAAGGGTTATTACATCCGATTCCGAAGGAAAACTTTCCTCTTAGTACTTACCATGTTGACTCTATTGGACCCTTAGTGCCAACCAATAAAATTACAATCATATTCTCACTACAATAGATGCATTCTCAAAGTGTGTTTGGTTATATCCTGTTAAGGGTGTCACTGCAATTATGAAACTGCAATTCCAGGAAGCAGTGTTCGGAAGTCCCATGCGTATCATCAAGGATAAAGGTTCCGCATTTACCTCGAAGGAATTCACAGACTACTGCTCGAATCAAAATATAAATTACATTCAAATTACCACAGGAATGCCTAGAGGAAATGGAAAAGTGGAAAGGGTTCATGGAAATCTTATCCCCCCTGCTTGCCAAACTTTCCATCAATGATCCCACGAAATGGCACACTCATGATCAAGCAGCACAACGTGTATTTACCTCACCTGCTCCACGTTGTATAAAATTTACTCCTTTCGAACTCATGATCGGTGTGCAAATGAGGCATAAAAATGACCAGAAAATTCTCGACATAATACAGAAAGAATATGAGCAAAGAGTCATCGACAGCCACGAGGACATTCGTGAAGAAGCACGACAGAACATCTTGCTCCTTCAAGAAGAGAATAAAAGAGCTTACAACAAGCACAGGAAGAAACCTATTCAATATAATCCAGGTGACTTAGTGGCCATACAGTGGACCCAATTCGGCAATGGTTAGAAGCTTCGCCCGAAGTTCCATGATCTCTATCGCATCACAGCGAAGAAGCCACACAAGAGGTACCTAGTGGAGAAAGTGGGAATCCACGAAGGCTACAACCATACTTCTACAGCAGCAGATTACATGAAGCCTTGGTCTACAACTGCATAAAGCATCTACTTTGCAAAATCTAAATTTTTTTCAAAAATCTAAAATTTTCTTATTTGACTTTTTCAGATTCTTTCTCAGATTGACGAGGATGTCAAGTTCATCAGGATTGCCGGTTGTGGTGTACGGAGGGTCATCCTGGCGGCACTCGCGTCTTCACTCAACAGCCAATAAGAAGCTATCTGATTCCCGCCATTAAAACTGTATTCAGTAATGTAATAGCGTTCATCGATGTAAATCGGCCCAGCCGTTCATTCAGTTCATTAAATACGTTTATGTTAAATGAGTGTGTGACCCTTGTAATATGAGCCACCTCTAAGCATTCATCTCAACCGGGCTTCCCCCTAGGACCGTGAGAGATATTTGATTTGATACATAATCTGATTAGTAGAGGCCTGTTTTCCGAGCCAGAGTTAACATGTCTCTACATGTGGGGGTTCGGATTTTGGTTAAATGACCTCAGCAGTGGTTCAGCAGTGGCCGACAAAATTTTTCAAGAAAATCTTCGGTTCGGCAGTGTCAATAAATTTTTCAAAAAAAAATCTTCGGTTCGGCAGTGGCCGGGAAATTGTAAAGTTCCTGCAGAATATTTTCTCAACGGATATAATTGAAGAAAAACAGGTAGGAGAATTTTCTATATCATTTTGAATAAAGGATCTTGCAAGCATTTATTTTAAGATTTGTATATTTGAGAATGACTTTTCCAAGAAAAAGAAACTGTTTGAATGTGTTTATGTTAGAAATTTCTGTTTTGAAGAAATATTAGTATTGTTATATTATCGTTATTATATTAGCATTTTTTATTAGGAAAAATAAAGGCATATAGAAAATGTTTAAAAATACAAAAAAGAAAGATTTAATTATTGTCGCTGAAGCAATAGGTGAGGTAGTTCCGGAAAAAACAAATATCGTGCAACTTAAACAAATTATAGAAAATAGCCAAGCTGCTAAAGATGATTTGGAATTTGTTAAAGACATTATCATCTCAACTGTAGAGGAACGCGAAAAAATAGAAGCAGAGGAACGCGAAAAAATAAAAGCAGAGGAACACGGAAAAATAGAGGCTGAACGAGCGCGTGAAGCGGCAGAACAAGCACGTGAAAAGGAAAGACAGTTTGAATTAGAAAAATTGAAACTAACTTTAGCTCATGAAGAAAGTATGAGAAACGTTCAAGAGACAAAAATAAGTAATCCTAACGGACCTCCTCCAGAAAATCTTGCGGAGTCCATCGAGCAAATAATTAAAAGCATCCGCACATTGACAATGCCAATACCAACTACATCAGAAAATTTCAATTTGTTTTTCGATATTTTGGAATGTGCTTTCGAAACAAAACAGGTTAAAACTGAATATAAAGCCGAAGTTCTTCTAAATTTGTTAGGCGAGAAATGCCGACATGCTTTGTTATACGCGAACGAAAGCGAAATAAAAGATTACGACGATAACAAGTGTTAAGAGAATTCCAACCATCTGCTAAAGAATGTTGGGACAACTTGCAAGCCGCCAAAAGATTTAAAGGAGAAAATCATGTACAATTCGTCTCAAGATTAAAAGCGAATTTAGAATATTATTTAGAACTAAAAAAAGTGAAAGATTTTGCGACCCTTTGTGAACTAATTGTAACCGATAAATGAACCACCACTCTTGACAAGGACACATCTGGGCACATTTTGATCAAACAAGGCTCAGACTGGTTAAAACCGCTGATGATGGCAAAAGAAATAGACATTTACTTCCGCGCAAGAAATAAAAGTTGGTTTTGGGAAGAGAGTAGAAATACACATGACTACAGCTCAAGGTCGCGTGAGAGATATTTGATTTGATACATAATCTGATTAGTAGAGGCCTGTTTAACAAGCCAGAGTTAACATCTCTCTCTCTCTCTCTCTCTCTCTCTCTATATATATATATATATATATATATATATATATATATATATATATATATATATATATATATATATATATATATATATATATATATATAAGCATTATTTTATGTGAAGCAGGATGCAGTTTTAAGACAGTGATGATACATTTGATTTCGTGACGTTATTTTATTTCATTTCGAAGAAGCAGGCATATGTACAAGCGATGAGCACACAGAACGACACAGAGAGAACATGAGGGAAAAGCTCTTGAACATATTATCCCTGGTATTATATAACCTGAAATTTTGATAGGGAAAATATTTCTTTACAGTGCTAATATATTATTAAGATTCTGATAGGGATTTCTGACGAATGTCAATCACATGTAAGGGAAACACAGGGATCTTTTAAAAAAGAATGTGCTTACTGGACATTTTTTATCCCTTCACGCCGAGCGTGTGAAAGTGTCGGCGTTTAGACGATTCAGCAGTTTTATAAAGCTTATCTTGAATTAATTAAGTAGAGAAAGTGGAATTAGATCACGAAATAAGAGAATATTTTTAGAATGAAGTTACTATGGGCTAAATTAAGATAAAATCTTGGAAATTAACTACATTGAAATTAAAAGTTTAAAATATCATTACACACACAAACACCCATATATATATACAGGGTGTTGCTGAATTCGACTGATAAATTCAGAGTGGTGATAGTAGGCATCAGGAGGAAAACGAATCACCATACAACATGGGGTCCCAAACGACGTTTAATTGGTGAAAATCGCAAAAATATAGGGAGTCGGGGAATTGTTAGAAACCGTAAAAAATTAATAAAAAAATAAAAAATGGTGTTTCGACTACACATTTTTTTTAAGTGAAAGCACATTCATAAACATTTTTTTTTTCATGCTAGTAACATGCGGATTTGATGATCTAGGGGTCGTAAATGACTGAAAACGAAAAAGTAATTTAGAACCCTTACTTGCAAAAATATGAAAACTTGAAGAAATATAAGAGCTTTAAAATGTAAGGAATTTTATAGTCTATAATTTCATATAAGCGTGTAGTGTGAGAACTGAAGAGTTTTAAAGATATTCAATTAAAACTAAAATCGGAACTAGAAAACACCGCTGCATAATCAGTACCGATGCTCGCAAAGAGCGTTGTCAAATTCGAAAGGACAAGAGCAAGGACAATAGGCATTAAGTGAGATGAAAAATTACGAGAAAAAATAAGGATTCAGATAACGTTTATTCAATGAAAATCGCAAAAACAGACGTCAAAAAGATAATGAGTCTGGCGAAGAGAATAGCCCTGTGAATGTGAGGATTAGGAACAAGATAAGAAGAGAAGAAGCCTTCTCGTATGTAAATTTTTCATGCGTTCCAGAAAAAGAAAAGCAGAGAGCAAGTATTCATTAATGAGCATTGCAGAACTGATGGTCGTTAAACTTCATTCGCAAGCAACAAGCTCTTTCACGAATGTAACTAAAATATGCTGCATTAACATCATCATGCTTTAACAAATGCATGCTTACAATGAATCCCGCTTACAATAAAATGTATACAACAATAATGTATATTGAGTATTTTGGATTCTGTTTTTAAATTATTTTTAACTAACTGCCAAAGAAGAGTAAAAGCGAGCTAGCATTGGAGAGAAACCACATCTTGCATTTTGGACAAGCCGGCAGTAAACAGATGAAACGAATGAAAGCGGGGAAATTCTAAATATTATATTTGAAATGAAAGCCGAACCGGAAGATAACGTTAAAAGAATATGAAAATAAAAAAATTCGGTAATGAAAGTTAACCTAGACAGGATAGCTAAATTTAGAAACTGGGAATGCAATTTTTCGAATAATAAAAGAAACAAAACAGAAGCATGACTAAACAAATGTGAAAAAAATAAGCAATGTTTGTGGAAGGGAATCCACACGACCTGATCCGTCTCGAGCATGCGCGGAGCAAATGTTTTCTCATAGGAAGAAGGAAAATGTTCGATAACGCAAGTTTCAATTCCAGCCAGTCTCATTCCAGTCGATCCTTTTATAACTATCGAATCTATAGTGAATGTGTATGTTATATATGTTTTCGTGTTAATTGCGATTCACCATATTAAATATTCACAGCAGCAGATTTATGCAGACTCATGAATAAATTTTTAAGCGGAAGTAAGCGAGCATTAGACGACAGTCAAGCATCAACAAGTACACAGACGAGCATGGTTCCGAAAATAAAATCAAGAAAATATTCTCAAGAATACTTAAATTATGGGTTTACCAGTGCTGAAGTAAATGAAGAAGAAAGGCTTCTATGTATCTTTTGCTCAAAAATGTTGGTGTATCATTTGCAAAAATAATTTTTAAAGAAACTTTGTCTGTGAATAAAAAAGCTTTAATTGCATCTTACAAAGTTCATATAAAATAGCCAGATGTAAAACACCTCACACCATTGGTGAATAGATTATTTTGCCAGCAGTAATTGTGATTGTAGAAACTATGTTTGGAGATAATTTTTCAAAACAATTGCAATCCGCACCTGTTTCAAATGACACTGTTTCTCGTCGAATTGGCGATATAGCCGAAGATGTACAGTGTCAGCTTTTCTCGAAGTTGCGTGACACAGAGAAGCTTTGGCTTCGAAAGCAATGAGTCCTGTCTGAGTATTGTGTTAACTACGGTTGTAACCGTAGTAAATTATATAAAAATGAGACCCCGGAAATCGAGAATCTTTTCCGCACTTTTTAAAGACATGGGTTTCAATATAATCAGCATTACTATTTTATTGAGAGGCAAGATGGTTATCACGTGGGAAATTTTTGCAACGTGTTTATGAATAAAGAGAAGAAATCGCCAATTTCCTAGCAGAAGGAAACAGACCGGAGGCCGAGAATTTTCGCAATGGTTTATATGTGATGAAACTGAGGAACTTGTTCGACATATTCGAGAAATTAAAAAACTTGAATCTTCAACTCCAAGGAACAAATATACATACAGTGGGTAAAAAAAGTTTCCTTACGGAAGACTAAAATAAAAATGAACTAGCATAATTTCTAACCTTTGCTTTTTATCTTTATGAACTATTTATATATTGTTAATATAAGTCTTTAAAAGGGAGTTTCATAATAAATTTCTCTTTTTTACAAAACTCAGCAAGTCCGTTTGCAATTTTTAAGATAAATGACAAAGTATCATGCAAAAAACGTTTCCTTACGTCATAGGCAAATTCCTCCTGACGTGCTCTACAGCTAATCCACAGTAAATATTCGAAGTTTGATGGTTTGTCAGAGTGAAGAAAGAATACGACATAACAACAGTTGTTTAATTCCAGTGTTTCGCTGATCGTCTTAAAATGGAAATTTAGAAATCCATTCGAGAGTTAGTGATTCGGTTGAGAAAAAATAGATTATTTATGAACAATATCAGTGAAATGACTTACAAACCAAAGTCTACAGTGCAGTATATTATTGAAAGATACCGTTATGTGTAAACATTTGAGGATAGAAATCGATCCAGGAGAACTCCGAAGTTAAATCGCTTGCATAAAAGAAATATCATGTGTAAGGCGCAAGATAATCCCTCGGATTAGTGCACCTCAACTTGCAACTGATTTAACGGTTAATTACAACATTAAATTCGCATCTTAAATTGTAAGAAATGTCATTTTAAAAAATGGTTATAATGGAGGTGGGGCTTGTAAGAAGCCTGTTATAAGTCTCTGCTACAGAAAAAGCGCCTCGAGTTTACAAAGAAGCTTATAAGCAAGCCTCTATCTTTTTGGGAATCGGTCCTTCTTAGTGATGAATCGAAATTTAATATCCGTGGGTCAGATGGTCGAGTTATGATCTGGAGGGAATCGAAACAGCATATGTTACTTAAGAATTTATGTGGAACTGTGAAGACCGGTGATGGTTGGAATATAGTAGGGGGTGCATAAGTACTGCTGGTGTCGGTTATTTATGTTTTATAAATGGAAATATGTATAAGTATTTGACATTCTAAAACAAAACGTTTTAACCAATACATATAAACTGTCCCTTTGAATAGACTTTATTTTTCATCAGGACAACGATACAAATAACACCTCCAAAATTTGTTAAGAGTAATATCTCTATAATGTTAAAAAACAGTTTCATAGCCCTTCCCAGTCACCCGATTTGATCCTTATAGAACATTTATTGGAAGAAATCGGTCGTGAACTAAAAAAGTATGACACGAAGAATAAGGTTGAACTCAAAAGGGTCATTCAAAACATTTGGAGTCGTATTTCTCCAGAAACAAAAAAAAAAAAAAAAAAACTGATAGGAATTATGCCACAGCATTTGAGAGAAGTGATAAAGGCCAAAGGAAGGCCTACCGATCATTAAAAGCAAGTTGGTCAGCATGAAAAAGGTTTTTCATGTACTATATAAATACCGCACGGAAACTTTTTTGTTCCTTATTAGTAGCATTTTTTTTATTCTTTCAATTTAAGTATTTAATTTTCGTCATAGTTTTTCATTTATAATATTCATAAATAATAAATGACATTGTGTTAAACCAATTTTAAAATTGTCATTTTCATAACAAAATATTTTGTGCCAAAAATAAAACTTTTATTAACAGTCATAGCTGCGTACGAAAACTTTTTTTATCCACTTAATGTTGGATACGAGTGATAAAGTTAATGCTTTTTGTAGAAAATTGGAATTGTGGAGCAGAAATTTAAAGCAAAAAACCTAGCTTATATTTGCAAATGTGGATGATTGTACTAAAACTTACAAGGCTGAAGAAGAACATGTAAAAGTTGTTTTGCAACCATTGAAAATCTTTTAGCCATGCTGGTAAAGAATTTTAAAAAGTATTTTCTTGCTGACGACAAACTGATAGCAAGTTACGAGTGGGTTAGGGATCCATTTCATAAGACTCCCGAAGGACTCTCAATTGATGAGGAAGAAAAATTCACAGACTTCACGATAAGTGACGAAACTAAAAGACAATTTAGTAATAAATCACTATTTGAATTTTCGGCAGGAGTGAGGATGATTTTTCTGCACTAAAAACAAAGGCATTTCGCATTCTATTACCATTTTCAACATCTAACTTTTGTGAAACTGGATTTTCTGCTGAGGCTTCTTTGAAGACAAAATATAGAAACAGAACTAAGAGTGGCTATTTCTAATACTAAGCCTTCCTTCGAAAAACTTTTCTTTGCGAGACAGGCCCAAGAAAGTCACTAATAATTATTAAATTTGCTTTTAATTTAGTATGTTTTGATTAAGTAAGTTTTGATTTAGTAAGTTATTTTACTTTAATTAGTTATTAAATATGTCGAAATGTATTTTGTTTTCTATGTGTATGTGTGTTTTCCTTTCAGTCAGTTAGTCAATTTTTTTTAAATAATATTTTCTCTTAGATATTCTCGCACCCCCCTAGGGGGGCACACCCCACAAGTTGAGAATCGCTGCCCTAAGGGATTATAGACGGCTGATCAGCATCTTACGGTAAGGAAATAGATGAATGTCACATAATTGATTATTTTTATTCTACCATAGATTTTTTTTAACTCTTCATTGAAATTTTAAATTAAGTTTACTTCAATTTCAATAAAGATGTATTTATTAAGCCAAGACATGCAGCTGACGCAAAACTTTCTCCATTAGATAAGGGGCAAATAAGACATTCAAATTTCAAAATTTAGATATGATTTCGAATAATGAATTTTTTTGGGGGGATATTGGATTGTTCGATAAAATTAATTCACACCGACTCTTAATTGGTTATAAACATACCACCTTATCTATTTACCATCTATTTCATCGGTTTCGTTTGTCACTGCATTTTTGCGTTATTGCGTTTATTAACATGCGAAAGTATAGACCGATCGACTTTCACAAATTTGACTGACTTGGTTCAAAAATTGATAAGTATCTATATTTTAGAAAATGAAACCTGCATACTCAAATTTTATCCATCTAGCGGTTTGTGTTTTGAAGTTCACTTTTACTGGAAGGACCAGCCACAGTGACAAATTTCATATGAATGGATTTCATTCAAAATTTGATAGAAACCTACAAAGTTTGGCCGTAATTCAGCACACTAAATTTCAGTCGTCCAGCTTAAAGCGTTTTTGTGTTATCGTGTTCACAGACTGACAGTCAGACGTAATGCTCAACAATATGTTTTTCGGACTCATGGAGAAATGAAAAGGGGAGTGTTTATAGTTTGTTATAAGTAAGAATTATAACTATTTATTTCTGAAATTACAGACAGGCAGATACTCAACGCGTTGTTGCGTTTGGCTCAAAATTTGATTGGTTTCTACAGTATAAAGGTTGAATCTCCGTATCGAAACTTGTCTATCCAGCACTCTTCATTTTGTAGATATCGAGTTGAAACAGACGACCAGACAACAGTCAAACAGACGAACTTAATCTGAACATATTTTACTCAAAGTTTGATAGAAATCTAAAAGTTTGGTATAAAGTTCATATACCTCATTTCAACTGTCTAGCTCGAATCATTTTTGAGTTATACTTGTAATAGACTGACAGTCAGGCATTGTGGCCACGAATGGGTTTTTAGGACTCAGGGTGGTCTGAAACGTAGAGAAAACCTCAAAATCACTTTTTGACGATTATAATACTTCCTACACTCCGTACACGAGAAAAAAAAGGAAAGTAATATATGTGTCGCCCTGATACATCTGAGGATATAAGTAAACGCTGTATCCTGTCAGTACAAAATTTAAGCGATATTTGATTTTATTTGAACGAGTTCCGAGTGCATTTCACTCAGTAACTAAATGAAGGTTCAAAAATGCATTACATTGAAAATACCACAAAACAAACAGGAATGGTCTCCGAAAAACTTTCTCTCATACTTTGTAATAAACATACTTTTGGACTATTCACCGAATGCCATTGACGAACAATAATTACGAAAGATGCTATCAGATTTTTTGAAGATTTTATTTCTGATTAAGTACAATACAGAAAAATTGATCTTCTTTGCTCAGTTTGGAAAATTAGCTTGATATATAATTGCGACAAGATTTCAAAAGGTATATTAAAAGCACACTTTAAACAGAAATCAACTGATTATGGAAAAATAAATTGTCTTCATACTTGCATTTTCAATAATGAAAAAAAATCTAGTTTAAAATATTTACAGTAACAAGGAAAATGAATTGAATATCTTTTAAATAGTGATTTTTTTTTCGTTAAATAAATAATTTTTTCGATTAATTAAATTTAGATGTTAATTTGAGTAGATATTTTTTTCATTTGAGCATTTTAAAGATAATTTTTTGAATGTTTAGATGATGTAAATATTATTTTGGAGCGATATCAGTTTTGAAAGCTATGACGAAAAATTTCAGAATTTCACTAAATTTTTAGTTAAAAATGTTAATTAAAATTTAATAGAATTTGAAAAAAAGTTATATTTGCATATTTTAAGGTGCATATTTTTTTTTCCTTTATATATCTGAATCAAATGAGGTAGCTCTAAATTTAACGGTCTCCTCTATAGAACACCACCGCACACATTCTCTGCTCTACTTTTCTTCTTTCTTTCAATTTTTGTTTTTGTTTTTTCAATCAGCGCTTCGTTTGTATTAGCAAAAATAATCGAATATTTTTTTAAACGGGGAGAAATTTTACATAATTTGTTCAAACAAACGAAAAAAATTAAAATCTTTCTTTAAAAAAATTAAAAATCATTTTTTAAAAAATTAAAATCTTTCAATGAAAAAAAAAACTTTTTTGAAAAAAAAAACTTTTTTGAAAAAAAAAATGAAAAATCTTTTTTAAAATTCTTTTTAATCTTTCTGTAAAAAAAAAATTAAAAAAAATTAATATTATCGGCTTTGAAATCAATTAACTCTACGTTGTATTTTCTGCGTGTCACCACCAGTTGCGTGTGTCTAAAATGGTGGAAATAAATCAACCAGTTGTCCATCTTCCTCCTTCAGCGGATCGATATAGATCCTACACTCTTCCAACAGGTGGGCGATTTTTCCCACAATGCCCCGCGAAGATCCAGGCTCCTCACTCTTTATTAACAGAGAAGTGTCCTTTCAAACTATTGATCGGTTTTGTAGCATAGATGGCACGTGTGACTGCAGCTTGCATAAACACTTTACTGTAAGAAAAGCGTCTATTTATGCAGATGTATTGCATGTACTATTGATTGCAAATTGCATTCTATTCACTGTGAAACACATTGCATTCTATTCTTACATACTCTCTAATAAACTGGTTATGCCAGTGAAAGCACGGCAAAGGCATGCGCTTATCACGCGTTTGCAGTGCTTTCGAATTTTTTGCCATTGACGTACAATAAATTAGAAATATTAACTTTTGACGCGAATTTAGCATTTTTACTGAATCTGTCATGTCATACTAGGGGAGTTTATTTTCGATTAATTTCTAATTTGCTGTTAATAGTATCTGAAAATGGAATTTGTATTTTAGAAAAGCTTTTCTGAATCGATTGATTGGACACTAAACTGCAATGGAAGTCACAAACTTTTATAATTGATTCGAGATATTTAAGTCATTATGTTTTGGAGTTGTCTCCGTTTACATGCCTCTGAAAATATAGACCGATAGACGGTCTATATTTGGATTGGATCCCATTGTTGGATTGAATTTAAAATTTGGATGTCTACAATGTAGATTTTAAATCTGTGTACCGAATATTATCTATCTAGCTCTCTTCGTTTCGTAGTCGTTCGTTTCGTAGTTTACAGTCAGACAGATGGACTTCCCCTGAAGAGATTTTACTCAAAATTTAATAGATATCTAAAAATTCAGTGTAAAAGCCGTATTCCAAACTTCATCATTGTAGCTCAAAGCGATTTTGAGTTATTTTTGTCGTAGACAGGCAGACGGACAGACTCGTATACTTCGTATACAAAAAATTAAAAAAAAGGAAAAAAAAAAGATAAAAATTTTATTAAAAAAAAAACTTCTCAAGCCCTGTGTTTTGGACATTTTCAAAAATGCCGAGTCTGCACCTTTACAATTTTTTAACAAATTATTACACATGCACAATTCTTCTCTTTCATCTACAAGAGTTTTACAATCGAACGATCTTCATTCGGTGCAATAATTTATTGCATTCTATAGGAATTTCTATTGTGTTCGCATGTTTGTTTTTTATTAGTACCTTCTCCCCGAATTAAATACGGCCGGATTATCCAGGCTGGTATCTTCAAAGGATCTCTAGGAACCCTTAAACAATACTTTTCAAATTTCAAATACAGATATTTTTTAACGTAATATAAGTTTCATTTCTTTATAAGCCGTTTGTAATACTAAGAGAAATAACATAACATTTAATTTCTCGTAACTTTATCAAGAGTTGATAAGTAAATTACCTTGAAAAAAAATTCATCGTAAAATCTGAAAAAAGCTTCAAACAAAATAAAAATGAATGAAAATTTTTTTTAACTCAGTTTAATTATTATTTTAACTAAGTTCGGGTATTATTTTTAAATAATAAAGGTATATACGTGTTTATTTATTGCACACAAAGTATAAAAAAAATATTATAATCACCAAAACATTTGAATTCAAAATTTTGGCATATCTCTACGTTTTAAACCTCACTAAGTTCGAAAAACCCAGTTTGGCATTATGTCTATTTGTCGATCCGTCTCTCTGTGACAAAGGTCTCTTAAAAAGGATTTGAACCAGACACATGAAATTCGGCATATTGTATTCACACCAAATATGTCAATTATAACTACAAAACACAAGGGAAACTAGATGGATAAAATTTGATACAAAGATTTAGCATGCAAAGTGTAGATATCAAATTTGGAATCAAATCCGTGAGGGAATTGACTTTCGGTTAGTCTGTACTTTCACAAGAATATGAACGCTATAACTCAAAAATGCAAAAAAAAAAGAAAAAAAAACATATGAAATTGACATTTTGTAACTAAAATTGTAATTCTTTGTCGAAATTTGTTTTCAGTCAGTTGGGAAAAGCATGTTCAAAGCAATAATTCAGTTTTCGACTACTACTATCCGCATGCTAATAATTGATTGCCAATAACACTACCAATTCAGTAAAAATGTTGAATTCACGCCAAAGATTTCGTAATCGTATTTTAAATTTTTCGTTAGCTATTCGCGATCTTATCCAAGGTTCAAAAATTTATGCGGTAAAGGGAATGGGGGGGGGGAGAATATGTGTGAAATTCTTGAAGAGACAACATTCTATGGCTAGAATTATAAAACGAAATTCAGAAAAGGCTTTAAAGAAGGAATATCAGAGAAAAATTAAAGCGAAACTTTATTTTATATAAATTAGACCGAGTCACGATTCTTATAAGTCAAATGAAAGTTCGAAAAGAAATTGCTTTGAAAATACCAGAAAACAAACCTCGTTGGCAAGTCATTTGTCTTCTTTGCCTATATAGGAATCTAAGCCGACTCAAGTCAGGGGCAGAGGAAGCCCTCTAGGTACCTACCTATAGGCAATAAAAAAAATATATAGCATCTGAGTGGGGGGGGGGGCTTTCCAACCCTTCTAATTTCATATACAAGATTCATACTTTATTGCTTTTAATTATATATATAAAGGAAAAAAGTAATATCTATATCCCTATAAGTATGCAAGTATATTTTTATATTAGTAATTTCCGATAAACGATGAAATATTTAATTACAAGCCACTTTATACGTGAACGATATTTGTATTTCTCACATTAGAAAAATTTTAAATGCAAATTTAAAATCAATTATAAACGAAAAACTAAAAAAATGAACTCAATCTAAATATTATTTAATTATAGAAAAAGACATTTTCGAAATTATATAGCACACATTTTTTTAAAAAATTTTTTAACGAATTTAATATAAAATTTGTTAAATTAGAAATATTAGAATATTGCTCTGATATATAAATGTTATTTCGTTTTAATATGGATCATTCAAGTACAAAACCTCTGCAAGTCAAGTTTAAGCATAAAATTTATATAATCGACCCCCCCCCCCCTCCCCCTTTTCCCATTGTCACTACACGTGCTTATATCTGCATGCCATGTTTTCACAAAATGGAAGACTGAATTCTATGAAGTTGAAAAGTAAAGAAAATAATAATTCATTTTCATCTTCGAATTGCAGAATCATTTTTGTCATTCGAAGTGACGAATTACTTAAGTGGTGTTATTTATTGAAAAAAGTTCTAAAGGGAGATTATGGTTCAATATCGGTAGCTAGATTTCAATATTTGTGATTTCTGATTCTAGGATTATCCAGAAGCAGATTGCTGCAGGGTCCATCTTTTCACAGTGCATAGAACTATAAACGCAAGCTTTGGTGAAAATGTAATAAAAAAAAATGATAGTTTCCAATTTAAATTTTTCTTTTCAAACATTTCACGGTTCGGTCTTAATAACGCTTTAAAAAAAATAAAAATATGATTTGAGAAAGCAATTTTTTAGAACAGATAAAAAAAATTACAATATTTGTAATATGGAGAAAAAAAATGAAGCTCGTGTAATCCGGGCTTGAAGAAATTTTATCTAAAATTTAAAACAACAAACAAACTATTTTTGATTTTTTTATTCGGAAAAAATGGTTGAAACATGTTTTTAATATATTCTTTCAATTCAAATTATTACTGGCTGCATCAAAAATTAAAAACTGCGCAATTTGTCAAATTTCAACCATCATCATCAGCACCAGAGCAAAACGGATCGATCGTCTTCAAGTGGCATCATTCGGATGCGATTCGACCATCGGTTCAGACGTTCTAGAAGTGCGGCTGCTGTCGTATTCGATTTTTACAATTTATAACGGTTTAATTTTTGTCGGTAATTGTTGAATAGTTCTTCGATACCAATTGATTTCTGGCTAGAGTGAAAAAACAGTGATTTGTATTTCGTATCTACAAAGATCCGACCTTGAAAATGAAATAGAATCTCCATAATACAAAAGAGGTAAGTTGTTTACGTCGTTCAGTCATTGACCTGTTGACAGAAAGCGAATAATGAGCGATTGAATGATCTTTAGGAAACGTTTATTTTTAAAATTATTTCTACCAATGATAATCTAACTGTATTCATTCATAAACAATTAGTGATTTTCCGCCTGTTTGGTGGAGATTAGGTGAAAAAAATTGCTCCTCATTCTTTAATTCTACAGAAACTTGGTGTGTTTGCCCCTTTTACCGAAGACTAGGGGTTAATTAGATTTCGAAATATTTTTCAAATATTTTGTACTTTTATTTAATATAAAAATACCATATATTAAAATTTATTCAAAATGCAACTAAGTATCTTTCAAATGTTGTAATACTATTTAAAATTTTGCTAATTAATTTCCTTTTGTTAGTTTTATATTTCATTGCTTTATAATTTTAAATATCTATGCACACATTGCTTTACAATCTAAAAAAATGTTCGATCGTATCATTAAATCGTATTTAAATTCTGTGAAATGTTATCATTTTTTTATTTTCCTATATAAAATTGCTTTTCAATTGTAATTCGGTTTTTTTTAATAATTTGTATGCTATGTAAATCTAATATCTTAGAATTTAATATTTTTCTATTTCAATTCGATAAAACATGGTATTTAAAACTGTTTATATACTAAAAAGAATAAAAAATATTTTATGTGAGAAAAATGCCCATGACTTTAGTGACTGCCTAAAGACCCGTATAAGGCGCAATTCGACCTTGCCTTTGACGATTTTAAGAAAATATTAAAAATAATTTTTCTCTGCTTCAAACTGTTTAAATGCTTCAGCCTATTAAAGATTTTCAGAATTTTTTTTTAAATTTTTATTTTGGAAATTTTACATGAAGAAATTGCAATTTTTTATAAAAATGAAGAGAGATGATTGGCTTCTTTCGTGCCAAGCATCTCCCATCGCGCGTTTTTAAAGAATAATGATATTCAAATTTACATAAATAGGACAGATTTAGTGATTGATTTTGTTGATTGGAGTGAAATTTTTGAGTATTTAAAATGTTAGCGTCTCAAGAATATTTTATAAAAATATGATTCACAGGGCAGAGGATATATGTAAAAATTTAAAATTCTAAATTTATCAGAGCATTTATTGACACAAATTACAAAAAATATAATTGTTTGTTTCATTTAGATCATTTTGTTCGCACACGTTTGTGTATTGCTAAAGGTTTACAAATTAGCTGTTGGGTCCTGATTAGAGTAGATGTATATATTAAACCGTATCTGCCTTAAATAGAACTATTTTATTCAATTAGTTATATAGGTATTATAAAGAATCATAGCAAACTTTTACTTGAATTTACTCTTTAGAAAATATCATATTTTATATTTATTTCATTTCATACAGACACGGGCTGAAAATTACGTTTTTATATATTTAATATGTTTAATTTTCAGTAGTATTTAACTTATTTTTTATTTTTAGCTTTTGATAATGTGATGGCAACACATTGATAAAAGCTTATTTTTCCCATTTGGCTCGTAAGGTGTACGTGCAGCTTATATTATATTTTTATTTTGTGCAAAATAAATTGTTGAAAAATATGATTAAATTTTTTTCAAGAAATTCTTTAAAAAGGAAATATAATTTCTTGGTTAAAACATTAGTATTATTTAATATATTACTTGATTTTGTGAAAATTAGTTTAGTGCTGTAATAATTTTGTAAGTTATCGGGAAAAAAAATTATGAAATTTCGCTTAATTTTTAATCAATTAAAACTTTACTTAAAAATTATAACAAACTGCTCCGAGGTGCACATTCCAACCTTCAAGGTATACATGGGCCAAATCTGGTAGCTGTAAGTCGAAAGGTCTGGCCTGTAGAGCGCCAACACACAAACACACATTTATTTATCTACGCTTAAATTAAAGATAAGTCTGTGTGTTGTGTGTGTGTGTGTGTGTGTGTGTGTTATGGCAAATTACAATATTGAAGGATACGATATCCTGTAGTCATATATAAAAAGTATCTTTAGTTTCAGCCAAAAAGTTGCCTTATTTATTAAAGTTTTATTGCATCCATTTAAAATTCAAATTTAAATATTACAGGAGTTGACAGAAAATTAAAGAGTTGTATAGTAAAATGCACTGGATATCTTAAAGCTTCTATAACTGTATTAGCTCTACGACTATCAAAATTCGAAGTTTAAAAATATTTTGAAACAGAAGCTACTAAAAAATTAAGATTATTCAATATCTAATTGAAAATTTTATTGAAATTTACTCCTGGTGAACCAGCTGGTCGCCATAGGGGGATAGCGCTTAATAAATTACAGAAAATTAATTTTTTCAATAAATAAATATTCTGGTCAAAAAAAATTCTCAGCTAAAATTTTCTTCTGATTTCAATATTAATTAAAACTTTTAGTTTCTGTTTAATGTAATTCATCACATTTCCTCTGATTTGTTATAACTAATCGTATTTATTTTTTGATGCAATTGAAATGACTACACGCAAATGTTTTATTGACATAACAATTCAAATATTTCATTTGTTTGATGTAAACAAAGATATTGGTAGAACTAAATATTTTAATAATAATAAAAGATTTAATAACTCAACTATTTATGCCGAAATATAAATAATTCTTTTTCTTATGAAGTATTTAAATAAGATATCTTCAGATTCTTCTAATCTAAGGTACCTAAAATTCTTCTAACTGCACTTACCATGTACAAGCTGAATTCGTACTTCGGCTTATTTTCTATGACTTTTGGGGGTTTCCCAACTTCTGATGCTTTAGTTCAAACATATCTATCATTAAAATATGTTTTTAATATATATTTTTTTCTGATTGGCAACATTCGCTTTATGTAGTGAACACAATACAGAGAAAAGCAAATAGAATGAATAAAAAATAAAATCAATTAGATTTAAATTTTGGCATTCCAGAATAATATTTGCCTCGTATGATAAAAAGTTTTTTGCTTTTATATGTAAACACTCATGCATATTTAGAATACCTACTTGTTTTTTTCTCTTACTTGAAGTATACAAAAAAAATATTGTAATCTTAAAAAATTCGAAATAGAGATTTTCGACTCATTTCCATCTTTTAAACAACACTTGAGCATCAAAAAAATCCACCTTTCTATCAAATTTTGTGCCAACTCCAGTAAAAGTCAGTCTGTCTGCCCTTTCCAAATAATAATTAACACAAAAACTACAAAAAGAAGAGAGCTATGTAGATAAAATTCAATGCACAGAATTAGCATGTGTAAGTCTTAACCCTTTTCAAATTTTGATCCAAATCCAATAAGCGATTGATCGTCTGTCGGTTTCTACTTTCAGAAGCACGTAAACGCGATAACTCGGACATGCAGTGAGCTAAATATATCAAGAAACTATCATTTCCAAAGCAATCATTATGAAATTCATTTAAAAAAATATATTTCCTGAAATCAAATAACAAAAGATACATTGTATTTACAGAGCGCTATTGCTGCTACAACTAAACACAAATAAACTTAAACAAATTAGAAATAAATATTAAGTTTGATGCAAAAAATGACCAAAAAGAAAGATGTATCTTGCCGGAAGACATTCTCAAGGGTCCAGCTCAGGTTTTTACTATGAGCGGTCTGACTTTCATCCAAATCATTGATCCCTTGTCACCCGAAAATCCCAGAAAATTAGGTTTGGTATGTAAAATTAGTGTGGCAAAAGGAAAGAGAATAAATTACACAATAACAAGAATAACTGCCTGAGTGTCACCCCTGAGAAAGTTTACAGGCCAGACTCATCATATCTTTCTTTTTGGTTCTTTTTGCATTAAACTTAATTTTTATTTCTAATTTGGTTAAATATATCAAATTAGGCATGAGATTTTCGCACTACCATTGCAAAGAGCATCAAATTTTTGTTTCAATCGGTTCAGAAAACCGTGTATAAAAAACCAGCACGATTTTGGGATACTGTTAAAACATGCCAGGGATTAATTTCCTAAGAACACGCTAAGGATCAAGCTCTAGATTCAGTAAAAAAGCTGAGTTCATGCCAAACATTAATATTTCCTAACTATTGTACGCTTATGCCATGCATGAGTTAATTTCTTTGCCCTTCACAATTTTCGGCCGGGGATATGGGATAGTACCTTTTTACAGAATGGGTGAAAAGGTTTCGAAACGCTCATAGCTTCTGGTTTTCAGAGAAAAATTAGAGCAATGACATTTTCAAATTCAGAATATGTTAATTGTTTTTTTACAGGTTATGTGCTGTCACATTCCTGATTTGACAATATTCTGACTGAATTGTATCCATTCTAATTAAGATGTCTTCGGTTGTGAAATTTTCATCTACGGTCTTGGTTCTTGAAGGAACAGTGTCCGATTTTCGACAGTTTCACGCATAACTGATTGTCTTCATAAATTATCACAGATAGTGATTGCAAAAAATAAAGTATTTCATCAAACTGATGATCCATATAATCTGTCATTCAAATTTGTCTGCTGAAACAGATTATATTGTTAGGGATTTGTAAATATTTTTTTATTATATTTTTTTGTAAATTTTACAGACGAAATATATTTTATGCGTAAGTAACCGCTAACGATTGATCGGTTTATCAGTTTGCAGGGTTGCCACTTGGCGACGAATTTGGCGACTTTTCCATTGACTTGGCCAGACTTTTGGCGGTCTTTCCCACAATTCTTTAGATTTCGAAAGTTTGAGAATTGAAGCTCTAGCAATAATATTCCCTTATTTAGGGGAGTTTTTTGGAAATCTATCAGTACAATAATGCTTACGTCATTTCTCGCCAAGGCTGGGTATAAATAGGACATGTCATGGGATAAGTAGAGAGAGAAGAGTTCACTGAAAGCATTTTCGCTGGTGATCTGATCGCATGAGAATTTTTCAAGTCTGTTATTTTGATATTAGTTACCACTGAATTGCGCTGTACTCCAGTGCGCCATTGTAATATTTGGTTCGTGTAAAGTCCTGAATTTCCTAAAATCTTTTTAAATAAATGTTTTTGAATTTTAAAGGACTGTTTCTTCATCGACTAGCAAATTGAAAGAATCTCGGAACCATAACAGTATCAGAAAGTTTTAAACCAAAGGAAGTCTACTCCAAAACCTTCTCGCATTCTCTCTAATGAAGGTGTTATTCCTATTAATTTTCATGAAAGTTTGGACCTTAGGTAAGGGCACTAATACGTGGCAGGGCATTTGGTAACATTAATGACACCAACTTGATCTTTGGCTTGAATTAAGCATTTTTGCTAAATCTTTAAAGTAATCCTTGGCGACTGTTTTGGAGATTTAACTCTGACATTTAGCAATAGGTACCCTAAAATGTGAATTAATTTTAGAGATTCGGTGTTTACACCCATGTGGATCCAAATTTGATATTGAATAAGACTGAAGTCGAAAAATTGCATACCAAATGACATAGATTTAAGTAATGCATTCTTGAATTAAATTTACTTCTGAAAGTACAGACAGACAGAAAGTTAATTCTTTGACGAATTTGATTCTAAATATGATAGGCGTCTACTGTTTATTTATTAAATCGATACACCAAATTTAATCCAACTAACTCTCTTTGTTTTTCTCCATTGCTGCTTATGGCACTTGTCATAGGAAAACCCGCCGACGAATTTAACGATTCGAAGCTTAATTTCAGCATCTCTTCTTCAGCAGCAGCATCTAGTGTTAAGGGATAGTCTTCGGCAGGTGGCGTTCGAACTCACATCCCAAGGGATGCAAATCCAACGCCTTACCAAACAGTCTAACCCAGCGTTAATTGGCTCGTAGCTATCCTATTAACTTACTTTCGGAAAACCGGACAGAAAGATTTCTTTTGAGTCGATGTCGCTCTAAATATCAAAGGAATTTTAAAATTTGATATAAAGATCGAACAACAAATTTTATCCCTTTTACTCAAAGTATTTTTTGAGTTATTTTTATCACAGTTAGAGAGACAGTCAGGTAATCAGATAGACTTAATGCTTTTTTTTTTAACTTTTTGGCCTCTAATTTGCAGATTCGTCAAAATCTCAAGATCGATTTTTTGACGATTAGTATACTTTCTTTATATGTCGTATATGAGAAACAAATATGGAAACAGTTTGTTTTTCAGATGGAAGCTTCTGCCTATATATTCTGAATTTCTGGAATTCATTTTATATTACTCTCACCGATTTTCAGAGGATTTCACCGATTTTCAGATTCCGCCAAACTGTTTGACATTAAAACATATATTTTAATTGAATTCCCTACTCTTTATTTTATGTACATGAATTTTTATAAAGTGTGTCAGGTGCTTCTGTTCCTCAGAGCTCAGTGTCAGATGCGTCTTATAAACTGCACCTGTTGATACACCTGTCGTAGACCTCATAGACGACGAATTGATAACTAATCAATGAGAAAACGTAGTTAGAGATCTTCTTGTAAGTTAAAGTTTCTTTTTACTCTCTTAAAGATAGTTACAAATCACTTTTGCTATATTTTTAACAACAATTCTTTTTTCTAGTTAATGTTGATTCTTGGAGGGCTCAGTGTAAAATCATAAAGTGCCGCAGGCCTCCAAATTCGAAACCTGTGTCCTCTAAAGAGTTGTCGTATATGAATGTCTAAATTTGATGTCTTCGGCCAAACATCCGCCAACTCATGTGGTGTGGAAGTTTTTAAAAAGGAAATTCTGGGGTCGTATTCGTCGTCTGATCTTGGTTTAAAATTACAAGATCTGATCCAAAATAACAGTGTTGGTTTCAAACGGGATATTAATGAATCTAAATTAAATTAATAATGATTGCTGCTATTCAAGGAGTTTTATCATAAAAAAATATCTTTGCCAAAATACCGATAATCTTGTTTGTTCTTTCTTTACAGGTAGCGGCATTGCAGCGAACTGATGGCAGAGGTGATAGCTCTAGGTCCATATATTCATATAAAGTGTCCCAAAACGATGGACAATCAGATGAATCTGGAAAACAAGCCTAATAAACGTAAGATTATTAAAATTGGAAATTCCCTTCAACTAATTATAGAAATTCCTGATCTGCCAGAAAGTGCATTGACAAAGGGGTTTGATCTCAGCAGCTTGCATTTCATCTCGCTTCAAGAGCTTGCTATGAGGAGATTGGCTGTAAAGTTGTGCTGTCACCGCAAGATGCTTGCGTATGCTGGGCAAACAGATTCAGCGGCGCGACGTCAAAAGGAACACGAAACAACGATGTACGATTTGTTAAAAAATCTTCTACCTGAAGCTCCGCTTCCACAAACGATGAAACACGAGTTATTCAGTTTAATGAAATCTGTTTCCAGAGAAATAATAAAATGGTTGGACCTCCATGAAGATTATTTAGGTCCGTGTAACTTAAACGAAATGGAGAATTTGAAGCACCTGTGCTGGACTAGCTTGGGGAGTGTGGATTATCGGAAAACAGCCGCAGCACTCATTCGTCACGAAAAGCTGGGCGTGGCACAACGTTACAAGCTGGCTTGTCTGTACTGCTTAGAAGAGGACATCAGAGAGCTATGGCAAAAGATGCCCGAAAAAAGCAAAAAGTCCTATTATGATGCCAAATCTGTGAATGTGAGGGACCCAGATTTAGCCATTATTTGGACTTTCATCATAAAAGGAGAAGTAAAAAAAATTCTTAGATACCTTAAAGAAAACGGAAGATTCCACCCCTCCATTAACCACCTAGGGTTCGAATGTGCTGCAATCTTCGGTTACAGAACAGCTGCTCAGTATTTTTATGAAAAGTTAACGTTCGAAGAAAAAGAAGAATTATTGATCAAAACCGCCATGTCTGTAGCACTGCAACGTTCAAAAGATTATTATTTTTACATGGAGGAACGCCAAGAATCAGGCGACGTTTTGTTCTATTTGATGTCCGTGATGCAGTCGTATGAGCAGAAGATCTTGTTTTCGCACTTCCCTTGTGAGATCTTGAAGTGCGTGCTGGATTGGCCCAGGCAAGATGCCTTTATCGAGCTAGCAAAATCCGAATATCCTTCAATTTCAGGACGCGCTTATTACCGGGTGCTTTTAAATCTGTCCCGGAACAGTTCCTGGGGATATAACCATTCGAAATTATTTCAGCAATTTTTCCTGCTCGATCCCCTTGATTTCAATTTCGCGTTGGTTGCCTACAATACCATTTTGCGAGATTTTATTCGAAGTGACGACATAGAAACTGTCAAATTTCTTTTCAGACATCTGGTCGCTCAAGGAAAAGATGAACATGTTTTGGTTTCTACAGGAAGTTTCATTAATTTCGAACTAATGAAGGAGGGTAAATGGGAATTGATGAATCTTTTCATCGAAGAGGTCAAACTGTCCGAATCAGGCAGGCGGAGGAATTTGAAGTTATTCAGTGAAAATCGCGGATTAAATCATAAGGAAAGAATCCAGCGTCTCATAAATGAGAGCAATAGCACTGTTCTTTACATTCTAGAAGATGTCCAGAATAACACTGATCTTGAAATTCAAGAAGAAGAAGAAAGAGAAGAACCGAAGGCTGTAAAAAAACTTTTAATTCCTTTGAAAGCAGCATACGATAAGTGTATTGATTTTCTTTTCCGATAAGTTCCATGCATGGGTATTTGGTAAACTGCAATTAGTATCATTGTTGTGTGACATCGCAAATCAAATATTTTACCTTTTAATGCGGTGATTTTTAAAACCGCTTTCACGTGAAAACTAAAACTTTGTTTTAAAACTATTTTATTTTGCCAAAAAATTGAATTTCAACTTATCTCTAGAAATCAAATTCTTTTAATATTTTATTTGTTCTTTCTAAGTGTTCATGCATGAAGCATTACAAAATATGTGTGTACACATTTGATGTTTGTACATGATAGTGCATTGATGTGTGCAAATCTTGGTATGATATATTTTGAAATTGTTGATGTTAAAGCTGTCAGAGAAAATTTATAGGTAGTAAAATTTTGTAAATGAAAATTGTATCATAGTTGTGTGACATCGCACAGCAACTACATTACTTTGTAATGCAGCGATTTTTAAAACTGTTTTCATGGGAAAACTAAAAATTTTTTCTAATTTATTTTATGCAGAAAATTGAATTTGAATTTATCTTTAAAAATCAAGTTCTTTTAACATTTTATTTGTTCTTTCAAAGTGTTCTTGCATAAAGCATTACCAAATATTTGTCTACATATTTGATGTTTGGTGAATGTTCGTGTATAGATGTTCACTAATCTTCGTATGGATTATCTTGAAATTGTTAGTGTTAAGACTGTCAGAGAAATTTTATGTGTAATAAAATTTGGTAACTTGTAAATTGTATCATTGTTTTGTGACATCGCAAAGCAAATACATTACTTATTAATTCCGCGATTTTTAAAACTGTTTTCGTTGGAAAACTAAAACTTTATTCCAAAAATATTTTATTTTGCCATAAAATTTAATTTAAATTTATCCCTCGGAATCAAGTTCTATAAACATTATATTTGTTCTTTCCAAAAGTTCTTACATGCTGTATACTACTATTATAAATTTCAATTATAAAATTCAATTTCAATTTCTACTTCAATAAAGTTCAGTTCAATTTCAATAAAGAAGCTAAAATTTCTTTCTTTCATTTTAAATGTTTTAAAAACAAACTAAAATATTTATTTTTCAGTTGTTAACATTAAAATTTTACAGGCACCTGTAAATTATTTGCTGTTTCATAGAATGACACAAAAATAATGTTTATATATATTCATATTCAAGAATTTTTCACAATTTGTTAATTACGAATTTCTCATTATAACGTTAGTCTTGAAAGTTTTTAGAATAGAAAAATTAGAATGTAAATTTTTTAGAATATTTAATTCCTTATTTAAATGATCATTTACCGGTGTCCTTGCATAAGGGTAGCGCATCTCATCTGGGCGTCCCAGGTTCGAATGCCGGTTCAGGCATGGTTGTTGTTCATAGGTGTTCTATCTGTGAGATGTGTGAATGTGCCCCCCTGTAAAATGGGATTGTGCAAGCGAATGTGTGAATTTCATCTTCATATGAGATAGAAGTCAGCCTTCAGCCGTCGGGTGCGCACCGGTCTTTACCCTCAGAAGCTACTGAAACCCCTTTCCGCGGTAGCGCTGGCACGACATCGTCACTGATCATTTTAACAAACAATGAACTAAGAACTTGTAATTAAAATATCAGGAAAGTTTGATTGAGAGTGAAACAATTGTGAAACAAAATTGAATAGCTATTATGTTAGTAATTTTTCTGATTTAACAAGAAGTTATATAGTTAATTTAAAACTATTCCAAAAAAGGTTTTGCTCTGCTTACCTAAATAATTTCTTGATGTCAAAAATAATTTATTTCTTATAGATTGTAAACCACAATCAAAAAAAAATTTGTTTTTTGAACTCTCTCTCATGTAAATGTGAGAATTTAGTTTCTGGTTTCTAATTAAAATAGAAAGGCTTTGATATATATCTGCTGGTGAACAATATTGCCACACTTATTAATTATGAAAGATATCAGAATTTATATCATTTATTCTACGAAATAAAGAATATAATTTCTTATTTCAAAAATGATTAACCGTACGTGGATTTAATAGCGGGAAGCTAAAGAGATGTAGAACGAATAAAAATAAAGAAATGTAGAGATTGATCAGAAATTTCTAGAAGCTGCACGTGTTTTACTTCTTCTTTTTTTTAATATTTAATGTTCTGCAAATAGATATTGAGAGCGTTTTTATTAATCATCTTTTACTTTCATCTTTAAAAATAAAGAAAATCAATGTGTTAAATGAAAATTTTTAAAATTTTCTTAGCCAAATCTTTATCAATACATGCATACTAAAATAACTGCACTTTTCTGAATTTTATTACTTTTAAAATGAACTGAAATTAAACGTAAATGTGTAATACGCACGTATTGTATTTGATTATGAAATATTCTTTTTTATTCTTACATTTTATATTAAGTTTCAAAGCATTTTTCTACAAATAAATGAATTTGCCAAATTGTGTTTTATGTATAAGTATAAGTTAATATATAAGCATAAGTTAATACATAAGTATAAGTTAAAATATGAAACTGTTATAAAGAATTTATTTTTAATATCTGAGAAAAATAGTTTGACAAGAACGTACATAAAATCAATCAAGTTAATTTATTAACATTGAATTTACTGAATTTATAATGCTGCTTTTTATCAAAATGTTCTTTGACAGCTGTTTCAAAAAGTTCACATAATTTATTAATACTTAGAATTTAAGATACGTGACTAAGTATGGCATCAATTGTTTTGAAATCGTTTGAAAATATTTATATTTATAATAATTTTCTACATAAAAAAGATTCAAAAGCAGTTACGAAATCAAATATACTAGTTAAATACCAAACGATTTTAAAAATTGGAAAAAAGGTTTTGATTAGATAAATGAAAAAGTGTATTAAGCAAAACTATTTTAATTTAGAAGTTTATCAAATGATTTATTTAAAATTTTACCGTTCAAGAAATATAATGAATGAATTAAAAAATAATTAAAAATGAATTAAAAATAAGCTGTAATTCTACCGACTCTTTAAATATTGGGGTTCAGTAGGTAAAAAACATGAAAATTTAGTCACATTGTAAAGCATATAAAATATTTCAAAATGAATAAATTACGTATTCTCTTGCTCAGGAAGTGCAGAACATATTGAGAAATTATTATATCAAACCTGAACAAAAAAGAAATTGACATTAGATTTTAATTTATGAGCGTCTTCATAATAAAATTCTATCAAAGATGAGAATTTGAGAAATTGGACTTTAAGATGAAAAATAGCACTTCAACTTCTGCAATTGTAAATACTAAAATCAGTGTAACTTCCCAAAAAATTTCAACAGTTTTCTAAAGAAAATTCTGTTGTTGTTGTTGTCACTTATAGCACTTGCCACAAAGAAAATTCTTAAAATATTAAATAAAAAGATCCTATTTTCATAAACAAAATCGAATTTTTAACGTTGTCATTTACATTAAAATCAGTAATGCAGTGACTAAATTGGATAAATTGTTAGTATAATCTGCATAAATCAATAAAGAAATTCAAATATTTACATATTATAAAACTGACGACTTAAACATAGTCGTATGAACTAAGCACTCGGTTTTATATATATGAATGTATTAATTTATTATTTTGCTTATTATAAGTTATCAGAAATAAATATTTTTTTATTGAAAATTAAAATTTTCATAAATACTAAGTACATTTTCTTCGTTTGTAATAACTATTGTATTATCTAATTTTATTTTACTATAAAAAATATAATAAATAATTCCACCGTACGTTCAATAAAAGCATATGAAATATCTGCATATACAGTGGCTCAAAAAATTGAGAGTACACCTTACTTTTACTTGATAAATCCGACTTTTAATATAAATAACACGTTGCCGAGAAGTGGAAACACGTTTTTATATTTACACATTACAGTTGGTTTAATTTAAAGTACAATTAAAGAACAATCAACAAAGACTTTCTAAACTGAAAAGTTTCAAAAGCATTTGAAATAAACATACGCAGATTTTTGCCTCACAAAATTGAGAATACACCAGTGAAATTTTTGTAATATCTCGCATAGAAAGAATGTGTCAATATTTAGTTGCATGTCTTTTGGCTTTTTTAATGGCCTTTAAATGGCGTGGTACCGATTCGATCAAATTTTGGTGGTATCTGATGATATTTTACCACATTCTTCTTGCAACATTTGTTTTAAATGTGTTGTGGTTCTAATTTTGAGTTTTTGGATCATTGCTTGGAATGTGGCCCACAGATATTATAGCATTGACGCCGGGTTACTGGGCTTGTGTGTGAAACTGCTGTTTACATTGAAAAAGTCACCACATTTTGACGTTATGTGCAGTGCATTGCCCAGCTGTAAAATAAAATTTTCATCTAAACCTAAATTTTTAGCACTTTCCTTTAGATTGCTGAGATCATATAGTTCATCGAACTTCCGGCAGAAATTTCTCAAATTATAGGAAGGAGTGTAAGTGCTGAAATTGTGCGAAATGTAATTAGACAAGATGGATATGAAAGTCGAACAGTTATATAGAAACCGTTCATCAGCTTCCAAATTCAGAAAAAGTGTTTGACGTTTGGAAAAACTCATCAATTGAAGGCCAATAACTTTGGAAGAAAGTTATATTTAGTGATGAGAGAAATCTAGCATTTTTTATAGTGACAATCGCCGCACCGTACGGAGAAAACCTAATATTGCTTTGGTTCCAAAAAATGTACATCTTGCAGTCAAACATGGTGGTGATTCCGTTGTGATTTAGGGTTGTATAGCTTCATCCGGGTTAGTAAATTTAGTTCTTACAGAAGACATTATAAGCCATGAGGTTTACTTGGATATACTTAGCAGCAATACAAAGGAAAGTGCTAAAAATTTATTTTTAGATGAAAATTTCATTTTTCAGCTGGGCAACGATCCAAAAAGAAATACACATATCGTCAAAATGTGGTGTCTTTTTCATGGTAAAAGCTGCTTCACACACAACCACAGTATCCCGGCGTCAATGCTATTGAATATCTGTGGGCCACATTCGAAACAATGGTTCAAAAACACAAAATTAGAAACAAAACCCATTTAAAACAAGTGTTTCACAAAGAATGGGGGAAAATATCTTCAAATACCACACAAATATGGTCGAATCGGTACCACGACATTTAAAGGCCATTAAAAAAGCCAAAAGACATGCAATTTAATAGTGACACTTTGTTTCTATGCGTGATATTTCAAAAATTTCATTGGTGTATTCTCAATTTTTGAGGCAAAATTCTATGTATGTTTATTTAAAATGCTTCTGAAACTTTTCAATTTAGAAATTCATCGTTAATTGTTCTTTATTTTTACTCTAAATTAAACCGTTTGTTACGGATAAAAGTAAAAACATGTTTGCATTTCTCTGCCATGTGTTATTTATATTGAAATTTGCATTTATCAAGTAAGAGTAAGATGCACTCTCAATTGTTTGAGCCACTGCATAAAAGCGCGCGGCACGGAAATAGCTCGTATTACATACTGTCGAATGATAGTAGCCAAATGTAAACAAATCATTACGAATGTTTTTATAGCTGCAATCAGCATTTTGCTGATTAAAGAAGCTGAAAGATATAATTAGTAAGGAATTTGGATTAAAAATTCTTTTCACTCAGCGGGTGAAACTGCGTATTATCGAATGGCAACAGTTAAGGTAAAAAATCACTTACAAACGTTTCAGACCGTTTCATTGACCGTCTATACACCTACATTAAATCCAACGTTTCTCTAATTAGTGAAGCTGCAAAATATTGTTAGAATTGTTCGGGATATTTCTCACCAAAAATATTATTCCCTCAGAAGAAAGTAGGTGCAAAAGAAATAAGTGCCAAGTGAAGTTTATCGGGGTAAGAAAATAGGCTTTCCATTGCCAGATAAATATAGTTACGATCTACCTATGGGTATTAAAAAAATATATCTTCCAAAGTTTTTATCTCTAAAAAATAGTATTTTGCATTACCTGGAAAGCTCAAAACATTACTTTTTTTAATGATATCCATTTTATTCCCTCACAAAATTTATTTATTTTTGATAAATTTTTAGATGCAATAAACAATTTGTAAAAATTAATTTACTGTTACGAAATTCAAAATCATCCATCACAACATTCAGTCGCGTTTAGATTAATAATAAAAGAAAATTCTTCTTAAGAAGTGTTATTCCAAATAAGAATTTTCACTTATGCTTTTATTTTGTAATATGTACAGTTTTTAATTGGATTTAGCATATTCTATTAAATTAATGTTTTTCTGTTTTATTAAAGCAATAAAATGAGAATTTTTAAATCATTAATATTTAACAGCATAATAAATCATGAATCTAGGTGAACAAGATGGTCGCCAAAGGCTGCCAGTTTATTGAAATGTAATGCAGTACATGATTTTTTGTTGTATACAGTACAAGATTTATTGCTGTATTGTTATCTGCTATTGTTGTTTTCGAAGATCTTATAAAATTAATGAAAGAATGGAAAAATGAGGAAACGATGAAATAAATTATTGCAATTTTTTTATTTTTCTGACATTTACGAATAGTTCTAAATACATTTTGAAGGGGAAAAATCACTCCGATGGGCATTTAGTTGCGAAAATAATTGTTTATATTTTACAAGTAAAAGAAAATTAACAATTTTTTCTATGTTGAATAGTTTTTAGTATAAATCATGCTTTTCATAAGGGCTTTGAAATTTTGTAGTACTTCAAGTTAAACTTTAATTTGCGAATCAAACAATGTTGAAATTTTTTAAGGGGGCCTCTACTTTAAACTGCGCCTATCTTTAATATAATAAATAGCATAATAATGCGATACTGCTACAAAATTAGAAAACCACCTAAAGCGAGCAGATGCACACGTACACACAAAATTTTTCTCACCTAGCACTTAAAAGCAGTTTATATTAAATATTTAATTGAAATTTTTATCGATTTTTTTTTTATCATGACAAATCAGTCTGTTGCGAAATGATTCTAGTCTTTAATATTTGTCGATATTTAATTAAGAGTTGATTATTTTTGTTCTACCATATATGCTTTTTTGATTCTTTATAAAAAATTTACTTTCATTGCATTAAAAATTTATTTCTGAAGCCAAGACATGCAGTTGTAGCAAAAGTTTCTCCATTAGAGAGGCCGCAAAAGAGGCATTGAAATTTCAAAATCTAGATATGATTTCGAATAAAGAACGCTTTTGATTACATAAGAATAATTCTGTTCGACTCTAATTGGTTATAAACATGCAACCTTATCTATTAACCTCTGTTTCATCGGTTTCAGTTGTCACTGCATTTTTGCGTTATTGCGTCTACTCACATGCGAAAGCATAGACCGAAGACCGATAGACTTTCACCCATTTGACAGATTTGGTTCAAAAATTGATAAGTATCTATATTTTAGAAAATGAAACCTGCATACTCAAATTTTATCCAACTAGCGGTTTGTGTTTTGAAGTTCACTTTTACTGGAAGGACCAGCCACAGTGACAAACTTCATATGAATGGATTTCATTCAAAATTTGATAGAAACCTACGAGGTTTGGGCGTAATTCAGCATACTAAATTTCAGCAGTCTAGCTTAAAACGTTTTTGTGTTATCGTGTTCACAGATTGACAGACAGACGTAATGCCCAACAATATGTTTTTCAGACTCATGGAGAAATGAAACGTGGAGCGCTTATAGTTTGTTATAAAACTAGCTATTGATTACCGCGACTTCGTTCAAGTGGAAATTTTGACGTGTATGTATAAGAACTGACCGAGTCATCTTGCGCTTCAATCAATACTTAAGATCCGTCAATGATTCGGCCATTGTGAGTCCAGCCTATTCACGATATCTCCAGATAAAGCGTCCCACAGCTGGAGGGGGTTTGATAGTCCGCAAGTGCTCAATAAAATTGCAAACAGGTCATTGTGAGCAAAACGACAACTCCGCCCATCACCACCTGGTTGCCGCGGATGTCTTGCTGTTCTGCGGTTTAACGTCTCTAATGCATGGTTGTGCGACATTTTGCATTCGTCCCTTAATATTAACTTGTACTGCTGCAAAAGGACTCCTCGGCCGCTGCTTTTGGTGATATTGCATGTTGGGGTATCTTTGCTTGCAGGATTAAGCGGCAGTTTGAAAACGGAATCTTCCATCCTGCCGCCGTTAAGAAAAGTTGCAGCAATGCCCGAGGAAGCTACAGCCATAGCGATATTGCGGTCGTTGCGGAGTTGGGCTAGCACAAGATTCAAATCAAGTCCGTATTTATCGATTATGATAGTTACAACAGTATACTACACATAATTTTTAAATTTTTAATTAAAATGAAAATACAACTGTCAACAATAAGAACAAACTGCGAATGCGGGAATTTTCAACGACAATTGGAGTAACGCAAATGCGTGAATTTTCGACGCCAGTGGAGGTAACGCAATGCAGATTAGAAATTTTTAATTTCCTTTATTCTGTTTTATTTTAATTTAAAAGTATTTCAGAATGAATCCTAAAGAATGACTCATTAACAATGTTTAATTTTAAATGCATCAAATTCTAAGAAAATAAACAGAATCGTTTGAAATAATGGGTGGAAAAATTTTAAGCCTAACCTCAATAGCGTGGGGAAAAAAACTCTTAAGCCTGACTCACTTGGCGGCCGAGAAATGAAAAGATATTTCGCGGGAAAGTTAGTTTTTAATTAATAAAAATTTAACCGGAATAAATAGTAGCCTATGTCCAGACTATAATCTATCTCTGTGCTAAAATTCATCCCATTCCGTTCTGATGTGATTGACTAACAATGTATCGCCTATGTATACTACAGCTCTTGCTGTTTGCACATGCGCAGTTTGAGATTTTAGCGCATGCGCGGAATAATTAAAATCGCAATTATAAAACTATTTTTTTTATTTTGATATGACTTTAATGTACTAAAACCTTCCCCAATAAATGCCCTACAAAATGGTGCAAATATCTGCAAAATGAATTAAGTATTTCTAGAGTTTTTAGGGTTTCAATATAAAGACGCTTTCAGGAGACTTCATTTTATGCTATGTATAGATTATAGCTATTTATTTCTGAAATTACAGACAGATCGATACTCAACCCGTTGTGGCATTTGACTCAAATTTTGATAGGTTTCTACAGTATAAATGCTCAATCTGTGAATCTTATCTGTCCATCACTCATCGTTTTGTAGATATCGAGTTGACTTAAACTGAAAAATATTTTACTCAAGGTTTGATAGAAATCTGAAAATTTAGTAAAAAGATCATATACCAAATTTCAACTGTCTAGCTTGAATCGTTTTTGAGTTATACTTGTAATATACTGACAGACAGGCATTATGGCCACAAATGGGTTTTCTGGACTCAAAGTGGGCTGGAACACGGTGAAAAAAAAGGAAAGTAATTTATGCGTCGCCCTGATACATCTGAGGATATAAGTAAACGCTGTATCCTGTCAGTACAAAATTTAAGCAATATTTGATTTTATTTAAACGAGTTCGAGCGCACTCCTTTTGTTAGTTAAATGAAAGCTCAAAATTAAATTAGATTGAAAATAACACAAAACGTCCAGGAATGGTCTCCAAGAAACTTTCTCTCATACTTTGTAAAAAAAACATACTTTTGGATTATAAACCGACTGCATTGACGAACAATTGTTACGAAAGTCCTGTAAACCGCAATAATTTGCATTTTTTTTTTCGATTAATAGCAATACAGAAAAAAATGATCGTCTTTGCTTAGTTACAAAAATTTGCTTCAGATAGAAGTGCGACGGAATTTCAAAAGGTATTAAAAGCACACTTTAAACAGAAATCTGCTCATTATTGAAAAATAAATATTCTCCATACTTTCATTTTCAATAATGAAAAAAAATCCAGTATAAAATATTTACAGCAACAATGAAAATGAATTGAGTTTCTTTTAAATTGTGATTTGTTTAAATATATTTTTTTTCAATTAGTTAAATTTAGATGAAAATTTGAGTTACATTTTTTTTCACTTGAACATTTTAAAGATATATTTTGAATGTCCAGACGATGTAAATATCATTTTGGAGCGATATCATTTTCGAAATCTAAGAGGAAATATTTCAAAATTTCAATAAATTTTTAATTAATAATTTTAATTAAAATTTAACAAAATTTGAAAAGAAGTCATATCTGCATATTTTCAGGTGCAACTTTTTTCTCCTTCCAAGATATATCTGAATCAAATGTGGTAACTCTAACTTTAACTTCTATGGAACACCGGCGCACACATTCTCTGGTTTTCTTTGCTTCTTCTTTCTTCCTTTTTTTCCTTTTTTGTTTTTCAAATTAGCGCTGTTTTCAATGTGTTCAAACAAAAAAAAAATTTTAACATCTCTTTCAAAAGTATTAAAAATATTTATTCTAAAAAATTAAAATATTTCTTTCAAAAAATTAAAAATCTTTCTGTAAAAGGAATTAAAAATCTTTCTTCATAATTATCTGCTTTGAAATCAATACATAAAGCCATCTTGAATTTTTGCGAGTCACCACCAGTTGCGAGATTGAAATGGCGGCAATAAATCAACAAATTATCCGTCTTCCTCCTTTAGCGGATCGATACAACTTCTATGCTCTTCAAACAGATTGGCGATTTTTCCCACTACGCCCCGCGAAGATCTACACCTCCCCCACCCCTCTCACTATTTATTCATAGAGAAGCGTCCCCTCAAATGATCGATCGGTTTTGCAGCACAGATGGCACGTGTGGCTACAGCTTGCATAAACACTTTGGAAACATTTTGCTACAAGAAAAGTATCTGACTTTACGGACTAATTGCATGTAATATTGATTGCAAGTTGCATTCTATGCACAATGCACTTAAGTAGTGTTATTAATTGAAAAAAGTTCCAAAGTGAGATAATAGATCAATATCGGTAGCTAGATTTCTATATTTGCGGTTTCCTGTTCTAGGAATATGCAGAAGATTTTACTACTGGTGCCATCTGTTGACAGTAGATGGAACTATAAACGCAAGCTTTGATGAAAATATAATAAAAAGAAATTGTAATTTCTTATTTAAACTTTTCTTTTGAAACATTTCACGTGGTCTTAATAGCGCTTTTAAAAAAATAAAAATACGATTTGTGAATGCGATTTTTTAGAAAAAATAAGAAAAAAATTCAAAAATATTTGTTATATGGAGATAAAAATTGAAGTTCATGTAATCTTGGCTAAAAGAAATTTCCTCTAAAATAATTTTTTTTTTAAAAAACTGCTTTTGATTCTTTTATTCATAAAAAAGGGTTCAAACACATTTTTTTTATATTCTTTCAATTCAAATTATTAATGGGTGCATCAAAATCTAAAGCTACGCAAAGGGTGATATTTCATCCATCATCATCAGCGTCAGAGCAAAACAGATCGATCGTCTTCAAGTGGCATCATTCGGATGAGATTCGACCATTGTTTCAGATGTTCTAGAAGTCCGCCTGCTGTCATATTCGACTTTTACAATTTATAACGATTTTATTTTTGTCGGCAATTGTTAAATAGTTTCACAATACAAATTCATTTCTGGCTAGAGTGAAAAAACAGTGGCTTGCATTCTGAATCTACAAATAACCGACCTTGAAAGCGAAATAGAATCTCCATAATGCTGGAGAGGTAAGTTGTTTACGTCGTTCATTCATTGACCTGTTGACAGAAAGCGAATAGTGATCTTTAGGAAACGTTTATTTTTATATTTATTCTTACCAATGATAATCTAACTGTATTCTTAAATAAACAATTAGTGAGTTTTCGCCTGTTTGTTGGAGATTAGGAAAAAAAAATTGCGCGACAATTTTTAGTTTTATGGAAAATTGGCATGTTTTCCTGTTTTTTCGACTCTTTGAGGTCAATTAGATCTCGAAATTTTTTCAAATTTTTTGTACTCTCATTGAATATACAAAGACCATATATTAAAATTTATTCAAAATGCAATTAAGTATCTTTCAAATTTTGGAATACAATTTTAAATTTTTCTAATTAATAACATTTTGTTAGTTTTATATATATATATTTTTTTGTCATTTTAAATATCTATGCACATATTGCTTCAGAATTTAAAAAAATGTTCGATCGTATCATTAAATAGTATTTAAAATCTGTGAAATGTTGTTGTCATTTTTTTATTTTCCTATATAAAATGGCTTTTAAATTGTAATTCTGTTTTTTTAATACGTTGTATACCAAAATCTACTATCTTAAAATATAAAATTTTTCGATTTCAATTCATCAAAATTTGGCATTTAAGATTGTTTATATATTAAAAAGAATAAAAAATATTTTTTTTGAGAAAAAGGGCCGGGT
Organism: Argiope bruennichi; assembly: GCF_947563725.1. Lineage (NCBI taxonomy): Eukaryota > Metazoa > Arthropoda > Arachnida > Araneae > Araneidae > Argiope > Argiope bruennichi. The sequence goes on from NC_079161.1 coordinate 91,921,631, forward strand.
ATTGTGTTGCCTAAAAACTCTTACGAGGCGAAATTCGAACTCGCTTTTGTCGGTTTTAAGAAAAAATTAAAAATAATTTTTCTCAGCTTCAAACTGTTTAGATGCTTCAGCCTATTAAAGCTTTTCAGAATATTTTTTTAATTTCGAATTTTTACATCCAGAAAATGCAATATTTTATAAAAAGAAAGGGAGATGATTGGCTTCTTTCTTGCCAATCATCTTCTATCGTGCGTTTTTAAAGAATAATGATATGACAACTTTCATGATTGATTTTGTTGATTGGAGAGCACTTTTTATGTATTTAAATATTAGCGTCTAAAGAATATTTTATTAAATTTGATTCACAAGGCAAAGGATATACATAAAAATTTATTATTCTTAATTCGTCAGAACATTTATTGACAAAAATTACTTAAAATATAATTATTTATTTCATTTAGACCATTCTGTTAGGTTTACTAAAGGTTTACAAATTAGCTGTTGGGCCTTGATTAGAGTAGATGTATATATTAAACCGTATTTGCCTTAATTAAAACTGTTTTATTGAATTAGTTATATAGGTACTATAAAGTATCATAGCAAACTTTTCCTTGCCTTTATTCTTTAGAAAATATCATATTGTTATATTTATTTCATTTCATACAGACACGTGCTGAAAATTGCAATTTTATATATTTAATATGTTTAATTTTCAGTAGTATTTAACTTATTTTTTAATTTGAGCTTTTGTTAATGTGAGGGCAACGCGTTGATAAAAACTAATGTTTTCCCATTGGCTCGTAAGGTGTACGTGCAGCTTATATTTTATTTTTATTTTGTGCAAACTAAATTGTTGCAAAATATAATTAAAACATTTTTAAGGACTTCTCTAAACATGAAATTTAATTTCTTGGTTAAAACATTAGCATTATTGCATAGATTATTTTTTGGACTTAAATATGATGTGAAAATTAATTTGGTGCTGTAATATTTTTGGACGTTATCGCGAAAAAATGCCGAAATTTCTCTTAATATTGTTCTTTTAATTGTTCTCTTAATATTTCTTTTAATATTGTTCTTAACACTCAGAAAAGCAAATGGAACGAATAAAAAGTGAAATGAATTAGAGTCAAATTTTGGAGCTACAGAATAGTATTTGCCTCTTATGATAAAAAGTTTTGTTTCTTTATTCCTAAAACCTCTTGTATAGTCAGCCCTTCTACTTGTTTCTTCTTTCTCTTACTTGAAGTACAGAAAAAATATTGTAATCATAAAAATATTCGAACTCAAGATTTTCGATTCATTTTCACCTTTTAAACAACACCTCAGCACGAAAAAGAAGTTTTTGGCATTATGTCTGTGACATAACTCATTTCTCTAACTCATCGTAAAATTCAGTACTCTTGACACTTCAACTCTTAACTCAAGTTCAATAAATAAACTTTCTATCTTCTGCGATAATAAACTTTCTATCTTTTTTGAATCTGAAAATTGAATGTAGAGTCACTCAGCATTGAAGTTGTATATGCAATGCAGAATAATTTTTGTAATTTATGCAATATCTTAAAGAATTACTCAACAAGAATATCTCTAATTCATCATAAAATTCAGTTTTTATTTTTACTTTCAAAACATTTACATGATGCAAATGAAAATATTTTATTTGACGTCAGTCAATAAATGTTCTTATGAAAAAATTATGAAGTTTAAATTTTACACAGTCCTTTTGTCCTAAGGAGTCATATTCTGCGAAATACTCTTGACACTTCAACTCTTAACTCAAGTTCAATAAATAAACTTTCTATCTTCTGCGATAATAAACTTTCTATCTTTTTTGAATCTGAAAATTGAATGTAGAGTCACTCAGCATTGAAGTTGTATATGCAATGCAGAATAATTTTTGTAATTTATGCAATATCTTAAAGAATTACTCAACAAGAATATCTCTAATTCATCATAAAATTCAGTTTTTATTTTTACTTTCAAAACATTTACATGATGCAAATGAAAATATTTTATTTGACGTCAGTCAATAAATGTTCTTATGAAAAAATTATGAAGTTTAAATTTTACACAGTCCTTTTGTCCTAAGGAGTCATATTCTGCGAAATACTCTTGACACTTCAACTCTTAACTAAAGTTCAATAAATAAACTTTCTATCTTCTGCGATAATAAACTTTCTATCTTTTTTGAATCTGAAAATTGAATGTAGAGTCACTCAGCATTGAAGTTGTATATGCAATGCAGAATAATTTTTGTAATTTATGCAATATCTTAAAGAATTACTCAACAAGAATATCTCTAATTCATCATAAAATTCAGTTTTTATTTTTACTTTCAAAACATTTACATGATGCAAATGAAAATATTTTATTTGACGTCAGTCAATAAATGTTCTTATGAAAAAATTATGAAGTTTAAATTTTACACAGTCCTTTTGTCCTAAGGAGTCATATTCTGCGAAATACTCTTGACACTTCAACTCTTAACTAAAGTTCAATAAATAAACTTTCTATCTTCTGCGATAATAAACTTTCTATCTTTTTTGAATCTGAAAATTGAATGTAGAGTCACTCAGCATTGAAGTTGTATATGCAATGCAGAATAATTTTTGTAATTTATGCAATATCTTAAAGAATTACTCAACAAGAATATCTCTAATTCATCATAAAATTCAGTTTTTATTTTTACTTTCAAAACATTTACATGATGCAAATGAAAATATTTTATTTGACGTCAGTCAATAAATGTTCTTATGAAAAAATTATGAAGTTTAAATTTTACACAGTCCTTTTGTCCTAAGGAGTCATATTCTGCGAAATACTCTTGACACTTCAACTCTTAACTAAAGTTCAATAAATAAACTTTCTATCTTCTGCGATAATAAACTTTCTATCTTTTTTGAATCTGAAAATTGAATGTAGAGTCACTCAGCATTGAAGTTGTATATGCAATGCAGAATAATTTTTGTAATTTATGCAATATCTTAAAGAATTACTCAACAAGAATATCTCTAATTCATCATAAAATTCAGTTTTTATTTTTACTTTCAAAACATTTACATGATGCAAATGAAAATATTTTATTTGACGTCAGTCAATAAATGTTCTTATGAAAAAATTATGAAGTTTAAATTTTACACAGTCCTTTTGTCCTAAGGAGTCATATTCTGCGAAATACTCTTGACACTTCAACTCTTAACTAAAGTTCAATAAATAAACTTTCTATCTTCTGCGATAATAAACTTTCTATCTTTTTTGAATCTGAAAATTGAATGTAGAGTCACTCAGCATTGAAGTTGTATATGCAATGCAGAATAATTTTTGTAATTTATGCAATATCTTAAAGAATTACTCAACAAGAATATCTCTAATTCATCATAAAATTCAGTTTTTATTTTTACTTTCAAAACATTTACATGATGCAAATGAAAATATTTTATTTGACGTCAGTCAATAAATGTTCTTATGAAAAAATTATGAAGTTTAAATTTTACACAGTCCTTTTGTCCTAAGGAGTCATATTCTGCGAAATACTCTTGACACTTCAACTCTTAACTAAAGTTCAATAAATAAACTTTCTATCTTCTGCGATAATAAACTTTCTATCTTTTTTGAATCTGAAAATTGAATGTAGAGTCACTCAGCATTGAAGTTGTATATGCAATGCAGAATAATTTTTGTAATTTATGCAATATCTTAAAGAATTACTCAACAAGAATATCTCTAATTCATCATAAAATTCAGTTTTTATTTTTACTTTCAAAACATCTACATGATGCAAATGAAAATATTTTATTTGACGTCAGTCAATAAATGTTCTTATGAAAAAATTATGAAGTTTAAATTTTACACAGTCCTTTTGTCCTAAGGAGTCATATTCTGCGAAATACTCTTGACACTTCAACTCTTAACTAAAGTTCAATAAATAAACTTTCTATCTTCTGCGATAATAAACTTTCTATCTTTTTTGAATCTGAAAATTGAATGTAGAGTCACTCAGCATTGAAGTTGTATATGCAATGCAGAATAATTTTTGTAATTTATGCAATATCTTAAAGAATTACTCAACAAGAATATCTCTAATTCATCATAAAATTCAGTTTTTATTTTTACTTTCAAAACATCTACATGATGCAAATGAAAATATTTTATTTGACGTCAGTCAATAAATGTTCTTATGAAAAAATTATGAAGTTTAAATTTTACACAGTCCTTTTGTCCTAAGGAGTCATATTCTGCGAAATACTCTTGACACTTCAACTCTTAACTAAAGTTCAATAAATAAACTTTCTATCTTCTGCGATAATAAACTTTCTATCTTTTTTGAATCTGAAAATTGAATGTAGAGTCACTCAGCATTGAAGTTGTATATGCAATGCAGAATAATTTTTGTAATTTATGCAATATCTTAAAGAATTACTCAACAAGAATATCTCTAATTCATCATAAAATTCAGTTTTTATTTTTACTTTCAAAACATTTACATGATGCAAATGAAAATATTTTATTTGACGTCAGTCAATAAATGTTCTTATGAAAAAATTATGAAGTTTAAATTTTACACAGTCCTTTTGTCCTAAGGAGTCATATTCTGCGAAATACTCTTGACACTTCAACTCTTAACTAAAGTTCAATAAATAAACTTTCTATCTTCTGCGATAATAAACTTTCTATCTTTTTTGAATCTGAAAATTGAATGTAGAGTCACTCAGCATTGAAGTTGTATATGCAATGCAGAATAATTTTTGTAATTTATGCAATATCTTAAAGAATTACTCAACAAGAATATCTCTAATTCATCATAAAATTCAGTTTTTATTTTTACTTTCAAAACATTTACATGATGCAAATGAAAATATTTTATTTGACGTCAGTCAATAAATGTTCTTATGAAAAAATTATGAAGTTTAAATTTTACACAGTCCTTTTGTCCTAAGGAGTCATATTCTGCGAAATACTCTTGACACTTCAACTCTTAACTCAAGTTCAATAAATAAACTTTCTATCTTCTGCGATCATATCTGTCAGTTTTTACATATTAATATTAGAACAATCAATATTTTCATAATCATAAGCCAATCACTGTTGAGAAATCCTGGTAAAAGATTGGCGTATCTTCTTTGAAACGGACTATGAAGTTTTCTAAAATCGCCAATTTTTATAGAAGAGTGATATTCAAATTTCATAAATTATTTAGTTTTAATGAATGATTTAGTTGATTGAAGTTAAAAGATTTTTATTTAACCCTTAGCGCTCCGAAAAGTAATGCATAAATATCTGCCGAATAAGAGAACTTGTTCATTGCTCCGAAAAATTTATGAATTTTCCCAGAAAATTAATCTACATATTTTCACCACTCTTCAGTATTTTTACCAGTCAAAATTTCATAAAATAATTAAATAAAACGCCAAAATGATGCACTGCCTTGAATGGTTCCTGAGAGGAGAGATCGAAGTGCTAAGTGTTAAAATATTGATGTCTCAAAAAATTTGTTAAATAAGATTCAAAGGTTAATGTAAAAGGGTAAACATGTAAAAGGATTACAAAGGGTAATGTAAAGGACCTATGTAAAAATTTAAAATTCTTAATTCATCGGAGCATGAACAAGTTCAAGTAACATAAAATGTAATTGTTTAGTTCATTTAGACCATTTTGTTAGTAGATGCGTGCCCCTGATTAAAATTAACTGAAGGGCGCCGATTACAGTGATTATCCAATAGATATATTAAACCATGTTTGCCTTAAATTTAAATGCTTCATTTAATTAATACTATAGATTTTGTAAAAGGTCATAGAAATCTTTTCCTCCATATACTTTTTAAAAAGTATATTTGAAATTTTTTCGCTTCACACAGACACTTGCTGAAATTTACACTTGTATATATTTAATTTACAATAATAGTTGATTTATTTTTTTAATTTAAACTTCTGCCAATGTGATGGAAACAGGTTGAAAAAAGCTAATTTTTTCCCATTGACGTGCTTTTGCAGATTAAATTTTATTTTTATTTTGTGCGAAATACATTGTTGAAAAACATAGTTAAAATATTTCTTTAAAAGCTTGTTAAACTTCGAAACTTAATTTGTAGATTAAAGCATTAAGGATTAATGTTAGTGAATTAATTGAAATTAATTAATATTAGATAAGAATGTATCTGTAATGCGCATAAACAATGCTGAATGAAAAATTTTTTGTATTAGTTGAAATTTAAACACTTTAGTTTTTCAAGTTCCCATTCTGGTTGAGATTACTGAAAATTAAAAGAGATGCATTGCATAAAAAATGGAATAGTATAAGGTTTTTAAAACAGTAGTAAATGTTACATGTCTAATACAATTTGAAGTTACATATGCTCTTGTGAGTAAGCGGTTAAGAACAAGCTAAGTAAATTAGCAACCATAAATCTGAATTATAAAATTAAGTTGGTTACTACTTTCATAAAAACTTTTTAAAAATGCTTTTTAATGTGTATTAGCATTTTGTAACAATATATTTTACAGCTATTTTTCTTCAATTCATGGTTGTATAGGAGTAATCATATTTTCTATTTTGAAAAAAGTAACCTTCCTACCAAGTTATTTAATTGAATCTCTCAAACTTTTTTAAAAATTTGAGTTACATGCAAATGAACAAAAATTGCGGATGAGCTTTCAGAAATGCGGAACAGTTTTGACTATGTTGAATGTCAGAGACAAAAATGTTTGCAGTTTTTTTTTTTTTTTGTTAAATGTAAGTGACCATATAATGCATATTGTGAAATATTGAAAAAGAATTATTTAAAAATCCTATTCAGTTGTTTTTTTTTTAAATTTCTAACGCCTTTTTATTATTTTCATATTATTTTATTATGTAGCCGTTCAGATGTTGTATTTAAATGTCGTTTCCGGTACATTGGATTATATATAGTTATATCTGACAGTAAAAAAGCTATAAAATAAAGTAATATATTTCAGATTTGAAGGAATTTCAGTAGTTATCAACATTTTCTTATTAAAAATATGTTTTTTCTTTGTTTTTTTTTCTCCTGAGAATTAACCAGCAGCTGTTTTTAAAATTATTAATATGATTCCTATCATTAGCCAGCCAAAACGCTTATTATTTTGCGAAAAATAAACTTTTTTGAACAGCTTTAACGTAAAAAATACATTAGCTTATTTCAAGTATCAGCTTGTGGAATATATATACATAAAAGCATACATACATATAGAAAGAACTAAACATTATTGATATCCATTTAAATTTTAATTTAAAGCCCTTTCTATGTATTTTTTTTTCATTTTGTTAAATAAAGTTAAACCGTAAGAGATATAAAGATTAAATCCTCATAAAATTAAAAATTATAATTCATTTTATTAGATTAAATTTGTATTATGCACATCAGAATTATAATTTTTATAAATGTCTTCCGTGTGGGAAAATTATAAACGTATTCCTTTTAATAAATACATTTTAAAGCAAATTTCTCACTCTTTATATTTTTTATTTTCAACACTCATCTGAAACGTGGTAAGGGTCATCAGCAGTTTTCTCAAGGAAGTTTCATTTCGTTATCAGAGACAAGGAGTATCATTCTCACTCATAGTGAGTTGATTACCATTTGGCGTACATTGTAAAATCGCCAAATTTTCCATGCAAAGATGAAGTTTAAAATGTGGTAGCCTTTCTTGACATTTGAGTGGGAAGGGGGAAAGTTATTGAGCGCAAATACCACACAACCCCAAAAACATTGATCCCTCGTCACCCGAAAATCCCGGAAAATTAGTGTGGAAAAATAAAAGAGAATAAATTACACAATAACAAGTATAATTATATCCAAATTTTTAAATCTAAGTAAGGTCACAATAAAATTTATCAAAACGAAACAAGAAAAAAACCCCATAAAACACAGAAAAAATCCCTTGTTTTAATATCTGCTGTCACATTCCTGATTTCACAATATTCTGACTGAATTGCATCCATTCAACTTAAATTGTCTTCGGTTGTGAAAGTTTCATCTATGTGCTTTGTACTTGAAGGAACATTGTCCGATACTTTAAGGAACACTTCCGATTTTTAACAGCTTCACTTATAACTAACTGATTGTCTTCATAAATTATAACAAATAGAGATTGCAAAAAATACAAGTACTTCATCAAACTGATGATCCATATAATCTCTCATTCAAATTTGTCTGCTGAAACAGATTATATTGTTACGGATTTGTAAATATTTTTTTATTTTTATTATATTTCTTTGTAAATATTACAGACGAAACAGATTTTATACGTAAGTGACCGCTAAAGACGGATCGGTTTATTACTTTACAGGGTTGCAGCTTGGCGACGAATTTGGCGACTTTTCCATTGACTTGGCCAGACTTTTGCCGGTCTTGCCGACAATTCTTTAGATTTCGAAAGTTTGAGAATTGAAGCTCTAGCAATAATATTTCGGTAGTTAGGGGAGTTTTTTGGAAATCTATGGAATAATGCTTACGTCATTTCTCGCCAAGGCTGGGTATAAATAGGACATGTCATGGGATAAGTAAAGAGAGAAGAGTTCACTGAAAGCATTTTCGCTGGTGATCTGATCGCATGAGAATTTTTCAAGTCTGTTATTTTGATATTAGTTACCACTGAATTGCGCTGTACTCCAGTGCGCCATTGTAATATTTGGTTCGTGTAAAGTCTTGAATTTCCTAAAATCTTTTTAAATAAATGTTTTTGAATTTTAAAGGACTGTTTCTTCATCGACTAGCAAATTGAAAGAATCTCGGAACCATAACAGTATCAGAAAGTTTTAAACCAAAGGAAGTCTACTCCAAAACCTTCTCGCATATTCTCTAATGAAGGTGTTATTCCGATTACTTTTCATAAAATTGTGGACCGTCGGAAAGGGCACAAATACGTGGCATGGCATTTGGCAACTTTAAAGACACCAATTTGATCTTTGGCTTAAATTAAGCATTTTTCCTTAATCTTTAAAGTAATCCTTGGCGATTTTCTTGGAGATTTATCTCTGACATTTAGCAATAGGTACCCGATAATGTGAATTAATTTTAGAGATTCGTTGTTTA